>NC_143061.1:35070000-36320000 GCF_052426305.1 Pelodiscus sinensis | reverse complement strand
TCGAGCAATTGGGGTTGGATCAATAAGTTGGCTACCGAAAGGAAACTACAACTAACACATATACTATCAATCAGAATGTGGAGTGTCTGAACTCTGTGGGCAATGGGAAAGTTAGAGCTGCTTCAAAAGGAGATGGAGAGATATTGATGTGATATACTTGGACTGGCAGAGATGCATTAGATGGCTTCCGGAGAGATGTGCGTTTGTGAAGTCATTTGGTCAGGGAATGAAGCAAAACATGAGGCAGGAGTCGGATTCCTTCTTAGCAAAAAAGCTAGAGGAGCATTGTTAGGATACACACTGGTGAGTGCGAGAATGATGGTAGAGAGATTCAAATCTAAACCATTCAACATCTTGGTCGTTCAGGTGTATGCACCACATCGGACAGCACAGAGGAAGAGATCGAGCTATTCTATAAAGATTTGACAAAGATGCTGGAGGAAGTAATGAAGACAGATGTATTGATCATCAGAGGAGACCGGAACATGAAGGTCGGAACACATAATAAAGCTTGGGAGAAAGTCATGGGAAGGTTTGGATATGGGGAAAGAAATGAACAAGGTAAGGAACTACTAGAGTTTGCTATGGAGCATGAGCTGGTGATCTGCAACACGAGATTGCAACAAAAGGACTGTAGGAAGTGGACATGGTGATCAAACAATGGGAAGTCCAAGAATATGATAGATATGATCGTGATAAGAAGAAGATGGGGAACATCAGTACAGCAGTGCCGAACTTTCCAAGGAGCGGCTATGGACTCGGACCACAGTCTAGTGTTTGGGAACATCAAGATGAAACTTAAGAGAAAGTATAAGACACAATTTAAGAAACGAAGAGACATGGCAAGGCTAGGCAAGGAAGAAATAGGGAATGCGTATAGATCGGTGCTTGAAGAGAAGATCAAGAAGTCGGGCACAGAGAAAGAACTAGATACGAGAGTCGAAGGGATAGCTATGGCGATAGAAGAGGCAATTGAGAAGATGGTTCCGGGGGCGATAATGAAAGATTAGAAGAGAAGGATATTGGCGTTTGAGAGGAGTTGTTATAGATCCTGAAAATAGAAAAGATGCAGGTGGTCACCAACAAGGAATTATACAGGAAGACACAGTCAAAAGAGAACCTACTACAGAAGGTTATACAACGGAAGTTACAGCTATTCGGGCATATCTGCTGAATGAACGACGAGCGAAAAGTTAAGGCCTTGGTATTGGACATAATAGATGGTCCAAATAGGAGAGTCAGACTCCACAGAGAATAGGCAGATGATATAGTAGATTGGTGCAAAGCTAGACTACAGAAACTAAGCCACTTGGCACTAGACAGGGAAAGATGGAAGGAAATAGTGAGGGAGGCATCAGACACCAATGGGCATTGAGACCATAGTTGTTGATGACGATGACGACGACTCAAGCTTCCTTCTAATTCACATGCAATTCTACTACCCAAGCTGGTGAATGTAATGCCACGTTTTGATAGGAAATCCTCATCTCATTAGTCTTCAGCATCCAACTTTCCCAACTGGCCAATTCACACTAACGCATTAACACCAAAGAAAAATGCATGTTTTGACAACCAGAATCAGGGAAGGTGCTGAAAGAGTAATTGGAAGAACACAGCCAAGGCCAAAAATGTGAGAGCATAGCAGTGGTCTCTAATTAAAGGATTTTGGGGTGAGCCCCTGTTAGCAAAAACTAGCCAGTAACAGCAATCTCTCCTTTCTGATGCAAGAGCATAACTACAGCTTCAGTAAGCAAGCGAGTAAAACAGTTACCCTAGGATTGTGCAAACAGGTGTACTTTAATGTGGTCTTGTTGACATATTATACCCAGAATAAGCTAACCTGTAAAACAACCTGAGGTATAGCAATCTTAGAAAGTTGGCTCCAGTTTCATGACATATATACCACTTGGTCAGATCAGAACACATATGAAATATTTAATACAGTATCTTATCCTCAAGTAAATTATTTCTATCCCTTTCCTAACAGAAAGCTTATAGGGGTTTTGATCCATTATGCACTGGGTCACAGTGCCTACCAAGTAGAAAGTGGAAGAAACAATTACCATTTTTAACCTCTGACATGGAATACGAAAGGCAAACAGAAATGCACCACAGAGCTCAGTCCATTGCACAGTGATGTATATTATTTGAAGTGATCTCACAGCTTTTAATGTCTAGACCTTTTTGATCTCTACTCCTTCATCCTCTTCTACAGCTGTACAATCAGCGTCTGATCACTTTAAAACATTCAGACTGAAAACAAAGCTAGAAAGCTTACAGAAACCCAGCAAAAAATAGAAGGATTTAAAAAGTCACATTTTTAATCTGGAAAATTGGATTTAGTACATACAATTCAATTTCCAATACTTGCGGTTTAGGCATAGTGCAGTAGTACATCAACGTCCTAAGAGGAAACATGGGACTACTTCAACATCTCTTTGACATATGAGCCATAATGCCATATGGTGAATGAGCATCATGAGCCAAGATAAATACTTTTGCTTGTCATTAAAGTAATTGAGGTACAGCTGTCACAGCTGTATTATACTAAAAATAAAAATAAATGGGGTCAAAAGCCTATCCTATTGGCTTATTAAGTCCTTTGGCATAATCAAGCACTATTAGAGAAAGTGTTGGTCATATAGAATGAGTCAGTTGCTCGAATGAGTCACTTTACAGAGATGAAAGGCAGATAAGTTATTGTGCAAGAAAGCTTGGTCTCCACAACTCGGCAGACTGATGGAAAAGACAACGAAGGATGAAATCATTCATTGTACATTAAACAGATGGGTTATCATCAGGCTTGGAAGTACACAGAGATCTGACATAGAGCTTGTCTTCACTGCGGTGTTGGCTCAAGCTAAGCATTGCCCCTCTCTCCAACAAAACAGTCTATAGCTCAAGTTAAGAGGTGCCTTAAACTTGAATGAGCTGGCTTCTATGGGTGTGGATTGACACTGAAGTTCTGCTGACACAGGGCATGTCTAGATTTGCTTTCACTTTGCGCTGAATTTGCATGTCTTCTTCAAAATTTACATATCTTCTTCTGATCGCTTTTTCGTAAGAGGTTCTTTGGAAAAAAGTAGTCTAGACAGTTCTTATGAGAAAAAAAATCTTTTTCAAAATAATCGTGTAAACCTCGTTTCTTTAGGAAGAACGGTTCATTCGAAAAAGGGTTTTTTTCTTGAAAGAACTGCGTCTAGACTATTTTCTTTTTCAAAAGAACCTCTTTTGAAATAGCGATCAGAAGAAGATATGGAAATTCGCACCGCATTTGCATGTCTTCTTTCAAAAGTGAAAGCAAGTCTAGACATGCCCATAGGAGTTAGTTCTGCAGGGGGATGCAGCTATAAGCTACAAACACAGCTCACACAAACACAACTCATTAGTGGCTGTTCCAAACTCAATCCATTTGTGCTGGTGCAGTGTTGTTTTGCAGTGTGGGTGCTCTCACCTGAGTTAAACTAACCTAAGTGTACTAACTAGAGTTAACTATTTCAGCGAAGACAATCTGCTGTGAAGATAGCTATTGCAAATACACCCTACTTCGCATACTCTGTACCGACCTTTTATTCTAAAGAAGGGACACTCACCTAACCTTGGGGAGGTGAACATGAATGGGAAGGTAAACAAGGTATCACAGCAGATGGAACCAAACAGAAATTCAACCATGTGTCAGTGCAACAGCCTCAACAAGAAAGTCTGAGAGCACCACGTCCCAGAGCAACCTATAGTCCAATGGCAAAAGCAGCTGAGTTGGGAGCTGGGAGAGCTAAGTTCAATCCCTGCTCCACATCTGGCTGTGTGAGGATTTGAAATAGGGTCTCCCACATTCTGGGTGAGTGCTCTAATTCCTGGGATAAAGGTTACATTTAACACTTTCTCCTATTTATCTTTTCTGAGAAAGGGCTTGGACACCTAACGCCAGGAGAAGGTTCACAGGTGAGAATAGACAGCGCAAGCCTGCCTCCACCCCATATTTAGAGTCCTAAATTCTTTTCAGGAGTGGTGCTGAAGCCACCCCAACTAACTCAATATTACCTCTTGGCTAGATTAGACAGCTCCCTGACAGCATTCCCTGTAAGCTGAGTGCTTGGGTGGCCACCCAGGCGAGATTCAAATGACACCTAGATGATTAGCAGAGTGCTCATAGTACCCACAGCTGGCAGCATGTGTTTCTATTGGTTGTGTGCAAACACACATGCTTCAGGGCACATAAAATTTATTTCACACATGGATGGAAAAAAAGAGAGGGAACATTGTTGGCCTGCTCAGCTTGCAGGCTTTTATAGATCCCATTCTCAGGCGCCTAGCTCTCCCCAAACACTACTTGGAGTCTATCCTCCTATCTCAAGTTTGTGGGTTTCACTAGGCTGCAGGCACATAAATGTTAGATGTTGCAACCCTGAGTCCAAGTCCCCATTCTGGAACTAGCCCTATGTGCTCAAGAACAGAACCCTCAGAAAGAAAGTATTTCTATAATTCATCCATGAAAGTTTGCCCCTGTTTATAATGGAAATTTGCAACACTCCCTCTTATTACCAGTGGTGACCTCCTTTTGACCTGCCCCTGGCTGGCTTGTCACTCCCTCTTGGGGCTCTTGTTCATTTCAAAAGCAGAATTGCAGCAGAAGTGGCACGAGCAGAGATTGCCTCTACCTCCCCTGCCCCCCCGCGGAGACGGTGCGGGGGGGGGGGGGAAGGGGAACTGGCTTTTAAGCTGCGGCCCCTTGCTGCCTCTCTCTGATAGAGGGAGCAAGGGGCGGGGGGAGCAACTAGTTGCATCATTAGTCGACCTTCCACTAAAAATTGTTGCAGTTACATGATTACTAAAATAGATGATTTCTAACATTCCTACTTAGCATAGTTCTGTACCAGGGATTTGTACTATTATTTGTGTTAACACTTCCTTAATTATCTCCTTAAAGCAATATCCTGGTTCTAAAAGGCTGAAAATGGCTTCTGTTTTGATGTTTAGATATCTTGTTACTGAAACACAAATGGCCCTCTTCCCACAACCCAGTCCACTCATGAGCAATCAGTGAAATTACTCATGTGAATCAGAACTGCTGCATATGCAATAGGTAAAGGATTGTAGGATGAAGTTCTATATGCTGGAAAGAGTACTATAGTTGTGGAAATGTCAACAGAAAAGGTGATGGACACTTGCAGTGAGCATTTTAAAATTCTGGATCCTTACTTTAGCTCTGACTTGATCTCCTACTATAGGATATCAACACTTAAGAGACTAGTTTTGAGGGAACTGGGACCATATCCACAACTGGTATAAATCTGTAGCTCTATTGACATCAGTGATGCTACGTTGGTTCACACTAGCTAAGGATTTGGCCCACAATGTGTGATTACTTCAGGTCACGATATAAGAAGAAAACATAGGCCCGCATAAGCTCTTTTTTCCAAAATAGTCAACCTATTTAACAGTGCTATCTTCGATAAACTCCAGAGGGAACCATAACTCTATCTTAGCTACATAGACATCCTGTCATCATTAGAAACAGAAGCTGTATCCAGTGCACTTATGCATAAATATAACTCTCTTTTTTTCTCCAACGGCTGTCTTTACAGTAATATGTGTAAAGAAGAATATTGGAGTCATCCGTTAATCATATAAAAAGAATTTGATTGATGTCATCTAGTTTGAATGGTTATTATACTATCAGCTAGAAAATGTTCCCTATAATAAAAATGGTTATAAACAACCTGAGATCTATAGAGTTTGATGGATGACCTGTTGTGACACTCATAATCTTTTAAATTATGCACCGCTTAGCTATGACATACTGGGTCAAATTCAGTGTAATTCAAATTAAATCAATTTATACCAGATAACAATTTGATCCATTGTTTCATCATTTAAAAATAAAAGGAAAATTAAGTTAACTTCTAACCGAAATGCACTCCTACATTGTACTTATTCATAGAAAGGCACTGAGGTTGTGAGATTCAGTGAACACATTGTATTTTGTCTGATTAAAAAAAAGATCTGATTAAAAAACTGGAATGCTGACGTAGGTACCAATGCTGGCCTCTCTCAAGATGAATTTTCAAAAAAAGATGAAATATAGATCAAAACAAAAAACAAGTGCTGCCCCAAAAAGCAACCGTTTGCTAAGGCCTGGTCTACACTACATGGGAAGGTCGAAGTAAGATGCACAATTCCAACTATGTAAATATTACTTATCTTTTGGAGTTTGCGTATCTCAAACCCCATCCACACAGCAGGAGGTCAACAGGAGCAAGAAGGAGTACCAGCACCATCAGCGCACCCTTTGAGTTTGATTTAGCGGGTCTCCTACACCCACTAAATCAATCCCCAGAAGATCAACTGCAGCAATGTTGATCTTCTGTGTAGTAGTAGACGTGCCTTAAAGATTAGTGGCCATGCAGAAAGTGTCTGTATGAGCTACAACACATACAAATGTATGTTTTCAGTACAGGTTGTACCTCCTTTAACCAGGACACTCTAGTCCAGCAACATCTGTGGTCCAGCATGACCATGGATGTTCCTGGATGAGACAGCCCCAAAGTAGGAGGGCCAGCAGCTGGGAGCCGGTCAAGTCTGGACGTGGTGGTGCCACAGCAGCCAGGGCAGCAGTGGAGGAGCGCTACTGGGGCTGCCTGCCACCCGGCAGTGGGACTAGAGCCAAGGCTGCAGCCACAGCAAGCCAGGAGGGGAAGTTGGGCCGGGGCCAGGCAGCTTGGCTGAATCAGTGCAGCTGGGCCCACGTGCCACCCAACACTGGGGCTGGGGCTGTGACCTCAACTGCAGAAACCTGGGAGGGGAAACCTGGCCAGGGATACGGCAGCCTGGCAGAAGCAGTGTGACCAGGGCCACATGCCATCCAGCAGGCAGTGGAGCCAGGGCTGGGGCTGGCCAGCTGGCAGCCTGGCCAAGCCAAAGGAGCCAGCAGCAGGGAGGGGCAACAGGCTGAAGGATTGATGTCAGGGGGCCTCTCCTTGTCCAGCAAATTCCCTCATCCAGGACCAGTCAAGTCCCATGGGTGCCAGACCAGGGAGGTCCAATCTGCAGCTGCCCCGAACACAGACACCTGTGATAAGCTATAGCGCAGCACTCTGTGGGGAAGTAGAGTTCCAGCATGCAAACCCTAGACTATTTTTTCATGGGTGTTTTCTCTGTTATAATCCACCTTTACAAACCAATTTGATGTTTATTGGTTTATTTTATTTCAGTTTTTCTTAAATAGAAATGATGGAATGATATATCCAAGGTATTTTCTGTTAGCTAATAAAACTTATATTCATATTATTGTCTTGGGATAGTGAAAATGCACTTTTGAAGACAGCAAGTTACCCTTCAGTAAATCAGTTTGATTAGATACTGCCTAGTCACTCACCAAAAATTGTCTTTAAAGAGCCCAGTACTCTGATGCCAGACACATACTCTTACCCTCTTAAATTTGTGGGACATGACTGCCACTCTTAAAAGTGGGGGACATCTATCACAACTTATGGTCAACATTATTCTCATTTTCTGAAAGAGCTGTGGGGAAAAGGAAGACGAAAGAAGAAACAAGGCAATGGAAAAGAAAAGGGGGGGCAATCACTATATGTAGAAATACGCAACCCTTTGTACCTCAAGAAAACAAATATCCCAAGTGAAAAAAAGATGAGAACTTTTTTATAACTATTCTTATTTGAGGTACCCCACGGCACCCTTCCCCTATGGGCAGCAAATTGGGAGCAGAATATCAGACAGTGGAACTCAATATCTTAAATGAGGAAACTCTGCTGTAGAAATCAGACTATGCTGCAACAAGTAATGCCAAACGTATTAATTTTTATTATTATCATCATCATCATCTTTCCAAATTGCTAGCCAACTTCCCAGTATCACGACCCAGGAGAAGGCTGATCTTCCTCCTGTTTTCTCATTAAAATAACTTAGCTCATGAAAGCATTTCACAAGTTTACTCAGAGTCTACTTTTTATGATCAATTATTTGGACAAATCCCAAACATATCAAACCAAATTACTTCAGTGATCCACCTGTACCAATGTAATGGGGGGGGGGGGGGAATGACCCAACTGTATTATGACAGAACTCATAAGAAAACCAACCACAGCAACTGTCAACTGCAACCCAAGGTGGGAAACAACACATAATTCTGAATTCCACAGAACATTAACACAGCCCACAGGCAACCTGTTTCACCACTCTGAAATACTGTATTAATTCAGAAGAATGAGAAATTGGAAGATGGGCTGGAACTTGATGCCTAGAATATCCACCCCTTCTGGTGTCCATAAGAAACTACTGATACACTTCTGCCTTTTCCTGAGAAAAGGATTCCATTGACGTTCATACCCCTTGCTTTCAGCTGTTCCACTTTGGTTATCACACATAAAAGACTGTTAGAGGTTTATGCCTATATCAGGCAGCGGAAAGGCATTCTACAGAATCAAGATAAAAATACAGCATTTTCTTGATGTTGTACAGGCAGCTCTTCCACAAGATATGAACTTTTTGGGTTCATGTAGCATTTCAAATAGTCAATCAGCACTTTTTATGGATTCTCAGGAGGTAATCCAAATATCAACTATTTTGTGAAAGGTAAGCAGCTCTTTGTAGTGCCATTTCTACTGAAAATGTAAGCATGACCTGAAAGGAACAGTGTTTGCAAAAGTCTAATTCATATCCCCCCAAAAAAACCAAAGGTGCAAGAAAAGCCCTCTGCATACCATCTTAAAAAGGAGGAAAATGCAAAAAACCTTTATGTCAAAGGGACCATTTCCAAAGCCAGCATCCTGGTTCCTCCGGGAGTATTTAAAGGCCATATATTTAAATTACAATACCTTTAAAGTCATACGCCCTTGTAAATAAAGTGGTCCAATCAGTCCTTTGTGCATATTAATTTGTGCACAAAATGGTATTATTGACTGAAATAAAAGGAAATTATTTCAGAAAACTGCCAAGAGCAGGTAAATTACATGTCTGAGGTCAGATGTATTGTGTGACTAATACATATTTCATTTAAGTTGACATCAACTACCCTGTAATGCAATGACAGTTCTGGAATTGAAAAAAAAAAATAAAGAAGTGCCACCACATAATATGCCTTGCCAGTTTTGGCTAGTAAGCAACAGACCACCACAACAGAGGCAGAATTTATAATGGAAATACACAGAAAGCTGGTAGAGTGCCCAAAGAGTAGCAAAAAACTCAGTTCTTTATTCTTTTCATATTACTTTAGCCAAGCTTTTAAGTGCAGAAACCTACCACATGCTCTATGTTTAACAGGGAACGTTTACTTCCATGAATGATTATAAACAGAAGGCTCTTGAAACAGCTCAGCCTCCAATAGGACCCTTTAAATATTTACATTCTGTCGGCTGACACATAACAATGAGTGTATATTGTCATGGCTGCTCCAAGCATACGTACTATAGTGCCTGCACACAGTGTGTAGCTTGCTTTCTTTCATCCATCATACCAGAGGCTACATTTGGCTAAAAGCTGAAATGGTCAGGTTTCAGTCTAAGGCCCTCTTGAAGTTAATTTGTAAATAATCCTTCTATTTTTTTTATTCTAGAATCCATATAGCAGCAACTGCAAATGTGACTGAACAATGGAAATGAGAATTAGAATATCACACTATTATGCATAAGTGCAGCATGGAAAGATATAAGCTCTTCTTGCAATTGATAACTATGCTGGAAGCTGTAATTTACCTGGAATTACGGAGTTGGTTTCAGTAGACAAAGCCTGAGTTTACTTTTATAGGAGCTGAAGCTGTGTCCGTCATAAGAATCGTTATGGCTGTTTTCCTTTTAAAAACACAATAAGGATCTAGATAAAAAAATGTTGATGGGGAAAAAGCAAACTAATTATGAGCATTTTAATCATTTACTGTGTCATCACTAGAGATTTTATTAATTGTGTGAGTTTAGGCAACCCTGTCATTAATTCATTTTTAGACAGAAAAATAGCCATTTAAAAAAAGAAAATCTTCAGATTTCACAATGATTGGTGCCTGCTTTTGGTTGCCAAAATGTTTCTTGTTTGTTATTTAACTATTTGTGTTAACCTGTTCTTTCCCTGTTCCTAATTTCTGCCACTAAGCTTTCAGTACTTCTATAGACGAGATACTCCCAGGCCTGAAGGCAAGCCAGGCAAAAAGATCCTGAAGAAAAATCCATTTCAGTTTACCAGAGTCATTTATAGGGCATCAAAATAAAATATACTGAACCTCTAATGTTAGTGGCAATGAGAACATTTTGAGGTTTACAGAGGGACAGTCTTTTTAATCTCTCTTCAGATGGGACCCGTTCCAAACCCCTAATCATTTTTGTCGCCCTTTTCTGAAGCCTGCCACCCCACCCAACCCCGACTTTGCCCAGGGGCCCAGCAATTCTGTCAGCCCCCAGGTTTCAACAAAAATAACAAAGTGTCCTTTGGCATCTTAAAAACTAACACGTTTATTTGGGCATAAGCTTTCAAGGGCTGGAGCATCTGTTACATCTGATGAAGTGGGTTCTAGCCCAGAAAACCTTATGCCCACATTTAAGGTACCACAGGAATTCTCATTATTTTGAGGATTCTGTTCCTTATCTTCTCTTCCCCCAATACCATTACACATTTTTTTTAAAATTCGCTCATTTTAGTGCTGCAAATGGCATAATAACATTTTGAGGTGTGCAAAGTATTTGCAATGAAATTTAGAATCCGCCAGTTTGGGAGTTTCGTAATTGACTAAGGAAATGTTTGTTGATAGGTTCATTTATCTTGGTCAGTTTTAAGCCACACTTTTCCAATTTTACAAAGTCATGTGAAAACTATTTGACATTTTGGGTTTTCAGTTGAAGTTGCTAGATTACAAAGACAATGGTGAAATATTATAGTTAAAACTCTTATTCATTAAAACATCTCCATCAAAACTTCTAACAATCAAATCCTGATGTGGGTCTGTGCATTGCACACGCCTACCATCATCAGCAGGAACCCCTATGCATGCTGAGTAGTTCCTTAATCAACAGTCATTCATGCCTTTGTTTATAAAGGTGCAGGTATATTTTCATGACAAGTTTAGCCCCAAATTACAATTCTGTAAATTCGAATTCTGTAAAAAATTTGATCAAATCCCAAAACAAATATGTTTCCCTAGTTTTCTGTTTAATTCCAATATCATCAATTGTTTTGAAAAACAAATACATATGTTCATGCAATATTTGCAGCCTAAACATTGCAACATTATATTCATGCAGAAACATTAGAAAACAAACCTGTCTAAAATGATTATCAAAAGTGAAACTAACTGGTCAATTGTTTGCAGTGTAGCTATAGCTGTTTTGGTCCTAGGGTATTAGAGAGATAAGGTGGGTGAGACAACATCTTACATTTGTTGATCCAGCATGAAGAAAGAAGAAAGAAATTCTATCATGGTTTTTTTGTGCACCACAGTACATAAAAATGTGTGTGTTATCCCTGCATGTAGTTCCTGTTAATATCAGCATGAGCTGAATGCAGGAAACAAAGACTTAAAATGATAATTCATTTTAATCAACCTTTTCACCCATCGATTACAAAGTGTTTTACCAGAGATAAGTATCATTTACCCCCATTTCACAGATGGTAAAACTGAGATAGGTCAGAAAACAGATCAGTAACAGAACCCAGAGCTCCAAATTCCTAGTTCATTACCTTTTACCTGGACCACTCCACCTCCTTTATAAAGGCCCAATTTTGTCTGTTATGCTATAAACAGCCAAATCTCTCTGCCAATGAGATTGGCTGGGTTTTTAGAGACAGCAATGGAGATAATAAACTTCGCTGATCTGAGCTGGTACCTTTCATTCACACTTTGTCTGGAGAGCTAGAGAAAATGAATCTGTTTGTTTATTGTTATTTTGTTTATTACTATTACTCACCCTACAGAGCAAGAAATCTTCAGAAGTGGGAGTTCAAGGCTTCAGAACTGCACACTTCATTGGCTTTAAACACATGAAAAGTCCTCCAGTGCGCGCACACTCATGAAAAGCAGGATGTGAGATAAATGTGATAATTGGTTAAATTAAAAAAATGTCTAATAAAACCAAATGTGTCCTACCTTTAACATTGCTAAACTATAATACAATGTAAGATAAAGTGAAGTAGAAACAAATCATGGAAACTACAGCACAGAGCTAGCATGATGATCCTGGACCAGATTCTGATTCAATTATTCCGCTGGAATTACCCTCCCCCTGTTTTCACCAGACTAGCCCAGCAGAATCTGGATCCACCTATATGAAATCCTGATTTGAATCCATACAAAACTGTTCTAAAAAGTGCCTTCTAAGAACCTTCGGCAAAAATATGGTTTGTGTGCGCAAAATATCTAGTTAAAAAAACAAACAAACAAACAAACAAACAATTTGATTGTCTTTCACAAAAGGGCTAATGTTCTCTTTCTAAAAACAGGAGATGAGTAAAGTGCTTGCAGCTAATAACCAGCTATATAGTTGATCAATTTGGAAATTGCAAGTTTTATTCTCCTCCTACTAACCTAAATCTGGAGGAAAGGAGGGAGGATAAAAGCAATGTACAGCTTGTACTTTAAAACCTTGATCATTGTGACCTTTCAGCTTTGGAGTCCCAGGACATTTCTGCAGGCTACAATGTCTATTACAGCCATTCTGAAAAAGGAACTAGCGCGTCAAAAATGAAACATTCTATTCAAGCAAAAGAATTATTGTTTACAGCTGATGGCACCACATAGTGTCTATTATTCTCAAAGAAACACTGTTAAACAAACTTTATTTTGATCATTGATTTCCTTCCAAATATTTTTATAGCTAAGATTTTTTTTCCATATTAAAAAGTGACTGAAACTTAAATGCTTAACATAGTGATGGGCAACCAAGAAGGGTGAGTGGGATGCATGAGCCTGCAGTCCACTGGGATTCCACCTACCCAGTTGCGTGTGGGGGAGGGGGTCAGGGAAGGGGTACACAGGCCACAGGTGGAGCCCCAGGGGCTGCATGTGGCCCACAGGCTGCAGTTTGTCCACCACTTGCTTAAAGACTGAAGACTTTTTTCAGGACTACAGAAATGATAAAGATAGCTGATCCCCAGAAGTCCAGAGTCTGACTTTGCTCCAGGATAAATCATGGGGCAAGTCCACTGGGAGTGGGGTTCAGCAGTTAATCCACCAGCAACCTCTTATCAGAGCCCCTGTAGGGAGGCTGCGGTGTGCGCAAACAGTGCATGCTAAGGAGGGTGCAATCAAGATATCTCCATGGCAGTCACCACTGATAAAGCTGATATGAAAGCCTCAGAACTTAAGGTGGTCTCCTTTCTGGGGCCACTCTGAGTTTGGGAAGAGGTAGTAACCTGGGATTATCAGATTTACCTAATATGGACAGATGTAATTGCTTCCTTTCCTAAAAGTTGTGATATCTCACTGTACTTAGCTCTGGTTGTGAATAGGCCCTACCATCCTAAGTTCCCCCTAAGCTGCACTGCTGCACAGCTTCCCAGTAAGCTCCACACAGAGGCTCAGGGCTGCAGCAGGGAGAGATATCCCTTCCCAAATCTTGAAGCTGCGGCAGCCAGAAAAAAGGAGCAGTCCCAGCACTGAGCTGCCACGACCAGGAGAGGGGAATCGCTCCCTGTTGTCCCTGCCAGAGAGCTGACCAAGTAAGCCTGAGCCCCAAATCCCTGCTCCAAACACCCTTTTGCACTAGGGATGTAAAATCATGTTTAATTAGTTAACTGGTTAAACATTAAGTTTAATCAGTTAACCGATTAAACGGTGGCAAATGGGGGGCTGCTCCAGCCAGGCTGGGCAGGAGTGGCCCCCCTACCCACCACACTTGGGTTAAAACGGTCCACCCACCTGTCTGTGGTGGGCCCGACGGAGCTGGAGCAGATCCCACTGGTAAACTGTAACTAGTTAGCATCACCCGTTAGGGCTTACCAGTTAACCATTAACATCCCTATCCTGCACCCCAAAGTCCATACCACCAGTCCCCCATCCTCCCACTTCTTGACTTGTCTGCAACCAGAAAGTGATGAGAGGCAAAAGATAGGTACAAATGTAGTGGTGCCTAAGCAAAATCTTACCTGATCTACCAGTTGTTTTAGCCAAATAAATATGGAGTTAGAAAAAGTAGAGTATTCAAAACAGCATTTACTTCATGGGCAAAGATGGAATACAAATTCTGATTTCATTTACACCAGTGTTAATGAAAGCAAAATGTGGTCCTGAAATTTTAACTATAAAAACAAAAAGACAATTGTGACGCAGACATATGGCAGTTCTAATCATACCGATGAACAACAGAGAAATCTGAAAAGAGAAGCAGAGTTGCAGTATGCATACAAAACATCATATAACGGGTAGGACTGGACTAGCAAGGGTTAACCAGGGTTACCTGGCTGAGAAAGCCCTGCACCCACAGCCTTGCTGGGCATGCTCCAGCTGAAGAACAGATATAAAGGCCAATGGAGCAGCTCATCAGGGCTGACTGCTGCTGGGGAAGGAGGTGCTGCCAGAACTCTGGAGGAAGAGCAGCAGGCAGACTGAACTGTGGAGTCCAGTCAGTGGGGAGTATCCGGAGAAGCCCCTAGTCCGCAGGAAAGGGGTTGAAGAAGGCATCTGCAGTAAGTCTGGTAGGAAGACACCCAGGGTGGGGAGTCAGTCTCCCGAGAACTCAGTGTGTTTTGGGCGGATTCTCCACTGAGCTAATGGTGGTCAACCCCGCTACTGACAGGGCCCTGGCCTGAGACCCAGTGAAGAGGGTGAGCCCAGGTTCCCCTACTCCATCCTCCTTTAACCCTCCAAAAGAGGGTGCTACAAATGTGATTGGTGACTCGAGCTGCTAGGCCATGCTGTCCTGTGTGAAGGGGCACTGATATTGACTTTGGGACTGCAGCCACTAGGCCTCACTACCCTGAAAGCTACTGACTCTGGCCACTGGGCCTTACTGCCCTGAGAGGAGGGAGTGTTGCTACTGGCTTTGGTTGCTAGGCCTCACTGCCCTGAGGGAAGAGCGTGAGTATCTGGCTGCTGGGCCTCTCTACCCTTCAAGAAAGGGTGTTTTACTGACTTTAGCAGCTAGGCCAGTCTATCTCATGGGAGATGGAGGATGTAGTTATAGATCCTGAACCATAGGGACTGACACATTCTTTGAGGGGCCTCAAAGGCCTAACACCCTGCCTCTGAGGGGGACAAGTGTATCCATCCCATGACACACCCTTAGATATGATTTCAAGCAACATTGCTGATCAAAATGCCCTTATTGACTACCTCTTTGTTCTGTTAATTGAAAACCAACTGGAAGTTAAACAATAAGAACATGAAGACAAATATATTTCCCAAGAAGAACACATGAGACGTTCTGTCAATATGAACTTCTTCAAGTTATTGCAATAATTAAAGAGGTTTTAATACTAACTTTTTGTGTTAACATTTTCCAAGAGCTCTTGTTCTGTGCTATAGTCTGTGTTGGCCATAACAGGCCTTAAGCACAGTAACATAACATCCTCCAAAAGTAAGGATCCCCATTCATGTTTCCTGTTATTAGTCAGCTCATTAGTTGCATAATCCTTCCCCTCTTTTTGATCACTCTTGCAAGTAGTATTTTTTAATCTTCCTTTTTCAACTCCTGTTTTATACAACACAGACTCTAAACCACTTGAACTACAGGTTGAAATTTAGATGGAACAATTTGCTTTTTCTTGGTAAGGTCTCTTGACTTGCTACTATAGCATCCTACATCTTTCTTTTTTCCTTTAGATCATCTTATTGGCTTTCTGCTCCACTGCACTTTACTAAGGATTCTTGCTCCTGCCAGAACAAAAAGCCTGGGGGACAGCTGAGGCTCCTGCTTGAAGACATGTTGTGCAATGGACAAAATTAGCTGATTTTCTGGAAATTTTAGGAACTCTTACTAAACCAATTTAACAAAATTCAACAATGCAAAATAAAGAGAGAGCTTTCCACACAGTCAATACCAAGTGGGTGGCTTGAAATTCACTTGCATACCCAGATATTTTCTCTATGTTATTTACTCTACAGCCCTTCTATTTTATTCTTTTACTGGGTGTTCAATAGATTTGTAGAATACTAACTGCTGTTTGAAATGAATAAAACAATGCTGTCCTTATTTTCAAAGTATTGCAGGGAACTGAAACATTGAACTTTAAGCTCTAAAAAAGCTTTGTATTGAACTTTTACATAGGGAGGTTTATTGATACAGAACCTCTCATTGAATTCTTGGAGAGTCCCACCCTAGCAGGGACATGGAAGAAGGAAGAGGCTAACTCAGGGGTGGGCAAGAGGCTGCCAGAGGGCCGGATCCGACCCACCAAGCCACCACATCCGACCCATGGCTGCCTCACTGGGACCCTTAAGCACAGCACAGTGGCAGCCAGTTTAAATGTGGCTGCTCTATTCTGGGAGAAAGGAGGGAGGCTTTGTCCCGCCCCTCAGCAAAATCTCTCAGCTCCCATTGGCCAGTTTCTGACCAATAGCAGTCAAGATATTTTGCTGGCAGCAGAGTGAGTCAATGAAGCCTCCCTCCCTCTCTCCACTCCTCCTTCACCCTGCCCTGAGCAGAGCCATGTGCAGCAGCTTTAGACTGCAGTCTTCAGATTCTTGCAGGGCTGCTGACTGGGAGCTGCCTAGGTAAGTGCCTCCCAGCCAGAGCCTGCCTCTGGCATCTACCTGCCCTAGGCTACCACCCAAACTCTCTGTATCCCTTTCCCCTAGGTCACAACTCCTTCCCAGACCCTGCACCCTCTCCTACTCCCTTCACCCAGGCCAGAATCCTCTCTGGCACCCACACCCTCTCCCTGACCCTGCAGCCCATTCCCCTGCCCCAAGTCATCACCCAAACCCTTTGCACGCTCTTCACCAAGGTCACAAAACCCATGCAGACCGTGCACACCCTCTCCTAGAGCCCCTCCCTCAGCCCAGAATACTCTTCCTCACCCATACTCCCTCCTAGATGGTGCATCCTAAGCCTCTGCCCCAGATTACACCCCCCCTTTACTCAAACTCCCTCTCAGACTCCACATTCCCTCCTGCACCACAGTCTCCTACCCCAAGCTCCCTTCTGCACCCAACCTCTGTCCCAGACCCCAAACCTCCCCTCAGTAGAAATGCAGCCCTTGAGCACTTGCCAAAAGCTTGGAGTGGCCCCCCATTAAAAATTATTGCCCACCCTGGGCTAAATAAAAGTCACTTGGACAGCATCTGAAATAGTCTTAAGCCCCTCTGCAATTGACACTGACCATGACAGAAAGACAATGTTCTCCATTAGAGGGTTAATGGTGTAGAGTAGCTTTTGATACATTGACAAATGGAAGAAAGAAGTGGTAAATAAAGCAGCCCAGAATTAAGGGTGTGAAAAACATACAACAGTCTGCCTATCCTGACTCCTTACCAGAGAGAGATGAAAATGCCACTGATTAGGAGGATGTTCAGGACAAGCCTACTCTGTAGTTAGTGGGAGCGCTGCTCATTCTTGGTAAGAGTACCAATATTTCTGTCATCTGTAGGGCATTATTGCCTCTTCAATTCTGAAGCTTTAATTGTACCTCAAAATGATGTTAGAAGCCTATATGGTATTCATTTCAATAGCATTGTAACGCTGCACCATACTCACATGATACAGTGTATGTTTTATGAGACAGACATGACAGGAAAATTAAAAACAGGCTTCTTCTCTTGACTACACAGAGTAACAACAAAGGAAAACTATGCAGGCCTGGGTAAACTTCATCCAAGAATATTAAAGAAATTGGCACATGAAATTGCAAGCCCAATAGCAAGTATTTTTAATGAATCTGTAAACTCAGGGGTTGTACACTCTGAATGAGGAACTGCTAATATAATTCCTATTTTTAAGAAAAGGGGAAAAGGTAATCCAGGAAACAAAATGCCTGTTAGTTTGACTTCAACTGTAGGAAAGGTCTTGGAACAAATTTTGAACGGGAAAGTAGTTAAGGACGTAGAGGTGAACAGTAATTGAGATAAATACAACATGGTTTTACAGAAGCCACATCGTGCCACACCAACCTGATCTTCTTTGAGAAGATAACTGATTATTTTTTTTACAATAAAAGAAATGTAGTAGAGCTAATCAACGTGGATTTCAATAAGTTGTTTAATACTAGGGTTGCCAGGTGTCCAGTTTTGAACCAGACAGTCCAGTATTTGAGCTTACTGTCCAGGAAACAAATTGAGACAGTATCGGACTTATAAATGTCCGGTATTTTCTAATTACAGGCAGTGCCCAGGTTACGCGGATCCGACTTATGTCGGATCCGTACTTACGAATGGGGCTTTTCTCGCCCCGGAGGACGTGGGCAGCGGGACCGCCCAGACGCGCCACGGTCCCGCCGCCCGCGTCCTCCAGGGCGAGAAAAGCTGTACCGCGTCTCCCTAGTCTGCTGGGGGAGGGAGGCCCCCCAGCAGACCAGGGAAACGCGGAGCAAAGCTGCGGAGGATGCGGGCAGCGGGACCGCAGCGCGTCTTGGCAGTCCTGCCGCCTGCGTCTCCCTGGTCTGCTGTGTGGGGGGGAGCGCAGGTAGTGCGCCCCCCCCTTCCCACCTCAGCAGACCAGGCTTTTCTCGCCGATGCCTGTGGTAGAGCAGCTGGGGCGTTGCTGGGTTGGTCCTGCAGCGCCACTCCTCGGCACTACTGGACCAACCCGGCAGCACCGCAGCTGCTCTGCCCCAGGCGTCCTGATTCAGCCGCTGCTGGTCAGTTTCAGCAACGCTGCCTCGGGCTTCCTGTAGTCAGCCGCTGGTCAGTTTCAGCAGCGGCTGAATCAGGACGCCTGGGGCAGAGCAGCTGGGGTGCTGCCGAGTTGGTCCAGTAGCGCTGAGGAGCGGCGCTACAGGACCAACCCGGCATCACCCCAGCTGCTCTGCCCCAGGCGTCCCCAAGTCAACCGCTGCTGAAACTGACCAGCAGCTGACTACAGGAAGCCCGAGGCAGAGTTGCTCGGCCCCAGGCTTCCTGGAATCAGTCGCTTATCAGTTTCAGCAGCAGCTGACTTGGGGACACATGGGATAGAGCAGCTGGGGTGCTGCCGGGTCGGTCCCCGCAGCGCCGAGGTGCGGCGCTGCAGGGACCTACCCGGCAGCGCCCCAGCTGCTCTGTCCCAGGCGTCCAGATTCAGCGGCTGTTGAAACTGATCAGCGGCTGATTCCAGGAAGCCCAGGGCAGAGAAACTCTGCCTCAGGCTTCCTATAGTCAGCCGTTGGTCAGTTTCAGCAGCGTCTGAATCTGGACGCCAGTTCCGACTTACGTACAAATTCAACTTAAGAACAAACCTACAGTCCCTATCTTGTACGTAACCCAGGGATTGCCTGTAGGTTAGTTTTATTATTATCATGAGTATCAGTACATAGTTGCGTACTGCCTGGCTGGTAGACACACTCACACTGTGTGAGCCTGTCTACCAGCCAGGCAGTACGCAACTACGCAGTAGAGAGGAAGGCGGGGCCGGAGCGGAATGGACTCTCTGGGGCCGGACTCGCCCGGGCGCTCCGCCAGGACTGTACATGGGATGGGCAGCACTCCAGGATCTGCATGTGCCTGAGCCAGCCCTGCTTCTTGCCAGCCAGTTCCCTTCCTCCCCCAGATCTCCCCCAGCCAGCCCCGCTCCCCCGACCTCCTCCCAGCCAGCCCTGCTCCCCGCCAGCCGGTCCCCCCCGATCTCCCTCGGACAGTCCCGCTCCCCCCAACTCCCTCCCAGCCAGCGCTGCTCCCCACCGGTCGGTTCCCCCCAATCTCTCCCTCCGGCCCTGCTCCCTCTGACCCCCTCCCCAACCAGCCCCGCTCCTCCCCTTCCCCCCCCCCATCTGTGATCAAGTGTGTCCGGTATTTTTGTCGAAACTGTCTGCAACCCTATTTAATACAGTTCCACATAGGAAATTATTAGTTAAAATGGAGAAGACCAGACTTAGTATGAATTGAAAGGTGGTGAACTAATTAAAGTGACAGATGCACTGAACCACACTGAAAGGTGAACTATCAGGCTGGAGGGATGTTACTGACCTTGGCATGAAAAGTGAAAATGTGCTAATAAAATTTGTGGAGGTAAATCCAAAATGCAGGAGGACTGTAATGTCATACAAGATATGGATGACCTTGTAAACTGGAATGCAAAATGCAAGTTCATGCACTTAGGGGCTAACAACAAAAATTCTTACTGTTAGGTGGAGTTTTATCAATTGGAAATGACAGTCGAAGAGAAAAACCTGGATGTATTGGTTGAGCACAGAATGACTGTGAGCTATCGAACTAATGTGGACATGAAAATGGCTAATGAAGTCTCAGAATGTATCAGATGAGGTGTTTCCAGTAGAGACAGGGAAACACTAGTAAAATTGTACAAGGCACTAGTGAGACATCATCTGGAATACTCTGTTCTGGTCTCCCCACATTTAAGAAAAATGAACTTTAACTATTAGGATGATCCAAGAATTGAAAACAGACCTTTTTATGAGAGAAGACTCAAAGAGTTTGCCTGTTTAACTTAACCAAAAGAAGCCTGAAGGGAGATATTATAGCTTTAGATAAACACAAAAGGGGGATAGATACCACAGAAGAAAGGGAATTATTTAAGTTAAGCACCAATGAGAACACAAGAACAAAAGGCCTTCATCAAATTTAGGCTCAAATGTAGAGGAAGGTGTCTAATTATCCTAAAGTTCAGGAATAGCCCTCCAAGGGGAGCCCTGGGAGCAAAAAATTAACTAGTTTCAAGACTAAGCTAGATAAGTTTATGGGGTGCATGGTATGGTATGACGGACCTGCCTGTGATAGGCATCAGTAATTGGTGGTGGGACAGTAGCGTGGGAAGGCCCAGAGTTATTACAGAGCATTCTTTCCCAGGTTGCTTCTTGGTGTGTCTTGCCCATATGCTCAGGATCAAAGAAATTTTGCTCACATCAGATTGGTAGAGCTTTTTGGTTTCCTTCCTCTGCAGCATGGGGTTCTAGTCAGTTGCAGACATAGTATACATGGTGACTTCTCTGTAAACTTGAAATTTCTAAACTAGGAATGTCAACGAGTAGTTGACTATACTATTAACCAATATGCCTACTCTTATCAGTTAATCTTGTCAACTACTCGCATTTCCCCCCTTGCTGCCTCTATATCAGAGGCAGCAAGTAGGGGGAAAACAGAAGCCAGTCCTGGGAGGAGCCAGTTTAAAAGCTGGTTCCCACACACCACCACCAGGTCAGCAGTGCTGCTGAGCTCCCCACTCCCGCACTGCTGCCTCTGCTTCGCAGCGGCCTCTCCCCACCCCTGCAGCAGACTCGGTCCATGGGGACTGGCAGGCTTTCCCCCTGCTCTCCTCATGGAACAGAGGAAGCAAATGTGGGGTGGCAGGGGGCTCCCCAAGAGAAGGATCAGGAGCTCACTGGCTGATGGCCCTGCTCCCAGAGACTATCAAATAGTCATGTAACCACAATGTTTTGATGCGGTTACAGGACTATTCAGTTACCATTACATAGTATTCTATTCTAGTTGTTGCAGATGAAGATAACCAGGAACCCATCACACCTCAGTATCTCTGGCAGGTCCCTTACGCCGCCTGCCTCCGATCACTCCTGGGGCGGGACTAGAACCCACCACCCTGCACTCCCCAGGTGAATGTCCCTTATAGTCCAGTAAGTTTATTCATATGCATGTAATTCCCTTACACAAACTGCAGCATACAGTTCTTTGCACTACAAATGAAATTGTCTGTGGGTGTTACTTATGAAGAAAATTACAGTGAATTATGCTTCTAACACATTGTAATGTACAGGATTTGTTGTTTAGTCTAAAGCCCATAATTAACCATTGACTAAAATACTAGGTTATATCATATACTCATCCACATCCTATCTGAAGTTCTGCTTAACTGATGACAAGATATGGTCTACCATATTAAATGCAGAGGATGTTCAAGCATCACATGCAGCATTCTACTGTACACACCTTTCATTTAGATCCCCCCCACCACCACCGAACACCTCTGAAGCACTGACTGGGCCATTCATTATTTACACAAAGAATATGTCTATACGTGCCTGTCTGTCATTATGGCTAGGTATACACTACAATGTAAGTCTGATTGGCTGATTCTACCCCCCAACTGGAGCTACTTGCAGAGCAAAAATAGCAGAATCACATCCTTATATATATATATAAACTTTCATAATTTGTTTTTAAAAATATTTTTTGCAAAAGTCTATTTTGATTTTATAGCGAGAAAATGACAACAAAAAGACATACAAATGCTACATACAAACTACATAATCTGTAGCTACAAAAGAGCTACATAATCATGTAATAAATAAATCATAATATAATCATGTCATAATAAAAAGCAATTGAGACATGTTCCTATCATGGTTCAAATATACTCATGGCTATTCATACAGTAGAAATGAACACCTCCTCCTACTCAGGCACAAAGAGCCTACTTTTGAAAATGTATACAAGCAACTGACTGCCTAATTCGCATAGAATCATAGGACTGGAAGGGACCTCAAGAGGTCATCGAGTCCAGCCCCCCACCCTCAAGGTAGGACCAAGCTCCGTCTACACCATCCCTGACAGCATGTGCAAGTATCTAATAGTGTACTGTATGCAAATGCACGATCAGTTATGTGCCTGCCTGGCTTCTTCATATATTCAAACACCAACAGATTAGGTGGATAATCGCCTGCACACAGTTTCAAAATAAGAGCAGTACAAATCAAAAATAAGAAAACAAAGCATTGGCAGCCATTTAAGATTCCTCTCCAAAAATAGTGGAATCTGGTTAGCCTACACCTACTCAAAGCATTACTTAACCTTCATTATGTATTCTACAAATACATTTAATTCCTTTCATATGCTCTATATGGTTACAGACTATTTAAGCAATTTTTTTTAGCTTCTCTTCGTATCATTTATACTCATGAAATGTTGGGGTTACTATCTGATTGTAGTGACCACAATGAAGATATTCTGGGAGGCAAGAAGGGGAAGGAAAAATAAACAACCATAATAATGTGCAATAATCCTTACAGTCAAATCCTTATTCTGCCAAAGTCAATGGGAGTTTCATCACAAGCTTCGATAGGACAAGAATCTGGCCCTTAAAATGACATCCTGCAATAAGGCCTGTTTTCACAATTGGTAGAGCATTGCAATTAACAGGGTGTGCAATTAACAGGGTGTATAGGATGCCTGAATTCTTAATTGAATCTATTCACTGGTTATCCTAACCCACCAAAAACTGATGGCTCTACATACTCTTCTCCTAGGTCACAGCACTGCAGCTAGTAGAAGCTCTGCTAATCTATTACATATTTTATGCTGCTTCCTCTTATCATAAGTTAAAGAAAGGTAAAGGTTTCGTTGTGCCAGGATAATGGGATGTGTTTGGAATTTGTTCCTCATAAAATGGAAAGGAAGGGGTCTGCTAAGAAGGACAGTTACAGTGTAGAATGACCATAGGGAGGCAGCAAGGGGCCAGGGAGAATGTCAATACAAATTCTGATGATGCTAAACATGCTCAGAATAACAACATATCGCAAAAACTGCAAGTCAAACTAGGGAAAGACATCTTTAGGTTGGTTGTGGTGCTCACATTGTTCATAAAACTTCTGCAAACAGCAGCTGACCGTCTTCCAGTTGTTTTAGAGTCCTTTGCCATGAAAGTTTATTCAAACTTTCACATTTACATTGTTCACATGGAAGAATTGAAAGAATTCTGCTGATTTGTCAACCTTGAGTATTTTTAAATTGCTAGAGCACGTCAGCACATGACTCCTTTCTCTTGGACCAGCACTACACAGAATGTTGTTGATATTTTATGAGCACAAGGCATATTTTCCCTCTCTGAACATATGGCTCCACACTGTTCAAGAAAGTCTTCAGTGACCTTTCACAGAACTGTCACTTTTTTTGGCTAGTAAATAAATTGCTTCTCGATCATCTTTTGGAAAGGTGGTTATCAAGAAAAACAAGTCATCAGGGACAGAAGAAGCACTGCATATTTGTGCCCTTCAAAGTAATTTTACATGAGGCTAAGAGAAAGGTTTATCACATCACACACAAAGACCCTGGTTCAGTCTCTTTGGAACAGGAATTTTACAATGCAGTCAAAAATTTTAATTCAACATCTCTGAAGACGTTGGAACATTGGAAACCTGCCTTTGAACGCACAGAAAACTTGAGTGGTTCTTGTTGAGAAGGATGCTAATATGGGATAATGTACAAAGCAGTCTTGCCTTTGCCACACAAGAATTCTTAACTTAGATGACATGAGCATAGAAGAGAACCGATTTTGTGACAAATGGAAAAATTCAAACCCAATAATATCCTGTCAAATGTCTGACTGGAATACTCAGAAAACCTCAATTTCCAAAAGAGGGTGAAACATTGTTGAAGAGATGGACAATAAGGCAGCAGAATACTCAGATCTGGCAAAGGCAGTTGAGTTCATTTTGTGTTTGCTGGGCACCACTATGTTCAATGTGTCATTTCAGTAATGAATGCAGTTTGGTCACCTAAAAAAATCCTCATGTCTCAGTGTTTCTCATATAAAGGCCATTTTGTTTGTGAGTGTGAATTTTGACCTAGACTGTGCTGCATTTTATGAAAAGGTACTAAAAAAGCAAGTTGATCTTTTGAAAAATTGATTCACGTAAGAAATACAGTCTAAAGAAGCATCACACTGTGGAGGGCAGCAAGATGAGGACAAGGCAGGAACTTGTAAATGGCAGTAACTATTTAATTATAAATATATATATTTCAATGTTTTTACCTATTAGTTACTAGAGGATTTACCCAGTGTTGCCCAGGTTCTTGTGGGGATCAGACTAGGAGGTAGGTGAGATGACCAGGGGTTGGGAGATTTGTAGGAGACTCAGGGCAGACGGTGATGTACAGGGCAGATGTCTCAGGGCAGGGAATTCAGAGCAGGAGGTGGAACATTTTGGGTGGGCTGAGGACCAAGGATGGGTCGGGGCTCTGGGCATGTGGTGGAGGGAGGTTACCAGGGAGATCACTGTGGTGAGGGTGGTGATGCTTCAGCTATGCCTCCTCAATGAATGCAGGAGGGAGCAGTGACTCATCCCAGGGGGCTGGTGCTGTACTTCCCAGCCCCCCATATCCAGCAGTTATTGGGGGGGGTCATCTGTTTCCATGTGCTGGCCAGCCTGCCCAATCCCACTGGCTGGTGGCTGCTGGCAAAGGGGGGAGCTATCTGACTCCCGAGATGGCCATCATGTCTGCCCCTGGCAACTCTTTGGGACCACAGACCGCCCCCCAGCCTCTACAGTATTTGGGGGATGGGTTGCACTGTCCAGCCCCAGGGGGGTCCCAAGGGGACCAGACCTCTGGGGCCACTGGCTGGCAGGGCTGGTGGCTGTTACTGTTTAGAACGGGGTGGGCAAATACAAGCCCACAGGTCAGATCCAGTGTGTCAGGGTTCGCCCCTGGTGGGCCCCCACACCACTGTATTTACCTCCGCCTCTGCAGGTATAGGGATCACAGCTCTCATTAGCCTCGGATCCCCATTTCTGGCTAATGGGAGCTGTGATCACCTGTACCTGCAGAGGTGCCAGTAAATACAGTGGAAGTGGCCACCAGGGGCTAACCCTGGTGAACAACCACTGCTTTATTGCCCACCCCTGGTTTGTGAGGAGTTTGTGAATGAATGGACTCACGGTGGATGGACAAACAGATGCACATTTCTAAAATATAGAGACAGACAATAATGCAGTGTGTCTTTTAATGGGGGCTCGGTGAACTTAAAGCTTTTTTGAATGTTTCTGCTTCATAGCTCTGTCTGATTGCTGTTGAACTCACTTAAAGCAATTTTACTAGGTGTCCCGTATTGGAAATAGGGAAATATGGTCACCGTATACCTGTGTATATGGTAACTATCTTAAGAAAGTCATGGATATTTTTCTGTTCATGTCTAAAATATTGGAAGTGAGGAACTGGTGAAGACATAAATGGAACCGAGACTCTAGTTTTCCATGAAATTAAATTCTATGCTCGTTAGTATGCATAGCACACTATCAAACAACTGAGTGCCTGCATTGGTAATCATCTATAGTAACATAAGCCAGATGAATCAATTTTCACAGAAACTTGGTTAAAAATCAAATAACCTCCTAATTTTGCTCATAAAGCCAGCCATAAAATAGACTGACTAATGACACTAAAGCTGAACTGCATCACTGTATATCCCTAAAGTAATTTTCCTAGAATGTCTATACAGCAACTTAATGTTCATCTTTTTGTTATAACTGCAATTTTCTGTCTCTCTGGTGCAAAGCCTGAAATGAAAGATTAAATTGTGTATGCTGAAGAATCACTCGAGTACAGGATATTTAAGATTTGTGTATGTACCAATAATTTAAAATAATACAGGGCCAATGCTTCAGAGGAGAGTTAGAATTAATGCACACCCACTGCATGTTCAAAACCTTGTATTTGGATGTGCAAAGAGATGCATTCAGAGAAGGTAACTGCATGCATAACTACACATTTCCAGGAGCATGCGTTGTTCATGTGTTTTACAGCCTTCACTCATGATGATAGTAACAGAAAATTGTTGGCTCCAATTAATTAGCCATGAACATTACTTGTGAATAAAGCAACTTCTCCAAATTTGCATTTTTAAACCTCATTTTTGCACAAAAGAGCACAAAATGTCAATACTCTAGAACAGTGGTACCCACTGGTATGTGGTCTGCAGACCCCTGGTGGTCTGCAACAGCAATGCAGGGGGTCTGTGGAAAGTTTAAAACTAAGGATTGGGCCCACCACTTACTTTTATTTTCCTTTTTTCCCCTTCTCCCCCAGGGAAAGTTTAATAGATTGAAAACGTGGTCCATATGCTCAAAAAGGTTGGGAACCACTGCTCTAGAAACCTATATAATGAGATTCGGTCGAATACTGTAGCCAGGACCAGCATATTCTAAGCTAGTGAAGGAACTATTAAAATATATAGACAGAGAGATGAAGAGCCCATGGCCAAGTTTTGATGCTATACTACTAGATAACATATACTGATCTGAGGTCAATAGGAGAAACATAAAAGTTGGGGGGAGGGGGTAGGTTATACCAGTTCTGGAGACAGCAGGAACACAAGTACCGGTCACATGCTCATAAACTGTCTCCACTCGGGTCGACCAACTCGGAGTACGCTCAGTAAGACTCAAGAGCGGGGGGTGCAAGGCGTCTGGGTGATCAGGCCAGGCGTTCACTCGATGTGAATCCCCAGTGAGAGAGGGGCTGCCTGCCTGTTTTATTGCCTGTGAACTTATCACCCCATAGGTTGGTTTTTGCTGCAGTAGGTGGAGTAGCAGGCCTGAGCACCAGTCAGCCCATTGGCTGATCTTTTACTGCAATGGGTGGAGCGAGCAGGGGAAGATTATTAATTTACATGCCCTTATATGGAAAACACTCCACCTCACAGACAGAGCCCCCTATACCAGCCTCAGAGGTATTACAGGCTATGGCTCCCTGCGACGGGCAGCCATTTCTCATGTTCTGTCTCGGACACAGGGGAGGAATGGGGGAAAGAACCTGGAATGGATGGGGGGGCCCCTCAGGAATGGGAATAGGAGTGGCGCCTGTCTTCAGTTGGTCAGGAGGCTTCAGCGGCTTGAAAGGTCCCACCACCACGTGTTCTAGGGCCCTGGCATGAGGGGAAGCCATGTGGCCAGACAGCCCGCCTCCATATCATCCATCTTATTTGCCTTCCTGAAGCATACAGGACAGAGAAGGAGCAATAAAATCAGCATAGTCTATGCTGGCTCATCTGATCCTGAGAAGCTGAAACATAGATATGAGGAGAGATCAGGATATGTGAGACTGCCACCGGCTGGCACCTATGTTGATTCGAACACACACACAGTCCCTGAGAGGAATTTCCCACTGAGAAAACAATGTCCAGTACTTCAAAATTTAATCATCTCAATTCTCTCTTACAAGTGTAAATTAAGTTCACAACTTCCTTGTAAGAACTGGTCTCACAGCAGACAGACCAGCATCAATTGGCATTAAAGATAAGAAAGAGAAATACGTGACCCTATGAGTATAAAAGATGGGCCCAGCATACACTCACTTTGAGTGTCATTCTACCCTCTACCTGCTGGTCGGGTTAGGTGTTTGACCTCCCGAGGTTCTATGGGGACGCCCACCTCGTATTTTCGTCTTTCCTAGGAATTGAGGGACCGGCCCTGGCCTGACATGCTGGAGTCGAGAGGCACAGAAGGGGGTAAAAATGGTACCTGGATGTGGTCCTCTGTCTTAAGTGTACACATAGAAAGAGTAAGCTGTTACCTGGTACCATTATTTCTATTTTTCTATCTTTATCTTCTTTGTAACCATTTTTAAGACCTATATTTTGCTAATAGTTAAGAAATAGAATAGCCATTGCAACCATATGATTTATAAGCTTCCTCAATAAACCTGTAACTGTTTAAGCTTTAACCTGACTCCTTCAGTTGCTGTAACAGAACCAAGCACAATTTAAAAGAACTTCAGCTGGTCATAAAGGGACAGATATAGGGAGAGCTTGGGCGTTTGGATTTGTGTCACACCCAGGTGGCACAATCCACTGGGGCACCTTTCAGCCTTTCCCCAAGGCTGCCCTCTGCGAAGGAACCCCCTGTGTTCTAGCAGCTAAAATCTAAGGTGTAATAAGCTCTTCCTATATAACGGGGCGTCTGTTGGCCTGCTGGCCACCCTCTGCGATGGGACCCCGGTCCTAGCAGTAAAGGCACGGACGTTAAACCTTTTCTCGGAAACATACACACACACACTGCCCTGACCGTCGGCTGACAAGCCATGGGAGAGGCGGAGAGGTGGTTGGCAGCTCACTCCATGCACGCCATCACCAAGGTGAGGAAGAAGCACATGGCCTCGTGCTAACTTGATAGCTGGTCCCAGGCAGCCTTCCTCTGCTCCCCGTCAGTGGCCCACTCCCAGCGCTCCTCCTCAAGCCTCCGGACCAGGGATTGCAGGCAGGCCATCTGCTCCTGCATCAGGTCCTTGCGGGTTCTTTTCCACCTATGGATCCTGCGGAGTTGTGCAGATAGCATGGGAGGCAGGGAATGCGCCAAGCTCTCAGCTGACCCTGGGCCATGTGTGCACTGCTTTGTGTTTCCATGACCCCCAACTCCTTAGTGGTGGCTTGTCGTGGGAAGGTGTCCCACTATGGAGGTTGGAGTAAGGCAGGCCTCTACAGCAACCTTATAAGAAGGACCGAGGGGTTCCTGTGTGAGAGCATCGTGAGGTTAAGTGCTCTGAACTAGCGTTCCATGTGCACCCACGTGCAAAGACCGTTGTGCAACCCCCAGGATGAGTAGGCCAAGAGAGGAGCATGCAGCCCCTAGCCTGCCCCCGTGTGTAGACAAGGAAAGTTATAGACCTCTCCAGAAGTGCCTTCCTCAGGTTCATCCAAGGCCTGCAAGACATCCTGGGAGGGGTGACTGTCTCTAGAGTGAGGAACATGTCCTAGTTAGCAGGTATGGTCACCTGGCTGGCCACCTCCTCCTCCTCTTCATCCACAACCTCACCCTCCTGGAGGGTGATGCGAGGTGTGTTCTTGCCGGACTCCGGGACAATGTTGGGGAAAGTGACTGCCCCCCCCTCCCACAATGGCACCCAGCTGGTTGACGTAGTGGCAGGTGTGTAATGCTGCTCCGGAGCGTCCGCTCTGCTCTCTGGCCTTGTGGTAGGCCTGATGGAGCTCCTTGACCTTCATCTGGACCTGGCCCAGTGTCCAATTGTGGCCTTTGTCGGCCAGGTTGGCGATGATCTGGCCATAGATGTTCGCATTTTGTTTTCTGGTGCAGAGATCCTGGAAGCTAGTCTCCTCCCCCAGACCTTGATGAAGTCTAGGATCTCCACACCAGTCCAGGACAGAGCTCTCCTTCGTCCCTGGCCAGTGGCAACTGATGGACCAGCAGGGGTACTAGCAGCCATAGGGGACTCTGAAGGAGTGTTGGGGTCACTCATGGCGCCCTGGGATGCGGCTGTCTGGCACAGGGCTGGCAAAGCTGAGCATGTGGGACAAGTCTTTTTCCTGATGCCTGGAGTTTTCAGATCTGCAGGAGAAGGAGAGCAGTGGAGGTGCCAGGTATGACCAGAGCAGTCAAAAGTGCAGCTGAGAGAGGCCTCTGGAGGCCAGTTATTTCAAATTAGCAGCACTGGATTGTCTACACTAACACTACTTCAAAATAACAATTTCAAAATTAGTGTTATTCCCTGAAGAAAGCAGGAGTACAGATTTCAAAATAAACTGCCTGTTATTTCAAAATAATGGGCCTGGTAATGTGAACATTCCACTTATTAATTCAAAATAAGGGAGGGGGTTATTTTGAAATAACTCCCTTATGTAGATCAGGGCTGAGTTAGCCACACATCCATATATCTGAATTATAGTTCTTGGCCTTTGAACACTATATGGAAAACAGACATTGAATCAAATACTGCCAGCCCTGTATCGGTGTGGGTACAAACTCCACAGATGGAGTTTCATTCACTTAAAACCAAGGTGGAGTCTTACAATCAGCCATTTCTCTCATGACTGTCACAGGCAAAACACTGTATCCAAAGTCCTTTATCTTAGTACTCAGATAAAATCATTGTTTTTGTTTTCCTGGAAGGAGATAAGAGGATGCCTTTTAGATATTGTGTAGTCATTCCATTAGGAAATCTGTTTCAGTTGTCTCCGCAATTATCCAGGTACATAAGCAGCACAATTAATTGAAAAATCAATTCATTTCCAACTTACTTAATCCTTTCTAGATGTCCTGATGTGAGCTCTTCTGTCTCTCACCTATATAACTTTGTATTGTTTTCTGAAGTATAGTGGGACAATGCCAAATAGTTATTGTCACAACTTTACAGAAAGGCTTTGGCTTGTTTGGTGGTTATTTATTTTTTGGAAAACTGATCTTGTGATATTACTGTGTAGTGGTTTGCAAAGGCAGGTAGGAGTCAGGAATACTGGTTTTTCTATCCTTGATTGCCACCGACTTCTGAATGAATGTGGGGAAGTCATTTAGGGATAGATCCACAAATGGAACTTAGATTTACCATAATTTAGCAAATATAACCCGTGGGTTATATTAGTTTTAACAAACCTCACACCGCCCCCCCCCCCCCCTCCTCGGGGCATATTTGGGTGCGAGGTATATAGGGTTTTTTTTTTAACTCATCAGCGGGTTTTTTTAACTCACCAGAGGCTGGTGGTTCCTGCGGCTGTGCAGGAATGGGGGGAGGGAGTGTGGGGGGGGGGGAGACCCTGGCCAGAAGATGGTGGCTCCTGCGGCTGAGCAGGAACCGGGCGGTGAGTGCTCCCCCGCCCGGAGGCTGCGCAGGAACTGGAGCGGTGAGTGGCTGGCTAATTCCCTGCCCCACCCCCCACACCGTAAATTAGCAAATATACCCCCCGGCACAGAAAAGTCTTGTATACCCCACGGGTTATACTCGTGCGTGGGGTATACAAGATTTTTTTTTTTTTTTTTTTTTTACAGAAATAGAAAAAAACCGCGGGGTATATTCAGGTACAGGTTATATTTGGGTGCGGGGTATATTCGCTAAATTACGGTAGCATTGCAACACCTAACTTTAGGAGCCCAGCTGACTAATGGATCTTGAGTCATGAGTTTCGCACCCAAGTTCTCTTTACAATGCATGAGGAGAATCAAGGATCTAAGAATGGGAGTGGTGACAGCCAACACATTGAGCAACCTAGCTAGTAGGAAATTCACTGGTGCAGGAACTTGGTCCTTTCCCCTCCCTCCCCCACATGTGTGCCAAACACCAGACTATGGCATGACTCACATTCTCTCACACAGTGGAACTGCTTCACCAGGAGAGTTTGAGACAATCCCACTCAACCCCCTTCTCCCACCTACCCCCCAGAAAATCCCAGAATACCTGGTAGTCTGGTAATTGTGGCACTCTGCTGGGATTTAAGAGACCTGTGTTTGATCCCAACTGAAGAGCCAGAATTTGAACCTGGCATTCGTACATCCAGGTGAACACTCTAATTGAACTATTTGACAAAAAGGAAAAGAGCCACCCTCCTCTAGCTATGTTTTTGCAAGGCCTGATCTGAGCTCTCAGGCAGCTTCTGAAAATGTCTGCTGAATTAGGCCTGTCGACAGGATCGGAGGAAGAACACCTAGTCGGAGAATCTCACCGAGGCCTATCTGACAGGAAACAGGATGTAGGTGGTTTCGTCTGTGCCTGCTAGCAGATTTTTAGATGCCACTGGGACTTTGCTGATGGAAATGTAGGCGCTTACAAGGTGACAGGGGAACTGAACAGAGGTTTTTGAGGATCTAAATTTTAGATGTAGGTACATAAACTGGCAGCCTGATGCCTGAATCACTTTGTGGATCTAACCACAAAACTTTCTGATCTTTAATATGCCCACATATAAAATAGATATACTACTTACCTCACAGGATTGTTGCGACTTCATTAATTGATAGTAAATAGCTTTGAGACCTGTTCTGTAAAAGCTATTTTTACAAAAGTGCTAATGCGTTTAGTCCTAATTGCAGCCAGATGGCCACTCATCATCTCAGACATTCAGACCACAGCTTCTTTCCAGACGTTTGCTGCTTAAATGGTCTGCTTTTCATTTCTGGATCTAGATTTTTGCTCTGAAGGGTACGAGCCCTCTGATTGTCCTAAACCCAGCACTTCATTTACTGAGCATATTAAGAAATGCTTAAACACTTGATTCCACCACTGCACCAAACAACATTGCCATTCCAATGCCCCTAGAAAGGTGAGATGGCTCCGATCTGTGGTGTTCTGATCTAGATCTAACTCCAGACATACTTCCTATTAACAGGCTGTTGGTGAGGTGAGTGAACGCCTGCTAAACGTTCTACAGGGACTGAAGCTGGAGGTGATCCTTACATTACACCTCCCTGCAACTGGAGAGGGAGGTTCCCTGTGCTGCCCTTCACATATGCCAGCCCCAATCTGTACAAGACACCTTGCTATTGCACAATAAAAAATAAGTGTCTTCATATTGTACAGACCCTGCAAATACTTTTGAGGCCCCTCAGCTATAGGGATTATGCATCACCCCATTTTTACTATACTGAGGGAAGCTCCAAAGTGTTGCTCAAGACTTGGAATTACTCCACCTGCTTGTGTTCACTGTTAGGAGCTGGAAGAGTTTTCCCTTCATCTGTTTCACAGATGCTCAGATTTTCATCTTACAAGACAACATGTCATGCAAAAATGTCTTCAAGACAATTAGCAGAATTACCAGGCATTTCTATTGTGAAGTCTGCACGTAAGGAAACGCTCAAACAGTTCTGAAGAATCTGCAACTCTGGACTACATCTGGAACTTCTACAGCATCCTTTTACAACTTCCTGCATGACATTTATTGTTATCTATGTGATTCAAAGGGTGGCAGGGCTGGTATGTAAAAAGCCTCCCCAATCCTATAACCTGTCATTTTCTTATACTGCAGTAAGTTTAACTGAAAATAGTGAATAAAAATTAAGTATATTTCCAAAGAGAAAAATCAAATTTATGTTTATAATCCAAAATCTCTGTGTAAATGCTCAGGTTGGATCCAAACCTCTGAGTCCTTCAGCCATCTAAGGGTCCCAGAGCTCAGACTCTGGACTGAGCCCAAATGTCCATAGAGTTATTTTCAGTCCCGGAACCCAAGCCCTGGGAACTTGAGTCAGCTGACCTGGGCCAGCTATAGGTTTTTTTTATCCATATGTCAATGTTCATAGATTGGAATCCAGAAAGCAGGTGGGCCCAAGTTCCTCTAACAAACACTGGCAAAGTGGCCCAAGACCTGGACTTGGAACACAAGATTGCCTGTGATGGCATGAAGACAACTTGTGTGGTTGGATTTTGTTACCCTCGAGAAGGGTGGAGGGAATGATTATACAGTGACACGGCTGGAGGGCTGAGTCACAAAGAGGGAGCACCCCAAATCATGGGAGGAGGGAGCAGAGAAAGACTATGATGTAAGCAAATGAGAGTAAGGGGCATCAGATGGGGGTGAAAGCTAATTTCCTAGGCCCACCACAAGGAGGTGCAACTGCAGAGACCAAACCCCTTCATATACCTCCTTTATTGCAGCTAATGTAGGAAATACGGCCAGGGTGAAGAGTTTCAAAGGGGTAGCCGAGTTAGTCTATAACAGGAAAAACTTAAAAAACAATAAATAGTCTAGTAGCACCTTAAAGGCTAACGAACCACTTCTGGGTTGTGCCCATAAAAGCTCACGATACCATCTACATGTTTTGTTAGTCTTTAAGGTGTGAAAGGAAAGAGTGTGAGACTAGGGTTTCCCATAGCTCCGCCTGCTTTGACTTATTTCCCAGGACCATTATGTGGATAACGGCCATTGGATTAGGGGAGAAACATGGCTTAGAGCCTTCTTTGTTATGTTGGTCAGGCAGAAGACCAGGCCATAGGATGTAGGGTGATTTCTTTTGTATGAAACAACACAATACTTTACATCAAAGCCAAACTGGCATTAAATCGGTCTTGTGCTTGTGGAAGGAGCACTGTGAACCAACATAAATAAAAAACCAACCAGCGGGGTCATGTCACCCCCTGCCATTTCAAACTGCCAAGCTTCCCCAAAGCAGTGTTATGTTTAATCCTTGTGGTTCTGTTTCCTTTGTGGAGGGCCAGGGAAGAGGGAAAGATATAAGCAAAACTAAACATGATTTAGTGTGTGAATTCAGTTATAGCTACTGAATAGCTTTATATCTGTACAGGGTTGGCAACACTTCCAAATACCCCCTAGCAACATCCCCACTGGGTGATAGCTAAACCAGTGACAACCCATAACCAACTGATGTCTGCAGAAAATTTTCAGTGCTTCTGAATCAAAAACACTTTGATCTTTGGAACAATGTCTCCCCCTTTTTTCCCCTTAATATAGTCCTCGTTTTGCTCTTAGACATGCATACTTAAAATATTAGATACAAGTCTAATGGCATTTATTGAGCACCAGTATCATTTTTGTTAGATTTTTACATTAACTAGCCGGTCACAATACAAACAAATAATATTATTTAGATAATGCTAAAAGAAGAATTTTTCAAAGGATACAGAACATCTTGCTTCCAATTTTAAACCAAAAGCAAACTATCATGGTTTAGGATGATACCTCTTTGATGCAGGTAGACCATCTCACATGTGTCTTCTTCAGAATCAGCTGGTATTGAACACTGAACTAGACAGCCCATGGATCTTAGATGCCTCACAAGATGTATATTTGAAAATTTCCCACCAAGAACATTAGCTGTCTAAATCCGACTGAGAGCAGAGACTTGAATCTGGGTTCCTCAAGTCCAAGACTAGGGATGTAAAATCCCATTTAATTAGTTAAACGTTATTCTTAACTAGTTAACCAATTAAATGGGGGTGGGTCCACTGTGGAACGGGGTTGCTCTGGTCAGGATGGAGTGTCTCCTGCTCAGGGCAGGCCCTACAGAGCTGGAGTAGCCCTCTGTCCGCAAAGACAAGGGGCTGCTCCAGCCCCCGTCATTTAACCGTAACTGGTAAGCATCACGGTTAACCATTTATATCCCTATCCCAGACTAGCACTCCAACCACCAAACCCACTGAGAAACTTACATTAAGGCCAGGCCCACATAGGCATGAATGATCTTGTCACTTGGGGGGCCTAATCTGGTAGTGTCCTTACACAGGCACAGTTCCCATTGCTTTCTCCACTCCAGGATGAAGTTTCTGAGCATCAACTGAGAAGAACGGAGCCTCCTTCCATTACCTCACTGAAGCACTGCCACAGACACAACTAAGATGCAAACAAGAGAAACCCATAGAATACATCATGCAGACTCTTGCAACATACCAGGCTGAAGTGAATGGAAGCGCAGTCTGTGCTGCAGATAAATTAAGAGGCATACAAGAAACTCGTATTTCACAACCTATTTATTCAGTTCCTGGGCCAAATTTGACCCAGGCTTGTTCATTATCTCTCTCAGCCTGAAAAGTTGTCAGAAAACCATCTACAGTACAGAACCACTCCAAATAAATTTCAATTTTATTCTCATTGCCAGCTTTTACTCAATAATTGCTCAGAAACACAAGAAAAACATCAGCATTATACACCGATCATGTAAAATATGTCCAGAAAAGGCTTTGGGGGTGGGTGGTGTGAGCGTGGGTGGGAAGAGGGAAAGAATTTTACAGAAAGTAAGTTCTGCTATGTGCTGTAATTGCTGAAGCGGAGTTAACTGCAGCTGTGTAAAATACCCCCTTCCCAAAAATAAGACGCAATTGTCTTGTATGTTTCAGAACCCTCATCTCAAAGAGTTACTAAGTTGGGAAACATGTCACATTTTATTGTACTCTCTTCTATAATAGGCTGGGGGACAATTTCAGGTGGCATCAGGTGTGTAGGCGTTCTTCTCCTATCCGTAGTTTAGCTAACAGTAGAAATACCTTAAATTAGTTTCCCCTCCAATAAAACATCTTCATGATAAAGGGCCTACACCCAGTAGGGCTATTATTTGTAGTGTACGTGGCATGGGTGACTTCTCTTGCAGCCCTACACACAGCACTATTTGTGGTTGGGGTGGAAGCCTCACCTGCTACAGCCACTGAATATAGCGGTACCCCTGAACTACCACTTCCGCAAGAGACCCTCCTACCCTGCACAGTCCCACAGCAGTGAACTTCATCCTTCAGGCAAACCCTAACTGCATTACATAAAAGCTCCTTTGTATTAACAAAGGATATTAAATGATAACAAAATGCTTTGAGAATAAAATCCTTCGAGTAACTTGTCAAGAAGTCAGAGGTAATTGAAGTCACTATGTTAGCTGACTCCTGGGCATTTCCTAAGTAAGGGCTGTAAACTGTGCCAAACCGTATTAAATTATATATATTGATGTCCATTTGGGACTGAATCAAAGTCACTTTTTTTGAACTTCAGGACTTAAAGCAAAGTTTCAGGGTAAAATACTCTTCTCTTCAATGCGCTGCCACTTTGTATGTAATAAATATTATTACAAGGATTATTTTATATTTTTAACACTTCAGGTTAAAAATGACAAAACCTTGTATTGGTTCACATCTGCTGTATTCTAATATTTTGTTTTAAGTAACAGCATGCTCTAAATCATCAGAATTTTGCACAGAAGATGAGATTCTTAAGTGGTATAAACAGACACGGCACCAGCAAAGTCAAAGAAAAGATGTATTTACATCAGCTGAGGATCCATACATTTAAAAAGCATTCCACAAAGGAAGCCATGTATCCCCAAGGCTGTGAGATTTGAAGCACCACTCCCAGGATGAAACATAAGGTAGTGGTGATTGGAGACTCTTCTGAGGGGGACAAGGCGCACATCCGTCACCTTGACATGGCATCCTGGGAGGCATGCTGTCTTCCACAGGTCCATATTATGGAGGAACTGTTGAAGATCAACTGGCCCAGTAGAACCCCATGCCACTCATCCATCTGGGCACTAACAATACTGCAAAGTATCACTACCCTCAGCAGATCAGAAGTGACTACAGGGCTCTGGGAGCACAGGTGAATGAGTTTGGTGCACAAGTGACCCTTTGATTCTTCTGGTCAAGGGTAGGGGCCCAGGCAGAGACAGATGCATCCTAGAGGTGAATGTCTGGTTGCAAAGATGGTGTCGCCAGGAGGGCTTCAACTTCCTTAATCACAGGATGCTGTTCCAGGAAGAAGGACTACAAAGCAAAAATGGGATCCATCTATCAATGAAGAGGAAGAGCATATCTGGATACAGATTGGCTAACCTAGTTAGGAAGACTTTAAACTATGTTCAATGGGGACATGTACCCAAAGCCCACAAATCAGTCAAAAACATAGAGACCTTGGAGAAGGGTCAGAAATTGTGGGGAAGCATGGGCTGTAATAGCAGGAATAAAGGAGAGACAAGACAGAACTGGGGGAGGGGGAATCAAATCAGTATCTTAGCTGTATGTATACGAATTCAAGTCGTATGGGAAAAATTCAGAATGCTAGTAAATAAACACACCTATGACATAGTTGGCATCACAGAGAATTGGTGGGATAATATGCATGACTGGATAACAAGAATGATGACACTGTAGGGATTTACTACAGGCCACCTAACGAGGAAGAAGAGGTGGATGAGCCTTTTTTTAAACTACTAACAAAATCATCTGAAGCACAGGACTTGGTGGTAACGGGAGACTTCAACAGGTATATAACCCAACAAGTCCTTGGAATGTTTTGGAGACTTTTTTATTTCAGTAGGTGGAGAAGGCTACTGGTGGGGAGGCTGATCTAGATTTGACTTTTACAATTAAGTTAAGAAGTTGAAAGTGGATGGCAACTTGAGTAAAAGTGATCATGAAATGACAGTTCATGATTCTAAGGAATGGTAGTAGAAAGGATGCAAAATAAAGACAATGGATTTCAAGGTGGCAAACTTGAGCAAACTCAGTGAATTGGTAGATAAGATCCCATGGGAAGTACGTCTAAGAGGAAAAACAATTGAAAACACTTAGTTTTCTGAAGAGACATTAAGGGTACAAACTATTCTAATGTGTAGGAAAGACAGAAAGTACAACAAGAGACCACCTTGCGTTAACTAGGAGATCTTCAATGATCTAAAAATAAAAAGGAGTCCTACAAACAGTGGAAACTAGGTCAAATTACAAATGATGAACACAAATATATAATACAAAAAATTAGAAAGGCCAAAGCACATGACAAAATAAAACTAGCTAGAGCCATAAAAGATATAAAAAAAATTATAAATACATTAGAAGCAAGAGGAAGACCAAGGACAGGGTAGGACCATTACCTAATGAAGAAGGAAAAACAGAAGAAAATGTGGAAATAGCAGAGATGCTTAATGACTTCTTGTTTTTGTTTTCACCAAAATCAGAGATGACTGCATGCCAAAATAGTGAATGCCAGTGAAAATGGGGTAGGCTCAGAACCTAATAATAAGTTAAAATTACTTGGACAAGTTACATGTCATCAGGTCATTAGGAATTAATGAAATCCATCCTAGAATACTCAGGGAGCTGACTGAGGAAATCTTCGAGTCATTAACTATTATCTTTGCTAAGTCATGGAAGATGGTAGATAACAGAAGACTGGAAAAGGGCAAACATGGTGCCCAACTATTAAAAAGGGAAATAAGGAAAGTGCAGGAAATTACAGTTACCTTAACTTCTGTGCCAAGAAGGATAATGGAGCAAACAATTGAATAATTAATCATTAGAAAACATATGGAAGATAATAAGTAATAGCATGGATTTGTAAAGAACAAATCACTTCAAAACAACCTGATAGCTTTCTTGAGAGGATAACAAGGCTTATGGATATGGGAGAAAGTGATAGATGTGGTATATCTAAACTTTAGCAAAGCATTTCACCCACTCTCACCTGACCTTCTCATTATAAACTAGGGAAATACAACCTAGATGGGACTACTAAGGTGAGTGCATATCTGGCTGGATATCCATTCCCAGAAAGTAGTTATCAGTGGTTCACAGTCATGCTGAAAGGGCATAGTGAGGTTCCACAGGGATCAGTTCTGGGTCTGGTTCTGTTCAATATTTTATCAATGATTTAGATAATGGCATAGAGAGTTCACTTTTAAAATCTGTAGACAATACCCAACTGGGAGAAGCAGCACGTACTTTGAAGGATAGGATTATATTTCAAAATTATCAAGACAAACTGGAGAAATGGTCTGAGGTTAACAGAATGAAATTCAGTAACCACAAATGCAAATTACTCCACTTAGGAAGGAACAATCACTTGTGTACATATAAAATGGGAAATTACTACCTATGAAGGAGTACTACACAATGGGATCTCGTGGTCATAACGGGCGCTAAGTTAAATATGAAAGTCAACAGTGATATACAAGTGCAAAAAAGCAAACTTAATTCTGATATGTATTACCAGGAGCATTGTAAGCAAGATACAAGAATTAATTCTTCCACTGTACTCTATGCTAATTAGGCCTCAGCTAAAATATTGTGTGCAGTTCTGAATGCCACATTTCAGGAAAGATGTTGACAAATTGTCAAAAGTACAGAGAAGAGAAACAAAAATGTTTAAAAGTCTAGAAAACATAACCCGTGAGGGAAGACCGAATCAACTGAGTTGTTTAGTCTGGAAAAGAGAAGAGAGAGGAGACATGTTAACAGTTTTCAAGTACAGACTGCACCTCCCAAAACTGGAATTTTCTCCTCTGGCAACATCCGTGGTCTGGCAGGACCACGTATGTTCCTTGATCAGAGAACCTGAGTAGTCTAGTGGCAGGAGGACAATCCAGGAGCAGTCACGTTGAAGCAGTGGGATGGGGTAGGGCCTGGCAGCAGCCCCTGAAAGCCTGCAGCACTGGGACTGGGTAGGGACAGCCCCCAGCAGTGCAGGATCAGGCTGGCAACAGCCGGTGGCAGTGCGGGGCCAGAGCCCCAGGCAGCCCAAAGAAGTGGGGCCAAGGCTGGAGCAGGAGGCAGACCTCAGACAGTCCATGGAAGCGGGGCCAGAACCTGTGGGCTGCTGTGGGGCAGAAGCCCATGCTCTTGGCAGTCTGCGGTAGGAGGACTTGGTTTAGGGCTGAAGAAATCCCCAGCGGCCCACAACAACGTGTGGAAGCAGGGCCAGAGACCACGGGCTGCAGTGGGGCTAGGACCAGAGCCCGAGCCTGAGACCCTGGTAGCCTGAACCAGGGCCAGAGCCAGCCCCCAGAAGCCCATGGTAGTGCTGGGCAGGAGCCTGACAAGCAGTCTGGCAGGGTGGTAGCAGCAGCGGGGTCCACGACCCAGCAGGCAGCCCAGCAGAGGCTGGAGAGAGTCCCTCTGCCTCTCCACCCTCTACCCTCTCCACCTCCCACAGCTAGCAGAGTCAGCTGCTGGGGGCTGTAGCACGGAACCATCTCCATTCTGGCAAATTCCCTGGTCTGGGGGCACCAAGGCTCAGGACTTCCCCCAGAAGGAGGGCAAGTTGGCATTTGCACTCCAGCCCTGGTGGAAGAGAGGGGCTGAGGCTTGGAGACTTGATGTGGATCTGGAGCACAAGCACCGTCTCGCTCTGCTGCGGGTGGAAGCCCCTGAGTCTCAACATGGGCTGGATCAAGGCAAGCAGGGGCTAGATTCCCCACCTCTGGTCTAGATGGTGCTTTGCTCCTGCCATGAGTGCAGGGGACTGGACTTAGTTACTTCTTGAGGTCCCTTCCAGTTCTATGAAAAGCATTTCCAAGGTAGCTTCAGAAAACAGAAAAAGGTAAGGTGTACAGTAAACCCTGTACATGTGTTTGAGATGTTACCAGGGACAAGTTATACTTAGCCTTCTGACAATTCAGTCACATCAGCAGTTTTAATAGAATAGTACAAACCAGTCTTCTCTCTTCTTTCAGTCTAAACAGCCAAAATACACTCAAAGTAATTATGGCTCACAGGTTATCTAACCTCATTTCAATTTGCTTTCTCCTTCTCCTTTCTCTTCCCCCCTCCAACCAGGTACTCAACTGTACCTATTTTTAGACACTTACTTTTTCAACCTTTGATATTATTTTTAAAATGATTTCTGGTTGCCCTGGGCTTAGCTTTCTCCCCTATTTTGCACTCAGAACCACTTGCTGCAAAAAAATAAACTAAAACACATGACACTTGCTAATCTGAAAACAGCTAACATTGGAAATTCTGTAGCAGCAGAGAATGCAACACATTTGTCAGTACAGTTGAACCTCTCTCATCTGGCATTCTCTGATCCGGCAACATCCATGGTCCTTCATCATTTTAGTTAGCCAGATGTTCACTTATCATGAATGTGGCCAAGTTTCCCACAGTCCCATAAAGTTTGTTTACAACCACCAGTCCTGGCACACAGTGTTCTGTGCTGTTCCTTAGCTTTAATTTACCCCTAAATGTCTTCTAAGAGCTCAGAAAGCAGTGGAAGTGTTGGTAATGCTGCTAGACAACATTATCTCATATCATTCAGCAAATTCTCTGGTTCAGCACCAGTCAGGTCCCAAGGGTGCTAGACTATAGAAGTTCAATCTATAGCAGCAACACCATCTAGAATTTTGTAAAGTTATACATATTTACAATTTACTATTTTTCTTCCTAACTACTCTCTGCCCTTTACCTTGCTTAAAATATAGTTTCCTTTTCCATGACTTAATTCTATATTGGCAGCCCACTAAATGCAAATCTGTAGACATCCTGAGTTTTATTAATTATCAGTTGAAGAGCCAATGACATGCCCTTTAAATCTTGGAAGCACTGTCAGTAGGGAACCATGTAACCAGGACAAATAACTTCATATAAAAACACTATAGGTGGGGAAGAAACTGAAGATGAAAATTAATTAAGCCTGTCTTCACACTGATTACTAAATCAATCTTCTTACTTTTGTTGTATTATGAGAGTATTACTGTATCTAAACTAAGGTCCAGATCCTTCGAACCCTACAAAGCATAAAGCCAGATTCACAGCTGGTGTAAACCAGCAAAACCCTACCAGTGTTAACAGTGCTCTTCCAATTTACATCAGCTGAAGATCTGGTCTACATTCAAGTATTATGAATAGTTACTGAGGACTTATTAAGATGGTGTTGTAATGTACTCTACAGAGATATGATATCTAACACACACCACCATGTTATACGTTAATTGGTCTGAGAAGGGTAGCCTTGTTAGTCTGTAACTGAAAAACCTAACAAACAATGAATGGTCCTGCAGCACCTTACAGACTAACAAAAAATGTAGATGGTATCATGAGCTTTTGTGGGCACAACCCACTTCTTCAAATGAATGGACCAGATCCAATCTGCCAGTGTTAGTCCCTGGTGGGCCTCCACACCGCCGTATCTACCTGCGCCTCCGCAGGTACAGGAGATCATAGCTCCCATTGGCCGCGGATCACTGTTCCAAGCTAATAGGAACTACAATTGCTCGTACCTGCAGAGGTGCTGGTAAACATAGTGGCAGCAGGCCACTGGGGCTAACCCTGGTGAACCGCCACCATTTTATTGCCCACGCCTGACTTAATGGCTAATACCACAGATTTTCAGGTTTACTAGAATAAGAGAGCTGATAACTAATGGAAAATGTATTAACTAAAGTCAGCTGAGATAGTAAATCCTATGCAAGGAGATGCATCAAGTTTAAAATTTGAACAATTTTCATTATTTCACTGCAACTGCTAAAAAGCTCCAAAAAAGGAAACAATGAATTGTGACCAGGCAGGAAAGCATTTCCTTTAGAAAATGAAGAAGTCATAGCAAATGTAGCTTCTTAACAGAACACACAGACTACATCCACCCACAGACTTAAAATTGCCTAGAAGAGCCTGAGTATTTTGTCTCTTAGTACAGAGCATATTTTGTTAAATAGCCATCAAAGAGCAGAGGGTTTTTTCTTCATAAAACAAAATATTATGGCATCATTAGTCTCAAGAGTTGGAAACATTCCCCTATATCAAATCGGCACTTATTTATAAATTATGTGGTACAGTAGATTATAAAGAAATGGTATGGAAAAGAACAGAAAATCTCTAATAAATAGAATTGGAGAAGATTTGTGCTAGCCACATTTTTTTCTTTGCCTAAATCAAATCTTTTTATTGGAGTAGCTATATATAAAGGACCATTATTGGCATTCCCTTTGTCCTCGATAGGCTGTGGCTCAGGCTCACATCGTCTCACTCCAGGTAAGTGGATCTGCACTCCAATTCCAACATTCTTGTATACCAAAAAATAACATTGGCTTCAAGGGGAGCTTTGAGCAGCCAGAATCAGCCACAAGAGACTAGACATTACGTTAGTAGACTGACATTGACTAGAATACAGCGGTTAGAAATGATTATGATATGAACTGCTAAGAAGGCTCAGTTTAGCTTGAAACAGCATGGAGATTCTGTGTTTGTATCAAAAGTGCAAGGCACCAAATTTTGGGATCCTCTGTGTGTTCATACATATGCATACATATTAGAATCTAAATGCAATGCTGTCCAAGTAAATCAAACCTAACACCGGTGGTTTCAGAACAGTAGCAAAATGAAATACCTCCATGGATTAATAAAGATACATTCATTTATTTATTTCACAAAGAAGCATTGTCTAAAAAGATCTATCTAACATTTGTCACATCTGATTTTGTGCTGCAGCACAGAAGCACATTCTTTAATGGTATTTGGCAGGTGAGAGGATTAATACCCACAGAACCCAATGCTGCCGGACTTACATTGAAGAATGGCTTCAAGTGTTAAAAATGAAGGCTGTTTCATTCTATAAGAGCCAATACAAAGCAAAGATGCAGTGTCTACACTAATTATCATGAAAAGCCATCCTGCTACCAAGCATCCTTCAGTAACCATGGAAACCTAGCCTGGATATCACTCAGACAAATTAGATCGAAGAAGTTTCTAGTGGCTTCATCCCCATCCTGAAACTGAAGCAGTCATAAGAATATGGAAACATTTCTCAAGGACACTACATAACAAAACGATTGACAGTGACTGCAGCATCTGCTCAGAGTAACCACTATAATAAATTTCAATTTTGATTTAATGTCTAGTGTCAAAAGCTATTAAGTACAAGATATCTGAACCCTGGTTATCACAAAACTAGTTAAGTCCTCTGATTAAAAGATCTTGCATGCATGAGCATGGCCCTTTCTACAGCATCAAAAATTCTAAAAAAAATACTGTAACAAATCTGTGAATGTCTAAGGCTTCACAGATGTCACTTTACTAAATTCCAACATGCTGCTTTAAGGGCTGGAATCTTAAACTCTACCTTAACTCTAGCTTTTTGTATATAGGCATTACAATACAGACTCTCTTAAATAATGTCATGCAAAATCACATTTTCATTTTTTTTAAAACGTTACATCTTTGTAATTTTTACTCTTCACACTAATTTCATCACCTATAAGGGTCCACATCCTTAGAATGGCTACTTTTCAGCAACTTCCACTCACACTGGAGGTTGGAGGCACTTCTACTGATATGGACATACATTTTTTACAATCCATTCTCTTTCCACCAAAGTATGTATTTTAACAATTTTCTCTATACCCATGTATCATACATTTAGAAGGATAATATTCCATTCTTTTGCAGACACATATATCACTGGACAGTAATTTCTGCCAGTACTTTAAGTCAATCCCTGCTGAAATACATGTACAGTGTTGTATTAACAGTATTTAATTTTTATGACATTTGATTATTAGTGCAGTTACACATCTATATATTTCAGGGTTTGTATTAAATATTCAAAATGTACTAATAAAATGTAAATATTTATCCTATTAATGGACTTCAAAATATTAAATTGACTAAGAATGGAATATAGAATTTATTCTTGTATATTACCAACCTGAAAGTTATTGACTACCAAGCCACTAGCTCAGGGGTGAGCAAAAGGGCCTCTGCGGGCTAGATCCAGCCTGCAAAGTGAGAGGGAGAGCGGAATAGTCTAGCTGCCCCAAGTATGTACCCACGGTGTCCAGGTGGATTTGCACCCAGTGTTCCTATCTTGTACTGCTGCTCACCACTGCGTCTGCTATTGCTGCAGCACTCCTACTTGTAGCTCTCTAGCTCAATGAAAGCTAGATCTCTGCGCAAGCTGAGAATCATACCCCAGTGCCAAGAGTGGAGAGAGTCTTAAAATGTACAGCAGCTCCCCGAGTTATAAACAAGTTATAGACCAACATTTGGTCTGTAACTCGAAGAGTTCATAACTCGGATCCCATAGAGTTACATGGCAACTGCGCTGTTCGTAAGCGCGGATTGCCGTTCGTAACTCAGCTCCACATTTACGACCACTTTGGTCGTAAGTGCAGATGGTCGTAAGTGGAAGTGGTCGTAACTCGGGGAACGACTGTATTAGTCTTAAAATTTTGCAATAAATCTGCTATTCAAATCTTAGCTTAATGAAATAAAGCATTCTTCAAGTTTGTTTTCTCAGTCTAGAATTATACTATCTGGGAGAAGTGTAAGCTACTGTTCCCAGCAAACAACTTTTACCAAAGGAAGGCATTTTTTTTTTTTTTTGCCATCTTGCTTCTGAAATCATGCCTAAAACGAAGTCCTATTTTGCCACCTCACCCACTGATGAATATAACCTTCTACCATGCTGAAGCAATTAAGATCTGTGCCACTTTTCCTAATGCAGCTAGGAGAAGCTGGAGGGAAAACTCAGCAACTAGAGCAATGCTTTCACTATGTATCATGAATTGTCCATGGCTTAAATGTAAACAAAACAAAAAAAATAGAGGATCCTTAATGAAGCAAAAAGAAAATGAGGCATTGTGTTTCCTATTCACATATGTGGGTTTTATTATTATTGTTTGTTTGGGTTATTTGTTTCTTCATGGAAAGATAATGGCCACCTTCAAGTTACCATCTAACAAAATGGTAATAAAGATAATCAAAAAGCTAGGTAGCCACATTATATTAATGGGTGGCTACAGCTGTGATCAGGAAAACTGCTCCTGACCTCACTACAGCTGCAAAGAGAACATTTTTATTACATTTAAAGATGAGATTAAATGGGGTTAAGAATATATGCAGCAACTACCTAACTATGGTTTGAATAATCAAATTGGCAATAAATGTTTAAAGGTTGGATGAGTATTTAAATGGGCTGAAGGAAATTTAAATAAAACAGTGGACTTTTAAGCACCAGAGATGTCAAAAAGCAAATGCGTGTTCTGTTATGTATTAATACTTAATTGTCTGCTGTTCTGAATGAATTACCATGTGCTCCTAGTTCAGAGTGGGAACCTTTGCAGCACCTGTGATCCCAGATACACTGAAAGCTACTGCAGATGATTCCATATAGCTGAGCACAAAATAACCAAGTAGTTTGATTATATAATCAACATCTAAACTAGGACTGGACTCTTAGCTGCACCAAAGTTCTGCTCTAAAGCTGAAGCTGCTGGGCATAATTTCAACCCTGCAGCTTGTTCCACATTATAGTGCCTTCTGGAGCCATTTCCTCAACTTGTAACAGATTTCTGAGCCACCAGACCAGCCAAGAAATTGCCAGTTGACAAACCCTCTTAAACCAACTTTATGCCACCTGGGATTTCCTCCACAAAAGGAGAAACCTTGATTGACCTCATAGGACTAGGGTTGCCAGGTGTCCAATTTTGAACTGGACAGTCCAGTATGTGAGCTTTCTGTTCGGGAAACAAATTGAGAAAATATAAATGAGAAAACAGAAATGTCCAGTATTTTCTAAATAAGATGTAATGCAGATTGTGATGTGATGTCAAGTGTGTCCAGTATTTTTGTTGAAACCATCTGGCCACCTACATAGGACAGTTTTTCAGCCCTTCTTCTAATCCATGAGGATAGCACAAAGTGGTCAGAGCAGGGACAAGAACTGACGCTCAGTATTCAATTAGAAGAAAACCTTTATTTGCACCACATTCTACATACTCGCTATCAAGATTATCTAGAGTTCAGTAGCATAAGATATGGGCAGGAAATAGTAAGTATGCAATACAGGGTAGTAAATGGGCCCATTGTCTTTTAAGTGACTGAGGTGAGAATTTGGGATTTGTTGAACAAATGTGGAAGAAGAGGATGGGGTTGGGACTTACTACAGAAATTCCTCATTTAACACTATAGATATGTTTCAGAAAATGATCGAGTTAAGTGAAAACGTGTTATGCGGGGTCAATTTTCCCATTGAAAATAATGGAAAAGGTGGGGGTTGCATTTCAAGCGGTGGTGTCTGTTGGGACCGGGACATAAGGTTGGGGGAGAAAGGGGACTGGGTTACAGCAGAGAGAGGAGGTGTTTGGCTCTGGGGAACGGAAGAGGAGGAGAGGGGAGAGGGATTCGGTTGGGAGTATGTCCCTGTGACGTGTCTGCTGGGACCCACACTGAGTCCGGCGAGGGGAGGGGGGTCTCCGGGGAATGGTGCAGCGAGCAGCGAACCCTCTGCCACTTTGCAGGGAGGCGGAGAAAGCCCCGCACAGCTGCTGGTGACAGGCTGGCTGGGGAAATCGTGTTATTCCGGGGACGGACGTGTAATTCAAAGAATGTTCCCTAAAAAAAAAATCGTGCTATCACGAAAACGTGTTAAGCAGGCATGTGTTAAATCAGGAATTACTGTATTAGGCTATTGTGTCATACTGAACTATAAGAAATTTGAGATTTGACATGTCAGCTTTTAGCTGCTGTCCAAAATTCTCTGAATGTTGTTTTTATTGTTTGCATCATGGTAGCACCAAGAGGCCTCCAATCAGACTCAGGATCCCATTGTTCTAGATATTTTTCAAATATACACAGTACCTCCATGTCCCAAAGAGTCTGCAATCTAAACAGATGAGAGACAAGCAGAAATAGATGAAAAGTAATAGCCATGCCAGAGATCAGTAAAATTTAACTGGAATATATATCAGTAAAAAAAAAATTAACTTAGAAATTCTATGTTATTCTAGGATTCCAAATTTCTTGTCTGTTCTTGCTCACCCTCTCAAATACCTTTCAAATTTGTGCAGTTCCATTAATTTTGCAGGATTTATTTTTCTAATAAAAAGGAGATCAGAACCAGGCTAAAAAGAGCAACTTTAGTACACCGATTTAACAGGTATCCCAATTTTTCTTATTTGTGTGGAACATAATCAGATTATTATTTTTCAGGCATCAGACAACATTGCTTACTATTCACCCTATAATAGGGATGGGCAAAAGGCTGCCAGTGGGCCAGATGCAGCCCGCCAAGCCACTGGATCTGGCCCGTGGCTGCCTTGCTGGCACCCTTAAGCACAGTGCCACAGCAGCCTCTTTAAATGTGGCTGCTCTATTCTGGGAGCCCGCAGGGAGGGTTTGTATTTTGCCCTGCCGCCCAGCAAAATCTCTCCGCTCCCATTGGCCAGTTTCCGACCAATAGCAGCTAAGATATTTTGCTGGCGGCAGAGTCAGCCAATGAAACCTCCTCCCTCCCTCCCCCCCACTCCTTCACCCAGAGCGGAGCCACCTGGAGCAGCTTGAGACTGCAGCCTTCAGGTTCCCAGAGAGCTGTTGACTGGAAGCTGCCTAGGTAAGCACCTCCCAACCAGAGCCTGCCTCTGGCAGCCTTGCTCTCTTCCCTGCCCCCTCTCTCCCACAACTACCTGCTCCCGGCCACCACCTAAACTCTCTGTACCCCTTTCCCCAGGTTGCAACTCCCTCCCAGACCCTGCCCTCTCCCACACCCTTCCCCCAGGCCAGAATCCTCTCTGGTACCCATACCCCCGTCTCTGCCCTGCACCCCATTCCCCTACCCCAAGTTATCACCCAAACCCTCTGCACCCCCTTCACCCAGGACAGAACCCCCTCCTAGAGCCCCTCCCTCAGCCCAGAATCCTCTCCTGCACCCATACTCCCTCCTGGATTCTGCACCCCAGATGTCTGCCCCAGATCACAACCCCATCCTTCACCCAAACTCCCTCTCAGACTCCACACCTCCTGCACCACAGTCTCCTACCCCAAGCTCCCTTCTGCACGCAACCTCTGTCCCAGACTCCAAGTCCCCTTAATAGAAATGCAGCCCTTGAGCACTTGCCAAAATCTCGGAGTTGACCCCCATTAAAAATGATTGCCCACCCCTGCTCTAGAAGTTAATTACGGACATTTGCACTGACAGTCAAATTCTGATTTATGTGATTCCTTTATTAGGGTTGCCAGGTGTCCGGTTTTCGCCCAGACTGTTCATTATTCGGGTCCCCTGTCCAATAAAAAACTGAAAATACCAGACACGTGAAATGTCCAGTATTTCCTGTTTCCCTCAGACGGAAGCCCAGCGGGGACAATTTTCCCCTGCCGCATCTGGCTGGGGCAGGGGAGTGAGCCCCTCCCCTTATGTTTTCAACAGAATTTTTCCCCAGTGTGGCTTGTTTTTAGGGGTGGGGGTCGATATTTTTTGTTAAACCATGTGGCAACCCTAGCTAGTATAAATCTACAGTAAATACATATAAAGTTAATGATTTAACAGAGGTTTAATGAAAAGATGGATTTGGCCCAGGGTCTTCAGTATTCCACGAAGCCATACCATACACTAAATACAGAAGGTTATTAGTATAACGTACATTGCAGTAGCACCTAGACACTCCAATTGTGGGCCAGAACACCAGTGTGCGCAGAATACAAACTACACTAACAATTAGGGCAGTCCAAGCACAGGATTAGGTCTGTTCTACTGCTGGTGGAGATCTCTTTCGACCAACTCCAGAGTAACAGGTATAGTTTTCTTCTATTAATTCTAATTTTTTCATCTTTATCCTTATGAATGAGATTTGATTTTAAAATGTTATTATCTCACTAGTACCAATTATGGCAGCTACCTGCCATCTTATTTGAAAAGAACTTTACAAGCATTAAGATCACATAAGTTATTTCAGAAATGTTAAATGTTCCAACAGAGATGAGCTTGAATTTAATAATCTTGCCAATTAAATGAATAATAAAAAAAACACACGGAATGTGTCATGCCTGCAAATGCTGTATCATGGAAATGTATGTTGCCGTTTAACAAGAGCATATCACAAGGAAAGGAAGGAGTTGTACCTACATTATGGCAAATCAGCTTTGATTAATAATATTCCTTGCTGGGTTCATGCTGCTCTAATCCAGGCCTCCCACTCAATCCAAGTATAAGGGACTATGTCATCCAAAGTGATGGAGACAGGAAGAATAAAATTTGCCCTCAGAGCAGGGTCACTACAATTGACTGAAACCATTACTGACTCTGGTCACTGATTCTTCAGTACCGACTTCACAGTGAAGAGCCTTATGATTTAATAAAAATGTTCAACTGTTGACACCACTTCACAAGTTACAAGGCAACATTTTTAACCTCTATCCTTTAGCATTACAGTAAAATTGCCTAGAAAAGCAGCAGAAGAATACACAAGATCCCTTGTTATGCCCCATAGCTTTAAGAGTTAGAACCAAGAAATGTTGAAATATACATAAACCAATATAATATTGGATTATTCTTCAAAGGATAAGGATAAAAACATTTTAAAAAAATGTGAAAAAGGACAGCTTGGTGGAATCATGCTGTTGAGCCGAAACTGATATAAAGTCAGGAAAAGGCAAGCCTAGAATAAAGTCTAAGGAAATGCAGACACAGGAGGAATTCTGGTGGTATTAAAAGGCTGGATAAATATTTTTTTCAGGAACCAATCTAGGGAGAAAATCTACTCAATGGCCTAATGCAGGATGGTGCGTTAAAACTGGTAGGCGACAGCTGCCTGAATAATATTTGCTGAATGATTTAATATTTTTTAAATATACAACTAATTTTTTCCCTAAAATATTCATCCAGGAGATAGAGCGGGGCAAATAATTTGTGACTATCTGCTGTGTTTGTCATTATTCATCCTTTGGAGGCTCTAAGGGGCAAAAGAATAACAGCAAATGTTATTGAGAAAGTTATCTGTGGAAGTAGAAATTAATTAGACTTGAAAGTGCTTCTGAGGTGAAAGCATTGACAGGGAAGGAAGCCTAGCCAACTACAAATATTTGAAGGCAAGGATGAATAAATGGAGCAATGAGGTAAAATAGGGAAAGGGAAAAATTGGGCTAATAACTAAGAAAACTTAACCAGAAGAGCAATATAAATATGGAAAAAGATAGTAGAAATCCCACCTCTTAAGTCATTTGAGACTGACTCAGCAAAGTTCTGGAAACTACATTGTAGGCAACAATGCTGGCAGGGAGATAGACTACAGTACCACATGGCACAGAGCTATGGCTATTGGCAAGTAGGAAAAGATTTGTATATAGCAGTAGCTGGTATTTTCTTAGACAAAAACAGGATGCTTTTTCACAGAAACACATAATAAATGCTAATATATTTTAACTCACTCTGCAACATACCTCACTCTGCAGTACATGAGTTTTCATTTGTTGAAACAGTGCTTTTCAAACTGTGTCAAGCACTGGGTCTCATTGCTACAGGGTGATCAGGTGACCAGTGAGGATGGCATGGCAAGCTACTGTCCTGGCACCACAGACTGCACTGAGTACTAGCTCTGCACTCCCATTGGCTGGGAACCTACTGCTGGCTGCTTCTGGGGTGCAGCATGGTCTGAGGTGCCAGGACAGGCAGGAAGCTGACTGGAGACAGCTGACCAGGTGCACCACTGCTTGAGCCCCTCCTGCCCCAGCCCTGACACCTCCAAAGCCAAGGCCCTTTCCTACAGCCAAAGCTCTCATCCTCAGCCCCACTCTTGAACCCACACTCTAGTCAAATTATGTTGGGTCGTGGGCATCAACGATTTTCTTCAACGGGGTAATGCTGTGTTAAAGAACTTCAGGATGAGACACACTGCACGTGGATTTGAACTTCACAACTATACTTTTAGAGGCAGAGTTAAATTTCCTTTCAGAGTGTTTCTATGCCTATCCCCATTACACAAAAATATGCAAGTCAGACCCTTCACACCCAATAGTTTTGACTATGGATATGTTCCCTAAATTTCATTCTGCATTAATACAAAGCACAAAAGACATCACTAGGGAAACCTCTGGCTGTAGCAAATGACTTAGAATATTATGTAGGGCTCATTTGCCCTGTGCTCCACAGTATCAATACAATGCAGCCATGGCCCTTGGTACTAAACATGAGCACTCGCAGCAACGAGCCACAAGAACATCAAACTTCTTAGAACAAAGGTAACCGACATGCCAGGAAAAAACTGCCACACAATGTAAAGGATTTCAGTTCATAATGTACCCACAACTCATTTCCTTTCCTAACGCTGTGAAAAGCATAGGAAACCCCAGAAAGCAACCATTCCCTCCAGCTCTGTAACTGAATTAAACTTATATACCTAGAGAGACCAGCAGATCTGTTCACTATTGTTAAACAGTCACAGTAGAAAAAGTAGCACTTAATCAGATTAGAAATACATACACTTTTTCTGGGCCTCTGGTTTGCTGTAATTGGACAAATTCATCTTGTTCGTTAACTGATTCAAGATCTAATTCTTTATTTTTAACTATGATCGCAAGCCTGATCCTGCAAACCCATTTCATTGGGTTCATATGCATATTAATAAGAGTAGCTAAACAGAGTGCTCAGGCCTGGTACCCTCATTATTCATCTCAGAGTTAATATCAATAATTGTGTTTAAATTAGCCAAAGTGAAATGATACCATCATTAAAACACTTACACATTGAATATAAGCAGCAATTTAGAAGGCCGGAATCCAAGTGCAATTTATTGCCAGGATTGCAAAACTGCTTTGGGATTCATTCTCTAGGCATGAGAACCTCATTTATTATGAAGCAAAACGTTAATTTTAAAAAGCCCAAAGATTCTTTTGATTTATAAACCTCACAGTATTAGCATTAATCAATGAGGTTTCTGAGATAACAAAACAATTTTTCCCACTTTCGTCTTACACGCATGGAATAATTCACAGTTGTTTTGCACCTTGGGTTTTTGATCTTTCAAATACCTTGCATCCAGTGTGGGTCCGGGTCTTCATTAAGGGAGTTGTGGTGCACAGCTCAATGGCTTCTGGCTCATGGAAGATTACTGTAGGAAGAGGCTCTTTCCGAAGAGTTAGGACATTCAACTTGGTCTTCAACATGGTCTGAAAATGCTAAAATACAAAAAAAAAAAAAAAAAAAAAGCAATTCACTTGAATTCAGACAAAGGAGGACTGAAAATTAATATTTTTATTCACTTGAGCGTCGTTAACTGTCCATTCAGGGCACTGAAATCCTTATATGCAACGGGAGGATTCTTAAACATTAAAAATATATTGATATTAGAAACGAGTAAACACATGCAATTAAATAGAGTGGCCCCATAGCTTTTAGAACAGAGGCCAAAAATTCCTAATTTGAATGACTAATGTACTTCAAATATCCATATTTGTGCACCTAAATGAAAGCGACCTGATTTTCAGGGATGCTGGGTATGATGTCACACCCCATATTCTTAATATAATAGTGATATGAATGTATGTTTTATGCAATATAGGTCATGTGAGGTTATGATTTACTGAATGTGTTTATACAATTTGTATGCATGGATCATTTCTGTATCTGAAATTAGGAATAATGACTCTGTAACAATTACACCTTTGTATGTACTTGGGGGAACACCCACCAGAGACAAGAAGCCACCTTCTGGAATGCTGCTTTGATGCTGCAAGGTCATGTCACCTAGTATGAAATACCACTTTGGATATTGCAGGTACTTTTCCACTGAAAGGGCAGGATAACCAAACAAGAAAAGCAAAGATTCCTGCCTTATGTAAATCCCATTTAAGGCTGGGATGTGAAACAATCAAGGTCCGTTCTTCTCTTTCCTGGAAGCCCCAACCAAGATGACTGCTGTAAACACCTAAGAATGAGCCGGGGAAGAAAGGAACTGGACCCAGGCAGGAAAGGTGGCTGGCCTGTGAACAAGATACTTAAAACAATATTTATGTTGAGAAAATTACCACTTGTATCCAGTCTTTTAGGTCATTATGCTTAGTTTTTGCATGTTTGTTTTATTTGCTCAGTAATCTTCTTTGTTCTATTCTCTATCCCTTGTAATCATTTAACATTTTCCATTTATAGATAATACATTTGTTCTTTGTTCATTCCAAAACCCAGTTTATGCAATTTATATGGAGGGAACAGGAGGGTGAAGCTGTGCATATCTCCCTCTATATTGAGGGTGGGGGCAATTTTTATAGCCTGTGCTATACAGCTCTCTCTATACAGAGCAAGATAATATTATTTTGAATTTATACTCTAAAGGAGGTGTGCACGTGAGTGCCAGGTAAATCCGTGGCCTTATTTCCTTGTTTGCCAGAGAAGGTTTCAGAGCAATGTTCACTCTAATATTTCCATCCACGAGCAGAACAAATTTTGTTGTGTACCAAGGCAAATGCAGATGTGCACCACCAATAGAAACACATGCTACAGGCTCTGGGCGGCTGCAGGTTCTCTGCTAATCAGCTGAGCAGCACCTGAATCTTTCCAGGGTAGCCACTCAAGTGCTCAGCTTATAGTGAACACTGCTTCAGGACCTAGCATAGCAAGAACAGGGCAAGGAAGCTCAGGCTGGTGGAGTGGTATCCCAGCTTAAGCGACACCCCAGGTGGAAAGCCAACTCCTCACATTGGGCACCCACAGATCCCACTCAAATCAATCAAGATCATAGGCTGAATCTGTTTACAGACTGCCCTTCCTAGCAAAGTCATACCATGTCCAACAAGTCTCTGCTTAAGATAAAACAGGAAAATGAGAACATTCAAAAAAAGAAAGGATCAGACAAATGCCTTACCTCTGTGGCCCTATAATTCAACTATCAACATTTCAAAGGAATTTTTTAGTATTTATTTTTATTTTCCATCTCATTTGTGGCTCAATTCTCACTGGCAACACTCCCATTGTCAGGCCCTCTCCATTTGTCTTTGATTCCCTGGCTCATAAATTTTGGACCCCCTTCTGTTGTTGGCTTTGAACACAATATAGTGTACACTGAGGTAAATGGTAGTATTGGTCCACAAGAAGAGGTGGTACTTACCACAGTAAAACCTTTTAAATTTTTTTAAATAAAGAAAGTCTGTTCTCAAGAGATTTCCAAACCAATTTTGCAGAGTCAGCTTTGAACTGATCCTGAACTCAGAAATGAATAGTGTTTGCTCCTCACTATTTACTCTCAAAGAACACACAGTTAACAACATACAGAACGTATTTCTAAAAGCAGGCCCATGAATTACACACCTTTACTGACCTTACCATATTTCTCTTTTTTTTTTTTTTTAAAACTGAAACTGAACTTTAAAATCACCAATTTAGCAAAGAAGATTTATTAATTTGGTGTAACCACCACTGGGTAGATTTGAACCTGGTACTGGAGCTTACCGCGCATCGAGACTACTGCGCTGAGCCGACAAACAGCTGATTGGCTCAGCGCGGCAGCCATGTAAATTTAAATGAAGCGGCGATTATTTAAATCGCCGCTTCATTTTCCTATGCCGGGTAGTCTAATCTACATGCCTCTGTCGCCAGAGACATGTAGTCTAGACGTACCCTATGTGTGGGAACCTCTACAGCTTGAAAGCCAGCTGCCTCTCAGCCTAGGCTGTACAGCTCCCTTGTTCTTATCTCTCACTGTTAAGTGGTTTCAGTGCCACTACATGGCATTTTCTATCACTGGATTTCAGCATGCTTTGCAAACCTCATTTAGCTTAGCCTTCCTAGGAAGAATATAGGTCTTATTGTCCCTGTTTTACAAAATAGGAAGCCAAGTGATCTGCCCAAAGTCACACAGAAAATCTGAGTCAGAACTGGGACTAGAATCCATGACTTCTGATTTTCAGTTATATGCTTTAAACTCAAGATCCTATTCACTATTTTACTTACCGGTAATCATATTTGTTCTACATTGCCCTGTCTTGTCTATATGAAGAATTTATATGGAACCTTGACAATGATGGTTTGCCAATCAAAATGAATGGTAAGTCCTTTGCAATAATCTTTATAATTTACGTAAATATATCATCAGGGAGCAAACTGAAGGACTTTAAAACAATACACTACTCTGAAACACTTTAATCCTTAGTTCCCCAATGTTTAGTATTAATGATTGCTATGATGAATATTGAATCCACAGCATCCTAAACACTTTCAAAAGTATACTGAAAAGGCAGAAATACTGATGGTCTGTGGAAATAATACTTGATTTCCTGCTGTACCTATGAAGTTATGGCTTGTCATCATACTATAGGGTATCTGTAAATGTTTCCATGCTGTTCATACAGCCATTTGGGTTTCCATTCTGATAAGAGATCGATGCATATTTTTAATTTGGCTTTCTCTCATAATATACGCTACCTTATTCACTCTCCTAAGCATAGCAATACATCTAAGGAAAAGAGCATTCTGTTTAAGATTATTGTTCATTAAAGAATATACTTTGACATATATGTATAGAGAACAGCAATCTTTGTGAATAGCTATTAACTCATTGGGAACATTCTTTTACATACCCTTATTTATTTACCCTTTTATTTCCTTTCCCATTCTGAATAAGAAGTTTATTGATTTGAATTCCACAGGGTCATTCCATAAGTTTTTAGTAAAGGCTTAGAAATACCTCATTTCCCTTGATTATCACAACATATCAAACTTTGAGATACTCAATTTGGAAACAGGAATGTAAGATCAGTTACGGAACACAACTTGCTATTTCCAGCTAAGGAATTGCTACGTCTACTAACCTGCACCACTGTGTCCCTTAAATTCTCACCGCAGTCTTTCCCTTGATAATATTATCTCTCCGGTTTTACTAATACCTCTATGATACCACCTCAGAAACAACATGGCCATTCTATCAAGCACACAAAAACTCCAGCACAGAGGAGCTCTGCACTTTCGTGTCTGTGGCTGTTTGGGTGGGGGAAGATGGGTGAAAGAATTTCCACCAGTAGTATCTTACTGGCAGACTGATTCTAGATGCAAACAGAATTCATGGCAGGAAACATTTCAAACTAAAAACAAAATATTAACTCAGTGCCTTGTCACTTCATCACGGTAGGCCAAAACTTCTGTTTCCACAGATAAGTACAGTGGGGAGAAAACAGAAGATGCAGGGAGAAATTCTTAAATGAGATAAAAAGAGAATCATTCCCATAGCCCTGTTTTATTTAAGTATTATTTCACTGGTACATTTAGATATAGCAAAACCACTCTAAACAGGAACATTTCCCACTTTCCTGGTGGATAAACTCCTCTAGACTTCAGTGAATATGAGATCAGACCTCAAATATGGGTCACCTTGCCTCTCGTCTTCACTGGGGTTACTTACAGGGTAAAAAATAAAAATATATTTTAAAAAAAGCACAGTTTGACCAAAAGTGAGAAAAAGCTGTGTTAATCCAAGCTATGATCTGTCTTTGGGTGTTCTCAGAGCACATCTAAACTCACACAAAAGAACCAGGGAGGTGGCCTTTAGCCTGGTGATTAAGGCATTTCTCTGTGATGTAGGACCCCCAGGATCAATTTCCCACCCTTGTCTGATGCACCACAGGCCTTTCCCATCCCCAAGTGAGTGCCCTGAGCAATGGGATATCATGACTGGGTCTCTACTCTTGAAACTGTCCCACTATCTTTAAATAATTAAGTATGCACTGGACAAACAGATTGAGATAAGGCCTCTATAAACCTCAGAAGTGGGCAGCTCAGATTCAAATTCCTACTCCACATCAGGCAAAGGGGGTTGAAATTGTACCCAGGTCTCCCACATTCCATGTGAGTACACTGCTAAATATCATGAGGGAAGCTGCATCCTTCTCCCCCTTCTTCCCCCAGCAATTCTTCCAAAAACAGCGTCAGCACTTAACCAAAGCTGAGAATTGCAAGGAGTGATAGGCACCAACATCTTGCCCAAACTTGGGCACCCGACATCCGGAGAGGGAGGCAGTGCTTCAGTCACAGCCTTCCTAGTGAGTAACTCAGGTGTTTCAGTGTGCTGGCTTGTATGGATATTACTCTTTGGTACCTGAGTCTCCCCATTCATGGTCTTGGGAATTATGAACTTCATTGAGTGTCAAGGCACCCAGGAGTTAGTAATTGCAAAACTGAAGGCCCTTTGTACATCTAAGCCTTAGTTCGTGATCCAAACTGATATCTTCAATTGAAACAGCTGACAAATGCTGCATTTTAAGGGTGACGAGTGCACTTTTTTTTTTAAACTGAGACATTAGCTTTCCAATTTTGTCAATCTGCAGCCTTTAAAGAGCATTAAACTCAGTTCTTAAGAAGCATGATTTATACCAATTTAACACACAACAGTTCAGGGCACACTATTATCATTTATGTTGTATGTCTCAGAACTCCTCCTCTCCTGAGGCTCATTCTTATATTAAAAATGCTCAAGGAAGCAAAACCGTACATACATTTATAATCCGTTCGTTTAGACAGTGCTGTTGATTTAGGCTCTCCTTTTACAAGAAACACAAAGAGCCAATAAGTACTATAACACAGAGTTTCTCGGCATGGTTCAATTTCCTGGAGCAGGTAAACTAGCCTAATTAATTCCCAAAGAATGATACAGACAGGATTAGTACATTAATTATAATTGCATTTTTATGTTTGCAGGATCAGAAAACTTTTCAGTTTAAAATCTACACAAACTTTTACAATTCTAATAATCATCCTAGAAAACTATCTTCACACAAAACCATGGTGTTGGTCCCTCAAACCCTTCTTGAAACCACTGAGGTTCTCACAATTAGGGATCTCATTTGATTGGTTAACTGGTTAAACATAGTGTTTAACTGGTTAACTGATTAAAGGGGAAGTGGCTGAGGCGGCCACTCCAGCCCAGATACCAACTAGGGCTGCTCCAGTCAGCTGGAGCGCACCTGCCTGCAGCAGGATCTGTGGAGTTGGAGCAGCCCCTTGGGGAACTGTTCCAGCCCCCACCAGTTAACTGGAACAGGTAAGCCTTAGGGATGTGATATTAACACTGACAGGCCTGCGCTCATCGATTAACCTGCACAGTTACATGCAGGGTCCCCGTGGGCTGATGCCTGTACCAGAGGCCACGTGGAAGATGTCTGTGTGTAACAACACAGAGAAGAACAAGGCTAGTATTATCAGCAGGAGACAATTTGACAAATGACAGAGAAGGGGTGGAATGGAGAATATTTTGGGAGAAAGAAAAATAATTTGATTTTGGCCACTCAGTAAACTTTTTGTGAGACATCCAGCAGGAGATGTCAGAGGGACAAAAAAATAAAATGCAGGACTGGATGGATGGAAAAGTGTCATGGAAAAGTGAGTCATCGACATAGAGAAGATAGCAGGTACCATGTGAGTAGATGAGATCACCAAAAATATAAAATCAGAGGATGCTGGCAACAGTGAAATACAGAAGGAATCTCACAAAGTGAGAGGGGGAAGAAGGGAACCACAGACAGGAGACAAGACTGTTGCTGGAGAGGCAGAAGGGGATTGATCACATCGGGGCTTCTTTAAGATGAGACTAGGGTACATATGAATTTTGAAGGAACTGGAATGAAAGGAAAGAGAAACCAATTCAACTTCAAAAAACATTTTCAGTGAGAGCTTCTGTTCCCTCCTTGTTTGTGAGCACTAAAGTACATTTCCTCTCATCATCAATGCCAATCAGTAGGCAGACATCTTGCTCTTTGTTGTGGCATGTAATATGCTGCTTTCAATAACTCTAATCATCATGGTTTTATAAATACAAGTGGTAAACTCTGCCAGTGGCCACTGTTACCATCCCCTGTTATGATGCTCTCTTTGCATTATTTTCTTAAAAGTTCAAAGAATTTGTGTTTCTTGACAGCTTAATTCATGTGAAACATTTTGTACTCATACACTGTGTACTTGTTTGCTCTGGCTTGGATTACTTGGTTCTATTACCAAGTTATGTGACTCCAATCAGCAGGATTGCTGCTCAAACAAAAACACAAGACCAGATGCAAACACCCTCTCAACTCTGGGGAAGTATGGATTCAGATGAGATGTGCGTGACTGATCTTATCTTTACAACAGGCTAAAAAAAAATCTCAACTGTGAATTTGCTCAGATGCCAAATTGCAGCTTGGACCGAAGAGCTAGGTAATTAGAGTCCCATTATCAAGATGATCATCTGGGTGAGAGAGAATCAATATTTGGCTGTTATTCTTGTGTTCCAATGCAAAATAAAATGTCAGCATTAAGCATGCAAATTAAATTACATTATTATTTAATTACTAAATATTAATTTAAGTTTTTATTGTTGACTATTTTGTATATCTTGACACTGACTGCTGAATATTCCTCGTGTTATGTCCACGGTAAATAATTTTTAAATAAATAATATAAAGATTGTGAATACTGTTAGAAACAAAGTGCAACGACTTTATTTTAATAATTTTTACAATAGCTGCCTGCCCTTCGTGGCTCCATACAATTACATCAGATATGAATAGTTTTCACACCTGTTTGGACTCCACTAATCTTAGCATGGTGTTTGTATGTCACAGCATCTTCTTATTTATCATTCTTTCCCTCTCTAATAATATTTGAACTGACTCCAGCAGTGAACAAACAAAAATGCTACATGCTTTTGCCCAAAAGCACATAAAAAAGAAAACTGCATACATGTCATTTAACACAGGTGTTATCCTCAACACCAGCTTTTGTCCTCAAGCAACATTATGTGTGCATGAGTGCCTGTGTGCAAATCATCATTCTTAAATTGGATACAATTCTGAAAGGACCAAGTGGAAGTTTGAGTGTTTATGGTCAAATGTAAACCAGAAAACAGAGATGACAGAACAGAAAGATTAAAGAAAGGAAGTCAAGAAAATTAAGAAATAAAAGATGTTAAGAAGGAGAAAGAACATAAGAGAACACACACAGACACAGATATGTCAGGTCTATTCATTTTTATTTTGAGCTGACCTCTCAGATGCCCTCCAACAATTTCTTTTCCTAACTTGAATTTCCAGTAGGAATGTTATGGGATACAGAAGGCCTAATATTAAAACAATGGAATCATGCAGCATGAACAAGGCTATTTCTTTTTCAATTTACTGTTGGAGCCATTCCAATATTTTCCGTGTCAGAGAATGCCTTAAAAAGGTCTTTGACTACTCTCTGTGACAGGCAGAGTGAATCTATCTAGTACAATATGTACCAGAAATACAGGCATTCACTAACCTAACCTTTTCAAAAAGCATTTTAGTCATATTCCTGCTCTTCTTTCTTTCTCTGCAATAAATCAATAACTCGTTAAGCGGTTATATAGTGGAGTGCTCCCTCACCGCCTCTGTGAAGCTTTCTTGTGAGCCAAAGATTTGGATTGGGTTGGTTAGGTGTCTGTTTCAGATAGGAAATGTATACTGACCTTTAAGAAGTGAAGTGCATATTATAAATTAAGAGCTAATTTTGAGCTTATCAATATGAAGGACACCGAAGATCTGAGTCTCTCTCAAACAAATCTCACATGAGCTTTTAAATGTAATGAGCCAAATGAAAGCCTACTGAATTCCTAGAGTCACCGCTCCATAACTGGGACTGTCCATCTAACATGATGCTAAACCATTTGTTTATATAGAACAGTTACTCATTTCATTGACCTTTGCTACTGGTTGGCAGCACTCCCTTTCATTGGTCTGAGTTTTTAAATCTGATGTTCTCAAAGGTTCCATGTTTTCAAAGGTTCCATTCGGTTGTTAGAAAGGAGCCACCACGGTTCACCAGGAGAGTAGGCAGCATTATGAAACTGGTGAAGGCCAGGCTGGTCACAAACGGCTGAGATCCAAGCTACAGTGAAAGCAGCACAGAAGGCCTTTGGAACTCAGTTTAGGCTGAAAGGCTGACTCCGGAACAATCTGTTTCCATTGCATTGAAGTGGGGCACAAAAGAAGGAACTTGCCCAAGAAAAACTAACTCAGGAAGGCAGTACTGGTGCTATCATAGGCCCAGGACCCTTCATAACTGGCAAACCTGAACTAGAGAAGGAAGGACTGAGGCCCTATCGCAGAAACTGAAGAGCAATCATGGGGCTTACACAGCCCTTTTGACGAAGCCTCCAGTTTCTGTCACGAGGGAAATGAACATGCGGAATGTACCTCACATGTCACAGGAAGTGAGACAGGACCAGTGTCCTGTGATGATTTTGGTGGAGAAGAGCCAAATGAGAAAATCTGAGGGACAGCAGGGCTTACTGCCAGGTGGTGTGAGAGACAGAGGGAAACCTGTTTCATGGGGCCTGGGAGCTCAGAGAATGACTGATAGACACTGATAGACACTTTGTTAGGCACTGGGCAACCTTACAACCTGCACAACCCACAGAACCAGATGAATTATCTCAGGGTACGTCTACACTACAGCGCTAGTTCGAACTAACTTAGTTCGAATTAGTTAATTCGAACTAAGCTAGTTCGAACTAACGCATCTAGAACTAAAAACTAGTTCGAACTAGCGTTTTGCTAGTTCGAACTAGTAAGTCCACATTGAGTGGACTCTGAACAGGGCTTAATGATGGCCGGAAGCAGTGCCGGCAGGGCATAAAAGGAGGACTTAGAGCATGGAGATGCTGTCTCAGGCTAGCCGAGGGCTGCGCTTAAGGGTCCCGACCCCCACCCCGGACACACAGTTCTAAGGGGTGCCCCGCTTGCAAAGAAGTTCTGGCTTGGAGTGCCCTGAGTGCACTGGGCACATCACACCACTCGGCCATCAGCCCGGCTGCACTTGCCGCAGGCTGCCATCTGGGGAGAGGGAGTAATTGGGGGGCTGCAGGAGAGCTTCCACCCCCAGAAGCCCGCAGAGCCAGCCCAGTCCTCCCCATCGGGGGCTCGTACCCCATTCCTCCCTCACCTCCTTCCACTTGCCCTTCCCTAGCCCCCCTTCTTATTGATGTACAAAATAAAGATAACGTTTCTTCCAACATTGACTCTGTCTTTATTGAACAAAACTGGGGGAGACTGGGAAAAGGAGGTGGGAGAGGGGAAGAGAAAGGCTGGGAGAGGGGAGGGCAACTAACATGATCAGGGGTTGGGAACAGGTCCCAGATGAAGAGAGGCTACAGAGACTGGGACTGTTCAGCTTAGAAAAGAGGAGACGGAGGGGGGACAGGATAGAGGTCTCTAAAAGCAGGGGTTGGGTGGAGAGGGTGCATTCAGAAAAGTTCTTCCTGAGTTCCCATCAAGAAGGACTAGAGGACACCAAAGGAAAGGAATGGGTAGCAGGCTTGAAACTAGTAAGAGAAAGTTGTTGTTCTTGACAAAGCAAATAGTTAACCTGTGGAACTCCTTGCTGCAGGAGGCTGTGAAGGCTACAACTAGAACAGAGTTGAAAGGGAAGTGAGATAAAGTGATGGAGGTTGGGTCCATGGAGTCCTATTAGCCAGAGGGTAGGAGTGGTATCCCTGCCCAAAGTTTGTGGAAGGCTGGAGAGGGATGGCACGAGACAAATGGCTTGGTCATTGTCTTCGGTCCATCCCCTCCAGGGTCCCTAGGGTTGGCCGCTGTTGGCAGACAGGCTACTGGGCTAGATGGACCTTTGGTCTGACCCAGGACGGCCATTGTAAGCTCAGGGCTCAGTGTCGGGGGTCTCAGTGGACCCCCTTGATTTTCATGCACACCTGGTCCTGGGTGGCCAGGCTGGCAGCTCTCCTGCCCTAGACGGCCACTTTCCTGTGCCTAGTGCGGAGATCGTGGACGAGGTCCACGATGTCCGCACTAGCCCAGGAAGGTGCCCGCCTCTTGCGGTCCAGGGCAAGCTCCTGGGAGCCGCCAGCCTGGTCCCGGCAAGAGGGGGTGGGCTGGGGGGCATCGGGTGGGTGGCTCTGTGCCGTGCCAGGTGCAGGGTCTGCTAGCTGGGTGCTGGCAGGCTTGCACCTGGCACGGGCACCGTAGCCAGCCCGTGCCCCTTTAAGGGGTCCGGGGCCGGGAGGGGGGCATAGAGTTTCCCTGGTGTTGGCCAGAGTGGCCACCAGGGAAACCTGGGGAGGGCTAGCCTCCCACTAGTTCGAACTAAAGGGCTACACAGCCCTTAGTTCGAACTAGCTAGTTCGAACTAGGCGTTAGTCCTCGTAAAATGAGGTTTACCTAGTTCGAACTAAGCGCTCCGTTAGTTCGAATTAAGTTCGAACTAACGGAGCGCTAGTGTAGCGCATAGGAAAGTTAGTTCGAACTAACGTCCGTTAGTTCGAACTAACTTTCTAGTGTAGACATACCCCCAGTTATCAGCATGAAGGCTTGTGAGACCCAGGTTCAGGGAACAGAACAGAGATGGTCATGAGCAGTGAAAGAGATGGCTGAACAACTCTTACAGACCAAGCAAGAGACAGCCAACCTTGAAACGGTGAAGCTGGCACTGGTGTCTGAATCTAAAGAGTTGGCCACAGAAAGCAAAGAGTGCCCACTAGTACGTAAGACACTCAACACAGAACAGGCAGGAACCCTGTAAATGGGGTGAGCCTAAAAGGAAGAAATCTCCAGCCTACAAGATAGACAAAAGGAAGTGGAGCATCTCCTAGTTTGGAGATGAAATGCTCCACCTACTATAGAGACACATATGGAGGTACAGGAGCAGGAGAGAGAAAGACCTCCTTTGGCTGAGCAGAATGCTGAAAGAAAGCCAGTAACAGGAGCTGGATCCAGAAAAATCACAGCAGACCTCAGATGATCAGCTTCCCACACAGAAAGGAGCTAGAGACTAAGACCAGAAAAGGTGAGGGAGGGCAGGCAGGAGCCAATACACGTGGGGAGCCAGCTTTCCCCACATCCTAGCTCCGCAGAGCCTCCTGTCCCCACCCCCTTGCTGCCTCCCACAAAGGCAGAGGAGGGAGGAACTGGCAGGAGCCAGTGCTCAGGGGGAGCCAGCTTAAAAGCCATCTCCCCACATGTATTGGTTCCTACATGCACCCTCCCCTCACCTCCTCACACTGCTGCCTCCATCAGAGGCAGCAGCACAGGAATGAGAGGCAGAGGAGGCTGCCACGGACGGAGGCTGCTCTCTCAATGCCAGGACAGCCTCTGTCCATAGGAAGCTCGGCCCTATGTGGACAGGGGCTGCTGCTGCTCTACTGCCTCATTATTAGAGGCAGCAGAACAACATGGCAGGGTGCTCCCTAGGAATGGGGCCAGGAGCACACTAGCTGCCAGCCCTGTCCCCAGAGACTAGCGAATAGTCATAAAACCACTAAAATTTGACAGAATTACACAATTATTCGGTTACACATCATGTGACCTCTCGAATAGCCTGTGCACAACAGAGGCTGCAGAAGGAGACAGGGGGAACAACAATGTTTTCTGTTGCAAAAGAAGCTGACTAAGCTCCAGAACCTGCTCAGGGTTCACCCTGGGTCAAAGTACAACATGGCAAAGAAGAAATAGTTGGAGCTGTGTGGACCAAGGCCACTATAGGAGGAATATGACGTGGATGAGGATGTACACTTGCCTACTGAAGCAGATAACAGGCCAGCAGTGGCTCAAAAATCCCAGAATCTTGATGTGGCAGCAAGGCAAGATCACACCAGGACCTCTGCTAAAAAGAAGACCTCTTCCCAGAGGAACAAAGGAAGATAAGAATGATCCTAAACAGCTGAATGTCATTCACACAATTTGTGTATGGAAAGAACAAAAGTGTGTGTTGCTAGGCCAAGTATTGAAAACAGTAGGCAAACAATACAGTTCCTTCAGAAACTGTGGAAGGGATCTGAATCTGGGCAGAGATTCTTAACTCTGTAGGATGTACATGGAGACGTGTCCAGAAGGATTCCTCTCCAGATCAGGAGGCCACAGTAAAAGACATTATTTCTGAAGAAATCCCAACTCTACTGACCAGCCTAGAGATGGTAAAAGACTTTGATGATCCGTACACCCTAAATATGGTAAATTATAACATGCCACTGACTATGCAGAGTTATAGGCACTGTATGGGCTACCTACCAGAAGGGGGAGCCCAGGCTGTGGTATCTTCATGTTTCTTAGAGGAAGATACTAGCATTGCCAAAGATCTAGTGGATTTTCTAATATCAGCAAAATAAGAAGTTCCCCCTTGGCTAAAGAACATGGTGAAAGAGTAACGCTGGTCGAACCCACCCTTCAGATATCTTGGCTCCAAATGGAGGAGCTCCCAGGGAGCCCAAACAATGAAAGCTCTCCAGACAGAGGTCTGAGAGGAACCCTGACCAACTGGGACAAAGGAAAATATCTCCAGGCAGAGAGGCCTAGGAGAGAAAGCCTGAGAAAAAGGGTAAAGAGTACTATGAGTACCTCTCCAGATAAAAAGGCCTGGAAAAAAAGTATCCTGGCAAACTAATAAAGGTAGGTCACAGAGCTACTTAAGGGATGAAGCCCTGAGACACTGCTGTATTCCGGAGCAGGAACAAATGGACACAGACAGCACAGATGGCACTGAGGAAGAGACTCCTCTTTCCCGGAAGGAGTTGCTTTATTTCACTGTGTGCATCTCAGCCAAAGGGCTGAATCACTGAAGAAACACCACAGAGACATAGTGCCGGTACACGCTTTCAGCCAGGGGGTGCTCACGAGAGGTGAGTGCACCCCATTACACCATCATAGTTGGAAAGCCAAACATAACAGCAGCATTCTAGTTGCACAAGATGATAAGTGGTGATACACGCAAGTGAAAGGTCAGCGTAGTTTCATTGTTCAAGGGAATAAAAAACAAAAACAGGAACAGCAAAAATGGTGAAAAATTAACTGAATTTGTTTCAATGTTTTGGTTTAATAACCTATAAATGATTAGTAACAAATGTCAGGAAACATTTTAAAATAATGATTTTCTATATGGACACTGGCCTCTGATTGGCATCTCTTCTATAGGATTAACAGAGACAGGGCTTCACCAACACACTGCATGAGACTCTGACTATAATCCCTCTTCCCTGTAGTGCCTGTAGATAAATAGCTTTGATACTTGCCCTTTGGACACAGATATTTTTCTCTTTCTTTTTACCACCTTTTTAGTATCACTAATAACCTCGATGTGACAGAGAAACTGATATGAGATTTCCACTTAAGTTTAGATTAGGAATGTTAGCGCATAGCCATTTACATGATTAACCAATAAACTTGGACTTATATCAGTTAATCCTAAAACTACACAAATTCTCCCATCCCGCCCCCCCCACCTCCTTACTGCCTCTATCACATAGGAAGCTGTATCAGAGGCAGCAATGGGAGGGATGTGGGAGCTGGTGCCCTTGAGGAGTCAGCTTTTAAACTGGCTCCCTGCATGTGCTGACTCCTGTGGAGGTGTCTGCTCCCCTTCCCCCACTGCCTCCCACAGAGGCAGAAGCACAAGGGGACAGACAGGAGCAGGTGCTTGCGGGGGTGGGGGAGAATGTCTTAAGCCATAGAACCACCTTACCCCACCCCCACACACACAGCTGCCTCTGATAAAGAGGCAGCAGTGTGGAGGGTAAGGGGGACAGGCAGGAGCAGGTATACACAGGAGAATGGCTTTCAAACCAGCTCTCTGTGCGTGATGGCTCCTGCGGAACCACCTCCCCCCCCCCTTACTGCCTCCCACAGAGGCAGCAGCAGAGGTGGGAGTTGTCTGCCCCCTGTGCTGCTGCCTCAGATAGAGAGGCAGCAACAGAGGGGGGAGGGGCAGGTGGTACATGCAGGAAGCAAGCTTTCAAGCCAACTCCCTGTGCATACTGACTCTGCAGAGCCTCCTCCCTCCCCCATGTCCTGCTGCCTCTGATACAGAGGCAGCAGGGCAGGACAGTGGGGAGATGCGAGCTGGTGTCTGTCCCCCCGCCTGTAAATGTGTAACCGCTGAAAAATTCAACAGTTACACATTTACAAAAATAAACATTTGCTAACATCCCTAGATTAGAAAGGGATGTAATGCACCATTAATCCACACCAAATATTTGGTGAATCTCAATAACGCACTATGGACATAGAGAGAGAGTGTATAAAATAAATCACCATTAACATCATCTTCCTCCATACGCTCAGTGATATTTTTATCTGCAACTATTTTTATAGGAGGGTGAATGGCAGTAGAACAGAGAACTTTTGGCTGTTTATTCACTCATTCATTATCAGAGATAAGTTGCTCATACATAGTGTTATCCTTCATATAAATCACAATCTCAGAAGTAACCATTCATTTATACAGAAACGAGATGTATTACAAAGGTCAATTTCAAGAAATGACATTCTTTGTCAAAAGGCAGACAGCTTCCTTACAAAGCTCCTACTTCAACAGTATAATATTATGACAATTCCATAAGAGGTTTCCTGAACACATTGCTGAAATTCCTGATTTTCTGGAAGAATGTGCACACTGCACAGTGATTCGCATTGTCATGCTTCCGAATTAGGAATGTGCACGGGTAACGATTAGCAGTTACCTGGGAACAGCCCTCCAACTGTGGCCTGAAGCAGACGGAGGGCTGACCCAACCTACATGGGCTGGGTGTTGGCAGCCTCATAAACGGAAGAAGGGAAACAAAAGCAGCAGCAGGGAGGGGTGGGCTGCCAGATACCAGTCTGTAGGGCCCGCAAGCCTGAGTGGGCTGGGAGCCAGCAGCCCTCTTCCCTGCTAATGCTGTTTCTGTGGCCTTCTAGCCCATGCAGGCTGGGAGCCAGTAACCCCCCAGAGCTAGAACAGCTGGTCTGGAACTGCCCCTGCCCATGGCATGGGGGCCAACTCCAACCCATCCGGGGCAGGCAAAGGGGCAGCTCCAACCCAGCAGGCTGGAACAATATTTAACCAGTTAACTAATTAAACAGGATTTTACATCTCTATTCTGAATACAGGCAGTCCCCGGGTTACGTACAAGATAGGGACTGTAGGTTTGTTCTTAAGTTGAATCTGTATGTAAGTCGGAACTGGCGTCCAGATTCAGCCGCTGCTGAAACTGACCGCCAGTTCTGACTTACATACAGATTCAACTTAAGAACCCCAGGCGTCCCCAAGTCAGCTGCTGCTGAAACTGATCAGCGGCTGATTCCACGAAGCCTGGGGCAGAGCAACTCAGCCTCGGGCTTCCTGTAGTCAGCGCTGGTCAGTTTCAGCAGCGGCTGACTTGGGGACGCCTGGGGCAGAGCAGCTGGGGTGCTGCTGGGTTGCTCCAGTAGCACCGCTCCTCGGCGCTACTGGACCAACCCAGCAGCACCCCAGCTGCTCTGCCCCAGGCGTCCTGATTCAGCCACTGCTGAAACTGACCAGCAGCGGCTGAATCAGGACCTGGGACAGAGCAGCTGGGGTGCTGCCGGGTTGGTCCAGTAGTGCCCAGAGCGGCGCTGCAGGACCAATCGGCAGCACCCCACCTGCTCTGCCCCAGGGTCCAAAACAAAAGCCTGGTCTGCTGGGGGGGGGGGCACACTATCTGCGCCCCCCCCCCCCCAGCAGACCAGGGACACGGGGAGCAGAGCCGCAGCGGCAGCGGGGTGCCGCGCCTCTGAGGCTTTGCTTTGGCAAAGCCTCAGAAGCGCGGGAACCCGCCCGGTGCCCCTGGAGACGGTCTCCAGCAGACCAGGGGCACCGGAGCAGCTTACGAACGGGGCTCTCTCGCCCCGGAGCTCGCAGGTAGCAATCCGCCACCTCGACCTCCGGGGCGAGAAAGCCCCGTTTGTAAGTGCGGATCCGACATAAGTCGGATCCGCCTAAGTCGGGGACTGCCTGTATAGCAAACAGATAATGCTGTATCTACAGCTTGTCAAGGATCTTTAGTAAGATTTAAACATAAAACTGTTATTATTTTAAATAATTTTGAAAGGTGTCTTGTAGCTGTCATTATTGTATTTTGCATTATTTACTAAGTAGAAAACAAAATATTAAGTACATAATATAACTAGGTGTTTCAGCCATTTTTCCATTATGTCTGTGCACAACATCTAACACAATCCCCAACTGCTGCTGTACACACTACTTCAATTTCAGAACTAACATTAAAAAGCAGAACTGTAATATACTCTCACTGTTCTTGTATTTCTATATTCCATGCCAATCCCCACCCATTCCCAAAAATTATGTTAAAAAGAAAATTGAGGATGTAAAATTTTTTTTAAAAAATCTCAAAAATAGGATGCACCAAAATCAAGGTTGACCACATGACCTTAACTTTCCCCCCTTGTATATGTGCATTGGGATATAATCTTTGATTGTATTATCATATACTATTTTTTCACAGGGCCCCCACCCCTCACTTCACTCAGTGCCTATGTAGGACAGTGCTCAGGGCAGCAAATCAATATTTCTTTTTATCCTTATTAGTCACTGTGCAGCCCTATATATATATATATATATTTTTTTTTTTAACCAAACACCACACAAACCCTGAACTGAATTAAAAAAGTATTTCCTGGACTTTTTTATGGCAGTTATCATTGCAACACTGGCTGCTGTCCTTTTAACCCATCCCTTTGTGTAGGGATTTTCAGTCACTATACATGTATAGTTGTGGACTGAGTAATCTTTTCCACCAAATTTTACAGTAAAATTTTTTCCTCATAACATACTTTTGAAATAATTTGTTTAGAAATAACAAAAAAAAAATACTACCAAGATTTTCCCATCTCTGATTATGAAATTGTATGCTTCCTGACCATAAAAGACACTTGTAACTAACCTAAAATTTCAACAGGAAGAATGAATGGGTGTTCAACAAAATAACACATCACATCAAAGCAGTGCATTGAAACCTCAACCCCAAGAATACATTTGTAATCTATGCTGACTCTATAACAATGCCATTTGAAGCATAGAATTTAATTTTTAAAAAGGGCTTTTTCTCAAAAGAAGCCCCTTAAAAGAGATTAACTGTTCTTAAAAATAGCATAATTAACCACTTGTCATCAGCAGGTAGTTGGTACTTATGTCAGATGAGTACTGCAGAATACAGTAATCCACTAAGTAAATGAGGCTGTTTAAAATCCATAAGTCTACTTACAACAAATTTGAGACACAAATATCTATAGCTTACTCCATTCAAAAATTCTCTGCTTTCGAAATGTCCATTCAGCAATCCTGCCACAAATTGTTTCACAATACTACAGGCTCACTTATTCATAAACAAATCATTAACATTCTTGACATAAAATCACAGTGTACAATGAAGTCCAGCTACGATGGTGTTTTACTACTTTTGCTCGGCCCATCATGAATGGAAGTTTTGTTTCACAAAAGCTATCCTCAATGAATAAAAGACAAATTATGCTCCATGAGAAAACTGCCAGCATGAAACACTTACGCAAAAATTACAGGCTCATTTTCAAGTCCACAGAGTAGTAGCCCCTATTTTCAGTTTCTGAAACCAGTAATCTACAGCCTATGCATTATTTTTCATACTAGAACTGCAAGATACAATGATGTGCTATGTTACAAAGTTTTTTTTTTTTTTTTTTACTTTCTCAGATATTGCAAGAAAATACTATGCATGCTAAAAGGGAATGATTCCTTCTCCCACTTCCCCAAAACAGAATTTTATTGTAAACTCCATTTGAAAAGGCTAGCTGTTCAGAGTCAAAGGTTTTCAGCCAAGAGCTGCTATGACCAAGGACCATTTTTATACAGATGTGTTGAGATTTAAATTAGATTAATTAGAAAGAATGGAGTGGACTAATTAATTACAAGAACTGGACAGCTCACACTGTAGTTCAAATTCTCCATGTCCTACGTCCAAATACGCCAAACCTGTTTTCAACAAAAAGAATTTGTAATGTTCCTGTAATGTTCATACTTAAAAGGATAAGAAACAGATGGAAAATAGTTAGACTCACTAATGATCTGCATTATGTTTTTGGCAGCTTGAAAATATATTCTCCAAGAACTGGATGGCTCAGCAGACTGAAACTAGAATAATGTGGGCGTTTTTTCCCTACTTTGGCTACCAGTTCAAATCTAGCCCAATAAATGCAACATTTCAACTCTGAAGAAGACATGTGTGTGCTGAAACATTAATATTTACCAAAAAAAAAAAAAATGAAGCGTAGCTAACTTTGGCCTCGATCCTGAAAAAAGTTACACTCACGTTTAACTAAACAAAGCGAGTACTCCTGTTGGCTTCAGTGACTACTCACAATGTGTAAAGTTAGCAAAATTGAAACCTTTGTTATTCATACGTAACTTGCAACATTTAATTTGATGTATTTCCGCTCTTTTTTAAAGATTATTTTCTGTACTATATCCTTTCCTTTCATAACTTGTTTTATTTATAGCACGGGGGGCCAACAGCTTTCACTGGCCCCCAGCCAAGGTAGGGGGGAGCTATAGTGCATGCATGAATGATGGACTTGATACAGCAATTGGTGGGACAGATTCTATTGCCTGTATTATGTAGGAGATCAAACTTACTGGACTTATGTTATTCATCCAAACCTATAAACTATTTTTATATCTGTTGTTATTAAGTACACATGTTTTTCAAAGATTAATAGATTTTTAGGCAACAAGAGACCATCATGACCATCTAATTTGACCTCCAGCACAACAAAGTCAATAAGTTACACATGAGCTATCGCATAACTTTTGGAAAGATATTCACTTTTGATTTAAAGATTCTGTACAATGGAGAATCTATCAAACTGTTTCAACAGTCAATAACCTAGACTTTTAAAAATGTGCACATTATTTATAAATCGGAATTTATCTTGTCACATCTTCCAACCACTGGACTTTAATTAAATCAAAACCAAAGGATGAGAAAGGGTATAAAAACAGAGGAAAGAGGGTTCAAAATGAAGAAAACAGCCAGAATCAATGGAATGAAATCTGAGAATGAAGGCAAAGTCCTGCAAGAGTTCTGTAAAAACAAGAAAAGAAACTTACACAAAATAGTATGTGTGGTATCTAATACCTATAAGTAAAGAGAAATTCCTTCCTGCACATATCTAGGGATCCCCCAGAAAGGAAGAGAGCAGCACTCTGTGCTGAGTCCAGCCTTATTAAATATCTTCATTGACAAATTAGAAGAGATATAAAGAAAGATCCAAAGTTGAAAGGAGTTGCAAACATGAGAGAGAAAAGGAAAAATACAAAGGCAACTATAAAGACCAAAAAAGAAAAAAGAAAAACCATGAGCAAGATTAGTATTCTGGTTTTTGTAAGGAGGTAATTTATTTAGGAATTCACTTTTGGGGAGTTATAGGACTGCTGGCTATTAAAGTACTCATATATTTTACATCTATAAAAATCAATTAGAAGATAAGAGATACTTGCTAAGCTCATTCACTATTATACAAATCATTCAAAAGCCTATTCTGGCCCAATGTAACTCAGGCTCTGATGGGACTACTGAAGAAAGCAAGTTCCAGAAATATGGTATTTACTCTGAGAGGGCTTTATTACATGATACAAAAATTAAACTCAGAAGACAACACAGAGTGCCAACTGCATGAGTCAAAGATAATGATTCTGGTCTCAAAAAACAGATTTAAAAAAAATTATTATAAAGTTGTTTTTATTTGCCTTCTGTTTTGTAGTTTTTAGGGTACATGTTTTCAAACTTTACTTTGTAACCATAAGAGCAAGAAACTTACTTTCTCTTTAACAATGAGAGGCCTATGGCTTTAAGAACTATACAAAGTATTATGACACATGATAAAATGATAGTCACTTGAAGAAAGGCAAGCTCTGATATTCAAAGGTCAAAGTAACAAATTTCTTACAGTTACTGTCCTATCATAACCCACCCCTTCTTGGGGAATGACCTGGGGGGGGGGGGGGGAGAAGGTTGGGATACATCAATACCTGTAAGAAATTAAAGTGTAGAGTTAGGGGGGCTCAGGGCACAGGGTTGGGGTATGTGTGGGGGTGCAGGAGTCACGGCAGAAGGCTGGGGACATGGGGGAATACAGGAGTCAGGGCTGGGATGCACAGGGTCTCAGGGCAGAAGACTGGGCTATATGAGGGGCTCAGGGCAGGGGGCTGGAATACAAGTAGTGGTGCAGGAATTAGGGCAGGTTGCTGGGGACGTGAGGCTGCAGGAGTCAGGGTCGAGGTATATGACGGATTCAGGGCAGAGGGTTGGGGTGTTTTTGAGATGCAGGAGTTATGGCAGGGAGCTAGGAATGTGGAAGGTGCAGGAATCAGGGTTGGGGAGTATGAGAAGGGGCTCAGGGCAGAGGGTTGAGGTGTGGGGAGTCAGGGTAGGGGGCTAGTAGTTTAGGAGGCACAGAGCAGTAAGGAATATGCGGGAGCAGAATTGAGGGCAGGGGGATGGGTGTATATAGAGGTAGGGATGTTACATTTCGATTAATCACCTTATCAAGTAGTCGATGGAATTTCCATCAACTACTTGATTAGTCGATAAGGGGGCGCTCTCTATCCCACTGTACCTCTTCCTTTGAAATGTACAAGAGTCACAGGTGTTTACAACATGTGACTCTTGTGCATTTCAAAGGAAGAGGTACAGTGGGAATCTGCGCAAACAGGGACCGAAGCAGTCCCCACTCACGCAGGGTCCCGACTGCTGCACCTCTCCCTTTGAAATGTACAAGCATCATGGACAGCTCTTGTACATTTCAAAAAGAGAGATGCAACAGTTGGGACCCTGCGCGAGCCAACTCCCTGAGCCCACTGCCCCCAGCACCAGCTCCTTCCCCTCCCCTCTCCGGTGCCTCTGATACAGAGGCAACAAGTGGGGGGAGGGAAGTGACTGGTTGAGTAGTGACTCAACTACCCAATAAGACTAGGCTTATCCGGTAGCCGACTGGTTGCTTACATCCCTATATGGGGTGAGTATGGGAGGAGGCCAAGTACTGCAGCCATACACACCAGTTATCTGTCACTCTGCCCATTTCTTGTGGCTAGGGAGTGAGGGGAAGTTCAAAGCCTGCTGTATTCCTCTGCCCCTCCCTTGGGCAGCCTGCAACAAGAGGAATGCAGCAGGCTCTGCACTTGCCCCTCACTCCCTGGTCAGAAGAAGCATGAACAGCAACAGGGACCAGTATGTGTGGCTACAGATCCCCACAGCAGCGGGAGCTAGGGGGCTCAGGACGGGGGCAGTTCTAGGGAGGCACCCTCAGCCAGCTCTTCTAACCTTTCTGGCTGCCTACCCCTGAGTGGGGTAGCCCGCAGGCAGCCGAGAGCTGGTCTGAGAGCACTCCACCTGTCCCACTGCAGCTGAGTGCCCTAGCCAGCTGGCTGACTTCATGCCAGAGTGCCACACCGAGGCACACCAGCTTACTTTTACCTCTGCCAATATCTGATATCAATGGACAGTTCAGAGAGTACCAGTAGTGACTAGCAGAGCCCTTAGTAGTGCTAAAAGAGGGGACATTAAACAGGAATTTGCAACATGACATGGCAGCAAAAATATCAATACAGTTTGGGTGGCTTGTGGAAAGGCATCACACCACTTGACAGGGAAGTTGTAGTCTAATTCCAATATACCAGGAAGAATGTATTCACCTATAGGTGTTTGATTACTAGATTGACTAACTGGAAGAATTTCAAATTTGAGCAATAAAAATCAGAGAGCTGGAGGCTGATTTATAATGAAAGGTTAATGCGTTAAATAATGCCCTAAGTACAGCTTGCATAAGCAACAAATGGGATAAGAGAAAACAAGCAGCAGCCTGCATACAAAGAGTTAAACACAAATGAAGAAGACAATATATTTGTCTTAATAAAGGGAATATAATTAGTAATAATGGGATGAAGTTAAGGAATAGGGAAATTTAGGCAGCACATCAGGGGATGCCTCCTGACAATGAGAACAATTATTCAGTGAAATAATTTAAATTTTGAAGACCCATTGCTGGGCACATTTAAAAACAGACTAGATAAAAAGTACAATAGCACACAATCTTGTCTGTGCAAGAGGGCTGAACAGGAGACCTGAGAATACCTGGAGCAATTAATTGGTTATTACTTTGTCTGACATTTGAATTCTAGGAAATGCAATCATGCAAACCCAGGCCCTCCCTACTGACCAAAGCTGTAACACCTCACATGTCCTCACTCTTGTACCAAATGGAAATCTGCAGATTGATGAAAATTTGACATTTAAACCAAAGAATAAATCATTAAACTAAAACTGAGCAGTTTTTCTAGTGCCCAATACGTACTAGTGTAATAGATGCTTGCTTGGTATAATGCTCTGTCCCCCTCTAGTGGCAGCTAGTGATTGAGGAATCTGCTACAGCCTTGGCTCAGAGCTACAGTAGCACCTTAAGAGTTATGCACACCTTGGGAATGGAGAATGTTCTTAGTTCTAAAATGTTCGTAACTCTGAACAAAACATTATTGTGGTTCTTTCAAAAGATTACAACTGAGTATTAACTTAATACGACATTGAAACTTTATTATGCAGAAGAAAAATGCTGTTCCCTCTCCCCCCTCCCCCCGTTTTAAGTAGTTTTACATTAAGCACAATACTATACTGTACTTGCTCTATTTTTGTATTTATTTATTTTGTGTCTCTGCTTTCTGATTGCATACTTTCTGTACCAAATGAGGTGTGTGGTTGACCTGTCAGTTTGTAACTCTGGTGTTCATAACTCTGAGGTTCTAGTGTATGTGACTTAACCCATGCAGTAGAGGCTCATACGCTAAGTTTCAGAGGTCTCACGTTCAATCCTGTGTGCTGATGACCAGGGTCTGTCAGCATTGCATTAGGGCTACTACCCACCATGAAACACACAGGGCAGTTTGTCCTGATTCCTAAAAGGGCCGTTAAAGAGGTCCAAATTCATTTTGGGCCGTGTGACAATGAATTAGGATAATATTAAATACCATTGTGATGATATAAGGTAAGCGGGCAAGTCACAAGACATAAATAGCTATGTGATTATCAGGGTTTCTTTTAAGTATGTGTAATGGCACAGTTTCGAAAACAGAAAATAAATTTCACAGGGCAAACAGAAGTAACCAAAAGTTTTCTGAGACGAGTTATGATTTCTGCAAAAGAAATCTTTTCAGGATATACCTCATTTTCTGCTCTTTTTGAGGTATAGAGATAACAGGGACAGGCAATAGACTCCGTTTGGATTGTAAAACAACACAGACAATGAGGAAGGGAGAAGACAGCTCAGCCAGTTGGCAACAGGCTCTAGAGCAGTGGTGGGCAATCTGCAGCTCTTGGGCCACAGGTGGACCATCAGGGTAATCTGATGTCACAAGACATTTTGCTAATGTTGACCATCTGCAGGCACCACTGCCAGCAGCTCCCAGTAGCCGCAGTTCACTGTTCCCAGCCAATGGGAGCTACAGGAAGCATGGCCTTGCATCTCCTTTGCCTTCAGGTGCTGTCCTCACAATTCCCATTGGCTGTGAATAGCAAGCTGCAGCCACCAGGAGCTGCGAGAAGTGTTGCCCACAGACAGTCAACATTACCAAAATGTCTCGCAGCCCACAATCTGATTACTTTTATGATCCGTGGGTTGCCCACCACTTCTTTAGAGTCTTTTAACTTGATGTTGCTGGGTCAAGCCCAGCATATGCCAAAAATCATTACCATCCAGCAGTTGCTAAACAGCAGCTTAACTGAGCTGCTGTGTGCTTGAAACAGAGGAGCTCCCAGAAGGGAGGGGAGTTTGGAGAGTCCCATCTGCATGAGCTGAGAGAGGAGTAGAAAAATCAGCACTCTCCTCAAGCCTCCTAGGCTGGAAATGGGGAGGTAAGAGACTACTGCATAGAGCAGATGGGGAGGGGGAAGGGCGGGTTGGTGTTGGCATTGGGGTGAAGTGGAGGCAGGGGGAAGTTTGTTTGTGCTGTGTCTTGTCCTAACTCCCAGCTAGACTTCTCGTGACAGCACGTTCGAGAAGTAGGATTTTATCCAGCCCCCCGTTGGGCTGCAGGGAGCAGATTGCACAGGAGTAGGCGGGTGAAAGGGGGTGAGTGGATGCTAGCATCTATGCAATGAGGTGGAGGCAGTTTGTTTGGGGTGTCCTGACTCACTTGCTATAGTCCTCTCTGTCTAGCTGGGTTGGAGGGGAAAGCAGGCTACATAGGGTGGGCAGTGTGCCAGAAAATTTGCATAATTATGTTTAAAACAAAGGTTACATAGGTGTTAACGACTTAAGGTAAGAAATAAAAAGATTCTTTTAACAGAACTTTGGAGTGTTGCTGATATCTAAAATGCTGATCTTAATGATTTTTAAATTAATACATGATATATTAATATTGCATTAAGGCCAGATCTTTGCTACATGGTAGAGTTCTGACTCTTATACATCAGAAGTAGCAAGTATTAGGTGTGCAAGTATTAGTATTAGATTAAATCTTATTTGCTAGCTCTTTGAAACATGCATCTGTCTACAAACCCTGAAGCCATGTGTTAATTTAATTTGTTCTGGGGCTTTTAGTCTTTGAGTTGGTGACACACATAAGGTGCAAGTTTCAAGCCAGGAGAACTATTTTTATAGGTCTCTGTTTCAACCTAATCCTAAACCATTCTCCAGAGAAACTGTATAAGCCTTAGTGTATTAGTCATGCTCTCTTGCAAATAAATGTTTGTTTGCATTGGTAGTGCACATCCACACACTACCTCAATATTGGTGTTGCACATAAGAAATTTCAACCAGCCCAAAAGAAAATTCAACACATCCAAGGATAGAAAATGTTAGAGGGAACACCAGTTGGCTTGGATGCCTTCTTTTTCTGTTCTTCAAGTCTCTTATGTCCATTAAACAGGGGAAAATTAACCCAGAAATGCATACTTCTGTCAATTTACCAATCATCATAGCACACTGAAAGTATGCATAAATCTTTTTCTTCAGTCAAAGAATATTAGAAATGACTTCCTTTACAGCCAATCACTTAATAAGAAGCACTGTTGAGACAGCCAAGCATTTTTGTAAAATCCACACATTGTTAGTAATAGCGCTCCTATTTTCATTCACGAAAATTAATTACTTATTTACTATGAAAAAAACACCTTAAACAGTGAGTGATCTTGTATAGTGTTCCCTCTAAGCTGTGCAGCAGCACAGCTTCACAGGTGATTAATCAGCTTCACCCATGCATCCAGCTGACTGACTGGGTGGGACTGATTAATCACCTGTGAAGCTGTGCCCCCCACAACTTAGAGGGAACACTGATCCTCTAGCACCTTAGAGACTACAGGGCCACTCATTTTTTTAATTATTATTATTTTTTAAGTTACAGGCGAAGTTACATGTCTATCACTCAGACTTGTTTACGCAATGGTTTGATACTCAGTTAATTCTTACACATTATCTAAACTACTTTTTTTCCTTTTCTCCAGCTACTGAAAGACTGCACAGATTGCTGGTCAATGGAAAACCTTGATTAAAAAAAAAAAAAAAAAACCTCACCAAGTATTATTAAAGCGAGTGTTTGCAGACCATAAAAAGCAGGAGAGCAATGTTAGAATTAGTGATGACACCTTCAGATCTCTCGAGGTATCTAGATAGACTTATGTGTGGTGCTGGGGAGGAGCCGGTGGTCGTGGTACATGTAGATACCAATGACGTAGGGAAGGGTAGGAGAGATGTCCTGGAGGCCAAATTTAGGCTGCTAGGAAAGAGACTGAAATCCAGGACCTTTATGGTGGCATTCTCGGAAAGGCTTCTAGTTCCACGCGCAGGGCCAGGTAGGCAGGCAGAGCTTCAGAGTCTCAATGTGTGGATGAGACGATGGTGTAGGGAAGACGGGTTTGGATTTATTAGGAACTGAGGACACTTTTGGGAGAGAGGGAGACTATACAGGAAGGATGGGCTCCACCTAAACCAGGGTGGAACCAGACTGCTGGCACTAAACATTAAAAAGGCCGTAGAGCAGTTTTTAAACTAAGAGATGGGGGAAAGCCGATTGGTGCAGAGATGCACATAAATCAGAGGGAGACTTCTCTTAGAGGAGAATCCATTGATAGAGATTCTCTAGGCTGCAGTCAGAAAGAGAGGAGGGGAGAGGGCAAACCATGGGCCAGAGCAGACAAACAACCACATACAAAGGAATCCAATGCATCAGGGAAGGGCAGACAAATAAGCAGTGGCAAATTTTTAAAGTGCTTCTACACAAATGCTAGGAGTCTGACTAATAAGATGGGTGAACTAAAGTACCTTGTATTAAATGAGGAGATTGACATAATAGGCATCACTGAAACCTGGTGGAATGAGGAAAATCTGTGGGACACAATCATACCGGGATATAAAATATATCGAAAGGATAGAGCAGGCCGGGTGGGTGGAGGAGTGGCACTGAATGTGAAAGATAATGTAGAATCAAATGAAATAAAAATAGTAAGTGAATCAACATGTTCAATAGAATCGCTATGGATAGTAATTCCATGCTCCAATAATAAGAAATTAGCATTAGGGATATATTACCGACCACCTGACCAAGACAGCGATACTGACATCGAAATGCTGAGGGAGATTAGAGAGGCTACCAAAATAAAGAACTCTATAATAATGGGGGATTTTAATTACCCCCATATTGACTGGATACATGTCACCTCGGGAAGAGAAGCGGAGATAAAATTTCTCAATGGCTTCAATGACTGCTTCTTGGAACAACTGGTGCAGGAACCCACAAGGGGAGAGGCAATTCTCGATTTAGTCCTGAGCGGAATGCAGGATCAGGTCCAGGAAATAACGGTTACAGGACCACTTGGGAATAGTGACCATAATATAATAACATTCAACATTCCTGTGGTGGGAAGAACACCTCAGCAGTCCAGCACCCTGGCATTTAATTTCAAAAAGGGGAATTACACAAAAATGAGGAGGTTAGTTAAACAGAAATTAAAAGGCACAGTGACTAGAGCCAAATCCCTGAAAGCTGCATGAAAACTTTTTAAAGACACTATAATAGAGGCCCAACTTAAACGTATACCCCAAATTAAAAAACATAGCAAGATACCTAAAAAAGAGTCACCGTGGCTTAACCACCATGTAAAAGAAGCAGTGAGGGACAAAAAGGTGTCTTTTAAGAAGTGGAAGTCCAATCCTAGTGAGATAAATAGAAAGCAACATAAACACTGTCAAATCAAGTGTAAAAATGTAATAAGAAAAGCAAAAAAAGATTTTGAGGAACAGCTAGCCAAAAACTCAAAAAGAAATAACAAAATATTTTTAAAGTACATTAGAAGCAGGAAGCCTGCTAAAATACCTGTGGGTCCCCTAGATGATCGAGCTATAAAAGGAGCAATCAAGGACGATAAAGCAATTGCGGAGAAACTAAATGATTTCTTTGCTTCAGTCTTCATAGCTAAGGATGTTGGGGAGATTCCCAAATCTGCACTGTCCTTTGTGGGTGATGAATCTGAGGAACTGTCCAGGAGTGAAGTGTCATTAGAGGAGGTTTTGGAACAAATAGAAAAACTTAATGTTAACAAATCTCCGGGACCGGATGGCATTCATCCAAGGGTTCTAAAAGAACTCAAATGGGAAATTACTGAGCTATTATCTGTGGTTTGTAACCTATCCCTTGAATTGGCTTCCGTACCTAATGACTGGAAGGTAGCCAACATGACACCAATATTTAAAAAGGGCTCTAGAGGCGATCCTGGCAATTACAGACCGGTAAGTCTAACTTCAGTACCGGGCAAATTAGTCGAAACAATAGTAAAGAATAAAATTGTGAAGCATGTAGAAGAACATAATATGTTGGACAAAAGTCAACATGGTTTCTGTAAAGGGAAATCCTGTCTTACTAATCTATTAGAGTTCTTTGAAGGGGTTAACAAATATGCGGACAAGGGGGATCCAGTAGATATAGTATACTTAGATTTTCAGAAAGCCTTTGACAAGGTCCCTCACCAAAGGCTCTTGTGTAAATTACATGGCCACGGGATAAGAGGGAAGGTCCTTTCTTGGATTGAGAACTGTTAAAAGACAGGAAACAAAGGGTAGGAATAAATGGTAAATTTTCAGAATGGAGAGGGGTAACTAGTGGTGTCCCCGAAGGGTCAGTCCTCAGACCAATCCTTTTCAACTTATTCATAAATGATCTGGAGAAACGGGTAAGCAGTGAGGTGGTAAAGTTTGCAGATGATACCTAACTGTTTAGGATAGTCAAGACAGAAGCAGACTGTGAGGGACTCCAAGAAGATCTCACCAAACTGAGTGATTGGGCAACAAAATGGCAAATGAAATTTAATGTGGATAAGTGTAAAGTAATGCACATCGGGAAAAATAACCCCAACTATACGTACAGTATGATGGGGGCTAATTTGGCTATGACAAATGAGGAAAGAGATCTTGGAGTTATCGTGGACAATTCTCTGAAAACTTCCACACAGTGTGCAGCGGCGGTCAAAAAGGCAAATAGGATGCTAGGAATTATTAAGAAAGGGATAGAAAATAAGACCCAGAATATCTTACTGCCCCTGTATAAAACTATGGTACGCCCACATCTTGAATACTGTGTACTGATGTGGTCTCCTCACCTCAAAAAAGATATTTTGGCCTTGGAAGGGGTTCAGAAAAGGGCAACTACAATGATTAGGGGTTTGGAACGGGTCCCATATGAGGAGAGGTTAAAGAGACTGGGACTTTTCAGTTTAGAAAAGAGGAGACTGAGGGGGGATATGATAGAGGTATATAAAATCATGAGTGGTGTGGAGAGGGCTGATAAAGAAAAGTTATTTATTAGTTCCCTAAACAGAAGTACTAGAAGACACCAAATGAAATTAATGGGTAGCAGGTTTAAAACTAATAAAAGAAAGTTCTTCTTCACACAGCGTGTAGTCAACCTGTGGAACTCCTTGCCAGAGGAGGCTGTGAAGGCTAGGACTATAATAGAGTTTAAAGAGAAGCTAGATAATTTCATGGAGGTTAGGTCCATAAAAGGCTATTAGCCAGGGGATAAAATGGTGTCCTTAGCCTCTGTTTGTCAGAGGCTGGAGAGGGATGGCAGGAGACAAATCACTAGATCATTGTCTTCAGTCCACCCTCTCTGGGGCACCTTGTGCTGGCCACTGTCGGCAGACAGGATACTGGCCTAGATGGACCTTTGGTCTGACCCAGTACAGCCGTTCTTATGTTCTTAGTGCCTTCCTGGTATTTTTATGAAAAGAAGTTCTGGAATAAAATGCTACTATGTATAAACTAACTGAGATGCTCTTCATATATGAAAATCATGTCATAAACCTGATGCTATTCATTCCTATTCGCTAAGAGCTATAGTTTATCATTACCATCTAACAGTGAATGATGGCTTTTAAAGCCAGTTCCATTTCTCCACAGAGGCTGAATTCGCTAAATCATTTATGAATGTCATGGACTGACATTTTTCTAACAACATAATGAGTTTTCGGCAGTTCAGGCCATAAGAATCCTCCATTTGTCCATGCTCTTTTGCCAGTTTAAAAAAAATAAGAGCATTCTCTGTGTTTGTGTCTTTACTTACACTGACCATTATTAACATTCCTAAATTAATCACACAAACAACATCTAGAGCCAAGCAAACATGAATAAGCTTCTACAGCACAGAAAAAGAAACCACACTGATCTCATTGGCGATGACTCAAAATATACAGACCTTGGAGATCGTAAGAGACAGAGATAATTTAGCATGAATTATCTGTACCGAAAACCTCAGCTCCTCAGACTTCAACGAACTGCTTTCAGTGGATGAATTTACGAAGGAGTTCTTTACTAAGGTCTCAGCTAGAGAGCCTGCTTTAGTTCCGTATTGTAGGTAGGGGTACACCATATTTTGAGCAATGGAGGAAGGGGGGAAAAAACTACCAAGAGAGAAAAACAAAACCACGCACACACACACACAGAGCAGAGTGAGCTTGCAGCAATACAGACATCCCTTGCTTCTGAAAACTCTCCTTTGATTCTCAAATTTGGGGAGCAAAGGGCGTAAATCCTCTGTCATTTCCAGAAGGAAAGGAACAAATCCCTTCCATCAACATCACACGTCAGGAAATTCTATGAATAGAAGCCAGCTAGTCCAGATACACAGGACTATTCCATGTATGGGAACATCAGGTCCTCCACTATTAACATCTCATATAGCACCAACAGCAGAAACTAGTATTGACCCCTGTATTGGGGTTGCCTAATAACACATTATAAAGGTCTCTTGTGACATTTTCTATGAGGAGCTCTCATGCATCCATTAGTCGTAGATGACCTTTCATATTTAGCAGGGGATAGACCTTTAAGGTAGGAAATTGCCTTTGCTTTGTCCCATAAAATTCCATTCAGCTTGTGCTGAGACAAACTGTCAGAAATTGCCCTTTTCCCTTCTATCATGTGTTCTTCAGGAAAACATTATCAGCACACTGAAACAATAACCCAACACAAACATTCTAAGGCTAGGTTCATGCTAACACAAAAGCAGCAACGGTCATAGGAATGCCTGGTAGTTGACAGAGTGATTGTCAGGTGGGGAGGGAAGTGAAAAGAGATGGGACCCACCCCAGGATCAGCAGTCCAGTTCAGGTCCATCCAACACCATCCCCTTATGGGAAACTAAACCTTTCCCTGCTTCCAGCTAATGTACTTAGTCCTGAGTTCCAGAGGTTGTAGTCTGTGATGCAATATTGATGGTTCAGGGTTCAAACCTTAGTGACAGAGTGTGACTGGGGGGAGGGATGCTGAAGTTGTACATAATGTGCTTTTTTACCTTCTTCTTTCAAAAAAAAAACCCCTAGGAAATTACAGGTTTTTCCTATGTTAAAAGAGTATTATTGATATTACAAAGAGTCAAACTCCAAAAGCATGGTTAGGAAATACCAAACTTATGATTGCCCATGCAGCCCTAATTCACAACTGTTGTGCTCATGTGTTATTGTACAGTCTTTAATTACATAATCAAATACTATTTTTCTCCTGCATGACTCCTGCCTTATTCTCTGCACAGGTGGGCAAACAAGGCAGTAGAATTAGTATTGTGCAGGCACACAAATCTGATATTTCCTAGCTTTTGTATGTTTGACATTGCAACTTAAACAACAGTCCTCTAGCGTGGGGTGTGAGATTGTATGTCATATAACAAGAGCGTCACTCAAGCTCGGCAACAATTAAGTACAATAGGAGAGGCAGATACATTAGTCTCCCTGAATGTTTGAAATAACATAAGGAAGAGTATACAAGAGTTTCACAGAGCAACATCTATCATTCAGTCTTCAATTTTCCAACTATATAAAGTGAGATTATTGATAAATGTGCAGAGCAGGTCAAATTTAAATATTAACTTGAATTGGCATGGAGAATACTCAGCACTATGTAAGTTTGGGCCCTATGCCAAAGCAAATAGCACAGAATTACCTCTAAGAGTCAGAAATGCAGAAGTCTTCTCATTTGGTTGCTGTAAACTGCATTTCACTATTTTTCCAAATGACTGAAAGAGTTTCCCTACTTAGTGACAGGCCAAGGAATCTGCCAGTGTAGGACATTATTTTCTCTCTAATTTTGTCACATATATCCCATATCAATATGGCTCATTGGGTAGCATTCTCACCTTTGGGCCCATAGCAAGACTTGGGCTTACCGACAATGCTAGTAATGCTTTATAGTATAATTAGGAATGTTTGTACATTGTGCAAATGTATTGTCCTTTGATGGAGAGACTAAATCAAAATCACTTTTCACTACTTTTCAGTTGCTGTCAATTTGGGGAAAAAAACACCCAATAGCATGCTCAGAAAAAATGTACACCACTCCACTGGGTTCCTGGTGGAATACTCTCTTGTGTAAGATGGGTGCTAAATGTCAAAAAAAAAAACATTTTTGAGGTATTGCACATACACTGACTATGCTTGTTGCTTATGTAGTGATTGCCCATCATAAATTATCAGATATTTTAAAGTTGCCTACAAGGTATGACAGGAAGTCCATAAATCAAAGTTCTACAGCATAGCACGTAACATTTACTTGAGAGAGACAGGCTGAGAATATCCAATGCCAATATTGGTGATAAAATATTTTGTATTTAGATTGATATCTGTAGGTAAAAAGGCTCTAAATAATCATTTCTCCCCACAGAACAACTTCACTGTGCACCAAATTCCAGCATGCAACAAAACTGGTAACATGGCGCACTGTAAATAGGCTGCGGAGGTCCTCTCCCCATCCACAAAGGAGTATGGCAAATATATCTGAATAGATGTAGACATGCCAGCATTACCTCGACACCTCCCATGTCCAGGTCCCCAAACTATGGCCTTTCTCTCAATAGCAGAACATACGAGTACAGAGATAGAGGAAGACGCAGGATTTGGTACTAGAGCAATAGTTCAATGTAACTATAATTATATTTTGCATATTGTAATTCCTTGGAACCATCTGGACCTTCATTCTATTTCAATTAAAAGAAACACTGCAAGAAGCAATATAAACACTGGAGTTTCACTATACAGGAGTGCCAAGAAAAGCTTCAAGGGTCCATTTGTAAGAGTCGCGTCCTTTGAACCTAGATTTGCTTAGTTATTTTAATATTACAAATGTTAAATCCACTTCATGCAAATCAAGTATGAAAAATCAGGTTCTATGTGCAAACAAGTGCAGGGGGGTGGAAGGGAGTGGTGAAATTCATCTCCAAACGTGGTATGAGGATATGGCACTGTCTACCAACCCAAATCTTCTAGCCACTTCCTCTGGTGTATAGGCTGAAGTAACAGACTTTAGGATTGCCAGATCATTTCAGAAAAAATACCGAACAACAGCAACAACAAAAACACGTCAGGAAAAAAAATTTGTTGAGCCCAAAGAGTTATTAAGCAAAAAAAAAAAAAAAAAAGCACACCATGGCCCCTTTAAAAACCACGTGGTGATGCTTTTTGGCCCTAATAGGCTAGTGGCGGCCACCCGCCATCTTGCTTCCCTGCTCCAGGCTGGACAGCTCCCCAAAAAACAGTAAGCACTAGGGTTGCCAAGCTGCTCCATACTGAGCTGGACAGCCAGGGATTTTTGACTCCTAGCCGGAAAAAACTCAGAAAGTACAGGACAGTTTAGGTATCTGGTATTTCAGTATTTTCTGAATTTTTTTTTTTTTTTTACCAGACAGGAGGCAAAAATAACAAACTGTCCAGTTTAATATCCGATACCTGGCAACCCTAACAGTGGATGCACGTCTATGTGATGTTAAGGTCCACTGGCTCCACGTAAATACGGATCCCAAAGTCCTGCTCACAGCCTAACCCATTTTATACTCCATGATGGTATATGAACTTCCCTACAAAGCCACAGGCTTTGATGGACTTTGAAATAACCTGAACGCTTTAAATTTTGAACATAAGTAACAATGATCAACCTCAGCATAGGCATATCTACACCCAAACCCACAGCTGGGAATTAACTAGTCACTGTAGTCTCAGTAGAGCAAACAATATTAATATACATATACTATGAAAAACACAGACAAAGCCCACTGAGTATATTTTCAAAAATCCATTAAACTCTAGTGAAAACAGGTTTTAGATCTAACATTTAAAAAAAACATTTCACAATACAGCACTACTTGGAATAGTTAAAACTATCTCTAAATTACATTGCTTTATTTACAGAGCAAAGTCAAACTATTGCAACTTTTTTATTTTTCAAATAAAATCCATATATATAGGTAACAGAAGCAGAAGATAGCATGCAAACCTTAACACCTGCTTTGAAACAGGATTTCCCATCCACACCCTCATCCAAAGATCTGTGTAATGTCTGGGCCAGTATGAAAATTAATGCCCAATTGTATCAGAGAAAAGAAGAGATCCGGAGCCTGATTCTCCACTGCCCCGTATAGGTTGAACCTCTCTAGTCCGGTACCCTCAGCACCTGACTGGTGCTGAACCAGAAAATGTGTTGAACCATGGCATGTCAGTATTGTCTAGCAGCATTACCAATACTTCCATAGCTTCCTGGGCTCTTATAAGATGTTTAGGAGTATATTAGAATTAAATAACAGCACAGAACACTGAGAGCCAGGACTGGTGGCTGTAAACAAACTTTATGGGACTGCAAGAAACTTGGCCACTCCCATGATAAATGGACATCTGGCTAACTAAAATCATGCTGGACCACAGATGTTGACAGACCAGAGAATGCTAGACTAGAGAGGTTCAACCTGTACTTTATATAGCCAAGACAGGAAGGGTAGCCCAGTGGCGAAGGCATCTATTTACAGTTTAAGAGATCTGATTTCAATTGCCTGCTCCACCACAGACATTCCTGTGTGACCTTAGTTTCTCTGTACCTCAGTACTTCTCTACCTCATAGGAGTATTGTAAGAAGAAATGCATTAAAAATTGTGGATGCCCAAAGAATGTGATAATTGGGGCCATATATTGTGCAAACTAGGGGAAGTCACTTTGATGCTTCATAAGTACCTATTGTTTATGCTCTTATTACATTGAAGTTTGTGACATGTCCTTCAATAGCAGAATGTTTGTTTCAGATTAATCTGTTAATTAAAGGTACTTGTGACTGTAACTGCACTGCAGACACAGTCTCCCTATCTTAGTCTGCAGGATAACAAGCCAATGGGATAAGGAATCCCAGAAGATTAGTGGCTCTCTTTCAATGATAGGCAGAGTGTTTTCAATCTGAAGCTTTTCAGTAAGTTTACATTACAAGTTAAATTGCTGATTTTATGTTTTGCAAACTGAACTCTCCTTGGCCCTTGTAATAAGCAAAAAAAGCTTAAATGTAATTTAGTGCCAAAAGTTTGTTTATCTCATTTCTGATTGAAAGTTTCTCTTTGGGATTGTTCATGTTTCCCATTTCCTTGAAACTCTTGAATGTATGTGTTATTTTACCCATACAGTTTCACGGTTGAACCAGTTTTTATGTTGCTGGCTTTCATGTCTAAACAAACCAATTATTGCTTTATGCTGCTCCATAATCTCTCTGTTCACTAATGTTTCCTCAATAATTTATTACAAATGATTTTTTTTCTTAACAGAACATGGCAATATAATTTTCAAATTATCAGTGTAATCCCCAAGAGAAGCACTTTCTGAAGACTCACCCCTCCTTGATCAGCACTGTAACTTATAAGGAGCTAGATGACACTCAAAGGGAGCCAAGGTTGACCTCTGGGAGGTTAGGGAAACACCAAGGAAGGAAGTTTCAGCCCATAGACTGCACCAAACCAAAGTTACAGAGTCTCAGAAGTGTTTATGAGGGAGAGGGTTTTAAAGCAACAGAATCTACAGGAAAGTTAACCCTTAAACACTAGAAAAAAATCCCTAAGCCAGTTTGATGAAATCTGTTCTATAAATCCAAAATATATTACTTTGTCTCTGACATGCCTTGCAAAAATTATTCTTATTTTAAGAACACCATTGTTGAATATATGTTTTGAATCTCATCAAGTGTTATATTCCTGTAGATCTCTAAAAGCTGGAGTGCCTATAAAGGTTTATGTTGTAGTTGGCAGTCTCAGATGCCACAGACTTTCTACACACCAGAGTTCCAAACAAGAAGTGATGTGTTACCACGCCTTCCTCCTCTGGAATTGGAGTGAAGACTTCACACAGAAGCAGTGTTCTGCTTATTTTGTCCACGTGGCAGAAAAAAGCTTAAACGTCAAAAGAATGAAATTTTATACAAGATTCATAGACCTCCAGCCACACAAGATACTGCTACAGCTGTGGTCAGCGAAGTACCTGAGCTGGACCCTCTCTGCCTCATTATAAGAGACCTACTGGTAAAGCACTCTCTGAGAAGACCTTAGGACTGTAAACCTTTCTCCCCACCTCAGTCTGAAACAGCCCAAATTCAATGACCTCCCAGGCACATTGCAAAAAACACGTGTCTGAAAGTTTTTTGGGGGTGAGGGAAGATTAGGGTATGTTTCTCTTGAAGATGTGGATGGGGTAGGACTTTTGGAATTTTTTTTCATTTTTAGTGTCTGTGGCTAACTTAAATTATTGCCTCGATTCAGTCATTAAAGTCTGCTGGGTAGAGCTGATGCAGAAATATTCTTTGTTCCTTCAAAAAAATGTCAACAAAAACAAACTGTTTGCTACATCTTTTCTTCAAAAGTTTTCCCAAGAATCCAGAAAAACAAAAAAAGGTTTCTTTTTGGCAACTAAAATGTTTTGACCAAAATTTTGGTGGTTTCTGCTTTCCATGCCCCCTTCTTCCAAAAAAGAACCCCCCCCACACACACACACACAAAACTTTTTTATTTTTTATAATGTTTTCAATTTTTGTAATTTAAAAATTAAATCAGAAATGGACAAAGCCTTTCTTAGTAAAACTTTGGGAAAGTGATCAGGAATAGTCGACATGGATTCACCAGGGGCAAGTCATGCCTGACCAATCTGATTAGTTTCTATGATGAGGTAATTGGCTCTGTGGATATGGGAAAGTCGGTGGATGAGATATACCTTTACTTTAGCAAAGCTTTTGATACGGTCTCCCACAATATTCTTGCCAGCAAGTTAAGGAAGTATGGGTTGGATAAATGGACTGTAAGATGGATAGAAAGCTGGCTAGACTGTCGGGCCCAACAGGTCGTAATTAACGGCTTAATGTCAGGTTGGGGTCAGTTTCTAGCGGAGTGCCCGAAGGATCAGTTCTAGGGCTGGTTTTGTTCAACATCTCTATTAATGACCTGGATGAGGGGACGGATTGCACCCTCAGCAAGTTCACAGATGTCACTAAGCTAGGGGAAGAGGTAGATACACTGGAGGGAAGAGATAGGATCCAGAGTGACCTAGACAGATTAGAGGATTGGGCCAAAAAAAATCTGATGAGGTTCAAAATGGACAAGTGTAGAGTCCTGCACTTGGGACAGAAGCATCCCAAGCATTATTACAGGCTGGGGACCGAATGGCTAAGTAGCAGTTCTGCAGAAAAGGGCCTGGGGATTACAGTGGATGAGAAGCTGGATATGAGTCGACAGTGCGCCCTTGTAGCCAAAAGGGTGAATGGAATATTAGGTTGCATCAGGAAGAACATTGCCAGCAGATCTAGAGAAGTGATTATTCCCCTTTATTCGGCTCTGGTGAGGCCACATCTGGAGTAGTGTGCCCAGTTCTGGGCCCCCCCCCCATTATAGAAAGGATGTGGATGCATTGGAGAGAGTCCAGCAGAGGGCGACCAAAATGATTAGGGGGCTGGAGCACATGACCTATGAGGAGAGACTGAGGGATTTGGAGAGGGTCCAACAGAGGGCAACCAAAATGTGCTGGAGCACATGACCTATAAGGAGAGGCTTTGGGCTTATTTAGTCTACAGAAGAGAAGAGGGAGGGGGGTTTGACAGGAGCCTTCAACGTCCTGAAGGGAGGTTCTAAAGAGGATTGAGAAAGGCTGGTCACAGCAGTGACAGATGGCAGAACAAGGAGCAATGGTGTCAAGTTACAGTGGGGGAGGTCTACATTGTATATTAGGAAAAACTATTTCACTAGGAGGGTGAAGTACTGGAATGGGTTACCTAGGGAAGTGGTGGAATCTCCTTCCCTTGAAGTTTTAAGTCTCGGCTTGACAAAGCCTTGGGTGGGTTGATTTAGTTGGGATTGGTCCTGCTTTGGGTAGGGGGCTGGACTTGATGACCTCCTGAGATCTCTGCCAGCCCCAGGATTGTATGGTTCTATGAAAACAAGCAAACAACATTTTCAACAAAAGGTTTTGACCAGCTCTATTGCCATGCTGGTGGAATTTATTCCATCACCATCTATCCTGATGGGTGATTGATACTTATTACACTTACAACAAGCGCTCAAAGCCTGGTTTAGGTCCTCTTTTGACATTTATATTTAAAGAAATAAAAATATGCAAACAGACCTATGTGGCTAGTGATCCATATTCTACAATGTCATGAAGTCACTGTGACAAAGTCTTTAGGTCAACTCTTCTGCAGGGCTCCAAATTTTTTTTTGTTTGTTTGACAACTACGTTGGAAAAGTTGAAGAATGTGCTACTAGCCTCTTCCACATCCTATTTATGCCTATGTGTCAGCCTGGCAAAGAAGACTTCATGTGGCAACAGAGTATATCAACATTCCCATAAGCATTTTTAAGTGATTCTCTCCTCTGAAGTAAGTGGGCTTTTACTTACTAAAATCTCATACATTATCCTGTCATAACTCTTAGGAGTTTCAGGGGGTAGCCGAGTTAAAAATCAGGGAAATGACCAGTTACACTTGCTGAGACATTTTCTCTTAATCCTTCCACATAATAATAGGCAAATAAATTTACATAAAAGTGCTGGAGAGAAAATATTTCAGAGAGAAAATGGTTCCATAAGACAGATCAATCAGGGCACCACACCGAGGCCCTGGTCCCATAAAGGGGTTTTGGTGTATCCCTGATGCATTAAGCTCCAAAGCTAGACAAGAAGATCCTTTTTGCAGTATTGGGATCACAGGCTGAATCCTGCCTACAGCCACACATATTCAATTCCCACTACCTTTTGTGGGATTGAGAAAGCTTGCTTCCACAGATGCATTGATGCAATTACAGGGGTCAACTTTCTCTCTCAGTTAAACCTGTATAAATCTAGAAAGTCTCAGATAGGTAGCCATATTAGTCTGTAACTTTAAAATCAACGAGTAATTCTGTGGCACCTTAGAGACTAACAAAAATATACAGAATCATATAAATCTATATAAATCATATAAATCTAGAATAACACTATGGACCTCAGTGACCGGATATGGACTTACATCAACGTAACCAAAATCAGAATATGGCCCAAATGTGGCCCATATGTTTGTGACTTGCACAAAGATAAGGAAAAGTTTATCCTCAAGTGAATATAACCAAATCCATAACTCTGTTGATAAAGCATTAACTTAGATATTTATCACTTCTGAAACACTCTAGCTTGATACATTAGCTATTGACATGCCAAACCACATTCATTTATCTTGGAAAGCTTCACATACATGTTAAAAAGCTTCAAATCATAACAGAAACAAAAGGTCAATCTGTTACTTTCAGACATTTTCATGTGGAATTTCCTATTGTACAGTGGGTGTTTCTTACAATATAGTGCAATTGGATCAGCTTTTCCTTTGACATTAAGAAATACTACACTTGATAATACATCCTGGTATGTCTCCTCTGAAAAACATTTAAAATATTTACTTGTTCCTCATAACTAATTGGCAGTGAGTTGCTCCAAAGCAAAGCTCCTAAAAACAGAGTTTAGATAACTAATCCTTAGTGCACACAATACAATTGAATTATCCACAATATACTGAAGATACAAACTAATCCTCACGAACTTCCCAACAGTTCCTGAAGCATTCTTCTCCCTGGACAGAGGACCTGACCCCAATGTATATTCAGATTATCATCCAACACCTCACAAAAAGTAGTACAGGGCATCCCCGCTATATGTCCAAGATATGTTCCAAAAAAGTGGATGTATAGTGAAAAAACAAAGTGGAAACAACATATTTTGGGGCGACTTATAGCGGGGATGCCCTGTATGTTTTCCGACTGCTGGTTTCCAACCTAGACCCAAGTTTCTGCAGGATCAGGCAACCAGAGAGTGCTAGTCCAAGCATGAATTATCCACAATACACTGAAGATACAAACTAATCCTCACAAACTTCCCTACAGTTCCTGATGCATTCCTAAATATGTAGTGGTGGAGTTTCTCTCTCTCCTGACAAAAAGCATTCAACAATCAATGGATTAGTGCCAGCTATGCAACCCACCTTCCAGATCATTAAAAGATCAGGTTCCATGTTTTAACCATATAGGAACTTGCTAGTGTTCCACATCAGATGGGCACCAGCAAATAATTTAAGTGCACATTTACAAATACATTAATCAAAGCTTTAGTGAACATTTTCACTCGCCTGAAATTTTGTTGCCCCATTTGTTTAGGGCCTGCTTAAACCTTGCTGAATTCAACAGAAAAACTCCCATTTAACTTCCACAGACCTTGGATCAGGACCATATTTCTCATTACACTGCTTCCATCAAAAAAGCCAGGTTATCACAGTACATTAGAAGTTTCTGAATACAGTCCATGCCAGCACATCAAGGGAAACAGTCCATGAGACAGACCTAGACGACTAAAGCATTCCACAATAGGATGCCAAGTTGCTTGGTTTTCACAACAGGAACAACTACAGTGGAAGACTTCAAGGACAGGAGGGTTCTTTACAAGCACAAAGCTTCAAAAAACAAAGATCAGAGGAGTAGCTGTGTTAGTCTGAATCTGCAAGAACAACAAGGAGTCCCGTGGCACCTTATAGACTAACAGGTATATTGTAGCATAAGCTTTCATGGGCAAAGACCCACTTCATCACGCAGCTGACGAAGTGGGTCTTCGCCCATGAAAGCTTATGCTCCAATATATCTGTTAGTCTATAAGGTTCCCCAGGACTTCTCGTTGTTCTTGAAAAAACAAAGAGAAAACTGAAAAGTAGGATTTTCTCATTCCTGATGCAAACCTGCTAATATGAGCTATCTTTATTCAAGCAACACATTACCTAAATGTGTAATATTCACTTCCTCTATATTCTGGGAGTAAAAAACAAAAGCTTGCCCTTTAGAAATGCCATGCCTTTTTGCTCTCAGATTAATCTTCGGGGTTCTTTAATTATAAAGCACTAAACATAAGATCAAAACAAAAGAGTCTCTCACAAGAAATATTTTCTATCCATTCCTTATAAATAAGTGAAGCTGAAAACTGTCATCTCACTATTGTACCATGAAAGTTAATAGGATTCAGAGATATATCTCCATGCACTGAGATAAGACTAAACCCCTAGGGGTGAGTGAGGTGAGTAGTTCAACATATATTTATCAAAGAGAACTGTCCAGTCCTATAGAAAATAAAATGCACTTTGTGGAACTCTGCACCTGATGTTCCATCAATAAAACATAGAAAAGAAGTAGGAATTCCACTTCCTTAGCAACCAGAACTACATTTTTAAGAAAGGCCATTTATCAGAGGCTTTAACAAGGGTTAGATAATATATTCCAATGGACACAGTAACTCTGATTTAGCAAAAGACAACATTTCACTGGAAAAATCTTCTCTGCAAAGAGAAGTCAGGGACTATAATCACAAACCTGATGTTGGGCACAAACTCTTGGGCACAGCTGCCCAAAGCCTGCTGTCTATGAACCTAGATTGGTGTTTTCCAAAGAAATACCGGAACAAATTAAAAGTGGAATAGAAATAAATGTGCTGGGAGGGAGTAGTGGAAGATCTCAACATCTCTTTTTGCTTCCCATCCACATCCTTTATAAGAGTGTGGATGGGAAGGTAAGAATGTGAATTCCAAGCCCTAAAAATGGAAAGTGCAAAGGTGTTAAACTTGCAATTTTTAATTAGTATACATTATTATATTTTAGGATCTAATTCAAAAATTAATCTGGTGTGGGCATGACCCAGGAACTCCTGCAGAGACCATGACAAGATGGTGGCCTTGGTAACCAGCTTTTAATACCAATAAAAAAAAAAAAGTGGCACTACTAGTTTCTCTGTCTTTCTTCCTTTCCTCCTCTGGTAACAGTCCACTGAAGGATTCCCCACACAATACTCAGATTTGGAGTAGGGATGTGATGGTGTATATATGTGTAATCCAGGGGTGGGGAACCTCAGGCCTGGAGGCCGGATGTGGTCCTCAGCTTGCCTGGATTCAGTCCCCAAAGCTCAGGGCCCTTGCTCAGCATTGGGGAGCCTGTGCTGGTGCTCCAGATCCCCTGATGCCCCCTGGGGGCTAGACCACACATCATCTGCTAGGCTGGGTCCCCCTAGGCTCTAGCTTTTAAGCCATCTCCCCGCACATACTCACTCCTGTGGAGACGCCTGCCTCCCACCCTCACACTGCTGCCTCTGACACAGATGCAGTAATGCCAGGGGAGAGGGGAGAAGAGACAGCTCCATGGGAGCCGGAGCTCTCTGGGAGCTAATTTTAAAGCCATCTCCCCTGCACACTGGCTCCCGGGGAGCCGCCTCCCTCCCGAGTGTAAATATGTAACCACTGAAATTTTCAACGGTTACACGTTTACCAGAATACACACATTTTAACATCCCTAATTTAGAGAGAGTACTGTGAACAATCTCCCCTCAAGATGCTCTTTCCTTATAGAGCAGAGTTCCCACTTCTGTTTCCAATTTCTCTAACCTGACAAGAAATAGTAGAGATTCACACTTTGTGGTGGCCATGGAAAAGCCCATACCACCTGTGAACAAAGTATGTTTACTCCTTAAAAAGCCAAAGCAACATGAGGGGACTCCAGTGACTCAAAGACTGAGTGGGTAAAAGAAGGCAATCTCTGAGGGGTGGTGTGGGGACAAAGAAAAAAGCTAGAATCCTCTGATCCAACCTGACCTTCAAATAATTCCACTAGTAACTTTGATGTACTATCGTTGTGGGAGCCAGGGTCTTAAGCAAATGTTCTCCAGCAGACCAACCAGAGGACCTGAGAAAGGTCAGAGTCAAAGACCTCCCACCTCCAAGAAGGAATCAACAAGCCTTTTATCTCTGTGGGATACTCTGACTTGAGAGCAAATGCAAAAGTATGTCAGAAAGTATGTGCATCATCATGGGATCACTGCTGGGTAGCTTTTTGATTGTCTACCAAAAAAATCAGCTCTCCATCGCTATTTCGCTACATTTCACGCCAGTCTGGCAGTCCATTGCAGTGGAATTCACTGAAGCTTATCTTTATAAAAAATTTGCTCAAACAAGGAACATCAAACTCAGTAGTCCCATGCAGTCTAATTATAGAGTAGACCTAAAAGTCGTATTTTCTAATCCTATTGCTTCTGATTCTAATCTAAACAACTGAACACAGCCATGAAAATGAAGCTTGTCAATATTTGAATTGTATAGATTCCCATAAAAACACTGAAAGATAATCAGGCTGCTTCATTGTTTTAATCACATTTATAGATATTCATACCTATCTCCCTGAAAATTCTCACACAGCAGCAGGAAGCATTAAAAAAGACATTAAAGTGGATTTAACATTATGCAGCAGTGCTGGTATAGACAGCATGGAAAGAAACATGAACTTTGAGGAGTACTCTAAAGGGTGTTGCGGGTGTAGCAGCACCTTCTGGTTTGACGCGATTTCTGTCATTACAAGGTGTATAGGTTTATTCAATAACTTTAAGAGCCCCCACTTACTCCTGGAGGCATTCCATAATTCTACTATGACTCCAAATGCAACAATTGCAGAATTCTCCCCAGGACTAGCCCCCAGTATAAAAAATTATTCCAATACCCCTACGTATGGCACGGAAACAGGAAATGGTACAAATAGAAACCTCTCGCTTTGTTAACTAATGTATACATATTATTCTTACAATCCTGACTTGCCTCTGCCTTATTCTAGTTCAGTGGTTCTCAAAGTGCAGTCCACAGACCACTAGTAGTCTGCAGCTGCCTCCCAGGTGGTCCACAGCTTGAGCTCATCCCCCTCCCTGCTGCATGGGAGGAGGGGAAATCTCCCCTCCCCACCACTGCAGGAACAGCAGCTCAGTGGCACACTAGCTGGAGGTTTGGTGGTGCCCAGCAGGGAAACAGCAGCCACCGCGAGCCCTCTAGCACCACTGCAGTCCAGCATCCAGCCCTGCCCACGGGGAGCCAGCTCCACTAGATGGGAGATCAGCCTCCATCTCCCCATGCTGTACCTTGGCATCTGCCCATGGGCCCTGCCACCTCCAGGTACTGCAGAGTGAAGTGCTGCGCTAGCTGCTGGAGAAGGCTTGAAAGTGGCAGGCTGGCACATTCACACTGCGGAACTGGGGAAGCATCCAGAGGAGCCTGGAGGCCTTTCCCCCATGGGACCTGCCCATCCTGCTTTCTGCTCAGCAGTGCAGGCAGCTGCATTTCTGTAACGGGGAGGGTTGCTCTGTAGGGCAGCTGCATAGAGCGGGGCTCCTCTATAAGCCAGGGGAGGGGGCTGCCTGTCTTCCCAGAAGGTCGGGGGGGTTCAGCCAGTGGGAGCGGGGTCACTAGGGTACTCTGTCCCCGTCTTCACCCTTCACAGAAGAGCTAGTATAAAATGAGAAATGCTTCTGTATTGCGTTGTTCCCAGTGCACCCCACCCCCAGCTTGCTCTGTACCACCGCGAAAATTTTTATCTGGAATCTCAGGATTTCCTATGCTGACAAGATACCATTTGGGTTGCCATAAACACCAAGCCATGCAGAGGACAACTGAGGAGCCTCTCCCCACTGCACCCCATCCCCACCCCGAAAAGGGTAGCCGGTCTAAACATTTGGTTTTCTGTTTAGAAACAATTGCCTGTAGGATTTGTGCTACTTCTGGTAGCTATATATTATAGGAGCAGTTCCTGCTACCAGTAGCACAGTCTTACAAGGGAGCAACTCACTACAAACCACCAGCCAATGGGAGTAAAAGGGACACAAAGTCAGATAAGCATTCCCCCTCATGCCTAGACTCCTGCACCGTAACTCCCCTCACTCTCTCCCTCCCCCCACCAAGACCCTACGCCCCTTACCCCCCCACACTTGCTCCTGCACCCTCCCTCCTGGCCAGACATCCTACCCCAAGCCCGCTCCCTGCACCTCCTCCTTGGCCAGACACCTACTCCCACCCTGCTCCTACATCCACCGTTGCTCCTGCACCTTCCCTCCTGGCCACACACTGCACCCTTCCTTGCTCTTGCTCCCTCCCCCCTGGCCAGACACCCCTACTCCCAGCCTGCTTCTGCACCCTACCCTGACCTCACAACCTCACCCTCTCCTGCTAGGGTTACCAGATGGTTTCAGAAAAAATACCAAAAAAAAAAAAAAGAAAGGGACCCAAGAGTTGTAAAGCAAAGAAAACAAAAGACCCCAAGAGCTGTTGAGCAAAAAACAAAACAGCGTGGCCCCTTTAAGAAACGCATGGTGAGGCTTTTTGGCCCTAACAGGCTGCCAGCAGCTACCCGCCATCTTGCCTCCCGGCACCAGGCCGGACAGCTCCCCAGTAAGCAGTAGGGTTGCCAGGCTGCCTCCGTATTGAGCCAGACAGCCCAGGATTTTCGCCTCCTGGCCGGGAAAAAAAATCAGAACGTACCCGACATTTTAGGTGTCCGGTATTTTCTGAATTTTTTTTTTTTACCAAACAGGAGGTGAAAATATCGCACTGTCTGGGTCAATACCAGACACCTGGCAATCCTAGGGGCAGCAGCACTCTGCCCCCAGTAGGCATTCTGGGGCAGAGTGTGGGCGGGGCCAGGCTGGTGGTGTGAGAAGGCAACGCCTTCCCCTGCCTATGATATCCACTGCCCCTGGTTAGCACCACTGGAGGCTTTCCAAACCTCTTGTCCCTTTGTTTTTTGCATAATATCTGTCTGTCCCTCTCCTGGATGCTGGTTGCTGCAACTGCCTCCAGCCTACCAGGAGCTGCCAGCCGGCACCTTCTCCCCACCCGCCTCCCTGCAGACAGCAGGAGCATCCTTGGGAAGGGGGTCTTGTCCCCGAGACCAGGCTGCCTGCCACCTTTGGGGCAAGCCCACAGCTGGGGAATCAGAGCCTGTGATGTGTAAAAGGGAAGTCAAATCCCCTGGAGCCATTGATTCCCCTATGAGGGGCACGTACAATATACATACATTGCTAATGCTTAGATATATTTGCTATTTGTATAGGAGTAAGACATGACAAAGGTCAAGGCCTGTCACAAGTAATAACTTATAATAAGGAGACGAGGGGAGGTGAAACCAGTCTTCTGTTAAGTAGAGATATGGATAGATTCCACATCCTTTAAACTTGTGACCGGCTCAAGCAGGAAAGGAAAAAGGGAAGTATGGCTCGCCCATTGTTCAGCAAAAGTGAATGAATGTAACACAGCTGTAACCGCAAAGTCAGCAAGTAGGCACTGTATTTAACCTCATTTGGAAAATTAACCTGACCTATAGGAATGCTAAACGTCAAAAATGAAGTAACCTATCATGTTAAGGCACCTAAACCAGGAAGGATGTTAACTCTATAAGAACCCCTGCCTATGAGATGTTGGTCGTCGGCTCTGCTTTGAACATTGAGTTCCTTAGCCGTACCTTGGTTGCAACCAATAAACTTGAGTTGGACCCAGCCTGAAAGTGTGACTCTCTTCTTGGGGTAGATCAGACTAGCCTCCAAGGGGACGAAACTAGCAATTTATGCAACACCTGGAGCAGAATGAGCCCAGGTACATTATTTGTTGTACTTGAGACCAAAGAGAAAGTCTTAACCAGCACAGCCGACTCTTTTAACAGGGATTCGGAGCAAGAGCTTCAAAACACTTTCATGTGCAGCCTTCCCCCTGCCAGATGGGCCCCTCAGCAGCCAGCACCCTCCAAGGCGGTAGCAAGAACAGGGACTCGGCGACGAACCCCAAATACGAACAAGGCCTATGAAGCCAAATCCATCGGCCTGGCTGCAGCATCCCGAGCTCCCTGCATTGCAGCAGGGTCGCCGTGCGGGGGGTATTCTGCCAAGGAGGCACTCTGGAGAGATTCACATTCCTGGAGGGATGGGAGAAGAGGGAAATAGGCAGGTGAGTGCAGCCTCAGAGCCAGGGGATGGCACAGGGACCACCTGTGGGGAAGATCTGAGGGAGGCCTCTGCTCCCAGAGTGAATTCCCAGAGCATAAGGGCCCAGATACTGGGGTGATGGGCTCATGAGCATCGCCAGCGATTCCAGAGAACCGGCTGGGAGCCAGGAAGCATGAGCAGCAATCGCTCTCTTTGCCCCAAAGCTCACTGACATGCCCAGTGCCGGGCCAGATGGAGCCCTTGGCTACTGTGTAAATGGGAGCAGCATCCTTGACGCTGGCAGAGCTAGTCCAGGTTTGCCCCAGCCAGCGTCTCAGGGAAAAGGATCTGTTCTGGCCTGGGGCCAGCCAGATCATTCTCTGTCAACAGGATCCGCTGAGCAACGGCTGGCCAACTGTACAGAGGAACCCCGCACAAGGCTCTCAGATAAGTGGATAGGGGGCCCAGCCCTGCTTGGGGGAGGATCCTGCAGGGTGTGTGGGCCACTGCCCAATAGACCCAGCCCCTGCCCCATCTTGGGCCAGGGCAGCAGGGGGCATGTGAGGAGGCTGGGTCTATTGGGTCACCTCAAATCGAAAATTAGATGAGTTAAAGCAATGAGGAATTCAGCCTTCTAGGAACCATCCTCTGGGCGGGAGACTCTCCAGACCAGCCAGTGCCTGAGGGCAGCATTCTCCCCACCCAGCCTCTCCAAGGCCCCTGCCTGTGCCCTGTGCACAACAAGCCCCAGGGAGACGCTGGCTTCTGCTGAATCATGTCCGTTGGCTGTCACCAGCCCTCCATGGGCTGAGTCCTCTTTGTTCTCCTCCATTCACCCAGCCTCTCCTGCCAGCCCATGTTCCCTGGGGGTTTGCCCTCTGCTGAGCCCTGCCCCCATCCGGCTTCTCCTTTATCAGCACAATTCCTCTTCTTTTGCCCCATCCACACTCCCCATCCAGCCACCATCCATCTGCTAATTCATCCTTTCAGGCCCCCAGGCCTATGGGGGGCTGTCAAGGCAGGGCACGGCAGAGACACAGACTATGGGTAAGTGCTGACTCCCTCCCTGCCTCCCATGCTAGCCAGGGACACCTGGGCAGGCAGGGTGCAGGAAGGGAGAACACTTGGAATTGTCCACCTGCGACTGGGCGGTGTCGGATCCTTGCCGCAGGCGTGGGAGCCAGCCTTAGGTGGAGAGGATGGAGTCAAGTCGCCTGCTCCGAACTTAGCTTGTACCTGCACGCCAGGATGGGACCTCTCCACAGAGAAAGGGACACTCCCCCAATGGAGACTTGCTGGTTCTCCCCACCTCCTCCACCCTCAGACCTACCTTGCGTGGAGAGTTGCCTGACCAGTGTTCCCGCTAAGCTCAGTGCTTGGGCAGCCACTGCGGAGAGACTCAAGTGCCACCCAGCTGATTAGCCGAGCGCCCAAAGCCCTCAGCGTGTGTTTCTGTTGGTGGTGCACATCCACACATGCCTCAGTGTATAGAATAAAATGCATTACACACAGGAATGGAAAAAATGAGAGGGAATATTGCATCTGACGGTTTGCTTAGGTGGCTGCCATGTGCATCTCAATGGCCGGAGGATGAAGTCATGGCTCAGCATGGTCTAGGTCTCTAGTGGAGACCAGGCCCAGGAGCACTGGAGCATGCCTCCAGCACCCTAGGCTGGGCTGAGGCCTCCCCAGCAGAAAGGAATGGGATGGGAGAGGGAGGACACTTCCACCAACCACTTGCAACACCCAGGAGTTATATAGGCAGGGCCTTGGGTTCTCCACACTCTCCTACCAGTCTGGGCCCAGAAGGCAGCTGCTCTAGGAAGCCACAAGCCAGGTGCTGAGGCTTCAGGGACAGAACTCTGGACAGGTACACCCTACGGAATGGGGTGGAAGCTCTCGTCTGCCTGCCATCAAAGGGGTCCCGGGCTCCCAGCCCTGCCAACAGACCGATTCACCTGGGTTCTAGCAGCGATAGAAACAAAGTGGCATCTGGGCCCTGTTGTGTGTGTCCAAGAAGACGAGTCTTGCCCACACTGGCTAGTCGCAGTGTGCCAGCCAGAGCTGGGGAAGCCTCCTCTCTAGGGCAGGGCACAGGCTGGCGAGCCCTTCCCTCTCTGGGAAGCAAACATGCATTTGCAGCAGGGGCTGGGGGTTAGGGTGCACTTTAAGGATTAGGACACTTCCCTGCCGGTGGGTAGCCTGAGTGGGTGAACACGGCTTGGGCCCAGCAGGAGAACTGGGCATGATCCTCCTTTGGTGCTCCCAGTTGGGCAGGAGTGTTCGGGGGCGGGGGGCGTTCATTCCGTAATGAGATCCCAAGACACATCCTGGGCAAAGGGGCAGCTCCTGCCAGGGAGGAAAGAAAGGAGGTGAAGAGAGGAGATAGAGAATAGGGAAGAGCTGGGGATAGGGAGACAAGAAAGAGGAGAGAGTGGGGAGGGGAGGACCAGTAGGTCAGGGAGGGCTGGGAGAGGGTGGGGAGGGAAGGGCCAGGAGAAGACAGGCTGAGAGTGATGGGATGAGGAAAGGGTATGGTTGCCAGCTGGTTTAACCAAAAATACCGAACATCCCCACCCAAAAAAAACCATTGGGGAAAAAATTCTGTTGAGGAAAAAAGGGGGAGGGACCAAAGTTGTTGAGGGGAAAAAAAGAGGACACCGAGAGTTGTTAAGAAAAAAAAATTAAAAAACAACCAAAAAAATTTTAAACAGCGTGGCCCCTTTAAGAAATGCTTTTGAGGCTTTTAGGACCTAACAGGCTACCAGCAGCTGTCCACCATCTTGTCTTCCTGTTCCGGGCCAGACAGTTCCCCTGCGGAACCAGGTAAGCACCCGGTATTTTCGCTTCCTGGCTGGGAAAAAAAATCAGAAAGTACCCGACATTTTAGGCGTCCAGTATATTCTGAATTTTTTTTACTGGAGAAGAGGCGAAAATATCCGACTGTCTGAGTCAATACCAGACACCTGACAACCCTACTTGCCTGCACTCTACCTCCCACCCAGATGCTGCACCCCCATCCCTATCCCACTCACTGGCAGCTGTGTCCCATACATTGAACCCCTCATTTTGTCCCCACCTCAGGGCTTAAGGGGGTCCACAAAATCCACTAACTCCAGAACCCCAGAAAAGTAAATCTTGCCTATGGGAAGCCCTGAACCTCAGTCCTCTCTGCCCTTTCCCCTCACCTCATAGGGCTGGAGCACAAGAAGAGTGAGGTGTCTCAGTTGGGGGCCACATAGGTGAGGGTTGGGGGGTTTGGGAGAAATTTTTTTGCTTCTCACTTCTGTGATCTCCGACTGATTTTTCTGTGGGTCAGTGGCCCCTGTCCCAAAAAAGGGTTTCCCGACCCTGCCACAACTAAAGAAAATATTGAAACCTTTTTTGTTGGATATAAATTAATATTTTACTTTATTTAAAATGAAGTTTGATAAACTCACATGAGAAAGTTAAAATGCTTAATCTGTTTAATAATTTAAATTAAACCATTATCCCTAGCTGCAGCACTAGCAAAATGGCTCAGGCATAATTATGTATTTAACAGTGAGTTTCCAATAGTAACTGGTGGTCCACGGAAAGATTTGCAGTGAGCCAGGTGGTCCACAGGCCAAAGAGTTTGAGAACCATTGCTCTAGTACACAATGAAATTAATGGGGTTTTGTGAGATAATACTGGTGTAATGTAGTGATAAAACAAAATTATATTCAATGTAACACACAAACAATATTAGACTTAAGAAATGTTACATTTGGGTCACTAGTGAAAAATCAGGAAGTACCACAAATCCTATGAATATACCAGGAATGGCTCCTTTAGTAAAATATAAAGAAGAGACTTTCTTGATATAATACATCAGATATATTGAGCAGACTATATACATGCAATCTGTAGGGCAATATTTATATCTTCATTTATACTACATGCAAATGCATAATATTTGGTTTATCTTTAAAGATATAGTATACAGTAGGGAGCAAAAATTATGGAATGGTTAGGTCAGGATTGTAAAGAGAAAAGCTAAAGGTTTGATCCATTGGTGGACAACCTGTAGCCTGAGGGCCATGTGTGGCCCACAAGACATTTTGTTTACCATTGCTCATGCACAGGGCTGCCATACTCTGATGGTTTCCATCTGTGTCATTGTTTTTTTGTACCAGTGTTACTAAAGTGACATGCACATAAAGCCATGGCACATGAAGTGAGGTGCGTGCTGACTGCACACAACATTGACTATAAGAGCCATGTGCTCCCTCTGCATCCAAAGTAGGGATGTAAAAAAAAAAAAAAAAAAGTTTAAAAAATGTACCATGTAACCATTAAAAATCCTAGTGGTTACACTGTTGCACATGCTGTGGGGTCTGCAGTGTAAGATTTATACCGCAGACCCCACACAACAGCTCCCGGCTGCTGGCCCCACTTCCGGGGAGCTGGCTGCCACCCCACACTGCAAGGTCTTATAAGCCAGCTGCAAGTGTGCACTGGCTCCCAGCTGCTGGCCCTGCTCCTGGGGAGTCAGCTGCACTGTGGGCTCTGCAGTATAAGCTGTTGTTTATCAGTTAACCATTTAAACAGTTACTAGCTTACATCCCTAAAAAAAGCGCTGCTATAGATCAATCGGCACACTCCGCACATTCTAAGTACAAAAGTACAGTTCACAAAACTACCCTATTACAGGAGACCGTCTTGTTTACAACAGTGTTGCAGTCCTCTGAGATGGAGGAAGGACACTCTTGAGGCCCACTCACAAGCCTTGGTCTCTCACTGCTGTTCTAGGCCCAAAGAATTCTGACAAACTGGCATTTAGGGAGCTATTCTAAAAAGTGTTTTGCAGTTAATGGATTATGAGGATGTTCTGGAACTCTCAAGATCAGAGTGTTAATTTCTCAGTTTCCTATCTGTGAAATAGGAAGAATGCTATGCTACCTACCCTTACTAACAACTCTGTAAAACAAATTCACTCAGGTTCATAAAACACTAAAAACCACTGCTGGAAGGTAATGCATCAGTGCAAAGTCGTATTGCCATAGTCATCCTTTATCTTGTATCTTTGTTTGGTATTAGTTTTTTCTTGTCTATATGAAGATACAACTCAGTTTTCTGAAATGATAAAAATGTGCTGTCACTTCTGAGTCTTACAGTAAATACAGTAGTGCATAGGTAATATCTACACTAGCATTCAAGCACCAGCTTGGATAACTAAGTGTGGCATTTTGTATAATTCCTGAAAAATGTTTTTTCTGGCAAATCAGAAAACATAATAGATTCCAGATGGTAAAAACTAATAGCAGGCAAAGGGTTTTATTACAGTAAAAACAGACTCAAGTCTAACTTGAACCAAACTTATTTTTTCCTAATTATTTTCAGTTGCTGCTCGTCTCTATTTTCCTGGCCAACCTGGGATCAGAAGTACCAACATACCATGACAAGGCTGTTCTTAGGATACTTCTGTCCTCACTGAAAATCTCAGGAGAAGGCTTCTTAGCATAACATTTTAAACAAAGTTTATCATAGTCATGAGACTTGGATAGTTCAAATAAACATCTACTTGAGACTTTGTTGTACTGAACTTTTTGAGGTTTTCCCAGCAATCATATGAATTTCAACCTCTGATGACTATCAGCGTAATTAGTTTAAAGGCTCACACTGATCCTAACAGTAGGAAAGCTTGTCTCCACCTGCAAAAAAAACCCACTGGAGGAAGCCATCAATACCTGTGTGACACACTATATCTTGGGGGAAGCACTCTAACCCCCATATTTCTAATTTTCATATAAACATGTTATGGCACAAAGCATGTCATGTGAGGTATCGTGGAAAAGGTTATAAATTGCTGAAACCTACTATTCTTGATCAATATGTATATCTGTACTGCATATGAAGTCTGAGATTATATGGTATGGTTGTCACTAAAATATGCTGTAAATTGGGAAATTAGCTTAGACAAGAGCCAGGGCAGGTTTCAAAACAACAGTCAATACTTACTGTACAGCAGGGGAACTATTATTCAATGACTCAAGTGCACTGAACTCAGCAATGCCCACCAGACTTGCCTTCTCCAACAGATGTACGATGGGTACAAAACCAAACACAGGAGCCCCATGCTTTGCCTTTCTCCTGCCCCCAACCATGCTGCAAGCAACAAAGACACTGAGGAAAAGACGGATGACACTAACAAAGGACTGGTCCAGGTTTCAAAGGTGAAATGTGTATACTGTGAAATGCAATATCCAGTGCAGTGAGAAAAACTGCTTATGTATGTGCTGCCCAGTATGATAGTCTAAACTCTCAACCCTGTGTGTTTATATTCTGTTTCTTTCTCTCGGTAATTAACTCTGTCTTTTTGACTATCACTTAAACATCAATCTTTTGTAGCCGGGTGGATTGATTTAAATCCATGTGACTTAAATCACCCAAAAATTTTTTATTTTAAATCAAATCAAATTTCCATTAATACTTCTTCACACATTTCATCAAACAATGGTGCAAATCTGATCATTAAAACATGTTAATTTACCGCTCAGTACAACATTTTACACATCTAAGAGGGTATACTTTGTGTAATTTTTTAGATAACTTGATTTTTTATAATTTAGGAAATAATACAGAATACTCATGTCAGAATACTTGTGTCAAGCTGCAGATGAAGTGGCAGTACATTAGGAATGGTAAGTACTAAATCAGACACACAAACACACCACTTATATTTTAGTAAACTGAATTTAAAATATTATATAAATGTTTCACATTTGCAATTTCAGCAGTCTCCTGAGTTGCTGGCTGATGGCTGTCCTTAAAAACTTTTTTTTTTAACTCAAATTTTATTAACTCTGACAAGCCCTCAGAACACTAAATGTACGTTGTCCTTAAAGCTTCTACAAGAAGCTCTGATCTTTCCCAATCCCCTAACATTTTGATGCAGATCTGATTCCAAGTTACCAAAAAAACTAAGACTGACTGTGCTTGGAGTAGGGATGTGAAAGGTTAACTGGATAACCAATAAGCATCACTCTTAACAGGTGATGCATATCGGTTCCTGTTAACCAATAACCAGTGAAGGCTGGAGCAGCTCCCCGCCTGCCATGGGCAGGGGGCTACTCCCACCCTGAAGGGGTCTGGAGCAGCCTTTGTCTGTGGAGTGCCCAGGTGCCTCGGAGGCAGGAACAGCTCTGGGGTCTGGATCCCACTTAATTGGTTAACCTAACATTTAACCAGTTAACTGATTAACTGGTATTTTACAACCCTAGCTTAGACTGCACTTTATTTTGGACTAAGCCCCCCCTCCCCACTGAAAACAAGTATAGGATGGGGTTCCTCTGGGAGAAATGAGTTATGCTGAAGTAAAATAGGTAATAGACTTATAGCATCACCATTATGGTCTGTGACCATGATATTCCCAAAATAAGAGGCAAGTATTATGTAATATAAAATAAGAAAATGACACAGTGGCAACTGGCAACTCTAGATTTCTATTAATGCAGCTTTCTGTACTGTATGCTTAGGTGATAGATTCTAATCCTAGCTAACTAATTAAGCCATAAGGATTAGCTAAAATAAGATTTTTTTTTCTAGCAATGTCCAACATAGCAAGCAGCTTAGACATTCACTTGTTAGATGTTAAATCACACTTAGGGTGTGTCTAGACTACAGGGTTTTGTCGACAAAAGTGGACTTTTGTCGACAAAACTATACTGACGTCCACACTACCTTTGAGTTATGTCGACATAACGTTGACAAAACTCAGCAGTTTTGTCGACATATGTAAACATCATTCTACGAGGAATAATGCCTTTTATTGACAGAGTTCTGTCGATAGAAGGCATTATTGCATCTACATTGTCCTTTGCATCCACACTGTTATGTCAACAAAGCGGCTTGCTTTGTCGACAGAACTGGAGGTAGTCTAGACGTTCTTTGTTGACAGAAGCTTTGTCGACAGTATCTGTCGACAAAACTTCTGTCGACAAAACCCAGTAGTCTAGACATACCCGTATAGTAAAATGGATAGAGTCTTGAAGAATGATGGATTGCACAGTTGATCCACATAATTCTTCAGACATATCCAAACTTAATCTACATCATTTTTCCCCAATAAGCAGATTTCCTTATGATGTTTCGTTCTTGCATCTAGGCTCTGCATCATCTTCTTGCACTGCTTACATTTAACACATTTTCCTTTTTCAACCAGGGAATTAATTTATTCAAAATATTCCCACATATGTTCTCTTTTAAACCCAGAAGCCAGGACAGTTTTCCCATGGCAAAAGTGTAGGGGGACATAGGAAGCTGTTTGTGTGCTGAATTACATCTTTCCTTTTTCTTTCCAGTCTATTCTATGGTTCCTTTCTATGTTGCCTCCATCCTGTCCTATATATTGTGACTCTGACTTTAGATAAATGTCTTAATTAACTCTCTGTGCTCAGCCCAGGTCCACCACCACATAAGCACAGAACAAAACCAATCCCACTCAGCTGGTGACTATCTTTGCACATGTTAGTCTGCTGAGAAACAGAATTTGAAGACCCAGAACTTTCAAGAAGCAAGAGCTGGTAGTTAGGCAGGACAGACTAGAGCCATAATTTATTTTTATGAGATTGTAAGTGTAGGTGAAGCAGGTTTGTGATAAGATTTAATAGTAACTGTTATTTTAAATGAAAAAAATGTAGTATTTTATTGATGATTTTAAAAAATTTAAAAAAAACAATTTAAAAAATTAAATGTCACATTACCGAATTGGACGGAAGCAGCCAGATAACTGCTGCACCCCTAGGTGGGGGTGTTTGCCCCAGAAATTGGTATAAAAGGGGGCCATGTGGGGTATTGAATGGGAGCTTATTGTTTGCTGATTCTGTGTATGCTATTTATGTGAGTGTATAATGTCTGGGTGTGTGGGTAGGAATCTGTAATCTGTGTGGAAACTGAATATTTCTCTGAATGTGGTTGAGCATTGCTATGGACAGGCTGATTAGTGAGGCCCTGTGGGACAATGGCACTCGATGGGTCAAGGACACACCTAAAGCATGAGGACAGAGACCTAAGAGCTGCCAGCAGAGAGAGGCTGAGGGCCAGGTGACCGGCTGCATACAAGGAGAGGCCAGGAAGGAGGTATAAAGAGGCCATGTGGTAGATGCCATTTTGTTCTCAGCTCAGCACTTCATCCCAGAGGCAGCATTGCAGGGATCGAAGAGCCCGGAAGACCTGTGAACCCATCCTAATTCTAGGATGTGCAACAAGAACTTTTAAACCAGCAGCTGTAACATCTCTGCTAGAGCCTGCATCGAGGACTGGGAGATTCGATGCATGTAATGTATGATTCTTTAACAACCTCACTCTCATGCATTTCTTTATTGTAATAATAAACCTTTAGTTGTTAGATGCTAAAGGATTGGCCCAGCGTGATTTGTGGGTAAGGTCCAGAGGGTAAATTGACCAGGGATCTGTGGCTGGTTTCTTGGAACCGGACAGAACTTGTTCGGGGTAGGTGGGATTGGGTGTTAGGAACCCCACCTGTGTATAGGCCAGGGGCCATCTGGGGCACGGATATTGCTGGGGTGTCGGAGGGGTTTTGCTCATGAGGCTTCAGGCAGGCTGCTGAAGCGCTCTGTGGGACTGGTTTGTGGCCTGTGTGGAGAGGTCACCAGTCTGGGGGCTGTAAGGAGCCCCGGATTTGAGCGATTCGCCCTGAGCAGATGCCCTCAGCTGTGCCCAGACACGGCCCGGTCCGTCACAGCTGGTAGTTAGGCAGGACAGACTAGAGCCATAATTTATTTTTATGAGATTGTACGTGTAGGTGAAGCATGTTTGTGATAAGATTTAATAATAACTGTTATTTTAAATGAAAAAAATGTAGTATTTTATTGATGATTTAAAAAAATAAAAAAAAACAATTTAAAAAATTAAAAATCTGGGGGGTTTATTTTTTTTAAATCGTTGATTTTATCCACCCTATCTTGTAGTCAATAAACTTGTTTAACTGTTTCTCTTTACCAGTGATTTTGCCTAAAGTATCTAGTAATTTGCTCAGGTTTTACAAAGACTGGTGTATATACGCTTTCCATTGATGAGGTAGAGAATCAATTAATAAATCTGTCAGTATATTCCTGAGGTATAGTTATGGGAGCTGCAGGGGGATTCAGCTGGGGCCTTTCTTTGCGTGATTCATGTGTGGCTCTGGGAGCATTCGTGCAATATAGCTGGGTATGCTGTTGTGCTAAGTGATAACAGGGCTAAGGATATTAAAAAGCAGATAACTGACTAATCGTGTAATCAATACAGCTTGTATCGACTACACAATTAGTCGATAAGGGGTACCGCTGCAGCTCTCCATTTGAAATGTAGTAGGAGCCAGGCACCTCTTACTACATTTAAAATGCAGAGCCACAGCGGTCTGGGACCTGGCATGAGCCAGGACTGAGCAGTCTCAGTTTTCTCCAGGTCCCAGACTGCTGTGCCTCTGCCTCCCCTGCCCCCCTCCCCCACACACACGGCAGAGATGGTGGTGGTGGGAACCGGCTTTTAAGCTGGCTCCCCCCCAACACCAGCTCCTGCTTCCCCCCCTCCCTTGCTGCCTCTGATACAGAGGCAGTGGGGCCAGGGGAGCGTGTACTTGAGTAGTAACTCGACTAGTTGCTTACATCCCTAAACAGGTTCTGGAGGGCTTTGCTGCTTCTCACTATCCAAGCATTGTGAGAGACAGCCCAGACTGGCTGAAGAGTAAAAGGCAGCACAGTCCCACAGATTCTCTGGGGATCCTGTCACAACCTGCATGTGTTGCGCTGCCGTATTGCTAGATAGCCCCTTGCTGCGCTCCTGTGGATCCATATCAGCAGCTGACTCTGGAAGCCTTCTTACTGAGAGGCTCTGTTTCATGGAGTTCTCTCTGAAACTAGTACAGCTGTAAACGTACTTCTTTTCTACTGATTCCCTGTGGGACTGGCAAAGGGGAGAAAAATGTGGACCTAACCCAATGGTCCCCAACCTTTTTAAGCATGAGATCACTTTTTGAATTTAAGTGCTATCCAGGATCTACCTCAAACCCAAGCACTCTTGCCCTCCCTCCTTCCCGCCCCTTCACTGAGGCCCCGACTCTGCTCACTCCATCCTCCCTCCCTCCTCCTTACGCACTTTCATCAGGCTGGGGGGCAGGAGTTTGGGGTGCTGGAGGGGTTCAGGACTGGGGACAGGATTTGGAATGCGGGCGCTCCAGCTGGGAACTGTTTACCACAGGTGGCTTCTGGGTGGTGGTGCAGGTGGCTAAAGCAGGATCACCCCTACCCTGCCCCTGCACCACTCCCAAAAGCAGCCAACAAACACTCCATCTCTGCCCCCCTCTGCTCTATGGAGATGGGGTACAAGGTGGAGGGATGGACACCTTGACATCAGCACCTCTCGTTCCTCCTCTTCCCATGCCCTGCACAGCAAGCAGGAGGCTCCCATAAGTGAGGGGCACCGCCAAGGCAAAAGTCAGGAGCAATACAGCAATGATGAAGGGCAGATGAAGTGCTGGCACTTGATAGCCTCCCGGCCAAACCTATCAGGATCACCTGTCAAAGGTTCCATGATCTACCAGTAGATCCCGATCTACTGGTTGGTGATCACTGACCTAACCCAGTGAAGTCACTGAGAATCTTTCTACTGTCTTTACCAGGCTCTACATCGGATCAGAATTTTCGAAAGAGCTCAGCAGACCTAATTGGAGCCACATTCTGAAAACCGTGCATCTCCGTAGAGGCATCAAAAGAAGTGGCTGGGTTTTCAAAAGGGCTCTCTCCCTGTGTGCTGAGCACTAAAATAGCTCACCCTGAGCTATTCTTAAAATCTGGCTCCAAATATAAAGCTCACTCACCCCCTTCAGGCTCACAGATACTCAAGTCAGGAGAGGGCTTCCCTTGAGATCTGGGTTGGAGGCATAAAGAAAGTGGTCACAAGCTTGACCTTTCCGACCCTCAGCTTTCTTTCACAAAAAGAACCTCCATTCTCAATGTTCTTGGCAAGTCTCATCAAATACCATTGGCCAAAATGCTTTCACATGAGGCAGGATTTGAAACTTGTCTGACAATGCAGTCACAACTCCAACTGAATGTTTAAACACAGGGCTGCTATCAGTTTCAAACTTTCAATGCTAGTATACCAATCTCACAGTATTAACTAGGTTTTAAATGTTAATAACTAAGTGACCAAATCTTAAACTAACAACTCTGGTCAAAACCTGTATTCAATTTATTTTCTTAGAACACAATATCAGTTTAAAAATTACCTTATCAGCTGCTAAGGTAATTTTTAAAGTAACAAGTGTAAATAAATCAAGTCTTCATACCATTTTACAAAAGTAGTGTTATTAAAATATAGAGCTGGCAAGGGCAAGCAGATTGGCAATGATTGCTTAAGTTTATTAAATTTCTGTGCATTAAGATTCCTGTTTGTTGCTCAACAGTTTGCCGTTCCACTGGAATGGCAAACATATTGATTTCACTGCAGTTTTGGCAAAATGGGAATCCTTTACTGAAATGATAAATTTGCTCATATTCTGATCCAAATATAAATGGCTTTAATGTCTCTCTCTCCAACAAAAGGAGCACAAAGTCATTAAAAGCTATGCCTGAGCCCCCCAAATCTTCAGAGCCGCTTTATATCTGTAGATATCTGCACCCCCAGATATCTGTGGCTCATTTTTGTGACTACAAATGCAGATACAATTTTTGTATCCGCACAGGGCTCTATATGCCACATCAAGACTTATTCCCTCATCCCTGATATCAAGACATCTTGCACTTAAAGTGTGTAATTAAAAACATCCCAGTACGCTTTATTTTTAAAAAATACACTGTAGCAGCCCAAAAGACCATCACTGCCATTAGCTGCAGTATTTCCAGCTGTTACTGTAAGTGAAAATTAGATTATTTCACAACATCAAATGGCTGTGAAAAAATAAGTATTGCTCAAAGGACTTTTCAATTACCCACTTTTAACATATATGGGCCAAATTCTCATCTCACTTATATAGACACATCCCAATTAAGTCACTGGGATTGTATTAATATAAGTGAGAAGAGAATTTGTGCCTGGTCCATGTTCTAGTCCTGTCAATCAGAAACACTGAATCCTATTTCAAAGGCAATCTACAGTGTTCTCGGCCAAGGATTAGAGACAATACCATTGATCCCAGTGCTGTTTGCCATCAGACAGCCGAAGAATAAAACCCACACAAATAAAATAGTAAGCTATTTAGACTCTACATTCTTCAGTCCCTTGACTGCCTTCATTCAAGGAAACCATTGATTTTTGTCGGACAGATTGTCAGTTTCATAAACAGAAACTAGCAGTAGACTATAAATGAACCCTGATGATAATTTTCCAGAAAGCTTTCTACAAGGGAGCCACTGATTTTTATTTTCTTTGGTCGTACATTAGTTCCCAAAATTAGCACTTTTTAAGCTCCATTCATTTTCTACAAGGAATAAATATAGAGAAAACCCTAGATGAGATTTTCTGACTTCAGAAAGGATTGTAGACTGATATTAAATCAGAGTAACAATGTTCATGTTAAAATTCTGATGCACTATAAAGTATCCAGAACTCAGATAATGCCAAAACCTGGGTAATAAGACTTTCTGGACTGAGGAATCTACTGTGCCCCAGATTCAATTTCAAGCACTTTTCAAATAGCAATATAGTGTGTTTTTACGTCTTGTAGCCATTTATATTAATGACTGAATACTGCATCACACAAAATACTGTATGTTTTGATGAGTATAAGTTACCTTACATTTTTTGATAATACTTCAGAATATATTAGAAAATGTCTGGTAGTACAGTTCTGTAAAAAAATTTAGTCCAGTAGCACATACTACAGATGTCAGCTAAAGTGCTACAGGAAAGCATTTGGTCTTTCACATTTGCTAATCGTGACTCTTCACAGAATGATATTCTGAACTGGAAAGAACACAGTTTTAGTTTGGATGATCTTGATTGGGGCGGGGGGTGGGAGAGGAAATGTATTCTATCGCCCTTTACTGATTTGAGCCATGCCTAGAAGAAAAAAGAAGCCAAGCAGTGGTGATGGACAACTGTGCATTGTTAAAAAGGGATCTCCCAGGATGTTCAATTATACCAATATATATGAGGCCTTTTAATACACCCAACTTGAAAACATGAAGTAGATACAGAAACACTTCATACAATTATTAGTTTCCTTTCAACATCTAGATTATCTGGTTTATTTGCATGTTGTGTCATTTCAGATTAATAGTTAAGGCAAAGTGAGAGATTTATGGCAGTGGTTTTCAAACCAGAGGTCACGACCCGGTACTGGGTCATGGAATATCAGGCACTGGGTCTCACTGCTGCAGGGTGATCAGTGGGGATACTAAAGCAGGCGTCCTGACTGTCGCGGCACCGCAGACTGTGCACCCCAGAAGCAGCCAGCAGCAAGCCCAGCTCCTGGGAGGAGGAGGGAAAAGAGTGCACTGGGCTCCGCACACTGCCCCTGCCCTGAGCACTAGCTCTTCACTCCCCCGGGCTGGGAAGCTGCTGCTGGCTGCTTCTTTGGCACAGCACAGTCTGTGGTTCCAGGACAGGCAGGAAGCCTGCTGAAGCACCCCCATTGCACAACTGACCACGAGCCGCTCAAGGTAAGTCTCTCCTTCTCCAGCCCTAACCTCCCCAAAGCCTGAGAACGCTCCTACAGCCCAAAGCTCTCATCCTCAGTCCCACCCCGGAGCCCCCACTCTAGTGAAATTATGTTGGGTCACGGATATTAACAATTTTTGCAGCTGGGTCATGAGAAAAACATTTTAAAAAAACACTGCTGTATGATACCAATTGTTTGCAAATGAACATTATGGGTTTTATACACATGTAAATAATAATTAGGGAGAACCAAAAGACTTATAAACAGTATGTACTAGAAAACTATACACCTACTTGAATTTGCTACGGTGACCAATCGGAAAATGGGCAGTCAGGCCTTGTGATTGAAATAAAAGTTCAACCTATTGGTTAGACTTATGTCAAGGAACATGCTGAGGGTCAGAAGCCAAATGCCAGAGCCAGTGTGTAACCCAGAATTGTAAGCCAAAAGGCAGAGCAAAGGATCAAGGCCAGAGGGGAACAAGGTGTGGAGCAACCTTTCAACAGAGCAGGCCGTAGGTGAAGCATGAGCAGATTCAGAAACAAGCCTAGAGTAGGGGAACAGGCAAGTACAGCGACAAGTGTGATACACATTGAGTAGCTGCTGATCTGCTGTGGCTTATAAGCAGGTGCTATGGCTACTCTGTCATTTTTAAGCAGTGCAGTTGTATGCACTGGTTACGTGGCAGCTAAATTCGTCAGGGAGCAGACCAACACCTAGTCCTAGAAGGGCGAGCCCTTGCCAGTTATCTAGAAGCAGTGCATGGCACAATACAGTCAGAAAAATGTAGGTTTCACAACAAATGCCATTCATCTCAAAGGCAGGAAAATGGAACGATACTAGGCCACTGGATGTTTTCAAAACCACTTCAGCAGAGCCAGTCTTAGGGGCAGGCGAGCTGGGCGGTCGCCCGGGACCACCATGTTCAAGGGGCCGCCAACAGAGCCGGTCTTAGGGGCAGGCCGTGACTGCATTTCAGCCTGACCTCTCAAATCCTCCCCCCAGGTTTCCCTTATTACTCAAATTTTTGTCCGCTATTTTTTTTAAACCATCTGGCAATCCTACAGGTGAGCCAGGCGGTTGCCCAGGGCCACCAATTGGTTAGGACCAGACCTGAACTTCAGAACTCTGTATGATGAACAACAAAAATAGCTGTCCCAGACATCACAGCCTCAACAAAAGCAATAGGTGTCTGAATCTCACATCCTACGCCAGGAACAGGAGGTAAGTTTAGAAATAATTTAAAAGGAAAGGCTTCAGAGAAGTCCATGCGATTACAGCTATGGACTATGGGCCAATCTCATCAGCCTTCTGTTTACAACTACCAGTAAAGTCTACAGCAAGTACCAATGCAAAGACAGTATGTGAGAAAACACAGCAAGCCAGGTGATTACGGTGTTGCTGTAGGTATAAGGGAAGAGCAAATTTTAAACCAATACATCAAATACCTCTGGATAAACACTCCAAGAGAAAAGATGAGGTATGTTCACACTTTATGCTTCGCTTGACAGAAAATTAAAGCAAATCAGAGGGGCAATCAGACACTGAAGATGAATGGTGTTTTAAAAGAGACAGAGTCTAAGATAATTTTAGACCATACGCATGATTGATAATATGTCTCTATAACCAGCAGTGTAGCAGTGCATTTCTCTGCACAAGTAGTTTTGAAAAGTCAGACATCATTACATCAGTTTGTGTCCACATTGCATAGAACAGTGCACTGTTTGTGCAATTACAAGAACTGTCCTAGCTAAAAAGCAGGGTGAAGTGAAGATGTTTATACAAGTGAAGGAATAAGGCACAATCAAAAACATGTTCTTCCTATATCATATTTTCAAGGCAAGTCCAAAAAGCTTGTGTGTTTAAGTATCTCTACCCTAATTTTTGTTAAATCCACTGAATTCAGTAAAAAAAAAATTCAACAACAAAAAATATAAATACAATGAATGATTCTTCATTAAACAGGATAACAATGAGACAGGCCTCATTCTGAGAGAACTGGAGCATATTGTTGAGTGACAAAGAAAGCATTGGCCATGGTTTATTAAGCAGGAACAGAAACTTATGCCACATTATTTCAAAAATTACACCTTTCAACAGCATATCAACTTTTCAACATGTCATGACAGGGCTAGGTACAAATCCAACATCTGTTGGAACTACACTCACAACCATCTGTTCCAGAGGTATGAAGGTTACCAAATGTTACATTTTTTGCAATCTGAGTTTATTGCAAACATTTTCATTGCCTTACTCTATCCTTGATGCCCTTACACAATATCTGAATTCGATTAATGATGTTATTGCTGGTGTCAATTAAGGATGTAAGCGACTAGTTGACTATCCGATAAGCTTATCGGATAGTCGATTAGTGACTCAATCTCTTTCTCCCCCCTTGCTGCCTCTCTCTGATGTTACATTAATCTGAATGTAACATCCTTAGTATCAATTGTAATTATTACATACTGTAACAGTCAAATCTAAAATTCAAGAGAAAAACAATGGAACTTGGGAGGGTTGACTATGTTAGATTTAATAACCACTTTTATATAAGCTACACAAAACTGAAATGTATATAGTGTATGGAGGATGCTAAGTGTATGCCATACACAAGAAAGACACAATCATTCTAACCCTGATATAATCCCCAAATACCAAAAGCCTCTTATAGGCTTCTGCTTTTAGAAACTCCCCAAGGTCACAGATGCCCTGACCCTGGGAGATAGGCAGCCACCACCAAGTTAAAAAAAAAAAAAAAAAAAAAAAATTTCTTCTTGAATCCAGGAAGAAAGCACTTTGAACTTCTTCCAAAGGGGTACCCCAAGCTCTTTTGCCACAAGAGAGCTTGAAAAAAAGAAAAAATTACAGTCTCTAATAGCTGACCTCTCAGTATCAGGCATGCATACACAAACCTCCTATTATCTTCCAGGACACAAGAATCAAATCATAGCCTTTTTAAAAAAGCTGATTTTATTTACAAAACAAAAGGTAAAGCATACTTGGTTGCTAAGTGATTTAAAGCAACTGAAAAAAGAACAAATTGAAACACAAAGGATTTCATCCCCGGGATATAGCTTAAAGTTACAGCATATGGGGGGGGGGCACGTGGATTTAGCACAGAGAAGTTTAACCAAACAACAAAACAAATAAAATAACCTGATTGCATCTAAATAGACATTCCTTACCTACTCGCATATCCGTGTTTCAAGGTCCAGTCCATTTTGATGCCCAGTATTTTTTGTAGGCATGGTAATCTTGCCTGGCTCAATTCATCTTGTTCCCCCAGCTCACACAAAGAAAAACAGCAGGCAGGTACCCCTTTCAATTCAAATCTTAATACTTTCTTCTCACTGGTTCTCTACCAACACTTTCTTGCTACCTGGATTTAACCCTTTGGTTACTGAATGCTGGGATGTTCAGAAAAAGCCAGCACTCCTCCTACCCATCACAGTTCCAACAGATCTTTTTCAATAATTTATATTAGAAACCAGATGGCAGCTGATGGTCTTGTTATGGTCAAAAGATGGTTTCTTGGGTAGGGGTCTTACTGTTTAAATGGGCTACCCTGTGTTCTTGAAAGGCAACATCAACAATCTTTATCAACAATGAATGCAATAGGTCTCTTCCTGATTTTCACCAACTGTGAAGAACAATGTTTTGGCTCACAAAACAGTGGATCACAGCTAACAAAGATAAGATAAAGGAGCTCACTCAGTAGTCTGCTGCCATTTCTTCACACTTATCTTCTCACTAGGTTAATACCTGCTAAATAAATTCCAGTTCTTAGCCAGTTCAACTAGGGCCAGAACTTTGCTTCATAAAAGTCCGGTTTTCAGTCATCCGTGGCATCTCTTGCATTTTCTCTTGATACCATTCTCTTACATCTGCATTATGGTCTCCATGACTAACGACTAACTGCCATTTCAAGTAGCACTTTGAAGGGGTTACTCTCTCCCCACCTCTGGTCTGACCATTCTTTAACTTCCCCTTGTATTTATTCAGACCATCATAAACTCTTTGTAAACAGGGATTTGCTCTCTTTAAATCTTCTGGCCTCATCATTAGCAACTACTGCTTCATGCTAAGAAGTCATATGTGAGCATAGGTGGCTCTTCACCCCCCTACTTCTGCTCTCTTTCAACATTAGATCAACTTTTCCACACACCACAATGACCACTTCACTAGAGCATGTCTTCAACTCAACAATGTTCAATTTCTAATCTCTCAGTAGCTGTTTTATTTCCCTCACACCGCCATCTGATTTTCTTCAACACTGCCCACGCGCTATGGCCCCTAGTCCGTCATTCGCCATTGCATCCTGCTAATGGTTGTGTTGACTCAGCTGTTCATTCACTTTGCTCACAGAGCTCATCCACTACATATTTGCTCTCTCCTCCTTCAAACTTTGCCATCTTCCTAGACAAGCAATACTAATTCTCCAACCTCAGTGATTCCCTCTTCCACAAACCTAGCAGCCTATTCACTAGTTTTAACTCTCCTTAAACCCTCCCCTTCAGGTGTGTTCTCTTCCAGACAGATTATTGCCAGTCTTTTCAGAAAAAAGATTGAGCAGATTTGACGTGACCTCATGCTCCCTCTCTCTCCTGCCTAAAACATTCAACACTTCCTTCTACTCCTCTCCCTTCCTCTTCTAACTCTCCTCCCCTCTCACTGTTTCCTACACCTCACAAGGCAAACATGCATGGTCTCTCCATCCTTACAAAAGTTTTATTTCCAGTTCACTCTCCAGTTACCCCCTCTTCTCCATTAACTTAACTGACTGCACCACCTACAATTTCCTTCTGCTCTTTCCCTCCATCAGCTCCATACTTGCTCCCCATTCATAAAGCTTTTCCTCCATTTCACTGAAACCATTCTCAACAAGTTTTCCAATAATCTCTTCTTCAGACCTCTCTCACTTCCCTTTAGCTACTCTGAACAGCATCACTCACTTCTTCTTACTGTCTTGTTCTTTCTTAGTATTCATGACTCTGACCCCTCATGGTATTCCTACCTCTCAGAGCACTTTATTTTCACCAGCTTGTCCTTCTAATATCCATTCTCAATTAGCCTCACAGGGCTCCCCAGTTAGTCCTGTCATCATTGCCAGGTAGTCCTCTGGTCTAGGTAATCTCATTCCACTCACACACATGCAACTACCATACTTATGCTGATGATTCACAAACTGCCTCTCCAGACCTGACCTATCTCCTCCTAGCAACAACTTGATCTCAGTCTGACATCTCCTAATGGATGTTTTACTATCCATTTAACAAGAAGAGAACTGCAATTCACATCATCTATGTTTATTCCACTGCAAACTATCAATTGACAAAGATTAGGCAGGTGGCTAGCACGGATTACCATATTATAGGCTGAGCTGGCATCCTTCTGTGTCTGGGATGTGTCTTTTGCCATCCCAATAAGACTCCACTAAAATCTGACCATGTTATAAACTTTTGAAAAAAAATTAGTTTGAACATGCTCACTAGAAATGTATTAGAGATTATCAGCTAAATTCTCAAACATTCAATCCTTCACAACTTCCATATGCTTGCTGGACTGGGTATGCACCACCCCCAAAACACAACTCAGTATGATCCAGCCCAGAGCTGCAGAGAATGAGAACTTTTCCTGCAACCACAGTACTTAGCTGCTGTGTCCCTCTGCAGCAGCAACTGAGAACAAGGGACTCTTGCTCCTGTGCTTTCAGTTCCCACACCACTAGCACCTGGCAGGGTGGAGGTGGGAGACATGATCATCTAATTCAAAAGCAGGGGAAAAGAGAGATGGACCTCTGGGGGGTGGTAAGGGGAGAAGAGTGGGATATGAAACCCTGGGACAGAAGTGAGAAAATTACATTGGACAATGAGTGGAGGGTAAGGGTACACCAGGACTGGAAACCAGTAGTGGAGCGGAGCAATCAGTCAGACTGCACAAGCAATCTGGGAAGGACAGAAGATTGTGAAAAGAGGACAGATCTGGGGAAGTCTAGCTCAAATAAAGGATCCCAGGGTCAGGAGACTGGGACAAGAAGTCTGGGTATGGAGACTGAGAATAGTAGCAATAAAGGGGAGGAAACTGAGATTAAATGAGGCTCCAAGGGCTGGGGAGAAGCATGTCAACAGACTGGCTGGGCAAAGAGCCTAGGATGAGGCACCAGGAACGGCAAGCCAGGGAAGGAGGAAAGTGGAGTAGGATGAGGTGCCTTTGGGGGAGCTTTAAAGACTGACTAGGGGTATGTCTACACTACCCTCCTAGTTCGAACTAGGAGGGTAATGTATGCATACCGCACTTGCTAATGAAGCCCGGGATTTGAATTTCCCCGGCTTCATTAGCATAAGCGGGGAGCCGCCATTTTTAAATCCCCGCTGCTTCGAACCCCGTGTAGCACGGCTACACGGGGCTCGAACTAGGTAGTTCGGACTAGGGTGCCTATTCCGAACTACCAGTACACCTCGTTTCACCTAGTTCGAAGCAGCGGGGATTTAAAAATGGCGGCTCCCCGCTTATGCTAATGAAGCCCGGGAAATTCAAATCCCGGGCTTCATTAGCAAGTGCGGTATGCATACATTACCCCGCTAGTTCGAACTAGCGGGGTAGTGTAGACATACCCCCCATGAGTAGACCAGGACTGGGAAAAGGAAGTGGAATGCTGGGGTGAAGAGACAGGACTGGGGCAGGGGCAGATGGCACCAGGCTTTTGAGGAACAGAAGCTGAAGTGTCTGTGACTGCGAGAGAAACTTCCCTTTCAGAACAGGAAATGGAACCCACGAGTTCCCTGTCTCCTCACTCCTTTCCTGTGAGCAAATCTGTCAAACCCACCAGTAAAGTGCCTCCTCTCCCCGACCAGCACTGCTCCACATAGAGCAGAGGGCCCCACACCATGGAATGACCCCTCAGGGGCATGAAGGAATGTTCACAGGGCCATGCCCAAGCCAATCCCCCAGGGAGTAGAGAGGGAGAAGTGGCCAACCCCACTCCATCCTCAGCCCCACTCTAACCTCAGCCACAGCTCCACTCCACTCCCTGCTCCGTTCGTCCCCAACCCCACCTCAGTTCCAGCCCCACTCCCTGCTCTGTTCCAGCCCAGCTCTGCCATCCTTCCCTCTTCACTGCCAGGCCAGCTCCACCTCTAGACCAGCTCCTCTCCCACCCTCAGTTCTGCCCCCAGCTCCATCTTCAATCCAAATGCCTCTGCTGAGCCCACTGTGCAGTAATGGAGTGGGGGGCACAGACCAATTCCATTACTGGTAAGGCAAGATAGAAAACATCTGGGCACCGCTGACATAGCGGATGCCAACCTACTACAGCAATCAATTACTGCATTAGCTCAAGTGGCAGAGGCCTCTGCAGTGAATCTAAATGTTCCAACCCTGCTGACAATTCATGTGTGTGTCAATATGATGCCACATGATGGAATTTCTGCTTTTTGTTTTTAGTTTGCTTTAAAAAATGAAAAACTATTTTAAAACAATATTAATAACATTACAAGTCAAACATTCAAAAGTTAGGAAACACCAGATCTATGTTTGTTCGTGCAGACTTATTTCTGTCCCCTGCTATGACAGGATAGATGGGTACTCAGCTATTAAATATTTTGTTTGTCCTGATTGCACGAAGTGTAGCTACATGGCTTACTTATGACATACTTCTCAAACCCTACTCTGAATACAAAACTGTTCATTTCCTCGTGGGCATTTCTATGCATTCATCACAATAGGAGCTGACTGCTCCACAAACATCACTGAATTTCTTTCCAGAACAGCCCTGTTAAATGAGGTAGTTTTATTATCCCCTTTTCACAGACAGACAGAACATAGAGATTAAGATGCAGTGTTCAGTAGTTCTGAATACTCAGTTTGTGATACCTAGAGCTGATTTGTCAGAGTTATTAGCATTATATGGCACCTTTTATGTTCAAAGCATAGCTCCCAGCATAGCTTTGAGTAGTTAGCACTTCAGCAAATCAAACTTCAGGTACCTCAGATTGGCCACCTAGAGAAAATGAGGAATGCCCAATTCATAGCCATCTATGAAAAGTTTGCTTTCCATGATTTGCCTATGGCATCAAATATGAACTCTGTCTCTTTCTCAATATGCTTTTAACATTCTGCAACCAATGATTGTGAAACAAACTATAAATAAGTCTCCTTCATTATATAACCCTCCTCTCTACACCAGACCCATCCTTTATGATGAAACAAGGGGTCCTGTGGGAAAAATGAACTGTGATAATGTAAATATGGATTGTATCCTAACACACATGCAAAAGGGGCCTGAATTATAAATTTGCACAGGCATTTCCTAACTATGGAGTGCAGAATTTTGCAACCTAACATTCTTTAAATTAGGGATGTAAAGATTTAACCGGTTAACTGGTCAGCATTGCCTTACCAGCATGCTTACCAGGGTAACCGGTTAACCAGCTGGGTAGGGGGACTGCTCCAGTGCCCCACCGCTTTCCCCATGAATAGTGGGTGCGTTAACCAATTAAATCTATAGTTTAACTAGCTAATAATTTACACAGGATTTTATATCACTACTTCAAATATAATGTTGGATATATTTATGCTATAGTATTAATCTTATGTTATATATCAGACACCTAATCCTACAACACATACACTCAATCACCTTTTCATTCATTACACCCAGTCATTTTTAATCTAGATTTACCTTACATGTGCTCAACTTTATACAGCGTGAGTGGTCTTATTGACTTCACTGAGACGACTTACAGTATGTCAAGTTAAACATTTGCAAAAGTTTTTGCAGTTATCAGGGCCTGAGACTAAGATCTTCAGGGCAGATAATGTCTTTTACTGTGTGATTGTAAAGAGCCTCTAGCCATTCATGGAGAATGAATAAATAATAACATGCCACCATGATTAATTTCATTCACAAACCACATTTTAAGCATACACTAAGTCAAAGGGTTCCTATCAATTGAAATTGCATTCCTCGGTCTGGCTAAGAAGCATGGATTATAACTGCTACTGGCTGGTAGGGATTAAAACTCCCAAAGACTTGATCAAACTTGACTTTAACATCAAATCAGTGCAAGTCTTTGAATTTTCTGCTTTCTGGTATCAAAGCAATTCTTTAATTCCAATTATGAAAGCAATACAAATATTTTAATATGTTCAACTATTTCGCATTAGATATTTGTTTTGGAAACTGCATTGAAGTTGATATAGTGGAACTGCAAAGTAAGCTTTATTTTGTCTTACATTCTGCAAGTCTCAAGTTCCCATATGTATTTATTTATATATATTTATTAATAAAATATAAGAATAAGGGAATACTCTTCAGGCATGTAGGCCTAAAACTAGCTGTGGTTTGGTTTGCAGGCACACTATTTCCCATCACACCACCATCCTTCCACAAGTCCATATTGCATTCCTAGTCTCTTCTCATGAAAAGGGTGTTGAAATATACAAGACCTCTGAGTTGGAAAGTGGCAGAAAAACAAAATTCTTGTATATTTCATTAGCCTGCCTACTCATAAGAAGACCAGACACAGAGTAGAGAGATTAAGACAGACAGACAGACACACACACACACACACACACACACACACCCCTTCAGATCTGCCTTCCAGAAAAATGTGATTTTTAACTTTTGCATCGGTCAACTCTGTCACTGTCCCACTCATGGTATTTTTCATAATGTTTTGTAAAATTTAACCCTAGTCTTTAATGAGGCAGGCCTTTCTTCATTATGTGACAAATTTTATTTAGACTGATTTAATAAAATACTGCTTACACGACAAAGAACACAACAAGAAGCACTAGAAGAAACAATTTGCATAGCCAAATAATCATGAAATGAAAGGTGATATTTCTAATACGGAAATACTCAGAAAGCAAAATATATGCCAAAATAGCTCCATTGCCATGTGGCATGAGCTTTAGAAGTTGAAACCCACACACTTCCCTAAGTAAAACATGTTGCACGTGAATAGATTTTTTTTTTTAAATCAAACACACTCAGAAGAGCAAGAGCTGTAAGCCACAAATAAAATATATAAAGGAATTTTTTACTACTGGCATGACATTACCTTCAAAGTGATGCTGCATCAATACCTCTCCCTCCCTCTCTCACACACACATGCCTTTATAGATAAACGAAAAGTTAAAACAAGCTTACATTGCACTCAATTAGGTAGTGTTTGAATGCAGATTTGAATTCAAATAAGACCTTTCAGAACATTTTGAATATCCACTTAATATTCCAAAGTACAGTTCCTTGAGGTTTGATCACTTGCCACAAAAATGTAAATGTGTTATTTCCCATCATGAAACTTAGAGCATCAGTGGTCTAACTGGAATCTTTAGTATTACAAGATACTGATACTCTGTAAGCAGGTCGTTTTTGTTCCTTGCTGCAAAAATGAATCCAGATTGTGAATTTTACCTGCCGCTTTTCATGGGATTATGTGTTTGCTTTCTTATCAGTGATCTTCAAGTTAAATAATTTATTTTGCATGCTTCAGTAATGGTGCTTCCCCCCTCATTTCAGTATATTTTCTTTTTGCCTTATGCCTTAAAATTAATTCTGCCTTAAAGCTTGTTTTATTTTGCCACTTACACAGATATTCAAAGTTTACTGAGATTTAATGCTCCTTTAGGCATGCCAAAAAGTTTGTCTCTGGGATTGTATAAATTCATCTGGCAATCTGTCTGGTTGGCCATCTGGAGAACATTTCAGAGCAAAAAGCATGGAGCAAAACCCTCCAGTAAGGACAACCCTGAGCCTCCTGAGACTTCACTACGTGTCACTGATGACTCCTGCAAATAACTAGCCTTGTCCAATTTTCAGTATTGCACAACTCCAAATACTCTCCTGCGCCCCACGTCCAAATCGCATTAAAGAAACATTTTCTTGTTTGCAGTCAATGAAGTGGCCAGCCCAATACCTGACCAGTGTTCTAAACTTTTCTCCTTAACAAGGGGGAGAGAAATGAAGGGGAGCTGCAACACCCAGAAATAAAATTAAAACCCTGTTTTCTGGATGAGCATAAATGCAGAAAGAGAACAGGACAGGCAGGAACCCAAAGCTTTGCAGATCATCTGTTCTGCCTTTATAAAAGGCAGCAAGAAACATCTGGACTCAAGCAGCCCAGCCCCAGCCTGGGCACCCTGTCAGGGGATGCAATGTGCAGCAGTTGGGCAGAAAGTGCCGCGCACACTGACCCGATGGAGGTTGCGGGCAAGGCAAGGGGACGCGGGGGACTGACCCCAGCGCACCCGACACCCTATTTTTGACACTGCCCTACAATCACGTGACGCTGTCCCTTCGCCGAGAGGCCAGCGCCGCCTCAGTTTCCCCCCTTGCCCTCTCACCTGCAGTCTCTCCGTGGCCGGCTGCCACATCGCTGCGCCTGGCGGGTTGCGCGGGGAGAGGCGGACGCTGGTGCTCGCGAGCGGGGGGCTCAGGGCGCCAGGCTCGCTCACATCTGCTGGCGCTGCGATCCCGGGGCAGACTCCAGCGGCTGCGCGCCTGGGACCGGGCTCCGCGCGCCTCAGGCACCAGCGAGCGGGACGCAGCGCTCCGCCGGCGGCCGCCCCTGCTGCAACAGCAGCACCACGGCCTCTGGCCCCGCCCCCGGCTCCGCCCCCGCGTCTCTCCCTCCTCCCGCCGCCCAGACGGGCTGCGCACCGGTGAGCCCGGCTCCGGCCGCTTCCTTGGCGCGCGCCGCGGCTCCGCTCCCTGCAGGCGTGGGAGGCGGCGGCTGCACCCAGCGCGCAACCACAGGGCGGGGGGTTGGCATGAGACAGGCACGTACCGCCGGTGGCCAGCCAGTCTCCGTAGCCGGCTCGTGGGAGCGTGGGCTATGCGTGCCGCCTGCAGCTTGCCCAGAGCGCGCCAGACTCACCGCCCACCTTGCCGTGCACGACCCTAGGCCCCACCTGGCTGCAAGGGAGTAGGGCGCCTCTGTGGGCTGCACTTTCAGGGCAAAAGTGCCGCGTGTGGCTCGCAAGCCGCAGTTTGTCCACCCCTGACAAATATGATCTAGAGACTTAGTACTGAGGGTCAAATCCTAGGCAGCTACCAGCGCCACGAGACACGTTTTCCGATCGACTTTGTAAGGCTTCGTTAGCATGCAGCCCATGTTCATGCCCAGGCTGTAAGCATTTATACTTACAGAGGACACTTTGGACAATTTAAAAATGCAAGTAACTTAAAGATGCCGATTAATATCAGGCAGAATATTTGCTGATGTCTCAAATAAATAAAGTAGATTGATTATGTCCAGCTGTGACATGAACTCCCTCCTGAAACATTACATGCATAACAGTAGGTGAGTGTAACAGAGACATCTACTGGTTAGTGGTGTAGCTTGTTTTCTCAGGGGCACAGGTCTTCCCCTGGACTTGTGTAAAACATCTTGGGTGTAGGCGGGCCTATAGTTTAATAAAGGATCATTCTTATACTAAATGGCAATGTTATTTTCTTCTTAGGCCCTTTAAAACAGTGTCTCTCTACCTTTTTTATAAAGTATCCCTTTTTTAAAATAAAATAAGTACCCCCAGTACCTACAGTTTTCAGACACACAAAACTTTTTTCTACAATTACAACACCTTTGTTTAAACAATCGTAGCTGGGCAGGTGATGAAATTGTTGGGTGTAAAAAGAACAAAAATAATAAAGCACTGTAAAACTTAAAACAAAAATTCAGTTTTCTCCAAATTTCAGTTGTGTTGATGTATCCCTCAGACTTCTCTCGAGTACCTCTGGTTGAGAGAAACTGCTTTAAAACACTGCACCAGTTACATTAGTGATCATATTGGCTACGTCTAGACTGGCATGATTTTCCGGAAATGCTTTTAACGGAAAAGTCTTCCGTTAAAAGCATTTTCGGAACAGAGTGTCTAGATTGGCATGGACGCTTTTCCGCAAAAGCACTTTTTGCGGAAAAGCATCTGTGCCAATCTAGACGCGCTTTTCCGCAAAAAAGCCCCCATCGCCATTTTCACGACCGGGGCTTTTTTGCGGAAAACAAAGCTCAGCTGTCTACACTGGCCCTTTTGCACAAAAGTTTTTCACAAAAGGACTTTTGCCCGAATGGGAGCAGCATAGTATTTCCGCAAAAAGCACTGATTTCTTACAATAGGAAATCAGTGCTTTTGCAGAAATTCAAGCCGCCAGTGTAGACAGCTGGCAAGTTTTTCCAGAAAAGCGGCTGATTTTCCGGAAAAACTGGCCAGTCTAAACACAGCCATTGTGTAGGGTATCACACCTACCTTTTGACCTCATGGATGTGGTGTGTTTTCAGAGCACAGGGATTAACTGATGTGGTCACAGTAGCAGTGCAGTTAGTTGACTACCCCACTGTATTTTTCAAATTTATGATGTATTCCAGGCATACCAGTGTCTCTGAGGCTGCTTCTTATTTCCGTGCCTAATGCAAAGAGATCCTGTAATAACAGAAAATCCATGTCCCTGACAAAACGTCTGTTGTATCAAAATGAATGAGGAGAGCTAAAATATCATTAAATGGGATAAGGCCTTAAATTCTGAGCCCCTGCTTGTGCTGTGGGGTCATAAAATTGCCCATGGCAGTTTTCCTGTGAGATGTAATTTGCCCCTATCCTTGGCCAATTCTTCCTTGTCTCTCCTACCCAACTGTACAATCTCTCTGGGATACACAGCAATACTACAGCATAAATACATTGATGTACTGTGATGATTGCTTCCTGGGTCTTGCTCTAGAGTGGCTGCATTTCAGTGGTGCCGTATTCATATCATTAGCTAAAAAGAGTTCTGGATTGTTTGGGAAGGTACGTAAATTCTGCAATGCTCAGAATTTCTCCTTGGGATTATTAAAATTAAAACAATCTGCAGCACACCTTGAACTTTATCTATAAATATGTCTATATTGTATACAGGCTGCAATAGTTCATTTTCCATTCATTATATCCCACCTCCATCCACTTGCCAAGGAAGGGAGGGAGAGAAAATGCATTTGGTTCATGCACAAAAAAAGTAGCTAACATTGACCGTGAAGAATTTTGAGTCTATCATTCGCAATAGCTAACAAAAAGACAGAAATCCAAAAATTCTAAACCTTAACAAGTATGAGAATGGCAAATTAAGGTGATCTAAGAATATTCGATAAACGCTTTTGTTCATAAATTTGCTTAGCAATACTGACATGCAAAAATTCTCATGCCTGCAGGCACTTTGAGTATATCTATTGCAACACATGGGGCTCAGACTCCAGAACTAAAACATTACATTGTAGATATTCAGGCTTAGGCTGATGCTCAAGCTCTGAGACTTTTCTCTCCGCATATCCAAATATCCATTTGATAGCCCTGCAATGTGAGCCCTGCAAACATGAGTCACCTGACATGTGCCAGTCACAGGTGTTTTATTACGGTGTACATCTAGCCTATAAGGGTACATATACTGTGCCAACTAAGCCTGGGGTTTGAACTCAGGTTCAAGCCTAACCCCCTTCCATAAGCACATACAAATTGCACTAACCCACTATGTAGACCCAGGGTCCCAGGTCCAAATCTGAGTCAAGCCAAGACCTAGGGCTCAAAGCTTATTGCTTTGCAGTATAAATGAAGACTCATGGAACTCATGCTCTGGGAATCTGCCAAAAATATCCCACAAATGTAGTGTGACCATCTTTCCCTCTGCCAAATAGAAAGCACCTGGTAAAATTGCTCTAATTTAAGTGAGATCAACAGAAATCAATCAGAGCTCTGCAGCACAAATGTTCAAAATAGCATTAAGTTGCCTCAGCCCCCATTAAAAGACACACTGCATTATTATCTGTCTATATATTTTAGAAACGTGCATCTGTCTGCCCATCCCTCCATCTGTGAAATGCTGGCAGTTCTCCAGGGCTAGCCCCAATGAGCCGCTACTATTATATTTACCCGCACCTCCACAAGTAGGTGCATTCATAGCTCCTATTGTCCAGGAACAGTGATCTGCTGACAATGAGAACTATAATCTTGTGTACCTGCCAAGGCGGAAGTAAATACAGTGGTGTGGGGGCCCACCAGGAGCTAACCATGGCAGGCCCTACTGGCCCCATGTTCTCATAGAATCATAGAATACTAGGACTGGAAGAGACCTCGAGAGGTCATCAAGTCCAGTCCCCTGCCTTCATGGCAGGACCAAATACTGTTTAGACCATCCCTGATAGACATTTATCTAACCTACTCTGAAATATCTCCAGAGATGGGGATTCCACAACCTCCCTGGGCAATTTATTCCAGTGTTTGACTACCCTGACAGTTAGGAACTTTTTCCTAATGTCCAACCTAAACCTCCCTTGCTGCAGTTTAAGCCCATTGCTTCTTGTTCTATCCTCAGAGGCCAAGATGAACAAGTTTCTCCCTCCTCCTTATGACACCCTTTTAGATACCTGAAAACGGCTATCATGTCCCCCCTCAGTCTTCTCTTTTCTAAACTAAACAAACTCATTTTTCAGCCTTCCTTCATAGGTCATGATCTCTAGACCCTTAATCATTTTTGTTGCTCTTCTCTGGACCCCCTCCAATTTCTCCATATCTTTCTTGAAATGCGGTGCCCGGAACTGGACACAATACTCCAACCGAGGCCTAACTAGCACAGAGTAGAGCGGAAGAATGACTTCTCATGTATTACTCACAGCACACCTGTTAATGCATCCTAGAATCATGTTTGCTTTTTTTTGCAACAGCATCACACTGCTGACTCATATTCAGCTTGTAGTCCACTATAACTCCTAGATCCATTTCTGCCATACTCCTTTCTAGGTAGTTGCTTTCCATTCTGTATGTGTGAAACTGATTGTTCCTTCCTAAGTGGAACACTTTGCATTTGTCTTTACTAAACTTCTTCCTGTTTACCTCAGACCATTTCTCCAATTTGTCCAGATCATTTTGAATTATGACCCTATCCTCCAGATTAGTTGCAACCCCTCCCAGCTTGGTATCATCTGCAAACTTAATAAGCATACTTTCTATGCCAATATCTACATCGTTGATGAAGATATTGAACAGAGCCGGTCCCAGAACAGACCCCTGTGGAACCCCACTTATACCTTTCCAGCAAGATTGTGAACCGTTAATAACTATTCTCTGAGTACGGTTATCCAGCCAGTTATGCACCCACCTTATTGTAGCCCCATCTAAGTTGTATTTGCCTGGTTTATTGATAAGAATATCATGCAAGACCATATCAAATGCCTTACTAAACTCTAGGTATACCACATCTACCACTTCTCCCTTATCCACAAGACTCGTTATCCTATCAAAGAAAGCTATCAGATTGGTTTGACATGATTTGTTCCTTACAAATCCATGCTGGCTGTTCCCTATCATCTTGCCACCTTCCAAGTGTTTACAGACGATTTCCTTAATTACTTGCTCCATTATCTTCCCTGGCACAGAAGTTAAACTAACTGGTCTGTAGTTTCCTGGATTGTTCTTATTTCCCTTTTTATAAATGTGCACTATATTTGCTCTTTTCCAGTCTTCTGGAATCTTTCCTGTCTCCCATGATTTTCCAAAGATGATAGTTAGAGGCTCAGATACCTCCTCTATCATCTCCTTGAGTATTCTAGGATGCATTTCATCAGGCCCTGGTGACTTGCAGGCATCTAACTTTTCTAGGTGATTTTTAACTTGTTCTTTTTTTATTTTATCTTCTAAACCTACCCCCTTCCCACTAGCATTCACTGTTAGGAATTCCTTCAGACTTCTCGGTGAAGACCGAAACAAAGAAGTCATTAAGCATGTCTGCCATTTCCAAGTTTCCTGTTACTGTTTCTCCCTCCTCACTGAGCAGTGGTCCTACCCAGTCCTTGGTCTTCCTCTTGCTTCTAATGTATTTATAAAAAGTCTTCTTGTTTCTCTTTATTCCTGTAGCTAGTTTGAGCTAGTTCTCACCACAGAGCTTCAGCCTTTGAAATGTACAAGAGCCCCCCAGCACCGACTCCTGCTCTCCCACCCCTACTGCCTCTCTCTGATAGAGGTAGCAAGGGGGGGGGAAGCGATTAGTTGTGTAACTACTCAACTGTCTAATACGTTTATGCTTATCAGATAGTCGACTAGTCACTTACATCCCTAGTCCTAAATGGTAACAGCCACCAGGCCAGCTGTGGCCTCTTTGGGACCACCTCCAGGGGTGGACAGCACAACCCCATCCCCAGGGATAGTAGAGGCTGTGGAGAGGTATGCTTCCCAAGAGCTTGCCAGGGAGAGCCATGCTGCCAATCTAGGGGAGCCAGATAGCCACCCCTCTGCCAGCAGACACCAGCCGGAGGGAGGGGGCCAGCCTGGCCAACACAAGGAACCAGACAGCCACCTCCAATAACTGCTGGCTGGTGGGTGCTGGGAAATGCAGCAGCAGCCCCCTGGGATGAGCCACCGCCCTCCACCACATCCATGGAGGAGTCACAGCTGAAGCAGAGCCATCCCCACCAAAACAGGTGGCCCTGGTAACCTCCTGAGCTCCCATCCCTCTGACCCTGAGCTCCCCCTCCCCACTTCACATCCCATACCAAAAGCTCCCCACCTTTACTCTTGCTCCCCCACTCTTGGTGCTCAGCCCCCCCCACACACACACCTTCCACCACTGCCCTGAGTCCCCTGTTCTGCACCCCCAACTCTTGCCCTGAGCCCCTGACTCCCATTTGGTTCTCATTTATTCTCATGACATCTGGGGTGGGAGCTCTTGTGTGGCAAAGGCAAGACTGCTTTGTATATCATCCCACACTGGCATGCATTTCACCAAGGCCCACTCCAGGTTTTCTGTGAGCTCAAAGGCAGGTTTCCAGTGCTCCACGTGCTTCAGAGATGTTGAATAAAAATTCTCAATTGCCTTGTAAAATTCCGGTTCCTTAATTTCCTCACCCTCAACCAAAGACTGCATCAGGGTCTTTTTTGTGTAATGTGATAAACTTTTCTCTGCGCCTTATACTACATCATTGTGAAAGGTAGGAATAGGCAGTGCAACTTCTGTCACAGATGAGTTATTTTTCTCAATTGCTCTACCATCTTTGGAAAGGTGACTGCTTGCTTGCTAGCCAAAGCAAGCCCCAGTTCTGTGCAAGGGTCACTGAAGACTTTCCTGAACAGTGTTGGCCATGTGTCTTGAGGGAGAAAATATGCCTTTGTGCCCATCAAAAATCAACACAATTCTGTCTAGCACTGGTCCCAGAGAAGGGAATTCTGCGCTGCTTGGCTCTAGCAATATAAAATATTCAAGGTTAAAAAAAATGGGCAGAAGTCTTTTAATTTTTCAACACAGTGTACACGTGAGAGTGACTATACACTTACACAGCAAAGGACTCCAAAAACAACTGGAAGACAGTCAGCTGCTGTTAGCAACAGTTATGAATGATGTAAACCAAAACCAAAGATCTTTCCTCTAGTTTGACTTGCAGTTATCACCATACATTATTTTCCCCAGCAAGTTGAGCTCCATCAGAGTTTGTATTGGCATTGTCTGCACAAAACCCAAGAAGCTTTTCACCACAGGTGTGTCTACACTGTGGCACTATTTTGGGATGTTTCCAATATTCCAAAATATCTATTCCATGTCTTTTAAGCAAGGACATTATTTCAAAATATAACAGGCTCACTATGCCAATGTCCCTATGAACGTTTTTCCATGAGCTTGAAGGGATGTTTCAGAATAGTGGTTTATTTTGAAATTTGGTGTTGTGTAGACAGCGCCAAATTATGAAATAAACTATTTTGAAATTGACTCAAAAAAGCTATGCAATTTGTGTAGCTTATTTCAAGCTATGGGTGCAGTGTAGACACACCCTAAAGACGTCTCAATTAATTGATAAAGGAATCCGTACTGTGTATCAGAAGTTTAGCATGGTAGAGAAGAAAACTCAATAAAGTTTGTGTTTACCCCCACCAGAGGAAGCAGGTAGGGACTGTGTGTGTCCAAGGGATAGCTCAGTGGGCAGGGAGGGGGCATCTAGGGGCTATGTGCCAAGAGGGCTTTGTTGTCCCCCTGTTCCCTGAGAGCCGTGCCAGCCATGGAACCAAGCCCCCCAGCCCTGTGGCTCTTACCAGCTGTGTGAGCAAAGGGGGCTGGGAGAGGATGAGCAGTTTCAACCCCCTACACCAGCAGCAGGAGAGGAGAGAGCACACAGCTGCCTGACTCATGCCCGTGCCCCAGCCAGAGGAGCAGTCGTCCCACCCAGCCTGCCTCTGGCTTCCTGCCTCCAAACTGATCAGGAGGTTGGGACAGATATGAAGTGGCTCTGTCCTTGGGACTATCCGGCACTTCCACTGAAGTTTGAGGGACAACATCCCCAGCACCCCTCAGCTCTGCCCACAGGCTTGTGGGCTCCTGCTGCATGGGGAGTTGTGGGGATCCAGGATTCAGCTGTGCCACTCCTGGCTTCAGTTTTGGTCAGGGGGAAGGAAGGGGGTTGGGAAGGAGGGAATCAGGACTTCAGCCCCTCTAGCTCCTGCTTTCCGCCCTGCAAGGGTTGCCAGGGTTTGTGGCTGCAGCCTTGGAGATGGGGGATGCCAGGGACTAGGACTTCAGCTGGCGGGAGAGGGGTGGGAATCAGGGCTACAGCCTGGTTGGGACTGGGGTTTGGTTCAAACTAACGCGCCCTGGCGTGCACTTCCTGGTTCAAATCAGCTGTTGAGTGGAGTAACGCGCCGGCAAGATCATGCTAATGAAGTGCAGGATATTTAAAACCCCGTTTCATTAGCAATTTCAGTCACTACATTTGCATCCCTAACTCGAATTAGGGAGCAAGTGTAGACGTACCCCATGTTTCGGTCAGACTCCCCGCTGAGCAACTGCTAGAATGCTCTGCCACTCACAGGGCCCTGGGTCGGGACCTGGTGGAGAAGGGTGGGCCAGGGTCTCCCTTCTGGGGTGGTTTTTCCCTCCCCCCCAACTTATTGACTCTGCCCTGAGTTAAAAGGCCACCCCTTATTGACTTCAGTTAGTAGGCCATGTGGCCCTGAATTAAAGGGCCACCCCCTATAGACTCTGGCCACTAGGCATGCTGCCCTGAGGTAAAGAGACACCCTGAATTGACCTTGGTCACTAGGCTGTGCCACTCTGAATTAAAGGGCCATACCTTATCGACTGTAGCCTTTAGGCCATACTACTCTAGTTTGTATAGACTGAGAGGGAGGTGGCTGGCAACCTGACTGACAACCAGGCAATGTCCACAGTCTGGGTTACTTGAGGATGGGGTGTTCGTACCCCACGACACCCACATTGAGTGCATTACAATCATTAAATTGGGATGTGACAGGAGCATGAATCACTGCAGCCAAGTCATTCTTATTTAGGAAGCAGCTGGCAGATCAGCTGAAGCTGCCCAAAAGGACTCCTGGCCACTGAGGAAAGCTGATTTTCAAATGTTAAAAAGGGGCCAGGAAGACTCCCAAGCTGTGCACCTGTTCTTTCAGGGGACGTATGACATCGTCCAGAACAGGTAACACACCATATTCCCAGTCAGATGGCTTCCTGATCCACAGGACCTCAGTCTTATCTGGACTCAGCTTCAGCCCATTTGACCTCATCCAGTCCATCATTGCCTCCAGATACTGGTTCAGATTGATCACTGCCACACCTGGATCCAATGTCACAGAGAAATAAAGTTGGGTGCCATCTGTATATTGATGGCACCAGCCTCCAAATCTCCTTATGACCTCTCCCAGCAGTTTCATGTAGATGTTAAACAGCATGGGGACAAGATGGAACCTTGCAGAACCCTGTAGCACAGTCGCCATGGAGCCAAGTAGCAGCCCTGTAGCTCCACTTTCTGAAAGTACAAGACTGGAACCATGGCAAAGTAGTGCCTCCAATACCCAACTCCGTCAGGTGCTCCAGAAGGATTTCACGGTTGATGGCATCAAAAGCTGCTGAGAGGCCCAAGAGAATCAACGTGGACACACTCCTCCTGTCTACCTCCAGAGTAGCTCATCTACCAGCGTGACCAAGGTGGTTTCTGTTCCAAAACGAGGCCTGAAACCAGACTGAAATGGATCCAGATAATCTGTTTCTTCCAAGAAAGCTTGGCGTTGGAACGCCACTGCCCATTCGAGTACCTTCCCCAAGGAGGGAATATTAGTGACAGGGCAATAGTTATTCAAATTGTGTGGGTCTAGGGAAGGCTTCTTAAGGAACAGTTTTACCACGGCCCCTTTCAAGGTGGTGGGAACTGTCCCAGATCTAAAAGAAGCATTAATAATCCCCCGGACCCAATCAGTCATCCCTTCTCAACTCAGTTTAATAAGCCACAAAAGGCAGGGGTCGAGCTAGCACATGGTTGGTTGCAATTCTCCAAGCACCTCGGTCTGCAAAATCTGAAACTGATCCATGTTATATAAAGCCTATGCCCTAGCTATTACTTGATTTACACATACATTTTCTGGAAATGCATTAAACTGTAGGGTCCTGGCAACACATGACTTAGAAAATAACAAAACCTGCTGCTCACTGCATTGCTGTGAATACTATTTGAGGTGGGGCAGTTGTCTTCTAAGTGACTTTATTACTGTTGATTTGTAGATGATTATGATGGAAATTGTTCTCAGTCAGTTGCTGTGCTTTGGAAGGTATCTTTGTAACCATTGAGCTTTGAAGCTTTGTAATTGTTTCTTTGTAACTTTCAGCTACCTTGCCTTTTAAATTCTGCAACTTGTTATAACACTGTTGAGCTTTGCAACTTTGTAATCTTTGTAGCTCTCGGCCACTTTGCTTTCTAAGTTCAGAAACTTAATGTGAGCTTGATGATTGCTGAGCTTTACAACTTGGTAATCTTTGTAACTTTCAGCCACTTTGCTTGTAACTTGCTGTAAACTGCATTCCACCCTGTGATAAGAATGTGTGTGTGAATGGAGACTGGAGCATGTTTGGGGTGAGAAAAACAAGAAGGCTTAACATATGCCAGGAGCCAGGCGGTGACAAATTAAAGCAATCAGACACTGCTGCTCTAAGCAAACAAAGGACTAGGATGAAGGGAGGTCTGGGCATGCCCTTCCCTGACAAGTGGAAGAAGGGCCCTGTGTGCATGACAGGAGTTGCCCAGTTCCAATAAAAGGAGAGAGCACCTGGCAGAAGCCCTCTTTCTGACCAGCTCCCCTGTGGGGATCCATGTTGACCGCAGGCAGAAGCTCCAGACATAATATACCTTGGCTAGCTCTGCAACCTTTTGCCTATGTAAGTGTGTGAGTGCTTGGGGGCATGAATGAATGGGTGTGTTTGTGTGTGAGAGAGATAGCGCCTTCCCCTTGAGTTTAACCCAATAGTGGATTGTTAATTCCTCATTTAATAAATCCATATGAGTGTAACCTTGGGGTGGTATCCAGTAAAATTTGGGGTAATAATCCAAATTAAAACAACCAGGCAGCATGCTCAACACATTCTGTACCCCACTTCAATGACAGCCAGAGTCCGAACCAAACTGGATGCAAGTACAGTAATCTTATCTGCAAAGTGCTTTGCAAACAAGTCACAGTGGACTGCCGAGGACTCCTTCATTTCATCCTGTGGGCCAGGCCCCGCACCACTCAAAACAATTCTGTTGGATGGCACTGTGCAGATGCGATGTGGGTGGAGAAGTAACTTTTTTTCACCATTAGCACTGCCACAGAATAGGCTCACAATTCAGCTCTAACCTGCAATTGATCAGACTTGGCTTGAATTCTCCTCCAGTGGTGCTCTAGCCATCACACAGACAGTTTTGCCACCTGTAACTCCCCAGAAAGCCAGGGAGCAAACCTGTAGTCAGAAGAGGGTGTTTAGGAACAATCATGTCAACCACCTGGGCTACCTCAAAATTCCATACATCGACCAGGTCATTGACAGGACCACTGGCCTAACAGTCGAACAATCACTCAGGAAACCTTCTGGATCCACCAGCCTCCAAGGGCAGACCATCTTAATTGGTCCTACACCTCTGCAGAGGGGAAGGTCAGCAAATAGTGTAAACTTGACCACATAGTGATCAGACCATGACAAAGGGAGCAAAGGGAAATCTCTATCACCCTCAGTCCAAAAGACTAGATTGAGCGTATGACCTGCCACATGTGTGAGGGCACTTATTTCCCTCATCATTATCATCAGGGCTCGACAAATCATGGAATCTAATTGCCCGTGGTGAGTAGATTACAAGCCAGCGCTGCACAATCTGCGCATGTGCAGCTCGCAGAACCGCGCAGCTGGCGAGCAGGGCTCGGAACCCTGGTTATCAGCACTTGGGATAGTTCTAATGTCAACACGATGGCCATAAAGTCTCAAGCTGTACCAGACAGGACAGCCTTGGTGTGCACATTAAAGTCCCCCAAGGCCAAAAGCATCAGAGTCCCCAACACCACATCTAAGACCACCTTAGCCAGCTTGAGCAGAGCATCTACAGTGCCATGAGGCAGATGCTACACAAGCAGAATACCCAACTTATCCCAACCACGCAACACCCGGTACAAATGTAACCCACATATCTAGTGTGGTTACTGAGCAATCCAAGTGATACCTAGACCACAGCAGCAGTTAAGATCAAGAGATTTCTACAGCATGGGCTAGGGCTTTTAGCTCAGAGGGTAGAGGCTCCTATAGTCAGCTCCGGAAGTCCCAGGTTCAAACCTGCCTGGTGGCAGTTACAAGAAATAAAAGTCCATGCTGTAGAGGTCTCCTGATCTTAACTGTTGCTGTGGTCTAGGTACCACTTGCATTGCTCAGTAACCACACTAGGTGTGTGGGTTACATGAACACCAATGTCTTTAATCTGGCCTTGTTTGGCTAGCTGGGTCTTATTCAAAGTAGCAATGTCAACACTGAACGTCCTCAGCTCTCAGGCAACGAGAGTTGTTCGGTGTTCAGGCTGGTCAGACTCATCACTGTCCTGACATTCCAGGTTCCAAATCTAAGTGTAAATTTTGTTCTCTTCTTATTGTTGCCCCCATGAATTGAAGGGTGTTCCTCCCTGGCCACAGTTACCAGGCAGGTTGGGTTCAGACAGACTATTTTTAGGGCATCTTTTCTAGCCCCCTTCCTATTCATGGTGAGCAGAGTGAATCCTAAGTAGTAGTTCAGTCACAGCTACAGCTGTCAGGGCACACTTCTGTCTTATCCAAGTGTGCAACAACCATCTTGCAGCTGCTGTCTCTGTGCCAGCTTGTGACTAGAGGCGTCCAGTCACACAAGACTGCCCTGTTGTCACTTGCTGATCACCGAAGGACTTGAGTCATGGACACTAGTCATGAAAAGAGAAGGATGTAGAGGAGATTATCCGAGGAAGAGCCTGTGTTTGATTGAGTTTTACGCGGAGACTCGGTCACACATCAGCGACTACATGATGTTTGACCAAGGCATGGCCTAGATCCAATTGCAAAGAGGCCCAAGATGAATGGGAAACTGTGTCTTGAAGCACAGACCCCAACAGCTCATCCACCCAGACCTGGACAGAACAAAATGGTGAGCCTGTGAAATGGCTATAGTGACTATTGATAATTATTGATTACCGGACACCTGCATATTCAATGACGGACAAAAGCCCAAAGGGTCCTACTGCTGTAGAACAGGGTACAAAAGCTAGAAAAGTCTAAAAATATGTCCAAGAGAAACTTCCAAAAATAATAGGATTTTACTATCTTCAGCTGCCTATACAAGACCTTGATTTCTGGTCAGGCTGAGTAATCTGGCACCACAATGAAGCCAATTGAAGCCAATGTGCTTAAGTGCTTTGCTGGATCAGGGGCATAGTGCTCAGTACTTGTAAGATTGAGACTCGTTTTTAAACTTTCTTAAAAACAATCAATCGGCACCTTTATGAGAAATAAAGGCTTCAGTTTCAATCCTCTAGACACTGAAATCTCAATTAAAAGGCAGGCTATCTGCAGCCTGAATCACACACATCAGAATACAGCCTAGATCAGAGACCCATTGCTGACACCTCAATAGTCTTATTGGAGTCCAGGAAGGAGGCAGGTATAAGCCCACCCATGGCTTAAGGAACCAATCTATGGAGAGGATCCACTGAGCTCAGGAGATCAACTGATTGCTTGTGACAAAGAAAAAGAAAACAGGGGCAGACGTAAACGGCTAAAATAAGGGAGCCAAAGGGAACACCAAGCAGAGAGCCCTGAACAGTGCTCACTGCTCCTCAAAAGTATTGAGGGAGCCAGCAAAGGCCGCCAAGAGGAACTCCGCCTGGATGTGTGAAAAAAAAGGAATGAAAACAAGCTCTCCGGATGAAGGCCCCTCCCTCAGCCAACCTCCACCCCCCAGTGTTACAAATAGCCCCACCTCAGCCATTGCAAGAAGGAGGTTGACAAGAAAGTCCTGCAATTTTGAGGGGCCATGGATGGGTGTGCATAAATAAACAGATGGGGGGGGGGAGGAAAGTGCAGCCAGAACCTCTTGGGGCAAGACAAGCAAGGCGATTGCCTTGGCCTCTGTGCCTTTAGGGCCCCACGCTGCCTGACACCTGCCCAGCCACTCTCTTACTGCTCTGGCTGGGAGCCGCTTTCTCTTGCTCATGGCACAGTCAATCACAGCATGCCATCCTGGGCCCCGCATGGTACAGCCAACCACAATGTGCCACCGTGGGTCCAGCAAACTCTTTATCCAGGTGGGGCTGTAACCTGGTGCACTCAAGGTGGACTTGCACCGGGGTCTCCTTCATGTCACAGAAGGGGCAGGCTGCAGACACAGGGGTGAACTGCACCAGGTACACACCCATTCTCACTGCTCCATGTAGGATACACCAACTGATGTCCTGGATGGGCCCTGGGACCAAGGTTGAATATAAACTGGCCCACCAGCAACATCTCCATGGTCCTAGGGAGATAAAAAACTGAGAAAAGGGCCCATCAGCTTTTAAATATCAACCCAAAGTATTTACCAGAGCTCTCCTTTGCAGATTTTCAAAGTGAACAGGATTTGTGGTTTGTCTCCTTGACCCCTCTCTGTCTTCTCACTAAGGTTTTAAATTCTTTGCTGCTCTCTGCAACAGAGGTATTTTCTGAAAGCTTCTCTCTTTTTCAAAACAGCTTTGGAAACAATTTCATTGTTCCCTGATGTAACAATCAATTTACCAAGCACTTTAGACTGAATCAGATGGGACTACATATAATCCAGTCTGTTGTCAGCTGATGTTCTAAAAAGGAAGCTAAGAATTTACTGCGATTAGCAAAGAGACTGAACATACAAGTTGGGGTTCATCTTCATTTCTTAATTTACACAACTTTTATACAGTTTAAGACAATTGAAAAAGAGTCATTAACTATTTCATGGGTTCTGCTAGCATGTGGCAAAACCATTACTGAAATAAACAAACAGAAGCCAGTCTTCTTTATTTTGACTGCCAAGACAATGTTCATACAATGCAAAAGAAAACTTATCTATTGTGACTATTTTCTGTGTCACTTTTATCTGTGAACAGCAAGATACAAAGGCAGCACACAAGCCTAGCACTAAACAGACTGGAAATATCTGAACCAAATAATACTGATCATTTCTTTTAATGGTTTGGGGAAGGAAGGATAATATTGGTCAATATCTTCCTTTGAAAGATATAATATGTATGCAGTGTTTTTGTAGCCAGGTCTGTGCCAGGGTATTTGACAAGATTGGTGAGGTAATATCTTTTATTGGGCCAACTTCCGTTGATGAGAAAGAGACAAGTTTTTGAGCTTGCATAGAGCTCTTCTTCAGGTCACCTGGTGATAAAAACCATTACCTCACACACCTTGTCTTTCCAGGAGAAAGTACCACATAAAATGTTCTATATGCTGACACAGCTTTAACCCCCATAGTCTTCTGAAATGACCATCCAGAGAAAAAATGTAAGGAGGGTAGGAAATATGAAAATATATGAAGGGACCAAGACTTCTCAAATGTTCAGTGAGTTAAAATATATCACATCAGGAAAAACTGTGCTCCCTTTTTGGTCCTGTTCAGTACTGAATTCTGCTTTTCTTCTTAGAGGTAGCACGTAAGCCTCTTGGGAAGAACATCTATCAAATGCTTTAATTTGTATCACCCCACTGCTTCCACCAACATTTTGCAACGCTGTTAAACTCTTTGCTAATTAAAATGTGTCCTTATGAAATCTGCCATGCTACTGGAGAAGCACTATGGAACTGCATAGAGCTAGAATTCAGGTAATTTTCACTTAAACACAGCCATCATTCTTCTCTATTTTTTCCCCAGACTAAATTATATTTTAATCCAGCCACGCCTTCTTTTGGGTATCTGAGTTGTTTGGCCATTATGCAATTTCTTACTCTCAGCCAATGATAAATCTTTCACCTAAAACCCCACAATCACACACACATACAGATAAATGCGTGTGAATTCATATTCCAATGTTTAGGCCAGTCACTCTGGTAGTTGAACATAGGTGAGGTTGATGCAAAGGAAGGAACCTCAGGTATGTGTTTAATTACTTTGCCCGTTACAGTGACGTACTGATGGTTCCCCCGGCTTAATAGAACACAGCTGTAGACTTTTCCTTAATTTACTCACACTAGAAGAGATAGTGCTACCCCTAAGAGAGGCAGAGGTGTCATGTGTTTTTCAGTCTCCTGTGCAGTGATACAGTTTACCTTCTCAGGGATGGCTCTTGAATCCTCCTGAGAGATCTCGAGGAAACGTCCATGGTACGGATGTAATAGTACAGTCAATTAAACGAATAACCGATAAGCAAAAGCGTATACGTTAATGCTATAGACTACATGCATTTCCCTCCCTCCACGCTTTCCAGTGCATTTATTAGCAGGTTGGCCAGAAGCCCAGCTCATTTCTGGCTCGCATTGCCTCCAGAACCTCTTCTTGCTGTGGCTACGCATTTAAAGTGTATTAGGAGCCAGGCAGGCAGCCTGGCTCAGTTCCAGCTTGTGCTAGGTCCAGGAGCTCAGACCCACCTTAGACAGGGGCTGCTGCCACCCCATGCTGCTGCCTCTGTATCAAAGGCAGCACCACTGGGCAACAGGCAGCCAGTCCACAAGGGGAGCTCATTTTTAAACTGGCTCCCATCGTGGACCAGCTCCTGCCTGACACCCTGCACTGCTGCCTCTGATTCAGTGGCTGCCGGCCCCATCCCCAGGGACTATAGAATAGTCGACTAACCAATAAGAATGATCATACTGGGTGAGACCAATAGTCCATCCAGCCCAGTATCCTGTCTGCTGACAGATGCCCAAGAGGGAGGGAATACAACAGGTAATCCTCACGTGATCCCTCCCCTGTCACCCACTTCCAGAGAAACAGAGATTAGGGACGAGATTCCTACCCATCCTGGATAATAGCCATTGATGGACCTAACCTCCATGAATCTATGCAGCTCTTTTTTGAACCCTGTTAAAGTCTTAGTCTTCACAACATTCTCTGGCAAGGAGTTCCACAGGTTCACTGTGCACTGAGTGAAGATAAACTTTCTTTTGTTTGTTTTAAACATGCTGCCTATTAACTTAATTTGGTGACCCTTAGTTATTATATTGTGGGAATAAGTAAATAACTTTTCCTTATTCGCTTTTTCCACACCAGTCATGATTTTATAGACCTCTATAATATCCCCCCTTAGTCTCCTCTTTTCTAAGCTGAAAAGTTCAAGTCTTTTTAATTTCTCTTCATATGGGACCTGTTCCAAACCCCTAATCATTTTGGTTGCTCTTTTCTGAACCTTTTCCAATGCCAATATATTTATTTTGAGATGAGGTGACCACATCTGTATGCAATATGCAAGATGCGGGCGTACCATGGTTTTATAAAAATTAATGAGTTTACTCAACTATTCAATTAACCTATATTTAACATCCCTAATCCATGGCATTATTCTGCAGTCCTCTCCGGAAGGTTCCAATATATAGTAGCCTTATTTCTTCCTCCACAGCCAGACACCTTCCCATGCCAATTGCTGATAACATTGGCAGGCACCATTGGAGTCCTCACACAAGCAAAACAGTCCTGGGAAGCTTTGGGATGCTTGCTGCAGCTGAGCTCTCTGTGCTTTTGTTACCCTCAGGAGTGAGATATCGGCTTCGATCACCACAACCTACTGCCCTACACTCATAATTTCATGCGCCTGAGCAATCCTCTCCTCATTTTCCTCACCTTTGATAGGACCTACTCACCGTAGCTGGTACTTGTCTTGTTTAAGGCTTTAGGGGAGCAAGAGAAGGGAGTTCTGAATCCTACCTTTTGCTTTCCATTGCGACGATATTGACAACAGTTCCTGTGTGTTTTCTCGGCTGGGGCCTGGAGAGGGTTCATAAACCACACCCGCAGAACACTTATCTGAGCCAGAAAAGGGAGAGAAAGAAGAGCACTCAGAATGACATAGTTAGTGGGCTCCTGGCAAGCCAGTGATCCATCAGACCAGGAGCACCAGTTCTGCAGCATGAGCACTGCAAACAGCCTTGAGAAGGAGAGAGGAGACAGGAGAAAAGCCCTGGAATCCCAGCAGGAAAAGGAGAGGGACTTGCACCAAGACGTAATGAGGCTTCGCCAGCAGTAAACCGAGATGCTGCATATACCCCTCAATGTTGCATTTGGCCTTAGAGGCCACATCCTGCCCCTACCAATCTGGCATTGCAACGTTCCACAGTGAGAATGCTGCTCACTTCTCCACTGTCAGTGCCACTCTCAGGCAAGCCAACAGACTCCTTGGGTGCCTGGGCTAGGTGGTGGAGGAGGGTGGGGAGGGCAGCTCCATACTGTCTGGAGTGTGCTGTCCAGGGCTCTAGCGGCAATTTAAATAGCCCATGACTCTGGCCACTACTGCTGTCTCAGGAGGAATGGCAGCAGTGGCTTGAAGTCCCGGGCCCCGGGGCAGTTGCTCTTTTGCCCGCCCCTCCCCACCACCCTTCGCCAGGCCTGGTTGCTCCCATTTTCCTGTCCCTGCACTCTGTTTGAACACACATCCAGGAATGTGGCCTAGCACATCTGAAAGCTCTACAGCTGTTGCTCATCATCCCAAGTCTGCATTATGAGCAGTCCCACCAACCAGTGCTCATTTCTCATGCCCAGAAGTGGCAATGAGCTGTCTGCAGCTCTTTCTTGAATGGTTCTCGCTCTGTCCCACAGCAATCATCAAGAAATTGTCATGATCCCTGCTTTCCTTATGACTCTGCAAATACTAGCAGCTCATGCAGCCTGTGCTTGAAATGCTCATGGTACTAGTATGGAGCTGTGCAGGATCCATCCGCCTGTCACAGGTGATGGACAGTATGGAGAGCAGCACAGGTTTGTGAGACTTTTTAAAAGGCATGAAAATTTTGAAAGATAGGCAACATTATGGGATGGAAACAGTTGCACACTGGGAAGCTGACCCCTTCTTTCCAGTCACTCTGCACAACTAATTTCTACCCTACAATGCATTTGCAAAAACATCCTCTGGATGAGCATACACACAGAGACAACACAGGAAGCCAAGTATGCATGTGCACAAGCGATATACCAACTGCAACAGTGCTGTGCCAACATAAATTGCATCAACCAAAACTTGTTGTATAGACACAGACTTTGTCTTTTTAAGTACACTAGTATTGTCTAATTTCTGGACTCCGCTGAATTGTTGAGCTTCACAACATTCTTGTTGCTTAAGGGCACTTTTCTCCATCACTACAAATTATTGTTATAAAAATTAGTTCTGTTATTTAAACGTTGCTTCTCCAAATATTGTAAACACTTAACAATCCCTGTTTCTAAAATCCTTATTTCCGTTATGCAAGCTCATACATGCTTCATTAAATATTATTTGTTTATCAAGAATTCAGTTTTCCGTCTTGTTTTTCTGCAGTGTAATAGGCCTAATTAGCAAATTAACTGTTTTGTGAAGTACTCTAGCTAAGAGTGTCCTTCCAAAATCCAAATACAATTGTCACTGTCAACCTGTTACACCCAAATGCATTCTCCTTGCATTGCTGGAGGATGCCATCTGTATTTTCTTCTGTAAAAAGAAAAACATTAACAGATGTGTTTTTGAAGCTTTTTTTTCCTGAGCAAACCAAACACAGAATCACTGAGGAATCAAGTGTTTACTCTTAAAGTATTACTTCCTCTTAAATAACATTCATGGTTAAATCTGAAAATCTGAAATGCTCATACTCAAGAAAGGAGCTCACCAGAAAGGCAACCGTGTATATAAAAGCTATCCTGCCAATAGATTGCTTCTGCCAGGGGATTTTTTTCTTGCTCTAAAGGAAGGTAATTTTTTGGGTTAAACATATTAACTACTAGAAGCTTTACCTGGTGTTGCTCAGCTCTTTAACTCAATTCATTTTTGTTTTTCTTCATTTAAATCTTTCCCCTGGGATGGTGCTGGGGATGAGGTGTTCGGTATGCAGGCCGCTCCAGGGAGAGAGCAGTAGCTTGGGCCCAGGTGAGAAGCACTTCTCCATGGTCACTGCAGCTCCAGTGGGCACTGCCAGATAAGAGGTGCATATCCCTTGGTTGGGGCAGGTCCAGATTTATCTGCTCCCTGCATTCCCCAGCCAAAGTGAGGAATGCAGCAAACTGTGCACATTCCCCTCCCAACCTGGTGAAAAGGAACAACCAGCAATGTTCCTGTATGAATAGAGGTAGGGGCTTCAGCCTCCCTCCCTTCCAAAGGGCATCTGGAGAGTGGGAGGCTTGGACAGTCCCAGAGGGGTGGGGGCATGCCCCTAGCCGGCCCCTTTCACCTGCCTAGTAATTATGTCTCTTTTCTGTATGGTTTTCTGAGAAGCAACCCCATTCCCGGCACATCCTGTTTTCCTAGCACAATCAAACGCTTACCTTGCCTTACGTTATAATAAGAGAAAGCTGCATACTGAATTGTGTGGTCCTAGCTTTTCCCGTTCTTGAATAAACAGACAGAGAGACTCACAGACAAACTATCTCAAATAGGGTATGTCTACACTAGAAAGTTAGTTCGAACTAACGGACGTTAGTTCGAACTAACTTTCCTATGCGCTACACTAGCGCTCCGTTAGTTCGAACTTAATTCGAACTAACGGAGCGCTTAGTTCGAACTAGGTAAACCTCATTTTACGAGGACTAACGCCTAGTTCGAACTAGCTAGTTCGAACTAAGGGCTGTGTAGCCCTTTAGTTCGAACTAGTGGGAGGCTAGCCCTCCCCAGGTTTCCCTGGTGGCCACTCTGGCCAACACCAGGGAAACTCTATGCCCCCCTCCCGGCCCCGGACCCCTTAAAGGGGCACGGGCTGGCTACGGTGCCCGTGCCAGGTGCAAGCCTGCCAGCACCCAGCTAGCAGACCCTGCACCTGGCACGGCACAGAGCCACCCACCCGATGCCCCCCAGCCCACCCCCTCTTGCCGGGACCAGGCTGGCGGCTCCCAGGAGCTTGCCCTGGACCGCAAGAGGCGGGCACCTTCCTGGGCTAGTGCGGACATCGTGGACCTCGTCCACGATCTCCGCACTAGGCACAGGAAAGTGGCCGTCTAGGGCAGGAGAGCTGCCAGCCTGGCCACCCAGGACCAGGTGTGCATGAAAATCAAGGGGGTCCACTGAGACCCCCGACACTGAGCCCTGAGCTTACAATGGCCGTACTGGGTCAGACCAAAGGTCCATCTAGCCCAGTAGCCTGTCTGCCAACAGCGGCCAACCCTAGGGACCCTGGAGGGGATGGACCGAAGACAATGACCAAGCCATTTGTCTCGTGCCATCCCTCTCCAGCCTTCCACAAACTTTGGGCAGGGATACCACTCCTACCCTCTGGCTAATAGGACTCCATGGACCCAACCTCCATCACTTTATCTCACTTCCCTTTCAACTCTGTTCTAGTTCTAGCCTTCACAGCCTCCTGCAGCAAGGAGTTCCACAGGTTAACTATTTGCTTTGTCAAGAACAACAACTTTCTCTTACTAGTTTCAAGCCTGCTACCCATTCCTTTCCTTTGGTGTCCTCTAGTCCTTCTTGATGGGAACTCAGGAAGAACTTTTCTGAATGCACCCTCTCCACCCAACCCCTGCTTTTAGAGACCTCTATCCTGTCCCCCCTCCGTCTCCTCTTTTCTAAGCTGAACAGTCCCAGTCTCTGTAGCCTCTCTTCATCTGGGACCTGTTCCCAACCCCTGATCATGTTAGTTGCCCTCCCCTCTCCCAGCCTTTCTCTTCCCCTCTCCCACCTCCTTTTCCCAGTCTCCCCCAGTTTTGTTCAATAAAGACAGAGTCAATGTTGGAAGAAACGTTATCTTTATTTTGTACATCAATAAGAAGGGGGGCTAGGGAAGGGCAAGTGGAAGGAGGTGAGGGAGGAATGGGGTACGAGCCCCCGATGGGGAGGACTGGGCTGGCTCTGCGGGCTTCTGGGGGTGGAAGCTCTCCTGCAGCCCCCCAATTACTCCCTCTCCCCAGATGGCAGCCTGCGGCAAGTGCAGCCGGGCTGATGGCCGAGTGGTGTGATGTGCCCAGTGTGGGCACTCAGGGCACTCCAAGCCAGAACTTCTTTGCAAGCGGGGCACCCCTTAGAACTGTGTGTCCGGGGTGGGGGTCGGGACCCTTTAAGCGCAGCCCTCGGCTAGCCTGAGACAGCATCTCCATGCTCTAAGTCCTCCTTTTATGCCCTGCCGGCACTGCTTCCGGCCATCATTAAGCCCTGTTCAGAGTCCACTCAATGTGGACTTACTAGTTCGAACTAGCAAAACGCTAGTTCGAACTAGTTTTTAGTTCTAGATGCGTTAGTTCGAACTAGCTTAGTTCGAATTAACTAATTCGAACTAAGTTAGTTCGAACTAGCGCTGTAGTGTAGACGTACCCATATATAGTAAATGACCCTTTAGACATCAGATCATAATTCTTTGTGTATCTATCTTTTTACATTATCTTCAATAACAACCAACAAAGGCATACATTCTTCTCTTATCATGAACTTAGTGGGGTTGCATTGACCCAATTTTGACCCAAATGTTTTATTTTAAACTATTTTTATGTATAAAGACAACTAGAAGATACCTTAATCTAGAAAACAAAAGCATCATGAAAGCCAATGACTTGAATGGTTATGTCAGAAAAACTTAAAGTGAAAATAAGATACACACCTTTATTATTGGTGACAATTAACCATAGGAACAGATTACCAAGGGATGGGGTGAATTTTTCATCGAGATGAGTGTTTGAATGACAATTATATGTTTTCTAAAAGAAATCACCTAGTTCTATGACAAGTTATTGGGCTCAATAAAATTCTGTGGCTTATATTATGCAAATGGTCAGGCTAGATCAATATAATGCCACCTTCTGGCTCTAGTATTTATCAGTCTATTTAAAAAAACATTAATAAATAAAACAAAATTTTGTCCTTAGATAAATCCATGCAACTACTATTGCCTTCTATAAGATTGTACAGACTCAGGCAAGAAAATAATTTTATTCTGCAATTACATTCAAAGATTGGGCACATATGTCACATTTACTCAGGTTCATTGGAATGTGTACCTCCATGCATTGCATGCTATAGTGTCATTTCTTTACTCTGTAATAAGCATGATCTCCCCTTTCAGACATATGTTTGAAAGGAAAAGTACTGTTTTCTTTATTTATGCCAAGCCTCATTAATTGAGTCCTTTGTCCCAAAATAGCTCTCCATGTTTCCAGGATGAATATTCCACTAATCTTAATTAGTGACTTCTCAAATGTAATTTAACAGCAAATATTTTTAAATGTGGAACTTCCTTTTCTGGTAGGAGAAAGAAAAACTAGATGGAACAAAAATATCTATTTAATTTTTTACTGACACACTAATAATTCACAGTTTCAATCTGCCCTATCTGTTATTTCTCAGTGTTCACTAGGTTGCACATCACAGCCACATGGAAACATAATTCTACCTCTTTCATTTGATTTAATCGAATCTTCAGGGTATCTCATTTACTCATTGAGTAATTACTTTTCCATCCAATAAGAGGAAATGTTATACTGACATGTCATTTAACCTTTGATCACGTAGAGGATCACGTACAGGATCCAACTGAGATCAGGGCTTCGGGTTACCAGATGGTTTCAACAAAAATACTAGACACACTGGACATTACATCACAATCTACATTACATCTTATTTAGAAAATACCGGACATTTATATTTTCTCATTTATAGTTTCTCAATTTGTTTCCCAAACAGAAAGCTCTAATACTGGACTGTCCGGTTCAAAACCAGACACCTGGTAATCCTATCAGGGCTCGATGACGTACATAGAAAGAGACAGTCTCTGCCTCAAAGATCTCTCAGTAGACAAGACAAATAAAAGTTATAAAGGAAGGATTATTATTCCCATTTTCTGATGGAGTACTGAGATTTGGAGAGATTAAGACTCTCAATCAAGCAAATTCTTTAAGCATATGATAAACTTTAGGCCTGTGACTAGTTCCATTTAAATCAACTAGGTTACTTAAAGTACCTTAAGTGCTCTGCTGGTTTAGGGACTAAGGGTACGTCTACACAGCAAAGTTATTTTGAAATAACAGCCGTTATTTCAAAATAACTTTCCTAGCGTCTACACAGCCAAACCACTATTTCAAAATAAAATTGAAATAGCGGAGCGCTTATTTTGAATTTGATAAACCTCATTCTACAAGGAATAACGCCAAATTCGAAATAGCTATTTCGAAATAAGTGGTCTCCAGTCTTTCCAGGGTGCCCTGGTGGCCACTCCAGTCTCAACCAAGAACATTTCTCTCCCTTCCCCCCTCCCTGGATCCCTTAAAGGGGTAGACTCTGGCCACTGTGCCTGTGCTAACTCCAAGCCTACCAGCCCAGAGCCAGCAGTCACTGCCCCTGACCCAGTGGCCCCAAAACATGAGCCAGCAAGCCACTGGCAGCCAGCCCTCCACCACTCCCCATGAGCAGTCTGCCAGCTCCCAGGAGCCTGCCAGGGCCCAGAGAAGGCGGGCACCTTCCTGGTCCAGGGTGGAGAACATGGACCTTATTCAGATTTGAAGGGGATGCCCCCAACATCCATGATCTCCGCACTAGACAGAGGAACATGGCCGTCTATGGCTGCCAGCCTGGCCACTAAAGGCCACATGCGAACCCAGGAGCAGGTTCGCATGAAAATCAAGTTGATCCAGTGAGACCCCCAACCTGAGCTTACCCTCGCCCTTCTTCCCCTTCCTTCCTCCTTCCAGCTCCCTCCTCCCAGGTTTCCCGCTCCCCTCTCCCACCTCATTTCCCCACTCTCACCAGAGTTTCATTCCCTCCCCCCCCCCCAGTTTTGTTAAATAAAGGCGGGTTAGGGAGGGGTAAGTGGAAGGAAGTGAGGGAGGAATGAGGCACAAGCCCCCAGTGGGGCAGGCCAGGGAGGCTCTTAGTGCTCCTCAGGGTGGAAGCTCTCCCACAGGGCCTCCTGGATACTCACAGGCCTCTGCTGATGGACCTCCCGGATGGCAGCCTGCAGAAAGTGCAGCCAGGCTCACAGCAACGCATCCAAGAGAAACACCAGAGTGCCATGGGGCAGCTCTGGCTCCATGTTGCAGAGTGTTGTGGTGTCCTAGGTGAGGGCAACCAGAACATACAGAGACAAAATGCTTTGCTATCCCTCATCGAGGTAGACAAGCAACCAGGGAAACCTGAGAACTGGCTGTCCGGGGGTCCCTTTAAGCAGAGACTTCAGATAGCCTCAGGCAGTAGTCCCACACTGTAAGTCCTGACCTGGTGCCCTGCCGGAACTGGTTCCAGCCAGCCTTAAATGAGATTCAAAGTCCACTTAGTGTGGACACACTATTTTGAAATAGCAAAATAAGCTATTTCGAAATAAGATATTTCAAAATAACACTGTAGTGTAGACATACCCTAAGAGACTTGTCCAAAGTCACACAGGAAGTCTGTAGCAGAGACAAGAATTAAATGCAAATCTTCTGAGTTCCAGTTTAGTACCTTACCAACCAGATCATCCTCCTGCTACTTATATGTCTGGGTAAATATTTGGTAAGAGCTTGTTTTTGCATCGTACTCTGGAGACCTGGTTCAGCACTCAGGGAAGTAAATTAACCTTGCCACTGATTTAAATAGGATCAAGATTGACTCCTAGATGAGACATTTGTTTGTGGCCTGGTTTTTCTTATGCATTTCAATATTCTGCTTACTGTACTATTGCCAAATATTTCTTATATATTGTCACTCCCGCTACCAGGCCTTGAGTCTGTTGATAACAAGGAAGCAAAGGTTGCTCACCTTAATTATCCTAGGAGTGAGTATATTGTAGTGTGTATTGAAGGCAAAGTAATGAGAACAGGTATTAAAACCCTCTCAAAACCTGTGTAGGGGCTATTGTTCCCCCCCCCCCCTCCCACCCTCCAGAAGATCAGCATTTCACTTATTATATTTCTTATATTCCTTAAAGTAGCAGCAATTCAAATTTATTTCAATACTGACAATATAAAGGCCTCATTTCCCCAAAGATTCTGTATTTCCTTTCAATATTTTTCCTTAGAGCAGATGAAAGAGAGAGTTGCTTAGATACCTACTTACTGAACAATCACAATAGAGAAATAGATGGGCTTTATTTAGAGGGATACATTTGTCTTCCTCTTTGTTCTGAAGATGATTCAGACACATGAAGCCAAGCTGGCATCTGTGACAAGTGGGTGCAACTTCCACTAAAATCTGCAGAATTGCATCCACTGATGGCAGCTGTGAATCTGGCCTAGTATCTACGTTACAAGGGACTTCAAATGGAAACAGTGGCTGACATAGACCTGAAGCATTGGGCTCATAATGAGCTCTGAAATTGATGCAGAAGTAAATATCCCCAAGAACTGGAATAATTTAGTCACTGATATAGATACTTTTGACACTAGATATAAAAGAGGTTTGTCAAAATGTACTGAAATCCTGCTTGCCCCTTTATTCATGCCTGGGTTCCTATAGTAACCAGGTATCCTTTAATGACCTGCCTCAGTGCCAAAAGGGGTAGTTTATATTTATGATTATCCAATCAGCTGTAACCATTGCGCTGCTTTCATGAAGTGCCATGGGGCCTACTTTTGTTCTCCTTCTGTATACAATAGCCTTGAGGAGTATAACAGCCAAGCTGGCTGCTTTTGTAAATAAGCAAAGTACAAAATAAATCCACTGAACTAACAAGAAGCGACCACTTTGCCTGTTCTGTATATAGTAGCCCTTTTCCTCTCCCACCCTTTGCTTATTGTCATTTTAAGGTGCAAGCTGTTTGGACAAGCGCTGTCTCTTCCTATAGCTTTGCAGAGCAACTAAACCAATGCTGGTACTCCAATAATTCAAACAATAACAACAAATGACACAAAACATTGTGGTAGGTCAACCAAAATAGATTAGTGCCTATTGTATAAGCATTGGGTGGATTCAGTGTAACAGGCTCCTGAAGTTCAGTTGCAGTATAATATGGTCATAAATTACCAAAAATATTTTATCCCAAATTCACTTCTCACTTATACCAGTGTATGTCAGGAGTAACCATGGCCACAAATAGAGTGGCATCAATGTAATTGATACTAGAGGGCAACCAGGAGTCTTTAGCCTTGAAGGAAATAAAATAGAGATCAGACAAAGTTGTGAAGAAATGGGAGAAATCCCATCCTGTTCTCAATCTGGAGTGAGGCCACTCAAGAATGTCCTTTTCTTTTCTTTTCTTTTCTTTTCTTTTCTTTTCTTTTCTTTTCTTTTTTTGGGGGATGGAAAGGAGGAGATAAGAACCAATGGGATTTATCAATGGCCCGAATGGGGGAGACAGTGAGGGTGTGCTAACCTCACATATGTATAAAATACTATGAAAGAATAGTGTCACATATGAATGAGGGAGAAATGCTGGGAGGGAAGAGGCGATGTCTCATTTTAGCCATGCCGAGTATGTGTCTGTGGTAGGCACGAAAGGCAGAAAGGGAGCTGCAGATAAGAGATTGAACCCAAGTGGATGCAGTCTAGACACAGCCAGTGACTATTCACAAGAATGCAGGCAGTTTCTAATTACTGTATCTCTAAGCATTTTTGCAGTCTTGTATTCTTCCATCACTTGGGCCTAAGACTTGCAAAGCATCATTGTTTGCAAACAATGCAGAACAGAGCTGTCCAAACAGATCAAAGCAAACAAGGGGAATTCAATAGAAAACAAAAGGAAGAAAGGGAACATTATACATAAGAATGGCCATAATGGGTCAGATCAAAGGTCCATGTAGTCCAGTATCCTGTCTGGATACCAGATGCCAATACCAGATGCCCCAGACATAGGGAATACAATGGGTAATCATCACATGATTCCTCTCCTGTCATACATTTCTAGACAAATATATGCTAGGGACTCCATTCCAACCCATCCTGGCAAATAGCCATTGATGGAACTAATCTCCATGAATCTATCCAGCTCTTTTTTGAACCCTGTTAAAGTCCTAGTCTTCACAACATCCTCTGGCAAGGAGTTCCACAGGTTGATTGTGCGCTGAATGAAGAAAAACTTCCTTTTGTTTGTTTTAAACCTGCTGCCTATTAATTTCATTTGGTGACTCCTAGTTCTTATATTGTGGGAATAAGTAAATAACTTCCCCTTATTCACTTTTTCAACTCCAGTCATGATTTTATAGATCTCTATCATATCCCCCCCCCCCCCCCCCCCCGTCTCCTCTTTTCTAGGCTGAAAAGTCCAAGTCTTTTTAATCACTCTTCATATGGGACCTGTTCCAAACCCCTAATCATTTCTGTTCCCCTTTTCTGAACCCTTTCCAATGACAATATATCTTTTTTGTGATGAGGCAACCACACCTGTATGCAGTATTCAAGATGTGGGTGTAACATGGTTTTATATAGAGGTATTAAAATATTTTCTGTCTTATTCTCTATCCCTTTTTAATGATTCCTGACATTCTATTTATTTGCTTTTTTGACTGCCACTGCACACTGAGTGGATGTTTTCAGAGAACTAGCCACAATGACCCCAAGAGCTCTCTCCTAAACGTGGGACCTAATAGTGATCATTCTATGAAGAACTATCCTGTGAAAAATACACTGGTATTTTTAATAAAGTTGGGACAGATTTCACAGAGCAAGAGCTTCACACATAGGTTCCGTGACAGCAAAAGCCAGGCACGTACCAATTTGTGACTACATGGTAAACTACTAAAACGAGGAGGCTGTGTCTACACTGGCATGTTATTCCAGAAAATCAGCCGCTTTTCCAGAAAAACTTGCCAGCTGTCTACACTGGCCGCTTGAATTTCTGGAAAAGCACTGACGATCTAATGTAAAATCATCAGTGCTTTTCTGGAAAAACTATGCTGCTCCCGTTCGGGCAAAAGTCTTTTTCCGGAAAACTGTAGACAGCACAGTAGTGTTTTCCACAAAAAAGCCCTGATCGCGAAAATGGCGATCGGGGCTTTTTTGCGGAAAAGCGCATCTAGATTGGCCACGGACGCTTTTCTGGAAAAAGTGCTTTTCCGGAAAAGCGTCCTGCCAATCTAGACGCACTTTTCCGAAAATGCTTTTAACTGAAAAATTTTCTGTTAAAAGCATGTCTGGAAAATCATGCCGGTGTAGATGTAGCTGGAGTGTTTGCTTATAGTCTTACACCCACTGTCTCTGCATAGGTTCCCAGAAAGAGTTTCTTCTTATAGATGAGCTGCCCACATGGTCTGAACTGAATTAACTTGTAAACAGGCATTAAGGCCTGAAATTCAAGTTTATATAATAGCAATGGAAATCCTACCCAGTGTGTTGAATCAGCAGTCAACACAAAGCTGTAGTGGTTGAAGACCTGTGTCACCAACGTTCTTTATTAGATTTTTGCCTGGATTACTTACTTAAAGAATGAACTCTACTGCCATATAAGGTAAGTTTTGGGGCTCTGGGAGAACTAACGGTACATATTAAAAAATACTTGCTTTAAAGTTTCAAGAGACTTAATCCTGGAAGGTGCTGAGTACGCTGGCCCTTATACAGCAAAAGGCTTAACCATGTGCTTATCTTTCAGAATATAAATAAATAACAATACATAGATCCACTGAAGTCAATGCTCCAGATCCAATCCAAGATAACTTGTTATCCATGGCCTTACATTGCTTTCATAATAGAGAATCCAGTTAATATGGTTCCAAAGCAATTTTAGTATGTGTAAATTATGTGAGGAGAATGTAAATTACTCATCCACATGTGGGAGACAGTTGGATTTTTATTTTTTAATTTAAAAAACATGCCAAAATAGGTGTGTGAAGATTTTTGTTCACCTTGTGCCTCACGTTGTCTCCACCATGTATCTCTTTTGGTGTATAAAAAAAGGAGAGCCTATGCATTCAGAGGAAAATGGATTTACTAAATTGTACAATGGTATATATTATGTGGAAAATTGCATTCTTACGTCTCACCCTGACATTGAACTTTGGGTGAAAAGGGGTTTAAATTATAGACATTCTGTTAAACAGAGAGAAAGAAACTCTCAGATAGCTCCGGCCTGAAATAGCTGTGTACATTTAACAGAAACTAAGGGTACGTCTAGATTACAGGCTTTTGTCGACAGAAGTTTTGTCGACAGATACTGTCGACAAAGCTTCTGTCGACAAAAAGCGTCTAGACTGCATTTAGTTCTGTCGACAAAGCAAGCCGCTTTGTCAACAAAACCCTGTAGTCTAGACACAACCCTAGATGCAATAACACTTTCTGTCGACAGAACTCTGTCGACAGAAGGTGTTATGCCTCATAAAATGAGGTTTACCAGCGTCGACAAAACTGCTGAGTTCTGTCGACGTTATGTCGACAGAACTCAGTGGTAGTGTAGACGCAGGTATAGTTTTGTCGACAAAAGTCCACTTTTGTCGACAAAACCCTGTAGTCTAGACACACCCTTAGCTGGTCATTTAGGACCTACTTTTATTCTCCTTCTGTATTAAATAGCCTTCCTAAAAAGAGGAGGTTTACACGTTTTTTTTCGAAAAAGAGGGTTTTTTTCCCGAAAAAAAATTCTTCCAGACTACTTTCCCTCTTGAAAGAGCCTCTTTTGAAAATGTGATCAGAAGAAGATATGCAAATTCCCGCAGAATTTGCATAGCCTCTTTCAAAATTAAAACATAGTCTAGACATGTTCTTAGAGTCTGACATTGTTTCTGCTTTTTAAATTTCTGCCTTTAAGGTCACCATCAGTTAAAGAGAGAGAATATTTCTTATACAAAATTGGAGGCTTTTGTGGAAAACCATTTGAGAGACATGTGCATGAGGGCTGGCCTGGGAACAGTTTTCTCATACAAAGAAACTGACAAAAAATGTTATGTTTCAATCATTTCAAACTGTTTTGTTTTGATGTCAATCTTTCCACACTTTTCTTATAAATTAAATTAAATTAAATTTCAAAACAATAAAGGTTTTTAAACTAAAAAAACCCATCAAAACAAGATGTTCTGATCATTTAAAAACTTTTTAAAATACTTTGCCAAGTCAGGAAATGAAGTAAAATTCATGCTTATGAATGGTTTCAGTTTAGACAAATTAGTATTTTTTGGCAAAAATAGTTTCATCAAAATAATATCCGCCCAACTTTAATGAGTACCATAAAGTCTCACTGCCAGTTTTGTATGTGGCAATAGCTTTTTGATAAGAGATTGTTCTTATCTTGATAAAAAAATCATCTCCTAGTTTGTAGCATAAGTAGAAAATGTGATTTAATTTGTACAGGAAACTTGCAGCATATTTCTCAAACCTAAAAGTGTCATCGAAGTAATACAGTATTTACTATCTAAAATGTTCAGTAAACTATTCCTTTCTAAATTCAGTAGCACAAATCTTAGAATAAGTAAATCACAGCCAAGGGGCATTTTGATTTAAAATTAACATGCATTTCTGATTGCTAGTCACCAACCCGTTCTGTATTTCACACATTAAAAAATAATAACCCTTCAAAGCTATCAGGAGTTATGCCATCTCAGTGGAATCATCAGATACTCGGTCTATGGAAATGAAATTGGTGGCAATAAAAGATGGAAGCAAAACTGATAAATCGCACACCTAATTTAGCGCTTCAAAATCCGCTCCCAGCTTTATCCTTATAAAATTAAATGTAATCTGTGCTTTGTGGAAAAGCAACATGCCGAGTAGCTGAAATAAATTAGCTTGTCACCATCTTTCAAGTGTGAAACAATTTAAATATAAAGTACATAACAAGATAAAAGTAGACAAAGTTATAGACTGATGTGCTGAGTCAGATTGATCCTTATTTGTCGGAAATGTCTAATCAAAGTGATGGGTCGGTGTGGTGTCATGTGACAGAAAAGAGCAAAGTAAAGAAAAAGCCAGAGCAGTGCGACCAGGGGAGCGAAGCGGACAGGGGACTGCAGACAGGGGAGTTGAAGAGGGAGAGCAAAGCGACCCCACCGCCGAAGAGGCTACCCGGTGAGAGTACAAGCTGTGGTGTGAGTGTGTGCCTGTGCCTGACTGTTTGAATTTTACAGTTTGAAGTGTGAATTGAGAGTCTGATTCCAGGTGAGTGCTAGCAGTTTCAGTTTCAGCTTCTGTGGCAGTTGGGACTGAGAGCCTGCCATTGTTCCCTTGATTGCCTCTGATTAGCCTCAGGCTCAGCCTTCCCCTGTGTGACTCAGAAGGGGGCAGGCCTGACCTAGGCAAGCAGGCTTTAAAAAGCCAGAGCAGTGCGACCAGGGGAGCGAAGCGGACAGGGGACTGCAGACAGGGGAGTTGAAGAGGGAGTGACTGATGGTGATGAAGACCCGTAGCGCTTGTGCCAGTACTTCTCCTGTCTCCTCCACGTGTGCCTGTATCCAGACAGAGAACCTGAGCATGGATGCCTCTACCCAGGTCCTGGTGTGGTCTTGCTGTATTTGTGGCTTGCAATTCCCACTGAGTGATCTCCAGGCTGGGGGAGACAACCGTTGTGAAAGGTGCCTGCTGGTGGAATCTCTCAGGCAGCAGGTGGGAGAGCTACAGGAGGAGGTGGCCAGGCTGAGGAGCATTCGAAGCCATGAGGAATTCCTGGACAGTATTCCTGTGGAGTCCACGGAGGTCACTGTCCTAGGATGTGGGACTGTTGACCAGCCACTTATGGAGGAGGCAGTGGTGCAGGGTGAGAACTGGCAGCTGGTTACTTCCGGCAGCAGGCAGTGTTCCACCCCTGCTCCTAACCCTCCCACTGTGTTGTTACATAACCGTTACACTTTACTTTCAGCAGGAGACAAGGAGTCACCCCCCACAGTGGAGGAGACCAGGCCTTGCACCACCAAGGTTGAGCAGTCTCCTGCCACCACTGCGAGGAGGAAACGTAGGGTAGTGGTGGTTGGAGACTCTCTTCTGAGGGGAACGGAGGCACCCATCTGTCGCCCTGATAGCTCATCTCGAGAGGTATGCTGTCTGCCAGGGGCCCGTATCCGAGATGTTACGGAGGCATTGTCGAGGATTATCCGGCCCTCTGACTACTACCCCATGCTACTCATCCACGTGGGCACAAATGATACTGCCAGGTGTGACACTGAGCGGATCAAGTGTGACTACAGGGCTTTGGGAGTACGGGTGAAGGAGTTTGGAGCGCAGGTGGTATTCTCTTCTATCCTTCCTGTCAAAGGTAGGGGCCCGGGCAGAGAGAGGTGCATCCTGGAGGTGAATGCCTGGCTGCGACGATGGTGTCGCCAGGAGGGATTCGGCTTCCTTGATCACGGGGTGCTCTTCCAGGAAAGACTGCTTGGCGGAGATGGAGTTCACCTTTCCAGGAGCGGGAAGGCCTTGTTTGGACACAGACTGGCTAACCTTGTGAGGAGGGCTTTAAACTAGGTTTGTTGGGGGCAGGTGAGCAAAGCCCACAGGTAAGTGCTGCATGTGCGGGACTGGGAGATGGGCTGGAAATGGGGGGGACTACGGCCTATAATGGCAAGGAGAAAGGAGGGTCAGGGCACAACAGGGAGGCAAGATCAAATCAGTATCTTAGATGCCTATATACAAATGCGAGAAGTATGGGTAATAAGCAGGAAGAACTGGAATTGCTAACCAATAAATACAACTATGATATCATTGGTATTACAGAAACCTGGTGGGATGGGACGCATGATTGGAATGTTGGTATGGAAGGGTACGGCTTGCTCAGGAAGGACAGACAGGGAAAAAAGGGAGGAGGGGTTGCCTTGTATATTAAAAATGTACACACTTGGACTGAAGTGGAGATGAATGTAGGAGATAGCTGTGTAGAGAGTCTCTGGGTTAAGCTAAAAGGGATAAAAAACGAGGGTGATATCATGCTAGGAGTCTACTACAGGCCACCTAGCCAGGTGGAAGAGGTGGATGAGGCCTTTTTTAAACAATTAACAAAACTATCCAAAGCCCAAGATTTGGTGGTGATGGGGGACTTCAACTATCCAGACATATGTTGGGACACTAACACAGCGAGGCACAGGCTATCCAATAAGTTTCTGGACTGCATTGGAGACAACTTTCTGTTTCAGAAGGTTGAAAAAGCTACCAGAGGAGAAGCTGTTCTGGATTTGGTTTTAACAAATAGGGAGGAACTAGTTGAGAACTTGAAAGTGGAAGACAGTATAGGGGACAGTGATCACGAAATAATAGAATTCATGATCTTAAGGAAAGGTAGAAGGGAGACCAGCACAATTGAGGTAATGGATTTCAGGAAGGCAGATTTTGATAAGCTCAGAGAACTTGTAGGTAAGGTCCCATGGGAAGTAAGACTGAAGGGAAAAACAACTGAGGAGAGTTGGAAGTATTTCAAAGGGACGTTGTTAAGGGCCCAAAAGCAAACAATTCCGCTGTGTAGGAAAGATAGAAAATATGGCAAAAGACCAGCTTGGCTTAACAAGGATATCTTGCATGATCTCAAAATAAAAAAGGAGTCATATAAAAAATGGAAACTAGGACAACTAACAAAGGATGAATATAGGCAAGCAACACGGGAATGCAGGGGCAAGATTAGAAAGGCAAAGGCACAAAATGAGATCAAACTAGCTACAGGCATAAAGGGAAACAAGAAGACTTTTTATAAATACATTAAAAGCAAGAGGAAGACCAAGGACAGGGTAGGCCCACTGCTTAGTGAGGAGGGAGAAGCAGTAACAGGAAACTTGGAAATGGCGGAGATGCTCAATGACTTCTTTGTTTCGGTCTTCACCGAGAAGTCTGGAGGTGTGCCTAACGTAGTGAATACAAGCAGAGAGAGGGTAAGTTTAGAAGATAGGATACACAAAGAACAAGTTAAAAGTCACTTAGGAAAGTTAGATGTCAGCAAGTCACCAGGTCCTGATGAAATGCATCCCAGGATACTCAAGGAGCTGATAGAGGAGGTATCTGAGCCTTTAGCTATGATCTTTGAAAAATCATGGCAGACAGGGGAGATTCCAGAAGACTGGAAAAGGGCAAATATTGTGCCCATCTATAAAAAGGGGACTAAGAACAACCCAGGAAACTATAGACCGGTCAGTTTAACGTCTGTCCCAGGGAAGATAATGGAGCAGGTAATTAAGGAAATCCTATGCAAACACTTGGAAGGTAATAAAGTGATAGGGAATAGCCAGCATGGGTTTGTGAAGAACAAGTCATGCCAAACTAATCTGATAGCTTTCTTTGATAAGATAACGAGCCTTGTGGATAAGGGAGAAGCGGTGGATGTCATATACCTAGACTTTAGTAAGGCATTTGATACGGTCTCGCATGATATTCTTATTGATAAACTAGGCAAATATAACTTAGATAGGGCCACGATAAGGTGGGTGCATAATTGGCTGGATAACCGTAGTCAGAGAGTTGTTGTTAACGGTTCTAAATCCTGCTGGAAAGGGATAACAAGTGGAGTTCCTCAAGGGTCTGTTTTGGGACCCGTACTGTTTAATATCTTCATCAATGATGTAGATATTGGGATAGAGAGTACGCTTATTAAGTTTGCAGATGATACCAAACTGGGTGGGGTTGCGACTTCTTTGGAGGATAGGGACATAATTCAAAATGACCTTAGCAAGTTAGAGAAATGGTCAGAGGTAAACAGGATGAGGTTTAATAAAGAGAAATGCAAAGTGCTCCACTTAGGAAGGAACAATCAGTTCCATACATACAAGATGGGAAGCGACTGTCTAGGAAGGAGCATGGCGGAAAGGGATCTAGGGGTCATAGTAGACCACAAGTTGAATATGAGTCAACAGTGTGATGCTGTTGCAAAAAAAGCAAATATGATTCTAGGTTGTATCAACAGGTGTGTTGTAAGCAAAACTCGTGAAGTCATTCTGCCGCTCTACTCTGCACTAGTTAGGCCTCAGCTGGAGTACTGTGTCCAGTTCTGGGCGCCACATTTCAAGAAAGATGTGGAGAAATTGGAAAGGGTACAGAGAAGAGCGACAAGAATGATTAAAGGTCTAGAGAACATGACCTATGAAGCCAGGCTTCATGAACTGGGCTTGTTTAGTTTGGAAAAAAGAAGATTAAGGGGGGACATGATAGCGGTTTTCAAATATCTAAAAGGGTGTCACAAGGAGGAAGGCGAAAATTTGTTCCTCTTGGTTTCTGAGGACAGGACAAGGAGTAATGGGCTTAAAGTGCAGCAGGGGAGGTTTAGATTGGACATTAGGAAAAAATTCCTAACTGTCAGGGTGGTCAAATATTGGAATAAATTGCCAAGGGAGGTGGTGGAATCTCCCTCTCTGGAGATATTTAAGAACAGGTTAGATAGACATCTGTCAGGGATGGTGTAGGTGGAGCTTGGTCCTGCCTTGAGGGCGGGGGGCTGGACTCGATGACCTCTTGAGGTCCCTTCCAGTCCTATGATTCTATGATTCTATGATTCTAAAATAAAATTACATTCACACACACAGACCCCAAAATACGTAATGTGGGTAGGAGCCACGGGTCTTTTTTTGATTCCTGGTATCTGTACTCAAAGTGGCTTCTTATAGTGGCATATGCAGAGGGGTGCAGTCCCTAGAGAAAACCACTGCTAATACTGTTAGCTGGAAAGGCACACAAAGTCCAGTACACAGGGGACAATAAAGAAAATACAACAAATGTCATCAAAGGAATACCATACCAAAAATAACAGCACCACAGGCTAGAAACTCAGTTGCGAGGAATGATTTTGTTGGGAAAGAAAAACAGGATCTGGAAAAGGAAAGGATTGAGGTTAATAACCTGCTCTATATCTGAAAGAGTTTTGTCTGTCTGTCTGTTGAAGAACTCCTCCTAAGTGGTAAGAGCTAGAATCACCAAATTTGATATACAACTTCCTCTTACAACTTAAAGCAAGGTAAAGCCAGAAAAATGGGCTGTGCCTGAAATGGGATTGCTTCTCATAAAACCATACAGAAAAGAGACAGAATCACCGGAGCAAACAGTCCTGCTCTGAATCTTGGAGGAAGCCTCTCTGCCCTGTCTCCTACACAAACTCAAAGTCCCCTGCCCAGAGCCTCTCCTCATTCCTCCAACCCTGACTCCTGCACCCCCCACACCTTCAACCCCCTGCCCATAGCCCCTCCTTAAGGACCTGACAACATTGGGTAAATGTACTAGTAATAAATAAATAGGACCATTACCCAGCTGCTAGCATTCGCAAATTCCTCCAATCTCAGCTTTCCCCACACCACCCAGCCATTTCCTTCCTGAGGCAACTGGTAAGACCCAAGTTGCCTCCAGAGATGGAGTGTGCAGCACGATAGTGTATGACTTACTTTTCTGGCACCTTACTTTATCTTCACCCTGGGTGGGGCAGGTCTTTTCCTGACTCCATCTGGGCTTGCTGATTCCCTGACTGGGATCCCTCTGGGGTCTTGTCCAGCTCTGAGTTCCAAATGTTGGGTTGAACAGTCTCTCTCTCTCTCTCTGGAGTTTGGTTATGGCAGCACTGGCACTGCCCTGATCCATGCAGCTGGCATCTCAGAAGAGTGCAGAATTTCCTTGGGGGTGGAGTGGAATTTAACAAGGATTCCCTGAAGAGCACTCTCCCTTTGTCAGCTTCCAAATTGAAACTGAAAGTACATTCACTCCTTCCCTCCCTCTCTTTCTCCCTTGTCCCTGCTCGGGCCACGCAGAAGCCTCCCTAGCAGGAGGTTCTAGAGCCTTCTTTTCCGAACCCTGACTGCAACCATGCTGGAAACAGGGGCAAGGTTAGAAGGGTTTGGAAAGCATCTTAGTTGTACAGGTTGAACTGCTCTAGTCTGGCACCCTGGGGATGTGACGAGAGCCAAACCAGAGAATTTTCCAAAGCACGAGAAATCAGTATTGTCTAGCAGCATTATCAACACTTCCACTGTTTACAGGGTACTTAGAAGACATCTATGGGTAAATTAGAGCTAAGTAACACACAGAACACTGAAAGCCAGGGTTGGTGGCTATAATCAAACTTTACAGGACCACGGGAAACCTGGCTACACCCACGATAAGTAGACATCCAGTCTTCTCTTTTCTAAACTAAAAAAACCCAATTCTTTCAGTTTTCTTTCGTAGGACATGTTCTCTAGACCTTTAATCATTCTTGTTGCTCTTCTCTGGACCCTCTCCAATTTCTCCACATCTTTCTTGAAATGTGGTGTCCAGAACTAGACACAATACTCCAATTGAGGCCTAACCAGTGCAGAGTAGAGCGGAAGAATGACTTCTTGTGTCTTACTCACAACACTCCTGTTAATGCATCCCAGAATCATGTTTGCTTTTTTTGCAACAGCACCACACTGCTGACTCATATTCAGCTTGTGGTCCACTATAACCCCTAAATCCCTTTCTGCCGTACTCCTTCCTACACAGTCGCTTCCCATTCTGTATGTGTGAAACTGATTGTTCCTTCCTAAGTGGAGCACTTTGCATTTGTCTTTATTAAACTATATCCTGTTTACCTCAGACCATTTCTCCAATTTGTCCAGATCATTTTGAATTATGACCCTATCCTCCAGATTAGTTGCACCCCCCCCAGCTTGGTATCATCTGCAAACTTAATAAGCATACTTTCTATGCCAATATCTAAATGGTTTTTGAAGATATTGAACAGAGCCGGTCCCAAAACAGACCGCTGCGGAACCCCACTTGTTATACCTTTCCTGCAGGATTGTGAACCATTAATAACTACTCTCTGAGTACGGTTATCCAGCCAGTTATGCACCCACCTTATTGTAGCCCCATCTAAGTTGTATTTGCCTGGTTTATTGATAAGACTATCATGCGAGACTGTATCAAATGCCTTACTAAAGTCTAGGTATACCACATCCACCGCTTCTTCCTTATCCACACGACTCGTTATCCTATCAAGGAAAGCTATCAGATTAGTTTGACATGATTTATTCTTTACAAATCCATGCTGGCTGTTCCCTATCACCTTGCCACTTTCCAAGTGTTTACAGATGATTTCCTTAATTACTTGCTCCATTATCTTCCCTGGCACAGAAGTTAAACTAACTGGTCTGTAGTTTCCTGGGTTGTTCTTATTTCCCTTTTTATAAATGGGCACTATATTTGCCCTTTTCCAGTCTTCTGGAATCTCTCCTGTCTCCCATGATTTTCCAAAGATGATAGCTAGATGCTCAGATACCTCCTCTATCAGCTCCTTGAGTATTCTAGGATGCATCTTCTAAACCTGGCCCCTTCCCACTAGCATTCACTATGTTAGGCATTCCTTCAGACTTCTCGGTGCAGACCAAAACAAAGAAGGCATTAAGCATCTCTGCCATTCCAAGTTTCCTGTTCCTGCTCAGCCGGGGACCGCGGGAAAGCCTGCGGTGTCTGGGCTGTTCAGCTGTGGCTCAGCTGGCGTCGGCGAGTGACATCACGCCCGGCATCTGGCAGAAGCGCCGGGGACGCCCGGGCGGTTGCCGTGGCAACGCGGTGCCAGGCCGACACCGGGGGCGAGGCTTCTGGAGGACGGCCAGGGTCGCCGACCCAGCGTGGCTATAAGAAGGCGCCGGCACAGGAACAGGGAGAGAGGCAGGAGTAAGGAGCGGCCAGAAAACCCCCACCTGCCTGCGGGCAACCACTCACCAGGACCCTGAACAAGCAGTAAGTGGTGCGACATGATACGGTGCACGGGGGATCTCATCGAGAGGGGCGAGGAAGGAAGTGGCCCAGGGCGGAGCCCGGAGTTGGCTGGTGCGCTGGCAAGTTACGGTCTAGAACCCCGTCAGCCGGACCGGATCCTGTGAGATCCGAGTCCTTAGGGCCCTGGGCTGGGGCCCGTGAGAGGGGGCAGGCCCAGGCCCCCCTTCCCCACCCTTCCCCTAGAAAGGCCGGAATAGGCAAAAAGAGAGTGTTCCGGGGAGAAAACTGTGGCGGCGTAGTCACGCCGGTACGGACGGCGCGCTTGGAGCGTCACAAGATGGTGGAGAATATGAGTATTGAACTGATCCTGCCCCTGATGTAAGGGGCTGGACACGTGTAGTGTAGGATGGAAAAAAAAACACCAGAAAGGGGGAGGGGAAGGACCAAGGTGAATTAACCATGGAGGTTTGGTTTTTTTTGCTGGTGTTGTTGGAAGGAGGGATTTTCGCCCAAGAGGCTTGAGCCCCAACACGACACCCCGGGATGGATCCCGCTCAATTTATGGAGTGGGTGAAGAAGAGTCAGCGGCAGAACCAGCAACAACAGACGGCATTAATACAGCAGCTAGCCGCACAACAGCAAGAACAACAGAAACAACTAATCAAGGAAGTCGCCGAACAGATGAAAGCGCAGCAAGAGCAATGGATACATCAGTACCCGCCCATGGTACTACCACCCGTAAGTCTGAGCAGACCGGGGGAGGAGGAGTCATCGGAGGACGGAGAACTACCCCGACTCCCCATCCGTCTAACCAAGATGGGACCCGCAGACGATCCAGAGGCGTATCTAGCCACATTTGAACGGGTGGCAACGGTGGCCCGGTGGCCGGAAACCCATTGGGCCACACTATTGGCCCCGTCTTTGACGGGCGAGGCACAGAGAGCTTACCGGAGCTTAAGCGACCGAGAGGCCCTTCACTATTACAAACTAAAAGATGCCATACTCGACCAGATGGGAATTACCCCAGAGACCTATCAACAGAAGTTCCGGGGAGAGCCCTACAGTCCCGACACCTGCCCGAGAGTTATTGTACAGAGGCTGAAGGAAGCTGCCTGGCGCTGGCTAGAGCCTGGGCAACGTATGGGGCCTCAAGTGGCGGAGCAGATTGTCCTTGAACAGTTCATTAATATCCTGCCAGCAGGTGGCCAACGCTGGATCCACCGCCACCACCCCTCCACCCTTACCGAAGCCGTGGAATTAATGAGCGACTATGAGGCCGCCGAGCGGGGAGACGGGCGAGAGCGCGGAAGAACCCTCCCCCCCCCCACACACATCCACGCCCGAACCCAGGAAAGGGGTTCCGGAGGAGGGAGAGGCCCGACGAAGAGCCGCGGTGCAAGCCACCGCCACTAGCCTGGTTCGGAGCCCCGCGGGAAATGCCCCAGGGCCCGCACGGACAGCAAGGTAACTCCCTGCGGGAAGATAACAAGGGGGCACCTACCCGGGGGGCCTGTTTTCGCTGCGGTCAAGAGGGCCATTTCATCAAAGACTGCCTCTATATAGATTGCTATTACGCACAGGCGCTAACGGGAATAGGGACGACCCCGAGCGACGACGAAGGTAAGATCCTGGGGACAGTAAAAATAGGGGACAGGATAGTGATGGCCCTGGTTGACTCCGGGTGTAGTCAGACAATCATACGAGTGGATCTGGTGCCAGGGAGGGCCCCTGTGGTCCGCCAGTCTGGGTGCAGTGTGTGCACGGGGACATGCACCAATACACTACGACCTGGGTACAGATTACGGACTCAACCCGCCAAGATTGGTGCTATGTCGTAGTCGCCCCCAAACTCATGTACCCGGTCCTCTTGGGATGAGATTGGGCGGGCTTCCGTAAAGCATTGAGTGCGTGGGGGGAAGAGGAGACCTCCGTAGAGGCAGAAAGTATGCTGGGGGTCCACCGAGACGGTGACCAGGACGCGGGGACCGGAGGGGCCCAGACGCTAGAACTCTTTGACGGAGACTTCCTCCAGGAACAACGAGAGGACCCCTCCCTTCGGCACGCTTGGACCTCCGCCCGAGAACCATCGGAAGAGGGGGCGCCCTGGACCGGAGGACCAACCGGCCCACACTTTGAGGTATGTGCCGATCGGTTGTACCGAGTGGAGGAAGGCCGGGAGGGGCTACCGGGAGTGAGGCAGTTGCTAGTACCAAGACGGTACCGGTCACGGCTTATGGAGCTCACACACGCCAATCCCTGGGCAGGACACCTAGGGTCCGAAAAAACGGTACAGCGCCTGGTGCGCCGGTTTTATTGGCCAGGAGTATTCCGAGAGGTGCAGGAGTTTTGTGCCTCACACCCCGAATGCCAGAAAGTGGGGCCCCGAGGGGTACCCAAGGCGCCCCTCGTTCCCCTACCAGTGGTGGGGATACCCTTCTCGCGGGTAGCCATGGACATCATGGGGCTGCTGGAGAAGTCTCGCACAGGCTACCAGTACATCTTAGTACTGTTGGACTATGCGACGCGATACCCGGAGGCGGTACCCCTCCGTAATGTACACGCGGCGACATTGGTCACCGAGCTGATGAAGACTTTTTCTTGTGTGGGGCTACCTGAGGAAATCTTAACGAATCAGGGAACTAACTTTACCTCGAAATTAATGAACGAGTTGTGTAAACTGTTACGTATTGGGCGGTTGAAAACGGCAGTCTACCACCCGCAGATGGACGGGTTGGTAGAGCGTTTCAACAAGACCTTGAAAGAAATGTTACGGAAATTTGTGGAGCAGGAACCGAAGGACTGGGACACACTGTTGCCCGCCCTGTTATTCGCGGTGCGGGAGGTCCCACACGCTTCCACAGGGTTTTCTCCCTTCAAGTTTGTGTTTGGGAGACACTCCCGAGGAATACTAGACATTATACAGGAAAATTGGGAGGAACAAGGGACCCGAGTAAAAGGGTCCGTGCAGTACATACTAGAGCTACGGGAGCGGTCGCACAGGCTGGGACAGTTCGCAAAGGCTAACCTGGAACATGCTCAGGAGGTGCAGGCCTGATACTATAACCGAGGGGCTCGGCTGAAGGTCTTTGAACCAGGACAGCGAGTGTTGGTGCTATTCCCCACTCCGGGCTTGAAATTGGTTGCAAGGTGGCAAGGGCCCTTTGAAGTTGTGGAAAGAGTGGGGGAGGTGGATTATAAGGTAAAGCTGTCCGGCAGGCGAAGAGATACCAGGGTATATCACGTAAATCTCTTAAAAGCCTGGAAGCAAAGGGGAGGCCCTCCTGGTTAGCCCCATGCCTCCCGACCCGGAATTGGGCCCAGGGGAGGGGCCCGAACCCCCCCCCCCGTGGCTTTCAAATAGGAGACGAGCTCACCGAAAGCCAACGAGAGGGCCTCAAGACGCTGCTCCATACCTTCGCGGATGTCTTAACGGAAAAACCAGGGTAGACATCCCTTATCCACCACCACATTGAAACGGAGCCCCAGAAGAAAATACGTGACCAGGTACGCCCCATGCCCCGACGGATGTGGGAAACAGTACGGGAAGAATTACAGAAAATGCTCCGATGGGGGGTGGTAGAGGAGTCCTTCAGTGAATGGCGCAGCCCTATAGTGCTCGTCCCAAAGCCAGATGGGTCCATGCGTTTTTGCATTGACTTCCGCAAGGTTAACGCTCTTTCTCGGTTCGATGCCTACCACATGTCACGGGTAGACGAGCTGTTAGACAGGCTGGGGGGAGCCCGGTACCTATCTACCTTAGATCTGACCCGTGGGTATTGGCAGATCCTCCTATCACTGACCTCCCAGGAGAAAACGGCCTTTTCAACCCCTTTTGGTTTGTACCACTTTACCCGGAAGCCATTCGGCCTCCACGGGGCCGCTGCTACATTTCAGCGCCTCATGGATCGAGTACTAAGGGAACAAGGCCGGTGGGCGGCCGCCTATATTGATGATATAGTAGTGTACAGCCAAACCTGGTAAGAACACTTACAACACGTGGAAGCCGTCCTCCGAGCCCTCCGAGAGGCCGGACTCACCGCAAACCCCCGAAAGTGTCGGTTTAGGGAGAAGGAGGTAGCGTACTTGGGTTACATCGTGGACCGGGGGCGATTACGCTCCCTGGTGGAAAAAGTAGAGGCCCTCCGGAACTGTCGTAGACCGACAACCAAAAGACAGGTACGCCAGTTTCTGGGACTGGCGGGGTATTACCGCCGATTTGTACCAAACTTTGCATCTATAGCCGCACCTCTAACGGACCTGACCCGAACCACGATGCCCCAAAAAGTGTGTTGGATGCCAGAATGCGAGAAATCGTTCCAGGTGTTGAAGGAGAGTATTAGCTCGGCTCCCGTGTTAGCCCAACCTGACTTTAACCGTACTTTCACTGTTCAAACAGATGCCTCGGAGACGGGGATCGGAGCAGTCCTGTCCCAGGGAGAAGGAGAAGAAGAACACCCAGTCATTTACATCAGCCGGAAATTATTCCCCCGCGAACGCCGCTATTTGACCATTGAGAAGGAGGCGCTAGCCGTAAAATGGGCGCTAGATATGTTAAGGTATTACCTCCTAAGGGGCCGGTTCCGCGTAATCACTGATCACGCCCCCCTGCATTGGCTACAAACCATGAAGGACTCTAACGCCCGGGTGATGCGTTGGTATCTGGCCCTGCAGCCATACGCTTTCGAGGTGGCCCACCAACCCAGCTCGCAACATCAAAACGCAGACTTCTTCTCACGGTAGTATGAGAACCAACAAGGGGAAGAGGGAAGTAAGTTAAAAGGGGGTGTGTGTGACGGGATGCATCCGCCCGTCACAGGGGAGCAACCTCTGCAAGCCCTGCTCAGCCGGGGACCGCGGGAAAGCCGGCAGTGTCCGGGCTGTTCAGCCGCGGCTCAGCTGGTGTCGGCGAGTGACGTCACGCCCGGCGTCTGTGAGAGGCGCCGGGGACGCCTGGGCGGTTGCCGTGGCAACGCGGTGCCAGGCCGACGCCAGGGGCGGGGCTTCCGGAGGACGGCCAGGGTCGCCGACCAGGCGCGGCTATAAGAAGGCGTCGGCACAGGAACAGGGAGAGAGGCAGGAGTAAGGAGCGGCCAGAAAACCCCCACCTGCCTGCGGGCGACCACTCGCCAGGACCCCAAACATGCAGTAAGTGGTGCAACACGATACGGTGCACGGGGGATCTCATCGAGAGGGGCGAGGAAGGAAGTGGCCCAGGGCGGAGCCCGGAGTTGGCTGGTGCGCTGGCGAGTTACGGTCTAGAACCCCGTCAGCCGGACCGGATCCTGTGAGATCCGAGTCCTTAGGGCCCTGGGCTAGGGCCCATGAGAGGGGGCGGGCCCGGGCCCCCCTTCCCCACCCTTCCCCTAGAAGGGCCGGAATAGGTGAAAAGAGAGTGTTCCGGGGAGAAAACTGCGGCGGCGTAGTCACGCCGGTACGGACGGCACGTTTGGAGTGTCACACTGTTTCTCCCTCCTCACTGACCGGTGGGCCTACCCTGTCCTTGGTCTTCCTCTTGCATCTAATGTATTTATAAAATGTCTTTTTGTTTCCCTTTATTCCTGTAGCTAGTTTGAGCTCATTTTGTGCCTTTGCCTTTCTAATCTTGTCCCTGCATTCCTGTGTTGTTTGCCTATATTCATTCTTTGTAATTTGTCCTACTTTCCATTTTTTATATAACTCCTTTTTTATTTTTAGATCGTGCAAGATTTTGTGGTTAAGCCAAGGTAGTCTTTTGCCATATTTTCTATCTTTCTGATGCAGCAGATTAGCTTGCTTTTGGGCCCTTAACAATGTCTCTCTGAAAAACTGCCAACTCTCCTCAGTTGTTTTTCCCCCTCAGTCTTGATTCCCATGGGACCTTTCCTATCAGCTCTCTAAGCTTACCAAAATCTGCCTTCCCAAAATCCATTGTCTCTATTTTGCTGTTCTCCCTTCTACCCTTCCTTAGAATTGTGAACCCTATGATTTCATGATCACTTTCACCCAAGATGCCTTCCATACCAAATCTTGAGCTTTGGATGATATTGTTAGTTGTTTAAAAAAAGCCTCATCCACTTCTTCCACCTGGATAGGTGGCCTGTAGTAGACTCCTAGCTTGACATCACCCTTGTTTTTAACCCCTGTTAGCCTAACCCAGAGACTCTCAACACTTCCATCTCCTATATCCATCTCCACCTCACTCCAATGTGTTCATTTTTAATATATAAGGCAACATCTCCTCCCTTTTTCCCCTGTCTATCCTTCCTGAGCAAGCTGTACCCTTCTATACAAACATTCCAATCATGTGTATTATCCCACCAAGTTTCTGTGATGCCAACAATGTCATAATTGTACTTATTTATGAGCACTTCCAGTTCTTCCTGCTTATTACCCATACTGCTCGCATTTGTATATTGGCATCTAAGATACTGATTTGACCTTGCCTCCCAGTTTTGCCCTGACCCTCCGTTCTCTCTGCCATTATAGCCTACACTCCCTCCCATTTCCAACCCATCTCACAGGTCTCCATGTTCTCCACTTACCTGTGAGCTTTGCTCACCTGTCCTGTCGAACCTAGTTAAAAGCTCTCCTCACTAGGTTAGCCAGTCTGTGTCCAAATAGGGTCTTCCCCCTCCTCCAAAGGTGAACGCCATCTCTGCCTAGCACTCCTTCCTGGAATAGCATCGTGTGGTAGAGGAAGCCAAAGTCCTCCTGGAGACACCATCCTCACAGCCAGGCATTCACATCCAGGATGCAGTTGTCTTAGCTGCTTTTCCGGAAAAACTTGCCAGCTGTATATACTGGCCACTTGAATTTCTGCAAAAGCACTGACTTCCTACTGTAAGAAATCAATGCTTTTTGTGGAAATACTATGCTGCTCCCGTTCGGGCAAAAATCCCTTTTGCGCAAAAGAGCCAGTGTAGACAGCTGAGCTTTGTTTTCCGCAAAAAAGCCCTGATCACGAAAATGGTGATCGGGGCTTTTTTGTGGAAAAGCGCGTCTAGATTGGCACAGACGCTTTGCCGCAAAAAGTGCTTTTGCGGAAAAGTGTCCGTGCCAATCTAGATGCTCTGTTCCGAAAATGCTTTTAACAGAAAACTTTTCAGTTAAAAGCATTTCCGGAAAATCATGCCAGTCTAGATGTAGCCCTCGGATATGGGCCCCTGGCAGACAGCATACCTCCCGAGATGAAATGTCAGGGTGACAGATGGGCGCGTCCGCCCCCCTCAGAAGAGAGTCTCTGACCACCACTACCATATGTTTCCTATTTGCAGTGGTGGCAGCAGACCTCCCAGCCTTGGGGGTACGAGGCTTCTCCTCCTCCGTTGTAGGGGATGATTGCTGATCTCCTGTATAAAAAGGAGCATAATGGTTTCCTAGTACCACGGCGGGAGGGTTCGGAGCAGGGATGGAGCAGTGCCTGCTGCCAGAAGTAACCAGCTGCCATTGTCTACTCTGAGCCGTCTCCTCCTCCACAAGTGGTGTGTCCGCAGTCCTGTGTACTGGGAAAGCTACTTCAGCTGTCTCCTTATGAACACGGTCCAGGAATTTCTCATGGATTCGGGTGCTTCTCAACCTAGCCACCTCCTCCTGTAGCTCTCCCACTTGCTGCCTGCGAGATTCCACCAGCAGGCACCTTTCGCATTGGATGATCTCGCCAGCTTGGATATCAGTAAGCGGGAATTGCAAGCCACAGTCCCTGCAAAACCGCACCAGGATCTGGGTAGAGGCATTAATGCTCAGGTGCTCTGTCTGGCTGCAGGCTCAGGTGGAGGAGACAGAAGCAGTGCTGGCACAGGTGTTGCGGGTCTTCCTGACCATCGTAGGCCTCCCTCTGTCAAACTCCCTCTCAAACTCCCCTGTCTGCAGCCCCCAGTCCACTTTCACACCCTGGTGGCTCTGCCTCTGGCTTTTAAAGCCTGCATGCCTAGGCCAGGCCTGCCCCCTCGTGAGTCACACACAGGAGAAGGCTGACCAGCTGCAATCAAGAGAGCAATTGAGGGAACAAAGGGTTAGGCACTCGGTCCCAACTGCCACAGCAGCTGAAACTGAAACTGCAGTCACCCGAAATCAGAATCAGAATTCAACAAACAAAAGTCAAACAGTCGAGCAAACTCACTCACACCAAAAGTGAGTACTCTCACTCTCACTCGGTAGCCTGTTCAGCGGCGGGATCTCTTGCGGTCCCTCTCAAACTCCCCTGTCTGCAGCCCCCTGACCGCTTTCAGACAGACCAAAGTGTGCCAGACTAGAGAGGTTCAACCTGTAGCTCCTTTTGGTAGGGTCTTCTCTAGGCTCAGCCTGCAGTCCCAGGGGAAGGCAAGCTCCAAGCAGAAATTACGTAAGAAAATAATTGATTCATTTTTCTGTCCATTGACCGCATCATCCCATTCCTTTTCAGACCGATGCATCTGGATATTATATGTATAGCCATGAATAGTCAGCTCAGCCACTCCTACCATGTGTGAGCAACTAAGGCTGAGGCCAAGAGCAGTAAGAAAAGGAAATTTAAGCCAAGTGGATTGGACGCACCCAGCGAAAGCAACATCTGGAAGAGAATGCCCCAGCACAGCGCGGTGGCAATGCAGCATGCTCCGGTGACACGGTATCTCTTTTTGAATGAGATTGCATAAGGCAGAAGCCACCAAAATATTAGTATGAGACATTTCCTGTCATGCCACCAAGAAATGAAGACAGTTGCGCAGCTGGCTGATTCATTTCCTTTTCAGATAAATTCAGATCTTTAATAGCTAAAGTTGCTTAATAGTTGAGCAACTGAAGGCTGGCACAAATCTGCCATCCCATTTACATGTGTAGCTATAGTGGGTGCGGTAAATGAGGTATTTATAGGTCTTCTCATTTAGCCCCCATTCTGTCTGGGTTCTGCTACTCCTCTGGCTAACTTCATTCCCAGGTGAGGCTCAGAGCAGCACAAAGCTGCTTTAAAGTTGCCTGTCCCCACCGTGCGAACTCCTAAGGATCAAGGCCACATGAGTATCTTCATAGGGGAAGGATTGGGCCCCACAAGGGCCTCCTTCAGCTGGACCTTCCAGACTGGGGGTCGGCAAGGTACAGCACGTGTGCTATAGGTGGCACGCAAGCTGATTTCGAGTGGCACGCGCAGTCCATGGTGGGCGCTCACCCCCCTGGAGCCTGCAAGGCTTGGAGCACCAGCTCCAGCATCTGGGTGCACAGGAGGGAGGGAGGTGAAGAAAGCCCTGACCAGACCCAGCTTCCCATTCGCGTCCACCCCCCAGTGTCCCCGAGAGCCACCCACCTCCCCTAGGCGGTACAGGGACTCAGCACAGAGCTGGGACAGTCTCTTCCCCCCCCCCGCAGGACTGAGGTCCCACTCCTGTTGGCCTGTGGAGGGGCTGGGGGAGAAGGAAGCAATGGGGTGGGGTCCTGCCTCTGCATGTGCACTGCTGCTGCTCTGCCTGCCCCAGCCCCACCAGCATGTGGGGACCTACAGGTAGGAGGGGCAGGAACAGGCTGCTCTGACCCCGAGGCCTGGCCGGGACTCTCCCAGAGCAGCCACCACTGTGCAAGATGGGCGGGGCAGCTGGGGTGTGATGAGGCAGTGGGGGTAGGGTGGGCAAGAGGGAAGCAATGGGGTGGGGGAGTCCATCCCCAGTGCCCCTGAGAGCCACCCTGTCTCCCTGTCCGCTTCCACAGTGGCACAGGGACCCCACACGGAGCTGGGACCCCCCTTTGTGGGAGGGGTGAGGGAGTGGGGGCCAGGAGCAGGAGAAGTGGGGGCTGGGGCGAAAAGCTAATGAGGAAATTGGGGTGTGATGGGGTCAGGCTCAGAGGGTTGGGGGTTTTTGGAGTAGGATTTCTTTTTTCTTTTTTACTTCTCACTTGTGTGGTCCCCAGCTGATTTTTGTGTGTGTCAGTGGCCTACCACCCAAAAGTTCCCCACCCCTGCCATAATAAAGACAACACTGAAACCTTTTGTGTTGGACATAAATTAATATTTTACTTTATTTAAAAACCAACTTTGATAAACTAACATGAGAAAGTTAAAATGCTTAATCTGTTTAATAATTTAAACTAAACCATTCTCCCTAGCTGCAGCACCAGCAAATGGCTCGGGCGTAATTATGTAATTTACGGTGAGTTTCCATCAGCAACTGGCGATCTACAGAAAGGTTGCATTGAGCCAGGTGGTCCACACATCAAAAAGTGTAAGAACCACTGCGCTAGAGGGTGTGTGTTGCCCAGGCTGAGGATCCAGGGCCAGGCGATAGTGGGGGGAGGAAAATGCATGGGGGGGTCCCCCTACCCCAAAGCTGCATTGGCCCCTGGGTGCCTGGTTCCATGACAGGAAAGCGAGGGCACCATGGACCAGACCCCCACAGGACCCTGCCCTCAGTAGGGCTGGACATCCTAGGGTCACCCACCCACCCTTGCCTTGACCATTTCCCTGATGCCCCCCCCCCCCCCCCCGCAAGCCACCCGGACTCCAGCCCTTGCTGGTGATCCAGCATAGCATCCCCTGACGCTCTTTGCCGTATCCGGCTTCCGGGGACCCACGTGTGCGCTGCTCCTCCCCTCCCCACAGGAAAAGCCAGAGTGGGGTCCAGAGCAGGTGACCAAGTGGGGCACAAGTTGAAGAGAGAGCCCCTCCCCCCCTCCTGGGACAGCAGCGCGGCCCAGGGCAGGAGGATTAAATCTTGACGCACCTCTTCAGAAAGGTTTCCGCCCCCTCCCCCCGTTCTAGACTCAAGAAATCCCATTTGGATCCTGGCTGTTTCCACATGTGTCTATGTTGTTTCTTTTATGAAACCTGCAAGAGGCTCCAGGATATAAAGAGACAAAACTTTGCACTTTAGTAAGGGCCTTTGCCCTGGAGTGTCAGAAAATGCTTGATTTAGCCTTGAATAAAGCAACAGCATGGGACTCTGCTGCCAGTCCTGCATGCCAGAGGCTCTGCTTCAGCCCTGTGCTCTGGGGGTTCTGCTGCCAACCCCGTGCCCTGGGTCCTGGCTGCTCCACACCAGGGCTCTGCTCCCAGCCTCGGCTAGGGAGGAAGGCTTGGAAAAGGAGGGGCATTGACCCCCACTCTTTGAAACAGTCCGGCACCACTGTTTCAAATTAAACAAAATCAGAACTGTGAGCCAGGCCGTGTGCTCTCATCTTGTCAGTGCAGCTTTATAGGCACACTGCCACTTCAAAACAATTTTAGAGAGAGCACGACGTGTTCATGAATATCACAAGGCCAGATGGGAATTGCTGACGCTAATAGAGCTTCACCCAGTATGCAATGGACCATAGGCCCTAATACTCAGCACCTATTTCCTTTCTTGACATTGTGGGTGATCAGCTTTGCAGATGAATGCTGACTAAGGGCTCAGGGTATGTCTACACTAGAAAGTTAGTTCGAACTAACGGACGTTAGTTCGAACTAACTTTCCTATGCGCTACACTAGCGCTCCGCTAGTTCGAATTTGAATCGAACTAGCGGAGCGCTTAGTTCGAACTAGGTAAACCTCATTTTACGAGGACTAACGCCTAGTTCGAACTAGCTAGTTCGAACTAAGGGCTGTGTAGCCCTTTAGTTCGAACTAGTGGGAGGCTAGCCCTCCCCAGGTTTCCCTGGTGGCCACTCTGGCCAACACCAGGGAAACTCTATGCCCCCCTCCCGGCCCCGGACCCCTTAAAGGGGCACGGGCTGGCTACGGTGCCCGTGCCAGGTGCAAGCCTGCCAGCACCCAGCTAGCAGACCCTGCACCTGGCACGGCACAGAGCCACCCACCCGATGCCCCCCAGCCCACCCCCTCTTGCCGGGACCAGGCTGGCGGCTCCCGGGAGCTTGCCCTGGACCGCAAGAGGCGGGCACCTTCCTGGGCTAGTGCGGACATCGTGGACCTTGTCCACGATCTCCGCACTAGGCACAGGAAAGTGGCCGTCTAGGGCAGGAGAGCTGCCAGCCTGGCCACCCAGGACCAGGTGTGCATGAAAATCAAGGGGGTCCACTGAGACCCCCGACACTGAGCCCTGAGCTTACAATGGCCGTCCTGGGTCAGACCAAAGGTCCATCTAGCCCAGTAGCCTGTCTGCCCACAGCGGCCAACCCTAGGGACCCTGGAGGGGATGGACCGAAGACAATGACCAAGCCATTTGTCTCGTGCCATCCCTCTCCAGCCTTCCACAAACTTTGGGCAGGGACACCACTCCTACCCTCTGGCTAATAGGACTCCATGGACCCAACCTCCATGACTTGATCTCACTTCCCTTTAAACTCTGTTCTAGTTGTAGCCTTCACAGCCTCCTGCAGCAAGGAGTTCCACAGGTTAACTATTTGCTTTGTCAAGAACCACTTTCTCTTACTAGTTTCAAGCCTGCTACCCATTCCTTTCCTTTGCTGTCCTCTAGTCCTTCTTTATGGGATCTCAGGAAGAACTTTTCTGAATGCACCCTCTCCACCCAACCCCTGCTTTTAGAGACCTCTATCCTGTCCCCCCTCCATCTCCTCTTTTCTAAGCTGAACAGTCCCAGTCTCTGTAGCCTCTCTTCATCTGGGACCTGTTCCCAACCCCTGATCATGTTAGTTGCCCTCCCCTCTCCCAGCCTTTCTCTTCCCCTCTCCCACCTCCTTTTCCCAGTCTCCCCCAGTTTTTTTCAATAAAGACAGAGTCAATGTTGGAAGAAACGTTATCTTTATTTTGTACATCAAGAAGAAGGGGGGCTAAGGAAGGGTAAGTGGAAGGAGGTGAGGGAGGAATGGGGTACGAGCCCCCGATGGGGAGGACTGGGCTGGCTCTGCGGGCTTCTGGGGGTGGAAGCTCTCCTGCAGCCCCCCAATTACTCCCTCTCCCCAGATGGCAGCCTGCGGCAAGTGCAGCCGGGCTGATGGCCGAGTGGTGTGATGTGCCCAGTGTGGGCACTCAGGGCACTCCAAGCCAGAACTTCTTTGCAAGCGGGGCACCCCTTAGAACTGTGTGTCCGGGGTGGGGGTCGGGACCCTTTAAGCGCAGCCCTCGGCTAGCCTGAGACAGTATCTCCATGCTCTAAGTCCTCCTTTTATGCCCTGCCGGCACTGCTTCCGGCCATCCTTAAGCCCTGTTCAGAGTCCACTCAATGTGGACTTACTAGTTCGAACTAGCAAAACGCTAGTTCGAACTAGTTTTTAGTTCTAGATGCGTTAGTTCGAACTAGCTTAGTTCGAATTAACTAATTCGAACTAAGTTAGTTCGAACTAGCGCTGTAGTGTAGACTTACCCTCAGAGAGTCTGCATCCTCTTTCATGCCCTGGAGAAATCCTAGGTTGGGTTTCCTGCAGTCACTAGTAACTACATTGTCTTTTTTTTTTTTTTTTTTTTGACGGTTGCAGTAGACATTACAACTCACTTAATACAAGAACCTCTTTTAAGGCATTAAATGGGGCGGCTATTTCAAGAAGTGATGAGTTTGCACAAACTAAATTCTTGCCCAAAGGAAGCGGGAAGGAATGCTCAAACAAGTTTCCGCCACTGCTGGATGCTGTGACTGTCTCTCATCAACACTGTTCCAGCACCTCATGTGTATTTCTGAGCTAGTATTTTCAGTACTAGTTTTTAATATGGTGTCCCTAGAGCCCACATACATTAAAACACAGTGAATATGATTGTCAGCTAACAGAAACTGTCCAAAGAATGTTCTTGCATAGTTCCCTATACGAATGCACCCGGTATTGCTCAGGGCCTTAACTCATTTTTAGGAGGTTGGGAGGTGTTGGGCAACTCAAGGCAGGGGGTGGATGCCTCAGGGCAGGAGATGAGGGGTGCACGAGTTAGAGCAGGGGGATGGGAATCGCGGGGGCAAAATGGTAGGGTTTCACAAAGTCTTTTCACTTAAATTGAGTAACTGCCTCAACTGTTGTGCTCTGAGAAAGGCTGCTTCTCCCCCTTCCCCAATATGGCTACATGCGCATGCCAGCTCCATCTTGTCTTGCTTCATTCCAGTCACTGCCAAGCCATATCACCAGAAACGATTTGTCATAATATTTTAGCATGCATATTCGGTGCCAGTTGTTACAAGCCGTGGACATTTTTCTTCAAGAAAAGCTTTCAGAATGTTCCTGAAGGTTCTCTCGCTCTCGCTAACCCTCCAAATGGGGCAAAAGATGGTTGTGATGAAATAAAGATTCAATGAAACAGAGGCAAAATGTGAAGCCACATCTCAAGGGCAGTACAATAACATGAGGCCATTTTCGGCTAAAAGCGTCATATCCTACCATCAGTCGCCATGCACTTCACTGAGCATCTTTCTTCAGAGAGCTGTTTATGGGAGCAAGCATGAGATGAAGGTCTAGTGTGCAAAAGGTTATTGCAACAAACCCGTTACAAGGCAAGGCCCAGTTTCCTTCTGGCCTACTGTGGTAGAGTTTCACAGCCAGGAATGCTTACTGACAAGTCTTTGTCTGAATCTCCAGAGGCCCTCATCCTGGGTACAGCTGTAGCTTCTTCATAAGACAGTACTATCTTGTAGGGGTGCAGAGGGAGGAACTGCCTTTCCTTAAATTCATAGGACCCCAGCCAGTTGAATACAACTGGAGAGAAGAGAAAGATTAATCCTATAGGAGTTACCATTAACTAGCATAGGGAGCAGGGACATCTGTTATTTCTTGAGCCGCTGATCAATCTAAATTGTACTTTCTACATGCCAAATCCACCTGGTTACACTAAAGTACCCTCCACTTATACATTCGGTCTACCTTGATCAGAAAATAGGGGTAATTTACACCACAAGTCACCTCAGGCCCACGTTTGGCTCAAAAGCCCAGATATTGATTTGCGTTCTGCTGGCATAAATTCAGACTAAATCCACTGCTGAAGTCAATGAAAGAAGAATAAATTAGATGAACAGCGGGCCCATCACATTTGGATTTATACTGATGGCTAGAGATAATTGCAATGTTCTTCACTGTGCGCTCAGAATGAGGCCGCCAGCTTTGCTAATGGGGTAGAGCAGATAGAATTCCAAGGGCTGGCTTCCTGTAGAATCTCGCAAGGTGGGCTGCTGCAGTTTGGATTGACTCTTACAGGGGGCATTGCTCCAGGAAGGTGGAAGAGGCCTTACCTGTTGCTCTAACAGCAAGCGCACTCTGTATGCTGCTGCATAGAAAGACAGATGAGAACAAAGACCAACACTGGCCGCAGACGCAGATACACAGAACAAACTGCGGGATCGATATATTCCTGGGTAATTTCACCTCAGATGGATCAAAAGGAACGCCTTCTGACTACGTGGGAACCTGTAGCAGAACGTCCAAGGTCAGAGAGCCTCAGCCAATTGTTTTCATTAGCATATTCCTGGCCTGCTATTGAAACAAAGCACAAGAGACCAGCTTATTTTTCTAAATATTAACTTTGCTGCCTGCTCTTCTCAGCTCTTCAGATGAAGATGTTTGCTCAACACATTTATTTATTTATATTCTTTCACCAACTATCTCCCCAACGAGGCCCTGTTTGGGGGTTTATTTTTCCCTTATGGGGAAGATTATTTATAAAAATTGTCTTACTGTCAAAACAGTAAAAGGAGTTTAAAACTAGAATCCCCACAGGTACCCAGCTGCCTGGAAAGCTGACTTTTGGAGAGAGCTCATTTCAGTCCCTCATTCTGCACTGCAGAAATGATATCAGAGAAGGAGCCCACACAGAGCTAGTTTATTTGTGTTAGTTGATGAGAAGAAGTTACCTACTTTGGCTCACCTGTTGTAGCTATTTCAAGAAGATGAGCAGCAGTAACAGGAGAATGGATGTCACTAGGCATAAAAGTGGCTCAGCTTTGGTTTCCCCATAAACATCTGCACTAAGCTGAGTGCCAGGGCATGAAGGCATTTAGCAAAAGGTCTCAAGGAATGGAGGATGGAACGGGCTAATAAAGAGAATGGGATAAAGAGAAGGATCAGGTCCATTTTTCCATGTTGCTATTTATCAGGTCTGTTGCCTTTTCCTGCTCACTCTGTAGATGGGAATATAATGAGCCCTATTGTGCAAATTAGCTGAAATGACCCCAGTCACACCTTACCTTTGGGATGCCTAGTAGATCCAGCATATACCCATAGCACTGTGCCAGAAAAGGGGAGGAGTCCTGAGGGAGATCTTTTAGTGGTCCTGGAACCAGGTGAATTCACTTCCTCTTGTTAAACTATTCCCATCAATATAATTATACACACTGAGAGGGAACCCACCGTCCCTTCTTATAATGGTTTTTATTAGAGCCCTGAGCATCCTGGGAAAGAAACTGCACATCAGGAGAGGCTGATAACATGGGGCCCAACACTGTGCAAAGCTCTCTCTGAAGAGTAGGTGAGAGGTGCACAACTGGCTGAGAAGAATTGCACCTGGGGTCAGGTGGGCAACCAATATTGAACTCTTTGTGGAGTTTTGCAACATGGCAAAATGAACCAAACATTTAACGTGGAAACAAGCTTTATTATAACAGGACTCTTGGTGTGCTGGAGAAACCTGAAAGGAAGATAGCTTTGGTCTGCCCACCCTTATGGAGGGACCATTTCTGTAACCAGTGAATTAATCAATAAAGCTGTTCCACTAGTACAGAGAAATCTCAGATAAACGGGACTATGTCTAAGTAAGACCAGAATCTTAAAGGCACTCTGGATGGCACAGGGGATAGGTTAAATCAGTGGTCCCCAATGCAGTGCCCGCAGGCGCCATAGCGCCCCCCGGGGCATTTATCAGGGCCAGCCCAAGCCATACTTGCGTCCCGGCCCTGGGTGCGTGGCCCCACCCCCGGATGCATGGTGCAAGCGTGGCCTTGCCCCTCGGCGCCCGGCAGCCCCAAAAGGTTGGGGACCACTGGTTTAAATAGATGGTAAAATAGCTCCCCTCACATTTAAGGCTGATAAAATCACACAAGCAAGGAGCCGCTATTTCATTTCACTGAAACATGCCCTAATGGAGCAACATTCAGCTGTGCTGGATTTATTCGCTACCAAGCTTCCAGTGTTATTGAAAGAAAGAAATTTATGTCGCCTGGGCTAGTCTGTCTGCTCAGGCATTTCTTCACAAAGAGCTGCTGGAGAAAGGCCAAGCTCTATTCCAAAAATGAAGAAGAGTCAGCACTGAGAATATCGCAGCTGTAAGCTCAGTGAGAATCGTACTGAACTGATCAGCTTTTGACTGAGTCTTTCCTGTTGTATCTCTAAGGCCAATTTTTAAAAGGCATTTAGACAGCTAAAGATGCAGAGGGGTGCCTGGGACAGGGCCATCCCTACCGATAGGCAAAACACACAGCTGTTCTGGCACCATGACATTTGGGGCACCTCTGGCACCTCCCACTCTATCCCCCGCCAGCCCCAGCCTCCAGCCCCATCCTGCCCATGAGCTGTGCCCAGCCTCCACTCACCAGGCAGCAGTGAGCAGCGCGGGCGCAGGCTGTGGAGCTCAGGAGGAGCAGGGGGCAGCTGTCAGCCAGAGAGAAGTGGCACTTTGAAGGGGAAACTGCCCCTTCTCTCCAGCTGCTGGCTGTATGGCTGCCCTGTGGCTCCTCCTGCATCCACCAACCTGGGCTAGCACAGCTCACCGCCTGCCGTGCCTCACGCCTGCTCCCCAAGCCTCCTTCCCTGCCTGCTTCTGCCTTGGGTTGCCAACTCTCCTGACCAGATGGACCGGATGCCATTTGTGGCAATGTTGTCCAATCTACTCCCCACAGCTTCTGCCCCCAATGTTCCACCCCTGCCCCACGGAGCATCCGCTCTTCCCACAGGGAGGGTCGGTAGTGCTGAGCTGCGTATGATATCCACATTGGTAGGCATGGCCCTGCCCATGGGGATTTTCAAAAGCACTTAACTCCCCCGGTTAACTCAGACATGGATTCAGATTGGATTTGACTAATCATGAGACACAAGGTGAGTGAGGCAATATCTTTTATTGGTCCAACTTCTATTGGTGGAAAAAAAAACCCCATGCTTTCAAGTTGCACAGAACTTTTCTTCAGGTCTAATCTTGGCAGGCAGCGGCCAGGGCCTGATTCCAAGCACTCACAAATCACCCTGAAGTAAAAGCCCCTAAAACCTCAGGCCACTCTGAGCCTGTTGATTACTCTGATAATAAGGAACTGTTAAGAAAAACGAATGGCATTTACAGAGGCTTTTATCTCTCACCCAGATATTCACCCAGATTCCCAGCAAGTTCTGAAGCAATTCCACAACACCCTCCATCCTTCCTCTTACTTCATCTTCCTAATCAGTGGCTGGGCGGAGGCAATTTTCTATTTGGTAACAACGCAGATGGAACACAAATAATGCCTGTTAACATTTCTATCTCCTCCTTGCAGCACTGCTGTCTCCTGCCCCCTGCTGCTCACAGGATGCCACTGCACTAACTCAGTTACATGTGCACATGCTCTACTATTTTTATTATTACAACACGTTACTACAGCACCCCTCATTTACACTAAAAGCAAGGGAGAGAGGGAACCTTTTGCTTGTCAACTGCCTTTGACAGGTAATGGCTAGATTGTACAAACTGCACACGGCCAGGGTAAGGAGCAATGGAGAGCTACGCCCTCCTCCCCCTTGGGGAAGGTCAGTGAGAAGTAGGGTTGCCAGGTGTCCGGTATTGAACTGGACAGCTCGGTATTTGCGCCTTCTGTCCAGTAAAAAAAATTCAAAAAATACTGGACATCTAAAATGTCCGTTATTTTCTGTTTTTCCTGGGGCTGCGACTGCATTTTGGCCTTGGTACTTTTTTTTTGCGTTCAACAACTTTTTCTGCTCTCAACAGAATTTTTCCTCAGCATTTTTTTGGGGGGAGGGGCGGTATTTTTTGTGAAACCATCTGGCAACCCTAAGTAAGAAAGTTTGTCTCAGAGAGGCAGAATTCTTTATTTTGAGGTGGAGATGCTTGGCCCTTCAAAGGCTGTTTTCCCCCAACTACTGTGGGGTAGATTATCTCCCTAAGGCTGCATGGGAGTCCCAGGATCTACTGTTGTGGCTGACCTTCTCATGGCCTATGCTAGGTAAGGACAAAGGCACCATCCACCTCATAGCATAATTAAGTACATTCTGTTAGATAACTTCAGTATTTAAAAGACCTAAGTATTTCTTGGTGTAAATACAGAGCCATGCCTGGGCAGACTGCCGCTATGCAGATAAGCTCATTTATTTACCTTATGCAAAACTGATGCATGAATAGCAGCTATAGCTGTTTATTTTAATGTGGGACCTTTAGATCTGTGTTTAAATACTGCAGGGAGTATATGGCCATTGTGCTCATCTGTTTTGTCTGCACCTCTTTCGTATTTTTTCCTCCCACAGGGATGGAGCTACATACTGCATTCCTCCCTGCATAGTGTGGTCAGCAATACACAGCATAAAGACTAAGGCCATATCTATATTTACAGTGCTGCCTTGGCACAGCCGTACAGCTGCAGTGGCACCGCATCAGAGCATCTGGTGAAGATGCCCAATGCCGATGGGAAAAAGCTCTCCTCCCATCATGATATCATCGTGATAAAATCACCTCCACCAGTGGCAGAAGCCATGTCGTGGAGAGCAGCTCTCCCACTGAGATAGCACTGTGCACACAGGTGCTTATGTCAGTGTAACTTACGTCCCTTTGGGGGCAGAATTCAAACCCAAGTTACACAAGTTATGCCAATACAGGCTATAGTGTTAGTGGACTAAAACTGGACATGAGCCTTTGGCAGGTTCTGTTGCAATATTAAGCCATGTATGCAATTCAGATGTTACAGCTCCCAGAGTGGTGGTAAGAATGATACAGTTGGGGAAAAACAAGCCCAGGGATGTTTCTTTCTATTTATGCAGAGTGGAAAACAAATGTGGGCAGAATTTGGAGAGTGAGCCAAAGTGGGGAGGAGGCCGGCTCAGAGCACACTCAAGGAGCTGTAGGCGGAGAAGGCCTGGAGCAACACACGCCGTGTGCTCCCCTCTGAACATAGTCAATAAGAAACCTGTGTACAAGTTCTCCAGAGTAGCACTAACTCCCTTTCACTTTGTGGATATTACCAGTGGACTTCCCCAGCCTCACTTTTTTCCTCACAGGAGCATAATCAGGCATGCAAAGTGGTGAAGTCACTGGCCCAAACTGGCATCAGAGTTTGGAGGGGAACTACTGAGAGGTCTGTGGTCAGTTTGGTAGGTTGGACAGCCCCTCACAAAAGCAGAGTTGTGTACAACTCATCTACAATACCCTGCCAGAGTTTACTAAAATAAATGGAAAGAAGCAATTTCCAATGCATTACATGAGCAGCAAAGGATGATTTACAGAAGCTAAAGGTTCCATGTTCACAGAAAGATAGTGCCTCACAAATTATTTATCTTTCAGATCAGTTACTCTAGAGAGATAGGGAGTGATTTAGAGTCATTACCAAAGAGTGATTTGTATGCAGAGAGGCTATTGCTCATTGCAACATCTCGCTGGCAAAATATAGATGATTAAGTAGCATGCTCTCGCAAACAACATAAAGTTTCTTGTTTGCATACTCACATACAGAATCACAGCTTGCCAGCATTTTATTATTGTTGGGATTAAAATTCTAAGAACTATTACCACCTTTACATTTGTTTAATATCAAATCATCTAAAAATCAAATACCTTCTAAAAGGGCCAGGTGGGTCACTGGACAATTTTAGGAGAATAGTACAAAAAAATTGCCTCTTCACTGGCCTTTGGAGAGCATTGCTCCTGTCAGGGTCTTCCAAACCACAGCTCCACTTGGAACTCCCCATCTAGCAGGATCTCCAACAAATGCAGAAAGGAGCAGAAGAAGGCATTGCAGACTCTGTAAACATACAAAATAGGTAGCCAGACATCTGCCAAATTTGTACGGGCAAAGTGTTCTAAGCAATACATGACTGTGCATTCAAAATTTCCCCTCCAAACTCCGAAGCTGCTTTTAGATTAGGGTCATTACTCATTAGGTCTCTCTGGAAGTGAGTGGCTTGGTCAAATTTTGGTAAAATCTATTTTATTAGTTACAAGTGTATAGAGGAAATTGGAACTTTTAAGATGTGTTTGGCATTTATATAATTCAAATAGTGTTGGTCTTATTCATATGTAGATTTACAGTCCAGTTGCTCCTAACAATTAATATTATTAAGTTTATTTAGAAAACAAGTTACAGTGTTTAATTTTAGCAGAGCTGAAATCATGCTATGATTTTGTTTTGCTTTGCTTCCTTTAACCTGCTCTACAAATTTGACTTGCTTCTGCTACTTTTATTCTTTTCACTATTTTTAATTTTTGGACTAAAATGTAATTAAAATCACAACCATCCTGCATTTTAATAACATTTACAGCCTGATTCATGAAAATAATATCTCCATATTTTGCCTGTACATTAGTGTAAAATCAGAAAATAGATTGGGTCTCTTCTGATGGCTACAATCCGAAACAGAAATAGCAAGGAATTCACAATTAATAGCAACATACCAGATGTGCTCCAATCACCAGTCAAGGTATTAACAAGAGGCAGTTATTTGTGCCTTCTCTATTCTTTGTATTTTATTTGTCTTCAAGAGCAAATCCTGGAACCAACCTCAGTGACTGAGCTCTGGGGATCTCAGTGGTAGCTGAGGGGGTGAATTAATCCCCTGGTCTTCAGTTCCTCCCACATGGCCAGTCTCTTTGGTGGTGTCTACAAGCAGCGTTATTTTGGAATAACTGACGTTATTTTGGAATAACAGTGCTCATCTACACAGCAAGCCATTATTTCAAAATAATGTTGAGCTAGGGACTTCGTACTCCAGCTCCTGTAACCCTCATTTCACGAGGAGTAAGGAGAGTCAGAGGAAGAGAATGTTCTTCCTTCGACTTTCTGTTGCGTCGACAGCGCCAAAAGCCGAATTAAGCTTTTTCAACTTCAGCTACACAATTGACATAACTGAAGTTATGTATCTTACTTGGACTTTTGCCCTGCTGTGTAGACATGCCCTTTCTGGAACATACCTCCTAGCCAACAGACTGTGCCCTCTTGTATAAACTGTCTGGCTGGTGCAAGAGCACTGACAATGCCCCAGACTCCTTCATTCCTTGCAAGGGGGAGTTGGGATAGAGCTTCACCTACATCCTAGGCTCCCATGTAGCATGCACTTAGCAGAAGGCAGGATCTTCACATAATTTGAAGGGCAGTGATTTTTTTTCCTCACTGCTCACAGATGTGAGGAACCAACAGCGATGACTGAAATCAGACACTGAACAGGCATTGCGCAAGTCTCTCCAGGCAGCTATGCCAGTTTCTCTCAATCCTGATGTGTAGACTGCCATGCTAACAGGGGGCATCGCTGAATCCTGTAACTGTGCATTTCTGTGAATGCCCATGTGGAATGAACTGGAGGACTGGGGCTTACAACACTATAGTCGTTCTGCTTTTGAAAGGCAAATTAGGATCACCACCTTTCATATTCCAGGCAAAACTGGAAACACCGTGTTTCTGTTCGTACATTTAATCTGTGTCTGACCCATCTACTGCCTTGTCCCAAATTTTTATGGGATAATATCTAGAACTAACAATTCCATCTCACAGTAATTTTTGAAGATTCAAAAAGACATTGTGTGTACGCATGCACTGGGCCAGGATGTGGGATATCCAAATTCAAGTCCCTGCGAGAGAGCGAGAGCGAGAGCGAGAGCGAGAGAATGAACCTAACACAGGTCCTTCCAAATATAGAGACTGCGTGTAACATGAAATGTAGGAAATGACTAGATCAGATTCAATCTTGACTTGATAACATTTATTTAATATTCTCTAAAATATGCAAGAATTTAAAGAAGCACATAAGCAATCAAATGCAGCCACGGAGAAACCATACTGTGAATAAATAAGATGCACAATGAGAAATACACAATATTGAATGAAATAGTACTGTACTTTAACAACCTTTGAGAAACAAACAACTCAAACTATAGGTTTAGTTTACTCACGATATAAAAAACTTGACTTTTAAAGAAAAATATAGATTCAATCCAATCCTAGGGCCAGAGCCTGTACAAACTGAAGTCAACAGCAGTTTTGCCACTGACTTCAACGAGTTCATGATCAAGTCCTTAGTTTGCCTCCACAGGCACTTTAATTATATATTATTTTTAAAAGGCCTAGCTTGAATACTATTACAAAAATGACAAAACATCAACTCAAAAGTATGTGTCAGCAACTTCCAGAAAAATAATGCAGAAATAGGTTATCTATCCATGCACAGAATAAGGCAAAAGCTAATTCATTCCAGTTAGGAATAATAAATTTTACTAATTTCTTCTTCACAACACAAACATTTTAGACTTTTTTTTAAATTAATGGATATATTATGTATCATATTATTTTTCACTTTTTCCTATCTCTACTGAGAAAGCTGGCACTGAAATGTCAAAAAGGAACTGTTCATGGATTAAACTTACTGTATTCTGTTCCGTAACAACCACAAAATTTCATCTGGGTTTATTAATAGTGTCTACCATGAAAAAGCACACACTATTATAAGCTAACAATTCATAGAGTTGAATGTACATTAAAATGTAATCCATGAATTTCAAACACTCAGTTTTAAAATATTTTTTCAGACTAAAAGCTGCAGAAAATTTGTTCTTAAATATTCTACAGAAAATTCTGAAACATCTAACATTTTAAATTTCTCACGCTTTCTTCTTAAAAATATTTAAATTAGTTCACTAGCCCAGCCTTTTGAAAAATAATCCGAAAAAGATAATCGATTACAAATCTTTTGTTTTAATTAGCGTGACCAAAGGTTTGTCATCTGGGCTGTAATCTTCATAAGCAATAGGAGTTGCATCATACATTGCAGGTCGGGATTTCTTTCCAAACCTAAAAGGAGGGGAAAAAAAGGCTGTGAGACAAACAGAAGTACATATTTCGTAATGGTAATAATCCACTTATTCACAAATCCCCGTCAAAAAAATCTTTTGGGGAAAACTGTAAATTCTAAACCATATTGCTTTTTTTTTCATTCAATAGTAAAAATACAGAATGATCTGTCCCTGGAATGTTTGAACTATGTGGATCTCAGAAAACAAGCCCTGTCTAAAAAGAGTAAGGAACAGATTCTGTACCCCAATTCTTTGGAAGTTTTACCACTGAATTCAACAGAATCAAAATCACTCACTAAGGCTGAAATCCTAGCTCTGTTGAAATCAGTAGAGAAACACCCACTGGCTACAATGGGCCCAGAATTCTATTTTGAGAGAGAAGCAAACAACAAACAACACTGAGGTTCCCTGACGCAATGTAACACAGTTATGACACACCTTTCATTAGTTTTCTTCCTATTAGCCATCTGTTAATAAATAAAACTATATAGTCAGGTTGAATTGTAAACTGGCAGATGAAGTGTGAAATAATTCAACTAGATTTTTTTTTTTTTGCTAACTAGATGTATCCATTTGAGATTTTATCAAAATTGTATCAAAATTGCAATGCTGAAAAACAATGCCTTTTAGTGCACCACTCACATGAACACATGAGCAGCAGGTATATCAGGCAAGGAGAGGCAATGCCTATCCTGCGTCTTAGTGCTCAACCTCTCCCTTTTTCCAATCCCTATTCTGACCATTCCTGAAGGCTCCCACAGTAAGCTTGCAGACTTGTGATTCTTCCCCCAAAGTGGTTCTGTTAATTTAAAAGTGAAAAGACTTCCAGCTTGTCAAAACTGTTAGCATAACATTGAACCTATGGGAAGGGCCATTAAGTGGTAATGAATTCATGTAACATGCATGTGCCAATCCTGAATTTACTGACAAAAACATTTGTGCATTACTATGTCCACAGCAGTGTTTCTCAACCAGTGGTACGAGTATTCTTAGGGGTACTTGAGAGAAGTCTGGGGGGTACGTCAACACAACTGAAATTTGGAGAAAACTGAATTTTTGTTTTAAGTTTTACAGCGCTTTATTATTTTTTGTACTTTTTACACCCAAAACTTTCATCACCCATCCGGCTACTATTCAGTTGTTTAAACAAATGTGTTGCAATGGTAGAAAAAAATGTGTGTGTCTGAAAACTGTAGGTACTGGGGGTACTTATAATTATTTTTTTAAAGGGGTACTTTATAAAAAAAGGTTGAGAAATACTGGTCTACAGGAACTCAGTTTTAAATTTGCCTTAAATATTTCATTAGTTTGCTGCTGAAGATTATGAAATCACTTCTCTAAAAAATCCCTGCATAGATATTTAGATGAACAATCCGAATACTCAGCATTAACCTTAAATTCATGGAACTTCAGACATAGTTTTTTAAAGGAATTCTTCAAAAAAAACACCCTAAAGTAGACATTTTAATTTTAATTACTATAGCACAAAAACTTGCTTCCAGAATCTTCCATCCTTTCCATCGATATTTACTCTCCTTTCATCCCCTTGTTGAAGAGAGCCCTTAAATGGGCATTACTTTTCTTCCAGATAGCTGTACAAGCGAGTTTCCTTTTTACTTCTGACTATACAATGAACTAGTTTTAAGAGTTTCAGAGGGGGAGCTGTGTTATTTTTTTTAAGTTTTTTCAGTTACAGACTAACAAATAGTTTTGTAGCACCTTAGGGTATGTCTACACTTGCACCCTAGTTCGAACTTGGGATGCAAATGTAGGCATTCAAAATAGTAAATGAAGCCAGGATTTAAATATCCAGCACTTCATTAGCATAATCTCGGCCACACACTGTTTTGGAACCCAGCTGATTCGAAAGTGAAAGTGTGCTCCAGGCCGCGTTAATTCGAAGCAAACCCCTTGGTTTGAACTAATGTTACTCCTCATTTTTTGAGGCTGGGCAAGAGATGCTTTCTAAACCATTTCCCCCACTTAGCACGTCTGTGCTGATCTAGATATTTGCTACTAAAGAGGAGTGTTGTATATGATTTCTCTCTCTTCCACTTGATCTTTACCAATCTGTCACAACCTAAGAGACACGTGTAAGGGTTGGGACAAAAACAGATGAAACTGGAAAGACCTGACACAGCAGATGAAAATAACCACCATCTTGAGTATAAACATTTCTATCAAATATCTTACATAATAGGAATCTACTATTCTCTATATGCATATCTGCTATTGATTCCAAACTGACACCTGAAAGGGGGTCTGATTTTCAGAAAGTGCTGAGAACGTGTTATTTGAAAACAGGCCCCTTTAATGTGTTTCAAGTTGAGCACCTAAACTAAGTCACTTTTGATAACATAGGCCTTGGTAGTCTCAGTATGTATATACATGTCTGTGTACAAGACAACTGGGAATTTCTGGTTCCTCGCCTGTTCTGAGAGCACCAATTTATACTGCTTTCTAGCATACCGAAACAGAAATAAAGACTGAAGACTGTACACTAAATCTCAGAAAAGTACCAGCTTGGCAGCTGTAGAGTAGATTTTTTTATAGCATCAAATGATTTATTTCTCATTTTCCTTTTTTGGCAGTGCACAATTATTATTTGCAAATCAAACATTCTTTTTCAGTGACATTAACTAGAATATATTTCACAAAGGTGCACACAAAAGTCCTTTTTTATTTACAGGCTCTGGCATTCTCCCTTTGAATGCAGGCTTCAAAAGCCTATATGAATGCAGCCCCAATCCAAAGGCTTTTTATGAGCTTGTTCATCTTGACTCTCACTGGTTTCACTGAAAGGCCTCCCTTGGCACTATGCAGAGATTAATTCAGAACAGGCCAGAGAGGTAAAGGAAAGGACTCCAACAAACAGTCCAGGTCCCAAGATTTGGAAAACCTGACAGCAGCACTGTTTCCATCACATCCATCAACAACTTGCAGGGAAAATAGTTTGAGTCAAGGTAAATGAGCAAATTAAAAAGGCTTTGGACTGGGGCACTGAATCACAAAGTGCCCTCTGTCCTCCCCGGGACATGGAGGAGCAATTATCTCACCAGCTACCTTCCTCCTCTCTACCCCCTAAAGAGGGTAGGGAGAGGAGTGAACATCTAGTGGGCCTTGAAGATAAAGATCTAGGAGAAAGATTATAGTCATTAGGCAACCCCCTCTCCATCCAAGATAACATCAAAGGAAAGAGGAGGTGCTACAATCTGTATGGCTAGGGGTTATCAGGCTTCCAGTAGGAGAGATGCTAGCCAGGGTAGGAAAGCCCTGAGAAAGGGAATGAGCAATACTTGGCTACTCCAAACACTCTCCTGAAACATTCAGCTACTAAGAAAAGCACCAACAGTGGAGACGATTTTATTTGGGTCTCATATACCTGCTATGCACAAGGCCTGAGTCTCTTTAAATGTCATCAGTGGCCACATCTGGGAAAACCCTGCTGCACAGAGAGTGAGAATGCAAAGAATTGGGAAAACATGGCCACCAATCATACCGTTGCTGAATCACGCTTTTGCCAGTAGGAATATCAACGAGTAGTTGACTAGACTATTAATCAATAAGCCTAGGCTTATCAGTTAATCTTATTGACTACTCGCATTTCCCCCCCCCCCCTTTGCAAGAGAGGCAGGAAGGGAGGGGAAGCAGGAGCCTGTGCTGGGAGGGGCTGGCTTAAAAACACCGGCTCTATGGTGCTGCCTGCCTCCCCCCGATAGAGGCAGCAGCATGGGGGGGGGGGGACAGGCAAGGTTGCCTCAGAGCAGCCTCTGTCCACAGTGGGCATGAGCTTCCCACAGACAGAGGCTACTCTGCCTCCCACGGAGCAGCCATTGTTCTCCGCAAGCCTGGGCCCACCACAGGCAGAGGCTGATTCCCAGTAGTAGCCCCTGTCCACAGGGGAGTCCAAGCTCCCCGCATACCGTGGCTAGTCTGCATCTCCCAGAGCAGCCTCTGTCTGTGGGGAGCTTTCCCCCCGCAGACAGGAGCTGCTGCCACCCCACACTGCTCCCTCTGTATCAGAGGCAGCAGTGCAGGGCAGCAGGCAGCCAGTCCGTGAGGGGAGCTGGTTTTTAAACTGGTTCCCCTCGCAGACTGGTTCCTTGGGAATGGGGCTGGGATTGCTGCTAGCCGCGCCCGTGGGGACTTCGAAAAGTCATGTCACATCGAAGATTTCATGCAGTTACATGACTATTCAAGTACCTGCTATCTAACATCCCTATTTGCCAGGCAGTCTCATATTTCCAGATGGGTGAGAGTAAATACTCCATCTGTTCTCTAGCTGAGGACGGGAAAAGGGCATGGCCAGAGGGGGCTTCACTTCAGCAGTTCCTGGCTGTTATATTGCTCCAAACGGGAGCTAGACAGCAGGCATAGTTTGAGCATTTTTGGCGGGGGGAGGAGGAGAGGGAAGGAGAGAGGGCATACCACTAGAAAACTGCTGAGGGAAGCCCAGGCCCAAGGCAGGAAGAATGTGGGGATTCTGGAAAGCCAGGAGTGAAGAAACAGCCATGGTGAACAAACGAGTTAGGAAGCTCCTTCATCCCTTGACCTACTTTAATCTGTGGTTACTGGCCCTGGTTTTATCACTAATAATCTGGTTCATTAACTGATCACATATGATACATGCGACTGTATCATTAGCTGTTCTGTCCATTATTTGGCTTCCATTTTAGCTGCAAGCAAACACTATTTCCAGTTCTTATTTGGCTGCCAATGGAAATTAATTATTCAGTTTCTATAGATGTACTTTAAACAGCTGTTTATTACACCAGCATAGCAGGATGGAAACTGATCTACAGACTAATACAATGACCTCCCATGCTGATGGTATCAGCAAGTTACCTGCCATTGTTATCTCACAAATAGCTGATCTAAACTATACATTATACCTCAAATGGATTTTACTCATTGTAGTTGGTGTGAAATGTTTCAATTATATTTAGATTGTGGCGTTGAACAAAATGCATATGCAGCATTCTTTCAAAAACCTTTTAATTATATTGATTTCTCAGTCATCTAGCACAATACGTGACTCTCCCACAACCATTTAAGGATTTATATTCATAATACTATTGCAAGGCAGAAAAGAATTATAGCCCTTTCATGAATAGAAAAACAAAGATTAAATGACTTGACCAGGGTCACACAGCAATCTGTGGTAGACATGAGCATTGATCCCAGATTGCCAAAGTCTTGCTCCAATGATTTAAAACCAGAGACCAATCACTGGCATTTTGATGAATTATTTAGTGATATTTTGTTTTGTTAAGTATCAAACTAATTTTGAAGAATATATGTAACAAAACAAATAAACTGTTCCCAAATGCATTATTAGTTACTACTCAAAGTTAGTGTACGATCAAGTATGTAGATTTTGAAATGTGTAAATATAACAAGAAAAATAAAGGCTTACAAAAGGAAAAAAGAATACTTACACTCTTTCCAAAATGAAACTCTTCATAGACTGGTGAAAAGGGACAGATTCAGCTCTCAAGAACACTGTGTAAATCCAGAGTAATTCTACTGTCTTCAGTGAAGCTGCACTGGATTCACATTGTTTCACTGAGACCAGAGTGTAGCCCAGATGTAATGATGAGCAATTAAAATAATGATATATTCTAATTTGAAAGCAGTACACCTTTTCTATTTGTCAATAGCAATTAGCTGATGCAGTGCTACTACACAAGAATTTGAAGTTGGTATAGCAAAGGGATTCCATTTTCCTTCCCTTCCCCACAACAAACCTGGCATGTCGGATAGAAGCAATTGCACTACTAAATTCACTGTCGATGCTTCTACAATTGTAGAACTCCTCATAGGCTGGCCTGGAAGATCCTTGGTATTCAATGCGGCTGATGCGACATATCCCCACAATCAGAATGATCAGCATAAGGACAAATGCAACACAGAGGGCTCCAATTATGATGTAGAGAGAATGACGAGGCATGTTTGTTAGACTCTCTGCCATGTGCCCCGACTTCCACTGTAGATCTGGCAATAAATAAATAAGTAAATAAACAAACAAACAAATACTTGCTGAATAGAAGTTTGGGGTATATTCATTTTCAACATATCTAAATAGAATAACTTTAACAACAGAAGTCTATTAAAATTATATATTACATTCCAAGCTCAGACATGGACATAACTATATTTAATATGCTGTAAATACCAATATTAAAAATCTGAAAGATAGTTTTGATTTTGGGTGGCCCTGTAACTGCTAATTGAGAATCATCAGTTGCAATGACTACAAGAGCAGAGTTATAATTACCAGCTCTGTCATCGATTTGCTCTATAACCTTGATAATACCACTTAACCTCTCTGTACTTCCATTTTCCCTTCTATACTTTCATAGTTTATTCATAGCTTTCCAAGTCTTCTAGTTTGTTCTGCTGTATAAAACAAAGGTCACAGAATTACACACAGTTACTCTAGCATTGAGCCTAACAATAATTTGTGATTGACTGAATCATATCTTCCAAAAAGGCATCCAGTCTTGATCTGACGACGTCAAAAGATAGAGAATTTACCACTTTCCATAATAGTTTGTCCAAAGGTTTATCACTTTATTAAAAATTGATGCCTGACTTCTAATTTGAATTTGTCTGTCATTAACTTGTAGTCATTCTTCCTATGCCTTTCTCTGCTGCATTAAAACCCTTTAGTACCTGGTATTTTTTCCTTGTGAATGTACTTCTACACTATAATCAAATCACTTCTCAGATTGAGTTATTTAAGTTTTTTGCTGTAAGGCATTTTCTCTAGCTCTTGAATAATTTTTGTGGCTCTTTTCTGCATCCTCAAAAATTTGTCAACAGCTGTTTAAAAAATGTGGACACCAGAACTGTAGCCAGTATCGTATTCAACAATGCTATATACCATGGCTACGTCTACACTGGCGTGATCTTACACAAAAACTCTTTAGCACAAGAGTTCTTGAGTTAAAGTAGTTGCGCAAGAGAGCGTCTACACTGGCATGTGCTTTTGTGCAAGAGCATCCTTGCCAGTGTAGACGCTCTCTTGCGCAAGAAAGCTCTGATGGCCATTTTAACCATAAGGCTTTCTTGCTCAAGAAATTCATGTTGTCTGTCTACACTGGCCTCTTGCACAAGAACACTTGTGCAAAACGGCTTATTCCTGAGTGGGAGTGTCAGTGATCTGGCGCAAGAAGCCCTGATTCCATACATTAGAACGTCAGTTTACTTGCACAAGAACAGGCGGCCAGTGTAGACAGGCAGCAAGTTTTTCCGCAAGAGTGGCCGCTTTTGCGCAAGATCGCGCCAGTGAAGACACAGCCCATGGGTCTCAAACTCACAGCCGGCAGGCCATCTACAGCCCAAGAATTTCCACAATCCAACCCATGTGGCTGCTGATATGCGAGCCACTTCCCTCAAACCCAGCCTCTGCTTTGTCCCCCCACCCCTGTCCAGCCCTCTGCCCCCGCACTGCACCCCTTCCCTCAAACCTCCTACCTCAAGGGACGCAGCCTTGGGGATTACAGGGGGAAGGGGGCCTGGAGTGGCAGCCCAAGTCGGAGTCCCCTGCACTCTCCACGGTGGCAGGAGCTGCAGAGAAGCAGCCCAAGGAAGCTGCCCCGAACCATTCTATTGACAGGACAGATCTGCATGCGCCTCCCCTGGCCACAGGAATGTGCCTGCAGGGGAGCTGCTCTAGCCTTGCTGAGCTGCTGGTAATGGCCCAAGGGTATTTAAATAACCTGGGGGCAGCAGGTGGACACATGATTGCTGCATCTAGACTACATCCCTCTGTCGGCAGAGGGATGTAAATGAAGCACTTTGAAAGTGCAAATGAAGCCGGGAGTTAAATATTCCGCACTTCATTTGCATAATCACGTAATGGCGCTCTTTCAAAAAAGCGCTTTTGAAATTGAAACTGCAGTTTAGACATGGTTCTTTCGAAAACGGGGCGCTTTTTCAAAGGATCCTGTAAACCTCATTTTTTGAAAAAAACCTTGAAAACCTCATTTTCGAAAGAACCGCATCTAGACTGGTTTCAATTTCGAAAGAGCGCTTTTTTGAAATAGCGCCATTATGTGATTATGCAAATTAAGTGCAGACTATTTAAATCCCGGCTTCATTTGCACTTTTTAAGTGCTTCATTTACATCCCTCTGCCGACAGAGGGATGTAGTCTATATGTAGCCAGGGGGAGGTGGAGCACATGGGCTGGCAGATGCATGGAGGGGCGAGGCATGGAGCCCCTCTCTCTCCCCCATGCTACCCAAAACTGCTGCCAGAGGGTGTGCCCACTGGCCTGCTAGAACAACTTGAGCACAGGCCCTAAGGTAAATTCAGGCTATATACAAAGGTAAAATAACTTGTCTACTTCTATTCACTTCTCCCCTAGTTTATATACACAAGGATTGCATTTGTCCTTTTGGGCACATCATTTTATGAGGGGCTCATACTGAATTGCTTGTCCATTGGGACCCCTAAAATCCTTTAATCCTTTTCAGCGTCAATTTTCTAGGATACAGTTTCCTATTTTGTAGGTAGGACTTGCATTCTTAGCTCTCTGACTTTGCATGAGACTGCATCAATACACATTTTGATGGAATTGGTCCCGTTTATCAGATCACTCTTTGTGACTTGCCCTGGCTTCATCATTATTTACCATTCTGCCAATCTTTGCCTCATTTGCAAGTATTATCAGCAGTGATTTGTATTAACTTCCAGTTCATGCTCCAGATCTTCTTGGAATCACAAAATCGTAGGGCTGGAAGGGAACTTGGAAAATCATCAAGTCCAGTCCCCTATGCTCCAGGCAGGGCTAAATATTCTAGATCATCTCTGACAGGTGTTGGTTTAACCTTCCCTAAAAATACCCACTAGTGACACAGATTCCACAAAGATCTCCAATGACTGAGATTCCTGCTCAAGAGCTTTGAGACACTTGGTTTTAACATGTACATAAAAGTGATAGCTGTTCTTATTACTTCACTTGCAAAAAAAAAAAAAAAAAAAAAAAAAAAAAAGATTCAGAGGGGTAGTTGAGTTAGTCTGTAACAGGAAAAACTTAAAAAACAACAAATAGTCTAGTAGCACCTTAAAGACTAACAGAACATGTAGATGGTATCATGAGCTTTCGTGGGCAAAACCCAAAGAGAAAAAGAAAGAATCATCCTTGGATGCAATTAAATAATTTAAAGGACTCCTTCAGGGCAAAACAGTTGCAAACTGAAACCTGGTAAAAGAGGTTCCTTGTGGAGAAACTTTCCTATTGGCTTGTGTGCATGTATCTAAAATGCTTTGCAAAAAATTAAAGATCGTCTGTTAAACTATTCAAACAGTGCCATAAACATGTTGACTGTAGTTGACTACAGGCTATCCAAGTTTTACATTTTCCATGCTTTCTACCCAAGGAAGCAAAAAAGAAGAGTTCTTAAATCTCAGATATACTTCCCAGGAGACTATAGTTGTCTGCCTTTATAAAATAAGCAAGATTCAATTGAAAAGAAAGCATTTTAGTAATTCCTGTGTGAGAACCAGACGAGATAGCATAGCCCTGGTATATCCTCACATTAGATCAATGCCTTTTAACACAAGCCTATTATTTTTGCATCAAAATGTTTCCATTTCATTTCAGCTATTTAATCATCAGGAAAATCACAAACATGATCGACTCTCTCCAAGTTTTGTGTTTAGATTCTAAGTAAATAGATTTCATTTTATAATAGTCAAAGATTCATTTAAGGCCAACTGTTCCTAGCTGTTACAGAGGCACAGGTTGGACCTCCCTGGTCCTGCTGCTGTCCCCAACCAAGCTTCCTAGGTCCCCTTGTAGCCCTGCTGAGCTGTGCGCCAGCTCCCAGCTCCTCCCCAGCCCAACTGATCCACATGCCAGATCCAGGCGCACCTCCTCTGCAGCCCAGATGAGCCATGTGCTGGCTTCCGCCCCCACCTCACAGCCCAGATGAGTCACGTGCTGACTCCCGCATCCTCACCTGCCTGCAGTGTGCTGGGACTCTCTGACCCTGAAACATCCATGGTCTGGCATGACCGCAGATGTTGCTGGACCAGAGAATCCTGGATTTTAGAGGTGCAACCTGTACATGAGACTGGGGAAGTAGAAGGATGCACCATAATTGCAGTCCCTGCACTCAAGAGGGAAAACTGCTCTCTTCCCTACTCCTCTGTCATGCTTTGGGCCCCAAAGGATAAGGAGGTGAGATGCTGGCTGTATCCCCCTACCCATCCAGAACTAGCTGATTACATTACAGGGAGCAACCTGGACCTCATAAAGAGGTTGCAGTACTGAGCTTACATAGGCTGGGCACCCTTTTGTGTCCTGTCTGAGACTAAATGCATCTTGTAGTTTTCTTGCAGGATGGTGCCTTAAACAAAGGACTAAGTCCTTATTTTGGATGTGACTTCTTGTATCTTATCTGTTCCATCTCCCTTCATCAAGTTACCGATGTCTAAACTGACTAGAAGATATGAGTCTTCCATTGCTTTCTTCTTGCCCTCAAATCTGTGATTTTTATCACTGGTCAAACTTCCTCCAACTTAATATCACCTCTACCCCATCTGTTGTTAAACTCGTGGCAAACTTTTAAAATGATAAGGGTGAACTTCCCTCTTCCCCCATAATTGCTATGATAACACTAAATGTTCTTCATGGCTTCTGCGGGCCTAGCAAATGGCTTGGAACCAGTGTTCAATCTCAATGAACATAGAGCCATTTGGACTGCAGAAATCGGACACCGTGTCAATAATTATTCGTATTTATTTTCACCGGGTGATTGAACCTGCCATGTCATATTCCATCCACTGTTCTCAAATGGCCAACCTAGTACTTAAAGACAGACTAGGAGAAATGCCTTAATATGCTGTGAAGATTATGGGATTGTGGACTTATTTATTACATAGAAGGTGCTTGAGGGATGCTGTTGCCAACAGAGCTCATCCGCTGGGTAGTATCCAGAGACAGAGTCCTGATTACTGAAATACTTTACATGTATAACAGTGGTACAAAAGGAGGCTGCAGGTACACGGAACTCACTTGGAAAACAGTGTGAGGAACAAGTAAGCTTATAACATCCAGAAGGACAGATTAGGGACACAGTGCTGCGAGAGAGGTAAGTGGACAGTGTTTTTGTTCCTGTGGAGATGATGGATTGATGCCTATTATTTCTTCAAGTCTGTGTTTACTCAGAATGTCTTGTAGTCTTTGTACACCTGAGTAAGTTTTCAAGGTTGCTTGTTTGTATTTGTTTCTGCACAGAACCTTAGAATTTGCTCAATCTGGACCACAAAGCATTGAATGTTTTAAAGGATTTAATATTTTAATGCTCTCTGCCTGCTAGTGAATGAAATGGCCCAGTTGTGTGGTGTTTGGAAGAGCTTCTGCTTTTGCTCCATAGCGCATCTATCAGACATTGTTCTGTCAGATTGTAAAATACACTCAGCCAAATCCAGACCTAATGTCAGCTCTGGAGACAAGGAAAACCTGATTCCGGCTCACTGTCTTCAATCTCTGGATGATAAGGATGTAAGGAATTTCTTCTGTTCTTTTTCCACAGATAAAAACCAAAAGATGTCTGGCACATATTCCACAGGTCAAGAAGGAAGTGGTAGTGATTCAAATTTATGATCTTCTCAGTTGCCAGAAAAACCATGATAAGATTCAGTAAGATTGCAAATTATGACAAACATATATATTCCTAGGATTACCCTGTAAATGATTTTTCTTGTTGGTCATATTATCCATAATCTGTAGTGTCAGAGAAGGTATAAGTACTGAAAGTTAATGTGCAGGCACTAAGGTCTTAATAAATGGACAATTTTATATATAGTTGCAAACTTAAATCTTACATTATCCTCATCATTGGCCAACAGTATTTCATTTTAATGGGGACATTTTTGTCTTGTATAACTCAGGTTGGTTGCAGTGTTCTTAGGATTTATTTTTAATTCTACTGTTTTTCAGTGGGAAAGACCACAAAATGGTATAACAAATAATGGGACTCACTAGGAGGAAAATGATCTCTTGCCAAATTGACTGGAGAATATTTGGAAGTAGCTAATGGATACAATTTAATGGGTAGCTGAGGAGCCTTAACCCTGAAATATCCATACAAATAATAAGCCCAGTGAAATGGATATCTGGATCAACTGTGGAAAAGCTAATACAATAATAATATGTGTAGATATACCTATCTCATGGAGCTGGAAGGGACCTTGAGAGGTCATTGAGTTCAGTCCCCTGCCCTCATGGCAGGACCAAGTACCATCCCTGACAGATTTGCCTCAGATCCCTAAATGCCCCCCCCCCCAAGGACGGAGCTCACAACCCTGGGTTTAGCAAGCCAATGCTCAAACCACTTAGCTATCCATTCCCCCCAGCTGCAAGCTGCTGAGCTGCCTATTTTAGACAGACATTTTCTCTGCAAAGTAAGGCAAAATTTCATCAACCTGCATTCTGACTGACAAAAAATCATCATAAAAGGCAAGGTTGGATCAGTTTTGGAATACGGCTGAGTTACAACCACCACACTCTATCCTCTGTGAAGGTCTGGAACTCGACTTCATCGTATATTTGAGTCCGTCAGATCAGGAAGCTGGATCAATCCCATGAAGCTAGCATCTCAATGGTGAATTTAATATCCAGTTTGTCAGGATGTGGAAGCTGCTGAAGCTGTGTGATGTATAATCTGTATGGCTCTGACAATGAGGAATACTGCTGAAACAGAGGTAGGTTAGTTGAGACATAAAATCAGTGGGACTAAGTGAGACCTAATGCACAATGGGATCAACTCCAGGCAAGTTAACTGAGACCTGACCTACACTACAAAATTAGGTTGGCTTAATTACATTGGCTAGGGGCTATGAAAAATCCACACTCCTGAGCAGCATAATTTTGCCAGCCTAAATCAACATGTAGACAGTTCTAAATCAATAGAAAAATTCTTCCATCAACCTAGATGCCACCTTCTAGGGAGGTGAACTACATATTCTGACAGGAGAGCCCCTCCCACCAGTGTAAGTAGCGTCTATCCTGAAGCACTGCCTCAGTGCCACTGCAGTGTTTTAAAACATACACTAAGTCATGCCCCTTTATTTCAGGTTTGAACATGGTCCTTTTCTTCTCTAGGCAGAGTCAGAATTGCACTTGGCCTCTAACCATTTAGTTAATTTTAGACAACGCAAAGACAGAGAGAGGGCATTCCCTGAGGTACACGGCTCTTTATAAAGTCTACTGAAGATCAAGTGCTTTCAGTTCTAGTGTGTAAAGAGATTTTTCAGAAATCTACCCTGATATATCTTGGCAATCCTTTATATGCCAGGTGAAATCCTGGCTCTCTTTAAAAAGTTTTGAGTGTTTTTACGGTTTGACTTTAATTCTATGGATTTACAGCAGGTGCTGAGAGTGGGGTTTTTTCTTTTTTACTGTGTGAGTTCATTTGAGAGTATAGCTGGTTTCACTCAACTAGCTGTTATAGGGCCATTTATTGCACTGGGTGAGGTACACCACCGACTGTGATGGGCATGTGCAGGGCCAGGAGATCTTTAAAAGGTGTGTGCATGTGTGTGTGGGGGGAAGGAGGGGTATTCATCATTGTAGCAGAGGAGATAGATGCCAAACCCGGAGACGGATGTTATGGCTTGGTATTGGGGGATCCTGGTTAGTGGGGTGCTTGATTCTGATGATGGACTTGACAAGGTTGGAGGGGCTATTTGAGGACAGAAGAGGGGGTTTATAATAGTATAAAGCTATTCTGTAAAGATTAAAAATGGCAAGTAAATAGCTATAAGCTGCTGACTGCAGTGTCAGCAGGTGATATTATCCAAGTCCCTAGCATACAGATGGCTACATGGCTGCCACCAGTGATAATGGGGTGGAAAACAAACTTGGCTGTAGACCTAGGTGCTGCCAGTGGGACTCTGAAACACACTAGCACAGTAAGTCTCACCACATAGCAACAGTAAGCTTCACCAGTGCCTGTAGCTGCTGTGGAAGAGATCCAGCAAGGGGTTTCTTCAGGTGAAGGCGATGAATAAAGAAGACAGGGAGATGGCATGAAGAACAGTCCTCAACCAGCCAGAGACACAACTTGGGTGAAATGCGCTCCCCACTGAAGGCAATGACAAAACTCCCATTGATTGCCGTGTCTGAGAGCAAGCACGAAAGACAGATAGTTCTCCCCACTGAGCAAGGGTCTTAATCTCTGTGTGTACCTGCTCCCTTCCTTACAAATGTACAAATGGGAAAATAAGTAGAGTGGATATCTGAGAAGCCATGAGCTTAAGTATGAATATTGGAAATCGGGCACATTGTGTATGTCTTGAAGCCTATAGAAGAGCATGGGTTGAACTCAAGCTACTAGTACAAGTTAAAGCTGAGCTGCTGTGTCTTTACTGCTATTTTAACCTGAGTTAGTGTAAGGGGACTGTTACCCCTTACTAAAACTCTGTGGCTGTGTCTACACTGGGCCACTTATTCCGGAAAATCAGTTGCTTTTCTGGAATAAGCTGTGAGCTGTCTACACTGGCCCTTGAATTTCCGGAATAGCAATGATGCTCTACTGTACAAAATCAGCCGCTATTCCGGAAAAACTATTCTGCTCCCGCTCGGGCATAAGTCCTTATTCCGGAACACTGTTCCGGAAAAGGGCCAGTGTAGACAGCCCAGTAGTCTTTTCCGGAAAAAAGCCCCGATCGCGAAAATGGCGATCGGGGCTCTTTTCCAGAAAAGCGCGTCTACATTGGCCACAGACGCTTTTCTGGAAAAAGGGCTTTTCCGTAAATGCAGCCTGCCAGTGTAGACACTCCTTTTCCGGAAAAACTGAAAACGGAATAGTATTCCGTTTTAAGCAGTTCCGGAAATTCATGCCAGTGTAGACACAGCCTGTGGGAGTTTTTTGGTTTGCCAGCTCCCTGCTTCAGAAGGGGAAGGGTTCATGAGACTGACAGACCCCAGAGACAATGGAAAGCAGTCAACACTACAGCTCAGCCTGACTGACAGGTTGGACAGGCCAGTGAGGAAGGGGAGAGGCCAGGCCCCATCCTCCCTGTAAGCTGGGATTGTTCTGGCTCTCTCTGAGCAAACAGAGAGCTGAGACACAGCCCAAGGAGCGCAAGCTGTGTGCAGAAGAAGTCCTGCAAAAACAGAGAGCTGAAAGAGTAGTGCAAGCTGTGTGAAGAAGTCCTGCAGCGACAGAACCAGACACAGACAGCCCAGGGAGTGCAAGCTGTGTGGAGAGACAGTCTTGCAACAGCAGAGCCAGGCATACACAGCTCAAGGAGTGCAGACCCTGTGTTGAGCAGCAGACTGGCAGTGCTCAGAGAGCCAAAAGGAACAGAGAAGCAACACAAGGAGCTGGAACTGGCCAAGCAGCACAGCCTGCAGCTGGATGTGGTGAGCACCTGGGACCAGCAAAGTGTGGGGAAAGGCTCTGGACTGGGAGAGGGGTCTGGCCACTTCGAGCTTGAGACTGTGTGGTCACTACCAGAGCTAGCGTGTCCAGCCTGTAGCCCCCCCTGCAGCATATCCAGGGCCTCTAAGAAAGAGACTGTGAACTGTCCTTACACTGCAGACTGCTGTTTTGATGTCCCTGTGCTACAGAGCAGGGCTGTGTGTTCTCATTTAACCATTCTCATTTTTTCTTATTCTTTTCTCTTTAACCAGTTGATGTTTAATAAATTGTATTTGCTTTGAACCTTATGAAGTGATCACTGGGCCAAGAAGGCCTGCAGTATAAAGAGAGCATCTCGGAGTGGGGACACCCTAACTCCTGCCCCCAGTGACTACAAGGTCGGGGATTAAGCCCCAGGAAACCTGGGCCCAGCCTTGTTGGGGTTTCAAGGGCTCTGCTACTCAGGAGAGGGGAGGGGGAGCCCTCAGGATCAGGGAGGCCGTGGGATAAAGGAAGTGGGAGCGGGGACTCAGATCCTTTCGCTGGTCCATTTCACCGGGGAGGTATAGAAGCCAGGAAAGTTCCCCACAATAGCGGGACCATTCCCCCGCTTACATTAGGTATTCTAATTCAAGAAGGAACCTTTTTTTGCTGTGTAGATGTGCCCTTAGCAAGACATTCCCCTCACATGCTTTACTCTGCTGATCAAGCAGGAGTAATTTTTCAGATGTGCAGCAGAGGCGGCTTCCTTTGCTCTCTGTCCTGCGTATCACTATTTCCCTTGTGCTTCCAAATCCAGGAATCTGCCTGAGAACTAATCCCTCAGTGGATCCAGATAAACAATAATCCATCCCTGAACAGAGGAGGATCCCTGAACAGACGCTGCTGATTTCATAGCTCAGCTTTGCAGTGCTCAGTAAATGCAAAGCTCTGCCTGTTTTCCTTTTATATGTTTTCATTCCATCCCATAATAATGCAATTATAATATCAAGCTACTCCAGGGAATGGATTTCTAGAGGGTTATTGCATGTCTCAAGGAATTAAAGCTATTTTTTTTGTCAGCCCACTGCTCACCACACAAGTAAGCTGCAATTACTCAGAATGGCACTGTCATGCTGGTTAAGCAAATGTGTCCATTTTAGGTGTCACTATGCCTGAGCAGGCCTCACAGATCTTTTGAAGGCCCATGTCTGCCTCAGAGAAGCAACCCTTCAGAAGGCACTGCAACTAAGAACTCCCTGGACTGCAACATATGCTGTGTTCTAAAAGGCAGCTTGCACTGTCCGCAAATCAAAGGGGAGACATACAATGGATTTACTGTCATAAGAGTGACCAGCATTGCTATCCAAAAACAAAAATCAAGGGATTGCAATAGACCTCGTAAAAGGGCCTAAGATGGGGAGGGAACTTTGCATGAGAACCAGACATAATTAACACTTCAAGTGGTTGATATCATCAATGTTGTGCCTTTAGTGGTTTCTATCTGTGCTGTCCTGTGGTTGATCAATGAAACTGAATTTACAAACAACAAATGCATAAATGTTGGCCTTAATCTAGTAAATGCTTTCACAATAAAAAATATTAAGTGGTTGTGCTCCAAGAGAAGAGTGAGCAGAGGTGATATGTGAGTAGAAGTAAGGCACTGCCTGAGTATAAATCAGTCTCAAGTGCATAGGATTTAAAAAGGAAAGAATTAGGATGCAGAGTGTATATCTCAGAAGTCGTGATCCAAAATATGGCCCACCTATTATAAAGGAGATGCTGAACTATACATGCACTTCTTTGGCTTTACTCCAGCTGAGAATGTTTTGGCTTAAAAGACTTTTAAATCCAAGAATTTATGCAACTTTGTTACATTATAGTTCTTTTTAGAGTGCATTTTCCTTTCTTCTGTGCATACTGAGGTATTGTTTAAGAAATGTATTTACAGCGAAAGCTTTGTTCTCCAGCATTCTGCTAACTGGAAAACGTTGTTAAATCGGTATTGCCCCCAGTCACAATACCACCGCATCTTCGGGTGCACACGCCTGACTCCTGCTTGTGCAGCTGGCCCCGGGTGGGTTTCTGACAGTTGGCACTGCTGGATGACATCATCAGCAGGTGCCTCCTTTCCCCACAGCCTGCCTCAAGCTGCTGGGAGCTGGGTCTGCCATTAGAGGGCGAGGACAAAGTAATAAAGCTTTGTTATCCAGCACATTCAATTAACCAGCAAACCCCATTTCCTATGAGTGCTGGCTAACAAAGCTTTCACTGTAAATGCTTCTACTAATATTTTGACCCATTATTAGACATTTCTAGGACAGTGAGCTATACATAAATCAAAAGAATATCAAAAGCCACACACAATTTTCATAACACTTACGTATTTCACAATTTGCTCCAACCCAGCCGTGTTGACAGTGGCATGTATAACCATTGGGCTGGTCTATGCAAGTCCCAGCATGGTGACATGGATTGCTGTCACAATCATTTATATCAAATTCACACTCTTCACCTTAATGTAAAAAAGAGAGATGCTTGTATACTGCATGTGTATATATCAAGCCAGTATTGTCATTAGTCACTAAAAGCAAAAGCTGGCTAGAGTGACAGTACTGTCATTAATATTCGTTATTTCGTCAAACATTTATTAAAAGAATAAAGACCACGTTGATGACATTTTCTGTTGAATTAGCTGAACACACATAATTTTTGTTGGTAAAATATTTTGCAGTTCTGTATCACTGTTCACATCTCAACATGTTTTTATAACGGTTAAAGAACTAGGTCTCAGATACTATTAACTGACTTCACTAAGTTCACCCTGATCACCTGTCTTCCAGGTCTTTACTTGAACCACAAGGCCATCCTTCTTCCCCAGTCAAATGTGATAGAACATATTACCCCATGTTAGCATATTACCTCTTGTGCTATTCTAAGTCAGTACACTCAGATTAGCCAATACAATAATTTAATTAGCTATTAAGTGCCCGATACCATGAAGTGGAAGACTCGAGTCCTATTTAAGTTTGTAGATGTTAAGAATAATCAATGTATCTGAGTATCACACAGGATCAGGCCCTAAATAGTATTCTCCCATTAATCTAACACACAGTACCATATGATATAAAACAATAAGAATGTATTTATCTGTTACTCACAAATTGACAATTCTCTTTTACATAACTGTATGAATATCAAGACAGATGTAAATTAGCTTAAAAGGACCATGTTTAAATTATGCCAATCATATTATTTTGAAAACCAGGGGGCTGCACCCTCTGCTTGCTACACTCACCAACCCCAGGTCTTTCCCCCCACTGAACGCTGGGAAGTGCCCGAGGCAGGCCCATCTTGCCTCCCCCACAGCCACTAAGGATGCTCCAGAGCTGCCCTGGCCCTGGCTCTTTCCCTCCTCCCAAGAGGCCAAGACCCCCCAGCCCTCGTCCAACCCCTGTCCCCAGCTCTTTGCCCCCTCCTCGGCAGCCCTAGATCTCTCCCCCTGGCCACCAAAGCTGTGGTATGCCCAATTCTCTACCCCAGGCACTCGGGGGGGGGGGAGGGCTTGGGTTGGGCCTGACTGGAGGCTGCATGGCTCGCAGCTCCCCAGAGGATGTGGAAGGGGCGAGGCCACATGGCTCACAGCTCCCCAGAGCACAGGGGAGGCCACATGGCTCATGGCTGCCTGGAGCATGTAAAATGTCCTGTATTTTCTGTTTTTCTTGGACGGAAGGCCAGTGGGGACTTTGTTCCCCTGACACGTCTGGCAGGGGTGGAAGGAGCAAGGGGATTTTTAAAGGTGCAGTGACCTTTTTTTTTTGGTACCCCCCTTTTTTTTCCCCCTCAACCAATTTTTTTCCTGCCATGTTTGGGATTTTCTGTGAAAGCATCTGGCAACTCTAAGCACAAGAGAAGGTGGATGGGGGGACTGCAGGATGCAGAGTGATGCATGACTTCACTCTGTTGTTCTGCAGGAAACGTTTTTTTAATTATAGACAGAGAGATTTAACAATTTGTGAACAACAGGGACCTGGAGCATCAAATATTTGAATGTAATAGGAACAATTTTTGATGTAAGGAGGGAGTTAACTGTTTTTTAAATGTTTTAACAACTTTATTTAACAGTACTGAACAATTTTTTAACATTGATGAGTGTTGTCAGGTTTTCAGGTTGTGTTGCAAACATTTAAGGTGGCAGAGTGAAATGCCTGAGATTTGTAGTGTGCCTACAGTGAAGATGGCTACCTTGCTTCAGCCCATAGCTACTGCCTTCCTGCCTGGCTTCAGCCCTAAATCAAGATGTCCCTAGGGTTGCCAGATGGTTTAACCAAAAATACCGAACACTCCCTCCCCCTCAAAAAAAAAAAAACACCAGGAAAAAAAATTCTGTTGAGAAAAAAAAAAAAAAAGAGGGAGACCAAAAAAAATATTAAAAAAAACCCCAGCATGGCCCCTTTAAGAAAAGGCTTTTTTGCTGATGACCATCTTGTTTTTCTGCTCCTGCAACAAGACAGTTCCCCTGTGGAACTAGGTAAGGGGGGGGGGGGGGGGGGTCCGGTTGCTGAGTGTGTCGTAGGGTTGCCAGGTATCTGGTATTTTCGCCTCCTGGCAGGGAAAAAAAAATCAGAAAATACCGGATACTTTAGGTGTCCGGTATTTTCCGAATGTTTTTACCAGACAGGAGGCGAAAATACCTGATTGTCCGGGTCAATACCGGACACCTGGCAACCCTAGTCCCCCAGATTCCTGCCCTTAACCAAATTATCTGTCAGTCAGGCTCTGGATATTCCACCCTAGCCCGAGCTGGCCCATCAGCTTGAAACAAAGAAAATGGCCTCTGGAACAGTTTTTATTGGGACAAGGTTGCAGAACTACGTTGTGTAAGGGGGGTCTGGGGGTGCGTGTGTCAGTGATGGGGCTGGGAGTGTGGGAGGTAAATGAGGGGGATGAGGATGGGGTGCAGAGGGGCTGCAGGCAGTAGGGGTGTAGGGAACGATGCCAGTCAGCGGGAAAGGCTGCCGATGACAATGCAAGTGTGGTGCGCAGAGGGGCTTGGCTGGGGGGTGCAGATGGGCTGCAGCCAGCAGGGCTGCAGGGGAAGAGGCCAGTCAGTGGCTGGGGTCAGGTCTGAGTGGCCAGCAGTGATAGTAGCGTAGCACGAGGAGGGCATGCAGGCGGTGGGGGAAGGGGAGAAAGGACAGTCAGCATGAAAGCGGGGCTGCACGTTCTGGGCTTGGTCTGGCCGGTGGTAGCCTGGGGCCAGAGCAGCAGCCTGGAGCTGGGGCAATGTGAATGATGTGCTGACATCACTCTGTCGTCCCACAGGAAACATTTTTTAGAGAGAGAGGGGAGGAGGAAAAATGACTAAATTAGCTGCTTACCATTGTTCTGGATGGATAAATACAAGCACTTCAGAGCTTATAACAAACACATATTGCAGTACTAGAGTGCAGTCATTCTTCAGTTCCCAGTAATATTTCAAGGAAGACTGATGTGCCATTTTCAATACCATCCAATTAGTATATTTGCTTACCTGATGATTTTTAAGCCATTATTTTAAAAATCTAGTCTCAAACAGATGTCTTACACATAATGTTGAATAGTTGTTTACCTTAGTGAATTAATTACTAGCAGCTAAATTTTACTACTGAATTGTTAAAGCTAAACCAATTCTATGCAATATTAACAATGTTCAGTCTTACAAAGTTGATTGTTACTAAGCAATGTCCAAATTAATTAGTTTCTTAGAATAAATATAATCCTTTATGTCTGTGCTGTAAGCTTGGAGTTGATTGCCTATTAACTACATCATTTGTAAAACTGTCTCTTTATTAATTGGGCAGTCCATTTCGGGGGGGGGAGGGGAAGATAGTGATATAAAACTACTACCTACTACAGAACCATGCAATACATTTATTTCAGTTTTGCATATAAGAACTAATAAGTGCAAAATCATTTTAAAGGTTTAGAACTAAAGTCTTTCTTTACATGTATAAACATGGCTCCCATTTATTTTTCTGGGTCTTGCAAGATTATCTTTAGAACATAGTATTACCATTCCTTAGTTGTCCAAGGAAGTCACTGTTGTGCTTTCTCTAGAACATGGGTTCCCAAACTGGGGGGTGTGAAGAAATTCCAGGGGGGGCATGAGGTGACCCAACCTCCCCCCAGGTCAGTGTTGGGGTTTTTTTTTTTTTTTTGCTCTACAACTTTTGCTGCTATTTTGGCGGGGCAGGGGAGGGGGAGTGTGAGGATTTCTCAAAAATCAAAAAGGGGGCGTGATGCTGAAAAGTTTGGGAACCACTGCTCTAGAAGCTAAGTATACTGCTTCTGTAACACTGCCATTCATTCCGGCAAAAGATCAATGGCCAAATTCTGTAGTGACTTACACCCTGTGCAACCTTTCCTGAAATCAATGGACCACATCCTGCTCTCTCACATTGGTGGAAGACATAGAAGAATTTGATATGATGAGGTTATAAGCACAGAACTAGGCTACAAGACTGTGCAGGACTCTCCAGTCTTCTCTGAGGCAGTGCATCCCATGTAGACCACCCAACCACCTGCCTCTCTTCATTACAGATTTGTAATGAAGATGGTGGAATAGTACTCCTCCATGGTGTACCTTCCTTATAAGATGACCCTTTGCAGGAAACTACAGGAACAACAGAGGAAACCTTAATAAAGAAAGGAGAGGTTGCCACCAAGGGGAGATTAGTACTACTAGACAGATAACAGCAGGTCCATGTTTTAAAGGCTCAGGTTGTAGCAGCTTTTTTTTCTGCGTCCCCATCAGCGCAGTGCATAAGAACATAAGAACGGCCGTACTGGGTCAGACCAAAGGTCCATCTAGCCCAGTATCCTGTCTGCCAACAGTGGCCAACACCAGGTGCCCCAGAGAGGGTGGACTGAAGACAACGATCAAGCGATTTGTCTCCTGCCATCCCTCTCCAGCCTCTGACAGACAGAGGCCAAGGACCCCATTTTATCCCCTGGCTAATAGCCTTTTATGGACCTAACCTCCATGAAATTATCTAGCTTCTCTTTAAACTCTATTATAGTCCTAGCCTTCACAGCCTCCTCTGGCAAGGAGTTCCACAGGTTGACTACACACTGTGTGAAGAAGAACTTTCTTTTATTAGTTTTAAACCTGCTCCCCATTAATTTCATTTGGTGTCCTCTAGTTCTTCTATTTAGGGAACTAATAAATAACTTTTCTTTATCGGCCCTCTCCACACCACTCATGATTTTATATACCGCTATCATATCCCCCCTCAGTCTCCTCTTTTCTCCACTTTTCTAAAGTGCCTTTTCTGAATGCCTATAGGTCCTGTTTCTAGGTCTGCAGCTTTTCTGTGTATTTGTTACAGTATATATAATAGATGGTCTTTGCATTTAAAAATATCAAATAAAGAGTAGGTCGTTAAAACAGTATCTGAAGGAGAAACCATCAGAGGTTTCAAAACTTCATAACCTATTATTTCAATATCTCAGTCCAGCATCAAAATCTTTTAAAAGCATCTTCTCAAATATCATTAGACTACAAAAATGTTACACAATATAACCAACTATAAGCCATAGCAATTTCCACAGGCATGTTAAAGAAAAACAAAATAATTTGATACAGATGTGTTATGAAAAACAAAATTAAAACTGACAATATATAGCAGTATTAATTACAGGCAGTCCCCGGGTTACATGGATCCGACTTACATCAGATCCCTACTTACAAACGGGGTGAGGCAACCCCGCACTAGCTGCTTCCCCCCAGCAGACCAGGGAGACGCGAAGCTAGCGCCGCCGGCCCCCCCGCCACCCCAGCAGACCAGGGAGACGCGGAGCGGCTTTTCTCTGCAGACACCTCAGCTTGAGAATAAAGGACTGAGGGAAGTGAGGTGTGGGAGAATAAAACTGAGCTCTGGAGAAATGTTTGGCTAGAGTTTCCCCTACAATATGTACCACTTTCGACTTACATACAAATTCAACTTAAGAACAAACCTACAGTCCCTATCTTGTACGTAACCCGGGGACTGCCTGTATCTTACTATATAATGCTAGGCATTCATGTCCAGTAGAAGTGGGCTACTAGATGAAAAAGTTCATGTACTAGTAGATATAATGCCCTGAAATTGCTAGGCTCACGACTGAAAGGAAACCAGGTAACAAAAATTGTTAATGAAGCAGTAAATTAGAAATTATGTGTTATTTGGCACAAGAGGCAATGAACACATGATGCCAAGTAACAACATTTAGTGTTTGCATTTGAATTTCTACAGTGTTATACAAATATTTCATCAGGACAGCTCAAAACAACATTTAAAACATAAATTCACACCCAGTGACTGTATAAACTACTGAAAAAGATTTTGAGTCAAGGGCCATGTTCTCTCTTTCCACTTATCTGGGAATAACTCTACTGAGGTAAGTTAAGTTATACATAAAACTAGCATCAAAGGAGAATCAGACCAAAAAGCCGTTGGTCTTGCAATGTTTTAATATGAATTGCAAATATCAATAACACAGAGAAGAATGACAACTTGGCTAAAACATTATATGGTAGATGATGGCATTTTGCTGTCAGGAAATACTAGTACATTTTATGATAATTGAATTTTTCAGACATTTCATTGCAATAGCTAAATTTTTACTGCATTTTGTAAAAAGCCTGAGGCATGCATCTTGAGTTAAAACTTTTAACATGAGATTTTATTAAAGGGATGCCATTATGGTAACTGGTATCCTTTTTAAGTGTGTTTTGAATGATTAATTTTCATTTTTGCACCACTTTAAATTGCCTCACAGTGAATGATTCCATAAATTTCCTCTTGTGCTTTTTTTTCTTAATGTAGCATGTCTCAAAAAAGCACCTAATTAGGATACCTATCACTTTTTATACTACTTACAAGTACTACACCTACTGGGTAACTCAAACATAAAATATTTATTTACAGCAACATTACAAGTGTTAACCAGTTGTAACTCTTAGCCACTTTACTATAAAACTGAAATTGACCAAAAGAGATTTATTCTGGAGAGTACCCACCTCAGAGGAAAATGTGACCCTATGTATAAAAACAGTATAGGGACCAATATTAAATAAGTTCATTACTCCAACTTTACCAGAGCATTAGTAATACAGAAGAGATAAATTAATTCTCTTCTCACGAGCTGCCTGTGTCATCAGTAACCCAGACCTTCCAGAAACTCATAGTTTCATAGCTCCCAAGATCAGAAGGTACCACTGTGATCATCTAATTCTGACCTCATGGCCACAGACCTTCTATAAAATAATCAAACATCTAATCTTGTTTTAAAACTGGTCAGTGTTGAGCTCTGCATCTATCACTAAATGGCACATCTTCTCATGTTTAATCAGTCTTGTGACTCCTCTGGGCCCTCTCCAATTTATCAAATCCTTCTTGAACTGTGGGCACCACAACCAGACACAGTACTGCATGAGCAGCTGCTGCACCAGAGCCAACAATAGCAATAAAATAATCTCTCTGTTCCTAACTGAGATTTCTGGGTTTGTGCCTTCCCTCGGGATCACATTAACTCTTTTGACCACCAAGTCATGCTGGGAGCTCATGTCCAGCTCACTGTCCACCACAACCTCTGAATCATCTTGCAGCCACTGCTTCTCAGGATAGAGACCCATTCTGTACACTGGCTTGTGGCGTGTTTATCAAGTGATCCCAGTGACCTGCCTTCAGGGCTGTCAATGGGTGGAGAAAGGGTAAAGATTGCAGTTGCCCCAGGGCTTGGTGATATTTAAGGGCCCATGGCTCTGGGCTACTACTGCCACTGTTGGTGGTGCTGATGGCTGGCTGCTCCTACCCCCACCCCTTTTGCCTGAGGTCCTGCCAGGGGAGCCTAGCCCAAAGGGCCCCCAACATTGCCCAGGGCCAAGCAAATTCTGTTGCCAGGACAGCCTGTCCTCTTCATTATTTACTGCTCCCCCAATTTTTCTCTCATCTGCCAAATGTATTAGGGATGACTTTGTAGTAATAGCTAATGTTTAAGATGGGTCCCAAATTACAATGTTTGGACATGAATGAGACCATACAAGAGATGTTCAGATTTACTGCTTTGGCTGGGCCCCTATGTTGGTGCAGTAAGTCAAAGCAGCAATTTCTTTAAAAAATTAGTTTCAGCTGTACTTCTAGCATACCCCAGATGTTCAGTGCAAGAGTCTACTGCTAACCATGTCTATGCTCTACAGTGTCCCTTTTAATTTGTTCATTATTTGACAATTATGGAGTGATTTATACTTGACATTGGCCTTCTTTTGGACACTGAGATTAACAATAATACATTTTGTGTAATTTACAAATTACTTGCCTGTAAATCCAGGTGCACAGATACATGTAGCATTTAGACCTTCACTATCACAAGTGCCACCATTCTGACAACTGATGTTAACACAAGGATCTTTGTATAATTCACAGTGCCGTCCTGAGAAGAATAAATTAGTGTTATTGACATTCGTACCTATGGTTAGTCAGAAATCAGGATGTGAGCTGTGAGCCAAATGGAATGAGAGCAACCAACAGCCTGACTGTGCTCTTAGACACCAGTGTTATGCACAAGTAAGTTGCTGAAGACAATTGGAAAGCCAATGCAAGATCAGACTCAAGTCGTATGTTTTAGGGTGATTTGGTCTTAAAACATAGGGCTCCTCTTCTTATCAAGGCTATGTTGCTTCTTCAAGCACAGCGGGCCAGTTCCTATTCTCAGACAATGGCATCGGTGGAGTTTCAATGGCTATGCAATAGTGTAATAAAGAAGCAGGTTGGCCATCTGTTTAATATTCTTCAGTGGAACTAATAATTGGTTATCTTCAGCAACAGTTCCAGTTAATATGAAACTTAAAATACACACTATTACATACTATTAAACCTGTCTTCTCCTTTCCCAATGGACTCAAATGGACCATGGTTTGTCAAAGCAGTAGAAACAGAAATCAACATATTCAAACATGTAACTTAACATGATAGGATTTCATTTGATTGGCAACCCCCCTCCCTCTTTCTATGATCTCCTGCCTCAGAATTTGATTCCAGTAGTTTCACTCTGCAGCAGATTTTGTGACTTATCTGGCGCAGGGGAGGAAGCATTCCTAACTGGGGATAGGGAGAGAGGTCAGATGCCACCATGGTATCATATATTATACCCTATCAGCTCTACAAACACTACCACAAAAGTAGACTCACTGAGTTCCATGAGACTGTTTTCATTCATAAAGTTACTCATTTTCCTAAACGTTTACAGAGTCCTGCAGGTGTAATGATACAGAACTGCTTGGGGTATTTAGGCAGGCATTAATGGTCGTTCTATGTAAAAACGGGAGTAGTATATTTCAAGACTGACCTTTGATCTATTGGTCTTTGATCTATAATTAATTACCTTAACTTTGTGATCCACTATAGTAAACAATAATTTATGCTGAAATGAGGAGTATCCCATGTAGATATTAGGACATAACTTCACAGCACCTACTGTAGAGTCAAAATCTAAATGACTAATTTTAAGTAATTTATTTCTGTAGGTAGTTTTGTGAAGGAAAACAAGGATACCAAAAGTCCTGTCAAATGCAAAAAATAAACTGGGTGTAATTGCTCTTCTCATTTTTTCCATTTTTCTGTCAGTTATTCATAGGTTTTCATCTTATCTTTCACTTGTAAAAGTAGAAGGCAAAAATAGTAAGAGAAATACACTTTTCAAGTTGTTGATGCCCCTTTAATATCAACCCCAGTTCAACAGATTGTGCCATCCTTTGCTAACTATGACTATATGTATGGCAATATTCTTCTTCTTCTCGGAAGTAAGAGCCACCACAAGACACACATTTATTTCACTCAGGATATTTGTCAGGAATCAATGTTAGGTTTGAACTCTGGCAAGGGAATGCAGAGATGTTGTGGGCCTACTCCACAGGCGCTTGGGCAAGATGGGGGGCAGGGGCTCTGCACTCTCAGAAGGGGGGGGCTGAGAGTGGAATGGGTGGGCCTGAGTGGAGCCAGCCTTCAGCACCGCCCAGAGCCCACCACTCCAGCCCCCAGGCAGCCCGCTGTGCTAGAAGCATGACGACCACTACCCCCCAACCCATAGTGCTGCTCAGAGCATGTGATACCGCACTCTGGCAGCGATTTAAAGGATTGGGGGCTGTGGCTGTCACTATTGCTACTTTGCTAGGCCTCAGAGCCTCTGCCCCCTACACCCTCCCCATCAGCAGGCCTGCTCTCGGCATGAGACATTTTGCGAAAGTAGTTTACTAAATTACAAACCAGTTCCCATTCACTACAACATGCTTCAAGTGAATTTGTGGAAAACATTTTAGCTTTCTGCCCATTTTTTGATAAGTATTACAGGTTTTCTGTTTCGAGAGATATTGAAAGCTCTAGTGATATTAATCTATAAACCATTCTGGTTAGATGTGATAGATACAGACCAAGTGTCTGGAATCCATGTATCAAATAGTTGTTTCTACCAGACATGCTACAAAAATGGTGGATATGTGAGGATAATAGGGGGCACTGTTTTATAATCCCAGCACTGGATGGCTCCAGATTCAGTGAGCTGTTTCATACGTACAAAGGACTAACTTGCTGAGGTGGTGTGGAAGAGAGAGAGTAACTTGGAGAGAGGGAATAACCAGTGGTGGCCCGTCAATACAGGCAACCTAGGTGGTCACCTAGGGCATCAAGAAAAATGGCCGTTGAAGGCTTTGGAGGCGGAGGCACCAATCGTGCGCTGATCGCACATTTCGCCTAGGGTGCCAGTTGCTGGCAGCTCGTCTAGGGCCGCTCCTGGGAATAACTGGTTAGAAAGTTAACTACTGAGCTACATTAGATTGGTGAAGGATGAGGATTAAAACAAGGCACTGAGAACAGAAGGTTGGTGGGGATCTTGGGATGGAGTGTTCTGGGAAAAGAATGTGAGGAAAGAAAAAACAATAAAACATTAGGAGATAAAACACAGAATCGGATACGTAGGGCTTGAAGAGACTTTGAGAAGTCAGCAAGTCCAGCCTGCTGTACTGTGGCAGAACCAAATAAAGCTAGAAAATCCTCAGCAGCTGTCTAACTTGGTTTTTTTTTAAATGTTCCACGACTTTCTTTAGCAACCTATTTCAGAGTTTATCTACCCTTACCAAATCACCTCCAACATGTCTATGCTTACATTTGTTCTCCTGTCTCTTGTCTCTGTGGGGTTTTTTTGTTGTTGTTTTGGTTTTGATCTGTTCAGATGGCATTTTCTTCAGTTATGGACCTATCTTACGTTTTATAGCTTTGGGTGCTGTCATACAAATTAGAAATAATATAAGTCTACAGGCCTAAATGAAAATGAGAATGAGTGAAATGTATTGGCATGCTATTTGCTTACATAATTTAGCAGGTAATTTATTTGTTTCATGCATACACTTAGTTTTGTTTTACAATGTCCTTTTCAGCTTTATCCTTGCGAATTCAAACTATTGTCCGTATGTCAGAATACTTGGCAAAATTCTGTAAGTCAGCTGTGAATTCTTTTATGGCCATCTGACCGGAAAAGAGCACATTTCAACATCAGTGTGATGTCTGCCAGCAAAGAGAAAGAGTCTATCCCATTGTTTACCTTCAACCAGATAGTTCCATACATTGCAAATTGGACAAAGTCTTTGTTACAAAGCTCTCCAAAATTCACAAAGTATTCAATATTGCCTGACAACATTGCACCCAAGAAAGAGTCTCCTTAGAAATTAATAAGCACATATTTTAGTGTCCATTTTATGAGTTCAACTGTGCAAATACTTATGCATTTGAACAATTTGACTCTTGTGAGGCAGTACTATTACAAGATATGAGTCATTTCTCTACTGCTCTGACCTTTGTACAGTCATGTGCATCAGTTCAAAGTAGATGTGAAATGCTACCAAATCATGATAGTGATGATTTATACCCACTTTGTGCAGTCACCAATGCCACTGTAAAGTGGAAGGTGAGAGAGAATCAGTAGCCAATGCAGCCACTCAAGGCAGAAAGCACAATCCCTTGTAAAATGGTTAGAGGATGGAGCTCCATGCTGGCTTAACGAGCAAATGCACAAATTTTGGGTTATTTTATTTTTTGTCTAGATATACTTGTTGTGTTGACAGTGTAACATGAAGTTTAAGCCAATGCACTCTGAAGAACAGCACAGTTTCCATTGCCATTTGAAAGTGATTGTTAATTCTTCAAGCTTGGCCACTGGTATGATGGATTCTTCATCCAGTGGCAAAGAACAGAGCACATACCAATATGAAATATACACTTTGTTAGCCTCAAGCAGCAGCTGACTGAGTTTCAGTCAAGAGAGATAACTATTTTTGTTTCTTTGAGGATATAAATGTGCAATGATCCTTAAAATACTGGTGAGAGAGAGAGAGAGAGAGAGAGAGAGAGAGTAAACAAAACACAGATATGCTTTACTCTTTACTGAAAATGAAATAAATCTATCCTTAAATAAAATTTTCTTGATGAACAATTTTTTTTTCTTTTTTATAAATTTACAAAATACTTAGGAAATGGATTATGAAAACAGAATCTGTTGAATCAGGTTGGACATGGTTTCCATCAACATGGAGGAGTGTTCACTGACTTGCCATTATGTCTGAATTTTATGATTTGTAAATAAGCTTCCAGAGAATTGGTTATTTTTTTTTATTTTTTCTCTCTAGGAAACAAAAAAAAATTGATTTTTTTGTTTCCGTGTTTTTAACTCTTTACACTAGAGAAATATCTGGGAAGTCCTCCAGGTAATGGTTCCCAGCAATAACTGATTACAAATTATATCCAACAGTCTCTTAAAAAACTATAGCTCACATCTTTAAAGGAAACAGAGTACTATGAAGTTAAAAACCTGAACAACCAAATTGTTACCTAAGTTAATTTTGCTCAGATGAGTAATGCCATGGACTTCAGTGATTCGACTTATGTAAATAAGAATGACTCATTTGAATAATGGCTGTGGAATCAGGTCCTACTTTATATTAATTTTCCTACCTTATACAGTGGCATATCACAACTTAACTCCTCACTTTGTAGTTTTATTATCAAGCAAGAAAGCACTAAAAGACTTGTGAAGTAAGCTATACTTACACAACAAGAGGCAAAAATGTATTTTACCTTCATATTCAGCAAGGCATACACATTCATAGCTATTGACAAGGTCTCTGCAGGTGGCAGCATTCTGGCAGGGTGCAGAAAGGCATTCATTATATTCCTCCTCACAATAAAGGCCATGGTAACCTAAAGCACATGTGGGAGAAAACAGAATAAGCTATGAAATGCTTCCCGATAAAAGGTAACAATTTAGCTTGGACTGTGGATAGACTGCCATTAATTGAAAGGCACTGCGCCTCTAAGGCCACAGGCCTTATAATATAAATAAACTTTTTAAAAAAGGTAGAGAGTCTGACACCGTGAAAGATAAAACTGTACATTTCTTATAGGGACCGAGCGCACAACATTTCCCCGACTACAAAGACAGATGACCTAAGACATTATTGAAACTCTGAAGAAAATATGTTTTATTGTAGAAGTGAAATAATCCAGTAATTACACCGATGTTCATGATTAGCTTTGCCCTGTAGCCATTTCATGGGCTCAGACTGATGATGATCATGTAATGCTACAGTTAACATTTATACTGTATCTTCTTGTTCTCAGCACTGTGCAAATTCAAAGTGCTGCACAAACATCTCACAATTCAATTTTAGCAGTACTTCTGGGAGCTAGGCAAGTATTATGACCTGATGCTGCACCTGGAGCAAACAGTAGCTTAAAAAGGCTACAGGAGCTGCTAGTGATACAAGATGAGAAATCATGAGTTACTTAGTCCACTTGACCATCCAGCATTTTGCATGGTCTAGTGGATCATGCAGTCATCTGTCTTAAGAGTAGTTGAAATGTCTTTTGCAACATACTGCATTAGGTCAAAGAAGCTTTTTTCATATGAGATAATATGATAAATATATTGTACCTTCTGTTTCTTGATTCTCTTAGCCCATTAACTACTACATTGGCTCTCAGTCTTTCCAGACTACTAGATCTCTTGCAAGAAGTCTGATTTGTCTAGAATACCTCAAGTGTCCCCTAATTAGGGTTGCCAGATGGTTTAATAAAAAATACTGAATACCTCCCCCAAAAAAACAACCACCCACCCACCCACACACCCACCCCCCTGGGAAAAAAATTCTGTTGAGGAAAAAAAAGGGGGAGACCAAAGATGTCGAGAAAAAAAAAAGTACATTGTGCCTTTAAATGGCCCTGCGCTCCTCACTCCGCCACCAGATACAGCAGGGGAAAATTGTCCCTCCCGGGCTTCTGTCTGAGGGAAACAGGAAATACCGGACATTTCACGTCTGTTATGTTCTGGTTTTTTTACTGGAAGAGGGGCCCGAATAATGGACAGTCCGGGAGAAAACCGGTCACCTGGCAACCCTATTCCCCTTACTTGAAAACTACTGGCTTACAAAACAGATATATAAATACAAAAGTCTCAAAGCACACTATTAATGGAAAACTGCTTACTTTCTCATTGTTAACATATAATTATAAAATAAACCAGTAGGAATATAAATACTTCACTTACATTTCAGTGCATAGTATACAGGGCAATATAAGCAAGTCACTACCTAGAGACGAACAAAATACAGCCCATAGGCCGGATCCAACCCACCAGGCTGCTGGATCTGGCCCACAACCTAGCAGGTGCCTCCGACAGACTCCTTGCCTACCCCGCCCCAACACACCACTCAGATCGTGCAACGTACCCCTCTCCTCTCCGGGCTCGCTGCGCTCAGAGCAGCATGTAGTCCTCCCAAGCCAGCCACTTTGAGCAACGTGCGGGGTGTGTGGAAGGCTGGGGACATGCCTGAGGGATCTGCTGGGCTGTAGGCCAGCAGCCACATAGATACACGCCTCTCGGCCAGAGCCTCCCTCTGGTACCCTAGCTTCTCCCTCCCCACAACCTTCTGTCCCTCTCTCGCAACCCTTCCCCGTGTAACCCAAATCCACTGCACCCCTGCTCCTGCACAGATACCCCTCCCAGATCCTGCACCCCAATGCAGCCCAAATCCCTGCACCCCCTCCTGCATCCCTGCTGTAGGTCACAACACCCTCCCAGACCCCACATTCCCACCTGAACCCCTCTTCTAGGTTATAACCCTTTCCTGCACTCATAGCCCTTCTCAGACCTTGCACCCCAAACCCCTGTCTCAGGTCACAACCCAAAGCCTCTGCACCCCCACTCCTGCACTCATACCCCTTCCAGACCCCACACCTTCTCCTTCACCCAAACTCCCTCCCAGACCTCACCCATGTGCACCCCAATCTCCTACCCCAAGTTTTTCTGCACCCAACCTCCATCCTAGATGCCGCACTGCCTTCATTAATATAATGGAAGAGTGTCATCCTTGACAACTTACCAAGTTCTTGCAGCGTTCCCTCCTATCAAAAATTATTGTCCATTCCTGTCATTGTCTATATGAAATTGTAGTTAGTGATTTTTATGCAGTCTGTTGTAAAACTTGGCAAATATCTAAATGAGGTAATGTACCCCCCTGAAAAACCTTGGCATACTTCAGGGATATGCATACCCATGGCTGAGAACCTGTGCACTATTGTATCCTATATTATTTATATAGAGCTACAAGAGTGTGAAGCACTTTACACATAATTCTATTCAAATTATTTTAAAATTTGTTTAAATTCTCCCTTTTTTGATCCATTGTATTTATTCATTAAACCTCCCCCCCCCACCTTTCCTATTTTCCAGCTCTATATTACCATTTGCATTTTAAATGCAGGGCCATCCACAACTTCAGTATATTTTATTTATTAAACTTTTCTACTTTTCTCCCAATTTAGCAGTCATATCTAATGGTATAGCCAGTTAAGACATATGTAAGACAGAAGTGACAGTCATTCTCCCTTATTATTTATGTTTAATAAGATGAAAGAATTATTTAAATGCAGTGATAAAATGAAAATTTACATTTGTTCTCTCCTTACTAACCAAGCTTTAGGTCAGAACAATTTAAATACCTCACGTGAGTCTGACCTTTTACTGAATTGAAGTGATACTCTCTACAGTAAAAAAAATCAACACCTAAATTAATGAACTCAAGTGTTTTTTCCAATTAGCCCTATATAATTAACTTGCTTTTTTACAGTTGGTAAAAATATGGATGGTAAAAATATGAATGATGGTGGTTTTTATTTTGTACAAGAGATTATATTGAAGAATTTTTAATTTCTTTGAGAGAGAGAGTTCATTTTCTATAACTGTCTCACTCTTGCTCTCTCATAACATTTAAACTTCTTTTTGGAAATGAAGTCAATTTGTAGAATGAACAAACTTTGATATTTTCTCACCTATGTTCTATGAAATTACTGCTAAACACTAAACATTTTGCAACAATCATCGAGTAAGGAACAATGCACAGTTGGGCTTTCCCAAAAAAGCAGACTAAAGACCGTCTTGCTCTGCAGGGATTTTTACCACTTGCCCTCTACCAGGACACTCTAGTCCTGCAACATCCACGCTGGACCATGGATGTTGCCAGACCAGAGAATCCCAGTTAAGAGAGTTTCAACCCGTACTACAATGAATCTGGAAAAGAAGCCTTTTTTGGCCATTAGAGGGGAGGTACTGCCATAACACTCTTTGAATCCTTCAGAGGGAAGAAATATGGTGTTTTCATCCAGTTATCAAAAACCTGAAACTAGTTGCATTGCAGTGAATAGCAAAACTCAACAATGGGATCAGGTCATTGCTACTGGAGGGAAAGGAGATATTTTCATTTTCCCCTCGTTAAACAAGGAAACATCATACAGTTCTCACCAAGTTGTCTCGTTTTGTGTTATTATTCATTAATAGGCTCTGAATGCATTAAGGGTGCTTATACATGTATCTTCAGAAATTTATATAAGTTACTATTATTTTTGCAGTCAAAGATATGAAATGAATACATGGACCTAAGAGGAGAATTTTGTTGATATCTTCATCTATCTCTGGCCTATTTATTAAAATTCTGATGATTTTATTGATTTTAACTTTTTGCTAGTACAATGAACAGCTATTTGTATGTGAGACCAAACAAAACAATCAATAATATCTACATTATCCAGCAGCTCCAACTGCTGAGTCGTCAGTGCAATGTTCGCCAGGGCTGCCTCAGATGAAAAACACCTTCAGTTACAGATTTTGTTTTACCGGCACAATGTGCAACTGAAATTACAGCACTATTTTTTCCCAGGTGAAGGCAGAACTTGAACATGCATTCGACAGCTGTATCTTCATGGGGGCAGCTAAGACATAATGATGTGCAAGTGCCCTCATTCCTACTTTAAATGTGTCCTCTTTTCCACACTCCTATCCTCTCACCCATCCAACAGATGGTTGAAAAACGAGGAAAAATTTTCAGAAAAAGAATCAGACCTACATTTTCATTTTAAAAAAATTTAATGACATTTTCTAGTCAGCTTTACTCCTCCTTTTCCTTACTGGCTGGCCTCTTCCTCTGCCAGCCTCCCTCACAATGGCAGACAGACACCTTTCTATTTCTTTCCCCAGGATGCCCAAATCCTCCTTTCTCCTTCTCAAACATGCTCTTCCTTGCAAGGTTATTTACAGCCCTTCCCACTCATTTTCATTCACAAGTCTCACACGCACACCAAGGTTTCTCTCACACCATCTCCATCTCACAAGCTTCCTAGCCTCTCTCACACAGTCTTGCCTGAGGGCTTGAACTCCATCCATGCTAACAATCTATAAACAGTGAGGAGTCCAAGTAGAGTGCCTAGTTGGGGCTGGGAACACTGACACCATCAGACTAGCTTGCAGTGGCTGGGATCTCTGCCCCCAAGTATCCTCCAGCCTGGCCTGCAAGACAGCTCCTTTCCTCGGTGAGCTGCTTCTGTAAACACTCATTCTCAGAAGGGCAATGAGTGCCAAACTGGGGGGAGGGGTTGGGGTACACAGATCTTGGCTCAGGCAAGTTGCTGAAGGAGACATTTGCTGGTTCTCAATCTCTCAGTCAGGATTTGGTGGGGGCAAAAATAGCAGCTCTCACCACTCTCTTCTTGATTTCTGCACTCCTAGGCCAATAAAAGGCAGGGGGAGAAGTCCCTCTCCCTCCCTCTCAGAGATTGATGAGAGACAAGGGGAAAAGCTCTCTTCTCTTGTTCCTCAGCAACCACTCCCTTGTCACCTCTCCTCACCCCTGACTTAATGGCCCCAAGCATGTCGACCCTTCAGGGCAATAGCAACACCTCTGTGTGTTGGCCTAATGGGGTACCATACAATAAAACTCTGCTTTGCTTTGCATAGTTCTGTTTCATAGAAACTGTATTCTAAACCACTTCCCAGAATTACAAATACTTGGAGCCGCAGAGGGAATAAGAGGCATATAGCTGAGGAAGAAAAGATGTGTGGAATAGGGTTGATAGGCTCAGAAGTTGAACAATGATTCAATGAGATAGCAAACTACAGAAAAGCTGCTTGAGATGACAAAGGCATGCTCACCAACACTGCCCAGATTGTGCCAGGTAGCGCAGTAGTAAGCAAACTTTGAAAAGGGTAATGAGCTAATTGGCCACTGGAATTAACCTGCAGTCACCACTGCTGGGATCTTGAGACTGGTCTACCCCTGTTTCTAACTGTGAGAAGGGAGAGACAAGAACAAAAAAGAACTTGCAACTACAGGAAATGTTGCAGCTACCATAATGAAGTACTGACATAAACCTAACCCCAGGAAAGCTGCAAGAAGGAAAGGAAAAAAGTAGAAGAGAAACAGTCTTGGCTATTGGCAATGACGTTTCTTCTTCACTTTTCTCTTTTTTTTTTCCTTCAAATATTCTATTTATTATGAAAAACTTAAAAAACCAACAGTCTAGTAGCAGTTTAAAGACTAGCAAAACATGTAGATGTTATCATGAACTTTCTTGGGCACAGCCCACTTCTTCAGATGGGTTGTGCCCACGAAAGCTCATACCACCATCTACATGTTTTCTTAGTCTTTAAAGTGCTACTAGACTATTTGTTGTTTTCTAAATTTTTCATTTTACAGACTAACTCAGCTACCCTTCTGAAACTATTTATTATGTAATGTATACGTTTTGGTTACTTCGAGAATGTATGTATGAATGTGGGGAAGTCCTGAATTCATCTACATACATATTAATTCATTCATATACATGTGGGATTATAATGTATGTGCTACCTGGGCATATTATTTTTATTTATTATCTAGGGGGTGAAATCTTGGCTCTCCTAAATTCAAAACCAAAACTCCCATTGACTTTAATAGGGCTGAAATTTCACACTAACAGTTTGGCAGCCCATTTTGAAGTTCACACTTAATTATTTTTATGGGGTTGGACTCAATGACCTCCTGAGGTTTTCCAATCGTATAGAATCATATTTTCCCCTATATTTTCTATATATATTATTTTCTGATTGGATTGCAAACTCCAAATGCATTCAACGTCTCCAAAGCAGACACAAAATCAAAAATTGAAGTTTTTTAGATAAATTATTGATAGAAACTCCCATTGCCCGTAGATTGACAGATTACATAAGGACATCACCCACTGTACCACAGCCTTCTCCGCAAACCCCTCTTGTGGTTACAGCTCTTAAAGCTGTTCAATTAGCAGATAAGATTTCTTATGTCTCTCATTCCAACATATGTCAAGGTTTTATTAGAAACCCCACTTTCAGCCATTTGTGCTTTATAAATTAAAAAAAAAAAGAATAATTCTTTTCCATTCAAAATGGACATTACTACCCAATAAGATAATTCAGTTTGAAAGTCTGGTTTCCAAGACTGGAAAAGGCAAACTGAAAAAAATAGCTTAGAAATGAAGGTTCCAATCCAATGTTCTATGAAGTCAACAGAAAGGCTCCATTTGTTTTCAGTAGATTGAATCGGGTCATTGATTAGTTTTAATTAAGGATAATTCTTTAACATATAGTTCTCTCAACACCTCGAGAAATTTTAGCTCAACATCAAGCATGTTTACATTGGGTATTTCTTCAGTATCTCGGTGGCTGTGTCTAGACTGGCAAGTTTTTCCGCAAAATCATCTGATTTTGTGGAAAAACTTGCCAGCTGTCTACACTGGCCGCTTGAATTTCTGGAAAAGCACTGATGATCTCATGTAAGATTGTCAGTGCTTTTCAGGAAATACTATGCTGCTCCCATTCGGGCAAAAGTCTTTTTCCGAAAGACTTTTGTGCAAAAGGGCCAGTGTAAACAGCACAGTAGTGTTTTCCGCAAAAAAGCCCCAATCACAAAAATGGCGATCAGGGCTTTTTTGTGGAAAACTGTGTCTAGATTGGCCACGGACGCTTTTCCGCAAAAAAGTGCTTTTGCAGAAAAGCATCCTGCCAATCTAGATGTGCTTTTCCGAAAATGCTTTAAACGGAAAACTTTTACATTAAAAGCATTTTCGGAAAATCACGCCAGTGTAGACGTAGCCGGTGAGATTTGTTAATTGCTACTCACATTTCACTGGTAATCTCGCTGAAAGATTTTAACTCTTCCATTTATGTTTTAATGATTTTTAGACCTTGATCTTGCACAAGTGTCCATGCAAGCAGTCCTTGAGCCACAGGGAGCCCCACTGAAACCGGTGAGGCTTCGCATGGAGTCAGATGGTCAAATTCAGGCATCCAAGTGTAGAATCAGGACCTAAACAGGCACTGGAGTTTCTAAACCTACTAATAAATTAGCTTCTCTCTCATTCTGTAATTTTTGCCTTTTCATTCCCTTTTGACAGAGAGTATCTAATGCAGGGTGTGTGTGTATATGGTTTTGGGGTCGGGGGAGAGAGAAAGAAAAGTTAAATTTAATAAGAAAATTCATAGGCATTTCAAGAGTGACTCAAGCTGGATGATAAAAATTGTTTTTGCTCAAATTGAACTTTGCAGCCTTAGTTTTGTCCACTTCAGCCCCTTTCTCAGCAAAGTTAAAGGTGTGAAAATGTCAAAACTTTCAAAAATAAGCTCCCATTGGGGACATATACTGAAGTTATATATGTAACTTAGAAATTGGGAATAAGTATGTAACATTTTTATCCCCGAGATGAGAACAATTTCTACAAAGTATCAAATTGCTTTCTAAAGTTATCTTACAAATTTTAAGTCTCAATCTAGTGTACTTTTTTTTAAAAAAATAACATTTTATGTAATAAAAATTTTACTACGAACAAACCATTAGACCAGTGGTTTTCAAACTTTTTGAACTGAGGTCAAACAAGAAGAGCTGACTTGGGGGCAGACATAGTGCTCCCTCCCTGAGCGGCCCTGCACTGGGCTTAAGCCTGAGCTGCCTGGTATCATCAGCCCCCTCCCCTGAATACACCTTTTGTATGGGGTGTATGCGCCCCACAGTTTGAAAACCTCTGCATTAGCTAATGTCAGATATCCCTACCTATCCCAGCCTTGCAATAACAGTGACAGCCAGCATTAAAAATATCATCAATATTAAATGCTGGTTCATGAGTGCTCTGCAGATTGTGCAGATATGTGTCATAGCTATCATTTGTCACTCTTCCATACTGCATACTGGCCAGAAAACATGGAAAGCAAGATGCCTACCAGGCAAAGACATTTTCACAGTCCTTGGGCTAATTGAAGCCGTTTAAAATTCCTCTCGTGTAATTTCTGAAGCAGAAGTAACAGAGATGAAAATGCAGTTGACAGCGTGTGCCTGAAGGAGGAAAGAAGGCACAAAGGAAGAATGGGATCAAGGTTGCAGATATGAGGAAAGCTCTGTGGTTCCTTAGCCTCTGTAATAAGAAGTGATAATTCCTCCTAAGTACCTCAAAACCAGAATTGCTTCCTGAGATCCAATGTAAGAAAATGAAGTGGAATTTACTAGGGATGTAAGTGACTAGTCAACCATGCGATAAGCATAAGTTTATTGGATAGTTGACTAGTCCCTCAACTAATTGCTCCCCCCTGCCCGGAGTAGGAGCCAGTGCTTGGGGGAGCCAGCTTAAAAGCCGTTTCCCCCCAGCACCATCTCCACGGGGAGCAGGGAAGGCAGGAGGGTAGTCGGGACGGGGTGTGAGGTGGGAATCAGGTCCCAGGATGCTGTGCCTTTGCTTTTTAAATGTATTAAGAGCCAGCCAACTCTTAATACATTTAAAATGCAGAAGTGCAACGGGGAGAGGACCCGGGACGAGCCGGGAAAGCTGATTCCTGGCTCGAACCAGGTCCAAGGCTGATGCACAGTGGGAATCAGCTGTCCCAGCTTGCATCGCATCCCCCTTGCTGTATTTCAGCCTTTTAAATGTATTAAGAGCTGGCAGTGGGGTTAGCTCCTGAGGCCAGGAGCTAAACTTGCTGCGTCTCCCCTGCTTATCGACTAATCGATGGAAATTCCATCAACTAGTCAATTAGTGATTAAACTAAATTTAACATCTCTAGAACTTACAGACTCTAAAGAAACTGCATTAAGTTTCAGATAAGCTACATAGGGTACGAAGTTAAGTATACAGGTTGTAGCTATATATGGATGTATGAACATGTGAGTAGAACATTGTAACTATGATGCAACTACAACATTACCTCACAGTAGGGTTGCCAACATTGTATTTCAAAAATAAGAGACTGTTTTCTTAGCACCTGCATCTTGCACCACTCTGCCTCTCCTCTATATTTGTATGGCCAGCAGCAGCAGTACTTGTCTACATTTGCCAGGGTTATTTCTTCCTGCTCTGAGTAGCACTCAGTGAAGCTGAAAAGAAAACCCCAGTCTTGGTGAAAACTAAGAAAAGAGGTAGTTTGTCCCATTCTGTGTAACCATGAATTATCATAGCCTGAGAGAAAGGAAAAAATAAAAACCCCGTTAAAAGGGAAGAGGGTTTGCAGGTAAGGCTTTAAAGAAATTAAATACCAGCATCTAAATGGGGTGCTGTCAGCAAAACACTGGATCCCCTTAGGACAGAAGGCATTCTGGGAAACAGTTCAAAGGCAACCGGTCACTTATGTTAGGAAAGGGAATTTATCTAACAGAGAATTACAAAGCCTGGAATTGCATCTTTATGTTTGTTTTTCTGAATAAACGGTCTGTGTTTACTCTTCCTTACTATGTCACTTGTTACACAATCATTTTGTTTATTTGTACCCCAAGTAGGTCTCTGTTGTGCAAACTATGTGCAGCATGTGTTCCCAAGATAAACAAAAAACAGGACTATGTAGCACTTTAAAGACTACCAGGATGGTTTATTAGGTGATAAGCTTTCGTGGGCCAGACCCACTTCCTCAGATCAAATAGTGGAAGAAAATTGGCATGACCATATATACCAAAGGATACAATAAAAAAAACGAACACATATCACACATCACACATGAACACATTTATTTGATTGTATCACTTTGGTATATATGGTTGTGCCAATTTTCTTCCACTATTTGATCTGAGGAAGTGAGTCTGGCCCACAAAAGCTCATCACCTAATAAACCATCTTGTTAGTCTTTAAAGTGCTACATAGCCCTGTTTTTTGTTTCAGCTACACAAGACTAACACGGCTACATTTCTATTATTATTCGACAAGATAACTGATAACTGACAGCAGGTTTCAATCATTTGGGGTGACAATCGTTTGGGGGAAGTCAAAGTATCTGGTAGCCAAAAAATATGGAGAGACACATATGGGGAAACTGAAGACTGAAAGGGGTTGTGGAGGATAACTGCAAGGATAGCTAGGCTGGTGGAAGCCATAATTGAGACCTTCATGCTTGCAGGTTGGCTACTGGTGTCAGAACTGAGCCACAGCAACATAGCAATAAGGCACTAAGTTACAAAATGGGGGTTACATAATCCCTTACTGGTTTTGGTAATCTCACCAAAGTCTCAGTATTTGAGATGCACTGTACATATCCAAGAATCTAAGAGAGGATTATCTCTATCTTCCTGTAGTTTAGGGGAAGTCATGCTGGGCTGTGAGCTTGGAGAGCATAGGTTTGCTCGCTTCATTTTTACCAACTGATGCTGATAGTTCTGTGCCATTCACAACTTGTACTACTGACTCCTCAAGCCTAATAAGAGGACCAAGCAGGTATCATTCACTCATTTCACAAATAAGGTCACTTCAGGAAGAGCTGTGAATAGGACCCAATGGCATCGGAGCCACTTCAAATCCACTGGAGAACAACTCTACCAAACCAGTGTGTTTGCCTATGCCTATCACTGACTCAACTACCAGACTATGCTCTGTTCCAAGAGCCAGGAACAGAACCCAGGAATACCCTCACCCAACTGAACATCATTTCTTGAAACCCCACTGACAACCTATTCTGGCAAAAATTAGCATGAGCGCAACATGAATGTTCTTTTAAATAAGGTTTCATGGGAGTTTGTATGATTGAGAGTTTTGATGGCTAGAACCCTCTCTAATGTTGACATTTATTGGCAGGGGCTAAAGTAAGAGTAGAGACAACATAGCTCCTCAGCCACTGGCACTCTCTCCCTGGTTTACGTGCACAGCACTTGCCTGGGACAGTCTGAGATACCCCTCCTGTTTTATTCCACACTAACCACTACATAGTGGGAAACAGCATGCCTCAGGGCAATGTTAGTGAGCTATAGAGCCTTTCACCTGTACGTCGCCCATCTGCATAGAGACACCTCTGTAAGGATTACCAGGTGTTCCCATCTAATGGATGTTTGTTGTATATGAGATGAATTTGAAAAGTCTCACTTCCAGCTCCCACATCACAAACTCACTATCATGCTTTGCATAGACTGGCAGACTTGGGAAGGCCACTGACTGTGAGGCTGAACTAACTTTACTATCCCTAGAGTAAATCTCCTCAGATCAACACTGAGGGATGTTGGCAAGGCACAGCCTCTTGGAAGTCTGCCCTTCTGTTACCCAGTAGATAAACAGGGGACTAAATTCACAAGGACTGTCAATCTTACCCCTTTCACCAGCACCAAATACACTCAAGTTTTTAAACCTGAATTTTATGGCCATATGCAAGTTATCTGCATGAATGCAAATCAGCTCCTTAAACACTTTGCATAAAGTAACCAACATGGAGCTACAAAACATCTGAAATATTGACTTCCATCTGATAGACTTGTACTTAATTTCTGGGCCTGGTTTACTTGATTCCAATCTGGTAAACCTTTACCATGTGAGTGCTGTTTAAATAAAAATAGGTTTCTATAACATAAAAGAGTTGTAGAATAAGAAATAAAAAGCCCACAAAGAGATTTACATCACTAATCTCAAAAGTAGTGATTTTTTTCCCATTTAATTTTCCACGGAGCAGTCAATTACCGTGGGATGCAGAGGTTTGGGCTGATTTGGCATGTTTGCCCACAGATAATGCAAAGGTAGAAGGTGACATTTAACATTTTATACATTGCGTATTGCAGTTTGTAACGCTAAAGCATTTGTTTCCTATCAGTAACTGAAAGATAACCTTCCAGAGCATACATGCTATTGACATTTTAATACCTACATCTTTAGTTCCAAGATGACACTTTAGTGATGCATCAGGAACGACTGAAAGATCAAAAGGTTTTGTGAAGCATTGAAACCCTTTGATCACAAAGAACCACTCTCTTTTTCAGCCATTTCTGCAGCCCTCCTTTCCATCACTACCCTCACCTTCCTCTGCAAGAATGCTGTTCCATTCTGTCATCACTTGGCTGGAAAAGCTGCCTTTTTCTGTTAGCCTGATGAATTAAGTTGCTAACAGAGTGCAGGCAAGACAGTCAATATATGGAGTACCACTGCCAATGTGTCTATTTCCTCCCGCACTTCTTGCTCCCTCCCTCGCTAGATTTTTCTGGTGTCTCCTCTATATCCACACAGTTCATTCCCACCCCCATTCATTCCTGATGAGGGGAAAAATCAGCAAGGAAAGGGGTTCATATTAAAATCTCATCAACTTCTTAGTTCTAGCACATGAATTTACAGACACAGCACCTGGCAAATTCTCCTATCTGCAATCAAAAGGAGATATTTTTGTCAGATGTGGAAATAATTAGCAACATGATACAAGTTTTAGTTTGCTTCTTTATATAATAGGATATGTTAGCTACATTTAACTATGATTAGACTTGCTACTCTTCAGCTAGATACCCAATTTAACCTGTTCTCATGGGATTCCTCTATTATGCAAACTAACAATAAAGCAATTACATTCTTCAAAGAATATAACTGGAAAATTGATATTGAGAGGCTTATCTTCACCTCCTGAAATACAAAATTCATAGCAGATGATAGACAAAAGCTTCGCTATTTTCTCTCAAAATGCCAGTCACTAGTCCAAAAGACTACTGGTGTCCACTACAGGGATGTATGTGAGTAGTTGACTACCTAAAAGCCTAGGCTTATGGGGTATTTGAGTCAATTACTTGAATTCCCCACACCCTTTGCTGCCTCTGTGTCTGTGGCTTAAAAGCACTGTCTCCGCAGTGCCACCTGCTCCCCTCCCCCATGCTGCTGCCTCAATCAGAGGCAGTGGGGCGGGGCGGAGGGAGGTGGAAGCTGCTGTGAAGCAGCCTCTGCCTGAGGCATGCCCAGGCTTGTCACAAACAGGTGTTGCTGCTGGAGCAACCTCTGTTTATGACGGCTGGGGCTGGAAACCCCACCCTCGCAGACAGTGGCTGCTGGCACAGTGCGAGCCTGGACTGAGCAAGCCCGGCTCAGTCCTGGCTTGTGTCAGGTTCAGGAGCTACCATGCTGTGGCTCTGCAGTTGAAATGTAGTAGGAACTGGGCCGCCTACCCTCCTGGCTCTTACTACATCTAAACTGCAGAGCTCAGCCAGGGGATAACTCCCAGAGGCTTCTTCCCTTAGCAACTAATCGTGTACTTAATAGAAATTCTATTGGCTACACGATTAGCTATTTACTCGATTCTTAACATCCCTAGACAACTAAACAGTGTCCGTGTCCACTGAACACTTATGTCCACCGGACTGCATGTGAGCCCTATCATAGCATTAGTTTGACTAGTGAACCTGGGATAGCATCATCTTCCATTTCATATCCCCATCTTATCTCACTATAACACTGCAAAATTCCCAGTATAGGATTTAAATTAGCTTCTATTGACGTGTGAACAACTGTGTCATCTCTTGCAACATCCAAACACTTCATGTGATGGTTCAAATCCACATACTTGTTGTTAAATGGTAAAGATTATTTCAACATCTTCTAATTCATACAAAAGTGCTGCAGTACTGTATCTAGAGGCAATTGTTCACTTGCACTGTTCACCAGAAACCACTCAAAATTCTTTGTAGTGTTCCTAGAGACTGGCAGTTAATTGTAAAATCCATACAATGGACAAATTCCAAAAAGAATTAATAAATTGGGAAGTTTCTTGATTCTACAAATCAATACCTTTTTACCTGTCTTACAAGATACCAGTATTGAAGACAGTATTCTCAGACAATTCACTCTTGTTAGGAAAAATGACCACTTAACCAAATTTCACCACACCATAAAATTATCTGAAACTGGAAGTAGCTGGAAAAGAATGGTCTTTTTTCCTCGGACCACCAATATTTTATCACTCAGTCCATCCAATTTAACCAAAATATTGACTTAATCTTTCTTTTGTGCGAAACTGCTTCCTTCCAGCTCTCATCATTTGCACAGCAATAAGGTAGGATAAAAACACAGACTTCAGATTAGATACGCTGAACATTCTTGTCATGCTTTACACAGACCAGAAGAAGGGCATCAAAACATCTAAAATAATATTACTCTTACTGAGGTTCTGTATCTACAGATGATCTCAGAGAATCTGTTAATCTAATCTCTTTCTTTTGCTTTGTTCACAGGAGCACTAGCATATCTCATGCAATATGACAAAGTAGCACAAGGACGGCTAAGTAATTGAAGATTTATTGGCAAGCCTCAGTTCACAAGCTCATCATCATCATACTTTGCACTGACCATTGTGGGATCAGCTTATGGGATCCCTCCACATCTGGCCAGGAAATCAGGAAGGAAGGAGAGAAAAAAAGGTGAACGAGGAGTCCCTACCCCCTTTGTTTTCCTAGAAATCAAGAGAGGACAAGGAGAGAATAGATTTTGTGCTGAGTGGAGCTGCAGATAATAATGTTGCCACCTGCTCATCATAGCATTATATCAATATATAATAATGTTGGCATGGTGAGGTGATGCCACAAGGCAAACATCATACTGCACTATCATTTTCTCACGCTGGATCTTTTCAATTGCACCACTGATTTCTAGACAAGCAAAGCTGAGTACATCTGCCCTTTAACATGTTCATCTGTAGATAAATTAATCAACAATTAAACAAGTGTATACATCTTCCACAAGGAATCAAAAGTAGCTCTGCACATTTCAACACAGAATCCAAAGTGGTCAACGGAATACTGCTTTGCCTAGTATAAGGAGGATGTTTTTTCTTCTGTAGCTGTAGTTTTTAAGTATACAGTTTTGCAGGCTGTACTTCCAATCTAGATTAACTTTAAAAGACTACAAAAATGTTGCTGCCCTTGATATTGCCTTAATTGTTAATTTCCTACGCATATAAAACCTGGATTGCTCCTTGCTATTCTGTAAGGTTGGTTAGTAGCAATGAGGAAGATAGAATATTTTTTCCTTTTCTGCCTTTTTCTCTGGAGAGCCTTCTCTACATTCGCTTAAATAGTTCTGTATATGTAGATATCACTGCTGGAATATGTTGTCAGTAATTTCTTCTTATGATAATTCTGTGTATACAGAAACCACAGGAGGGGAAAAACCCCCATAGGTTGTGGGAAGTAGCTTACCCCCAACTTCTAGAATTCTCATAATGGGAGAAAAATTACAGAAAGAAGAAAAAAATCTCATTTTTTATTCAATCCAGAAACCGTTTATTTCTTGCCTGTATAATCATATGCAGTTTTACCACCTGATCCAGCTATCTTTGCTCACAGAGCAGTCCCACTGAAATCAATGAGTAAGGATTCCTTGTGTGAATAAAGGCTGTAGGATTGGGCTCTTAGAGATAACTAAGCACCTGTGAGTGGTTTACATTTATTTTTTTTCTTGTTTCCAGTACTTCCCCAATAGCTAATTTCAAGCCTTCCCATCCCTAAATTTCATTTTATTGATATTTGATGCCTCACCTTAAAAATCCTCACACTGCAAACTTCTGTTCTATAGTACAGCTGTAAATACAAACCAACCCATATGGAACTCAGTGTGTATTTTCAGTGCTTACCCTGCAATTTCTGATTATCCAAATGGAATGTGTAGATTCCTATCATTATTCTAAACAGATAGAACATCTGCTCAATGTGTAATATATACTGAAAAGAAAAAAGGAAGTAATTTTAAACTATATATCCAAAGCTGTGTAAGAAGTATTGAAAGATTTATAAAATGTGGAACTGGTTGGTACAAACCAGGGATACAGAGGCATTTATAACTGGTTCCAACACTGCGACAAATGCCATGTGCACAAGGATTCAGAGCACAGAAGTCAATCGGCTGAGAACAGGTAGACCCTGTGAATCCAGGACCACAACTGCAGGAGTAGGCAAGTCTGTCTGCATAACAGGTCCCATTATTCTGGCAGGGAGATGAAGCGCAGGGGTCTACTTTCTCTTCACAAGAGGCTCCTAAAAACCCTAGTTGGAAAGAGATGATTTTTATAAGTAAAAGTTCTTTACACATGCTATTTAAAAACAAGAACTTGCAGTAATTGATAATTACACATTTTAGTATTTCTCATTGATTTTGTGGAAGAGTTACAGAAACAAAGAAGCATGCAAAAAAATGTTAATTCAGGCAGCTGACATGTTTGTGACATTATTGCACGCATGAGGAGTGTAACTGCTTTGATGTGGCAGGATTTCAAACATCTTTTCAGAATCTTACATCAAGTGTCATTCATTTCAAGCAATTATAGAAGCTCAGTGGTTGACAGAGGAAAGAGTGAAAAATCAGACCTCATGGAAGCAGACATAATAACAACTACGAGTATCTTGGACCCAAATTAATCCTCAAATCATAAATGGTGATGATGTGTTTGTGTTATAAGAGGGTAACTTGCATTGTGTGCACATACAAAACAAAGGTAACATATTCTGAGTTGTGATGGAAAGCATGCAGTAGTGTCATCTTTAAACATTCAATACTCTTAAGATTTTTTAAATGTATTTTAATTCATTTTGCCTTCAGGCACTCAATCGCTAAGTAGAGCATATAATATTGTAAAAATTGTAATAAAATTTAGAGGGTGGGTAACATTGGGGATGTTGGAACAATAACAGTAACAAACACTAAAAAATTCTAGAACATATTCTGATCTGAGTTTAGTAATGTAGCTAGATGGGGCGTTACTCTGGATTTATGTTATTGTACCTCATATCAGAAACTGACTCAAATAACTGGGATGTGGAACATTTCTTTAACATACCTTTTAATTACTTCTCCCACTATATCCTTCATGCTATCCGCTTATTGTGTAAATCACATTCCTTGACCACAATTACAGAGTACCAAGTTGGTGCAAGTTACACCTAATTATCACTTACACCCATTTTCTGATTGACTTACAGCTGTCATAGAACCTGTAGCACATTTGTTTGTGGCATCGGTGAATTTACCTGAGAGATGCAAGAGTGGTTCCCTAGAGATGATCTAGACAGAGCATCCCTGAGATATGAGTGGTGAGAACAACCAAGTATAATAAGGAGGCTTGGGTTGGAGTTCATGTTGTGTTATTGTTAATTTCCCTGTTAATAAAACCATACTCTAGGTCTAGGAAGAGCCAGGTTTGAACAGTGCAAGCGGTGGCAAGACTATGGCATGTATTCACAGGAACATACGTATACAGGCAGTCCCCGGGTTACGTACAAGATAGGGACTGTAGGTTTGTTCTTAAGTTGAATCTGTATGTAAGTCGGAACTGGCGTCCAGATTCAGCCGCTGCTGAAACTGATCAGTTTCAACAGCGGCTGAATCTGGACACCAGTTCTGACTTACATACAGATTCAACTTAAGAACCCCAGGCATCCCCAAGTCAGCTGCTGCTGAAACTGATCAGCGGCTGATTCCAGGAAGCCCAGGGCAGGGGCTTCCTGTAGTCAGCCACTGGTCAGTTTCAGCAGCGGCTGACTTGGGGACGCCTGGGGCAGAGCAACTGGGGTGCTGCTGGGTTGGTCCAGTAGCGCCGCCGCTCCTCGGCGCTACTAGACCAACCCAGCAGCACCCAAGCTGCTCTGCCCCAGGCGTCCTGATTCAGCCGCTGCTGAAACTGACCAGCAGTGGCTAAATCAGGACGCCTGGGGCAAAGCAGCTGGGGTGCTGCCGGGTTGGTCCAGTAGCACCCAGAGCAGCACTACGGGACCAATCGGCAGCGCCCCAGCTGCTGTACCACAGGCGTCCGGAGCAAAGCCGCGGAGCAAGGGGCAGCGGGACAGCCCAGACGTGCCGTGGCTGTCCTGCTGCCCTCGGGCTCCGGGGCTTTGCTCTGCTTTGCTCCCCGTCTCCCTGGTCTCCGCTGGGCTGTCCGCTGCCCCCACGTTCCGCCGCTGTGCTCCCCGTCCCCCTGGTCTGCAGACCAGGGAGACGGAGAGCAAAGCAGAGCAAAGCCGCGGAGCACGCAGGCAGCGGACAGCCCAGACACGTCTGGGCTGTCCGCTGCCCGCGTGCTCCGCCGCTTTGCTTCCTCTCCCTGGTCTGCTGAAGACCAGGGAGAGGGCCCCGTTCGTAACTGCGGATCCGACGTAATGGAGGAGACTATGTTGTGGAAGAAGTACAGAGGAAGTTATACAAATGTGTGTGTGGGGGGGGGGGTGATGTTCTGATAGAAGACACAAAAAAAGAATGCTTGGACAAGTTAAGGTACAATAACTGCAGAAGTGTGAAGTGGAGTTGGAAGGGCAGGGGGTTGTTTCATGTTGGCTAATCTATTTAAAGGTGAACATTTTAGGGCAGGTGTTCAAAGCTTTCTGGGCCACAAGAAAAACAGGTTTTATGCTAAAATGTGCAGATCTGCTAAATGGTCAACAGTCTACTCTGCCTGATAGAAGGTGGATGTTTTCTCTTCTTCAGACACTGTATATTATTCTTAGGACTATGACACTTAAAAGTGCTATGCAGATATTTAGTAACTCAGGTTTCACAGTACTCATGGGGGGGCAGGCAAGTAGTATAGCTGGATCTGCAGAAGGAGAAAATAGAAGCACACGAGGGTAGTGGCACAACAGGATGAAAAATCATGAGTTATTTAGTCCACTTGATCATGCTGCTTTCATTATGGTCTAATGGACCATACAGCTCTCTGTCTTAAGAGTAGCTGAAACCGCTTTCAATGTACAGTATTAGTTCAAAGAAGCATTTTTCCTATTAGGTAATCAGATGAAAATATATATTAGTACAGAATGAAATTCAGGAGGGAAATCAACTAATCATATAGCAGTTTTCAAGCTAGTCAGAAAAAAAAGAGAAGGGGAAGAATATTGAACTTCTGGTGCCAACTCAGTAAACCTTTCTTGTGCCATAAAGCAGTGGTGGATATAAAAATAAAATCCAATTTAAATACAATACACCCTTAGTTATCATCACATCTCAAATTCAACATATCTAACCTCCCTATCAGTGGGAAAACTGCTCAGTACCAAAAATAGTCAAGATCTAGGACAGCACCTAAAGCACAGCACCTAAAAGCGCTGACATACTAGACACTGTGAACAACAAGAAATCAAAACCAGCAACAAGCTAGACTTAAATCTCTGCTCAGAATCATCACAGGAGCAGACTACTTTGCTACAGTGAAATGTGCAAAACAGAAGCTGACTCATACTAATGACAGAACCAATGGCCGCAGACTAGAGGTGGAAAATAGCAGAGACAACACACACTCTAGGGCTACATCTACACTGCAGGCTTCTTGCGCAAGAATGGCCCTTCTTGCGCAAAAACTTGTGGAATGTCTACACTGTGTGCACGTTCTTGCGCAAGTACACTTACAGTAAAGCGTCGGAACAGAGGGCTTCTTGCGCATGAGTTATTCCTCTCCCCATAAGGAACAAGCCCTCTTATGAAAGAGTTCTTGCACAAGAAGGCAGTGTGGATGGGCAACAGGGGTTTCTTGAGCAAGAAATCGCTATGGCTAAAATGCCCATCAGAGATTTCTTGCGTAAGAGAGCATCCACACTGCCATGGACGCTCTTGCGCAAAAACACATCTCTTGCACAAAAGCACATGGCAGTGTGGAAGTGCTCTTACACAAGACCTTTTGCGCAAGAACTCTTGCACAATACAGTTCTTGAACAAGAAGCCTGCAGTGTAGACGTAGCGTAAGACAAGAGGAGAGAGGGTATGTCTACACTACCACCCTAGTTCGAACTAGGGTTGTAGTGTAGACATACCCAGACTGTGCAACTAACAGAGCAGGAACTGACACAGATATTTTCTGCTTCTGAGCCTGAAATTCAAAAGTGAAAATAAAAAGTTTATTCAAGAAACCATAGAAGAAGTCTCATAAAAAAAATGAGGAAAAATGGTGTCTGACCTTGGCAGAAAAGAGAAGTGGTGGGACTTCAGGCAAAAGGAGCAGTGCCAGGCCCCTTTGAAATACCAGGCCACAGTGCAAGTGCCCCCTTTACCTTCCCACCTCCCATCGGTGGGCCTGGATTTTTGCATTACAAAATATATTACAAGATTGTTAAGCCTGTGAGGGACACAACTAGCTACACAAAACACTGAATTCAGTACATGTATTGTAGCATCTATTGCTATCTGTTACTGATCATGAAGGTAATATTACTCAGAACAATGTCATTTTATACTTCAGGTGTCTATATTTCATTAGCAACACAATTCACTTTATCCTGGCAGAATGTGTTACTTGCAGGGCATTTTCACAAGTTTTGAGTTTTGCTTTTTTTCCCATGATAATTAGTCATTATTCAAACACACAAGTGAATTAAATAGCCATTTATTTTTTCTGTAGTTTTATCACTGCAATAAGAGAGAGTACCTGACAAAGATTGCTATACATTTTAAAAGCAGAACTATAAAAAAAAAGCAGTTTATGAAAATATATTTTCATGTGCACCAAGAAAGGAACAAGCATACAACGGCATATTCAAATCATACTATTTGTTCTTTAGCAGTGGACGTTTTAATGATAAGAGACAGTAATGTCTACTGTACTAGTCTAGAAGTAAAGAATTGCTTACTTGTGGTCTATGCTCGGACACGAATTTAATGGAAGACCCAAAAGGCTCAATCTTTCAAAAGTATTTTCTAGTTTTGGAGGATTTAATTTTTGAGCAGTGTAGGGGGGACCACTCACCGACCCCGGGAAGAACCCCTCTCCAAGTCTGGGTGGGCCACGCTGCATCCTGCCCCTTTAACTCCACAGAGGCCAAGGGGTGGATCAGGGAGCATAAAAGCCCAGCCCAGCCCAGCCCAGCCCAGGAGCTCAGTAGGGCCTCATCCACTGGAAGAAGCCTGCCCTCAGCTCTCAAACCAGGAGGGCCCTGAGAACCTTGGCAAGGCTGAGGACTGGCCCAGATTGCTGGGCCCTTGCTCCAAAGAGGAGACCTTCTACACCCTGCCTAAGGTTCAGACTACCATGACCTTGAGAACCAGCAGACCACGTGGAGGCAGGTAGATGTTGAGGGAGAGTTAGGCAGTTGCCATGGGGAAGCCGACGACTGTCAGGCTGATCTCATAAGGTTTTAGAGTGGGTCAGCATGTTGCAGGCTGGATCCCTGCTGACCCCAGTGGCAGCCAGAGTGGCAGTCCCCCCTGCCACTCCACATGCTGGGTGGCAGTCTCCCCTTCCCACTCATGCCAGGGGAACTGTGTTTATTTGGCTGCTCTGCCCTGTACCAGGGCCTGGGCCATACTGACCTTGGGGCTGCATTTGTTTGGCTACCCCGCCCTGAACCAGGGCCTAGGCCTTGTTGACTGTGGGACTGCATTTGTTTGCTGCCTGCCCTGATCTAAGGGTTCCCAGTTTGGTTGGAGCCACTAGACTGGTACTTACAGGCCTGAGCACAGGTCATGGACCCAGGACTCAAGTGGCTAGCTTACAAGCAGTAATTTTTGAACACTTCTTAGGGCCTGATTCTCAGAGGTTGTGATCGCCTATAATGTCTATTTAAGTCAACATTGCTGACACTAGAGCTATAATATACTACGTGTGTGTGTGTGTGTATATGCACATGTGAATTTATTAGCTAAATTTTGCATTCAGCTTTTGCAGTTTCAGCACTGAATATCACTGATTTTAGAAGAATTGCATGACTCATGGTAACCGAGATCAGAACAAGGTCCACAGTCTAAATATTGTGGAGGCGATCAGGCTGTACCCCTTGGATCCTGCGCTTCCTTGCAGGTTTTTGTATGGCTCATGGTAACCCTACCACTGCCTCATGTTTTTCTCAGAGATGAGAGAACCCTGCTTCATAAGCCATTTTCATCATAGGCCAGTCTCTAGTTTGGAGTGAAAAACTAGGTCTAGAGGTCCTTTCTCCCTGTTGGTGGCCCACCAGCCAGGAGGAGGAGTGCGGGGGAACCTGGTCCCACCCAAGGTCCCTAAGTAGCAGCCACTAGTGGAGCTCTTGCCCTTAGCCCCACTGAATAGCAGCCCCTCCCTAGGTCATTTCCCCAACTGCTCCCTCAGTACTTCATCCCTGGTATCTTGGAAAAAATCCTCTCCTGCTTGCAGCCTGCAGTTTTTGCCTCCGCTCTGGGCTTCCTCTTTTCCAGTCCCTCCCTCTTCCCCTTCCTTGCCTGAGGGGAAGCCTTTTCTAGTCAGCCAGCAGGCCTTAACTTAGGGCAGGTGTTCCATTAGGCTGCACTGCAGGCTGGCTCCTAATGAGTTTCAGGTGCCCACCTAACCTGACGGCTGAGCAGCAGTCTCTGGCAGCCTGTTCAGAGAACATAAATCCACATGCCCAGGTACCTGCCCTTCACCCAAGTCCTGCAGCCCACTGCCTTTGGTCTGCCATAATATGTAAAAAGTCTGAGAGGTGTAGCCATGTCGATCTGCATCTGCAAAACAAGAAAGAAGCCTGTGGCACCTTAAAGACTAAGGGTACGTCTACACTTGCTCCCTGGATCGAGCTAGGGATGCAAATGTAGCCGAACGAAATCGCTAATGAAGTGGGGATTTAAATATCCCGTGCTTCATTAGCATAATCTCGCCCACACGTTATTCCACTCAACAGCTGATTCGAACCAGGAAGTGCGCTCCAAGGGGTTTGATTCGAACTAACGCGTCCCGAAGCACATGTCCTGGTTCAAATCAGCTGTTGAGCGGAATAAGATTATGCTAATGAAGCGGGATATTTAAATCCCCACTTCATTAGCAATTTCGGTCGGCTACATTTGCATTGCTAGCTCGAACTAGGGAGCAAGTGTAGATGTATCCTAACAGATTTATTTGGGCATAATTTTTGTAGGTAAAAAGATACATGCATCTGATGAAGTGGGTTTTACCCATGAAAGCTTATGCCCAAATACATTTATTAGTCTTCAGGATGCCATAGACTCCTTGTTATTTATGTAAAAGACGTTAATGACTACAGGAACACTGGTGTAAGCGGGAGTAGAATAAGACCCATGGTACCTCTACTCAGACACATTCATTCAACTATGAAAGACACCTACTAACCACAGCATGGTTCTGTGGATAGGACACAGAACTGGATTTCAGCAAACTTGGGCTCTACTCTTTGGTCCTGCCACTGATCTGCTATGTGACCTTAGAATTATAGAAATTAGGGTTGGAAGAGACCTCAGGAGATCATCTAATATAGTCGTTCTCAACCATTTTTATACCGAGGATCGGCCAAGTTCTTCATAAACTTTTGGTGGACCAGCAATATTTTATTTGTATATTCATTATGCAAATAATAAATATGCAAATAAAATGTTGCCAGTTCACCCAAGTATGTACCCGTGCTCCAACCCCAATATACATTATAACCCGGATTCATGCGCCCCTCCCATATTATGTTATTCAGCCCCGGTCAACAGAGCATCTATCCACTGGGCAGCTTTGGCTTCAACCACCGGAGCAGGCCCCGACCCCCTCCATGCGGCCATGGCAGGTCCCGGTCCCCTTCCAGAACAGGACCGCCCCACGCCCCACCACGTGACCATGGCAGACCCCAGACCCACGCCCCACCACGTGACCATGGCAGACCCCAGACCCCTCGCCATGCAGCAGGGCTCAACCCCATCCCTCCCTCCCCCCGCAGAGCAGGCCTCAGCCACCCAGAGCATGCTCCCCAGCCACACGGCAGGTCCCGGCCTCCCAGCCTTATTACCCCTGTCCTTCCCCCCACCACCGGAGCAGGCCCCAGCCCCTCCCTCCCTGCTGCCGGAGCAGGCCCCAGCTGCCCACCACATGCTCCCCTCAAGTGCTGCAGCCGCTTTCCACATGGCCCTGCCAGCTGGACCACACAGCAATTGCCGGAGCTGGAACTGGAGCCATGGTGAAGCTGCCACAGTAGGGACAGCCTCACCACGGCCCTGGCTCCAGCCGCAGCACACCCGGCTGCCAGCTACCCCACTCACCCTGCTGCTGCGTGGGGAAGTGGACGGCAAGAGAATTCCTTATGGGGAACCCCTGCAGGCGGGGCTAATTAAAAGCTGGGAGCATGGCCTGTCAATCTGCTGTGGCCTGCAGGCAAGGTTTGCAGCCCACTGCCAGTCTGCGGACTAGCGTTTGGGAGCTGCTGATCTAGTCCAAGCCCCTGTTCAATCCCAACTAAATCATTCCAGCCACAGCTTTGTCTAGGCTCACCTTGCACCTCCAAGGATAGAGGAGATTCCACCCCTTCCCTAGGCAACCCATTTTAGTGCTTTACCACACTCTTAGTCAAATAGTTTTTTCCTATTATTCAACCTAGATCTCACACACTGAAACTTGAGACCATCATTGCTTCTTGTTCTGTCATCTGCCACAACTGAGAATAGCCTGGTTCTATCCTTTTTGGGACCCCCCTTCAGGTATCAAATCCTCCCCATTCTTCTCTTCTGAAGACTAAATAAGCTAAGTTCCCTCAGCCTCTCCTCTTAAGTCATGTGTCCCCACCCCTTAAACATTTTCATTGCCCTCTGCTAGGCTCTCTCCAATTTTCCCACATCCTTTCAGTAGTGGGGTGTGAGAGTCAAAACTGGACATGATACTCCAGATGTGACCACACCAGTGCTGAATAGAGGGGAACAATCACTCCCCTCGATCTGCTGGCAATGTTACTACCAATGCAGCTCAATATGCTGTTAACTTTCTTGGCAACAAGGGCACACTGACTAATATCCAGTTTCTTGGGCCCCACATCCTTTTCTGCACACCTGCTTCCTAGACAATTGGTTTCCAACCTGTAGCAGTGCATGAGATTCTTCCATCCTATGTGTAGGACTCTGCACTTATCCTTGTTGAACCTCATCAGATTTCTTTTGGCTCAGTCCTCCAATTTGTCTAGGTCACTTTGCCTAGGTCTGGACCCTATCCCCTGCCCTCCAGTACATCTACCCTCCCTCTTTCCCCCCAGTTTAGTGTCATCCGCAAACCTGATGAAAGTGTAAACCAATTCGTCATTTAGATCATTAATGAAGATATTGAACAAAACTGGCCCCAGGACTGACCCCAGGTACTCTGCATGATACCAGCTGCCAACTAGACATCAAACCGTTGATCACTACTTATTGAGCCTGAAGATCTAGACAGTTTTCTATCTGCTTTATAGTCCATTCATCCAGACCATACTTCTTTAATCTGCCAGCAATAATACTATAGGAGACTGTTTTAGAAGTTTTGCTAAATTCAAGGTATATTATATTCACTGCTTTCCCCATATCCACCAAACCAGTTTTATCATCACAGAAGGCATTAAGGTTGGTCAGGCATGACTTCCCCATGGTGAATCCATGTTCACTTTTCCTGATCACCTTCCTCTCCTCCAAATGTTTCAAAATGGATTTCTGGAGGACCCACTCCATGATTTTTCCAGGGATTGGGGTGACACAGACTGGCTTGCAGTTCCATGGATCTTCCTTCTTCCCCTTTTTGAAGGTGAGCATTATATTTGCCTTTTTCCAATTACCTGGAACCTGCCCTGATTGCCAAGAGTTTTCAGAGATAACGGCCAGTGGCTCCGCAATCACATCAACCAACTCTCTCGGCACCTTCATATGTGGTAGATCTGCCTCCCTGGACTTATCCATATCCAGCTTTTCTAAATAGTCCCTAGGTTGTTCTTTCCCTACTGAACGCAGCTCACCTCCTCCCTATATTGTGCTGCCCAGTGCAGCAGTCTGGGAGCTGATTTGGCTGTGAAGACCGAGGCAAAAAAAAGCATCGAATCCTTCTGATTTTTCCCACAGTCACTAGGTTGTCTTCCCCTCCAAGGCATGCTCGAGCAATGTTTTCATATTCCTCCCTCGCCACCTGTCCAAGTTTTTACCTCTTGTAAGCTTCCTTTAGAGAGAAGAATCAGAATTCATTACATGTGCCCAGCCAGAGCAGGGGAAAAGTGTTTTTTCAAACATTCACAGCCATAACCTTTCAAGCTAACTAAAAAAAGGAATCAGAATACAAATAAATATTTCACAGTAACTATTCAAACTTCAGTATAATAAATACTCTTGAACTAACTGTAAAAAATCTGAGAAGGCAGGTGAAAATCTATTTACTTTTTAAATATCATGGTCTTTAAGCCAGTCCCATGAGTTTTGCTTGGTCGGAACTGGTAATATGCTTCATGCACTTAAATCTCTGCTCAACAGGGAATGGATTTACATATGCTAAGCATATTAAATACATAAGTGCTTTATGTTTTCCATGCTGCTCTGCTATAGAGGTGATGTGGAGCTACCCACATCAATGGGAGCTTCAGGAAAAATCTGAAAATCCTGGGCACACAGGTCAGGCTTCTGGAGATCCCAGGCACATGGATGAACTTGAATGATCCCTTCATGCATAGACAACTGTTCCCCAAATGCACGCTTTTGTGACTGCTCTGGGCGCTTATTCTTCCCCCACATAGTCACATAAGGATCACAGAAATATGTAGCCCATATTTCCTTGGTCTGTGAAACCAGAGGAAGAAATTAATTCCAGAGTTGAGGGCCCTTTGCAGAGAGAGTATCTGGCCATCAGCCTGATCACATTTAAAATCTAGGGACTAACCAGCCTGAGCCCAGCAACTGATCTCAACTACCCTGGCAAATCACTGGGACAGGTAGTATTTCAAGCAGTAAGCACCTCAGCTACAGTACCTGATGTTTTATAGATCAAAGTCAGTTCCTTAAATTGTGCTAAGTGGATGGAAAACCACAGCTGTCCCTTACAGCCAGACAATGTCTGCTCCCCGCAGTGGATTCTGCGTATTGCCTTCCAAATGTAATAGATGTTAACAAGATACAGATTACTGCCCTGAGAAAACACCTAGCAAGGCCCAAACAAAAATTCTTCATTGCTGCTGCCATCAGGATTCCAGGAGCATCAAAAAACTTCAAATATCTTGGACGAAGACTGAAGATACCGCATGACACAGAAGATGGAAACCATTTCCTCCACATCCTCACAGACCTCTCTCAAGGCCCACAAACATTACCTCCATCTTTACCAGATCAAGCTTTTATCAATTAACTCATATTCACGGCCCAAAGTCAGCCAGGCAGTAGGGAGAAAAAAAGGTAGAAAAAACTATACAAACTAAGCCTGGCAGATCTAGCATAATCAGCAAAAACTCATAATTGTGTATTACAAGGAGGAGCTCAGCCAGTGAATCTTTGCTAACTCTGAAACTACATTAAAAAGGATCAAGGAACATCTGAGGTCTCCCACATCAGTGCTATGTGTCTACAGTCTCTGCAATAATCTTCCCCAAAAAGGGAAGATCAATAGATAGATAATGTTTCAAATGACAAAACTATTCCATAGCGTATGCAGGTTTAAATACTCTAAAGCCTGTTGCCCTTGTGTTACCTTTGAATTTGCTTAATTTGTTCTGCAGTTGCAGTCTTATGAGTTAAATATATGCAAATACTAGAATAAAATATAATTAAACAGCTAAACTGAAAGTGACTTTTCACTGCTTCTGATTGTATATTTAAATCAATACTTTCCAGTAAAAGAAAAAATAAATGAAAAAGTTAGACGTGCACAGCTCAAGAAAAACATAAAATGGTACAAATGGGCTTTTCACCTTTACATTTTTTTTGCAGATAAATATAATCTGAATTTTTCATCAGTTAAACTGCAAAAAAGATGCCCTAACACCACCTGATTACTATGGGTATACGACTGACAATTTAAGATATCAGGATGCAGAGTTTACCAAAGACAACAAAATAAAACAGGAGGCAACGAGGGATGGCAATATTAGAAAAACATTCTATTGCTCAAGCAGTACGAAAAAATATTTGTATAGACATATGGCTAGAAGTCCAAGACAACAGAAATAGTCAGTGAGGTGATATTTCTTATATGTTGTTGTAGACTGCCAGCACAGCAAGACAGTGTTTTCAGATATAAGAGCTCTGAAAGGCCAAGTCTACATAATGAGATTAGATAAACTTCATTAAAGCTTCGTTTTAATACCCGATTTTGTAAAGTCGAAGGTTCATGTCTCCATTGCGCACAAGAGTTCAATGTAGTGCCTCCGTACAAGGGTGGCTACTGCCAGCTTTGACAGTGATGCATTGTGGATAGCTATTCCATAGTTCCTGCTGCCCCTTTGCATTCTGGGTTAGGCTCCCAGTGCCTGATGGGACAAAAACAATGCCATCAGGTAGTTTTGGGTACATGTCATCAGCCTCTTAAGGTGCATTTATCTCTTCCTTCTCCCCTGCCCTTGAAAACAATGGCAAAAAATCTTTTTGCCCCCTTTTTTCTCTAATTATCCATGCAGATGCCATAGCAGGGCAATCATGGAGCCTGTACAGCTGCAAAGTGCTGTGGCAAACACTGCAAACACCTTGTGCATTATGCTGCAGTATGGCCAAAGCCAAGCCAGGAGCTGCAGGAGTGAGGAAGAAAGTGAGAAGGCCATGAATACAGACATGTATGAAACACTTGAGGGGAGCAATTGGCAGATGATCCTCTTGACATGACAGAACGCTGGTTTTCGTGCCATCAGACAAGCACAGATTGGTGGAACTGTGCAGGTATACAGCTATGGGACAATGAGCAATGGTTGCAAAACTTTCGCATATGTAAGGCCACTTTCATGGAACTTTGTGAATGGCTTTCCACCCACCCTGAAGTGCAGCAATACCAGAAGGAGGCCCGCTCTGATAGTTGAGAAGTGAGTGGCAATAGCCTTGTAGAAGCTTGGAACGCCACACAGCTACCAGTCAGTTGGGAATCAATTCAGAGTGTGGAAATCTGCAGCGGGACTGCTGTGATCCAAGTAGCCAAGGCAATCAATACCTTCTACTATGATAGTGATTCTGGGATTCTGCAGGACATAGCAGATGGCTTTGCTGTGATGGGGTTCCCGGAGGTGTACTGCCATGGTATCAGTTACAGTACTTCCCCTGCTTCATCTAGGTTGCCAAGCACAATATATGTCTTCTCCAAATCACATAGAATGACAGGAAGGAGATGCTAACTGGAAACCTGGACTGTAATGCTTTGTGCTGCAACGACGCCAGACCACTTACTGCTGGCTTGGTGTGGAAAGGTGTCCTGCTGTGGAGGAGGTAATAAGGCAGCCTCCCCAGGAACCTTGTGAGAAGGATGAGAGTTCCTCTATGAGATCTTTATGGAGATATGCAGGTAGGATTCCCTCCCTGTCTCCAGACACATTAACAAACTGTTCCGGGGAGGCCCTGCTGTATAGGCACAGGGGCCATCACAGATCACACCGAAATACTTGACACCTCTTGTAGCATGATTAAAAATGTGAACTCACCTGAAGTGCACTCCCTTCCATCAGGGTCAGTAGCAATAAATTCTGCAAGGAGGTGAGACTGCCTCCAATGTTTAAAAAGGTTCCCGGCTGCCAGTGAGATTGGATGCTCTGCTTGCCTGTGACCATTCTCCTTCTCCTCTTCCTCATCAACAACGTCTTCCCTGTTGTTGCCTGAGGCTGCCCGAAGTGCCACTTGGGAGCCTCCTGTGGGACACTGGTTGGGCCCCCCCTAAAATTCCATGTAGCTGCTCATAGATTGCAGCTTTGACCATCAATTTGCCTCCTTTGTCGTCTTGCCTGAGCTCCTTTATTTTCACATAGCACTGCTGAGTGTCCCTCGTGTAGCCTCTTTATATCATGCCCTGTGCGATTCTGCTGTAGATATCAGAATTTCTTCTGCTGCTTCAGTTCTGCCTGAACACATCCTTCCCCCACATAGCAAGTAGGCCCAGGATCTTCTGCACCATCCATGCTGGAGCTTGTTTGTCACTCTAGGCATTCATGGTCACGTGTGCTGCCTGCCCTGCTTCCCATGCTGGTCAACAATGAAATGAAATTCAAATTCTACTGGAGCTTTTCCTTTACACTGGGAGAGGAGCAGAGTTGAAAGTGCTGGCCAGATTGGTTACATTTGAGTACTGTGTCTAAGAATGTCAACTTTCATAGTGCTGTGTCTGCACTACTCTAAAGTTGACCATACAAGGTCAAATTTATCATTAATGCTCTTGAAAAGCAGGAGTACAGAAATTGTCTTTAACAGCCCTTAAAGTCAGTGGAATGGGCTTGATAGTGTGGACTCATTGCTTACAAAATTGACCTAATGTGGCAAAGTTCGACCTAAACTTGTAGTGTGGACCAGGCCAAAAAAAGCTAGACTTCTGATTATAGGAGAATTTTAATTAATTAGCTACTGAGCAGTTAGCAGCTATGAAAAGACAAAGAAAGGTAAATGTTTTCAGCGGTAATGCAAGGTTGCTTTTTGAGACATTTGTGAACAACCAACTTGGCTGAAGATCATTAGACCTAATCCTAGGAAATGTGCCAAATGTAATCAATGAAGCTAGTGAATATCAAGGACAAAACATTCAAAATCATTAGATTTTAAATATGTGGATTAGCACTAAAGAATCAAGATCAATGTTTTTGAATTTTCTTGTACCAAGCCTTTTTATGAGGAAATATAATATGCTCCATGGAATTTTCATTAGCATTCTATAAAAAAGAGATGCCTATTATAGGGAATGAGAAATAATTAGGAAGTAGCTGTAAAACTTTAATTGACATTCATCCTAGCCAACTCAAGACATGTAAAAGGGCATCAGAGACCACACTAGTTAAAGCATTGAATAGTGTAAGCAATAAGATGGCTTTTATAATTAGGAATGATATGGGAGCATTGGAGGTAAAATGACAATTATTACATTACCAAAGAAGAAATGGATACTAAGTTACAGTAACAGTTCAAATTAAAAATAAAATATTTTTCAAATATATTCACAGCCTCTTTTATGCTATGAAGAACAATCATGCATTCTCTAAGCAACAGATACTTTGGGAAAGAGAATCAGATGTACACAATAGATGTAGTTCCCACTTTCATAAGTATCCAGATCAGGGGTAGGCAAAATCCAGCTTGTGGGCCATATTAGGCCTGCCACGTATTTCTCTCTATCCTGCAGAGCGTACCTTCTTACAGCCAGCAGTGTGTGTTCAGCTGCCCTTCCCCCACCTTGCTTATTACCCTGTCAAAGAAGGATGCTGGGTTGATTTGCTCTTGACAAATCCACGTTGACTGTTACTTAGTATCTTGCATCTTCTAGGTGCTTATAAAACTGATGTTTGACCATTTGCTCCATTATCTTTTTGCATGCTAGAGTTAAATTACTAATCTATAATTCTCTGGGTTGTCTTTATTCCCTTTCTTATAGATGGGTACTATATTTGCCCTGTTCCAGACCTTTGGTATCTGCCCTGTCTCCAGGTCACAGATAATCACTAATGGCTCACAGATCTCTTCATCTTGTTTGCCAATTTCCCCATCAGACAATGTAGAAAGCTGCCCTAAATCAGCTATCTGTTGCTAATTAAATAAAACAGATTAAAAAAAACCAAAACAAATAAACAGCTTTCACTGAAAAAATCCCACCCAATTTCTCATAAATCTGATAATTTGGTTCCTTGGTTACAATATTTATTCTCTGTGGGCAGGGATGCCAACAGGGATGGCAAAGGGGGCAATTGCCCCAGCAATTTAAATGGACCTGGGGTTCACGGCCGCAGCAGCAGTGCTGGGCCCTTTCAATGACTGCCAGAGCGCCAGGTGGCATGGGCTCAGCAGCACTGAAGGGCTGGCTAGTGGAGGCTAGCCCCCAGCTCTGCCCCTTCTGTGCAAGGCCCCCGCACCTCTTTGCTCAGGGGCCTGGCAATTCTGTCGGCAGCCCTGTCTGTGGGAGGGCTCTGACTCTCACTATCTTCAATGACTGCTAACTGAATTCTTAAAAATAATTCGAGACTATAATGAATAGATGCAAAATTTCACCATTTCCGTCAGCGCATATGAGGTTTTGGCACAACAACTAATAAAATTCCATGAGGCTAAACCAAGCTCTTTACATATTTGCATCAGGTGAACATTTCCTATTTTCCCCCCCTCTAAAATATCATTTTTCTTGAAAAACTAAATGTAAATTTATGTCAAACACCAATACAATTAAAAACTGCAAAATAACTTTGTTTTTCATGTAACTGGCTGTTTTTGTTTTTTACTAGTGATACAAACATTTTTAACCAAATGTACTTCATTGTCAGATGGAAAGCACAATACTTCAGTTAATCTTTTTCAAACGATGAAAATTTATTGTTAGCTTCCTCTTAGCCAGTTTTTAATGACTTATAATACTTTGCCTCTCACAAGGACAAAGGCCACTGAAAATTGGAGTGAGTTATAATAAGGAATTCTCATTTATCCACTTCTTTATCAACACACTCGGCTGGTCTGCCTTAACGCTGGTAAGCCAATCTAAATTACGCTACTTTAGTTACATAAGCTACGTAACTTAGACTGACTTACAGTGGTGTCTACGGCATGCTATGCTAGCAGGACTTGCTCACCTGTCAACTTATCTTTCACTTCTCTGGGAGGTAGAGTACAGATTTGTGGGAGATTGCTTTGCCATTGACTTAGCTTGTCATCACCAAGCCTGATAAATCAACACCACTACATCAATTGTGACCGTGCAGATTTAGTCAGACGCATAGACAATCTCTAAAAGACTGGTGAGGCATGATTTTCCTTTGTAAGTGCACGCGCGCGCACACACACAGATCTCTGCCTGAATTCTAAAATATATATCTCATTTGTAGAACATAAATGAACCATGTTCAATTGATTCCTCATTATTTCCTTTCCCATCTCTTCATGTGTCATCCATTTCATGCTCTTCTCTTTTTCCCTTTTTGCAATGAAGTTATATTTTCCATTTCTCCTGGAAATGTTCACCTGATGCAAATATGTAAAGAGCTTGGTTTAGCTCCTATCACAGCTTCAAATTCTCCAATCCTTTAGTTTTTAAAACATATCCTAGCCACTGGCCTGCCTTTCCTGAATTGTGCTGAATTAGCACTTCAGAAAGAAAGGCCTCCTCTCAACATGCGATTACAATTGGGTACAGTGGGAGAAAGGCAACAGCGCAAGAACCCAACCCTACACTGGAAGCTGATCGTATTTTTTAGAAATGAATCATGTCAGGGCACTCTAAAAAGAGAAGATCTGCAACTTCCAAGCAGGTATTCTTTGACTTAGACAAAAGTCTCTTCAGTCTCCCTAAAAAAAGAAAAGCTTACAAATTGGGACTGAGAGAGAGAAAAATACCATCTCAAATGGAATAAAAGTAAACATGTAATTAGCCAGAGCAGGCATACTATATTTTATAATATGACATCTACTAGCTCTGACCTTATTCTAGATGTGTAGTCCCATAAACCTCTCTTCACTAGTGGAGATGACTCAAAAAGTCAGAGTGGGTATGTCTACACTTGCAGCCTATTTTGGAATAGGGCTGCAAATGTAGGCATTCGGAATTGCAAATCAAGCCCGGGATTTAAATATCCCACGCTTGATTTGCATTTTCCCAGCCGGGCGCCATTTTTTGAAATTTACAAGCCCGGAATAACTGCCCATGTCTTCACGCGGCAGTGAAATGGGCGTTCAAAATAAAGCCCTATTTCGAACTACCTGTAAAACCTCATTGCAGGAGGAATAGCAGGTAGTTCGAAATAGGGCTTTATTTCAAACGCCCGTTTCACTGCCGCATGTAGATGCAGGCAGTTATTCCGGGCTTGTAAATTTAAAAAAAAAAAAGGCGCCCAGCCGGGAAGATGCAAATCAAGCGTGGGATATTTAAATCCCGGGCTTGATTTGCAATTCCGAATGTCTATATTTGCAGCCCTATTCTGAAATAGGCTGCAAATGTAGACATACCCACAGTGTGAATACAATGCAGTTTTCTGCCTGCCCTCTGTAGTCCCCTTCCAAGGGTTTTTCTAGTTGGAGGGAAAAATCTAGCTCTGCATGCTGACTGAGTCTAATGACAACATGGTGCCATATGATGCATTTAAACAGCAACAGTTTTTTCGGAAAAGAGAAAATGTTTTTGTGCTCCATTCTATAATCCAGGGCAGGCCAGACTTATTGACGCTCTGTGCCACAAGGGAGAACCTTCAGCAGTTTGAGAGCTGGGGCATGACTGCTGGGGCTCCAGACTTGCCAGGGCTTGAGACTACAGTCCTGAATCTGCTGAAGCCCCAGGGCCCAGCTGGGGCCTCCCTTACGCTGAAGTCCCAAGACTTCCATCCCTGCTGAGCAGAAGTGATGTGGAGGATGCACCTTGGTCCATGTGCTCCCTTACCCTGATTTCTGCAATAATTTGCTGGCACTGCTTGGTCACATAATGCTGCTAAGCCCCCTTTCTGTGCAGCAGCTGCTGGAGCTGACAAGCTGGGAGCCACAGACATCAGGAGAGCCAACAGAGAGAGCAGCTGCCTCTCCATGCAAAGGTAGTGTATTGCCCCCTCCCTGCAGCTCCCAGCTGGTTGTCCCTGCCTCTTTACAAGGAGCTAACAAATGGAAGCTGCAGGGAGGGCCACTAAGGGTAATGGGGATATGCCTGGTGGGGTGTGATTCAAGCTGTTGGAGAGGGAGAACCTTTAAATTGTGCCCCCTCCCCCCAGCAGGCACCAGTAATCTCTGGCAAAAGACTCCACTACCTAAGAGCCCAGTCTGAGAGGTGAAGAATGGAATGGGAGGACATGGGAGGCTCCATGAGCTGCACTTTAACTGTGAAAGACCGAGACGTGGCTCTCGAGCTGCAGTTTGGCAGCCTGCAGTCTGTCCCGCTGCAGGCGTGCTCCGCGGCTTTGCTCCTGTCCCCCTGGTCTGCTGGGGGGGTCCAGCAAAGACGCTGGACCCCCCCAGCAGACCAGGGACACCAGAGCAAAGCCGCCGCCTGGGGGCTTTGCTCGTTTGCCCGGGAGCAAAGCCGCCCAGGCGGCGGCTTTGCTCTGGTGTCCCTGGTCTGCTGGGGGGGGGGTCCAGCGGCTTTGCTGGACCCCCCCAGCAGACCAGGGAGACCGGGAGAAGCTCTTCTCACCCCGGAGGACACGGGTGGTGACCCGCCGCCCGTGAGCTCCGGGGCGAGAAAAGCCCCGTTCGTAAGTGCGGATCCGACATAAGTCGGATCCGTGTAAGTCGGGGACTGCCTGTAAAACGAAACAGAAATGTACTGATGCATTAGATGTGCAGCATGAGACTTTGGATATATCTAAACCACATCCATTTTTCCATAAAGGGATGTAAATTAGACCTATCAAAATTGTAAATGAAGCCAGGATTTGAATTTCCCATAATGGTGGCATAATGGTGGCCACGGCTTTTTTCGAAGTCCTTTTCGAAAAAAGACCATGGTCAGGATGAGGATCTTTCAACAAATGCCCCATTTCGAAAGATCCTATAACCCTCTTTTTTTTAGGGTTACAGGATCTTTTGAAAAGGGGCATTTCTGTCGAAAGGTCCCCATCTTGACCACGGTTTTTTTTTTCTGAAAAGGACTTTTTGAAAAAAAACCGTGGCAGCCATTATGCAAATGAAGCACGGGAAATTCAAATCCTGGCTTCATTTACAATTTCGATATGTCCCTTTATTGAAAAAGGGATGTATTTTTGCCATACCCTAAGAGTGCTTTTTTCTGTTCATTTCATCTCAGCTCACTCTGCCTTTGAGAGTATGTGCATGTTCTTTATGGTAACATGCATATCCTTTACAGAATCATAAAGTAATGTTTTCCCAAGGTCATTCGAATCTGGATGCTAGTCTAGACTAACACAAATCCCAGTGCACAAATCACTTGCTCTAAAAATGTTATCTAGATATCTGAGCATATCATATAGTCTCTGATGAACCATAAACGGAACATAAACTTTCACTGAAAGTATCCATTTCCTGAAGGCTCCAAAGCCTAAAACTCTGCAATATTTCCTATTATTTGCTCATCTTAAATCCAAAAGCATGCTGGAAAAGAGATAAGATAACGGAGGAGCTTTAGCAGGCTTTCAACCCCATTTGTACCAACAACTCTGGCACATGAAATGTCAGGGCTGCTAGAAACAAGACCTATGATCATATGCTGTCTGAACTGTGTTTCTGGTTCGTGGGTGTTCATCTTCATATAGATAGAACTTTGACTGCTTTTAGAGCTCCAATAACCTTTTATGCTGAGACTGACAGACTTTTTCACCTTTCAAGACAACCTAGAGAATGACCAGGCGGGACCTGACAAAATCACATGGCATCTTTACATTAGGAAATAATTTCAAAATAAGTAAAATTGAAATAACTCCCAAAATAACAAAACCAAAATAGCGCATCCACACTGCAAGGAATCATTGAAATAGCACAGAATTATTTTGAAATAGTGCTGGTGGCCCACTCCATACACAAGCCCATGCGCTCCGTCACTGAGGTGAGGGAGGAGTACATGGCTTTGTGGTGGCTCAACATCTGGTCCCAGGTGGCCTTCTGCTACTCCCAGTCAGACTGGCACTCCTCCCAGACAGGGACCCACTCCTGGTGCTCGCCATCGAGCCCCCGGATGAGGGACTGGAGGCAGGCCATCTGGTCCTGCAGCAGGTCTTTGCAGGTTCTCTTTTTCCGGCAGATCCCACGGAGTTAGGAGGATGGCATGGGAGGTGATGGACGTGCCATGCTCACAGCTGGCCCAGCTGTGAAGAAAAGTTACAAGGGCACTCATCCCAAGAGACACTGTGCATGAAGTCTAGCCCTCATCTCTGAGCCGACACTGAAGGTCTCAGATCAGATGACAGCAATGTGTTTCGAGAAAGGCCATCTGTTGCATAGACAACGGGAACTTTCCTGAAGGGGCACATCCTAAGGGAGCATTGCTATGCCCAGGGCCTAGGGACAAATAAGCAGGGGAAGATGCTGACCAGGCCAGGAGCCTGCGGGCAGAAGGGAGAAATGAGATGACTTTGCCTCCTTCTGAGTCCAACACATGCCAGGTCCGGCACTGGCGGTGTTCCACAGAGAGAGAACTTCTATCTCTGCTGCTGAGGGAAGAAGGGTAGTGGGGGAGGTGTGTATTAGCCACAGAGGTTGCTTGCCAGAGAGAGTGTTACTGGGTACTCTGCCTCTTCCTTCCCACAGCAGGTTCCCATGTACAGGATCAGTCTCCTCCACACTGCCGCACTTGACTGGGAGCGGATGCTGACAATGCGGGTCTGACCCTGTGCCGTGTGCAGTACTGCTGTGTGGTTCCAAGACCCAGACTCCTTAGTGGTGGCTTGTCATGGGAAGGTATCCCATCACAGAGGCCAGAGTGAGGCAGGTCTCTACAGGGACCTTGTGAGAAGGACCAAGGGGTTCCTGTGTGAGAGCATCATGGGGCTGAATGCTCCAGACTGGTGCTCCATGTGCAAAGGCTGTTGTGTGACCCACCCAGGCCAAGTGAGGAGTGTGCAACTCCTCACAGCCTGCACCCACATGTGTATAGGGAATGGTACAGAACTCACCTGAAGTGCCTTCACAGGTTTCATCTGACACCTGGGCGATATCTTGAGAAGGGGGAACTGGTTCCAGGGTGAGGAGCAACTCCTTGATTGCAGGCATGGTTGACTGACTGGCCTGCTCCTCCCCTTCGTCCTCAACAACCCCTCCCCTCCTGGAAGCTAACACCAGACTGGACTCGATGATGACAGGGAGAGCGAGGTGACTGGCTCTGAGCTGTTAACAGTAGTGGCACACATGCGGTGCCATCCCTGAGCATCTTCGCTGCTCACTGGCTTTATCGTAGGCCTGCCTGACTGCGTGAGCTCCTTAATTTTCATGCATACCTGATCGAGGGTCCGTGGCTGTCCCTTTTCAGCTAGACTGGCAGCCATCTGGCTGTAGACCTTGGTGTTGCATCTCGTGGTGTGGAGATCCTGGAGGTTGTTCACCTTGCCACAGACCTCTATGAGATCCAGGATCTCTACAACAGTCCAGGACAGTGTCCACTTGCTTCCCTGGCCAGTGGCAACTAGGGGTGCTGTGGGGAGTGCTGGCAGCCATGGGGGGCTCAGAGGGAGCACTGGGGTCGGCCGAGGCTCCTGTGCTGCTGTGGTGTGGCACGGTGCTTCTGAATATGCCACAAGCCCTTTTCCTGCAGCCCGTGGCTTTAAAGGCTCCACAGGAGAAGAGGAGCAGTGGAGATGTCAGGTGTGGCCAGAGCGGCCACAGGTGCAGCTGTGAGAGGCCTCTGGAGGCCAATTATTTTGAAATAGCAGCAACTGAGTGCCCACACTCAGGCTATTTCGAAATAACAATTTTGAAATAAGTGTTATTCCTCATGGAAAGCAGGAATTATTGTTTCAAAATAACCAGTTCGTTATTTTGAAATAATGGGCTTGGTAGCATGGATGCTCCACTTGTTATTTCGAAATAACTCCCTAGTGTAGACCAGAGCAGAGTGACATATATCTGCCCGGAGTCAGAGGTTATGGCACTGATGTGTTGGAGAGCACCTTACTCTAGGTGTTGCTTGTCACAGCTATGTAATGACTTCATCACTCAAATGCCTAGCACCATGGACTAGGTGCACCTCTCTGTCCCCTGCCTTGGTTGAAAACGTATACTGTTGGACATGGAGGAAATATAGAGCTGCGGCAGTGTTCCCTTTAATTTTTTCCATCCATGTACAGAATAAATTTTGTTATGGGCACCAAGGCATGTGCAGCTGAGCATCACCAACAGAAATATATGCTGCTGACTGTGGTCATCTGTGGATGCTCTGCTAATCAGTTGGGTGACGTTTGAATCTCTCTTGGGGGGCCGTTTAAGCATTCAGCTTGCAGGGAACACTGGTCTGCACCAATGCAAGCAGTGCCAACAAGAGCAGCGGTACCCAGAGGCCAGGGGCAACTGCAACTCAGATCTTTGCTTCAAGGAACGCTCTTTGAAAGTGTCCTGGGTTGTCCTCTTGCCAGATTTATGGAGGTCTCTTTGTGGGCAGATGTCCCTTCAGGAGAGAGCAGAGCGATTCTCTGAAACACTTAAGTACCCATAGTGACATGAAATTTGGTCCGACATCCTCACAAAGGAGGTTTCAGAGAAGTGACTGAGAAAATGTGAATATCTGTTAATGATGCCCATGCTGCACAGACACTCCTTGAAGGTGTTACAAAACAAAGGCTGGAGTGGAATCGGAGCAAAGGCTTCCTCAGAGACACAAGCAAGAGGATGATGTACCAAAGCAAAAAATGACACAGAAAATTGCATCCAACTGCTAAGAAGCAAAAGGGCAAAACACTAACAAAAACGTCAAAGTACTAAAACTACAGCATCAAAGAACTGAATACTCAAAATAAAACACAGGCCATAGTATCAAAGTTATTTCAAGTTCTTTGGTGACTGGAGAATAGTTGTCAATGACATTCCTGGCCTAGTGACAGAGAAAGAGCTGCAGAAATAATAACTAAGAGGAAAAGAAACTGACCAGACTGTAGGATCAGGTGGACACACACACGGATATCTAAAACCACTGATGTTGAAAAGAGTAAGTTCAGCTGGCATAGGTTTCTGCAGGTATTTTTGGGAAATTGCAATCACCATAATTAAGTTTTGGGAGTTAAGCACAACAACAAAACAAGTGCGGTGTAAGCGGTTCCACACACCACTGTTACACTTCCTTGTGTTGAAGCACTGCATTACAAGCTCTCCCTGCTTCAGTTTGCAAGGTGTAATAACTACTCCCCAAAGCAGGGCAGTGTGCTGTAAACTCAGAATGCCATCTTTAAACAATTAAATAACCGGGTTGGCTTTAAATAAAGAAATGTAAAAGGCAGATGCTTCACTCAAGTGCTTTTAAACCCAGGACCCAAAGGGTATGTCTAGACTACATGCCTCTGCCAACCGAGGCATATAAATTAGACATACCAACATAATCAATGAAGTGGGGATTTAAATATCCCTCGCTTCATTAGAATAGAAGTGGCCGCCGCGTTGTGCCGGCTCAGCTGTTTGTTGGCACGAAGCAGCAGTCAAGACAGGGATCGGTTGGCAAGGAAAGCCTTTGCTGACCAATCCTGTAAACCTCGTTGCATGAGGCATAAGGGATCGGTCGGAAAAAGGCTTTCCTTGCCGACCAATCCCCGTCTTGACTGCTGCTTCGTGCTAACAAACAGCTGAACCGGCACAATGCGGCGCCCACTTTTATTCTAATGAAGCGGGGGATATTTAAATCCCCACTTCATTGACTATGTCGGTATGTCTAATTTACATGCCTCAGTCGGCAGAGGCATGTAGTCTAGACATACCCAAACTGGACATGGAACACTGGATTAACACAGAAGAACGCTTACTTTGCCTCAGTTTCACACCTCAGAGGAAGCAGGCAAGCTTTCTTAACTGGCCTGCTGTCTCCTTATTGGCCCATATCACCTCCAGGAGGACTAAATCTCATAGGTAGCCTGGCCCAAGTGGATTTTTCTTATGTAGGGAATGTGAGGGTGCTGATGTCTCCATCAAGGTGCTGAGTCAGAATGATAGCCCCCATCACAGAGGTGGATAGTGGCTTGCATCCATTCTCAGTACTGCTGCCCTTAGGGGACAAAACTTATGAGATCTTTGGGGAGTTCCACCAGTTTTGTGCTAAGGCACTGACTCAGGGCTGCTAATTGGCCAGTATTAGCATGTATTTAGTTACATTGTACACACAAATGAATGTCACCTTCAAAACCAGCAAATATTATCTAACCAATAGATGTTTTTCATAATTACTGTTCTTACTAATAAGATTTACTTTTAGCTAAGATACCTGAACAAATGTTATTAGGAAGTAAACCTACATTTGGCCAAGTCCCAACATCTTATGATTGTCTCACTGAATTCTGATACTATTTATACAACAATTTTCAATTGTTCTTCTAAAATGCAAGATTTAGACTGCTGACTCAAAATTCAACACAGCCATCAAGTGGGTCACTCAGAGCAACTGATGGCAGAGAAAGAGAAAAGCAAGTCTGAAGCAATTGCAATAACCTTTCAATTTTAAGCAGGTGCCTATTTCTTCAAGAGAAGTAATTATTGATTATCAAAAATACTTCTGCCTAAAAATAAACTCAACTATATAAAAGAGTATTGGAAGAATAAAAAACTATAGGTGATTTAGGAGAGGAAATACGATTAGCCCTGGACAGCAATCTTAGCTATCATTTGGTATGGATGACTAATAGAAAACTTCGTAACTGAAAGTTTTCACTACCGATAAGTTATGCAACCAGCCATTGCAGGTAGCATAATGCTAGAAAAAAGATACACTTTCACTGTCACAACATCCTCATTACATAGAGTTAACATTTACAGTGTTTACTGATAAAAATGATTTCAAAATGTTCAAACAGTGACAGATACACCAATTCAAATAAAAACAGAAAGGATCAAATCTTTTCAGGGGTTAGAAAATGTTCAATTAATTAAAAAAGTCTACTCCTATAAACTTTCTACTTTATTTAGGAATAGAAGCAGATATCTCAAAATAACACGAGACGTTGGCTTTTCCTTTTCTTTAATCAGGAACAACTGTACATTTCTTAAGAATTTTATGTCCTTTTCTAATGAGAGCTCTAGCCTGATTTCCAGATAGAAGCGATTGACAGAACATGGAGACTACACTGAACTATACTCAGTATATACATTGAACTTTAAACATGATTTGGATATAATTTATAATGGTGATGCAAAGATTTCTAATCTGGAAATCTATCTGTCCTGTCAGTGTAGCTTTACATAAATTTTCATTTAACTAAAAAGTTACATCATCAAAATACATCCCATGCAACAACAACTTTGTTAATGCTGATAAGAGGTATGATTTATAATGAGAAGCTGTTTCTGTTTACCTTCTGGACACTGACAACTGAATCCACTGATGTTGGAAAAGCAGGTACCTCCATTTCTGCATGGCTCTTGGCTGCAGTGATCAATCTCTGACTGACATATTTCTCCAGTATAACCTACATCACATTCAAACATTTTAAAAAGTGAAGAGAAATTAAGGCTTTATTACTAAATTTGACATTATATCATTCAAATAGCTCTAAGTTATTTTTTCTTGAATAATATTACTCGGACATGAGAAACAGTATTCATGACGATCTCTCAATATTCAATTCATTAAAACATTCAATTAATAAGAACCTCAACTTGATTTTAGCAATATAAATCAAAATTCAAATATAGTGATACTATCAAATTGCATTTTACCTACAGCAATATTCTGACTATATTAGTGGGGGGACAGGGTTCTGCAACCACAATGTACATCAAAAGAATTTCAAATTTATTTTGAATCCGAACACAAAAATCCTCTAGGGAGACTTTAAACAGGACTAGTCATTTTGAATTATTTGTGCATACATTGAGTGACTGTCATTGATTCCTACTTCTGAGCCTCAGAGGGGATTGTTTATTTAAAAACATTAAAAACATATATGGGTCAGACTTACACTTAAATCAATAGGCTTGAATAGGTGCAACTCAGCATTGAGTTTGGCCCCAAAGCTGCCAGAAATTTTATCTGATGTAGAATTATAAGATTTTCCTCTTTCCTACATTTTCTTTACATTTTTAAATGATATTGTGAGCCAAATTCTGTTCCTGTTTTCTCAAATGTGAATCCAGGATAATTCTGTAGTATCTGCATGAACTTGACAACTGGCAGCTAAGTTCAACAAAGAAACGAAGAAATCTCTTATAGGTGGTTCTGGGTTCAGGGCTGGGTTACATACTAGAGCAATGAGAGGAAGCTTGCATTAACACTGTTTGTTACCATGTCCAGACAAACAGTGAATTTCAGTATCCATGACTGGTAATGGTGATGAGCACTTAAAGAATATAATACTTATAAAGGACAATAAGCACTAGGAGCACAGTTGGCAAACTCATTTGCTTCTGATATACATATTCTATTGTTACAAGTTCGCTTTCACATTTGTAGGATTATTTTTCTGAAGCATAGTGCAATATTCAACATGCTTACTTCATTTTCAGTTAAGCCCATCTTCCGAAGCGTAAGTTTGTGAAAATAATATTACATTGGAATTCACTATGTGATCATTAAAACATTAGCTAAATGAGAGACATGAAATTGCAAGGCTCTGTAGCTTGCTAAAATAATCATCTGGGTTTCTTGTGATTGTCATAATAACCTAGAACAAATCACATGATAAAGATGACACCTTGTTGTCAGTTTTATGAAAATATATTCCATCTAATTAATAACTACACTGCATGTTTTTTAACTGAAGTAAAATATTCTTTTTGTCTTTAATAGCCAATAATGAATGCTGCAAATTAACAGTTTCCTAAATGAGTCATACTACAAAAATGCAGCTTATCAGTCAGATCATTTTAAGAATCCTTGTGACTGTTCATTTTGTGCTCTTACAAATCTCTGTACTATTTTCGTGCAGCAAGATTATGGCAACATGGTACTTCACAGATACTGTGGGTCCTGAACATTTTCAAATGAGGAGATTATAGTATATTCTATTTTTATTTTCCATTTCCTCTACTAGCTTCAAACATGCAGTAAAGGGAATTTGTTGGCATCTTTTCTAAAAGAAATTAAATAAAGACCACCAGTTTCCACTTTTCATTTCTTGATATACTGATATATGTTCTAGCAGAAAATCTAGTGAACATTAAGATGAAAAAGTCATTCCAATTACTACAAAAACAGTATGTTTTAGAAAATAAAGACAGAAATTTCCAAGACAAAAACCCCCTAGAAAACCAAACTCAACATATCTTAACAAATGTATGAAGAAATATGGCTAAATTCTTCAATGGCACAAATTAGTCCTACTCCACTGGCTTCACTGGAGTTGAACCCATTTATCCCATAACTGAATTTGCCCCCAAAGAGAATGTGTGAGCCTAAGAATGAGAGTGATGTACAGTACAAGACAAGAAACAGATGGAAACAAAAAAATCTTTGAAAACATGAAAGGATAACATCAAGGCAGGGTAAGAAAAATTAAGTAAGACTGAATTGTCATAATTATGGACTCAGCCTTGGCACTAATGAAATCAATGGCAATGTTCCCACTGACCTTAATAGGAACAGCATTTTGGCTCATGATATTAGAAATGCTCTAAAGAAGTGTCTTTTGTTCCTCTCTCACTCCATTTGCAGCTTATTAGAGGCAAATGCAATATATTACATTACTTATCCCTGTAAAATGCACTTAAGAGATGTTGAGTATCTACAGAATAATTTCATTGATTTGACAACAATCCACTTGGAATTATTGTGGTGACTCAAAATGACACACTCAGGTGCTGGAACTAAGGGTGCTAGCTTGAAGTGATTTCCATTATATACGGGGTTTACAGTTTGGGTCAATGACTTTTTGCACTCTACTACAAAAATTGTTCCGGCACTCCTAGGACAAATCCATTTCAAATGCTGATCTAGAGTACATATGTCTCACTTCAATGTGGCTAGGGTGCTAGCCTAGGACATGAGAAATTATGTTTAAGTCCCTGCTCCTGTGTGATCCAGGACAAGTAATTGAAGGCTAGTCTATGCTAGATGTGCTACATCAGCACAGCTGTGCCACTGCAGTGTGTCCGGTGAAAACATTCTAGGCTGAGTGGGGGGAAGAGCTCCCTCTTTGGCATAATTACTTGACCTCCAATATTGGACAGAAGAGCATCTCCCATTGACACAGTGCTGGTACAGACAGCTTAGGTCACTCTACATTGCTCAGGGGGTGGCTTTTTCACATCCCTAAGCAACATAAGTTATATATCAACATATGTGGTAGTGTTGATCTACCCTGAGTCTCACTGGCTGTGTCTAGACTGGCCAGTTTTTCTAGAAAATCAGCCGCTTTTCCGGAAAAACTTGCCAGCTATCTAAACTGGCCGCTTGAATTTCCGCAAAAGCACTGACTTCCTACTGTAAGAAATCAATGGTTCTTGCGGAAATACTATTCTGCTCCCGTTCAGGCAAAAGTCCCTTTTGCACAAAGCTTTTGTGCAAAAGGGCCAGTGTAGACAGCTCAGATTTGTTTTCCGCAAAAAAGCCCCGATCGCAAAAATGGCGATCAGGGCTTTTTTGCGGAAAAGTGCGTCTAGATTGGCACGGACGCTTTTCCGCAAAAAGTGCTTTTGCAGAAAAGCATCCATGCCAATCTAGAAGCTATGTTCCGAAAATGCTTTTAATGGAAAACTTTTCCGTTAAAAGCATTTCCGGAAAATCATGCCAATCTAGACTCAGCCACTGTGTCTCAATTCCCCATCTGTTAAATAAGAATAATCACACTGCCCTACCTTAGAGCGTGTTATAAAGACAAATACATTAAAAAAATCTATCAAACATCTCTTACGTTTGGTTTGGGGAAATCAGCAAACCAAGCAAGTGTTTGAATGCTCTATCTTATATGGAGTTAAGAGGAAGATTCCACATTCATAGTTGGTTATCTGAAGTGCAGAATGGTAGGACTGAAAAGGGAAATCCTGAGACAACCTCAACAGCCTAAGAGAACTTGGAATTCTAAGGCAAATTTCTGTATCTTGAGACTAACTAAAAGATCAAGAAGGAGTATTCTGAAACTATCTGTAAACTAATTTAAAATTGTTTCTAAGGTCATCTAAGTCTCTGTAAAAAGGCTCTTAATAATGCTTATAGATAAGGATCTGTAAAAGCTTTATGGTTAACAAATGATTTTTTTAAATGATCCAGTTTTGTTAAGTGTTTTTCTTTTTTGCTCAGATATTACTCTTATAATGCCCTGTTCATGAGCGTTTTAATTCAAAACAAACATTATTTGTTATGAATTAAAACAAGATTACATTTATTTTGTAATTTTCCCTCATTTAGTAATAGGAAAAATGTAAGTAATCATGGTTAAGGAGGAAGGGCAAGCATTCTAATATGACTGCCCTCACAAAAAGATGGGTAATAGCACCACCTATCAAGAGAACTGTGAAAACAAACAGATAAAGACAGGAAAGATGATAAGGGTCTCAGATAGTACTGCAATGGAAAACATAAGTATAAGGATAGAGATGAACATTTCTATATAAGAGTTAGGTATTCTAATTTATGATTTCTTATTATTATGGATCAATTTCAACATTGTTTTAATTTTAATTAGCTATTAAGAGAGGTTGCTGTGATGCCTTAAATAAAATTGACATCTTTATCTAAAATAAATATGCCTTCTCATGAAGTTAATCATTTTAGGGCCCAGCACTGCAAGGTGATATTCTTAAACGTATATTGAGTTGAGGCCATTCAGGATCTGGCAGGGTCAAGTCTATATCGAAAAAGGAAAGTTATAATTGGACTACTGGAGATATAAGAAACTGGCTTAAAAATCACTGTAGCACAGCAGTGATGCCTGCCTTTGTGGAAATGGAGCATTTTCACTAGTGTTCAGTGTGCCGTACGTGTTACCATGACTCAGAGAGGAACAATGCTTTTCTAGGGGGAAAATTATAATTGTGATATAATGCAATTTTTTCCCAATGGAAACTGACCCATTTTCTAGTCACAACCATAAGGGCTTCATAACAATACAGAATTGAACTGAACTGAAAATGGTAATGCTTAAAATGCAATAGAATCTAATATATGATTTTATGGAAGTAATGTTTTATGAAAAAATAGGTCAAAATAAATGTTTCACATAAAATAGATTTCTGCTTTCATGGTTCAAAATTAATGGATTGGAAATACAGTATTTATGCTTTTCTACAGAAACTGGGCTCTTACATAATACACAGATCTTTATGGGTTCAATAAAACTTCTTTTTCTTGGGTTAACACTCAGATTAAGGAATAAGTAGGAAGAACTTTTCCTAATATATATTATTATTATTTATTATTTTAGTTACAGGGGATTTAGAAATAATGGAGACTCGAAAATTTCTGGGGCTAGATTCTGGCAGTTTAGCCACTGCCTGAAAGTAAAGAAGGGGCAAAGATGCTTTGCCCCAATAAGAGTTTTTGAAGACATTAAGGGCTAGTTGTTTAAAAGAAGCAGATAGTGAGATTTATACTATATGAATATATTGATTCTATGGTAATTAAGTATATCTAATAATACAAATATTTGTCTTGTTGACACACATGGAACCTAAGAGATGGAGTATCACTCTTCAATAGGTGAGCTGACAATAAATATCATGCAGGCATCAATTAGGGCTGGGTGGAAAACAAAATTCAGACTTTCTGAAATTTCTCATGAAAAGAACAGGAGAGAGAGAGTCAGAGAGCCCCAGACTAGCCTAGTGGTCAGGGCATTCATCTAGAATGTGGGGGGTACCAAGGACCAAATCCCAGCTCTTGGGCTCAGTCTCTTGTCTTCCCTCTTCCAATTTTTACCAGAAATTCTGTACTGAAAAACCTCTAGATTAAATTTTTGTCAAAACAAACATTTCTGTGGAACATTTTGATAGGATGGGATTTTATTGGTTAAAAAAAAAAGTTCTGTCAAAAACCCTTCAAATGTTCCTCATAGCAATGATCTTTGGGATCTCTTGTGAAGATGTGCCAGACATATCTTTCTGTCACTCCACAGGAGCTTGATGCACAATGTCCCTCGTGGCAAAGGAAGATCTATTAGGCCTCATGATAAGAGGAGAGTTCACAAGAGCAAACATAGCAACTAGTCTCTAGGAGGAGGTAATGGATTACATGGGGGAAGCGTCCCGATGGAAGAAAACATACTGATAATGCAGCATCTCTCACTTTCCCCAAATTCTGGATTTATATCTTGGGAGAAGAAAATCTTTATTCATTCTATATGATGATAGCACAAATTAATAAATCTTTCCCAAATGTAGTCCTATGTAGAATAGAAGATGATTAGGTCACTTCCATCACAGAATTGTTTTTAAATCTGCAAATAAGATATTCAACAATGCAAGCCATCAACATTTCCAAAATTCGTGCTTATCCAATTTGTCACTTACATGAAATAATGATGTGTGAAGTGGGTTGGATAAAGTAAAAGCTGACCTAAAATCATCTCTAAAATTCAAAACCAAAGATTTTTCTACTCTCTCTCTGTCTCTCTCTTTTAAAGGAAGTTAGGAAGAGTGGTTATCAGCTAGAGAAAGAATCTATCATATTTGGTTAATTTAAGAAAAAAATCAGTTCTAAACTTCCTAGTTTTGTCTGGCATCGGAAATATCACAAATAATATGAAATATAAATTACTTGTGGGATTATTGAAACATAACCCAACTAAAACCATTATATTATAGAAATCTCATACAGAAACTTTCTTGAGAGCTTCATTATTCAATAGCTCAGCCAAAAAGATTCAAATAAGAGGATTACATTTCAATGGGACGTTTAGGTGGGTAAACGGATGATATAATCAGCCACCTTTTCAAGTAAGTTTAGGGTAAATACAAGAATTTTTGCATACTTCTACAAGCCCAAACACAGCAAATCTCTGAACCTATCTAAGGGTTAAATGTACACACCACTACTCAAACAAGTTCCATTGACAGTTTTGGCTCAAGTTTCTATATGACTAAAATAATGGGAACTAAAGAGCAGAATTTGGATCTTTGTTTTTGCCTTATAAATAAATAATTTTTGTTTAAGAGTTATTACTGATTGCCCTTTACAAAATAGAATCACATGAAGGTAACTTAGTCTGATATTAAATTTTAAATATGAATTTCAGGGTATTTATATGCTTATGTCTCTAGACAGTATATAAAATATGTGTGTTTCTTCTCCAAGTTATGGACTATTTTATGGTTAATGAATTCTGAATACATTGCATCCATTATGACCTTAACTATGAGTGATTTCAAAAATCCCTAATTTCAAGTTCAGTTCCAGCCTAATTTTTCTCTTCTTAAATGTCCTTTGCAGTTAATAGAATTTAAAGCATGACTTAACTATATTTACATATCTTACTCACGAAAGAGATAGTTGGATCTATCTGTATATTTATGAAATATAATGGGGGGAAATATATGTGTATAGGGAGGTCATATCTCATTTCTGGTATGAGGTAAGTATAAATCCAGGTAATTCAATGAAACCCATATAGAAATATTTTGGGCTGCACTTACAAAACAGTTAAACTAAGCAAAGGGAGAAAAGGTTTGGAAGTCCAGAGGCAGAAAAAGCAGCAGATTTAGTGGAGTTCATTATTAAATCATTGAAATGACTGCCAGTTTCTGAGCAGTGAAGGAGATAACAGGTGGAGATGCAAGATAGCTCTCTCTGAAGGCATCTTTGTATTCCACAATTTCTGGGTTGGTACCCTAGCATAAGTTAGGACAGTCAGAAGCTTGCTCGAGCTAGGGATGTTACATTCAGTTTGATCAATTAATCAGCTAGTCAATGCAATTTCCTGCCCCCGGGATATGGTGCTGGGGGCCAGTTTCCTCCCATCACCGGCTCCTGCCTCTCCCCTGATAGAGGCAGCAAGGGGGAGGAGGTAAGCAACTAGTCTACTATCCAATAAGTTTTTGCTTATCGGATTGTCAGCTAGTCCCTTACATCCCTAGCTCGAGCTTGAGCTGACTGCCAGCATCCCATGTTGCTAATACAAGAGTTGGGATTTAGTGGGGCAAATGGACATCCAGGTCATTTCCCCTACTCTGATTACATACCAACCAAGGTCCATCTAGCACAGTGTTCTGTCTTCAATTGTGGCCAATGCGAGGTGCTTCAGAGGGAATGAACAGAATAGATTGTGGTTTGGATAGAGTGATACTGATGCTGATATGTCTGAATTAAGCCACAGACAAATCCCCTTACACTGAAGCAACAGTGCTCGTTATAAAGCCACTTTGAATAATCTATTGCGCCTATTCAATTGATTACTGATTCCATCTGACTTGCATCCTAAGGTTTCAACTACCTTCAGAATTAATTATTAATGTCTATATTATGCACCATTTGGGGGCTTGACTCTGTAAGCTTTATATGTGTGGAACATCCATTGACAACAAAAGGAACTTAATGATTGGAGTATTTACCGAATATGTTCCACAGTATCAAAAATTTCAATAGATGAGCCCTCAGGGCTAAATTCTATCTTTAGATATTTTCATGCCACAACACAGACATCTAAATATAGCCAACATCTTTATAAAACTAGCCACTTTTAATAACTTCCAATACTAATCTCGCCTACCCCTCTATTATATCTTCTTTTTTTCAGATAATTCCACTTCCATTCTTAGTATTAGGGCTTTAAAAATAATCTGATGTATCAACAGCCAATTTCCTATATTGAAAATGTGTGGTAAAACGTTTATAAGAAATAAAAATAAATGATCTAATGTTGTTAAGATTCTTCCAGTCTGTTTTTTATTTAAAACTAATCAAAATAATTTTGGAAAATGTCTACTGAAGTGCTTTGTCTAAGAACTATGCAAAGAACTTAGTGGCTTTGAAATGTGAGACATGAAAGCACTACATTTCAATCATGCCAATTCTATAAGAAGGATTTTCCACCAGCACAGAACAATAATTACATGAAGTTATCCTCTGGCATTCAGCTATGACCGTCATATTTAGTTTAATTTTAATTCCAATTAAGATGCCGATATTCATTTGATTAAGTGCTAAAAAAATGCTTGGGAAGCAATTTCAAAGCAACTTAAAACACATACATTTAATCATTAACCAAACCACACGTTACTCAATTAACCTTTTACATTTTATAACATTTTTTCAAATTTTTATTTTAAATTAATAGTATGAACAATCCATTAGCTGCATGGTTTGCATAGAAATCCCTCTTTTATTTGACTAGTCTGAGGGACAAAATGTCTACCACTTAATATTAATTACTCAAAAGAATCATTTCAAGTGTGTACCAAAAAGCAAATAACATAACAGTTTTAGGCAGCAAAGTCTGAGCCCTGAATCTGCAAACTCTTCCTGATAATATGTAATTCTTACAACTGAGAGTAGTCTTGTTGATTGGGACAACAATCAGAAAGGTAAGACCTACATCAAGTGGTCTCGGTAGCACTAGCTTGTATGTTTCTACAGCATCTTCCCCCTTGCTTCCTTTCCTCTCACTAAAGATACAGAAAACACGCTGTTGCAAAAGATATGCAGAGAATATTAAAACAGAAATACATTATTCAAAGCACCATGAAAACATACCATTAGGGCAAGTGCAGGTGAAATTTTTCCCATCATGTTTTTGTGTTACATCAGTGCAGGTTCCATTGTTCTGACAGGGCCTGCTTTGACAGGCATTAAATTCTTCACAGAAAGCACCCATATATTGATCCTCACAGTCACAGAAAAATGTTGCCTATGAACAAATAAAACGTATCCATTACTACAAGACTTCCAAGTTTATTTCTGGATTGTGAACTTTATTGAGCTAAGGTAAAAAAAAACCAGCAGCTATAAGCACATCATTGTAAAAAAATATATTTCTAAAGTTACCCTTTAAAATATTGATCCTGCACCCCCTATTGAGACAAAACTTGGGGCCATATTAGTGGGAATTACAATGGAGTAATGAGATCTGAACACAGAGACCTGAAACTGGGATCAGAACCATGATATGCAAACTAGTTATATACAGGCCCACTGTAAAATTTCTACTCTAGTGTTCCAGTTAACTGTAAGCATTAATTAATTCCCTAAGACACGCTATTAAAGTAACAAAAAACTCTACTGAATATAATCAACATCATGTTAATGGGAGATACACCAATGTAGATAAAGGACAGCGATGGGACGCCAAACTCCTATCTTAGCAATTTTGTGTAAAACCTGGGACAAATTCGTTTAGGGAAAGTCTCTTATATTCTGCCAGAGTCCCACAGACAAATGTGAAAGCATTTTTCTTCCTAAGGTTTCTACTACCTGTTTCAAATCTTAATTTATAACAAAAACATTCAAAAGGAGACTATTTCAAAGACTTAGAAATTCATATTTTAAAAATAGACATAACACAATATGACATTCAGACTTGCCAGTAGTTATACAAATTATTAAAATATTTTAAAGCAGCAGCGAGGGAACACTAACATTATTAGCAGATAAACTAAGGAAAACTCCAGTAGCTATTAGTGCATGTTACAATAGGTTCCTTTTTCTCTTTTAGGCCAACTATTAGAGGACACCACACACACAAACATACAGAGGGCCAGTACAGTATAATCAGAATGCAACCATGTATAAATATTATGATGCATATTGCAGTAGAATGCAGAGGAAAATACAGATATGTTGGGGGGGAGGTTAGTTATCTTCACTTTAGATACATGAAGAGCAGTGTACGATGCAGAAAAAAAATAAACAAACAATACATGGACTTAAAACAATGCAAAACTTTCTAGTCAATAGAAATCAGTAACAGGCTTGATTCTGCACATAGATTAACACTGCATATTTCCGAAAACTGGAATGATTTATATTTTACTGGGTCATCCAAAAGCTGGTGCTGAGTAAGTGGTGTGCACACACTTTTACATCCTTCATAAGCTGCAGATCACAAGAAGTGAGTATGCTCCATGTGAGTGATTGCAAATCTCCAAACCAACATTGCAGTAGTTTGAACAAAAGCATAGAGATTTGGCCAAAACCACAATTTATGTTACTACCATATGACACGGTAATTTACAGTTCAAGTAATACATACACACAGGTATGTAGCCAGTAGAAATCTATCTAGATAGATCTTTGTCACAGAATCATAAGACTGGAAGGGACCTTGAGAGGTCATCTAATCCAGTCCCCTGCACTGAAGGCAGGACTAAGGATTGCCAGATAATACCTTACAAGTGTTTCTCTAACCTGCTCTTTAAAATCTCCAATGACTGAGATTCCATAACTTCCCTTGGCAATTAATTCTAGTGCTTAATCACCTAACAGTTAGAAAGTTTTTGTAAATGTTTCAACTTCCCTTGCTGCAATTCAAGCCCATTGCTTCTTGTCCTATGCTCAGAAGTGAAAGAGAACAATTTTTCTCAATATTTTATGTACTTGAAAACTGCTGTGTCCCCACTCACTAAATTCTTTTCTATACTACACAAACACAATTTTTTCAATCTTCCATCATAGGTCATGATTTCTAGAAACTAGTAATTTTGTTGCTTTTCTCTGGATTTTCTCCAATTTCTCCCTATCTTTCCTGAAATGTGGTACCTGGAACTGGATACATTATTCCAGATGAAGCTTAGACCCAGGTAGAGTGGAAGAATTACTTCTTGTGTCTTGCTTACAACATACCTGCTGATCAATCCCAGAATGATGCTTAACAATGTTGCAAAAAAGGACACTGACTCATGTTTAGCTTGTGGTCCACATGACCCCCAGATCTCGTTTTACAACACTCCTTTTGTATGTGTGGAGCTGACTGTTCCTGCTTCAGAGGAGTACTTTGAATTTGTTCTGATTGAAAATTTTCCTATTCACTTCACACTATTTCTCCAGTTTATCCTAATCATTGTGAATTTTAACCCTGTCCTCCAAAGCACTTGCAACCCCTCCCAGTTTGATATCGTCCACAAACTTTATAAGTGTATTTTCTATGTCATTATCTAAATCACTGATGAAGATATTGCACAGAACCAGATCCAGAACTGATTCCCTGCAGGATCCCACTGAATATGTCCTTCTAGCGTGACTGTTAACCATTGATAAGTAGTCTCTGAATTCAGTTTTCCAACCAGTTATGCACCCATCTTACAACAGCTCCATCTAAGTTGCATTTCCCATCTAAGTTGCATTTATTAATGAGATGAGATGGTGATGCAGGACTTTATCTAAAACCTTACTAAAGTCAAGACACACTACATCTACTGCTTCCCTTCTATCCACAGGGCTTGTTACCCTGTCAAAGAATGCTATCAGGTTGGTTTGATACAAGCTGTTCTTGACAAATCCATGCTGCTACTTATCACCTTATTATCTTTAGACTGATTGCTTAATTATTTGCTCCATTATCTTTCCTGGTACAGAAGTAAGGACATTAAAATGCGGTTATTAAGCTAATTGTATAGTTGATAGGACCGCTCTGCAGAGCCACAGCGGGAGTAGCTCGCGCTGGCTCCGGCTACTACCCACCCTGTGGCTCTGCATTTTAAATGCAGTAAGAGCTGCTGGTTTCTTACTACATTTAAAATGCAGAGGCACAGCAATCAGCATGTGCTGGAACTGCTGGGTTCCGGCTCGCACTGAGTCCAACAGCCTCTCTTCGCCACAGACAGCCCTGGCAGCAGCAGCCCCTGTCCACGGGATATGAATGTATTCTCACAGAGCTCTGTAGAGGGCTCTTTTCCAGTCCTCTGGAATATCACTCGTCGTCTGTGACTTTTCAAAGACAATAACTAATGGATCCGATATCTCCTCAGTCAGCTCCTTGCATACTCTAGGATGCATTTCATGCAGGCCCAGGCAACTATAAAAATATCTAACTTGCCTAAGTAGTTTTAAACTTTCCTTCCCTTTTTTAGCCTCTCATCCTAATTTTCACTGCTACCCTCTCCCCCCGAGGCATGCAACAGCGATGTCAACTCTCCCAGTTTCACCAGGAGTTTCCTCTATCTCCCAGGTTAGGTCTAGACTAAGACGTTTTCCTGTCGCTTTTGCGGAAGAGGCTTTTCTGTCACTTGGCTATGTCTAGACTACGTCCAAGGAACATGTTTTCTCTTCTGCAAAAAAAAGTAGAAGAGCAGACACATTCCTTGGACATAGTCTAGACATAGCCCCAGAGACAACTGATGCCAAAATGGGAAGGCTGCAAACAAAAAGTGCAGTAGTGCAGTGGAGCTAAATCAGGCTACCTGCTCTTCTGTTCCCATGCTGCTTCCCAAACCTTCCCGAGACCCAACAGATTGTTTTTGGAGGATTTTTTTTTTGAGGGGGGAAGGTGTTCAGATTATTGAAATTCTCCTGGTTAAGCTAAGTGGTCTACTGCCATACTTCCTCTCTTTCCTAAGCAGTGGGATAATTTGCTCTTATGCCCTATCTTTGAAAAACTACAAACTCTTTTCCCCCCTTAGGACTTGCTTCCCAAAGGCTCTTTCCTACCAATTCTCTGAGTTTAATTACATCAGCTGTCTTGAAATCCATTGTCTTTATTGTACTATTTTCCCTTCTCCCATTTCTCAGAACCACAAACTATTGTATTATGCTCTTTCACCCAAGCTGCCTTTCACTTTCAAATTTTCAACCAGTTCTTCCTTATTTGTCAAAATCAAAACTAGAACAATCTCTCCAGTAGCAGCTTTCCCCACCTTCTGAAATTAAAAATGATAAATCCCTACAGGTAAGTCATTAATGGCACTCACAATGTTTTTCCTCAATTCCCTATGACAGTGCTGGAGAACACATCAGCACATGGCTCATTTCTGTTAAAAAAAAAATCTTAAAGATAACCATCAATTCCTCAAAACCTTGGCTTGGTTATCAGTATGCAAATAACATGAGACACACAATCACATTTTGTGAATTGTAGGACAAGATAGCAACTTGGGTGAAGAGAACACATATGTATTACAAGTATAATCCATCTTGGTTATTTTAACTCTTTCAGGCAGCAAATGATTTTTATGTTTAAACAGTCAGTCTGCATATCCTAAAGGTCTTGTGATCATGTTTGTTTCTGAGTGTTTAGTTTAGGCTTTATCATCAATTCAAGACTGTTGCTCCCATGATCATAACCCAGTCATTCAATAATTCATACCTTATTTACTAATTTACCAAAGAATGGCCCTTGACTTAAAGAACAGTCTATCTTTTTTAAACATGCTCAAGAAAAAAAACTTTAAATTTTAAGAAGTAGAAATGAGGAGAGATTTACTGGGCTTCAGGCACAGAGTGGGAAGAGCACACTTTTAAAATCGAGTTAAGAGGCAAAATGCAGTGCATTTCTCGATTATAAGGATGTAAAAAGGGTTTAAAAATACAAGCCATGTAACTAGTTACCATTCCATCAGTTACACAGTTAAATGGGCTCCATAGGATACTGGCAATAAGCATCAGTTTATCAGTTCCAGTTAACAGTTAAACTCCCATAGCCCCATCAGCACGTCCTCTTATCGGTTAACCAATTAACCTCTGACATTGCTAGTCGATTGCTACCTCTTCACAGAATTTTCCTAGTCTGAAGTCTAACTGATTATTCTCTACGTCAATTCTGTTTGGTTTGTTTATTTTAAAGTATGAGATCAATGAATCCAGAACACTTAACCCTTTTATTTTATTTAGAACACCTAAAAAAAATCAAAGAAATAATGTTCATGTAATATCAAGGATGCAATATGGACTTGATCATGTTGTACATTATGGACCATATTAATTTCCTGTTCTCATTACAAAGGGCCAGAACCTGGCCTATATCTAAGAAGGATTTGGCACAGCTAAGAAATTGTTTGCTTTTGCCCCAATCTTGGGGCCAACTACAAAGTGTTGCTAGTCAGAGCAACCTGAAGAAAATCAGAATATTTTCATGTATAATATATCCAGGGAATAGATATCCAGGAATCCCAATTAGGCCCCAGAAGTGAAAATAAAACGTATTTCAGGAAGCATACACAAAGTACGAATCATAGAATCATAGCGCTGGAAGATACCTCAGGAGGTCATCAAGTCCAGCCTCCTGCCCAAAGCAAGACCAATCCCAACTAAATCAACCCAGCCAGCGCTTTGTCAAGCCGAGACTTAAACACCTCTAGGGATGGAGATTCTACCACCTCCCTAGGTAACCCATTCCAGTGCTTCACCACCCTCCTACTGAAATAATTTTTCCTAATATCCAACCTAGACCTCACCCACTGTAACTTGAGACCATTGCTCCTTGTTCTGCCATCTGTCACTACTGAGAACAGCCTTTCCCCGTCCTCTTTGGAAGCTCCCTTCAGGAAGTTGAAGGCTGCTATCAAATGCCCCCTCACTCTTCTCTTCTGCAGACTAAACAAACCCTAATCCCTCAGTCTCTCCTCATAGGTCATGCGCTCCAGCCCCCTAATCATTTTGGTCGCCCTCCGCTGGACCCTCTCCAATGCATCCGCATCCTTTCTATGGGGGGGGGGGGAGGCCAGAACTGGACACAATACTCCATTTATCCAATCCATACTCCCTTAACTTGCTGGCAAGAATATTGTGGGAGACCGTATCAAAAGCTTTGCTAAAGTCAAGGTATATCACATCCACTGACTTTCCCATATCCACAGAGCCAGTTACCTCATCATAAAAGCTAATCAGATTGGTCAGGCACGACTTGCCCTTCGTGAATCCATGTTGACTATTCCGGATTACCTTCCGCTCTTTCAAGTGCTTCAAAATGGATTCCTTGAGGATCCCCTCCATGATTTTTCCAGGGACTGAGGTAATGCTGACTGGTCTATAGTTCCCTGGATTGTCCTTCCCTTTTTAAAAGATGGGCACTTCATTTCTGATTACAAATGTAATCTCATATATAGATTCATAGTGTTAAAGGCCAGAAAAGACCAGTAGATCATCTAGTGACTTCCTTTATATAACAGGCTATTAAATTTACAATTTCCCCTATCTTAAGCACAATATCTTGTGTTTGAGCAAAACATAGTTTGTGTTGGGACATGTGTCTCTCTCCGTAATAGTTAAAAAATGACCATTGTTTAGCAAGACTGCAGATCTGAGATTCCCTCCCGAACTCAAATCTGAATGCACAAATGGAAGTAAAAGACCAAGCTAGCCTATAGGTTGCTGCCCAGATCACACAGAGGATGCTCTGAGGTCATGCTTTTCAAAAAGATAAATTCAAGAATGACTGGCCTCACTCTTCTGTCATTTAGACTGATGCAAATCTGTTGACTTCAGTAGGGTTACACCATCTATACATCAGCATGACAGGGTAGAATCAGGGCTGACACATTAAATTATATTCATATTCATTCTTGAAACCCCCATGCCCTTCCAACCATTCTTGCAGTGTTTACAAGTACAGGCAGTCCCCGGGTTACGTACAAGATAGGAACTGTAGGTTTGTTCTTAAGTTGAATCTGTATGTAAGTCGGAACTGGCGTCCAGATTCAGCCGCTGCTGAAACTGACCGCCAGTTCTGACTTACATACAAATTCAACTTAAGAACCCCAAGCTTCCCCAAGTCAGCTGCTGCTGAAACTGATCAGCGCTGATTCCAGGAAGCCTGGGGCAGAGCAACTCTGCCTCGGGCTCCCTGTAGTCAGCGCTGGTCAGTTTCAGCAACGGCTGACTTGGGGACGCCTGGGGCAGAGCAGCTGGGGTGCTGCTGGGTTGCTCCAGTAGCACCACTCCTCGGCACTACTGGACCAACCCAGCAGCACCCCAGCTGCTCTGCCCCAGGCGTCCTGATTCAGCCACTGCTGAAACTGACCAGCAGCAGCTGAATCAGGACCTGGGGCAGAGCAGCTGGGGTGCTGCCGGGTTGGTCCAGTAGTGCCCAGAGCGGCACTGCAGGACCAATCGGCAGCGCCCCAGCTGCTCTGCTCCAGGGTCCAAAACAAAAGCCTGGTCTGCTGGGGGGGGGGGCACACTAGCCGCCCCCCCCCCCCCAGCAGACCAGGGACACGGGGAGCAGAGCCGCAGCAGCAGCGGGGTGCCGCGCCTCTGAGGCTTTGCTCTGGCAAAGTCTCAGAGGCGCGGGACCCCCCCACGGCTGCGGCTTCAGTCCCGGTGCCTGTGGTCTGCTGGGGACGGTCCCCAGCAGACCACAGGCACCCGGACTGAAGCGGCAGCAGCGGCGGGTTCCCACGCTTCTGAGGCTTTGCTTTGGCAAAGCCTCAGAAGCGCGGGAACCCGCCCGGTGCCACTGGTCTGCTGGAGACGGTCTCCAGCAGACCAGGGGCACCAGAGCAGCTTACGAACGGGGCTTTCTCGCCCCGCAGCTCACAGGTAGCAATCCGCTACCTCGACCTCCGGGGCGAGAAAGCCCCGTTCGTAAGTGCGGATCCGACGTAAGTCGGATCCGCGTAACTCGGGGACTGCCTGTACTTCCTTTCATGTCAATAGCCTATTCAGAAAAACTACATTAGCTATCTTCTTTGCCTTTTTCTTGGTATCCAGGTGATCATTTAAGCAATCAGTCTTTCATACAGAGGCAGATTAATAGAATAGCTATTTGTTTTCCTTGAAACTGCAGATTCTTTTTATGATGTTGGTCAATTCTCACTACTAGCTTTTAATTGCTTTCTTACTCAAAACACAAACCAGGAGCTGAAAATATTGAATTTGTTTTGTGCGCTGTGGCTGTTTAGTCTCTATAAAAAAACACCAATGGTCTGATACAAACAGACTATACTTTATTTAGCAAATATAATCTAATTGTTTTCAACACTTTTTATACAGTAGTATCTCAGATATTTAACTCATTACCCCAATAAAGGACCACTCAGAAATGGCTTATCTCAGCTCCCTCCAACAGGATTAATTAACAGAACATTTTTAATATGTAAAGTATCATACGTACATATTGAGTATTGTTCATATACTCAAATATTTCATCTTTTTTCCAGGCAATGGTGAATTATTTATAATCATTTGTACCTGTAATTATTAAACAAAACCATTTTGGCCCAAATTACCATAATCTTGTGCCATATAATTTATTTCTTTCAGTCTTAATTCAAAAGTCCCCTTTAATTATTCCAAACTTTCCAGGTATTTGCTTCAGTCTAGTATTTTGACCACATTTCCTTGCTGTTCCATTAGTCTGACTGCAGTTTTGGTTTCAAACATTCCTTCACCTGTACTCACCAATTAGAGCTGTTTCACTTGGTGCTACCCCACATATCTGGAAATCTCCAGATGACTGCAATCCAAACCACTGAGACATGTCTCTTTAAAATTTGTCTTAAAATCTCCTTCCCTCTCTCACTAGCCTCTTGAACTAACATTACAAATCCAAACATTTTTGATTGGATATCAAACAATAATGATGTCATATGAAATATAATATTGGCTTACCCTTTTAACAGATTCATAGCTTTTAATACCACAAGGGACTATATGAACCTCTCTTCTGTGCTCCCGTGTAAGATAGATCTTAGAACCTCAGCCAATAATTTTTGCATCAAGACCACAACTTCTACTTGAGCTACATAATAGCATCTATAGAACTGTCTAGAAATAAACTACAAAAATAACGTGGGTGAAGTAATATGTTTTATTGGACAAGCTACTGGTTTGGTGAGAGACATAAGCAATAAGTCCAATAAAAGATATTACCTCACTCACTTTGTGTCTACTATCCTGGGAGCCGAAACAGCTACAACAACACTGCAAAGAAATACATTTATCTTCTAAACTGTTTAAATACCTTTTATGATTCTCTATACTTTATGATAAATTAAAGTGAATGTAATATCACACTATATTTTTTCATTCCATGCTTAAATGGAGATATTCTGTAAACTAAAATGAATCTAAACATCTGATGAAACAGTACCATGTCATTAGCTTCTTTGATTAGTGAAGAAAAATAAATAGTATAAAATTAGTATTTTAATTAATGCTTTCATTAGTGATACTATTTCTTTAATGTTAATCTCTAAGAATACTGGGAAAACAAAAGTCTTTTGAAGATTTTGTTTCATTTAAACATGAAATGCACATGACCTGCTTTTTTACCTTCTTCAGTGAATTTAGTGCTTTTGAAAAATGCATAATTTGACAAACAGAGTGAAATCTTATTTATAGCAACATAATAAGAACCCAGTTGCAGTGGTCTAAATGGATACTTAATCTCATTATAGACCGGAAGAAGCTAAATCTCAGGGCGAAGAAAGTAGTCCTTCTTGCTTGTGACCATCAAACAACAAAAGGTGCCAAATTGCACTAGACAGTTTAGAAATGATTTTCAAAAGCATTAAGTGAGTTTGGAGCCTAAAACTCATTTAAAAAGTCATTTAGGCACCTGGGAATCTAAGGGTACATCTACACAGCAATATCATTTTGAAATAACTAGCATTACTCTGAAATAACTTCGTCCATGTCTACATAGCAGGCAGTGATTTTGAAATAATGCCAAAATACTGTCAAGTTGGATGACTTCTTACCTCAATTCCTGTAACCCTCATTGTACAAAAAGTAAGGGAAGTCAGCAAAAGGGTGCTCTATTTCAACATAAGTGCTGTATAGACGCTCCAAATTTCAAAATAAGCTTTTTTAAAATAAGCTATGCAATTAACAGTAGCTCAATTTGCATAACTTATTTCAAGTTCAGCTGTGCTGTATAGAAACACCCTAAGTCCCACTGATCTTTAATAAGAGTATGACCCAGTGCTGAAATCACTTTTGAAATTTTTTTTTATTTGCACTCATCATATGGCACTTACACTGTCAAATACCAACTTACTTTTACGCAGGGCATCAAACATCCATCATACCTCACATGTTTTCACTTCCAACCTGAGCTTTACTTGAAAAGTCAAGGTATAGAGGCTTTGCATTTCAATATCAAACTTCATGGCAAACTGCCATTGAGGTTAAACCTAATGAAGACTCACCGACTTGTTATTCTGCTGTGTCACATTTATAGGTAAATGTGTTCATCATTTCTACATCACAAGGTGTTTCAAACCTTGATAACTAAACTAATATTGCTTTGTGGACTATGGAGGGATGGGAAGGCTGCTTTCCTGGATGCATTTTTGCCATACATCTTACATACATTTGATAACTTTTATAAAAGCCAAATTCGCTGATACTAAATTACACCTGTTATTAAAGTTGACTGACACTTAATCATCATAAAATCTCATTTTCAGTTATAATCAACTGTCAAATGTCACCAGTTTTGCCACTGAAATCCATGTTGGGTGTCTTCGGGAGAGAAAATTTAGTCAGAATAGTTTAGCTCAGTCTTTCTCCACTTATTTATGGTTCTCACATATTTAATTCATAAAAAAAAAAATACATAAAGCCTGGTAGCTTTTCTACCAAACTACAGGAGTTTTATAGCATGGGTTTCAACTTTGTTTGAAATGTTGCTAATCTAAGAATCCCGATGATCTAGAAAATTCTTGTCGTAGAGCTCGATCTACACAAAGAGAAATGGAACCCAATGACCCAGATGGACTATTCTCCCTCGTTTAGAATACAATTATTTCTCAGAACTAGAGACTAAAACATCTGAGAAAGGCTGTAATTCAAGATAAACTCAAGGTTAAGTTTAAGTATTTTCCTGAAATTAAGCCAATAATGCTAGTTTTTGTGTTATGGGTAGGAATGTGGCCTAATAGTTAGAATACTGGCCTGGTGCTAGGTTCTGTTTCTGGCTCTGCAGCTGAATCGTTCAGGTGACCTTGGGCAAGTCATTTCCTCTCTATGCTCAGTTTTCCCCATCTGTAAAATGATACCGACCTTTACAGAGGTCTCTAAGATCTACTGATGAAAAGTATTGCATTCAAGCTAGACATCATTATTAATTGTCATCAGTTGTGCCCAAACATCCCAGAACCCCATTGTGCTAGGAACTATATCAAAACATAGGCAAAGTTTGTGTTTGTCTAATTTAACATGAAGCAAATATAAGCAATAGGCAACAATAGGGAATGAAAGATGAGGGTGACAATGAGATGTTCATACTAAGGATGTTAAATATTGATAAATTGACTAGTCGAGTAGTTGATGGAATTTCCCACTGAGGCTCTTGTACATTTTAAAGGAGGAATGCGGAACTCCATGTGCAGCCCGGGGCCAGTAGGAAGTCCTGCTGACTCTGGGCTGCATGCGGTGTACCAGCTTTGAAATGTACAAGAATCCTCAGCGAGGGCTTTTGTGAATTTCAAAGCCACAGCACAGCATGGAGCCCGGGGTCAGCGGGGGATTTCCCAGCTGATCCCGGGCTCCCTGTGGCATTTCAGCGGAATCTGGAATCAGCTGGGGACTCTGCGTTTCAAAGGGGCAGCCCTGCTCAGCTGTGTGTTGCTGCCCCTCTGAAACGCCGGGGCAGTGTTTCAAAACGGAGCTGTGGAGCCTGGGATCAGCTGGGGAGTCCCCAGCTGACCCTGGCTCTGTTCAGCATTTCAAACCCACAGCGCAGTAGAGAGCCCAGGGTCACCGGGGACTTTGAGTCTGCCGCTGACCCCGGGCTCCATGGTGTGCTGCAGTTTTGAAATGTACAAGAGTCTCCACTGGGGACTCTTGTACATTTCAAAGCTGGCACATCTGCGTGCAGCCCGAAGTCTGTGGAACTTCCCGCCAACCCCGGGCTGCACGCGGAGTTCCGCATTCCTCCTTTGAAATGTACAAGAGCCCTCTTGAGGGAGTAGGAGGGAGTCCCTCCTCTGGAGCTCTTGTACATTTCAAAGGTGGAATGTAGAAGTGCCTATCGACTAGTTATGTGCTTATCAACTAGTTAACTAGAATTTCCATCAACTACTTGACTAGTCAATTAACCGATATTTATAATCCTTAGAACAAACATGACTGACTTACCCTGTGCCTCCTAAGCAGATGGCAATATTTTAAAGGAGACATATCATCAGCATTTACCTATGCTGATATGCTCCAGGGTTGTGGGTAAACAGAATCTGGGGGAGAGTTTCTGGATCTAAACAATGACTACCTCTGACTTTCTCCAGGCCATGGAGTCCAAAGTTTGTAACCTATGGGGGGGCATTCACTGCTCAGCAAGGAAGAAACATTATTTCCCTAAGACAGCTCCGCTCCCTTGGCCAGATTCTAGTTCCTTTTTCTAGGAACTAGAATCTAGTTCCAGGATTCTTAGAGCTGAAGTGTCCAAAATAAACTGTGGTCATTTATGTAGTCAGGATATCCACAGAGGACTATGAAAATCAGATTATTTTTGTTTTCTGTACATTACAGCATTTCTCCTTTCTCCACCATTGTCAAAATTATGCCATAAAATGAAACAGATGAATTACAAAGTGAAAAAATTAGCACTAATTTTAACTCCTGTCTTGAAAAGTTTATCTATTTCTCTAGAAGTCAATAGTAAACTACTCTGCATTTATATTTTTAAAAGATTGTCCATGTTTGTCTCATCACTGCTATTCTCAAGCAAACAGGAATAAAATAATCACATTTCATAGACTGAAATAAGGTCAAGCCTCCCTTAAAGAACTGCAGTCCTAAGCAATATAATATATGGGAAATTATAATTTTCATATCTATCTCTAATAACAGAAATTGTATGAGAAACTAAGACAGCAAAATGAAATAAATCTATTCTTGAGGTACTAAATGTAATTAGAACTGGAAATTTCATATTAGAATCTGAATAAGAAGAATCTGAAATTCATTACAAATTTAAGGTTATAATGCTAAATGTTCTTTAGATAGCACCATCTGCGAAGTTTTACTCTGTATTCAAATATTTAAAAATTAAACTGCTGGGAACCCTACAAATGTCACCTTGATTTTTATTTAAATAAATATTACCTTTGCATGCAGTTGCAATCTACCAACCAAGATAGTTTCCTGAAGCCTTCCCAAAACCCGAGCTTTTGGGGGTCCAATTCCCTCCTCTTCACATCATACAGGAGTACATCAATGGATTTATGCTGGTTTTGTTATTCAAAATTATATAAATAACTACATAAACAATTGAACTTAAAGGGGCATGCATGTAGGATCAAATAAACACTACAGACCTGAATTAGAACCTCAGCTTCTGTAGTTACACGAGGAGATCAGCATCTGTCTCCTTTTGTAAGTATGTTTCTAGTCCTCATGTATGCAATGAAAATGTGAACTGACTTAATTAACGTTGTCTTGGTCTTCACATGCCCTTAAGCCAGGGGTGGGCAAAGGCCTCTCAGTGGGCCAGATCCGGCCAACCTAGGGCTTTGATCCGGCCCATGAGGCAGTTCCAGGCCCCGCTCCCTAGCACGTTGCCTTAGAGTGGGAGAGAGACACGAGTCCTTCTAACTGCTTCTATTTAAAAGGCTCGCATCTTCCCTGAGCGTTGCCTAGAAGTGGCAGGGAAAACACAAGCCCTTTAAATAGAAACAGTTGAAAGAACTTGCGTCTCTGGCTCCCAACATGCTAGAGGCACGGGGAGCTGCAAGCCCTTTTAAGTGCTTCTATTTAAAGGGCTGGCACCTTCCCTATGCCTGTCAGGCAACATATTGCCTAGCAGTCACAGGGAACACGAGAGCCCTTTAAACAGAAACAGCTGAAAGGGCTCGCAGCTCCCCGTGCCTCTAGTGTGTTGCCAGAGATGTGCCGTCCCTTTCAGCTGTTTCTATTTAAAGGGCTCTCCTGTTCCCCACGGCTGCTAGGCAACACTGTCTGACAGGCGTGGGGAAGGCACGAGCCCTTCAAATAGAAGCACTTAAAAGGGCTCATGCCTCTTTCTACCTAATAATGTGCTAGAGGCACCGGGAGCTGCGAGCCCTCACAGCTGTTTCTATTTAAAGGGCTTTTGTGTGCCTCACGGCTGCTAGGCAACACGCTATGTGACAGGCGCTGGGAAGGTGCCAGCCCTTTAAAGAGAAGCACTGTTTCTAAGGAGCCAGAGACATGGAACCCTTTCAACTGTTTCTATGTAAACAGCTCGCCGGCTGGGTGGCTGCACTGCCTGGCAGCCACCCGACAGATACAAGCCCTTTAAACAGAAGCAATTGAAAAGAGCTCACAGCTCTGCCTCACTGGCCTGTTGCCTGGGAGCTGTCCTGAGGCATGAGCTCTTTCAACTGCTTCTATTCAAAGGGCTTGTGCCAGACAACAGGTTAGCAGTGGGGACCAGGAGCTGTGAGCCCTGTTATATGAAATCTAAGCCTCCACCCCAGAGAAATCTGGGAGGAGATTAGCCCCCGGCATCCTCCCCTCTGCTCCAAGTCCCCTTCCACTGGCCAGAATTTGGGGACAGAGATCCCAGGCCAACAAAAGCTCCCAGTAGGGTAGCTCTCAATCCTGTCCCTTCCGTCCGAGGCCCTGCCCCTTCTGAGTCAGCCCGTGGCCACTTCTGAAATTTGTGAAGTGGCCCCCCCTTCAAAAATTATTGCCCACCTTGCCTTAAATATTACCCCAAAACTCTAAATCCTGCTTTCACAATAAGTAAGGGATGGGCCACAGAATAGGAAAGAGCCATAGAAGCATTATGTGAAGTATGCTGCGGGCCAATGACATTGCAACAGCCTTGAGAATGGTATTTGCTTAGCCAGAAAAGGGCCTGAGGAACAGAGTTTAAATGAGGACCTTGATGTCAACTTCCACACAGTCCAGAGACACTTGCATCTGGAGTTTTGATTCAATTTATTACAGAGATTAGAGTCAGTGATGAAGTTTGCATCAGAATCCAGTGTCAACTTCACCAAGTTCAGGGTGTTTGTATACATACCTAAGTTGACCAGAGTGTAGCACAGATCTCTATTATGTAAGAGGAGAGCCATAATTTATTTAGAAAATGCATAATGGAAAAAATTAAAATACTAATGAAAATCATGTTTTTCATCCTCCTGCCCCCCCAACTAAACATAGAACTCTGCTATCTCATATGCACAGGTACTAACCATTGTGTTATGTAGGTACTGGAGTAAGAGTGAAACATAAAATTCAAAAAGTGAGATGTGCCCTCATCTTCCTGAGGTTGAGTGGCTGGTGCTTAGAATGGAAGGCTAATGAATATGAACATCATTTATTAAAAAGCTACCAATAATCCATTAATATCAGTGTTTAACTATTCAATGTTAACAAAATAGATAGTTAGAAAGCTAAGGATAATGATAATGATGTCAGAAGATGGTATAAAGTAACAATTTACCATAAAACACAGTAACAAAATGGTTTGAAATTTTAACAACAAAAATTGTTGCAACACTTAAAACCCAAATCTCTAAAGATAAACAATAGCTTTGGGATTCACAGAGGTTATTCTGCAGAGATGATTAGGTGTCATTATTTGTCATCTTCATGTTTTCCCAAATCATAGTGTTGTTTTTCCCTGCATAGGTAAAATGTGCTCATTCATTTGAGCACAAAAACAACACAAAGGGAAGAAGAAATTACATACTTTTGTAATCCTAAAGAATTCAAACCAAATAATGTAAAATTCTTTATTATTAATTTTTTGTTAATTACTATAATGTATGGACCAAATATTACTCTGGTTTAGACTAGTGTAAATTTGAAGTAATTCCACTGAAATAATTGATTCACACCACTGTAAATGAAAGCCTCTATCTAAAATATGTAAGCTTTCACTATGAAACAAAGATTTGTCTTGTGAAGACTGCCATTAGAATGTATATCAGTACACTCAGAGAGTCTTATCACACCTGAATGCATCCAGAGAGACAATAGCACCAGGACAGGTGAGGTCTTCCTGTTATCTACCTTAATGAAATACTTTCTGTGATTACTTAAATGCTAATAATGATAATTGTTTGAGTGTTAAATAACATACTGAATTATGTCCAGAAAATACACTGTTCTAAAATACTGCCTCAAAATAGAGGTAGTATCAGACTAATGTCATTCAGAGAAAACAAGCCAGAATATCTGTGTTTCAGAAGGAATTAAATAACTTTAGCAGTTAGACCAGTTGTGTCTGGTTTTGATGGCTGTTGCAGTTCTGATAGAGGCAGTATCATCTACCAAATCTTGGAAGTGTTGGTTGGTGCATTTATATGTATTTACTGTCACGTACACTTATGCACTGTTATTTTTCAATTGTCTCCTTCGATTTTCTACATGGAGACATTCAGCCATCAGTGCCCAGTCACTAATATCTCTGCACCAATGCAAACCTCTAGTATAGACAGGCAAAATTATTATAGAACCCGGTTAGCACTGGTGCACAGGACCCCAGCTTGAAACCAGGGTAAACTGTACAGGTGCATTTGGTGATTTATAGGGGAGCTTTAGCTAAGCATTTCACTGTTGAAACTATATTAGTAGCTGACCACCAATGAATGAAGCTGGGACAAATATTCAGCACAGATAATATATTAGATTAATTCTCTTCAGGGCAGGGACTGAATTTGTGTATGCTCTTGAGTAAGCATAACAAGTTACAATAACGTGTTTCAAATACATTTTTTACAGGTTTTTAAACTTCTAAAACTTCAGAAAGAAAATAGGTTATGATCTGGCATAGTTCACATCACGGCAGAAACTGGAGATACAGGTATATTGTGTTACACATATGACAAAAATGGATACACTGAAAAAATCCTTTTTGTAAATTCTGATTTATTCTAATATAATCATAGTTTTATTTTTATAACCTGAATGTAATATCATGGAATTCTGTAAAAGCATATTATGAACATTTATTATTAATGTTAAAGAAAAATGGGTTTTTTTTTAACTGTTAAATAAAGTTTATGCTATTTAAACTGTCGTTGATTTCTTAGCCATAAAATACATCTAAAAAAGAATTAACTTCTTTAGAAGACAAATAATGTGTACTTAGCATTGCTAATGTGCCATTATTCCAATCTCATTGTTAGCCCATATTGGCAAGAATACAAAAATCATGCATGTATGCTGTAAGGCATACAAAGATAATATCTACTAAGGGACATTTTCACTGTGGCTGTGTCCAGACTCAGGGTTTTTTTCGGGAAAAGTAGCCTTTTTCCGAAAAAACTTCCCCTGCGTCCAGACTCAAGCCGCGTTCTTTCGAAATTAAATCGAAAGAACGCGGCTTTTCTTTCGATGGCGGTAAACCTCATTTCACGAGGAAGAACGCCTTCTTTCGAAAGTTCCTTTTTCGAAAGAAGGCATTCTTCAATGTAAATAGGGCTTCTTCGAAAGAGAGCATCCAGACTCACTGGATGCTTTCTTTCGAAAAAGCAAGCCGCTTTTTCGAAAGTTCAACATGCAGTCTAGACGCTCTCTTTCGAAAGAGGCTTGCAGTCTAGACATAGCCTGTATGAATCAAAACCTACATCTAAACTAGGGATGTGAAGGACCAGTCAACTATCCAATAAGCAAATGCTTATCAGCAGGGCTTGACAATCTATGTAATCTACTTGCCCGTGGCGAGTAGATTACATCCCGGAAGAGCCGGGTTTGGGCGATCTGAGCATGCGCAGAACGCCAGACAGCAGGCTTGCCGCAGCTCGGCGAGCCCTGCTTGTCAGATACTTGACAGGATAGTTGATCAGTTGCCCCTCCTCTTCCCCCCCCCCCGCCGCTTCTGTCCAACAGAGGCCGCGGGGGGGGGGGGAGGAGAAGAGGGAGGTACTTCAAAGCGGCAACACCGCACGGAGCCCGAGATCAGCTGCTCCATGCTGTGAGGAGCCCAACGTCAGGCTCCTCAAGGTGTTTCAAAGCGGCAGCACTGCGTGGAGCCCGGGATCAGCTGGGGACTCTCCAGCTGACTCTAGGCTCCTTGTGGCGCTGCTGCTTTGAAATGCCAGGGAGAGCCCATGATCAGCTGGTGACTCCAATGGACCTCGAGCTCGGGCTCCAGCACCGCCACGACATTTCAGAGAGGCAGTGCCGCACAGAGCCAGGGTCAGCGAGGGAACCGTGGGGTTCAGCGCTTTCACCTTTGAAGTTTAGTAACAGTCCTAGGGCTGTTGCTTCACTTCAAAGGCGGAGGTGCTCTATCAACTAATCAAATAGTTGATGCAAAAATGCATCTACTATTCAATTAGTCAATTACCTGAGACTTAGTCAACACCCTTAATCTAAAATTGAAATGTATACTGCCATAGCTCTATTATTTGTGTGTGTGTGTGTGTGTGTGTGTGTGTGTGTGTGAGAGAGAGTGAAAATACCACACACTTGACCAACAAAGCCATGCCAACAAAACCCCCATTGTAGACACAGCTATGTTGATGAACAAGAGTTTTTGATGACCTACCTAATGTTATTCAGGAAGGTGGTGTTCTCACACACAGAAATTCTGTCAGAAGAGAATGCAACCTTGCTTCTGAATCCATTCCCTCAAAAGAATTTGGACCAGAGGGACGCTGTGTTGCACTCCTCTCATCAGCAATACAGCAGAAACTGAAAGGAACTTATGCCCTAGACTGTGGTGTCCAACCAGTTGTGAAGCAGTAGCCACACTCAGCTGGGTCAAACAGCCACATTGTTCAAGCCAACTAGTCACACACAACTGGCCAAACAGCCACATGTGGCTAATGGCTAGCACTAGCGTGTTGGACACCACAGCCCTAGAACAAAGGCACCGATTTGCCCTTTAGCAGGCGGGTGCTTGACTCCAACTCTTCCTGCCCCTGCTTTTGTCCCTGCCTCCCTGCTCCCCTGATTCCCCTAAGCCACCAGCACCCTATCCTGCCTCCTCCCACCCCTGCTCAGCTGAGCATGTGGTGTCCTGATTGCTGTGGAACAGCTGTCTCCTGGTGGGCAGCAGGCACTGGGAGGAACAGGGAGAAGTTGGTATGCAGGACTGCCTATGGGTGAGAGGGGGACCTTGGCTGCTGGTGGGTGAGGAGCACATTCTAATTCTTCCCCATGGGTGTTGCAGAGAAGCCACAGACTTAGCACCCATGTGCTAGTAGCTCTTTTGATTTCACTACATTGTATTCAACAGCTGGTGAAAACGTTTCACCACATCCAAATATGGGGGTAACACAGTCCTCACTCAGAAGTTTACCTGAGTAAGGAATGAGTAAAAGCTGGGTAACGAGCTCTAGATCTGGTCCAAGTTTATTTGTTTGCTGTTTTACATGCTCTGCAGATTGCAGCATGCCTCTATAAGTATACTACAGGAAACTGTTAATTATACTTTATTTTCCTGTTAAGCAGATGTAGTAGTATATTTCTTTAGCATTAAAATACATTTGAATCAAAATGGTGAGGTACATAAACACACAAAGATGGTCATTAATCTTTCTCTTGGCAGTGGAAGCAATGGGAGCTTTTAGCTTATTCATGGCACTAGGCCTTTTATACATTCTTCTAAGAACTTTGCATATTGGAAGACTAGATTACACAAACAGAATGAATTATAGATAAAAAGAAAATCACAAAGGGCATCTTGTAAAGACAAATACAATTAAAGTTTTACCTTTGCAAAAATAAGGACAGAAGATCAGCCTTAGAAACTGATGCTAGGGCTGAGTCACACTGAGCATATAATTTTGGCAGTTGTTTGCTATATCACTAGGAAAATCACTAAACCATCCCAGGGCATTTCTCAGCTTGGATGAGGAAAACAGTGGCAAAAACATCTCATTTAACTACTCATTGTTCATATTGACTCTGTACCAAAGTTTCTGGTCTTAAATTCTAAGAGCAAGAAAACTGATGTTTGAAAAATCACCAAGGGCAAGTAAATAAAATGACATATTTAATCTGAATAAAATAAAAAACTTCAGAAATTAATTATATTCGGAACTCAGAAACCTAACTGATGCCATGGCAGATTTCTCCTATTCTAGAATGATCTTTAAATTAGTTTGTTTGCATGTAGAGGGATCATAAATGTTAGGTCTCCCCCTCCCCCCACCCTTGTATGTTCCAGTAAATTGAAGGATATAGTTATAGTTTTGAGCCCAAATTTGTAGTAAAGACTTATGAAGGATATTGCTAATTCTATCTGCTTGTTATGCTTTGGTATCTTTCACAAACTGACCTCTCTATGACTTCTTGGTCCAGTGGCTCCACCTGCTGCTGGTAGTCTGCCGTAAGCTACAGTGTGCTAGAAAACTTTTCCACTGAAAATGATTCCCTTAATAAATATGCTCCTGTTATTACTGTTCGCTGGCCTATTTTCTGCATGCATTTTGTTATAACAGATATATACTTAAAACTGAATTCCCTGGATCCTTGAGTCACATTGATTTGAAAGGGGATTGATGGCATAACATAGTTCAGGGAGGATCTCTAAAATAAGCTATTATTTTAAACAGCATTACTCCACTAAGCAGAAAACAGGCGTTGGCTATCTGCTTATTTTGTAGGATCAAAAAACCCCAATGTTTCAGTTTGGGAACCCCATAAGATGACAATATTTCAGCCCTTTGCTACTGGTATGATACAGTGAGCAAATAAATGGACAAGCAATGGAATGAATTCATAAATCTCCTTTTGACTCAACATATGTAACTGCATCTACCACCTCCAAAAATGACATCTCTACACCCTTTGACTGTACACATGAAGAGACAAATATGTTGGGGACATAATCTGAGACCTAATCTGCTTATTCCTGTGTATGTAAGGGCCACAAACTCTTTTTGGAAAGGTAGTGGGTGGACAGTTGGGGGCGAGGGAATGGTGGAATTCATAAGATACCAACTTCTATTTCCAAGAATCACTTGGTTTCTTGATCACGGGTCTAACCTCTCTTCAGGTATCTCCCAGGCTCAAACTTTCATTTTTTGGGGGAGATTATTGAAATGGTTATGCCTCTAGTTCAGGGATGGGCAATAATTTTTGAAGTGGGGGGCACTTCATAAATTTCTGAAGTGGTTGTAGGCTTCCTGTGCAACCCCGCTCACAGACCCTGATTGGCCTTGGGGTGGGAGGAGCGTGTGAAGTCTTTGCCCCCACCCCCTACTGCCTAGAGAGAACCACCAGCTCCCCGATCCCCAGGTCTCAATTGGCCTGGGGCAGGAGAAAGGCAGGGTGGCTGCAGGCCAGATTAGCCAGCCAACTTGGGGTGCAGGAGGGATTACAGGGGTTTGTGTTGAGACCTAGAGCAGAAAGGGACTGTGATCTGGGGCAGAGAATTGGGGGGCAGGTCTGGGAGGGGGTATGAGCTCAGGAGGGGGGCAGAGGGTTTGGCTTATGTGGGGTAAAGAGGTAGGAGTGGAGGGAGGCACAGAGTTGGGGGAGGAAGGGGCTGGGGTGCCAGAGGCAGGCTCTGGCTGGGAGACTCCAGAGCAGCAGCCCAGCTTGTTTCTTAGGCAGGAGCCTACCCTGGCCCCACATGGGCTGCAGGGCCATGTGCTCTGTGAATAAGAGCCTGAGGGGAGAGGAGGGGAGTGGTGTTTTGCATGCTGTCTGTTTTTCAAACAGGCAGCTTCCATTGGCCAGAAACTGTCCAATGGGATTGTGCTGGGGGCAGAAGCAGCCATGAAGTACCAGCCCCCCAACCCCTCTGGGCTTACAGTTTGTGAAACACAACCGGCCTAGAAGCTGCTTTTCTGAGCGGCGTGCAGGATCAGGCAAGCAGGAGAGTCTGCTTGAGACTCCCCACTGTGTCTGCAGGCTGGATCTGGTGGCTTGGCGGGCCAGAATTAGCCCACAGAGATTGATTTTCCCAAGTTAGTGATTCCTCTAGTTAGTGTTAGGGCATAGCACAAAATGTACCAGTTGTGATCACTGATGATCCACATTCCTCACTCTTTTACATACATTACCTGGATTAGTTATCACTGACCACCAGAGTCTGCAGAACGGAAATACTGTATCCAGCAGTAATGAAAGGAACCTACAGGCCCAAACCCCATAAGACTCAACTTAAGCAGTTCGCATGAGGCTTTAGGCCTACAAACCTTAGCATAAATAAGTTAACCAGTAAAAACACTGAGTTGTAAGGTAACTTACGAATGTTTGATTTACAGTTGCAATTTTGCTAACAGTGCATGAAATGACTAGCAGATAACATCAAGGAAGTATTTTGGTGTAAGAACATCCACAAATATATAACTGCAGAGCTCTTTCGGCAACTGCTTGACACATGTGACAATGGGATCATTAATATGCTAATTTATAGGCTAAGGATACCCCAACCTTATCAGAGAGAGGAATTTAGTTTTGGATAGAGGAAGCAGAATATCTGTATGCATATTCATGGCAGTCATTGGACCTTATAATAGGCTCAACCACCACAGAAGCTAGAGAGTCTCTGGATCTTGACCATGACCATAAGACTAGAAAAACAGACAGGACCCTGATGGATCACAATCTGCCTTCCCACCTCTAGGTCTCCATAAGAATTAAGAGAGTACACATATGGGATGATGTGGGACATCAGCCTCATGTTACACTGTTACATTCTCATTTGATTTGGAACATTTGTGTTTTTATTAACCATATTAATAAAAATTATTAATATATCAGCTCTGTCCCCAGTATAAATGTCACTGTTGTGCATGTCAAGGTCCTCAATAAGAAAATACATTAACAATTGAACTTAATCTTTTTGTTGCACTTAATTCTGCTGTGGGAACCTAGTAAGACTCAGAAGTTTAATTGATTAATTTGTCAATTGGGAGTTTAACTGGAAATACTAAAGAAAAATCTGTATAATCAATATCCACTCAACAAATCAAGCTACATCATGAGCCTCCCCTACAGAGCCCAGTATGAATACAGGGAGATCTTCAAATGACTCAATTGATTTCTCCTTAAGAGAACCAAGAGATCAGTCCTAGACAATTACTTGTTTTCTTCAAGGATTCTTACATGCTGGAAAGTAGACAGTTCCATTTTGACCCCTCTCCTGTTCAATGATCATTTGGGCTTTTAGGAGGTTAGAAATACACCTGTACTGAACATAGTATGCAGATGACATTTAACTTAATATTTCCCTCTATTCTAGCAGAGACAGTGCAGCTGAACGACTTATTTCATATGTAACAGATTGGGGTTTTGATGAGGGTTAGTCAATCGAAGTTCAACTCAGAAAAGTCAAAGGTTATGCTTATAAGGTGGGGGAGGCAATCTGAAGAAACAGCAAAGATTATATCAGCATCTCAGTTGAGAGTGTAATCCTACCATTTCTTATGCAGGCTTACAAGCTATAAAATTCAGTTGGAATGCAGAAGGTGCTGAATGTTACAGTTTCAGCACTTAACCAAAAAAGCATCTCATTTCATTGTTTGTGCTTGGCAAAACGATTGCAACATTTTCTTTCAGGTTCAGATCTCATCAAGGTCATCCAAGCTTTTGTCATAGCATGACTGGATTGTATTAATGTAATATGCTCTAAATGGGGTGACATTGCTTAAGACATTAATGAAATTTCTGAATATATGTGCTTGGCTACTTGGCCATTATTTATCATAAGCAGAACATTACGTCTGTTCTGAGTGATTGGCACTCAAACCAAATGATTTCTGACTAAGGTTTAATGCATTCATTTAAAATAGAGCTGTTACAAAAAAATTGTCTCACAACTTCGTCAACAATTATCCTTTTTTCAATTTTTTGTGTGAAAAATGTACGTTACCAGTTACTGTATTTGGAAATTTTTCGATGCAAAAGGCCATTATTTGTAAAAATAAATTCCAGTTTTCTGAGTTTTTACTTATAAACTTTAAATTCTGTGATGCCTTGTGGTTCTATGGATTTACAACAATTAAAGCTAGTAATGATTAAATGAATGGGACCTACTGATTGGGCACTCTCACCCATGGAGCATACTTCCTCTTTGGTCTGCCAAAATCTGGATTTAATGAGAGCCAGGACTTGCAATAAGGCCTATACTCGGCATTTGTTTTCCAAAAGTTTGAAAGCAGTGTGACAGATATCGGACAAGGTTTTGAAGATAAGAGTTGACAGATCCTATTTGATAGAGCTGAATTTTTTATTTATTTATTTATTTTTGTAAAATGGTATAGGTCAAAAATCTATATAAAGAGATTTATTGTAAATTATAATATACGTATCTTCACGAATGAAACATGGCATACACCGACAGGTCTCTCTTCAAAACAGTCAGATACAACAGTTAATATTTAAGATCTATAAAGTATAATATAACATATTAACAGATGAACAAAAGAGAGAAGATGGGAAAAATATACAGGGAGAAAGAGGAAAGGGAGAAGATGTACTGTCTTCCTTCCTTTTCAGTGAACATTCTAGTTGTTACGCTTTATCTTCCACAAGAATTTTCATTGAAATACTTTTATAAATTCAAAATTTTGTATCTGTGCTTTTGAAGTGTTAATTAATGCATGTAAAAATCTAAACAAATACAATTATCCATACTTATCAAATTAAATAATTATTTTACTAAATAAAGAATGGGCATATATTCATATTATGATGCCCTGTACTAAATATTTAATATATTATTATGTAAGACATTTATGTGATTTAGAAAGCTGTGGTTCTGATATATTTACAAAATTAAACTACTTTACAAAATAGGAAATATGTACTTGAATCAACAACACTGATAAACTATTATCATAGTAAGGCACTGATTTGGAAAATAACATTTATTATCAAATGGTCTCGTAGTAATTGTGTGTGTGTGTGTGTGTGTGTGTGTGTGTGTGTGTGTGTGTGTGTGTGTGTGTGTGTGTGTATATTATCTCAAGTCCTTAAAAAACTTTATTTTTCAGGTCTCAAGAAGCTGTTTCATTCTTCCAGATATTAATAGTCATGGATATATGTATTATAGCAGTCCAATTATTATCATTGCAGTTCAAATTATAATTTTCTGTCAATAATGTGCTTTTGTTTAAAGTCTAAATTGGTAAATGGTAGCAGCTGAGCTATTATTTAATTCCAGGAACATGCCAACTTTTCTGTGCACAGAAGGCTCACAGATGTTAACAGCCACCTCTACTTTTATCTCCCAAGTGAATATTAAATATTCACAGTTAATCTAGGTTTTTATTGTGCTCCAAAATTTGGGTTGTTCATGTAATAAAAATAGTATATACATATAAGACATTTTCCATATAAACCAATGAAGAAGATGTGGCCTAATTCAGAGAAACAGAGACTAGACTGGTAAAAATAACATTGACATGGCAGAGTTTAGCTGAAGGCTTTACAGTAGAAATACTCTTATCTTTGCATGCTATGCAGTCTACGAAGTGATCAATGAAATTCCTATCATCTCTACTATAGTCTTTCAATATACAGGCAGTCCCCGGGTTTCATGGATCCGACTTACATCGGATCCCTACTTACAAACAGGGTGAGGCAACCCCGCACTAGCTGCTTCCCCCCAGCAGACCAGGGAGACGCAAAGCTAGCCCTTCCCGCCCCCCCCCCCCCCAGCAGACCAGGGAGACGCAGAGCGGCTTTTCTCAGCAGACACCTCAGCTTGAGAATAAAGGACTGAGGGAAGTGAGGTGTGGGAGAATAAAACTGAGCTCTGGAGAAATGTTTGGCTAGAGTTTCCCCTACAATATGTACCAGTTCCGACTTACATACAAATTCAACTTAAGAACAAACCTACAGTCCCTATCTTGTACATAACCCGGGGACTGCCTGTAGTATCATTAAAAGGAAAGAGAGGTGAAGGCAACAAGATCCATAATCAGGAACAGTAAGGAAGAAATAAAATAACATAAAACATCAGAAGAGTCATAGTGCAGGAGTTGGCAACCTTCAGCACATAACATACCAGGGTAAACTGCTGGTGGACTGAGAGATAGGCATAGTCCCTCAATGTTCCTAGTGGCTGCGGTTTGCTGTTCCTGGTCAACAGGTGGTATTGGAAGCAGAACATGCTGGCTATGCTTCTTGCAGCTCCCATTGCCTGGGAATGACACACTGCAGACATTGGGAGCTGCAGGGGGCTGTACCGGCACATGTCCACTGTAAACAAAATGTCTTGTGGCTCACCAGCAGATTACCTTGATTGTCCACGTGCTGAAGGTTGCCAACTCTTGTTAAAGTGGGTCAGACCAATGGTCCATTTAGCTCAGCATCCTGTGTCTTCTGACAGTGGCCAATGCAAGATGCTTCAGAAGGAATGAACAGAACAGGACAATGAACTGGTGATCCATCCCCATCATCCAGGCCCAGTATATGGAAGTCAGAGGTTTAGGGAAATCTAAAGCGTGGGTTTGCATCTCTGAAAATCTTGGCTAATAGTCAGTGGTGGATGTATGCTCCACAAACAGAACAGAATTCCTAAATCTTTTCTGAGTCCAGTTATACCTTTGGCCTTCACAACATCCTATGGCAATGAGTTTCACGATGAAATATTATTTTTAAAAAACTTCCGATTCATTTCATTGAGTGACTGCCTGGTTCTTGTGTTATATGGAAGGGATAAAAATGTTTCCTTATTTACTTTTCCAACACCTGTCATGATTTTATACACCTCCTTTACATCTCCATTTGATGTCCATTTTCCAAATTTCAGTCTTTTTTAATTACTGCTCATATAGAAGCTGTTCCATAACCTTACTCATACTTCAGACCCTTATCTGTACCTTTCCAATTCTAATACATTTTTTTAGATTTTCAACCTTCTTCAAATAACTTTGCCTTGTTTCCACCCAAGTTGATATATGGATATGCCAGAGGAATCCGTGGTACCATTTTGTAATTTCTAAGTAAGTTCTTACATAGACTACCATACATGGCAAGAAGAGAATAAAATTACATAAAATCTTACAAATAATAAGAGCTGTGTGGGACTGCACTAACTGGATCATATAAGTCTGCATGTTCATATGAAGATTTGGGTTCACTCCTTATTTGCAACTCAGTTCCATTCACTGATGTCTCTGTTTTCCCTTCCTTCTCTCCTCTCAAGCCAGGCTATAGTAACCAGGGGAAGCTGTGTACACAATGTACCAATCTTTTACCTAAATATTTAAGACATTTCCAGTACAACTCTATGGGCATCATTGCTGTGAACATATATCAATTACTGCTTTTGTTTTAAAAGGGGGTGTATTTATATTTTGAGATTAGTGGCAAGGAAAAGTATTCCTTGAAGGTCAAAGTTAAGTTTGTTGCGTTGAGGTGAAATATCAATTACTTTATATTGGATATGAATTTTTTTGTTGTCTGGGCAGTGTTTGATTCTTCACAACTGTAATTCATTATTTCTTTGCTTTTCAATTCTTGAGTTTTGTAAATAATGTGACAAATTAGTACACTGTTATCACTCATCCTTTACCAGCTCTTCAAACATATCAACATGCATGCATGCGCACACAGTGGAATTAGTATAGAAATATGAGAATAAAAGTATTAGCTATGCATTTGTTCTAACCCATTTCATCTCTCTACTCTTTAAATAAGGCTTTTGATAATGTTTCGCCTTACCTCAGATGGTTTTGTGATACATTTTCCTTTTCCCAAACACTGAAAATCATCTGAATGGCTTCCCACAGGCAAGCAGGTACTGACTTTTACTACCACAGTCAAGCGTAAAGCCACAATGCATTTAGTAGCTGAATCATTCACAAAACCTGAAAATGAACAGAGATTTTAATTCAAAAATTAAAAATAAATCTAGTGAATGGTTTTATTTTGAATATCCGTAAAAGTAAAAAATATTGAATACTAAGAAACTATGGGTCAAATTTCACCTCTCTGTCCACATTACTGATTAAGTTTGACAAAGGAAGACATTCTGGAGCTAAGATTCATTATTACAGTCTGATGCTCCTTACTCCGGCAAAATTCCCATTTTATTTCAAAGACTGAATGAATAATCTTCTTAACATGGCTTTAAGTTAAAGGTTCTTAACCTGGTCCTTGAAGTTGGCCTTCAATTTGCCTTGCTTCCAATAAAACTATAATTTAGTTTAAATGGCACAAAGTATATAGCAGGAAAGTAAATGACACAAAGTAAAATAGCTCAGGAGAGTAGATTGAAATGATGAAATAAAAGACTAGTTTTCCTTAATTTTGTCTGCTTAATGCAGAGTATAGAATGTTTACTTACCTCGTAACTGTTGTTCTTCGAGATGTGTCACTCATGTCCATTCCATGTACGTGTGCACGCACAGCGTGCATACATCGTCAGAAATTTCTCACTTGGCAGTACCCGTTGGGTGAGCAGGGGAGCCTCCAGGAGTGGTGCCAGCATACCAGACAATATATACCCCCTGCTGGCCCTTCACCCCTTTGGGTCCTTCTTACTGGACTACTCTGCGGAAGGGGAGGCAGGCGGCATTTGGAATGGACATGAGCAACACATCTCAAAGAACAACAGTTACGAGGTAAGTAATCGTTCTTTCTTCTTCTAGTGATTTCTCATGTCCATTCCATGTAGGTGACTCCAAAGCAGAAACCCCAGGAGACGGGATCAGAGCTCTAACCTTCCACTGAGTGGAGGACAGCCCTACCCAGGACAGCATCCTCCCTTGCCTCATGTGTCAATGCATAATGGTTAGCAAAGGTGTGGATAGAGGACCACGTGGCGACCCTGAAGATGTCCAGAATCGGAACCCGAGCCACAAAAGCTGCAGAGGAGGCCTGTGCTCTCGTAGAGTGGGCCGTGAGAGGAGGATCTGGGACCCCTGCCAGCTCGTAGCATTCCCTAATACATGCTGTGATCCAGGAGGAGATCCTCTGCACAGAGACTGGCTGACCCTTCAGCTACTCTGCAACGACAACAAAGAACTGAGGTGACTTGCAGAAGGGCTTTGTTCTCTCTAAATAAAAGGCTAACACCCTCCTAACATCTACAGCATATAACGCCTGTTCTTTACCCGATGCGTGGGGCTTGGGGTAAAAGACTGAGACACATGGAAGTTTGACATCACCTTGGACAGGAAAGCAGGGTGAGGGCGTAACCTGACTTTGTCCTTATAGAAAACTGTGAAGGGAGGGGTCCGAAGTGAGAGCCCTCAGCTCAGACACACACCTGGCTGACATGATGGCCGCCAGCAGGGCAGGTGTAGTAACAAACACGTCACCAGGGGTTCAAATGGAGGTCCCATGAGTTTGGACAGGACCAAGTTGAGATCTCACTGGGGAACAGGCAGCTGAACATGTGGATAAAGCCTGTCCAGGCCCTTCAAAAACCTTTTTACCATTGGGTCCGCAAAGAGGGTCTTATCCCTGGCACGGGAGTGAAAAGCAGAGATAGTCACTAGGTGGACCTTAATTGAGGAGGAGGACAAAGAACAAGTTAAAAATCACGTAGGAAAGTTAGATGTCAGCAAGTCACCAGGTCCTGATGAAATGCATCCCAGGATACTCAAGGAGCTGATAGAGGAGGTATCTGAGCCTTTAGCTATGATCTTTGAAAAATCATGGAAGACAGGGGAGATTCCAGAAGACTGGAAAAGGGCAAATATTGTGCCCATCTATAAAAAGGGGAATAAGAACAACCCAGGAAACTACAGACCGGTCAGTTTAACGTCTGTCCCAGGGAAGATAATGGAGCAGGTAATTAAGGAAATCATATGCAAACACTTGGAAGGTAATAAAGTGATAGGAAATAGCCAGCATGGGTTTGTGAAGAACAAGTCATGCCAAACTAATCTGATAGCTTTCTTTGATAGGATAACGAGCCTTGTGGATAAGGGAGAAGCGGTGGATGTCATATACCTAGACTTTAGTAAGGCATTTGATACGGTCTTGCATGATATTCTTATTGATAAACTAGGCAAATATAACTTAGATAGGGCCACGATGAGGTGGGTGCATAATTGGCTGGATAACCGTAGTCAGAGAGTTGTTGTTAACGGTGCTAAATCCTGCTGGAAAGGGATAACAAGTGGAGTTCCTCAAGGGTCTGTTTTGGGACCCGTACTGTTCAATATCTTCATCATGTAGATATTGGGATAGAAAGTACGCTTATTAAGTTTGCAGATGATACCAAACTGGGTGGGGTTGCAGCTTCTTTGGAGGATAGGGACATAATTCAAAATGACCGTAGCAAGTTAGAGAAATGGTCAGAGGTAAACAGGATGAAGTTTAATAAAGAGAAATGCAAAGTGCTCCACTTAGGAAGGAACAATCAGTTTCATACATACAAGATGGTAAGCAACTTTCTAGGAAGGAGCATGGCGGAAAGGGATCTAGGGGTCATAGTGGACCACAAGTTGAATATGAGTCAACAGTGTGATGCTGTTACAAAAAAAGCAAATATGATTCTAGGTTGTATCAACGGGTGTGTTGTAAGCAAAACTCGTGAAGTCATTCTGCCGCTCAACTCTGCACTAGTTAGGCCTCAGCTGGAGTCCTGTGTCCAGTTCTGGGCGCCACATTTCAAGAAAGATGTGGAGAAATTGGAAAGGGTACAGAGAAGAGCGACAAGAATGATTAAAGGTTTAGAGAACATGACCTATGAAGCCAGGCTTCATGAACTGGGCTTGTTTAGTTTGGAAAAAAGAAGATTAAGGGGGGACATGATAGCGGTTTTCAAATATCTAAAAGGGTGTCACAAGGAGGAAGGAGAAAATTTGTTCCTCTTGGTTTCTGAGGAGTAATGGGCTTAAAGTGCAGCAAGGGAGGTTTAGATTGGACATTAGGAAAAAATTCCTAACTGTCAGGGTGGTCAAATATTGGAATAAATTGCCAAGGGAGGTGGTGGAATCTCCCTCTCTGGAGATATTTAAGAACAGGTTAGATAGACATCTGTCAGGGATGGTGTAGACGGAGCTTGGTCCTGCCTTGAGGGCGGGGGGCTGGACTCGATGACCTCTCAAGGTCCCTTCCAGTCCTATGAGTCTATGATTCTATGACAAGCCCTGAAGCCTAAGATCCAGTAGGTAGTACAGAACCAGGGGAATGGGGGCACCCCGCTCTGGGCAGACCAGATATAAAACCAATTCCACTTAGCCAGATAAGTACCTCTAGTGGACACCTCGTTTTCTAAGAGCGGCGGCGACGATGGCCAGGCACTTCATAAAGATCCAGGGGGCTGTGGAAAGCCCAGAGGGGATGGCTGTAAACTGATAGTGATCCATGCCCACAATAAAACGGAAGAACCGTCGGTGGTAGGGCACAATAGAAATGTGAAAATATGCGTCTTTTAGATTGAGGGTAAAATACCAGTCTCCAGGGGCTAGCGAAGGAATGATGGATGCCAGAGTCACCATCTTGAATTTCTTCTTGACGATGAAGGTGTTGACATCTTGGAGGTCCAGGATGGGATGGAACCCACCCTTGGCTTTGGGTGGGGACCAGGAAATACCGTGAATAGAACCTCCTGCCTAACACCCCCAGGGGACCCACCTCTGCAGCCCCCAGGGGGAGAAGCTGAAGCACCTCCTCCTGCAGGAGAAGCTCCTGAGAAGGGTTCCTGAAGAGGGACGGGGCAGGGGAATGGAAGGTCCATTTCTAGGACCCAATGGTCTGAAGTAATAGATTCCCAGACCCGGTGGAAAGGGAATAGATGGTCCCGGAAGGGGGGGTGGAAATGAGGCTAGTTGGCTGTCCTTGGGCATACCCTCAAAACCCTTAGCGAGGTCCCAAGGATTTACTGGGCAGATCCTGACTCTGGTCCTGGGTCACCCGGAACAGCGTCTGCCATTCCTCCCATTGCTATTCCTATTACGGCAACGGAAGTGGCTAGGAAGACCTAGGGGCATTCCTGCCTGAGAAGGAGCACCACTGGGTAGCCAGGGTGTGAATACCCAAAGACTTTAAGGTGACCTGGGTATCTTTGAGGCCATGCAGACGTTGGTCTCTCTGCTCGGAGAATAAGGAGGGGCCCTCAAGGGGGGGGGTCCTGTATGTTGTTCAGGTTTGGCCTGGGGGAAGTGACTGCCACGATGTGAGCGACCAGGTCAGTGGGGTCACCGAAGGGGGCGCCCTGAACCCAGAGAAGACCAAGTCCAGCGTAGAGGGGCACATGCCCTGGCTCTAGTGGTAGGCCCCTGGAGTCCAAAATGACCTGGAGCCTGTGGGGGCCAGGACAGCTGCAGCACCGGTACTGGGACTGGCTGCTCCCATTGATGCTGTTGCTGATGAGTGGAGGTACACCGGTGCCGTGATCGGTGGGAGTGGGACCGGAGCTGCGACCGTGACCTGGATCTCCTGGACGACCACGTTAACTTCACCTCCGAGTCGGTTGATTACTCCGACGCTGACCATCGCAGGGCGGAGGCAGATGCAGTCGGTGAGCTGGCTAATGGGGCATGCCGAGCCATTGACTCTGAGGGTATGTCTACACTACCCCCCTAGTTCGAATTAGGGGGGTAATGTATGCATACCGAACTTGCTAATGAAGCCCGGGATTTGAATTTCCCGGGCTTCATTAGCATAAAGCCGGCTCCGTCATTTTTAAAAGGCGTACAGATAGATCGGAATGACTACATAGCTCGAACTATCTAGCCCGTGCCGCTTGTAGCCGCGCGGCACGGGGTTCAAACAAGCCGGCTTTTAAAAATGGCGGAGCCAGCTTTATGCTAATGAAGCCCGGGAAATTCAAATCCCGGGCTTCATTAGCAAGTTCGGTATGCATACATTACCCCCCTAGTTCGAACTAGGGGGGTAGTGTAGACATACCCTGGTTTACTCCGGTGCTGGCAGGGAGGAGGAGGCATGGCCAGGCCCAGGCAGCCCTGAACGGTGGCCGGTGCCATGCTCGATGCTGGTCAAAACCCTTATTCTCATGCTGGGTCCAGTGCCAAGTCACAGGCCAGGGTTGACGTTGCCGTCGGTGCCAGCCCTGTAGGCAGTGCCACACTTTAGCCTGGAGCATAGCGGAGTGGGTGCCCATAGCGGAGTGGTACGTCTTGGGATCCGATGTTGGGGCATCCGTTGGCCTAGGCTCTGGGGTCCCGGTCCTTTCCTGAGGTCGGTGCCGGGGTAGGAGAGGAGGATAGTTCAATCAGATGCCTGGCTGCCTCAAAAGCCTCTGGAATCGAGGGCTCTGGGAAGTTCCCCATCAGGCTGGTGTCCCGGTGCAGACTTGGATGCTTGCCTTACTGAAAAGGTCCCGTCTCAGCGCCTGATGGTGCCACGTGCCCCACTTGAGGGCACATGGAAGACATGTGCCATGGGGGCGACCTATCCCTTCTAGACGTCCTCTTCTCCTGAGGCACCGGGGATTGGGAACGGTGCTGAGGTCTGCCTGGTGCCGGGGAGGCCAGTGCACTCTGCGTTGACAGTGCTGGGTCCAATGCCGGTGCTGGACGTAAAGCCGCCTTCATTAGAATGATTTTCAGTCGCGACTCTCTCCCCGCTTCATCTGCAGTTTAAATGCCTTACAAATTTTTACAGGCCTCGGAGATGTGAGTCTAGAACTAACTAGAACAAAGAACTTTAGAAACGAGTGACAGCTAAAGGGCACTTGCTAGCGAGAGCAAGAGCACGTTCCAATAACTGTCATGGGCAGTAAGAAGGAACTGAGGGGGTGGACAACCAGCAGGGGTATATATTGGTCAGTACATCAGCACCACTCCAGGGGGATCCCCTGCTGGCCCAAAGGGTACGGCTAAGGGAGAAATATCCGACGATGAGTGCATGCTGTGCACACACCCCTCCATGGAGTGGACATGAGCAATCACTCAAAGAAGAATAAACATTTCTGTAACTTTTTTCTATTTCCCCAATTTTTAATGATAACATGAAAGGAAAGCCAATGCAGTGAACAAAAATTAACTTAAATATTTTATCTGCCGCATGGAAAAATTATTTTGAATAGAATTAATGAACACACAATTGAAACAACACAACATGAATTACAGTGAATCAGTAAGGACTGAAATGTTTCCTACTAGCATTTTTGGTTAAAGCTGTGCAACTTTACCCCCTATTTAAGGCATTACTCTATTTGAATGCAACATGAGAACTTCTGAACACCACATCAAATCAATTCCAAAACTCCGAGGACTGTTTTAGGCATCACTGGAGTGAACACTATTGATTTTGCTGAAAAATGAAAAAACTTGAAGGGAAAAATGAGAACCCCCCCCCCCAAGTTGTTCCCACAGCTGGTCAACAGAACAAGCTACCTTAAATTACCCTGTAATTATCTACAGATCAAAAAATGAGTTGATGGCAGCCATTAACACCTTTCATAATAACAATACCTCCATATCAGGTCTACCCACCCGCTCAATACAGTTCAAAATGCTGATACCCTGGGAAAAAAAAGAAAAAATAGGAGATGATGACTGGAAAATGTAAAATATGAGGGGAAGGGAGAAACAGAAGCTCACAGAATCCCTGTCAGAGGAAAGAATGGGTATAGAGCAGCGATTCTCAAACTTTTTGGGATCCGGAGCCCTTTACATGCATAAAAATTTATGCGGAGCCCCAGCGGTCCACTGACTGTACGTGTTGTACACATCGATGTTTCCAGTTTGTCAACCTCGCGGAGCCCCTGGGGCTCCGCAGAGCACAGTTTGAGAAACACTGGTATAGAGCCATTGGTATGAGGGAGGGAATGAATAGGGATAGTTAGAGAGCGAGCTGCACTTTTGATCCCTTTTAATACTTCATGCATGTATTACTCAGGTGACAGACTCTAGCCTCCTACACCTCATACTGGGTAGAACCCCAGAGTCCTACCACTCCAAATGGATCTCTGGCCTGCAGCCCTACTCTTTACCAATCACGTTAATCTGAAAGATCAAACGGACACTTGCATACTTCTATCAGTCTTCTGGAAGAAACAAGTGCAATGAGAAAGAAACAGCTTTTTCAGAACAAGGTAGTATTTATTTGCTAAAGGGTACATCACATGCATAGCAAATGGGTTATATTAAACAACAGAGGCCTACGGGAATCTTAATATCTCTATAAATAGCTCTGGTAGATCCATCTTATTCCAGACTACCCGTATGAGTCAGAGTTAGTCTTAATGCCCACAGACCCTCTATAACATCTCAGTCAGCCAGGTGTCAGCCTCTGCTGATAACCTTTCCTTCCCCTCCTTTCCCTTTCCATAGAAACAAGTCTTTAACTGGCCAGTGCCTTCTGATCTCTCATCTGGGCTTGAGAAAACAGATGTATAATCTCACTGGCACTGCTCAGACAACCTCTTTGCAGCAAGTATTCTGCCTATCGTGTTTGCTGGGATGCTCATTATCTAGGTCACAATTTTATCTTTCCTAATTGGTTTCTCCAACTCCTCCTTTTGATCGCACCCCATAGTAAGTAACCCATCATAAACTAACACAGAAGGGAATGCACAGTGTTCATAAAAATAATACAGCTATCTCTTTAGTTACAGGATACAGAGGGAAATGATACACACAAATCCCCTGCATGAGATGAGAGTGAGAGAGCTGCAGATAAATTCCCTGAAACAGAAGCAGCAGGGAGAATGGCACACAAGGAGCTTGGGAAATGGAGGTATAAAAAGTCACAAATCTGTGAAATGAGCTCAGTCTGTAAAAGCAACAAACTCTGTAATGTACCGGTTTCATGTACCTTTTTCGCCTTTAAATATATTTTTCCTTCTGCTGCATATTAAAAAAAAAAACAGTTGTGTAACTATAAGGCATTGTTATGAAATAAATTGATCTGACAATACCACAGCCATTTTGTGCACTCAGACACTATTAACTGGAAGCAAGAACACCACATCTTTAGAAATAACTTGAGCTTTGTATAAGCACGGGAAATATCTGCAGCTGCAGTTTTGCTGATAACAATGGAAAAGGAAAATTGGAAGAATCATGAAAATGGATGACAGTATGGATGGTTGACCTTGGATTTGGGTGCTCCTTATTTTGAGGTTTTGCTGATGTTATGACTAGGAGTTGCTTACTAATGTTAGGAAAACATTGAGATGCTGGATGATCAACACGCTAAAGGAGCACTCAAAGATAAGGTCATTGCAGAGAAACTAAATGAATTCTTTGCATCGGTCTTCATGGCTGAGGATGTTAGGGAGATACCTCAATCCGGGACAATTCCTCAGAATTGTCATGTAAAAAGAATGGCTCAGGTTTGGGTATCATTAGAGGAGGTTTTGGAACAAATTGATAAACTTTACAGTAACAAGTCACCGGGACCAGATGGCATTCACCCAAGAGTTCTGAAAGAACTCAGATGGGAAACTGCAGAATATTAACTGGTTTGTAACCTATCCTTTCAATCAGCTTCAGTACCTAATGACTGGAAGATAGCTAACCTGACATCGATATTTAAAAAGGGCTCTAGAGGTAATCCTGGTAATTACAGACCGGTAAGCATAACATGAGTACCAGGCAAATTAGCTGAAACTATAGTAAAAAATAAAATTGTCAGACACAGAGATGAACACAATTTGTTGAGGGAAACTCAACATGGTTTCTGTAAAGGGAAATCATGCCTTACTAATCTACAAGAATTCTTCACAGGGGTCAATAAACATGTGGACAAGTGGGAATCTAGTGGATATAGTGTACTTAGATTTTTAGAAAGCCTTTGACAAGGTGTCTCACTAAAGACTCGTAAGTAAAGTAAGCGGTCATGGGATAAGACGGTCCTCGCATGGATTGATAATTGGTTAAAAGATAGGAAAAAATAGGTAGGAATGAATGGTCACTTTTCGGGGAGGGGGGGTGCTCAACTGGGACCAATCCTATTCAATATATTCATAAATGATCTGGAGAAAGGAGCAAGCAGTTAGGTGGCAAAATTTGCAGATGATACTAAACTGCTCAAGAGAGTTAAGTCCAAAGCAGACTGTGAAGAGCTTAAGAAGGATCTCACAAATCTATGGGACTGGGAGAAAAAATGGCAGATGAATTTTAATGTTGATAAATGCAATGTAATCCATATCAGAAAACATAATCCCAACTATTCATATAAAATGACGGGGACTAAATTAGCTATTACCACTCAAGAGAGAGATCTTGGAGTCACTGTGGATAGTTCTCTGAAAACATCCATTCAATGTGAAGCAGCAGCAGCAGCCAAAAAAGCAAACAGAATGTAAGGAAAATTTTTAAAAGGGATATAAATCCATGGTACATCCACATCTTGAATACTGCGTGCAGATGTGGTCGCCTCATCTCAAAAAAGTTCAGAAAAGGGTAACAAAAATGATAAGGGGTTTAGAATGGCTGCCATGTGAGGAGAAATTAATAAAACTGGAGACTAAGGGGGATATGACAGAAGTCTATAACATCATGAGGGGAGTGAAGAAAGTAAATAACTTTTCCTTATTTGCATGCTCCCATAACACAAGAACTAAGGGTCACCAAATGAAATTAATAGGTAGCAGATTTAAAACAAACAAAAGTAAGTAGCTCTTTGCACAACACACAGTCAACCCACGGAATTCTCTGCTAGAGGATGTTGTGAAGACCAGGACTTTAACAGAGTTCAGAAAAGAACTGGATAAATTCAATGGCTATTAGCCACAATGAGTAGGAATGGTGTCCCTAGCTTCAGTTTGTCAGAAGCTGGGAATAGATGGCAAGGGAGGGGTTACTTGTTCTGTTCATTCTTTCTAAGGAACCTGGCCACTGTCAGAAGACAGGATACTGGGATGGATGGATGTCTGGTCTGACACAGCATGGCTGCTCTTATGTTCTCATACAAGGAATTACTATGAGTTTTTAGCTTTGTTTTGAGCAACCTGTAAGATAAGACAGTGTGTGTAATTTGGAGAAGTTTGAAGAGGTTTTCTGTGAGGAAGGAGGCTGATGTTCAACTCTCCAGTGACTAGGAGGCAGGCTAGCCACGAGAAACCTACCACTCAACGTCATCTCAGACTTTGGGTAACTATATCTGCGTTGTTCTGAACTACTGCTATTTTAGATGTGTGCTTTAGACTCCAAAAGATGTGTGTGTGAAAGCACTCTTGTGGAACTAAAAGTCTCAGAAGAGTAGCCATGTTAGTCTGTAACTTGAAAAACAATGAGTAGCCTGGTGGCACTTTAGAGACTAACAAAAGTAAGGATGTTAGATAGTGTGTAATTGAATAGTCATGTAACCGCATGAAATTTTAGTGGTTACCCGACTATTCGATAGTCCCTGGAGGCAGGGTCGGCAGCCAGTGCACTCCTAGCTCAACTCCCAGGGAGTCCCCTCTCTATCAGATTCGGAGGCAGCAGCACAGGGTAGCAGCAGCCTCTGTCTCCCCACAGACAGGGGTTGCTGCCATGGAGCAGCTTTTGTCCATGGTGAGCCCAGACCCACCACAGACAGAGACTAGTTCACAGCTGTCTCACCTGCCCCTCCTCTGTGCTGCTGCCTTTGAATGAGGCAGCAGCGCAGGGGGAAGGAACTGGCTCCTGCCTCCTCCCGCCCCCGTCTCTGTTGGGAGACAGCAATGAGGGGCACTCAGGTCCGCAAAGCCAGCTCCCTATGTGTATTGGCTCCATTCTGTCCCCTCACCCTTCTCACTGCTGCCTCTTTATCAGAGGCAGCAGCATGAAGGTGGGGGGGGGGCCCACCGGCTCTGATACAGAAGCAGCAAGGGGGGAGGAATGCGTGTATTCGACAGGATTAACCAATAAGCATTAGTTAATTATATAGTCGCCTACATGTTGTCATCCCTACTACTCATTGTTTGTACCAAATACTTACTAGCTGGAGGAGTTGTGCCTCCATCAATTTATTTTCTGAAACCACCTGGACATAGAAACATATTTATTATCATAGATTTAGACTGAGAAAACTCTGTTTAATTATTTTTACTGGAATTATCTTAAAACAAGCCGTAACACAGGACAGGAAATGATAGCATGACTTTGTTTCAGGTGAAAAAGCTTTGCTGGGCGAGGTGTATTTGAAAATCTCTTTTAACATTTACTCCAACATCAATCTACAAAGCTGGTAAAAACCCTTGGAAAAGTGCCCTTGGTCAACACTCCCAACTTTCAGGAGACCCAGAAAGGGGATACAATGGAGAAAAAACAGGGCGGAGAGGGCCCTTAACGTGCCACAGGGAAAACATGTCTGCTGCTGCTTCCATTCAGTAGGGTGGAAGGGACCGGACAGTTTGCAAGGCTAATTTTTCTCTCTTTGAAACAGACAACTGCAAGTAAGTAAGAGGGCACCTGAAAGGATAGAGGAGACATTTACTAGTAGAAGAAGGGAGCCTTTTGATTCTAGAGATTTAGCTAACCTGTGATATTTTGAGGCTTGGAGAATTAAGATATTCTTATTTATACCACCTAAAATGTCTCTGAATTTACATAGGAAACATCCTCTTTTTGCCTCAAGCATAACCTTTAGTCTCATCTTCTTTTCAAAACTATCCCAAGATTTTTTTTAAAACGCTGATAATCTGTCCATTAATAATACATGAACACCTATACAGTCCATATGAATCCCTCTATTACACATGCACTTGATATGTAAGCTGAAAGCTCTTTATAGCAGCATCCAATGGGGCTGTGTGGATGCTTCATCATGGATCCAAATGTTTGGACTAGGGACATCCAAGAAGGCACAGCACCAGTTTCTTTCAGTTGAAGCAGTGAAGGGGAAAGGAAGGCTTCTTCTGGTCTCTTTTCAGTGCCATAGATTTTATTAGTTAGTGGTTTTGCCTTTTTTAAAAAACAAAGGGCATAAACCCTCATGCTTTACAATGTAAGGGACGGCTAGACTGGGAGGATCTATCGGAAAAAGATACGCAAAATGCACTTCGCATTTTGCATATCTTTTTCTGATACTTTTGTCGGAAGAGGCTTTCCCAAAATTTGGCTCATCTAGACTGGACAAATTTTGGAAAAAAACCCTTATTTTGAAAGCCCCCTTCTTCCTTGTGAAATGAGGAATACAGGGGCTTCCAAAACAGTGCGTTTGCTCTTCCGTAAAAAAAAACACGGAAGAGTCAACGTGTTCCCTGGATGCAGCAGAGTTTTTGGGGATACCTCTGGTATCCCGAAAACCCCCTGCAGTCTAGCTGTACCCTAAGCCAAGCTCTAATGGAAAGACATCTCCCCTACAAGCTGTCTAATTCTATAACTGTCTATTAGATTTTGTTCATCTTTTTTTTTAAACCTTCCTCTAAAGAGTTGGGTATTGGACACTATCAGAGACAGTATCTGGATTACATCAAATCAGTGGAAGGTGGCAGCAAATTGGTCAAACCAGGCTACACATTATCTGTACTTTACTTCTGGCAAAACACACAGTGATGAACATGTCTTATCAAATGACATCAAGTCTTCAAAGCCAAATTTCTGACTAGATGGCCTCATTGCCTCTGTGGAGCATGCATATACATTATTTTATGAGCTACCACTGTTCTGCCAACAACACAGTCCACCCTGGACAGCATAAGTTAAGTTGGTATATGTTGGCATAAATTATATTGCTTAGAGGGTCATTAATTCACACCTGAGTGACATAACTTATGTCAGCATAAACTGTAGCGTAGCCATAAGCCAAAAAGCAAAACATTACCATCAATTAATCTAATTGATCAATTAGGCATAACATTACCACCATCAATTAAGCTAATCTAATAAATATAGTTAATTCTAATAAAACTAAACTTTGACCCAAATTCATCTGAGTTTGATTTTTTAAAAGCAGCTCCATAGATCATAGAAAAATGTTTTAAAACCTGATTAAGTTTTGTTTGTTTCTCTTTCTTTACCCTTAATTACACTAATATCTGCATGAAAATGAGATTTTTTTTTAATAGCTCACTTTCTCCTAATGTTATTCCCCATCTGATGTTACACATTTCCATCCAATAAAGGATTAAGATTTCTGGAGGGAACAAACGGTAAAATCCTAGGGAAACAAATGATTTTTGGGGGGGGGGGGGGGAAGAGGGAAATATTATTAACAAGAATGACAGAAGATAGAAAAAGAGAAAGATTTTCAAAGACACATTACCCTCCTCCCTCACCCTAAGATACCATTCTTATGTAGTTGTTCCCTAATGTAATTATTTCCAGAGAGATAATTATGTTTACATGATATACAGGGATGTAATTCAGACTACTATTCTTACCCTTCACAATGGGAATATAACTATTTTTCTTAGAGTTTCATAATGTCTTCTCCAAAGTTATTTTCTACTATTTGATAAATTCTCTTCCAAAGGTCCCTGCCTGATGTGGAAACTGTGCAAATCAATTGCATAGTCTGAGCAAAATCTTGGGAGCACACACAGGAGACAAGTAAACCAGAAGGACCAGTTCTCTGGGAACCTCCTGCATGAAGATAAGCAACACCCTTATGGGTGTACCACCAGATCCACTGGACATTCTCTCTGCCTATGGGGAGCTTATGTACCATGGGAGATATTCTAGCTCTAAGATTATTTCCAGGGCTATGGAACAGCTCTGTTGCTAAGCGACAGCCAAAAGCAGTGGAGAATACCTTTCCATTAACCACACAGGAACTCCTCAGTTCCCAGCTTAGCTGCTTGTGTTATTTCCAAGTTGCAAACTGGGCAATGGGGAAAAGAGCACAGCAAATATCTTCTAGTCCAACATAAATTTCGTCAACTTGCATTTAACCACAATCAATTAGCCAATATTCCAATAGCCGAGATGAAAAATGTATTAGATATCTCCCTGATGTGTGCTTTGATGGTAAAGTGGCACGCTGCTGACCTCTTCTGAAAAATGCCAAGCTGTTCTGAACCTAATCAACAATTTACAAATCAGTATAAAAATGCAGCCAAAAATTTCTTGCTCTCACAATTAGAATTTGATTGTTCTAGATACAGATGTAATTATATGTATATGTTTGGAAGTATTTAGTATTTAGGAAGTATCTAGAGTTTATTTTCTTGTGTGAAACAGATTGTTACACACACTTCAGAACCATTCCCTGAAGGAATTTAGAATCAGCCTCCTTTGTACTTTGAGTCTTGTTACTCTTTTGGAAACAAAAGCTCTTGGCAAACTGCTGAAGAAATAATTTCTCTCACTAGAGTGCTACATGTTTTATTAGAATTCCCATTGATCTCACTTAATTTCCAAAGTTTGGGAAGATAAAACAAGACTATTTTTACATTACAGTATTTGCATGTAGGTATAGAAGATTCATAGGTTTTAAGGCCACAGGAGAGCACTGTGATAATTTACTCTGATCTCCTGTATAACATAAGTGATAGGACATCCAAGAGTTATTTTCTACTTCGAATCCAGTAGCTCTGATTGTGTAAGAACAGATCTAAGCTCTATCTTGATTCCAGGTAGGAAGATTACTTTCAGACATGTTTACAGTTCCCTTTATCTCAAGTCTCGAGAAAAATGATATAGCTGCTTATAATGAAAGGTAATTTTGTTCAACTTAACCTTACAGTCTTTCTAAGGCTCAGCTAAAATGTAATGATGTCAAAGCAATTTCTGGGGAAGAAGTCAGGGCTGAATTATTCACACCTGTGTTGTGTGAATAAATTGAAAGCTTTATAAATAAAAATCTGAAATGGAAAATCTCTATCTATTTTGAAGGAAAGAATCTTTCAAACTTCAGACGTAATCAGTTGACAACTAGTGGAAAAATATCTGCACGATTTCACTGGTACCATGCATGGCAAGATAAACTAGAGGTCATCCCATCAGTGCTGTTTTGCATTCTTCAGTCTAGGAGCATAAAGCAAATACCTTAGTCCTTTTTTTTACACTTTAGAAAGTCAAGGAACAAAAATGTAGGAGAAAAAACACAGCATTCTTCTTCCAGACCAGTCTAGCACATAGCTTGGGTCCTGTAACTAAGTAGACATAGAGACATTTTGTTATGTAGATTAGAATCTCTGAATCATGCTACTGAACCATTACAAGCAAGTCTTTCCTTCTCCCATTAATCGTGCAGTCAGACATCCCAACAGTGTATTCTCTTCTGAAATAGGGGTGCCATTGTATTTGCTTGCCCTCTGGCTACATCACATGGAAGCCAAAACCCACAAATGATCATCTTCCTTTGGGGCAGGTATAATGTTCATAATACTGATAACAGATCATAATCTCTACTACATCAAAGGGAAGGGAGTACTTTGGTTCTGAAGAGCCGGTGCAAGGTGGATAGTTCTCTAGTCATTGTGGATAGTTGTCTGAAAACAACCACTCAGTGTGCAGCAGTAGTCAAAAAAGCAAATGGAATGTTAGGAATCATTTAAAAAGGGATAGAGAATAAGACAGAGAATATCTTATTGCCTCTACATAAAACCATGGTATGACCACATCTTGAATACTGAGTACAGATGTGGTCGCCTCATCTCAAAAAAGAGATATTGGCATTGGAAAAAGTTCAGAAAAGGGCAACAAAAATGATTAGGGGTTTGGAACGGGTCCCATATGAAGAGAGATTAAAAAGACTTGGAATTTTCATCTTAGAAAAGAGGAGACTAAAGGGTGCGTATGACAGAGGTCTATAAAATCATGACTGGTGTGGAAAAGTGAAAAAGGAAAAGTTATTTACTTATTCCCACAATATAAGAACTAGGGTCACCAAATAAAATTAATAGGCAGCAGGTTTAAAACAAACAAAAGGAACTTTTTCTTCCCTCAGTGCACAGTCAACCTTTGGAACTTCTTACCAGAGAATGTGGTGAAGATTGGGGATTTGAACAGGGTTAAAAAAGAGCTAGATACATTCATGGAGGTTAGGTCCATCCATGGCTATTAGCGAGGATGGGTGGAAATGGTGTGCCTAGCCTCTGTTTCTCTGGAGGTGGGTGACAGGGGAGGGATCACATGAGGATTACCTGTTGTGTTTCCTCTCTCTGGGGTATCTGGAATAGACCACTGTAAGCAGATAGGATACTGGGCTGGATGGTCTAGTATGGCTATTCCTATGTTTTGCTGTCATCTGGCACAAGTTAGATATCCAGGTTTATTTCAATTCAGCAAAATAACCAGAAAATGTGTCAGTGGGCACATCTATACAAGCAGGAAGACTGACACTGTGGCGGTTGATCTTCCAGTGTTTGATTTAGTAGGTATAATACGGACCTGCTAAATTGAATGCTGAGGGCATCCCCATCAGTGCCAGTACTTCCTGCTATTATGAGGAGTAAGGGAAGCTGACAGGAGTGTTTCTGCCATCGACCTTCTACTGTGAGGATGGTGTCAAAGCTCGATGCTATTCATTATTTACATAGCAGGAATTGCATACCTTAAGCCGACCATTAGCCGTAGTGTAGACCTGCCCAACAAGTCGCTTTGTTACTTTGTGGATAGCAGCATCCACTGAAGTGGGAGGAAAAAAAGCTGACAGTACCATCAGATGAAAAACTCAAACATAGTCTCTGGCAACTGATAGACAACTAATTTCCCATTTCAAGATGCTAGGTGTGAAATCTCACAGCCACAACATAAGAACATATGAAAGGCCATACTGGGTCAGACCAAAGATCTATTTAGCTCATTATTCTGTCTTCTGACAATGACCAATGCCAGGTGCCCCAGAGGTAGTGAACAGAACAGGTAATCCTCAAGCAATCCATCTCTTGCTGTCTATTCCCAGCTTCTGACAAACAGAGGCTAGTGACACTATCCCTGCCCATCTTGATTAACAGACATTCATGGACCTATCCTCTTTGAATATATCTAGCTCTTTTTTTAATCTTGTTATACTCCGGGCCTTCACAACAGGACTGACAACACAACACAGGTGACTTCTGAGAAGAGCTGTGGAATCTGAACTGCTTCCAATAACTTTTGCACCTTTTTCAAAATCCCATACAACTTTCTTTGATGTCTGTCATTTCTGACAGAAGCCAGGAGCCTGAAGAGCTATACACTATGGTCATGAATGTTGAGAGCACAGGATACATGATCCTGGAATATCTACAGAGTTACAAAAAGAACTGAGTGAGTGGAGAAAAAGACAATTCCCATAAGGACAAACTGCCATTGGATATAGCAAGAACCAATGCAAGGTGGCTGGTGGTGGTCATGGAGCAGTTGCAGACATGGAGCTCTGCTTCTTGGCCCAAGAACTAAGCACTGACTGGTGGTATAGCATCATGATCCAGGTTAGGGTTGATGAGCAGTGGCTGCAGAACTTTGGGAAGCACAAATCCGCATTCCTGGATTCATGTGCTAAGTTCACCCCAGTCTTCCAATGCAGGGACATCAAAATGAGAGTGGCACTGACAGTGGGGAAGCATGAGGTGATTGTACTGTGGAAAACTGTAATGTCAGATTACTACTGGGATATCAGGAATCAGTTTGGAGTTACAAAATCCACTGTTGGGGCTGCTGTGTTGCAGGCCTGAGACTGTGGGAAATATGCAGGACAGAGCTGATGGATTGGCAGCAGTGGTGTTCTTGAACCAATACAGTGACAGATGGATGGCATGCCTGTCCTTATTTTAGCATCAGACCACCTTGCCATCGAGTAGACCAATAGAAAGGGTTACTGCTCTATGATTATGGTGGATCACTAGGGATGCTTCAACAACATCAGTGTGGGCTTCCCAGGGAAAGTTCATGATACTCGCATCTTTAAGTTTTAGCTGTGTTAGTCTGAAACTGAAAAAACAACGAATAGTCTTGCAGCACCTTAGGACTAACAAAAATGTAGATGGTCTCATGAGCTTTCATGGCACAACACACTTCTTCAGATTAATGCAGTTAAGGAGTCCAGGTTGCAAAATAAAGAGCAGAGAAAGAGAGGGGATGGGGAGAGAAAGAGAAGGAAAAAATGGGGAAAATAGCCAATTAGAGTATCCATACTAAATGAAGCTGATAGAGTAGATTCTAAGTACCCTTAAATTCCCTGTGGTTGGTTTTTATGTCTTTAGGATGTGGGTAATCCACTTAAGGTTTTTGTTTAAACCTCTACTGCAGGTATCAAACTTGTCAATGAAATTAAGTTCTGCAGCTTCCCTTTCAAGCTATTTTTTTTTAAGAACACAGGACTGAAAGCTTCAAGCAGGGATTTTCCTGACCCACAGATTACCATTGGAAATGCTGAAATGATAATAGTGATCATGGGGGATCCAGCCTACTTCTTGCCCACGAAGCCACACATTGGTCAGAGTGACAGCATAAAGGAACTCTTCAATTACTGACTTAGCAGGTGCTGAATGACCATGGGTGCTGTTTACCCTGGAGCTAAGGCAAAGGTGGAGCAACAATCTGCTGAATCTGAACAGCAAGCTGCACTGGCTACTAGAAGAGCTCAATGCAGCTCTATAAGGCTCAGGGAGACTTTGAAAGAACATTTTAACAGTGATCCAAGGTAATATCTATTGTAGTATGCTCTGCCTGGCCCAGTTCCTTTGTAGCCTGGCATGAACTGTGTGGTGATTAGCAATATAGCACTGCAAAATAAACCTATTACTTTTGTTTGTGACTGAACCTATGAGTTGTGACACTGTGCAGTAGCAGGCAATCTGTTGCTTTCAGACCTGCTGAGTATATATTATGAACTAAAAGAGATGAATTATGGTCCAAATAAAAGAATTATATTCTTTAAAAAAAATAATTGCAAAAAAATCTTGCTCAATTTTAAAACAAGTATATTAAAAACTTAACCAATTAAGCAACCTGAACTTATGAAGGGGGGAAAAAGTTCATGTCCATTTCAGCCACATAGGGTATGTCTATACAAGCAGTGTTATTTCGGAACTAACGTTATTCCGAAATAACATAGTCCATGTCTACACATCAAGCTGTTTTTTTCAACAATGTCAAAATAATGCTGAGCTGAAGGACTTCTTACTTCAGCTCCTGTAACCCTCATTTCACGAGGAGTAAGGGAAGTCAGAGGAAGAGTGTTCTTTCTCGGACTTCCTGCTGTGTAGACAGCACCAAAAGATGAAATAAGCTATTTCGACTTAAGCTACGCAATTGACACAGCTCAAGTTGCTTAGCTTATTTTGGCTTTAGCTATGCTGGGTAGACATGCCCATACTGTCCCCGCAGCCTGCTAGTGCAGCAAGCCCCGCTGCCACATGGAATGTTAGGCATGTAGAGAAAGATGAAGATATTGAGTTCTCTGTGGACTGCAGAGGGAGAGGAGCTCTGGATCATTAAACCTAAAGGTCTATCAGAGTCTACAGCATCTGTTTGCACTGCTTAAGAAACCCCATTATGTCCTGGTGCATCTGCCTCCTTTTCCTGCTAGGAATTCTGAGCCTCTCTCCTTTCTACTCTTTCCTTCCCCAGGCTGTTCACAATGTTCCTCCTCCAGGCCCTGTGCTCATAGTCCTATATGCAGCACTGGCTTGCAGGATCAAGTTAAATATGTCATCCTAAGTCCTCTTCTTTCTCTTTATCTGGCTCAGACATTCTGCAGGAGTGGAAAGGAAGACCCTGAAGCTTGCAAAGGCTGCAGCTTAAGATGAAACTCTCAGGAGGTATCATTGTGAGCATATTCACTGGAACATGCTGAACTCTTCCCTCCCCCCACACACACATTTTCACTTTGCTTTGGATTGATTGTGCATGGTGCCCAACACGCCACCAGCAATGGTAAGTATGGAAATATCTCGACTGCATGATTCTAGCAATGCAGGGCAAAAGCACTGAATACTGGCACCATTTTTCATAGGCAGTGATACTTTACCTGATATCTCACTCCTGTGTGTCACAAAGACAGAGAGAACACAGTTGCTGCTAGAGTCCCACAGGTGCCCAAAGCCTTATGCTGGTAGCTATGTGCTGCAATGGTGCCTACTGAAATTACAGCTGAGTGGCGTGGGAAAATATCCGACTATGAGGGAAGAAATAAGGAAGCCCTCCCTAGAACCCTGCTACAAATGATTGTAGACTACCTCCATGACCTTATCTTGCTATAAGTTATGATAAGAAGAAGCTGAACACCAAATTTTGGGGTACTAGCTCTTATCATTTAGATGGTCCCACAGACAGAGACAGACACACATTTCTAAAATATATGGTAAGAAGTTCACACTGTTTCTCATTACATACATTTATGTTAAAATCCATTGCTCCTTAAACTAATCATAAATAAGACTACAGGATAGAAAGTCAATTGGATACAAATCATGATTATTTAAAAAATGTTTTCAATTTAATGTTTTTATTTTAATATTTGTTTTAATTACACATTGTTAGTTCTTTATATTCTTCCCACTCGACAATCTAAAATAACTAAACTGGATGTTGTGTGCTTGTTTCCTTAAATGATTTCCTAATTGTCAGTAGAATTTCAGATTCTGCACAGATTTTATTTCTAAAAAGTTTCACACTTAAAGTGATCATATTTGCTGAAAAAGAATTCTGGGCTTTATCAATATTCTTGCTATAAGAACATTCAAATTTATAATTAATAAGCAAATGCTAAATAAATAGCCAACCAGTACAGTTTTTTGATATATTGAACTTTTCCAAGTTAAGAAAGCTAAAATGTTTCCATCAAGTTTTGCAATTTGAAGTCAATGGGACTTGGCCTCGTAAATCACCTAGATGCTTTTGAAAATCCTATCCATAGGTGCCAATATAAGTATTTAGGAGCCTAATTTAGGGATCCAGTTTTTGAAAATGTTTCCCTATGCATAGAGAAATTCCCAATAACTCCATTAATGTACTTTTCCGTGCTAGCATTATAGCAATATTGTTTTTAAGTGACAAAGACTTATTCCATTAAGAGAAAAAATATTTAAATATAATTTTATATCTGCTGCTACAAACATTTAGACACATATAGCCTCAGTAAAGATAATGATTATTGATGTGCGCAGTTATATACCTGCTCAGTTGGTTAAGGAGTTACAGCATTAAATTTTCACTATTTTGCTTCTTGATTTATTATAGCGCTTTTGCAAACTTAAAATAAGATACCCTTTGTGGTAACATTTTAGAAAGTAAATTGAATTTACAATTTAGTTAACTATTCAAATTAATTTCACAAAGCCTAAACTGGATTCATAATTTTTAATTTGAGTGATTTAAATCATCATTTAAATCAGATGATTAAATTGTTTAGATGTAAACAGTTGCACAACCTCACAAAGTCAGATTACACTGCTGGCCTGAATCCCTAAAATCAAAATACTACCCAACAACAGACACTACAATGTGGAAATTATGTTGAGAGGATTATTGTTCTGCCTTGAGAAAAATAATTTAAAATCATATAATTATAACTATATTATAACAGCAGCTAAGATTCAATCCTAAATGTGTTGGGCCTCTTGGCTCACTGGCTGTGAACTTTTATTGCGACAAAGATTATTCAGAGTTTCTTGATTTAAGCTATGCTTTTTTAAAATACACCCTGTAGGGTTTTTTTTTCTTTTAAAGAAAAAATGCATTCTCAATCTCGACTGAAATGGCAAAATTTGTCTATAAATATTACTTTTTTCTGGTTTTTTAAACATACAATTAAAGAAAAACAAATATACCTATGCCAACCTATAAAGCCCTCCCTTTTTAGCCTTATTATGAAGTTTATGAAACTCAGAAAGCATCTTTCAGTGCAGAGGGTCTTACACAACACTTTAGAAATATTAATTAAGTCTTCCAAACCGAGTGAGATAGTTAAATAAATGTTCCACCACATTACTAATACGGAAAGAAGGTGACTCTCTCAAAGTCTTTGTACACTAACCCTTTTTCTAATATATTACAGATTGTCATTAACATTGCTGCAGCTACACCAGTGGACATAACGGTGGGGACGGTATAGCAGAAAAGCCACCGGCTGCCAGCAGTGTTCGACGATCATCTCATGCAAATTGACTATAAGCAGGTTTTGACAACATGGTTAAATTTGCTGTCAGTCATGGGAAGCCTTGTTACCACAGATGGAGTTGCACTAGCATTAGTCACAGTAAGACATTTTTCTGAAACACGGCTAACATGATTGCATAGCTCAAAAGCAGAGCTGAAAATAAAATCTGGAGTCCTCAATGACAACTGAACGTTCTACAAACACCAAGCCCCAATCATGAACACTTTTGGAAAACTGGCTACAACTGAACAGACAACTGTAAAGTATGTTACACATTTTTGTTCTCTATTTTTCAAATCATCACAACAATTTAACGTAACATTTGCACGAGCACATTACAATTTTTCTTATCGTTACCAGAATTAGGCTATTAAATATTATTTACTAAAGTAAACAAGCTATTGCCATTTAAATCTGAATGTTTTAAAACTCTTACATTTAGCAAAACTTCTTAAATTTGAAATGCACAACTGTGATTTATGATTTCATTCACAGTAAGAAGCTACTTTATAAATTCTTCAGAGAGAAAAAGCTAAAAATGAATGAGGTGATTCTGGGGCTCACTTCAACCTTAATACTCTACTTATATGAAAAAATTTCCACAAGCAGCTGGGCTTCACACAATGTCTGGTGCAGGGAATTTATCCAGGTAAAAGGAGCATGTCAGATGGGAGAGGCCATCATCGGGCTAACTCAGTAAAACCTGGCTCACAAGACTGATTATAGCAACATTTTAAAGGCAAATTTTACTGAACAGTCACAGGAAAGGTACTTTATTACCTCAAAAATGAAAACCAAAGTAACCTGCAACCATCACAGATATGTATGTAGATTGAACTAAGATTACGGTATTATCCTTTTTCTGAGAGATATGCTGGACATCTGGTGTTCTAGGATTGCCAGAAAAATGTATAGTAACGAGTTTTTCATTCTTAACCAAGTGGCCTTAGCTATTCAGTTTCTATTAACATTAATGGAAATTTCACAATTTAAAAAACCCATGCATCAGTTTACTATACTTCTGCATATGCCTTTGTAAGGTCATTTTTCAGCATCTTAGCAAATGCATTACATCTGATTTCAATTAAAAGAACTTATTAGAATACAGAGTAGACATACGACCAGAACTTGTCAACTTTTTGCAGTGCCTCATTTATGACATAGTTCTGATGATACTAATATCACAAACTGCAGGGGATCTGGAGTTAAACTATTAAAGCTCAGCAATCTTGTAAATATGATAGGACATTAGGGCTCCATTCTCCTGCCAATTTAGAGGAATATCTCCCAGTAAGTTAGAGTGTCTTTGGACCATATAGTGTGAAATTCTAGACTCGCTGAAGCAAATGATTTGACCCATTGACTTCAGTGGGGCCAGGACTTTACCTACAGTAAATTTTTCATTTTCTAATTTAAACAGATTATTTTTTCAGATAATGTTTTTCGTTACATATCCTATCTAGTCATATGTTACGTGCTCTGAGAACCAGTCTTCCCTAGGACAAATATAGACTCACATCAGTAACTTGATCATTAAAGGAGTGAAAAAGTTATCCTGTAAGCATACTTTTGACCTCCTACTATTCAATAAAAAACAAAATCCACAACCCTGCTTTCCTCAGAAATTTGTCTTGCATAGTCTTTGTCCAGAGTAGATTATTTAGGAAAATCTGGAGTTAATTGGACAACTCTTTTGTTCAGTCACAGGTATTCGACACAGTAATGTTTTCAATTTTTAATTGTTTTTCTTTACTTTTTTGTCCACTGATAGCTCATTGTCCATGGGATTCCCCAAAAAGACACTCAAAACCTTGGGGCACACAACCCATCCATTTATTCAAACAAACCCACCAAGGTGGGAACAAACATAAAAGGGAAATGAACATGGTCTTTGCAGCAAAAGGTGGCTGTAGTAGCTATTATTGCCTTGATTAGCACAACTCACTATACAAGCCCAGCATGGTACATTTCTGGCATGAAGAGGGATCAGACAGCCACTGCGCTAGACTCCAGCAATATACTTACCTCCCCTAGAACTGCAGCTTCCCTGCCATAAGCGAAGTAGGAAATTAAATAGATACCCTGCAAAAACTACATAGCCACCAAAGCTTTGACATAATCACATCCTGGAGTATATGGTATTCGTGATACCATCTACGTGTTTTGTTAGTCTTTAAAGTGCTACCAGACTATTTGTTGTTTTTAAGTTTTTCCTGTTACCGACTAACTCGGCTACCCCTTTGAAGCTTTTGTAAATAATAGGTCACCCACCCTTTATAAAAAATGCATCTTTTATGTTTCTTAATTAATAACTAAGAAAAAATAAGATAGCCACATGCTCTGGGTATGAAGTCTTACTAAAAACTCATTAAATCATTGTTTAAGGGATATAGTATTACAGTAAGACTCCAATAGTCCAGTTGTCCAGCACTCCTGTTAGCCCGGCATCAACTGGAACCCGGAACTGCTCAGGTCAGCTACTCTCACAGCCGGGCCTCTGTGAGCTGCATGCACACTTACAGCTTGCGCCGTTCCGCTTATGGTCCCCAGCGCACACAGTGTCCAGCCTGCACATGCTAGCAGCCGGCTGCTGAGCACAGGCATCTGCTTTGGGACCCGGACATAAGGTTGGGGGAGAAGGGGAATTGGGTGACAGCAGGGAGGGGAGGTGTTTGGCACTAGGGAACAGAAGGGGAGGGGAAGAGGATTGGGTTGCGCACAGCATCCTGGCCAGCTCATCGAAAAGCCGGCGTCTCATTGAAAAGCACATGCTCATCGAAAAGCACGTGCTCCAGCACCTGGAAGGAGATGCGCGGCTGTACCGGAGGCTCCAGGACCCGAGCATAAGGTGGGGGTAAGAGGGGGATTGGGTTGGGAGTATGCCCCCTTATAGTACCTCCTGGTACCCCTGCATATCTGATAATCCAGCACCACCTAGGCCTCAAACGTGACGGATTACTGGAAGTGTACTGTAATAAGATTGCTATGGAACATATATGCTATGACAATAACTGATTTTGGTGAGTATAGACATTGGCACCCCTCTTCTGTCTCAAGATGGCCCAGGCAGGGCTGGCCTTACCATGAGGCGAACTGAGCGGCCGCCTCAGGTGCCAGACAGTGGAGAGAGCGCCACTAGGACCCAGAGTGTAAAAAATTGTGTCTGCTGCTGGTGCATATGTGGGCACCATTTGAACTCCCCACCTCAGATGCCAAAATGTTGTGGGCCGGCCCTGGACCTAGCTTTAATAAAGTAAATGCAACAATTCTAAAAATGCAGTCTAAACCTCCACGGAACTATGATGACTTCATTTCTTCACTGCATTTTTTAAAGAATCTGTTTGCAGAGTCAGCAGCCATTTTGTGTGACAAAATTGAAGTATCCTGCTAAAGAGAGGGCATACTGTGCTCTCTGTTCGAGACTTTTATTCCTTCTTGATTTACTAAACACTCAACCCCCCAAAATGTCAATCAGACTGAGGAAATAAGGTTGCTTTTTATGTAGGGAAAAAACGTGACCTCGAGATTTTATTTATTTGTAATTCTCCATTACCACCACTCTATAAATACTGTTTACACACTGCATCGCTTGATTACTGTCTCCTCGCTGATTCCTTTCAGTGATGTCTAAACTACTTTAAACAAATGTTAATTTAGTTAATTAGACACCAAGAGACGATAGATAAAACAAATAAAATATATCCCTGAATGTTTTGTGTTTGGCACATTAGGCTTATTTAGGATGACTTTATGAAATAATTTAAGATGTAAGATGCATAATAAACTTTGAGACTACATTGGGGAAAGTGATTTGAGAGATTCATGTAATCTTTTTTTCCTTTGATCTTCAGCTTACTTACATCTTCCCTTTCTTTTATATGATCTCTAATTAGGAATTAGAATGGAAAAAATAAGAGGCCAATAAAATCTTTCTTAGTAAAATTAATTAAGGAAAGAAGAATAAAAAAAACCCTCCATCGAATAGGCAGAAAAAATACTAAGTTCATTTCTCCAAGAGATCTAATATTTGGCTAATATATACCTAGAAGGAAAGTAGCTTATATCACACTACATGACCTATTAGCTCAAGGTTATGTCTATACTACAGAGGTTTTTTGGGTTTTTTCGGAAAAATAGCTGTTTTTTCAAAAAAACTTCACTTACATCCACACTGCAACCACGTTCTTTTGAAGAAAAAAAAAAAAAAAACAGAAAGAACTGAGGGGTTTTTCCTACAAGGAAGAAGGCTTTTTCTGAAAGAGCTCTTTTGGAAGAAGGCGTGTGAGGACGGGGAAGAGAGAGTTCTTTTGAAAGAAGAGGAAAAAACACAGGTGACCTGGTGGCCAGTCTGTCCATAATAATCACAGCTTAAATGCAAGATAGTGTCCATGCAGTGTGGACACTATCTTTCGAAAAAGCAGATCACTTTTTCAATGTGCTTTGGCAGTGTGGACACACTCTTTCGGAAGAAGTTTTTTTCTGAAGATCTCTTCCGGAAAAGCTTCTTCCGAAAGAAGTCTGCAGTATAGATGTAGCCCAAGCGTATTGCAGCTTAACTATCAAAGTAGTTGTTACAGTAACTGTTTTTTGTATACTACAAAGTCATTCATGTCCCTGTTTTGATGCATATGTGCAGTAGATCTTCTTGTAAACACTGAAAATAAAAACCTTGATGCTTCACCTAGCTTTAATGCATATAAAAACGAAGTACAGGGAGAGAGGATGTTCTATATTTACTTTCTTTGAAGTAGAACTCAGAGTGCCATTAATACACAGCAGATTATAAAATTAAAATGAAGAGTTTAAGAAGATTTGTGTGTCTTAATAAAATATTTACAACAAAATGCACTGTGCATACCTCCATCTTTACTGAACACTAATTAGCCCCTGATACATGGGATCACATTATAGTTATTTGAATCTGCTTGTTTCTCCATGCCATAATAATTCGTGATTATAGTGTCCTCTAACATCAGTCAAGATTATTGTGTTCTCTGGGTTTATTAAAAAAACCAGTACTATAGAGTTAGGAGATACAGAGCAGTATCTGAAGATTAAACTCATCACAAATTTCCAAAATAGGTAGAAGAAAATGTTACGAAAGAAGAATCTGTAATGATGTACTTGATCATCATTGCTACCAGACTATTTGTTGTTTTTTAAGTTTATCCTGAAAAGACTAACTCGGCTGACCCCTGAAACTTGATGACTGGAGTCTCTTATTGCAAGCTGCACATGAGCTATGTCTTCACTAGGGAAAAGGGTATGTTTTATCCTGAGAGAGCTATCAGGCGTTAACTAACACATGATTAAAGCCTAACAAAGATAAGGCAAATGGAGCTGCAACTTGAGTAAGTAGATCAAAGTAAGCTATAGGTCCTCTACAGTCTTTACCTTGACATGCTAACGTGTAAACAATACAAAGTGCCTCATCTTCACTAGGATTTTACCTTATGTTAGCAGCCATGCCATTTTAGGAACATCCTCAGAAAGAAACTTTTAATTTCTGCAAATTAAATGCAAATTTTTTAAATTAAAATGTAAGAGATTTAAGAGAATGTGTCTATCTGAGTTAAAGAGGGAAAATGTAAAAATTGGAAAACCATTTGAAGAAAATAAATGCCACTAAGTGAAACCTGTTGCTGATAAAGTAGGTGCACTAACAACACTCAACAGAATCTCTGATACATTGTTGCCTATCTCTGGTAAAATGTACTTGGACTTCTCTCTGGCAGGGACATCCATTCAGAACATGGCCAATATTTTCACATAAGTGTTTTTGATGTTTTATATTTACTTGCAACGTGCCTAACAAATTAATGAACAATAATCTGTACCAGCTTTTTCTTTGTTATGGAATGAAAAGCATTTCAAGACTATAACACGTAAGTACTGTTACAACCATGATTTCAATTTCATGTCCTAATTTCAACACACCATCTGTCCACAGAGCCCAAAATAATCATATATCTATGGTCTCCATTCTTAAAGAGTGTCTTTAAAACCATGTTATTTTCATCATCATCAACCACCATGGGTTCAACACCCGTTGGTGTCCAATGCCTCCCTCACTAGTTCCTTCCATCTTTCCCTGTCCAGTGCAGAGTGGCTTAGCTTCTGTAAATTAGCTCCGCACCAATCTGCTACATCATTTACCCATTCTCTGTGGAGCCTGCCTCTCCTATTCGGACCATCCATTATGCCAAATACCAAGTGTGATGGGGTGAAGCAACCCCGCCCCTGCCACAAGTCAGGGGAGGCATGGGAAATTAAAAACGCTGACACTCGCCTGGATCAAAAAGCGGCGGGACTGGCTTTGAGAACCGCGCAGGAAGTCTGTACCCTGGGGGAAGCCACAGACACGGCGCAGGGGAATGATGTCACACATCTTGGTGACATGATGTCAGATCATGAGGGGGAGGAGGCCGGGGCTGGAGGAGGGGTGACATCACCCGGCGTGGCCGGAGATGGGGATAAAATGGAAGAAGTGCGGGGAGGAAGGGGAGAGAAGAAGGTGGAAGGAGAAAGAGAGAAGAGGGCTAGTGCCGGAGGTGCCATTGGGGACTGAGCCCAGGGCCTCCGGGTAAGTACCCTGACAGCGGAGTTAGGAAATGGCCCAGGGCAGTCGCAAAGCCCGCGAGCAGGCGTGTTATGGGGCAACACCCCTGTCTGCGATAGTAGGGAGTCTAACTCCCTACATCAGGGCCCTGGGCCGGGGCATGGAAGACTGGGTGGGCCGGGGTCCCCCTCTCCGCCGTCGAAAGGCTGCTATAAGAGGCTCCAGCCAGGATGTTCATCTGTCACATGCGGCGACATAACCGCATTCCAGTCGCCAAAGTAGACTGTAATCAGGGGTAAGGTGCGCACCATCTAATAAAAAGGTGGAATTTATATAAGACACAAGTGCGGACTCGTTACACCAAGGTCTTAACTTTTCGCTCGTTGTTCATTCTGCAGATATGCCCAAATAGCTGTAACTTCCACTGTATAACCTTCTGCAGTAGGTTCTCTTTTGGCTGTATCTTCCTATATAATTCCTCGTTGGTGACCTTCTGCATCCATCCTCTTCTTAGGATCTTTCTATAACAACTCCTCTGGAATGCCAATATCCTTGTCTTCAAATCTTTTGTTAACACCCATGTCTCACATCTGTACAACATGCTGCTAAATACACACATTTTCAAGAAGCTCAGCTTTGTTCCTAAGCTAATCGCTTTACTTTTCCAGATCTTACCCATCACCTTCTAACTCGGTCTTGCTTTCACTATTCTAGTTGCTATTTCCTTCTTACTGTCTAGACCATACGTCATGTTACTCCCCAAATATGTGAACTTCTCTACGTTTTCTAGTTCAAACCCAATTACACTGATCTTCCCTTCCTATTTCCAAATACCATCGTCTTTGTTTTATTAATATTCATAAATCAGTCCATACCACTTCCCTTCCTCATTTAGCATCTATACCATTCTCACTAACTTCTCTTCATCTTCCTTGATGATAATTCTATCATCTGCAAACCTCAAGTCCCTATATTTTAAACTGCATACAAATGTTCATTTCACACTTCCTGCCATGAAGTTTACTGTTTCATTTTTCAATAAACTATACTTCTGTATAATAAAAGAAAGTTCAAACAGTTCTGTGTCTGTGTCATATTTACATAGACTTCACTCATTCACAAGTGTTATTGGTGGGTAATAAGTATAGTTGTTTTTAATTAGGGATGTAAAAAGTCATTTTAAAAGGTAACCCGTGTAACCGCTATACTGCAGAGCCTGCAGTGAAGCTTCCCCAGGAGTGAGGCTGACAAGGGTTGCTGACAGTACACCGAAGGAGGAGGCTTCATTGTAGGCTCGGCAGCCAACTCTCCAGGACTGTGCAGTAGCTCCTACTCCCACAGGCGGGGAGCTGCTCCAATGCCTACCAGTTAACCTTTAACATCCCCACTTTTAATATATTTTGAAGTTTCCTTCATATTCTATGTATTTTATTCCTTTAACTGGATTTCAGACAAATTCTATTCTCAGATGATCCAAGAAATATCTTGAATATTAACATCTGGAGGCATGTACTGTAGTATTTAACAAAAATCAACACACTTAACATAGTTAAATTAAAATATGTAAAATAAACCCTGTGTGTGTCTGAAGTAGATTGGTCAAATAACATTAACTGGATTTCAAATTAGATAGGTTCCACAAGTGTGCTACATTTTCAGCATCAGGTAGCATCCATTTACTTTGAATAAACAAAATTTGAAAATATTGTCTGACCATCACATCTTGTACTTAAACCCGTTGGTAAATTAACAGAGCTTCCTCTACATTTCTTTAAGTTTTGTATAAGTTACTGATTCTCGTATAAGGCTGGAGATCAAGATACCAGAATGTAAGTACAACTCACCAATAAAGTAGTTATTTCCTAATGCAAGCATTTCCTCTGAAAGAACAAGGCCACCCAGTGCCTGGAGGAGAGTAACACTTCTACCATCTATAAGTGAGCACTGTTTAAATCCAGCCGTTGTAACCTTCCACAACAGGATAAGGGAAGCTATGGCATCTTGCCTTATTCTAGGGACATGAAGAATAAAAATAATCACATCAGGTTGAAGAAAATCAGTCTTATGAAAGAATACATCATTCTGGACCAAAATTAATTAACAAACAAGAACAACTCCGCTGTAGCAATTATACAATCAGAGTTATCAAAATACAAATATTTTTATTAACAAGCAATTTTCACTTCAATACGGTTTAATGCATGCACATTTACAATACAAAATCTATCAACAGTCGGGTTTGAATAATGGTGTATTTGAAAGAAAACATTATGCATATTCTTGATTTCTAATAATTTTAAAGAACCATTTTCCTGTTCAAGGAACACTTTATATAACACGACATATTTGGTAGTTATTTATTTAATGTGTTCTGAATGGATACTGCTTTTGTGCTAACTACCAAACACAATCACTTTCCTTAATATTAATGCATTTACAGTGGTACTTCCCTCCACTCCAAAGATTCCTTCCTAGCATTCATAATGATGCCAATACTCCTGCTTCCATCCTCTTTTGTCATGGTGTTAGTACAAATTCAAGGAAGGAGGGTTTGATCTGGACAGAAATTCTGGTTTTGTTTAATACACTGGATAATACATTATCCAGTGTATTAAACAATAAGTCCATAATTCTTGTGAATCAACTGAATTATGCAAGGTTGCCAAGGTCACTCAGAGCTGTGGTGATCAACCTTTTTCTTTCTGAGCCCTCCCTCACAACATGCTATAAAAACTCCAAAGCCCACCTGTGCTACAGTAACAAGTTTTCTGCATATAAAAGTCAGGGCCAGAATTAAGGGGTAGCAAGCTGGGGAACTACCTGGGGCCCCATACCACAGAGATTTCTGCAAAGCTACAATGCTCAAGCTTCGGCTTCAGCCCTGGGTAGCAGGACTTCAGTTTTTTTCCATGGATGCAGGGGCTACGCCTACACTGCAGAGTATTTATTTTTCCAGGCTGCGATGACAAAGCAATATTCTTACTTTATTGATGTGTTCTGTGGAACTTCAAAGGAGATAAGTCGGCCTCCAGCAGAGTTATTAGAACTGGCATTTCCACAAGCCACATCTGGGGTTATCTGAAAACAGTAAAGAATTTTCATGAAAGATGTAGTCCTTTAAAAGAGAATATAAAAAATGAGGGAAATTAATAAAACAAGAAAGGAATATAAAAACAGCACCATTAACCAATCCTGATCTATTAAAAAATCATCAGGACAGACGCTAAAGTTTCAGCACCAGTGCACATTTGAGGTAATAGAAGGTTCTATCTCATTTGCAATTATTTAGGAAACTTACCTTATGGTTAATGTTTTCAAAAAACATAGCAAAAGAAACCCTTCGCTATAGCGTCTACATTTTAATCAGCACTTACTATGAGAGGTGTCTGCCTTTAAAAGTATCATACTGCCCCTTAGGAAAAAAAAGATAAATGGATATCTCAATGTCAAATACTAAATAAATCTCTCGAGTTGCCACAAGTCAGAGAAAATGTGAGATCTTGGGTCATTTAGAACCAACAGCAAGGACTAGAGTTATCTTTCAACTATACTTATTGCATAGCCTGTTATTCCTTTTTAAATTCACAGCAATACTCCGCCACATGAGACCCATAATAATGAAGCCTGTTGTCACTCTTTCCAATGACAGGAGACTTTCTGCAAAGAGAAGGGAGCATCCACAGCCTACCTAGGGAAACAACTCTTGACTATAGCTGTGATCTGGGTGCTAGGTTGCCAGCTTTCTTAACTGCACAGACTGGACACCATTTGCAGCAATGGTGTCCAGTCCGTCTGGTGGAAAAGCTCAGCAACCCTATCTGGTACTGGTTGTCAGTAATTGATTTGTCTGCCATCTTTGCAGCAGTTACACTACTTTACTTTTACACTATTGTTACTTTATTCGGCACTGGTGAGGCCACACCTGGAGTATTGTGTCCAGTTCTATGCCCACCACTACAGAAAGAATGTGGATGCACTGGAGAGGGTCCAACAGAGGGGCAACCAAAATGATGAGGAGGCTGGAGCACATGACCTATGAGGAGAGGCTGAGGGATTTGGGCTTATTTAGTCTGCAGAAGAGTGAGGGGGGATTTGATAGCAGCCTTCAACTTCCTGAAGGGAGGTTCCAAAGAGGATGGAGAGAGGCTGTTCTCAGAAGTGATGGATGGCAGAACAAGGAGCAATGGTCTCAAGTTAGAGTGGGAGAGATCTAGGTTGGATATTAGTAAAATCTATTTCACTAGGAGGGTGGTGAAGTACTGGAATAGGTTACCTAGGGAGGTGGTGGAATCTCCAACCCTAAGGGTTTTTAAGTCTTGGCTTGACAAAATCCTGGCTGGGATGATTTAGTTGGGATTAGTCCTGCTTTGGGCAGAGGGCTGGACTCGATGACCTCCTGAGGTCTCTTCCAGTCCTATGATTCCATTTGTTAATCAAACCTTCTCTACCACATAGCACTGGCAGTATAACCATGGACGTTTATATCTGACCATGCAATGCTGGCCTCTAATAAATTCATGTACATTTCCCAGTTGCTATATCCCTCCTAGGAGTCTGGTGTGTCTTGCATACCCTAAGTTTCACCTCACTTAAAAACTACTTGCTTACAAAAATCAGACATAAAAATACAAGTGCCATAACACACTATTACTGAAAAATTGTTTTCATTTTAGCATATAATTATAAATCAGTTGGAGAATAAATACTATATTTACATTTCAGCATACAGAACAGAATAAACTAGTGGTTCTGTATGACATTTTAGTTTCTATTGGCTTTACTAGTGCTTTTTAATGTAGCCTGTTGTAGAACTAGGCCTGTAGATGAGATAATATGTCTCTTGGAAGACTTCTGCATACCCCTGCTTGAAAACCACGAGTCTGGACCAACCCACTGTTGCTACAGATAAATATAATATGTGGGATGGGGACTCTGAAGTGTCTCTTTATATCATCATCTAGTTTATTTTTTGTGTGCATCCCTAACAGCTTGACTATGAAATAACACCATATGTAGCACAAGAAGTGAGCCAATTTCTTTTCTACATTTGCCAAAAAGGATAGGTTCTGTAGTGCATCTTGTATGATAAAAAGCTTGTATAGAACACCTGTTATGCTAGGTTTACATGATGCTTATTGATAAACTGAGAATGTTGGCTGAAAACCCTTCCAAAGAGTGAATCATCATTTCAAGAAGAGCCAGAATCCAAATTCTAAACTCATGTTTCATTCAAATCCACATTTAAACTTGACAATGAAGTATGTGTGAAAAACAGACACAGAAGAAAATCCTTGAATGTTACTTAAAGTACTAATTTTCAAGCAACACAAGTTCAATTTTTACTTATGTGGCCAATTAGTCACAATAAGCAAAATTGCATGCCTGGCTCAGTTGATTGCTTCACCAGGAAGTTAATGATTTTTTTCTCTGGCTTCTACAGATATTGATATTTCAAATTTGGATATTTCAAATTTGAATAAATAATGTGTAATTTTGTTGTGCTACTTAAAGTAACATAGAAAAATGTTAATAAATGTATTAATAGTAATTCTGGCAACCATGATGATGGGATTAGGTTCAAAGCTCCATCAACCAAATATGGATAATATCCTTCCTTTCATATTTGCCAATATGCATGACAACAGTTGTATTATACAGTCAATTTCCAAGAGAACTACCAATAAAAAATATCAATGATAAATTGTATTACAGCAGAATTGTATACATCCATTGACTTAGAATGTATTGGGAAAAGTAACAATCCAAATAATAGAATCATAGGATTGATAGGAATCTTGAGAGGTCATCTAGTCCAGTTTCCAGCACTCATGACAGGACAAATATTATCTAGACCCTCCCTGACAGATGTTTGTCTAATCTGCTCTTAAAAATCTCCAACAATGAAGATTGCACAACCTCCCAAGGTAATTTATTCCAGTGTTTCACCACAATGACATTAGGAAATTTTTTCTTCCACTCTATTCCACACTAATTAGGCCTCACCTGGAGCATATAGTTTAGTTCTGGGTACATTTCAGGAGAAATGTGAACAAATTGGAAAAAGTCCAGAGAAGAACAAAAAAAGTCTAGAAAACATGATCTATGAGGAAGATTTACTTTAGATTATTTATCCAGAATATTTTGAATGATAGTCCGATGCTCCAAGGCACCTGTCCCCCCTTCCAAGTCGATATAATCTGCAAACTTTATAAGTGTTCTCTCTATGCCATTATCTAAATTGCTGATGAAGATACTGAAGAAAACTGGACCCAGAACTGATCCCTTTGTGGATCCCTACTCATTATGCCTTTCTAGTGTGATTGTGACCCACAGATAACTACACTCTGGGAATGGTTTTCCTACCTTGTATGCATTCACCTTATAATAGCACAATTTAGGTTTTATTTCCCTTGTTTCTTAATGAGAAGGTCACGTGATACAGTACAAAAAGCCTTACTAAAGTCTAGGTATAGCACATCTGCTGCTTCTCCCTTATCCACAAGTCTTATTATCTTGTAAACAAAAGTTATAAGGTTGATTTGACAAGACTTGTTCTTGACAAATCCATGCTGACTGTTACCTATCATTTGACTGCTTATTTATTTTCTCCATTGTCTTTCTGGATACTGAACTTATGGTGGCCGGTCTAGAATTCCCTGGATTGTCTTGATTTATCTTTTTGTAAATATTTGCCCTTTTCTAGTCTACTGGCATCTCTCTCATCTTCTATAACTTATAAAGATAATTGCTAATGGCTCGGATACCTCTTCAATCAGCTCCTTCAATGTTCTAGGATATATTTTGTCAGGCCCTACTGACTTGAAGACATCTAACTTGTCTAAGTGATTTTTTAGATTGTTCTTTCCATATTTCAGCATGTGATCCTACCTCATTTTCACTGGCATTCACTATGCTAGATGTCCAATTGCTACCAACCTTCTTGGTGAAAATCAACATAAAGAAGTTGTTAAGCATCTTTACCATTTCCACATTTTCTGTTATAGTCTCCCCTCTTTGCTGAATAATGGTGCTACCCTGGTCTTTGGTCTTCCTCTTGCTTCTAATGTATTTGTAGAATGTTTTCTTGTTACCATTTGTCTCTAGCTAGCTTGATATCGGCTTGTGCCTGGCCTTTCTAATTTTGTCCCTATATACTTGTGTTACTTGTTTATATTCATCCTTTATACTTTGACCTAGTTTCCACTTTTCGTAGGACTCCTTTTTTACTCTGGATCATTCAGGATCTCCTGGTTAAGGCAGGGTGGTCTGTTGCCAGATTTCCCATCTTTCCTGTTGTTTGCTCTTGTGCTTTCAACAATGTCACTTGGAAAAAATGCCAACTCTCTCGAACTGTTTTTTCCTCTAGGACTTAATTACCCTCTAAACTAAACAGTCAATGAACGGCCTATTAAACTTCACACATTGGCTCGGAGCTGTGGTGGAGAAAGGTGCCTCTCCCTGCCAGCCCCAGTATTGACGTACTGTGGTGGGTGACAGGCACCCCTCTCCCTGGCCACAAGCCAGCATGTCACCACTGGGGAAGAGGTGTCCCTTCCTACCAACCCTGGTGCTGTTATGAGGAGAGAGAACTTTGGGGAGTCCACTTTCCCCACCAAAGCCTATGGGCAGCCTTCACTCTAAACCCCTCATCCTTGGCTCCACCGCAGAGTCTACACCTCCATCTAGAGCCCTCACACTCACCTCTTTGGTCCAGCCCTGAGCACCCTCCCAGACCTTGAACTCCTTGTTACTAAACCCATTCTAGAGCCCTCACCTCCCACACCTGAACCCTCTGCCCAAGCTCCCAGTCCTCCTCCCCCATTCTGAATCCCTTGGTTCTGCTCCCACTACATACATTTTTAATATGCACCAACATGGAGACGATGTGCAAATTAGAGAGACCAATGTGACTTGCTTCTGATGGGATCTTACCTACCAGCTACCTGAATTTGCTAAAGTCTGCCTTCTTGAAATCCATTTTCTTTATTTCACTATTCTCCCTCCTACCATCCCTCCAAATCAGAACTCTACCATTTAATGATTATGATCACATTCACTATCATTTAACACAATAAAAAAAAGACAGACCACATCTACCACTTTCCACCAGACTTGTTACCCTGTCAAAGACAGCTATCAGACTGGTTTTGAACAATTTGTTCTTGACAAATCCATGCTGCTACGTATCTATTTACCAGTAGAATTATACAGCATTGCTCAAGTCTTTAACTCAATTAATTTCTTTTAAATAAAAAAATGTACATGCTTTATGTAAATGATTGTATTTTTTAAAAACAGTGTTATTTTTATTACATTAATTTTTATTTTTAATATATTAAAGCATTGTTAACATTGTTTAATTTAATTTTTTTGTAATTTTTCAATGGGAATCCCAGCAAGCGCATTTTTCTTCATCTCTATAAACTCTTATTATTTGCTGTGTTTAACAAAAAAGAGTTATAGTCAATTAGGCATCCAATAACATTATCTTCTTGTTTTCAAATGTTAAGCATTAATTTAGCTGTGCCAAAACAGAGCACTACTCCAAATTTCTCTGATTTCTCTCTCCTCTGAAGGGTTTATGGAGACACAATCCTATTCCTGATTCATTCTATTTTTCTGGCTCATCTTGGTACAATACAAGGGTAAAGTAACAAATTCTTACAGATACCATCATATCACACAGATCCCCAAAAGCAGGAAGGCAGGAAACTGGAGGGAGGAGCTGCAATATAAAAATACTTGTAAGAAATGTAAGTGTGGGGTGGAGTGCGGGGGGCTCAAGGCAGGGATTTGGGGAGGATTGGCGTGGGAGAGGGCTCAGGGCAGGCAGGTTGCTGTGAGGGGGTGCAGAAGTCAGGTTGGGGGTGAGGAGAGGCTCAGAGCAAGGTCTGGGGATGGGAGGGCTCAGAGCAAGGGGTTTGGGATGTCTATGGAGGGGAACAGGAGTCAAGGTAAAGGCCTGGGTATGATGGGGGGGGCTCAGGGCAGGGGGTCATTGTGTATGTGGGTGTGGTGTATGTGTAGGAAGGGTGTACTGGGAAGATGGGTGGGGAATGAAGCTGCTTGCTGTTCCCCTCCAAGTCAGGGAGTTAGAGCCATGTGCACAGCTTGCCTGTTCCCTCCCCAACCAGAAAAGGAATGCAGCAAGCTGTGCACTTTCCCCTTGCTCCCTGACTGGCTGCCTGCTGCTTAGTGTGGCATCCTATTGCAGAGCCCCAGCTGGACAGCTTACTGGAGTGGCACTCTCAGGCTCATTGGCTTATTTTCCCCTCCGGTTCAGTCTCTTTCAGCATTTGCTGAGTTACATCAATTTTGAGAACTGTACTTGATTTGGTGATTCTGTCTCTGTTTGGTTTTATGAGAAACAATCCCATTCTAGGCAAATCTGTTTTCCTAGCACAACCTAACCCTTATTTTGCTTTAGTTATGATCGGAGGAAGCTGTATACCAAATTTGGTGGTGCTAGCTGTTAGGAGGCGTTCTAGATCAAACACATAGACAGACAGACAAACTCTCTAAAATATATACTAGATTATCTTCCAGGTGTTTGCAAATTGATTGCTCCATTTTCTTTCTGGGTACTGAAGGTAAGATGACTGGTCTGTAATTCCCAAGCTGGTCTTTATTTCCTTTTTATAGATTTGGCAGGCAGATGGAAACAGAAAGAAGGAAACTGGACAGTACAACTATACAAGGGGCACCACAAAAATAATATACTGAGAGTGGAAAACCAACATGAAATTAAACAGGAACACTCTCTTAAATTAAACCTCCTCAGGAAAAGCGACACACACAAAATGCAAGGCAGCAAAGGGTTACAGGGTTTTCACTGTTCTGCCTGCAGAGGAAGGTGTTGTACAATGCTGACCTAACTAGCAGCTCCATTTGCATTTCACTCTGGCTGCACTGCCCGCTGAGCTGATAAAATCACCATCTAAAACAGAAGGTCACTGGACCAAAACAGAATTTTACAAGAGCAAAAAGATGATTTCAGTTTAAAAAAAAATCTGGGCTTTAGATCAGCACCCAAACAGAAGAAGGAGAAGCACAGGTGAGAAACAAACATGGCAAGGAGCTGAGGTGCGGTCTCTGGGCTGGTGCCAACGGTTTGGAGTGTCGGAGGGGGCTCTCGCTTGAACCTAGGGTAGGGGTTGGGGGTGCAGGAGGGGGTATGGGCTCTCGGAGGGAGTTTCAGTGCACGAGGGAGCTCAGGGATAAGGCAGGGAGTTGGGGTACAGGGTGCAGGAGGGGGTGCAAGATGGGGTACAGGTTCTTAGAGGGGGCTCGGGGCTAGCACAGAGGGCTATGATGCAGGAAAGGGAGCAGGCCAGGAGGGGGAGAGGGCTCCAGCCAGCAAGTGCTTACATTGGGTGGTGGCAAAGTGGGGCTAAGGCAGGCTTCCTACCTGATCTAGGTGCTGCTTCCTACCTGGCCCCGTGCTACTCCCAGAAGCAGGCAGGGAACCAGGTGGCTCTGTGTGCTGCCCCTGCCCACAGGCACCACTCACCTGGTTCCCAGCCAATGGGAGCTGTAGAATCAGCTCGTAAGGCAAGGGCAATGCAGAGAGATCCTTTGCCTCCTCCCTGACTAGGGACCCCAAGACCCCGCCAGCTGCTTCCGGGAGCAGCACGGGGCCAACAGGCAGGGAGCCTGCCTTATCCTCACTGCTCTGCCAGGCTTTTAGTGGTTTAAAATCTCTCAGATTAGCTTCAGTAGCCTCTAGGAGATATAGCCTGATTCCAGCAGGCTCCCAGCAAAACCAGGAGGACTGGCAGCGCTATGTTCAGCTGATTATCCACCATGATCCACATGATCTTTTTCAGTCACTGCTTCCCAGGACACAGTTTCCCATCCTGTAAGCACAGCCTGCCTTCCTTGTTCCTAGCTGTATACCTTTATACTGAGCCTTTTTAAAATGCATATTTGTTTGCTTGTACCCAGTCTGCCAGGCAATCCAGGTTGTTCTCTATCAGTGACCTATCCTATCATTATTTAACATGTTAAATAGAGCAGGACCCAGAACCAATCAGACAGACATCTTCTAATCCACTGATTGTGTAACCATGTTAATTTTATATCGTTCTAACTATATAATAAAAATCTCATCTGGTACTATCTTACAAAAATCTAAAAATATTACATCAGCACTATTTACTTTATCAACTGAATTTGTAATCTCAGAGGATTCTTTGAAGATAAAATTGAAAGGACATGTGATACATTTTCCCCTAAAAATGGAGACACAGAGATGATCATGATCTACACATTCCAATTCCACACCCATGAGGGCAGACAAGCAGTTCTTCCTGCTGAAACTGAAAAAAAAAAAAGATCCACTGAACTGCAGTATCATGTTTTTCCAAGATTTCTCTGTAGCACTAGAAAGAGCTCACAGCCTTTAACTCAGCAAGGAGCAAGGCAACTCCTTACGGCACACACCACCACTTTAAAAACAGTCATTAGGAAGAAAAGCATAAAACCTTCACTAGCCAGACAAAGCCCTGAAGCACATGCAAGAACTGCTTACAGAGACATGCTCTTTAATCAGCGCAGAAATAAACTCTTCAATTGTTATGCAGCATGTAGAAGAGGGGTGGGCAAAAGGGCCTCCGTTGGTTGAATCCAGCCCGCCATGCAGGTTGATTCAGCTCATAGATGTCCTGCTACTCCCCCGCTCACAGGCCAATCAGGGCCTCGGGACAGGGGAGCACGCAAAGTCTCCTCCCTAGACACTGGTGCGCAGCACTTAAGAGTCAACCACCAGGAGACTAGGGACAGAGGCCTGCTTTGCCCCTCTCCATTTCTACAGAGGCTTCCAGAAGTACAGGTAGCCAGAGCGCTCCAGCCACTCTCCATATCCCACGTGCCAATTCTGTAACTCCCATTGGTGAGGAACCTCAGCCAACAGGCGCTTCAAGTATGTCACCTGTGGATGGGGCAGCACAAAGTTGCGTGGCCCCACCTGAACATGGGAGCTAGAGGGGGACAGGCCCCTGCTTCCAGGAGCCAGTTCATGAGACACCCAGATCTTGCACCTCTGATCCCCCTCCTACCCTCTATCCCCTGCCTGAACCCCTCTTGCTCTCTGAACCCCTCCAAGCTAGCCCGAAGTACCCTCCTCCACTCCAAACTCAACATTCCCAGCCTGATCCCAGAGCCCATACCCCCAGCTAGAGCTAGAGATGTTAAATTTACATTAAGTAATTCAATAGTCAGTGGATTTCCATTGACTATTTGATTAGTCTATAAGGGTGCCTCTGCCTTTGAACTATAGCAAGAGCTCTCCTGGGCTCTTGCTACAATTCAAAAGTGGAAGCCCCGCAGGGAGCATGGGAACAGCAGGGACTTCCCCACTGGCCCTGTGTTCCCTGCAGCGCCTCAGCCTTTGAAATCTACAAGAGCCCCACTGGGGCTCTTGTAGATGTCAAAAGGAAGCCCCACAGGGAGCGTGGAGCCAGTAGAGGAGTCCCCCACTGGCTCCGCCTCCCTGCAGGAATTCTGCTTTTCAAATGTACAAGAGTCCCACTGGAGCTCTTGTACATTTCAAAAGCAGAATCACAGGAGAAGTGCCTGCGCCGTTTCCCGTTGTGCCTCTACCTTCCCTGCCTCCTCGTGGAGATGGTGCTGGGGAAACCAGCTTTTAAGCCAGCTTCCCCCAGCACTGGCTCCTGTTCCCCCACCCTTGCTGCTGCTTTCTGACAGAAGCAGCGAGGGGGAAGGGCAGGGGAGGAAGCAATTAGTTGCATCACTAGCTGACTATCCGATAAGCTTCTGCTTATCAGATAGTCAACTAGTCACTTACATCCCTAGCTGGAGTTGTTACCTCCCTGTGCATCCCAAACCCGTCACAGACAAGAGCCCCCTCCAGACCTCTGAATCTCTTGGCCCCAGCCCTGGAGCACTACACCCTGCACTCCAACCCCCAATTTTTTGATTATTCAGGTCCTTCCATACCATTCCCATACCAACATGTGTTCCTCAGGCCAAAAAGCTTGCCCACCCTTTATCTAATGAACAGGCTCTCAACATGGAGGTTGCTACCACACCCTTATACTGTATGACTAGGTGAGAAAAGAGTTCCAAAATTTCTTTCTGCTGTAACATTAAGTTGCCAAATATAAAAGACTCAGAACAGCTCTACATAAAAGGTTATTTACAACTGGTCTCCAACTTATGAACGAGTTACGTACCAAGCACCTGGTTGTAACTCGATATGTTCGTAAGTCGGATTACATTCACTTGCGTATGGTTGTGCTGTTTGTAAGTGCAGATTTTGTTCGTAACTTGGGTACCAGCTGTATAGGAGGCTGGTCGTAAATACGAACAATCATAAGTCGATGTGTTCGTAACTCAGGGACTGGCTGTACTATATAGTTCAGAAAGTAGGGATGTCAACGAGTAATCATCTAGATGATTAACCAATAATCCTAGACTTATCGGTTACTCTAGTCAGCTAGTTGCATTCTACCCCCCCCCCTTGCTGCCTCTATATCAGAGGCAGCCGGGGGGAAGCAGACGCTGGTGCTGGGGGGGAGCCAGCTTAAAAGCCAGCTCCCCAGCACCAACTCTGCAGTGCCACCTGTGGAGCAGGGGGGAAGGGAAGCTGCCACAAATCAGCCTCTGCCAGCAGTGGGCCCTGACAGAGGCTGCTTCACAGCAGCAGACCCTACCTGCAGCGGGCCCAGGCTCACTGCAGATGGAGGCTGCTCTGCATCCCTTGGAGCAGCCTCTGTCCACAGTGAACCTAGGCCCGCCGCAGGCAGAGGCTGCTTCACAGCAGCAGTCCCTGTCTGTTGGGAGGTCCAAGCTCCTCGCAGAGCAGCCTCTGTCCATGACAAACTTGGGCCCACCATGGACAGAGGCTGGTCCCAGCAGCTTGGACCAGCCTGGCAGCTGGACAGGGGCTGCTGCCACCCTGCACTGCTGCCTCTGTATCAGAGGCAGCAGCTTAGGGCAGCAGGCAGCCTGTCTGCACGGGGAGCTGGTTTTTTAACTGGTTTTTAAACAGGCAGCAGAAGCCCCTGTCCATGGGGGGGGGGGGGGAGAACAGCTCCCCACTGTGACCCCCACAGACAGGAGGTTACTGCTGGTGCAGCCTCAGCCCACTGCGGGCAGAAGTTGCTTTGTGACCGCCTCCCAACCCCCACCCCTGCTGCCTGTCAGAGGCAGTGGAGGGGCCAGGCGGTACCACAGAGATGGTGCTGGAAAGAATGGGCATTTAAGTAGGCTCCCCCAGCACCGGCTCCTGTTCCTCCCTCCTCCCCACCACTGCCTCTCATACAGACACAACTACCCAATAAGCTTACTCAACTACTCACTTATATCCCTAGATATAGCTCATTTAAAAGTTTATAATGCATTTGATCTCTGAATTTAGCATATTAGTGAGTGAATAATTTGACTGCATTCTATGTTTAGATAACGTAATCCATTTGAAGAACATACTGGGAATGACAACTGTGGTAGTACATCTTTTGTGTCAGTGAGACGCTGCAAACAAGTGCAGTCTGTCTTCAGGCTTGTCTACGCGGGTATGAACTCAATATACATAAGATCAAGTACATTAACCCCCTGAGAATGCTTTCACTCAACAGTGCAGTGGCTTTAATTTACTCTTCTCCTGCAGACATGGCCTTAGTCTATTTTTCCCTGGTTTTTGTGTGTCATCCTCTTTGGGATCAGCATGATACAATGGAATCTAAAGAGAGAAGTTACTCTGTAGGTGACTGTGCAACAGCTATGTATGGTCGCACCCACAGTCTACCCCCAAGCACCTGCAACACTGCTCTGCAGAAGGCTGTCATCTCTAGCCTGCTGGGAGATTGTGTAGCGAGAGGTGAACATGTGACTGCAGGACAAATTGGCTTCCCTGTATATGACCTGGATGAGCACCTGTGCCAGGAATGCAGCTGAGAATGGTTGACCCCTGATGGAATGAAATTTTGCAAGATCAGAGCACACTCTAATGCTTGACTTGATCCATGCCGAGATGCACTGGGATGAAACTGGGAGCCCTTTCAGCCTCTTGGTTATGGAAACCAAGAGCTGAGGTGACCTACGGAAGGTTTCGTGTGCTCTAACTAAAAGGTGCAAGCATATTTGACATCTAAAGAGTGAAGTATGCATCCTCTGTCACTGGTGTGTAGGTTAGGGAAGACGACCTAAAGGTAGATAGCCTGGTTCATGTGCAATACCATTTTAAGGAGAAAGGATGTGGGCATAGCTGCACCTTGTTTTTAAAAGAGACAGTGCACTGGGAGCTCCAACATTAGCACCCTGAGTTTGCACACCCCTTATCTAAGGCATCGGAAACTGTCTTGGCCCAGGTGATAGCCACTGGAAAAGCCACCTTCCAGCAGAGGTGGAGTAAAGAGCATGTTGACATGGGCTCAAAAGGCACAGCCATAAGTCTAGTGAGAACCGAGTTGAGGTCCCAAGGGGAAAGAGGTTGTTGTACATAAAGGTTCAACCTGTCCAATCTGTTAAGTAAGCTGTTTACCAGTGGGTTAATGCAAACAGACCTTTCCTAGGGTGAAAGGCAGAAATGGCAGTCGGGTAAACCCTGACTGATGATGTGGCCAATTCCTGTTGTTTTAGGTTGAGCAGATAGTCGAAGATAAGGGAGATCAGAAGCTGCAGTGCAGGGATTCACTTCTGCAAGGACCAAGTGGAAAAGCATTTCCACTTGGCCTGATAAATACCGTATTTTCCAGCGTATAGGGCGACTGGGCGTATAAGACGACTCCCTAATTTTTTAATTAAAAGATAGGATTTCATCTTATACCCCAGCGCCCCTCCGCCTCCTTTTCTCCCGGTGTCCCTGGTCTGCTGGAGACGGTCCCCAGCAGACCAGAGGCACCGGGAGCAAAGCCGCTGCAGCTTTGCGAAGCCTCGGGGGAAGCCGGCGGGGGGGGGCAGCCAAGGCGCGCCTGGGCTGCCCCCCCCCCCCGCCGGCTTCCCCTGAGGCTTTCAAAGCTGTGGAGGGGCTCCGGCAGGGGGGCAGCCCAGGCGCGCCTGGGATGCCCCGCCGCCGGCTTCCCCTGAGGCTTTCAAAGCTGCGGAGGGGTTCGGGTGGGGGGGCAGCCCAGGCACGCCTGGGATGCCCCGCCGCCGGAGCCCCTCCGCGGCTTTGCAAAGTCTCGGGGGAAGCCGGCGGCGGGGCATCCCAGGCACGCCTGGGATGTATACCCGGCGTACAAGACGACCCCCGATTTTTGGGGGATGTTTTTTAACATCAGAGGTCGTCTTGTACGCTGCAATATACGGTAGCCTGGGCAGAAGGTTTTCTGCTTTTCAGTAGCACCTCCTGGACTGACTCAGAGCATTGGTGCCTGGCCCAGGTCAACCATGGAGCATCCATGCCTTTAGGTGGAGGGACTCCGTGAAACCTGCTGATCACCTCTTCTCCTCCCCCGGGGACCTTGGACCCTGGTTGAGAATCACTGTTATAGAAATCACTTCTGGAAATGCACAAGGTATCCACATAGCCTAGACCTACATGGCTCAAATCCAGTTATTGGAACGAACGAACGCGCATGCACGCACACACACACACTTGCAGTAGCCAGCAGCAGGTTAGCTATCAGGTTTAAAGCAGACATTAGGGATAAGTGAAGCAAAATGCAGGACAATGTAGCACTTTAAAGACTAACAAGATGGTTTATTAGATGATGAGCTTTCATGGGCCAGACCCACTTCCTCAGATCAAATCAGATTTGATCTGAGGAAGTGGGTCTGGCCCACAAAAGCTCATCATCTAATAAACCATCTTGTTAGTCTTTAAAGTGCTACATTGTCCTGCATTTTGCTTCAACTACTCCAGACTAACACGGCTACATTTCTATCATTAGGGATAAGGATTCTTTCCCTCACTGTCTGATCTAGATTCGTAGCCAGGCTGAGCCCTTCAATTCAATGTTTGGCCTCAAAAAGAGATTTGTTGCACTGAAATATATTTTGATGAAGCGGGGAAATGTTCCTGTCATCCAGGTTGGTTCTTCAGTCACTCCTCATCAAAATCCCCCAATTAAAAAAAAGGTCATCAATGAAATGGGAGTTTTACTAGAGAAAGGAATGCCAGATTGTCCCTATAGCCAGCTTTTTACTTCACCTGTAACCAGTGGATCATAATGCTCAAAGCAAAGAAAAATGCTTTGAAAGGTTATTAGAGAGAATTGCTAATATGGCTATATAAACCCTCTTGTTTTGGCTAACAAAGGAAAGTGATGATGAATGCCGTTGATTTTTAAAAGCGATTCAGCTAATATCAAGGCTAATACTGGTTTCTACATCTTGAGTGTCCATCTCAAAAAAAATCTCTGCACTTAAAATACTTTAAAAGTCAACCACAGGCTTAACATTTTGTCCATTATTACTAAGTAAACTCACCTAAATTCTCTCTTCTTTACAATCTGTTGTTTCATTAAGAAACAGTCACAAAAGGTTATGAAATTTTTATCACTTATTGAACTTCAAAATATTGCTGCACCACTGAGCTTTACTAGTGTTTGATACTAAAATGAAGTCAACTTCTTTTGCATTTTACCTGGAGGGTGAAAACAACCCTAAGTCTTTATTTCCAAATTCTGGAGGGCATTGGTAGCATTGTAACCATGGTTCTTTATGAAACTATGACCATTGGTTCCCTGTTTAGGAACTAATACGCTATGTACATGTTTAACTTTATGCACTAGCTATGTCTGCACTTGGAGACAGGGTTGTGATTCCTGTATTCATGGTAGCACCACACAGTAGTGATTAGCACACACAATATCCACACCGAGTACACACTAATTTGGTCCAGGCACATTTGTAACTGGGGTAGCTAGCCCACGTCTCCACTCTGCATTATTTTATACAGCTATACTACTGTTTTTAATGTGAACGCTAGAAAGGATATGGGTTTTCCAAGCTGGGAACTGCACCCCTAGCTGCAATTCTAGACCCACTGAGTTCAGGGGACCTACTTAGAATGGAACAGCTACATACATAATCCTTTGATGAACTGGGGCATTATTTATATAGGGATAGGAAAATGCTTGATAAACAAAGGCTATTTTTATTTGGTTTATTGTTCTATTATGGTATTGGTTTAGTCTGAATAGATACTTACGATGATACAGAATACCACATAGTATAATTCTAGATCCTTGTTTCTTAAACTGGAACACTGGTGTTCCATGGAGAACTCACAGTGTGCCGCAGCCGTTTGAAGAAAAAAAATGTACGCAAGAGCTGCTGAGACGCAGCGGGTGGTGCGAAGAGGTGAGAGACCAGTGACACAGCTGGAAATGAGGCAGAGCTACCCGTGTTCCTCCTCCCTGTGCTTCCACACGAAGGGCGGAAGAGGCAAGCAAGTGATGACACAGCAAGAAATGAGGCGGCGCTACCCACGTTCCTCACATGCTTCTGTGCCCGGCTTGCAACCACCTGGGAAAGCTCCATGCCTCGGTTGTGCCCCTTGCCAGAAGGGAGTATTGCAGGGCCAGCAGCAGGGCTAGCTCTGATTGGCTCTCTCCGCTGCTGGTCTGGGGATCCTGCTTGCCAGAGGAGAGAACTGCCCTAAAGCTGCCACGCCAACCGGGTCTTTGCACTGCTGTCTTTAGCCCTCGCTTGTTACCCTTACAGCTGAGGGGGGCCAGCACCTTTCACCCTCTTGCACAGACAAGGCCCTTCCCTTCCATATTCTGTGTCAAAAATAACAGAGCCAGGAGCTAGGACTACTGAAGGATAAAACATTAAGCAGTAAGGGACTTGGAGGGCAGGGTAAGGCCCTCAGTGCCACTAATGCTGGAGTGGCTGCTATGGCTGCTATCAGTCAGCTGTTTGACATTAACCCATGCTTGATAAGGTATTGAATTTATAATTTCCACCAATATGAGTAAACAGAGTAAATTACATTTCCCTATCGAAAAGGCAGACGTCTAGAAGGCTTCATAGGACAGTGAATATTGTTGTTGCTAGTAAAAGTGTCATCTGGTGTTCAAGGGGCAAGCTTTTTTTTTTGGCTCAACAAAAAATTCTTGGTGTTCCTCAAAATAAATTATTGTTTGGTATTCCTCAGTCTTAAAAAGTTTAAGAAACACTGTTCTAGATTCTTGCACAGCTAATTAAAATTATAATTCTTAAAGTACAATATGCCTTCTGAAATATTCCAAATGTTAAAACTGAAAACTCAAGGAAGGTTTTCCTTTTTTTTTATTTATTTATGGTTTGGTTGTATTTTTAAGTCTCAAACTGTGACAAGCAATTTCCACTGTTTACAGTATGAGCTCATATCCATTTAACGCTAGGCTGGAGTGCAGACTCTCAAGTCTTGGTGCCTTATTAGGCCCAAGAACCCAAGCTCCAGTGTCCACACTACTATTTTTTTTTTTTTTAGCAATTAGCTTCAACCCTGTTACCATGAGTCTGTCTACCCAGACTGGGATGCTCCCTCCAATTGCAGTACAGACATATCCGTTATTACAAACATACTGCTAGTATAAACCCATGCAATGCTAGTCCCCCCCCCCAAACCCTTTCTGAACAGATTCCCTCCCCCCCCCCAAATATTAATAAGCAACATTCGTCATGCCTCAGCCGAGATTACTAAAAAGACCTCAGTCAAGTGCACAGATGTTTTCTGATGCACAGACATTTGGACAGGTCAGGCAATAGACTTCACCAGGCCTTGGTTAATGGTTGGAACTCTGCTCTGGGCCCCCTGGAAGGAGCAGTTCTGGGGGCAGGGTCTCAGATGGAAGGGGCTGTCAGTACAGTGCCACCCCCAGCCAGTCCTCAGTACCGCCCAGACCATGCCACTTGGGCTCTGGTGGCAATTTACAGGGCTTACAGCTCAGGGCAATTGCCTCCTTCATCTGCCCTTCTGCATCAACAGCCATGAATTAGGGCCTGTTGTAATGGAGAAGAGATTCCCCAGTGATGTTGCTTTGATTCTCTCATAAACTGTTAGAGCAGAGATCTTTAATTAAAGTTATTATGTTGTCTACATTCTGACTTTTCTTGACAGATACTATAGCTTGTGGTATCGGGGATATGATAATTGTTTATAATTTTCTATCATTTTACTTTGGCAATCCTGAGTATAATTCAGTGTTAGCACTTATTTTGGAACATAGGACTCAGAGAGATCTGAGCAGCCTACTCTGCTGCTACTAGTGGCAACCCTGTCATGCAATCCCATTCATAAATGTATCAAGTTCCCTTTTAAAAGCAATAAACTTTCTTGTCTGCACTATTCCTATTGGGAAGGCTGTTCCAGAATTTCACTTCTGGTGGCTAGAAAACTTCTTTTAATTTTGAGCTTAAATTTATTCCTAGCTAGTTTATATGCATTTGTTCTTGTGCCAGACTGTACTTTACGTGTTGAAACAGTTCTTCCTCCTCCAGTGTTTACCCAACCAGTGTATTTGTAGCCAACAACCAAATTCCCTTTCAATCATTATTGTGCAAGGCAAGCTAGGTTCTTTCAATATCCTCTTGTAAAGCTTCTAATCACACTGGGAGCCCTTTTCTACCTGTTCTAGTTTGAATTAATCCTTTTTAAATATGTCCAGAAGTATACAAAGGATTCCAAATAAGGTCTTACCATGGCATTAATTCTCTCTCTTTACTGGAAATACCTCACCTGATATATCATAGGATTTAATTCTATTTTTTTATGGCTGCACCACATAGCTGATCACAGGATGACTGAGGACCTAACACATCCATGTCTTTTTCCTCCACCTCCATTATTTCTAATGGATAGGTCCGTAGCTTCAGAAAATTGTGTTATTAGCTCCTATGTGCATGACTTTGCACTTTATACTATTAAATTTCGCTCCATTTCCATAATTCTATTCCCCGAGGTCATTCAATTCTTCCTGTATAGTATTTCAATTCTCTTCTGTATTGACAATATCTCCAGACTTTGTGTCATCAGCAAATTTTATTAGTATACTCCTATTTTTGTGCCATGGTCATTTAATTAAAATATTACATAAGACTGATCCCAAGACTTACACTTGAAGAGCTCTACTAGTAACCTCTCTGCATCCAGATAGTTCTCCTTTCAGTGCAATCTTTTGTCATCTCCCTTTCAACCAGTCCCTTACCCACTTTATCATATGGGACTTAGTACAAGAATTATAACAAATGCCCAAACTCAGTTGTGCAGTTACTAGCTACAAGATTGTTGTATGTGTGCACAGAAATAGAAAAGCCCAGCAAATTTAATTTCTTGCCCATCAGCTGGCAAGAGAGTAGGAAAACTGGGCAGGCCAGTTGAAAAACAGCCAGGTGGCAACCAGTGTTCCCTCTAAGCTGCTTGGGAGCACAGCTTCACAGGTGATTAATTAGCCCCACCCAGTCTGAGGCTCAGGGCTCCATGCAGGAAGCTGACTGACTGGGTGGGACTAATTAATCACCTGTGAAGCTGTGCTGCCAAGCAGCTTAGAGGGAATACTGGAAGCAACCTTATTCTCCATGTGGTTGTGTAAAATTGGTAGGGACAGGACCCAGACAGCCCTCTAGCTGTACAGCCTATGCCAAGCATGGATGTTACAGGAGTCTCTTCCAAACTTTCCCCACCTCATTTCCTAGTTTATAAAATCTTATCAACCATGCCAGTCTTGATCCCAGATTAGTACAATTAGTCTATTTGAGAAAGGTTCTCTCATTCTGTGAAAGTCCAAAAAACTTCAACAAGGACTGGTGCTATGAGTTTGCTTTTATTATCTTGCCTCACCTTCCTTCCCTAAGGGCTGGAAAAATTCCACCGAGAAAATCTTCTGAACCTCTGCTTCTTTGGGAGTTTCCCCAGCCTTGGTCAGTCATCCTTGATCCTTTCCTGCAGCAATGTGGCAGTGTCATTTGTCCCAACATAAAGCACACCTGTGGACTAAACCCCACACCTATCAGAATTCCTTTCAGCCTCACGACCACATCTCATGACCTTGCTTCTGGCAGACAGCACATCTTTCCATCCTCTGGATCTGCTCTGGTGACAGGCCTTCCAATCTATGTTAGTAAGGAAATTGTAGTCACACAGGCCTGCCTCATACAAGTTTCGGTGTGGATATCAGGTTCTCTCCCAGATGTTCTTCCTTCTGTCTGAAGATCATTCTGGACTTCTGTGTTCCCTTGCTGTCCCCTTTGTATAATCCTTATCTTCACTAAGGCACCATCCCTGGCTTTCTCCATCAGCACTTCCTCTCTTCTGCTGGGACTAGTTTCCTTGCTTTCCTTCCTTGCCACCTCACCTTCTGCTTGCTTCTCATTCTCTAGTGCAGCCCTCCACTCTATTTGTCCTCAACTAGCCAGTCTCTTGCTCTGCCTTCTCTACATGGACCATCCTCCTTGTCTAGTGGTTTGTCCTCTAGGTCCACTTTTGGGACAAGGTCAGCCAATCTTGAACTGTATGTGTAGTCTCTTCTCTCCTTTCCTCCATCATGTCTTTAAATCCCCATATCAACTCCACCATTATCTCTAGTCCTTAGATCTTCTCTTCCATGAGCTCTCTCGCGTGATATTTCATACGTAAATAGTTTCTGTTAAAATAATATACAGCTTGCAGCTTCTGCATTTAGTCATCATCTTTGTCTCCTCTCTTCCTCAGGTCACCTCTAGTGCTGCCTCAGTAGCCATCATTTTCTTTTCTTCCCAGTCCCTAATCTTAAAAGTGAAAGGACAAAAGTTCTCCAAACTCCCTCCCACAAAATCCCACACAAATTCCCCTACTTGTTGTCCTGTTCAGTGGCTTATAGACCTTTTTCCTGGGTTAGCCCTGCCCCCTCATTAAGGGTAGGCAGTTACCTGTCCATCAGCTGTGCTCAAAGACAGAAAATCTCCAGTGTGCACTCATAGAGGACTCCAGCTCAATAACAGTCAACAGCCACCAAACAGAGTATGCAAAATACAAATAGCAAACAATTCACCACAAGACAGATGGAAACAAATTCACATTCTCCTAAGGAAAAAGGACTGACTCCGAACTTATTAACAAAAATCCTTCACAAATTCCAGTCCTCTCTTCTCTTGTTCTTTCAAACATGTTTCTTGCTTATTTGTTTCCATGTCATTATTGGTATTAGAAAAGAGACATAAATATTACATTTTGAGCTGTCTTTCCCAATCTATTAATGGAGACCTGTGGAAACAGTGGCAGTAATATAGCAAGGAGAAGCAGATTCTAAGGTTAGAGTCACAGGAGTTTAAAGCATTACAGACCACTAAGATCATCTAGTCTGATCTCCTGAATATTATAGGTCACCAACACCATCCAGCACTCGTACACTAAGCCCAACAAAGGAAATGAGGCCAAAGTAAATGAGACCCACTATTATGTGTCACAGGCAGCAAATAGGAGGAACCAAAGTGCACTGGCACTCAAGGGCTATGCAATCCCAGGGAAAGACTTAAATGAGATATACTTATCTAATCCTGGCAAGAGAATTGCATCTGTATGCTACAGAGGAAGGAGAAAAACACTCACAGTCACTGTCACTCTGACCTGGAAAAAGATGTGGCCCCACATATAGTAATCAGTTAGACCCTGAGCAAATGAGAACCAGCCGGTCAAGTGCCTGAAAATGTCCAGTGTTACCTCACAGGTCCATCCTGCACTGTGTCCCATCTCCAACCATATCCATCCTTACTTTACCCTTCAGAAGGGGGACATAAAATAATCTACAAGAATACATTTATGGGGAGGAATCCTTTCCTGACCCTTGATGATGGCTGGCTGAAACCGTGATGTCTGAGCTTTAGAACATAAGATATAAACCACAAGTGAACTGAAGTGCTTGTGAGACTTACTCCTTGCTCCACACCATCAAAAATAACCCAATCATTCAATACATCATTCAACCTTGGCATAAATTTGTCCAGCTCTCTCCTCAAACCAATTAAGTTGTTTGCCCCTCAACTTGTATTGGGAGGTTGTTCCAGAAACTCTCTTCTTCAATTAGAAACCTTCTTCTAATTTCCATACTGAATGTATTCATTGACAGCTTATATCCATTTATTCTTGTACTAGCATTGTTCTTTCACTTAGATTGCTCTTCACTCTCCCTGGTATTTACCCTCTCGTGTTTATACAAACAAATCATATCCTCTTTCAGACTTATTTTGAAAGATTAATTAAGCCAACTTCTTCTAGTCTCCTCTCGTAAGATAGGACCTCCATTTTCCTGATCATCCTAGTAGTTCTTCTTTGCACCTGTTACAGTTTAAATTCATCTTTATTGAACAGTGATCAAAACTGGTTTCCAAACATACTTCAAAACACACCAGGGAGTTAACACTTAGCTCTGGAAAATGTAAACGCTTAAAATAAGATAAATCATGAGCAATATAATTAGTTGATTTTGACTTAATTTGAAAATATCCAAACTGCAATGTACAGCATGCTGACCAATAAGAGATTGGCGGTCACTACTATACCTATGACAGGCATTAAATGTAACTAAGAAGAAAAATGCATATATACATTTTTGATATGTCCACACACAACATTTTCATCTCTAAAGGCATCTCTAAAGGCATCTGAAGGAAAACTATAGCATGTGGTATATGGTACAGTGTATTGTCAAAGTAACTATTACATACATTGCCTAGCTGTAAGTATTGAGCATCTGTATTTATTAGTATTCTCAAAATGTTAAAAAAAACTGCAAGCAAATGGTCTGGTAGCGCTTTATAGCACTGTGGGCTGTGCCCATGAAAGCTCATGATACCATCTACATGTTTTGTTAGTCTATAAAGTGCTACCAGATCATTTGCTTGCTGTTTTTTTTCCTGTAACAGACTAACTCGGCTACCCCCGAAGCCTCAAAATATGAAATATATAATAAAAGGCTACTGGATACTCTGCAGAATTCATTGACTGATCTGAGACTCTTCTCGTCAGTTTCCCTACAGTGTGAAAACAGATCTGGGAAAGAGGCAGATGGTATTTATCATTGCAAAACAACAAACAGCATTTTTGGAACTTCTGGTCCAGATAGGAATCCATAAAATATACATTTCTCTCCCATGTAATAATATCAGAAAGAATATCTACAAATAGGAAAACAACAACTCTAAAACACTTGCAATCACAGACAAGCCTGCTGTGCTCAAAGCAGAGCTACAAAAAGTGAAGATGAAACTTGATGAGACAGCAGAGCTGGAGAGACTAGAAACACACGGTTTTTTGCAGACTTCGTTAATAGTATTGTACATAATTGAGCTATGACTGAAAAGCAGTATGTAAATGTGACCTCGGTAGATTCAACGAATGTGACTTTTTAATAGTGTACATTGTAACCAGTGCCTACTTTCTTACAAAATAAAACTTCCTGGAACGACATGTTCAAATCTGAGTAGGGTGTGCACAGGGTTTATTTTTCTAGAATAATTAACTGCATTTCTTGCCATATATTTTGTTTTTCAAATGAGAGCTTATTAAAAACAGAGATGTTGAATAGCCATGATAAACCTTTGGACTTTTCAAAAGATTATTAAAAAAACCCTTCAAATATATTTGCTGAAGTTTTCTCTCCCATATCCCAGATCCCTACCCATTGTGCACGCATGCTGTGTGCTATTTTTGTCACCAAGTCCGCAATCTTCTACCTCAGAGATGGCTTCACTGCAGTAGTGATATGGGACTATATATCAAAGCAATGTGGGATCCTTTGCTATATAAATGAAAAAGATTACTACTACTGTCAACATCGAAGAAAATCATGCTAAAAAGTAAATGCCTCACCCTTTTGCTTTTCTTAAACTGATTTGAAGTTTGGAATTTCTGGTGTATTAATAAAATGACAGAACTAAATGATATTGTACCATATATATGAAATATTCCCAATATATTTTACCTAAGAAAGCATGCATCTATTTTCAAAAGAGCTAAGATTAAGCCTAAAAACATTTCCAAGTGTTTTACTTGCTGATTTTATGGATTAGCAACTCCGGTCAGGGATTATATCTTCAGTCTTCCTACACATATACCTATGGCCCATAGACAAATGGTAACTAAATACAACAACAAAAATAATAAAGTGACACTGAGAAGCCTTTCAAGTATGACTTTAAACAAAGTGGTCTCACCTCTATTTCATCCCATTTTAAATCAACAACTTTTTGTCCTGCTTTTGGCTGCCAAGTAGGTAATGTCACAGTTGCTCTTGAACGAGGTAAAACAATGTCAGGTTCCAAGGTTGTTGATACTGGCCTGATCTGTCTTGGTGGCAGTGACTCAGCCCATTCAGAGACTGGATGGCTGTGAAATGAGCGTTCACAATTTGTACCTTCATAGCCTTCATTACAAACACAGAGGTAGCCATCACCGTTATTGCTGCAGTTACCATGACGACAAGGGTTGCTGGCACAAGGATCTGAAACAAACTGAGGAAAAAAAAACATATGGGTCAATTATTTCATACAAAAGATTTATTTCTGCAGTTTAGAAATGCCATAAACATGATTTATTTGTCCAATATTTAGTATCCAAAAATATATTTATGGGTCAAAATTAATCCTTTGTGTAAATTATATCATTTCAGAGGATTCAAAAACAGGGATTATTCCCAGGTCCATTATTCCCAGGTCAATTAACACAGGTTCATTGATGACAGGCTTACAAAGGAGTAGTGAATGAAACAGAAGCATCAGCAGTGTTCAAATTAGGTTATTTGCAAGTATGACGGGGTGGGTCCTGGGCTCGCGACAAGCCGCACTGGATCTCCAGCTGAGTGGAAACGACAAAAGGACGGTGTACAGCTGCCTCACCCTTTTAAGTGGGTCACCACCCACATCAGTCTTACTCAGCAACAATAAGCATAGCATGGTAGCCAATCGAAACAGCAGCCCCCCATCAGTCCTACCTCTACCTCAGGAGATGTCAGGAAATTCTCTAGTTACTTCTGATCAGAGCTAGTTTCCTCTCAGGGAGAGCAGGAGGACATCTTCTCCCACCTAGCAGCCAACTAAGCAGGAATCTCCCCTTTTAACCTTACCCTATAAACCCAAGGTCTACTGCCGATCTTACAGGACAGGGATGACCCAGCCCACTGCAGTTCATTAACTTTTCCAGGCAAGTATATAGTTTGTATAACTCATCATAGTAATCCTCATAGAAAGACTTGACAGTATCCTCTCTTGGGGATGTTTTCTAAAAATATCTGCCATTGGTATAATCTGCCACATTCCAAAGGCCATACCAAGGAAACCATCGGTATCTTTATGAAACAAAGATAAACAGAAATTTCTAGCACAAATAGTGTAGCAGCATGAGAAGTAAGGGCTCTGCTCCAACAAAGAGAAAGAAAGACTGCCAATAATCGTGAATGAAAAGATTTAATTTTTAAATTTTAATGTAAATTTAGTGTCAGAAAAAATTACAGGTATCTTCTTTACTATAAAAGTCCATCATGCATGTTTAAAAAAAACTAGTTTAATTAAATCAGGAAATAAGAAAGTATTACATGGAAGGGTGGGGAAGGGTGTTAGAGGAGATTAAAAAAGGAATTCTAGGCTTCTGCTCTCTTGCATCCTGTTAAATATAGAAGAAAATCAAGAAAACAGCAAAATTCTACTACAATTATTGCATAATTATTACAATTATTATTTTTATTTCCAAAATTACTTCCCTACCATAAATATATCATGTTCTCTTTTGAAAAAAATTACTAAAATCAGAACATCTGGTACTAGACCATCTAACTAAAAAGCTAAATGCCACAGCATGTTAGTATCTTGTCAAAATTAGTACTGTACTTACACTTGTGCCAATGTGTCTGAGCAAATGTATCTCAGTATAACTTTTTTGCAGTCTTGCAACAATGTATAAAATTATGAATACATAGTAATTCTAATTCCATCTAAGGATTTTATTAGCACTTTACATATGGGTAAATAAAACCAGTATTTTGTTTTCCTGATTCCACCACAGTCTGCACATCTGTTTCTCTAAATTCAATTTTAGTCATCGTTTCTTCATGATAACCATACATTGCAAAATGTTTTGGAAAATCTCTCGGGAAACCAACAAAGCTTATGGCACAGGATGATAAACAGTTTCAGTCATGGAATTTAATCAACCAGCATACCAGCAACAATTTTTGATTTAAGTTTTAAAACTTACTGAATTTTTTTTAAGTAGAAACTGGGCAGAACTTGAAATCTCTACAATGGGTCAAACTGGGAACACAACTTTTGGAATTCCCAAACCTGGAGATCTGGATCTGAATCTGTTCCTTCCCAAACTTCAGGGTGTTCAGAATCCACTTGTTACAGAACAGATTCATGCCGAGAACTAAAATCCAGATCTAGATTTGGGGAATCCTTTTAACTCCATCTCTGGCAGAGAGATTCCCCAAGGTACTTGGCCTTGGTTAGCCTTGAAAGGCATTTTGAACTGACAGATTACTACAACTGTCAGTTTGAATCACAGACTGAAATTCCTTTGTATAGATATGCTTACTTGCTTTAAGCTGTAAATAACTCTTACTTCTGTTTCCTACTTAATACACACGTAGTTAATTACAGGACCGGATACAAGCTACAAGCCTATGGTGTGATATTTAAGGTACAAATTGGTGAAGAGTAAGTGACTGGTTTCTTGAATATTAGGTGATCTTTGGTGCAAGTAACCATTTCTCATATAGGCCAGCTTGCCTGAGTGCAAAATAGACTGGAGTGTCCAAAGGGACTATCTGTGACTAGGGATGTGACCAACTAGTTGACCCCCACCGCTGACACCAGGCTCCCCATGGCATTTCATAGTGGCAGTGCCACATAGAGCCCGGTGTCAGCCTATCCGGCGTTGCCTCTTTGGAATGCCATGGGGAGCACAGGGCCAGTGGGGGACTGCTTGGGTCCCCCTCTGGCCCCGTGCTCCCTGCAGTGCTTTCACCTTTGAAGCGTAGCAACAGCCCTAGTGTTGTTGCTACACTTCAAAGTCAGAGGCACCCTTATCAACTAATTGAATAATCGATGCAAACTGCATTGACTATTCGATTACCCAAATAATCTAAATTTAACATACCTATTTGTGACTCCATTATAATACTACTGTAGTATTTTGGGAATTCACAATTGTACTTAGTTTGGTGAAATCTATTTATAGTGCATACAACCAGTTTGAGACATCTGTCCTGCTTTTTGACAGCCTGCCCTTAGGTTGGCTCTCTTGGTTGTGAGCCACTCCCAACAGCATGACAAACTCCTTCAATGTTGGAGGTGTTCTTAGTTCCAAGGAAGACCCAAATTTTAGTGGGAGACTCTGCCATTGCTGAGCTTCTTGTAGATCTTTATCAAGACCCTGGTCAGGTTTATCCTTTCTGGAAGTATCATTTCTACTCCCATCCACAGGGGAAAGAAACAGCACAGCAATCAAAGGATCCCAACTCTCTAAACTTAGCTCGGCTCAGGAAATAAAAGGAGCAGCAGTGCACAGACTTAGGGGACATATACATCGATAGGAGATATGAGTTTTCACCATGTGGTTCCAAAAATGTCCCTATTTCTCTTCATGCTCTGATACGAATGTCATGGACAAGAACAGAACTTATAATTTCTGCTATTGAAGAAGTGGAGCAAAAGTACATGAAATCAACTCTTTGAAATAAACAACAATGCAAAATGCCTCTGGTGTTGTGTCAGACAAAGGATTGATAAATTCAATCACAAACACATTCTTGTTAACAAGAGACTGCATGTTTTTGCACTGATTCCAGTGGTCATCAAAGTTGTGAGAAGGCAAATCTTTGGTCATAATGGTTGCTCTGGTGTGGGCTTGCCATTATATTGGTGCTCTACTGTGCTGAATCTCTCATGGGAATACTCCTATTCTTTATCGGTATTGTCAGGCCTCCTGATGAAATAAAATGATTTTGATTCTATTTCCCAATGCAGAACCAATTGGGTTCTATTTCCCCTTGGAGCCTGGACTATGGGATGCTGACTAACTCCTCCCTAGACTGTTCTGCAGAAGTCCAAAAAATCTTATAGATTTGGAAGTCTGAAATATTATCCTCAGAATTGGGAGATGTTTTCCCTAAGGGTAGTAGAAAGCAATCTGGCTCTGTGTTCTGTTTCTATATAATCTATTTTGGACTGTTTGCAGTACATAAAGTCTTTCCAGCTTTGTCAACAGCCAATGTGCATCTTTCTGCCACCTCAGCATCTCATCCAGTTGACAATGCCACTGTGTTCTGGTCAATTCATAGAATCATAGAATAATAGGACTGGAAGGGACCTCGAGAGGTCATCGAGTCCAGCCCCCCGCCCTCAAGGCAGGACCAAGTTCTGTCTATACCATCCCTGACAGATGTCTATCTAACCTGTTCTTAAATATCTCCAGAGAGGGAGATTCCACCACCTCCCTTGGCAATTTATTCCAATATTTGACCACCCTGACAGTTAGGAATTTTTTCCTAATGTCCAATCTAAACCTCCCTTGCTGCACTTTAAGCCCATTACTCCTTGTCCTGTCCTCAGTAACCAAGAGGAACAAATTTTCTCCTTCCTCCTTGTGACACCCTTTTAGATATTTGAAAACCGCTATCATGTCCCCCCTTAATCTTCCTTTTTCCAAACTAAACAAGCCCAGTTCATGAAGCCTGGCTTCATAGGTCATGTTCTCTAACCTTTAATCATTCTTGTCACTCTTCTCTGTACCCTTTCCAATTTCTCCACATCTTTCTTGAAATGTGGCGCCCAGAACTGGACACAGTACTCCAGCTGAGGCCTAACTAGTGCAGAGTAGAGGGGCAGAATGACTTCACGAGTTTTGCTTACAACACACCTGTTGATACAACCTAGAATCATATTTGCTTTTTTTGCAACAGCATCACACTGTTGACTCATATTCAACTTGTGGTCCACTATGACCCCTAGATCCCTTTCCGCCATGCTCCTTCCTAGACAGTCGCTTCCCTTCAGTGATCCATGAGTTTCTCCCAATATGTGATCTCAACCTGGCAAAGGCCATGAATGTGCCCTTTGAGTACTGAAACTTCATTCACATGAGGGAAAATGTGACCCCAATGGAGACTGCTTTCTAGAAAGTTTTTGAAGTACAGTGACACCGATGTTATTAATTACCAAATTTTTGTAAACTATTTTGAAATATGGAATGTATTATACACATAGTAAGAATTTTTTTATTGCATCCTGCATGAAGGCTGGAAAATCCTGGCTGGCAGTCAGCAGGAAACCCACAAATGATTGTTTCTCTAACTGCCATATGGGGTTACATTTTGACTTCTACGGTAAACTGAAGCAATGAAACTCTGCATGCTTTAAACTAATTTAGGTGGGGTTCGCAGCTGTTAGAAAGCATGGAAAGATTTCTATAAAGTTACATCAAACTCAATCTCCAGGGGGTTTATGCCCTTTTTTACTATCCTATTACTTGTTTTTCTACAGAAAACTCTTCCTGTTCACTACTTGTTTTTCCCTTTGATATTTTCATACCCTCTGCTCCTTGTTTCCTTCTCCCCTCCCCCTCCATTCTCCACTATTTATTTTGGATCTGCACATCCTAAGCTCAAAACTCCGATCATCTGAAGAAGTGGGCTGTGCCCACGAAAGCTCATGATACCATCTACATGTTTTGTTAGTCTATAAAGTGCTACCTGACCATTTGTTGTTTTTTAAATTTATCACTTATTTATAGTAATTCTAATACGGTTGCAAAATTGTGTTGGATTTTTGTTCAACTTATTTTACTTTTCAGAAGTGGGAAGGCAGCAACCTATTATTCCTTTTATTTATGATCATTTGTGCCTTTCTTTTCTTTCTTACCACAGATCCAAGATAAATCATATCCCAACCTCCAATGATTTGACAGTAACATTACATTTTACTCCTCAGCATTCCCTTTAGAATAGACCAGGATGATTTTACAGTAAAGAATTTCATACCTGTGTACTTTTTCTAGCACTGAGACTCCAATATCATTCATGTGAGAAGCAACAGCAGAGTGACAGTAACAGAAATAAACTGTTTTTCTAGGAATTGCGGGAAATAAATAAGCATCTCAGCCCACTCAAAGCAGATCTGTTCAGTTAGCTCACTAACCCACCATGAAGGTTAGTTCTAATCAAATTTCTGTATTATTTAAAGCACTTATTGTGTACATTATGCCTGTGTAAGGAGATACCCTGGAAAAGGAACCTCAGTGTATTTTCATTTAATCACACACTTCAGCTTGGATATCTGATTCCACCTAATCGCAGATCTTCTAATATAATTTCCTAATGTCGTTGCTATGTTAATGGAAAAATGCTTTATGTACCAAAATGGGATATAATGACCTTGCTAAGCTGATTACTAATATAAGAATACGGATATTTATATTAACTGGGGAATTAATTGGCAACTTTAAGAAGCTTGTCACCAGAAGAGCAGGAATATCCCTTCAAAGTTGTTTAGAAAGGACAGCTTTTTGAACAACTATTCCAGTCTGAAGATTCTCTCTAAGAATTATTTAATTTTAAAAGACTATTTTAAGAACTGAAAACAAGAATGTTTATACTTTTTGAAATCAGAATTTCAAATCCTATTGAATTTGATGAAATAGCTTAGAAAATGGACTAAATTAAGAAAGAGAACTCTAAAGATGAACTGACACTTAGCTGCCACAAAAGACCTGAAAGGGGACTCTAAGTAAGCTTCTAAAATTGTCTCCTTCGTCAATAGAAGTGGCCCAGTAAAATACAACTACCTCATGTACCTTTTTCTTATTACAATACACTGTCACTAGTCATGGTTTGCTTATATCATTACATATATATTCCCAACATGCACTACAAAATAAGAATAGTGATAGAAATGTAGCCGTGTTAGTCTGGGGTAGTTGAAGCAAAATGCAGGACAATGTAGCACTTTAAAGACTAACAAGATGGTTTATTAGATGATGAGCTTTCGTGGGCCAGACCCACTTCCTCAGATCAAATAGTGGAAGAAAGTAGTCCTTTCTAAACAACTTTGAAGGGATATTCCTGCTCTTCTGGTGACAAGCTTCTTAAAGTTGCCAATTAATTCCCCAGTTAATATAAATATCCGTATTCTTATATTAGTAATCAGCTTAGCAAGGTCATTATATCCCATTTTGGTACATAAAGCATTTGGTATATCCTTTGGTATATATGGTTGTGACTACTTTCTTCCACTATTTGATCTGAGGAAGTGGGTCTGGCCCACGAAAGCTCATCATCTAATAAACCATCTTGTTAGTCTTTAAAGTGCTACATTGTCCTGCATTTTGCTACAAAATAAGAAAATACTCCAGCTTGGAATTTTCCTAGATTAGATTTCAATACATTTGCAATTTGTCAGCCCCATGGGAGAGATACAAGTAAACTGAATACTAAAAATATCCTGTTTTGTTATATAAATCATAGCCTAATAAACAACAAGCATTAGGGTTCTAAAAAGAAAACAGGAATAACAAATAAAATAAAATCCAAAATATCTGACACTTCAATAACATTAATAGTGCAAGTTGTACCTCCCTTAACCAGGAGTCTCTGGTCCAGCAACATCCATGTACTAGCAGGACCACAAATGTTCCTAGACCACAGAGACCAGTGACAGGGAGGTCTGTTGGCAGAGCTGGGAGTGCGGCAGTGGGGGCTGGCAATTTGACTGGGAGCCCTGTGGCAGGGGAAGTGGACGGCACAGCAGGGAACTCAGGTGCCACACCTGTCCTGGTAGCCAGGGAGCTCTGGCAACAGGGGCTAAGACTGGAGTCCGGGGGCAACAGGGCCAGGCACAGGACAGAAGAGCAGGCAACGCTCATCGGGCATGGGTTTTGGGGCTGTTGGCAGAGGATTTCCCCCTGGTCCAACAAATCCCCTCATTCAGTACTGGTCAGGACCTGAGGGTGCCAGACCAGGGTGGTCCAACCTGTATATAGTAGCTTAGTAACCAGTAAAGAAGCGTAGATGTGATCATCAGAAAGGATATCAAATTATATAAATAAATAATGACCATGAAGTCTTAATTTAACGAGTGTGCTTACATTCAGCATCTTAATGTCAGGTATGATGTGCTATACAGTTAAATGGCTATTAACATGTTTGCTTGCTCATTCTATTGAACAAAGAAACACGAACTAGCTATACTTGTGCAAATGTTACCCTACTTTAACATTGTGGGAAAAAAATCCAAATCTGTATTTTAAAATTGCTAGTTATGGAGATGGAGTAGATGCATCCAGATGCTTAAAGCAGCAAAAACCCTCTATATAAATAACTTTTCAATATAAAAAGAAATCAAGAATTTCAAATGCATTATCTCAGCATTTTACATGGATAGATACAAGTACTGGATCCCCTTGAGAACTCCATCACTTTTCCATTAGGACAAAGCTCTAGCATCATGAGAAACTGTACTTTAAGAATGTCACATTTTCAGGATATATGGCCATTTCTACATTCCAATTTAATATTTCATAAAGTAACTGAAGTTGGTGAGACATTTGGAATGTTAAAGTAGGTTTTGGTGGAGATGGAGTGGGGCAGAGATCAGATGAAGTAGTCAAAATTCATGACAAATTCACTTATCACAGGGCTCAATTTACATGTGTGTGTGTGCGCATTAGGGATGGAATAGTGTAGTTGATTAAACAATTAACTGATAAGCAAAAAGCTTATTGGATAATACTATCGACTGCACCCATTCTTTCCCCCTCTCCCCTGCTAGTAAATTTTTTAGAGGGCTGGCCAGGAGGAAGCCAAGCTCAGTCCCAGCTCACACTGGGTCCCAGGAGCTGCTTGCCTGCCCAGTTCCTAAAATACTTTCAATGCAGAGCCACAAGAGGGGTAGCTCCCAGACCCGACGTGAGCCAGGACTGAGCCAGGCTGCCTGCCCACCTACAGAGCTGCAGTGAGGGTAGTTCCTGGAACCTGGCACTGGCCAGGACTGAGTGTTTGCAGTGCTAGCGCTTATCAATTTTTTTCTCCACTGAAGATCATCTCAACTGAAGAAGTGGGTTTTTCCCACAAAAGCTCATGATACAGGACTACTAGTTTTCAAAATTACAGACTTACACAGCTAACCCTCTGAGACTTATATCTCACATATGAGTCAGTAATACATTAGATGGAAGGATGAGACCCCCTGACTCTCCATTACAATGTGCACCACAGAGTTAATCAATGCAAGCTCTGCATACACAGCATGCAACAGAGGACTGTACTACACATAAAAATATACCATTTGAATCACAGAAGAAAAAGTTGAACTTCAGAACATGGCTTTGTTTTGCAAGACAACATTGCTCAAAGTATTTTTAAATCTACAGTTAGCTAGAATCATTAACTCTGGTGTGACTGATGATGAACAGACAGGCATTTGCTCCCCTCCTTCCTGTCAAATTAAAATAAAAGCAGTAGTTCTCTGTGATTTGCTCCTAGATCATTATCAAACAAAATTTTTCTTACATATGAAATTCCTGAGAGTAAAAATTAGCAGTCTGGAGCAAAGCCTTCATCCAGTTGTGTTTTATAGTTTCTCAGTTAATTTTTTAAAATTCAATTTGTGTCCAGTGTCAGGAATCAATGCAGTTTAAAGGTACCTCCTAATTGCTTCTCATTTTAGGGTACTGAAGATTTAAAAAAAAAAAAAAAAACCTCAAAATTTGGGAAAACGAACAAAGCTCTGTCAAGAAGTCTTTATAAATAATGCTTCATGTTCCATGTGCCTGGAATAGCTCTGATTTGAGTCTCAAAGGAGCAATATGACCTCCCTTCCATCAGAGATTGAGACCAGTCCATCCATTCATCCCCTCATAATTTTAAGACATCATTTACTTTTTAAAGACCATCTTTGATAAATCAATCAGTATGTAATACTATCCTGGTTTAATTTAATCTTTCTAGACACATTCAAAATGTTTGCTTTGTTATTGACATGCCTAAAACAGAGACCATAAAATAATTTCAGATGATCACAAAGGAGAAAATGTATTTTCTTTAGATCCATTTACTGGTTTAGTACATTGTACTTGAAAACTAATTTGTAGTGTTTTGTCATGCACTGCATTTCAAATTAACTTCAATGATGAATCAGACTATTCTATTAATCTCAGCTCCTTTTTATTTCTTAATATTATATAGAGCAATAATGTTTCTACTACTGGGGGAATCCTGCACCAAATAATACAATTCTGCAAAAAATATTTTAAAATTTTACAAAATTCTTTATATTGTTATTTTGACAAATAAAATATGATTAGCCCAGTTTCACCTATTTTGGTAATTTATTTCAAAATACCTGTCAGCAAGTATGTCAGTAACAATACAGACAACAAACGATTTCCCCAAGAGCAGAGAGTTAAAGAAATTCCTATGACAACCCATTTCCTATTTCTCTGTTATGCTCTTGTTTGGTACCTCAGTCTGGATGTGTCATGCGTTTCAGCTGCGCACACCTTGGGGGAAAACTGCTCCTCTAGCCTTTTAACTGATTCTCATTTTTTACTCTGCCCCCCACCCCCATCTTAGGATTGCCATAATTTAAGTTCCTATATAGAAGTTCCTGCCAGGAGGAAGAGAAGGGAGAGGCATGAAGGATGGGGGAAATGTACAGCTGAGAGATACTGGATGGATATTTCTATTGGGAAGGGATATTTGAGGATTGGAGAGGGGGATCCCCACTGCCCCCAAACCCCTGCTGCAGGCTCTACTCCACACAGTCTCATTAGTCGTACCTGGCAGAGATGACTCATATCTACTGATCGTGGGAGGTGCCATTTAAAGGTTTGAGCACCCCCAGAACAGTTTAAGTCAGGCCAGCAAACCTTTCTTTACCTTCAGTCACTCCTCCTGCAAAACGGAAGCCCCTCCCTGCTGCTCCCATCTGTTGCTCCTACCTCTCCCCATAAGATGCTTCTTGCTTGACTCCAGTACCTGTCATGCAGACAGGTGGCTTGGTCACACCATGTGACCAAGTGGGGCTGGCAAACTTGGGAACTGCAGCTCACCCACACACCCCGCAGAGGTGCACTACAAGCTTGGGAGCTGCACTCTGCCAGGCCAGTTCTGCAGAAAAAAAATGAAATTCCACACAAGTCATTAATTCTACACAAATTCTTCATTGTGCAGTGGTGCAGAATTCTCTCAGGAGTACATTTCACACTCTGTGAGCCTCACGTACTATTCCATAAACAAATTTTTTTTTAAAAGGCTTAAAGGTTAGCTAGGCATGACACTTCTCGCATCCAGCACAAACTATAAACAATAAGAACATATCAAGTTATGGGCCTTCTCTTAAATATCCCCTTAAGACGAGACAGCAAGTTTCTCAAAGTGCTCAAAGTGACAAATTCTGCTTCCTCACAAGTAACTTGCTTTCATTTCCAAATGATAAGCAATCACAAAACATTTATCTCCCTCACAGTACAAGGAAAAAATTAATTACAACCCAGTGCTGCCCACACAGGCACATGAAACACCTTGTATGTAATCTGTACACATATATAAACCCTGGATATTTGTTAATGCTACTGCAATTCCAATGTAGTACAGGTTGAACCGCTCTAGTCTGGAACCCTAGGGACCTGGCGGGTTCTGAGAGAGTTTTCTGGAACATGGGAGGTCAATATTGTCTAGCAGCATTACCAACACTTTAACTGCTTACTTTGCTTGTGGAGGACATTTAGGGGTAAATCAGAGCTAAATAACACAGAACCCTGAGAGCTAGGACTGGTAGCTGTAAAACTTTATGGGACTGCAGGAACCTTGGCCACACCCACGAAAAATGGACATCCAGGTAACTAAAATCATTCTGGATGACAGATGTTTCTGAGAGAGTTCTGGAATAGAGAGGTTCAACCTATATGAAGGAGATTAGTTGCATGTAGCAATGAGAACTATGTAATCTCACTATTCTAGTGACGCAGAAATGCACAAAAACAAATCATGTTTTTCTTCTATCAAACTATTGGTCAGTGCCTCATATAAAAAGTAAGCTTCTTAGCAAAATAATTTATTAAAATCTCATCAGGCCTATTTTGAGATCTACTATGCCAATTTTATGAGCTTTAATGGGTTAGCAGGAGGTCCTATAACAGGGGTGGGCAATAATTTTTAATGGGGGGGCTACTCCAAAATTTTGGTAAGTGGTCAAGGGCCACACTTCTGTGGAAGGGACATGGGGCTGGGCTGGTGAGTGGGGTGAAAAAGGGAGCTTGGGGTAGCGGACTGGGGTGCAGGAGGAAATGTGGGGTCTGAGAGCAAGTCTGGGTGAAGGAGGGAGTTATGATCGGGGCAGTGGTTTGGAGTGCAGGATTCAGGATGGGTTATGGGTGTAAGAGAGGACTCTGGCCTGGGGAGGAGTGTCAGAGAGAGTGGGAGGGAGTTGTGACCTGAAGAAGAGGGGAAACGGGGTGCAGAGAGTTTGGGTGGTGACGTGGGGCAGGGAAATGGGGTGCAGGGTTAGGGAAGGGTATGGGTGCAGGAGAGGATTCTGGCCTGGAGGAGGGGTATAGGAAAGAATGCAGAGTCTGGGAGATAGTTATGACCTGGAGGAGGTAGGAAGATGGGATCCAGAGGATTTGGGTGGTAGCTGAGGACAGGTAGTTGGGGGGGGGGGGGGAAGAGGAGGTGGGGTGCCAGAGACAGGCTGTGTCTGGGATGCGCTTACCTAGGCAGCTCCCAGCCGGCAGCTCTGCAGGAATCTGAGACAGTCTCCCTGCCTGTCTGCTGCACTGACTGCTCCGCATGGCTCTGCTCCAGCACAATGAGGGAGTGGAGAGTGAGCTTTCAGCTAAATTTCTCAGCTACTATTGGCCGGAAACTAGCCAATGGGAGCTGAAGGATTTTGCTAGGGGGCAGAGACAGTGAACAAAGCTATTGCCTCCAAGCCCAGACTGCATAGCAATTAGAAGCCTGCTGCTTCTTCTGTGTAGTAAGGGTGCTGGCGAGGCGGCCATGGCCTGGATCCAGTGCCTTGGAGGGCCGAATCCGGCCCACTAGCCACCTCTTGCCCACCCCATCTGTCACGGGGCAGACTCACTGTCATTGTGTCTCCTGCCGGTAGCACTGGGAATTAGCTTCTCACCAAGGCCCTTCCCTCTGGCTGGTGTCTCTCCATGTCATCACTCCATGTTCCAGTTCCAGTTCCAGACCCGCGTTGCTCCCGGACTATGGCGTCCACCTTGCGTCAGTGACCCACTTCCAGTCTTCATCTAGTCCCTGCCACAGGAGTAAACTGCAGTCTGCAATGACCACTCAGCGGCAAGGGGATGTGAACCTGCTGCCTTTTACTATCATGGCTGCAGCCATAGAACTCTCAGGCTTTGCTTCAGGCCCTCTACCTGCCTTTCCCCAGCACTGCCCAGTCTCAGGAAGCCTCTGGCTTTAACAAGTTCAGGGCCCAATTCCGGGGGTGGGGCCCTGCGCATGCGCTGCACGCCTGGGGGGGGAAGGGGGACAGTGTGCATGCGCTGCACACCCGGGAGCGGGGCCTCCTTAGGCGCGGGGCCCCATTCCGGGGAATCGGCCAAATCAGCCTAAAGCTGGCCCTGCGGCCAGGTCCCTCCTGCTCCACAGCCAGAGCAAGTGTCTGTCTCACTTCCCGCTTCTTGGAGCCCTTATTTGTACAGCCCCTAAGTGGGCCCTAATTGGTAGTATCTGCCTCAGCTGTGGGCTTTGATCTCGGCTCTCTCCCAAGGGCTGGGTTTTACCGTTAAAGGGCCAGTGCAGGGCAGAAGCCCCCTCACAGAGTTCTATAACATCCTTCCAACCAGTGGTTGTCTGAGTATGGAATTATTTTTTCTTTATTTTAAATTAGTGGATTGAATGTCCTTGACTTCTCAGTTACTTAACTTAGCAATTCATCTCTCTTCCAGACAGCGCACTATAATATCAAGAAACCTCAAAACAGGCAAAGTAGAAATTACAATACTTCTGCATCTCTCAAAATATTTCTTCTTGGGTTCAGGGTTAAAAGGCCGACAGTTTTTCTGCTGGACAAAGAGTTAACCTTATTTTGCAATTCCAAAATGTCAGGTAAAGACAAAGAACGTTTTGTTTGTTTGGGCTGCTTTTGATATTACTGCAGTTACTTTACTCTCCCTCCAGCTTTGGGGCAATAATTTTATCGATCTTTGGAGAGAGCTTCTCGACCAAAAGGAATAAGTAGATAACAGATTTTAGGGCATTCGCCTTGACAAAACTTTGGAAAGCCTGAAAATAAAATAAAACGCATAAATCCCCAAAATGAGATCTAACTGGTGAGAGAATTTAATTAATAATAATGTGTTGGTTGTCATTATTAAAATAGTTTGAAGTTCACATCATAGCCTAAAACAAAGTTATGCAATGAAAAGGCAGGAGGGGCAGCTAGTCTGACATCTACCAGTCATTGATGAATTAAATAAACAAGCATATTTATTGCCTCTACTAAAGTTAGCCTACCTACCTGTGAAATTCCAATAATCTTAGAAAAATAAAAAAAAAATAGATGCAACGTGCTATTTAATTATCTGCTTCTGTATCTTCTAGTGACCATCTGACTGCTACGTTTTCATAATCTATTCATAGTATATTGGTATAGTCAGCAGTTGCAGTACATGACAAAGCAGAGCTAAAAATTGCAAGATTTATTTCAGCCAATTAGTATTTCACATGTCTACACAGCTATAATTTTCAATATATTTTTCCACTATAAAATCTTAACACAGATGCACACCAAGGTCACCTTGATATTGCAATTACAGTTACTCCATAGCAGGTAGAACATTAATACAGCTACCATATAAATACTGAATCTTTTAAAAATCACATTCAGGTACGCAGACTGGATTCTCTGTATGCTAGTCAATTCATTTTTAAGATTTTATTTTAGTGTGCATCCAGTGATGTGGAATGCTGCCATTTATCCTACATTAGACAGACATTTAAACAGAAACTTTGTGGTAACACAAATCTGTTGCCTTTTTATACATACCCCAGTTCATCATCTTTTTGGAGTTTTCTATTTGTTCTACATAGAGGCAACAGAGCTTTTAAAATTAAGAAAAAACTAAAAAGGAGAAAAGCCTACAAAGGCAACTGTAAATGATTTGCTGCATGCTATGGAAAACTGCCCTCCAGCAGAGACAAGTTTAGCACAATCCTATTAGATGATTCACAGCAAAGCTACCTTTTGGCTCACTTTGTACTGTAGAAATGTGGCCTACTACCCGGATCAACATGAAGCTAGTTTGTCTCTTGGCTGTAGTAACATACCTCACACACACAGCAAGTCTAGCCATCAAAAGAGATTTTCTAAATTGCTTATGCACACTCTATTTAATGTCTGCCAAATTGTATGGCAGACAACAGCTGCCACCAAAATTTCAATTATTCTTATTTAGCATTTGTTTCCATCAGCAGCACCCACAATGTGGGAGGCACTTTACAAATGTAAAGGTGGCACCTTCCCTACTTGGAAGGGAGACAGTTTAAAAAAAGAGAGAGACAAACAGACAAAGGATTGGAAAAAGGGCTAGCTAGAGAGTGCCCACATTAGGTACTGCATACCAAACAAATACAATTTGATTTATTATTTTTATAAAATACACAGATCAAACCAAATACCTCAACCCAATCATAAAGAGCCAGTGGCTTTCTTGAAGCTTCATAGAATAAGGGGATTCTAGGAAAGATATGAATAATCAAACAGATGGCAGTGTCCTTACAAACCAGATGGGGAAGGGAATTCCATGAGCTGTGTGATGAAGACAGCTATGCTTGTGCTGAAGCAAATGAGACATCAAGGTTAAACCACTGGTAAAGCAAAGTACTCCACACATTTTGGGTTTTGCTGTGAGCAATGAATTAAAAAACTGATGATTCCTGAAAATTGTAAAAAGAATATTACTATAAACTTAACTATTGCCTTAAATGTCAACTGTTTTTAAAAAGTGTAAGATGACTCGCTGGAACTAGTAAGGTTTTTCCTATGAGCTAAAGTGTTACTGCATAGTTGATGCTCATAAATTTCATGAACAACAAATAGAAACAAAATTAAATCTTCCACATATCAGTGGTGGTAAAGGCTATCTACAGGTGTGATCGCCTGAAGAAATGTCTCAGCTATGTTCCTGGTATTATACAAACTTACACTAATTCCAACCTTCATACAGGGAAATATTGAATTATATTTTAAGGGACATAGGAGGAGCATCCCCTGGTGCTGCCACTGCTGCTCGACCCCTGGTTGTGGGGCTTGGCAAAGGAAACTTTTCCTTTATTATACCCCATGCAGGTTCTGGGACAGCTGAGGAGTCAGCATATACTATTCAACTTCCCAAATTCATCGGTAATCTCCCTGGACTCTGGCCACAGAGCGGGGAAGAAGGGGCACAGGCAGAAGGGGAGAGCTAAGGACTAGCCTCTCTGAAGAGGAGCTTTACCTGCCATTTATGCTATTAGACTAGTAAACATTAACATAAACCAGGAAATGAAAGAAAAGCAGGACAGAGAAGAGACACAAAAATTCCAAGTTGTACACACAAGAATTTTTGTTTCCACCTTCTCTCCTGTTTTTAGCACCTCTCGTCTTTCTTAAATAAAACTAACTTTTCTTTTATGGTAAGTGCTCACAAGTACTAATGGATTTGTAGAACTATTAAACTGAGATACATGATCTGGGATCTCTGCGAATAGCTAATGCCAAGGGCAGCAGTGGAAAAATTTAAGGGGGCTCAGGACTGAAGCGCACCTAATATTAACCTGTAATGAAAGAGCTGGCCCAGCCCAAAGGAGAATGTTTGCATGGCTGAAAGACAGTGGTGTTGGAGCAGGCCTGGGCAAAACACCCTCTGTGGGCTGCCAAGCCACCAGATCCGGTTCTCAGATGCAGCAGGGAGTCTCAGGCAGTCTCCCCTGCTTGCCCCAGCCCTGCACGCCACTCAGAAAAGCGGCTTCTCAGCTGTTTGTGTTCCACAAACTGTGAGCCCAAAGGGGAGGGTGCTTCATGGCTGCTCCTGCCCCCAACACAATCCCATTGGCTGGTTTCGGGCCAATGGAAACTGCCAGTTTGAAAAACAGGCAGCATATGAAGCATCACTCTCCCTCCCCTCCCCTCCGACTCTTATTCACAGAGGACATGGCCCTAAAGCCTATGCTGGAGCAGGGCAGACTCCTGCCTGAGAAACGAGCTGGGCTGCTGCTCTGGAATCTCACTGGTAAGTCTCCGGGCCAAAGACTGCCTCTGGCACCCCAGCCCCTCCCTTTCCCAACCCTCTGCCCCTTTCCTCCCCACTTCTACCCTCTACCCCACACAAGCCAGACCCTCTGCCCCCTTCCAGAGCCCACACCCCAATCCTCTGCCCTAGGTCACAGCTCCCTTCTGCCCTAGGTCATAACACAAACCTCTGCACCCCAGTCCCGTGCCCCAGGTCACAACTGCCCCCTTTACCCAAACACCCTCCCATACCTCCCAGGCCCTCCTGCACCTGAATCCCTTACCCCAGGGGTGGGCAAAACAGCCTCCACAGGCCAGATCCAGCTCACCAAGCCGGCCAATCAAGACTTGGGGACAGGGGAGCTGACGGTTCTCTCTGGACACTGGGAGGTGGCAGCAAAGACTTCATGCACTCCCCCGATCCCCAGGCCAATCAGGGACTGTGAGCTGGGGAGCACGGGAAACCTCCTGCCCCCACCCCTTCCACCCGAGGCCCCGGCAGCCCACGACCACTTCAGAAATTTGTGAAATGGCCCCCTTCAAAAATTATTGCCTATCCCTGTGTTAGAGAGCTAACACCCAGCCACCATGAGTACATCTTGATAGAGGCAGGGGGTGACAAGGTGACTCACAGTTGCAGGTCCTCATGGAACCATCACACATGCCCTAATGTTCAAAGAACAACTCCCTCTGAACTCAACAGCAATTGTGACGGCTCAGCCTTTCTACAAATCACACCCCAGGTCTCTCATATTGAGGACCCAGAAAATGAAGAATACAGTGGTCACCTGTGAAAGTCTTGGTTTACATGACTTGCCCAGGATCAACCTGGAACACTGAGACAGGGACAGAATCCAATTCTGCAGGCTGGAATCAGCTGCCTTACCAATGAGACTATCCTTTCTTTTTCCTGTAGCTCTCCAGCTCTTTAACCATGCACACTGCAACTTATGCCACAGATAAGGGCAAGGGGTGTAAAGACGACAGCCTCATTCACTATACAACCACAATTCTCTCCAAGAGAACAGTCTATCCTCTGCATTGAATGAGGCAGGAATCCTGTGGGGGAAAAAACAGCATGTTGTATAATAAAGAACTGTATCATAACGTGTACACACAGGCCACCTTAAGCCTGGCCTTTGCAACCTTAAAACTCAATGCAGGGAGGGAAGTGTTTATTTGGTGATTTTAAATGTAAATACCTGTTTTTAAAAACTTCGGAGGGTAGCTGAGTTAGTCTGTAATAGGAAAAACTTAAAAAACAACAAATAGTTTGGTAGCACTTTAAAGATTAACAAAATATGTAGATGGTATCATGGGCACAACCCACTTCTTCAGATGACTGGGGTGTTGGATGTCCATTAGTAGCAGCCACAAAACACAGCAAACCTCAAAGGAGCCAGGGCTGGGGCAGGAAACCATGGTAATGTGAGAACATCCTTTTCCCACTCCTATCTCTGCTTCCAGTATAAGATGGAAGGGCACGTTATATATGACAACCACTTTAGTTTTATAATTATGAAAAAATCAGTACAACAGGCAGTTGGAAAGAATATTTAATTTTCTCTTACAAAACCAATAAAAAAAAACTACATCATACTACAGCTACAAGTAAGTATCAACTTCTTAGAAGCAAATATTTATCCTATTTTTTTTTTTTAGTAATTTGGCCCCCATTAGTATACATCTACTATATATTTGACAGTGTTTGTGCATTCGTCTGTCTGTCCATCTGTCTGTGCATCTGTTTGTTCAAGAACTCCTCCTAAGCAGTAAGAGCTAAGACCACATTTGGTATGAAGCTCCTCTTATCATCACTTAAAGCAAGGCGAGGGCGTGGTTGTGCCAGGACAATGGGATGGAATTCCCATCTGCTTCTCAACAAATGGAACGGGAAGGCTGTGAGAGCAGACAGTTATACCCTCAAATGACCACAGAGGGTGGCAGCAAGTGCCCCAGCCTCAGGGACCAGCCATTGGCCAGATAGCACGGCTTCCTCCGCCACCCCAGCCTGGCCTCAGGGAGCAGCCACTGGCTGGCCAGCACAGACCCCGCCACCTTGGGAAGAAGCTGCCAGCCATCCCCAAACCCTCCCTTGAGTCCCCCCACCCCTCCCTATCTCCTGCCCTGAGCCTCCCCATCCATTCAACCTCTGTCTTGAGCTTCTCCCCTGCTCTGACCCAAGCATCCAACACCCCCTACCTTGAATCCCTCCTCATCCCCCAACCCTGACTCCTGTACTCGCCACACACCCATCCCCCAATCCTAATTCCTGCAGCCCACACACCCAGTCCTCTGCCCAGAAGAGGCCGAGCAACACCAGGTAAAATCTTCTAATCAAATCAATAAATCTGGCAGAGAACAGGAGCCTATTAGATAATTCAGAACACCAATCTCATCTTTAAAATATTGTTAACCACAAGCACATTGGATTGTTTCCAAGTTACCCTTCCACTCCTATGAGTTTTGAATATGCAGAATAATGAAACTGCCAGCAAATATAACAACGGATATAGAACATTTCCTTTACTTCAGTCAAGCTGGAAAAAAATGCCTGAAGAAATTTTCTGTTTGCGAAGAAAAGCATGACTGTATAAATCTACTTGAGAAACCAGCAAACATAGCAAAGCCGCTTTTAAAAAGAATCACAGATTTTAAATGTCTCCTTGCTATTTTTGTCCACTTTTTTCTTTACATTGCAAAAAATAAGCTAACCTGTGTCCAAAACATTGCAAATATGATTAACACATTGTCAAAAAATAACCAATTCAAATAGTAAGCCTTTAGTAGGTAATAAATATTTCAATTTAATCTATTTAATTTACAAAGGCTACATTTACATTACACTTACGGTGCATTCTACATTAATAACAGGAACATCTAAATTCTTAAAGTGAATAATGAAAACAGTTCTTCTATTTAGCAAAGCTGCTTTTCAATAATAAGTTCTCTACTTAAATCCAAAACATTCATGGTGAAGTCAGAGAACTCTGAGCTATTCAACAGAAAAATGGACACATAGGCTATGTCTAGACTGCAGGCTTCTTTCGAAAGAGGCGCTTTCGAAAGATACTTTCGAAAGAGCCTCTTTCGAAAGAGCGCGTCTAGACTACAATACGCGGATCGGAAAATCGATCCGCTTTTTCGAAAAAGAGCGTCCTGACTGCTGGACGCTCTTTCGAAATTCAAAGCCACCCGGAACTGCTTCTGCCAGGGCATGGGGGCAGCATTTCCTTCCGGGTGCTGCCTGCCTGCCCTTTGCAGAGACGCGTGGTGAAAGGGACACTCCTGAACACCCGTTGCTCTGCTCCTGCAGCTGCCTTTGCTGTCCCTCGAGGAAGTAAGCAAGGCATTGCAGTGCTGGTTTGGAGTGCTCAGCTTCCTGGGACACCCCAGCAGCTTTTTTCTCTGGAGGTTTTTCTGGTTTAGACCCATTTTTGTGGCATGGAGCCAGAGCTGCCCCTGGGCAGGCGATGGCCCCACACCACCATACTGCAGCTGTTGCTGCATCTGCATGACACAGTCATGAGGCTACTTCCCCAGCTGGACCCAGACCAGAGGTACGAGGGGCTCCTCCGTCAAGCAGCCGCACTGCCCTTGCCTCCAAACTTTTTTGTGGACAGGCGTGTTTGGAGGTTTGACAACAGCTCTGACTGGTGGGACCGGCTCGTGATGGAGATCTGGGATGACCAAGACTGGCTACGCAACTTCAGGATGCGAAAGACCACTTTCCAGGAGCGGTGTACCTGGCTCGCCCCTGCTCTGCAACGGCAAGACACCCACCTGCGGCCCGCCATCCCCCTGGAAAAGAGGGTCGCCATTGCCCTCTGGAAGCTGGCAACCCCTGACAGCTACCGCTCCGTGGGACACCAATTTGGAGTGGGCAGGTCTACCATTGGATCCATCCTGATGGAGGTAAGTCATTGTCTGGGGACAGTCACAGTTTGGGGTGAGGGGAAGGGAGACTGTCAGGAAGGGCCAAGTGGAGTGGGAGTGGGAGGGAGCTCCTCCACTCACCCTGAATTGTTGGGGGGGGGGTTCTGAGGAGGGGATTCCCGGGGTGTTTGAGAGGGAAGGTGGGCGGTGGGTTCTCCTCCTAAGAGATAAGGCACCCCTTCTAACATTTTGTTGTCTGTCTCGTTCTGCAGGTGGTGAGGGCCATCAATTCGGAGCTGCTCAACAGGCTCATCTGTCTACCAGATCTGGACAGTGTCATGGCCGGCTTTGCTGCCCTTGGCTTCCCGAATTGTGGAGGAGTGCTCGATGGGACACACATTGCAATCCGTGCACCGCCCCATCGAGCAGCCCAATTCATCAACAGAAAGGGCTACTTTTCTATGGTCCTCCAGGCCCTGGTCGACCATCGTGGCCAGTTTTCGGACATTTGTGTTGGGTGGTCAGGGCGGGCACATGATGCCCGCATCTTCAGGAACTCGTACCTCTACCGGAGGCTTCAGGCAGGAACATTTTTCCCGCATCGCGAGTTTGCGGTTGGGGATGTGCACATGCCGGTGTGCATAGTGGCTGATGCTGCCTATCCCCTGATGCCATGGCTGATGAAGCCCTACACCGGCCACCTGGATGCGAGCAAGGAGCAGTTTAATGCTCACCTTAACCGGGCTCGCAACCAGGTGGAATGTGCGTTCGGATGTTTAAAAGGCAGATTCTGGTGCTTGCTCACACGCCTGGACATGGGGGAGAGCAACATCCCTGAGGTGGTGGCTGCGTGTTGCGTTCTCCATAACCTGGTGGAGAGGAAAGGGGAGGCCTTCCTACCAGGGTGGGGTAGAGGTGCTGATGGCCAGGAGAGGCACTTTGCCCAGCCCCGGACAGCTGCCATCCGCCAGGCTCACCGGTCTGCTGTTGGCATACGGGAGGCCCTCCGGGAGCAATTCTCCAATGGAGGCCACTGACTGTACTGAGGGGCTTCTGCCTGGGGACTGGGCCCTGGCCCAATAGAAGCTTCCCTCCACAACCCATCTCCTGACCCTGTTTGGACAAATCAGTAACACCAGGGTGTGTTGCAAAATAAAATGTTCTGTTTAATTTTTTTACATATTCTCAAAAAATAGTATACCTGTAGCAAACATAACAAATTTTTTTTTCATTTTTGTTGTTGAAAAAACTATTTACAATAAACAAACATATTGTTGAACCCTTTCTTTGTGCTTTAACTGGGGTGATGGGGGTGCTTGAAACCTGGAGGGGGGAAGGGGACTTGAAACCTGGAGGGGGGAAGGGGACTTGAAACCTGGAGGGGGGAAGGGGATCAGGTTGTACGGTGCTTGCCTGATTTCCCTCTCCTGCCTGGGCCTCGTGTTCGGGGTGCTCCATGGCTACGGGATCGGGTGGTGCACCCGTCGGTTGGCTGGCTGGGGTGCTCTTGGGACGTGGAAGCCTGGGGGAGAGGAGGGCCAGGGGGAGAGAGGGGCTGGGGAACTGGGGGGGCTGGGGGAGAGGGAGGTCCAAGGGGGGAAAGGGATGCTGTTGTGGAAGAGGGGTTTGGTGGGGTGGGGTCATGGGGTGCTGGAGGAGCAGGACCAGGCACAGGAGCAGGCAAGCCGCAGACCTCCCTGAGAGTGGCACACAGGGACGTGCGCTGCAGGACCAGCTCCTCCATGAGCCGGTCACGCCAGCGATCCTCTGCCTCCGCCCTCTCTCTGAGGATGGAGTTCAGCTCCTGCACGGCCTCCACGTGCTGCCTGAGGATGTCCGCATAGACACGCCTGTGTCTTCGGCTCCCATGTCCCCGAGATGGAGATGGAGGTGGGGCTGGGGTGCTGCGGCCCTCTTCCACGGCTGGTCCGGCTGTGGAGGAACAGAAGAAGACACAATCAGTACTAAAAACTGGACTCTGTAGCACTTAAAATACTAACAGGATGGTTTATTAGGGGATGAGCTTTCCTGGGCCAGACCCACTTCCTCAGATCAGAGTAACACGGCTACATTTCTATCACAATCAGTCATGTGTGCAACAGCTGTCCAAAAGGGCATGCCCTCTCCCTTGAGACAGGGGAATCAGACATTCTGAAGGTAACACTGTGTGTGTGTGACCTGGGCATCAGCCTGAGCATGACAGGTTTCCCTTGTGCATCATCCACTGTGCACCCACCTACCTCCCCCCCCCCCGGGTGTTACACAACCTCACTGTACTCACCTGCTGCTTCCTCTCCTGCGCCAGATGACGCCTGGGAGGCCTCTGGGATCTGGGTGACTGGCTCCAGGGTGAGGGTCGCCGTCTCCTCACTGTCCTGCTCCTCTGGCACCATGTCCCCGTCTCTAGACTGCTCTGGGTCCTGCTCGGGAGCGTCCACCACGGGGTCTGCCAATCCAGACTGGACAAACCGCCGTGGTGTGCATGCTTCGCCACTGCCACCCAGGAGCTGGTCCAGCTCCGTGTAGTAAGGGCAGTAGTAGGGGGCTGCCCCAGACCGGGAGCTCTCCTCCCTGGCCTTGACGTAGCCCTGGCGCAGCTCCTTCACTTTGGAGCGCACCTGGTCCTGGGTGCGGGGGTAGTGGCCCTTCTGGGCCAGGGCTTCAGCCATGCGGCCATAAATATCAGCATTTCGCCACCGGCTTTTGAGGGCCTGTAAGGCCTCCTCCTCTCCCCAGAGCTCCAGCAGGCTCTTGAGCTCTGGGCCAGACCAGGATGGTGCCCGGCGTTTGGAGCCCTTGGCTGGGTCCCCAGAAGGCTCTGTGGAAGGGCCAAGACGGTCTTGGGGCTGGGACATGCTGCAGCAAAGTAGCCGTGTGCTCTGGCTCCTTCACTGCAACAAGTGGCTGTGAGGGTGCCTGTCCCTTTAAGGAATGGCTGCAGACAGGAACCACAGACATGCAACCCATGCCCCAGATTGTCCACCAGGGCTTCTTCCTGGAGGTCAATATTTTCGAAAAAAAGGGCTCCCCCGTCCACACTCACTCACTTTCGACGGATCTCCGTCGAAAAAGGCGTTCTTCCTCGTAGAATTAGGTGTACCGCCATCGAAAGAAAAGCCGCGTTCTTTCGATTTAATTTCAAAAGAACGCGGCTTGAGTCTGGACGCAGGTGAAGTTTTTTCAAAAAAAGGCTACTTTTTTCAAAAAAAACCCTGAGTCTGGACACAGCCATAGTGACAATCCAGTAAAAAAATATGTACAGATCTGTGTGTTTTAGTTAGCTTCCCACTCCAGAAATTTATAATTCAGGATTCTATTTCCTTTTTAAAACATTCTACATTGCAAACTGCAAAAATTGGAAGACTTATGAGATAGCCTGGCTTTTATTTATGCAGTGTGATTAGAGTCCTGTAGGTTCCAGGATACTGGAGAGACAAGGTGAGTTCCCAACTTCTGTGGGCGAGACTGACAATCTTCTGAACTTACACAGGGTTCTTTTTCAGATCTGGGAAATACACTCAGAATGTCACACCTAAATATGAGGTGGAACAGATCATTTAGCATTAACCCATATTTCAAGGAAGTAGACAAAGTGCAGTGGCCTGTTAATACCCTCCAATCATAAGAGTGAAAGGAAGGGAAAGAGAAGGCAGATTGGGGGGTGGGAAGGTTGTTAGCGGGTTAGAGATTGTTATTGTAATAAATCATAAATCCAGCATCTCTACTCAGTCCATAATTTTAGTGTCTAGCAAATTTCTGAATTTAAGATCCCAGCCTCATCTTTTGAAAGGTTTCCATTGAGGATGAGGATATATAGTGATCATTTTGTGAACAGTGTACAGCCACAGGGGTTTTTGTTTTATTATTTTCCTGTGTGAATTCATTCATGAGCATAAGGATTGTTTTGTTTCACCCACATATTTGTCATTGGGCCATGTAGTGCATTGGAGGATGTATACCACATGTCGTGATAGGCATGTATAGGACCTCTGGATCTTCATGTGTTATGGGTGGTGTTGATTATTGAAGCAGTGGGGATATGTCTGGAAGTTTTGCATCTCTTGCTGCTTAGAATTGGTGTAGCCTGGTCTAGAGAGAGATTGCTTCAAATTATGAGCTTGGAGAGTTTTTTGAAGGCCAGAAGAGGGGGTTAAGGAAATATTCTTCCAGCATGTGGTTCCCACTGAGTATGGATTGTAGTTGTTTGATGATACCCCATCTGGATTCCAATGTGGGATGGTAGATCAGAACTAGGGATGTGGATGGGGGCTATTTCTAAACTGAAGCAGGTTTTCTCAGGATATTTGGAAGAGGCCATCCCTCTAACCCATTTGTAGAGTTTGTGCATGCTGATAGACGGACATACATTATTTCTCCAGGAGATAAGGGAGTTAGGAGATGATCTAAAATACTTTGTCCTATCTAAATAAATGGCTTATGCCCTAGCCTCCAGTGTAGGTAATCTAACCTCACCAACCTCAGCACAAAGCTTGGGAAAGAACATAGGAAAAACGTCAATCATATACCACTCTGGGTAAGAACTTTGGGTGAATATGTAATATTGCTTTATCTTTATGAAAAAACTGTAAATGGCAGGTCTACCAATAATACTTGTAATTTGCTTCTACACCTTGCTGAGGCGATGGCTATTAAAATAGCCTCTTAAGTGATAAATGGAACAATGTACAACTTCCTATAAGTTCAAATGGTTGTTGCATTCATTATACAAGCATAAAGTTTACACCCAAAGTTGTGCAACATTTCTGACTGAAGATTATACATTATTAAGATCGTCTAGAATGATAAAAAAAAATTTGAGTAAAATATGATTTATTATTCACATGGATATGGTATGCTACATATGAACAAATTGATCTATATGATGAGAGGGAGAGATCCCCACCTTGTCAAGCCCTAATACATATACCAATGTGCAGCTAATAGGTGCAGCATATGGATCTACCTCATACATGGAAACCCACAGTATGCAACATTTCTGCCTGTAGATATAACATTTGCATGTTGACTCTTTCCTTGAATTAAGCAGAACATTTTGCACCTCTAGAAAACAAGACTACTGTCAGAGTCCTCTCCAGCTGTGAAGTGAAGAGACTGATCAGCCACATGGAATACCATCCCCTGTTGTTGCACCATGTCAGGCAACAGGAATATGTGTCATCACAGATGGAGTAAGTCCAGAGACCACTTCTGCTTGGCCCATGCTGGCACTTTCAAAATCACTATAGTGTTGCCTTATTTTATCACTCACTGAATGAGGGGATATAGAGGGAATGGAGACATGAGAAATTATCAAAAATGCATCTGATATTGAGTCTGATATTGTCCCTGCCTGCCCCTGAACAAAATCTCTGACACTCCCTGTTGTAGCTGTATGCAAAAAAGACCTATTACAGGAGTTCCTCATAAATTGAAAAGTTCTGCTACCACTTCCTTCTTCAGACACCATATGTGCATTTGAGAGGCGGCCCTGCTCAATTTACCTGTCAGAATATTGTATTCCCCTGATACATGCATTGCTATGGGCTGAACCTCATGTGTTATATATATATATATATATATATATATATATATATATATATATATATATAATTCCCAAAGACACACTGTCTCCCTGAACAAATTGCAGGGAATGTGCTCCCTTTGTTCAGATAATATAACGCTGTCAGACTGTCTGCTATCACCCAAACTATTTTGTCTCTGAGTAGAGGCAAAAATTATTTAAGAGTCTTTCTGATTGCTCTCAGTTCTCACAGACTGATATGCAATTTCTTTCACAGATGACCAATGCCCCTTAATCAAATTGTTGTCTGAATGTGGCCCTCAACCCAGAGTGGATTCACTGGTGGAAACTAACATGATCAGCAGATTTAACATACATCATATTTTGATCTCACTGCAGATAATACCTCCAATAATTATCTCCAATGTATTTTGCCCACTTCTAGTTTGTAACTGTTCAATAACTAATGCTGTAACAGTCTCAGGCAAAAATGAACATGCAGAGACACTAACATGGTTGATGTTAGAAGACTCATTAACCTTAGAAAAGAGACTATAACCTTCTCTGGAGACTGCAAAAGCAGGAGTATGAAAAAATCTTATTTTCATAACATTTCTTCTAAAATAAAGGCCTTGCCTACCATTGAATCAAATGTGACCAATATAAAAGAGATTTTGTGCATTGGACTCGGGAACAATTTTTCCCCAATTTATATGTAACCCCTGACCAGTGGACATAAATGTACCCAATTTACATATATCCGGATCTTTGTCCTTGATAATGTGTTTATTAACCATTGTCTATGTAAGATACAATTATTCCCAGGGCCGGCCCACAACTTTTTGGCACCTGAGGCAGGGAGCTCAAATGATGCCCCCATGCTCCCTCACTTGGGCCAAAACTTTAAAAGGTCTCAATTCTCTGGGTCCTAGTGGCACCCCCCTACCCCCCGCCACAGTCTGGCACCTGAGGCAGTTCGCCTCATGGTAAGGCCAGCCCTGATTATTCCTTATTTTCGGCTATTACTACTGAAAGGTGTTCTGTAAACATTCTCAAAGCAGTTGACAAGCCAAAATGGAGAACCCTGAATTCAAATAATCCTGTTTTACCATAAAACATAGGTATTTCCTGAATACATTCATTTCTTGAATGAAATGGCCTTATTGAAATATAGAAATATGCATCTTTCAAATCCAGAGCTGCAAACCAATTCTGAAGCTAGAGAGAGGGGCTTATAAAAGTTAGCAACAACATATGGAATGGAACATTTTTATAAATTTATTCATTTCTGCTATCCAAGGCCTTGCCTTTTTTTAAAATAATAGAAATAAACATTTCTCCACCTATATTTGCAAGGTACATTCTCTATTACCCCTGCAACTAGAAGGGACTGCTATTGGTGGTAACAATGGGATCGGCAAGTCCAAGTGGAAGACCAGAAGTGCCTAATAGGAACTGTTTATAGCTTTCTGTCTTCTGTCAATTTGCAACTTTGAAGGAAGTTGTTGATGGTGCAGTTACAGACTTGCCTTTACTACATGGCTTAAAAGACCACTTCTTCTGTTGCTGTTGACTGTAACGCTGAAGCAAATGATAATTATTTCTTTGATAGAAGTAAGAAGACAACCAAAAAAGTGGTGCCTACATATTAGAACAGATGACTTCTCAGGTGTCTGAAGAATGCCTAAAAACCTAGCCACAGATCTTACTTATTTAATTTTGTCTAGGACTTCTACTTTCTTTATACAAAGCAGACTCTCTCATTCAAATGGAAAATCTTTAATTCTTATCCTTCTCTCAGGAGGAAGGTTCACTGGTTTTAGCCAGGCATGGTATTTTCAAAAAAATTGGCTGAGGATACATCTCTAGCTGATGCATCATGTAGTACTGATATATAAGCATCACACTTTGAGAGTTCACTATTCACATACATAAAAAAGCAGAAGATATTTTTTTTCTTCCAAACACACCTAATCTCTTTCCTCGCTCACCAGAAGCAATGGACTGAATGTGAGAAACCATTTACTTAATGAAACTTCTACTACCAATGAGTTAGGGGAAAGAGAAGTATGAATACTGAAAAACCTTCCTAAAGAAACTGATACAGTTTATCAGCCTTTTTTAACATGGGCTGAGCTGATGAAAGTACAGTCCAAGTCATTTTTGCTGGTTGACACCACCCATCTCATAGAGGGAGTGAGACCCCTTGTCTGGTAGTTGCCCCTAAAATTTCACAGATTCTTCAATAGAAACTGACTGAATGTCTAATGTCCTATCATCCAATTCACAAACTCATGGAACAGCACCACAGCTTCTGATTGTGACAAATCTTGAGATTATCCAACACCAGTGATCCCTGCAACCACCCAGGAACGATTCACGTGATGCCCATCTGATTAGCAGGGCACCCACAGCCAGAAACATGTGTTTCTACTCGTGGTACAAATCTGCATGTGCCTTGCTGCACATTAGGAGTGTTAAATATCGGTTAATTGAATAGTAGAGTAACTTCATGAATTCTTGTCGGTTACTCGACTATTATAGCCACTGCCTTTCGTGGAAGTGGATTAACTATATCCATAAAAGAAGCTCTGCCATCAGAAGTGCCTTCACTGAAGTGCTACAGTAGTGCACTCTGCCACTATGCCACATTTAAAGCATAGACATAACATTTGCATGTTGACTCTTTCCTTGAATTAAGCAGAACATTTTGCACCTCTAGAAAACAAGACTACTCTCCGAGTCCTCTCCTCCAACTGTGAAGTGAAGAGACTGATGAGCCACATGGAATACCATCCCCTGTTATTGCACCATGTCCGGCAACAGGAATATGTGTCATCACAGATGGAGTAAATCCAGATACCACTTCTGCTTGGCCCATGCTGGCACTTTCAAGATCACTCCAGTGTTGCCTTATTTTATTACTCACTGAATGAGGGGATATAGAGGGAATAGAGATATGAGAAATTATCAAAAATGACCAGTGGTGCACGTTTTCTCATACATGACCCCCACGGGGACTGCCAAATTTAATTGAGCAAAAAAAAAAAAAAAAAAAAGGAAGCGGCCCCTGTAATTGTCAGGCTGCTCTCCTGCCACTTCCTCCACCCCCACCGTGTGTACATTGGGCACCGAGCCGGGAAGCCAGGAAAAGTGGCCGGCGGGATCCAACCGCTGCAACCCCCCAGGAAGACAGCCGTGACCCGACCCACGGGTTGCACACCAATGCCTTAGGCTTCCAAGGGAAGGACTTTGTTATGCTTCTGCATCTAACTTATATTTAACCTTCTCCAATAAATGGTTTGCTCTGGTTCATTGGGTACCCTTGTGCATAACAGATTCCACAGCATTCAGCAAGAAGAATGGGTAATTAGGACCACAGTCTGTGATAGCAACTGTTACCAACAGTCTCCGAACTTCCCTATTTTGAGTAAGCAACTCTATTGCTATTTAAGAGGGTATGTCTAGACTACATGCCTCTGATGACAGAGGCATGTAAAATAGGCTACCCGACGTAGTCAATAAAGCGGGGATTTAAATATCCCCGACTTCATTAAAATAAAAATGGCTGCCGCACTGTGCCGGCTCAGCTGATTGTCTGCACAGCGCGGCAATCAAGACGCGGATCGGTTGACCGGGGAAGCCTTTGTTGACCACTCCTGGAAACCTCGACAATCAACTGAGCCAGCACAGCACGATCGCCATTTTTATTTTAATGAAGCTGGGGATATTTAAATCCCCGCTTTATTGACTATGTCAGGTAGCCTATTTTACATGCCTCTGTCGGCAGAGGCAAGTAGTCTAGACATACCCAAAGTGTCCCATTTCCTTAATCTTTATCATTCTTTGCATTTCTGGATTAGGCCTGGTCTCGATGGCTGTGTCTAGATTGGCAAGTTTTTCCGGAAAATCAGCCGCTTTTCCGGAAAAACTTGCCAGCTGTCTACACTGGCCGCTTGAATTTCCGGAAAAGCACTGACGATCTCATGTAAGATCGTCAGTGATTTTCCGGAAATACTATGCTGCTCCTGTTCAGGCAAAAGTCTTTTTCCGAAAGACTTTTGCGCAAAAGGGCCAGAGTAGACACCACGGTACTGTTTTCCGCAAAAAATCCCCGATCGAGAAAATGGCAATCGGGGCTTTTTTCCGGAAAAGCGTCCTGCCAATCTAGACGCGCTTTTCCGAAAATGCTTTTAAAGGAAAACTTTTTATTTAAAAAAAAAGCAGTGTTATTTCAGAATAACATTCGTTATTCTGAAATAACTATGCAAACATCTACACAGCTAGCCCATTCTTTCAAAATAATTTGAAATAACGGTCAGCTTATTTCAGCATTTGTACACCTCATTCCATGAGGAATACCACCTCTTCCGAAACAGCTATTTTGGAATAGCAGTAGTGTGAGCACTCCACTGCAGGTATTTTGAAATAGCTCCTCCTCCTCAAACCCACTCAAAATAATTACTCCCCAGTGCCTTCTGGGGCTTTAAATCAAAGTAGATTAGGGGAGCCTGCCTCGGACTAATTTGCAGGCTTCCCTCTAGTGTAGACACACTATTTTGAAATCAGCTATTTTGGAGTATTTCTTCTGGAACAGTTTATTCCAAAATAATCATGCAGTGTAGAGGTAGCCTTTCAGAGACAATATTAGTTTCTTTATCAGCAATAACTTGCAGTGATCGGTGACTGTTATAATCATCTGCATGAATGACTAGCAGTCTTTGATACCGTATTTTCCGGCGTATAAGACGACTTTTTATGCTAAAAAACATCCCCCAAAAATCGGGGGTCGTCTTATACGCCGGGGCTTTTCTCGTCCTGGAGGACACAGACTGCGGGACCTCGCGGTCCTGCCGCCCGTGTACTCCAGGGCGAGAAAAGCTGCTCCGCGTCTCCCTGGTCTGCAGACCAGGAAGATGCGGAGCAAAGCCGTGGAGGGGCTCCGGCAGCGGGGCAACCCCACTGCCGGCATCCTCAGAGACTTTGCTCCCAGTGTCACTGGTCTGCTGGAGACGGTCCCCAGAAGACCAGAGGCACTGGGAGCAAAGCCAAAGCGGCGGCGGGGTGCCGCGCTTCTGAGGCTTTGCTCTGGCAAAGCCTCAGAGTCGCGGGACCCCGCTGCTGCTGCGGCTTTGCTCCCGGTACCTCTGGTCTACTGGGGACCGTCTCCAGCAGACCAGGGACACCAGGAGCAAAGCTGGGAAGGCGGAGGGGCGCTTGGGCGCTGCCGGTTGGCCTCTTAAGGGGGGGTAGTCTTATATGGTGAGTATAAGACGAAAACCTATCTTTTAACTAATAAATTAGGGGGTCGCCTTATACGCCCAGTCGCCTTATATGCCGGAAAATACGGTACCCATAATCATGAGGTTTTGTTGTGAGGAATGAGACAGGACTTCTGTTTTTCCTTTTCACAATGTATGTGGCATTATGATAGAGTTTTTAATTATTGACCACAAACAAATGAAAAAATAAAAAATATTTATTTATTTCGCTTAGGTCTGGTGCACTAATGGTTCCTTGTACAGGAAGTATGTACATGGAGCACAGATCAGGGCTTCCCCTTTTTTAACCATAAGCAGAAAACAAAAGTAATTGATTGAACATTTTAAATAACAGTTAAGAACAAAGTACTCACCATCAATGCACATGAACTGGTTAGTTTCATTAAAAAGTGAGAATTTATGGAGCTGGATTTTCAGCTCGTTTAAATTGACTTACTTCAGTGGAAGTCAATTGAGTTATACCAATTTGCTCCTGATAAGGATCAGTCCTGTTGATGCTGTTGCTTCTGGCACTTAAAAGCAGCTCTTGTGATTCTTCTACTAGTGTTACTTCTTATGCAAAGAGGGAAATTCTGGATCTTTACATATTGGGACTAGAAATATACTCTACAGCAGGGCTACTCAACACACGGCTTGTGGGCCGCATGCAGCCAGCAGCCCCTCTGCATATAGCCCGTGGTGCCTTAAGCCACTTCCCGGGCCACCTGCCTGCCTCATTGCTGGGGCTCCAGTGGCAGCGCCAAGCCACAAGCCAAGTGGCTTTGCGACAAGCTGCCTTTGCAGGAGCTGCCGGCCGGCGGGGTTGAGGTGGCAAGAGGTGGCAGCAGAGCACGCCTGCCGCATCTGCCACAGCAGCACTGAAACAGGCAGCACTGGTGCATGCGCGGGAGCTGTTGACCAGCTGGGAGGGTGGCAAAAGGCAGCAGCAGAACACACCTGCCACAGTGACAGCGCCTCTCCAAAACAGGCCACGTTGGCACATGCGCAGGAGCTGCCGTGGGTGGCAAGAGGCAGCAGGGGAGCTGGGCAGCAAGGCACATGGCAAGGCAGTGGCAGAACTGGGCAGTGAGAGAGCAAGGCAGTGGTGGAGCGAGTCTGGAGAAAGGTCTGCACTGGGGCTTGGGTAGGGTTACCATATGTCCAGTTTTTCCTGGACATGTCCTTGTTTTCACATGTTAAATCATCGGCCAGCCAGGTTTTTTTAAAGGCAAAAAATGTCCGAGATTTTTTGCCTGATAAAGAGGATGAGGGAGGGAGTTGCGGCACGTGTCTTCAATGGAACATTCAGAGCCACGCTCCCGGACCATTCACAGCTGCTCTGCACACAGGCCCCAGCACCTGGAGGGAAAGTGCATGGCTCTGGTGAGACCCAGGGCATTATCCTCCGCCCCACTAGATTTATGTCCCCGGCTCTGTGGGAGGGAAGGGACATTGAATTAGAGCAGGGAGGCTGGGGGTGCCTGGCTCTGGAGGATGGGAGGAAAGGGGCATTGGGTTGGAGCAGGAGGGCTGAAGGGTGCCTGGCTCTGGGGAAGGGGTGCATTCGGTTAGAGCAGGGAACTGGGCATTAAAACTTCTGACTTCTTTCCTTTCCTGTAGGTGGGCAGTGGGTCTGTTGGTTAGATTTGAAGGTTCCAGTCTCTACCCTGTGGACTGTGGGAGCTGGTGCTTGGTGGGGCAGGCTAGGGAAAGGAAGGGATTCTGGGAAGCAGGATTCCTGGGTTCCTTTTCTAGCCATGCCACTTCTCCGCTCGGTGCCTTTAACTTCACATTGATCGTACTTATATTTCAGTAAACATTGTATTGGCAGTTTTTGTTTGATTTGTTAATTGTGACGCCAAACAAAAAAGTAGTCAATGCAATGATGTTCTGTTGATATGTGTTTTAGTAATTAAATTGCTGAACTGTCATCGCTCATTAAAAGTGCTCTCATATGGGTGGAAATAGGGTAAATATTGCATTTTATTAATATCAGCCACACTGACTTCAATGGGGCCTGTGTGCTGTGTAGTCTTGCCCTAATCTTTGTATTCATGCCCATCTGTGTCAAAGATGCTATTTGCATATATTTGCATATATATGCAACCACATTTAAGTTACAACCCTGAGCATGTGCTGTGGGTACTATTGGCCCCCGGGGCTTCCAAAGTTCAGTAGCTCTGCTCTACGGTAGTGCTAATGAAAAAGGTCACAATGCTACTGTAGCCCAACTCACTGATATTTTGAAGTAAAATTGTTTTTAATTACAAAGTTTGGAATATGAACCTAACAGACTCAACATCCCCAAATGAACTGAAATGTAGGTCTACAGAGGGATCTTTCATGCCTGACTGTAAAAAGGCTGGGATTTTCAAAAATTAAAAATGTTAAAAGGTGTTCTCTTGGGACATTGGAATGAGGGAAAAAAGAGAATATAGACAATGGAATCGGATTTACCACTGGGCAAGAGACGTACATAAAATGCTTCAAGTTCAGACTAAAATGGTTCAAGTTCGGACACAAAACTAATATACCCAGAGAAGAGTGCAACAGGTTTTTGGGTTTTTTTTTAAATACTGGCAACCATTGAGTCCCACTTCATGCTGATCAGCTGAACTAATTACTTTTCCTATGTCATTAGAGAAATAGCATATTCAAAATTAAAGAGAAATTAAGATCACTGCATGCAAACCCCCTCCTCCCCAACAAAACAAAACAAAACAAAACAAAATGGTGCTCTCACCTGTTCACCTTCAGTGTGACTGGAAAAAAAAATTATCAAATCAAATCACAGTAAACTTTGATAGCCAGATGGAAGACACGCAGTAGCACAGTCTTTCTTAAACTGTGTTCTGTGCCACAAGGCAGTCGGAGGTGTGCCCCAGAGAACAGACTTTTTTTTGGGGTCAATAACTTTCTGCCAGTCCCCTCACCCTTTTTTTTTTTGGCTCAATAAAAAAAATGCTTGCTGTTCCTCATAAAAAAAATATTGTTTGGTGTTCCTCGATCTTAAAAAGTTTAAGAAACACTGCAGTAGCACATGAGTAGGTGGAGACCTCTACGATTTTGATATCTATTTTAAAAATGTGTGCAACAAAAGGGCTACAGAATTAATTTATTCAACACCAACAAAAGCTAATCTAAAAGTATATTGCCTTACCCACCTTGTGTCTCTAACATCCTTGGACTAACACAAATACAAAAAATACCAAAACCAAGATATTCATGTGTTAGGAGTTAAGACAAGACATTTCTCAAAAAGGTATGCTTAATGATAAAGAGGATGAAATTAGAAAAATATGGATCACTGTTAGAAGCCACAGAGAAATTAAACCGATCAGTCAAACAAATCTTTATTGCTATTCCATCAGAGTGTAGAAGTAAAGATTTTATAGTCACTATGGAGACAATTTTTTCCCCTGAAGGCTAAGTTATCTTGACATTTCCAGATGTAAGCCACATCATACAATAAAGTATGAATTAAATCCATTTAAGAATCTCTTAACACAATATTAGCAGTTAAATAATGAAACAGAATACGATGTTCCCTAGTGAATTTGTCAGGAAATCTAAGTTGAAATTAATTCAGCTTAAAGTATTAAATTAACTACAGGTCAGCTGTAAAAATTTTAAAAATAGGTAAAAGAGGATCTTGGATATGTGGAAGTGTCACTTATCATTTTGATCAACTCTGGTCTTTATTATGAATGTGGGCGTTTTAAGAGAAATACATGACATAATTAATAAATTCCTCAGGGTTTCAGATTCCTCACCTGCTAAAATATAATTTAAAAAATGAAGTTGGTAATGTAAGGCCCAAAAGAGGTGGATTGTTCTTCCTATGTGCTAAGAGCATTCTGCTTCAAAAGATAGCATTCCTTGCCAGCTATTTTGCAAAGTTAATTCTTATGCACAGGTAACACTTTCAATAAAATTAATGTTAGAACACAGGTTAGTTAGGTATGTGGATATATTGAAAGGTTAATGGAAATCACTGAAACCAAACCATAATCTGGTGAAGACCAAATTTTTAAATGAAGAAATTTAAAAGAATATTGCCTAAACACTTCATGGCTAGTGGAAAAAAAAAAGAAATATTGGAAAAATCTACAACACCAAATTTACGTCTGAATACATGGCATTTCAACAGGAACAGATGACAATTTGATGGCCTTTATAGAAACAATTTTGTTTGAAGACTGAGAATCTTAAAGATGACCCAAGTTCAACTTTGTCAAACATCCAAAGACCCATTTTCAAAAGAGCCTAGGCTTTAAAGGCCTAAATCCCATTGTCTTTCAATGAGATTTAGGATGTGTCTACTCTGAAATTAAGGTGTAATTTAGTTTAGCTACTATGAGTAATAATAGCAGTGAAGATGTGGCAGCAAAGGCTTCAGTGTGGTCTAACCACTGCACTATAATCCTGCCAGAGATACAAAGAACATTCTTGGGTTTCAATGCAAGCTAAGTATCAAAGCACTTTTGAAAACCCCCCTAGCACCTCATTGAATATTTAGGCTCCTGAACACACATAAAAATCTGTCTCCAGGAACTGAGGAGCCTAAAACTCACTGAGACACAGAATGATTTAGGTTCCTAAGTGCCTATTCTATTTTGAGAATAGGAGTTAACTCTTTCATAAGCACCTAACTACTATTCACTGAGAAATTATACAATTATGTAAGAAAACAGAATACTCCAAAAAGGAATGTATCAGATGTCTGCAACTGAGACAGACAAAAGCAAAATATTAATTTAGATATTCCTGGCTATTCTTCTTTCAGAAATGTGATATTATTACACAAGAGAAAGAACTGACTTAAACAATTCTTCCCTGCAGAACATCTATAAGCACTCGTGTCACAGTTAGTCCAATCTACAGTTTGTGTGTAGAAATAAACAACATTCATTTGAGATTAAAACTTGAACCACAATACTGTTTAACTTTTCTCTAAGATCTATCCTTGGATAAAGAGCTAGAGGTTGAACCTCTCTAGTCTGGCACCCTCGGGACCTGACTGGTGCCGAATCAGAGAATTTGCCAAACTACAGGTGGCCAGTATTGTCTAGCAGTATTACCAACATTTCCACAGCTTACCAGGCTCTTAGAAGACATTTAGGGGATAAATTAGAGCTAAATAACAGCACTGAACATTGAAAGCCAGGACTGGTGTCTGCAAACAAATTTTATAGGATCACAGGAAATTTGGTCACATCCATGAAAAGTGGACATCTGGCTATCTAAAATTATGCCAGACTACAGATGTTGCCAGACTAAAGAGGGTCAGACTAGAGAAGTTCAGCCTGTAGAACTGCTTAAAACTTATAATACAAATTTTTTTTTAAAATTCTATGATTATCTACTATACTTTGGGCATATCTATTTTTGCTGAATGATGTACAATTTCTTAACGGCTACCATTATATCAATAATTTGATAATCTTTTTTTTACTGTTTTTCTCTTCCAATGTTACAACTAAATCAGAGACAATACAGGCTTTGTGAGGACAATACTGAAGTGCTGGATCCACTGGTTAACAATTATGGGCTAGACTATGGCTAGGAATACATGACCATGGTAGATTGTAAATGGCAGTAAGAATCCTCATTTTCACATATGTATAGGACATTGGGTTTGACCATGGTTGCAAATGGAACAGATGGAAAGAGAATGAATGAAGCTTTCACTTCATGCCCACTCTCATGTGCCAGCTAGACCATCTGAACAAACATGGGGTGGCAAGTTTGTGGGGGATTTTCTACAAGGACTGGTAGAGGCCAACAGCAAATTACTACCTGCTGTCCATCCCCTAGTAAAGAAAAAAAAGAAAGTTGTTCCTTAGCAGAAATGTTTGAGTTAAACTACACCACCACTTAAAGTGTATCATCTGATCACTCTCACACACCCTCAGAATTATGCTGAAAAGCATTTAGTCCACCACATTCCAGGAAAGAAGGTAAAACTCAGAGAAACAGGTTTTTAAGCAATTTTGTGACCGAGTAGCTACTCAGCTGAAATTCCAATTCAGGCTTGCCCATCAACACTGACACTGCAAAGAAAGTCAACAGTGAGGAACCAGAGAAATAGAATTATGTAGCTTGCAGATCAGTAGAGCCGTACAATTCTGTGGAGATCCATTTTGCATCCGCTTTTGTGAACATCGACATTCTCAGTTCATTTTTGTGGAAATGGATGCAGATACAAATTTTACATCTAGAAGTGCAAATCTACGGATATCCACCTTATATCTACAGATATCTGCATCCAGGAGTGTCTATGTGTATATATGTGGCTCATTTTTGTGGATACAGATGTGGATACAAATTTTTAATCAATGCCCACCGCTACAGATCAGTATGAGAAATCACAGAATCATAGGACAGGAAAGGATCTGGAGATATCATCTATTCCAGTCCCCTGCACTCATGGTAAGACTAACTACTATCTGGACCAGGGGTGGGCAATAATTTTTGATGGGCATTCACTCCAAGATTTTGGTAAGTGGCCGAGGGCCGCACTCTTCCATGATATGAAGGGAGGAGATGCAGGGTATGGGATGGAGGTTGGGTGCAGAGGGGAGCTTACTGGGGTGCAAGAGGGAGACTGGAGTCTGGGAGGCAGTTTGGGTGAAAGAGGTGGTTGCAACCTAAGTCAGGGGACTGGAGTGCAGGGGTTTGGGATGTGACGTAGGATAGAAGGGGATTGTGATCTGGGGCAGGAAATTGGGGTATCAGAGGGGGACAGAGAGTTGGGGTATGTTGAGTGAGGGGGGCAGAAGGTTGGGGCAGGGAGGGGCAGCCATGTTTCTGCACAGCATGTGGGGCAAGCAAGGGAGTCTGCCTGGGGCTCCCCACTGCCTCTGTGGCCTGGGTCTGGTGGTTTGGTGGGCCAGATCTGGCCTGTGGGCTGTATTTTGCCCAGTCCTAATCTGGACCATGCCTGACAGGGCATTTGTCTAACTTACTCTTAAAAATTTCCAATCATGGAGATTTCACAAACACTCTAGGCAATTTATTCCAGTGTTTAACCACCCTGACACTTGGGAAGTTTTTCTTAATGTCCAACCTAAACTGCCCTCACTGCAATTTAAGTACATTGTGTCTTGTCCTAGCCACAGAAGTTGAGAACAATTTTTCTCCCTTCTCCTTGTAACAAGCTTTTCGTATTTGAAAACTGTCATGTCCCCTCTCAGTCTTCTCTTCTCCAGACTAAACAAGCCCACTTTTTCCAATTTTCCCTTATTTTTAGAAATTTGTTATTGTTGCTCTTCTCTGGACTGTCTCTAATCTTCCTGAAACATAGCACTCACAACTGAACAAAATACTGCAGTTGAGGCCTAATCAGTGCAAAATAAATCGTCTTTATTTTGTGGAGGTTGTGAATGAATTTAAAACTCATAAAAGTAAGAAATTATGCCTGCCTTTGTCCAGGACTATTAATGTAGGCAGCTGTTGTGCAGGCTTCCCCACACTGCGATTTCAATATGTTCCGTTCATGATTTGCAGCTCCCATGCTATTCCTGTACTGTTCCTTTCATGAACAAATACAGTGTACTTCATACCGAATTACACACAAAAAAAGACCAACCACAAAGAGACTATCAAATTCATTTTCATTGGGGATGAGAGTTTGAATCCTGAGATGTGGTGGGAAACTCTGCTATATTAAAATATACCAGCAAAATAAAAACTAAACCACAATCACTACTTTCGCATTATGATTTGCAATGAAAATATGTCCAGCCATCCCCATTGTACAGGGTAATGCATGCTAGGGAGTTATGTTACATAAATTATATGGAATTGTCAACTGATATCACTTTTACATCCATACATGCTGGAGCTAGGGGCTACTGCTGCATCGACTGGTTTGAAGTGATTTCCATTACATCCAGGGCATATAGTTTGGTTCAATGGCTCTCAGATCCCCCACTATAAAAACTATTTCAGTATCCATTTACATCTGAAATATACCAAAAGGATAAATCTCAATTCAATTCCGTAAACATCTGTGGTATCATTTTCCCTCCTAAGACAGCAGGTTTCCAATAATAAATCTAGCAGATATAGCATTAATTCCTCACCATGGCTTCTACCTCCTCAGAACAGAATACACAGCCACAAGTTTATGTGGGATTCTGTCAAGTTTTATATTGCCATAGGAGTTGTGTGAAGAGGAGGAGCTCTACAAGCAGCACAAAGGATTCCAGGATTCCACATTAGATTCCTGCAGAGTCCTTTTCTCTTTGCAAAAATTCAAACCAGTGCACTCACACACACAAGTGCTACCAGTTTTTCATGGGATGGAAACAGCTGGAGCACTGCTTTCAGATATGTCTAAAAATAATATTTCATTTCCTGTACAATAATTTTTGCACATTTGGAACGAAAAATATCCTAAAATTGCATGTCTGGCAGTATTCCCTGTAAGCTGGGAGCTTGTGCAACCACTCAGGAGAGATTCCAGTGCTGCCCAGCTGATTAACAGAGTACTCACAGCTAGGTTTTGTTTCTACTGGTGCTGCACATGTCTCAGAGCACATAAAATCACTCCACACATAGATGGAAAAGATTAGAGGAAACACTGATGTCTAATATTGAAATTATAGATATTTACAACATAGCACTGATATGCCTTGCTAGTTAACTGCATTACAATTTTTTTTTATATAGTGCCAGACATTCTTTCTGCTGTTTTTGAGTTTTGTAATCAGCGGTTATTAGATGTCAAATTGCAGTGACCTTCCAAACAAATATTGTAATAAATATTTTAAATATGTATAAATATTTTATGTATGTATAATTAAATATGGCATGAATCTTAAATATCTATTTATTTAAAATACAACTATACATTGCTGAAACTCTCCCATCAGTTTAGTCTGCTCCACTTATCCGTCTCTAGGTAGACAGATATTGCGGCTGGGTAATTATGGCCATGCCAACTTGCCAAGGAGTGGTAAATTCAGTGCAATAAATGCCATTTAACAACAAAATGACTCCCTGCTCTAGTTAAGCTAATAAAATATTGAAGTTTTGATCCTATATTAAATTTATTGTGGACCCTATCTCCTGTATTTTGGCTAAACAGCAAGCAGCATGCAATCATACATGCTATATTGAGAAAACCATAGGCCCAATTCTGGCAATTCTTATTACCAGTTGTACTGCTTATTACAATGCACAGTTCCAGTGAAGGCAGAAGGTCTGTATTTGGGGATTAAGAACTGATTGGATTAGGCTCCACAACAGCAGCTGGTGTTCATAAATGATGTGTAAATTGTGAAATACACATCGATGTCACAAGTGAGGACAGTGCAGGATTAGGGCTGCAGAATAAATGGACATGAGTAGCTGGATGCAGATGGTCAATGGATGTGTGTAGTCCTAGTGATATCACACAGGGCCTGACCTCAAGCCCACAGAGATCAATAAAAATCTCATAATAGATTTCAACCATATTTGACTCTACATATTTGAGTGCTTACAACTCACTTATGCTCAAAACAAAAAATCCCGACTACTTCACACAAATACAGACACACACACAAAGCAAATCTCTGTCCACTTTTTGAAGAGTTAGTTGTCCTTCTTTTCGTCTTGTTTTTTAGCTGACAATCTGAGCACAACAGTGACTTCAGACACACCTGAGGGCATCATTTCATCAGCTGGCACTCCATGTTGAATGGCAAGGTTTCAGAAACAACAATATGAAAAATGACACCCCTGACAGCCTTTAGCAGCACAGAAAATCTAAAAGTGCACTCATCTTCCTCTAGGCAGTAAACAGACCGCTAGAAAATAAGTCTTATGTTCTTAAAATATGATAGCGTTTCCTCAATGACTATGTGAAAAAATTGGAAAGACATCTGGAAAAATAATAGGGGCACAAATTTTGCATTCATGCTGAGCTGTCAGTCCAAACCCTGTGCTTTGCTGCTGGTACTGCTTTCCACTCCCTCTGGTGAAATACTAAATTTAGCAGAACACTGTGTAAAAATCAATATTTCCCCAGAGGGAAAGTTAGCCACCAGCCTCACATATGGGCATGGTGACAGAACAAAAGGGCTGCAAGGGTAAAGTGAAAGCAAACCAAAAAAGGAGGACAAAGGAAGACTGGAAGTACAATTTAAAACAATTAATGATAGAACAGAATCGAACAGGATAAAATGCAAACAATAACCATGAACTGGTAAGAGCCAGCAACAATGCAGTTTTCATTTGATTAATTAAAATGTCCTAGAGTCACTAATGCTCTTTGTCTAATATTTATTATTATTTTGACTGTTTTGAAATGAGAACGATAAGCACTTTAAGAAACTGATTAACAGTCTGATGGTTCAGTCCAACATCTCTATCAAGCCTACTACATACACTATTTTGTAACTTCACACAATACATTTCAGTGAATCACAGTAGCTAACCTCATGTTTCCTACAACAATACATTAGAAGGATTATTTTCCTCTAATTAAAAAGGACTGTTATTAAGCTTTAATTTGGTGCACTTCCCCTTTCTACCATTTACAATTGCCTGCTTAAAAAGATCAAAGCCATATATAACGAATTCTAAATAGGAACTTAGAGACTGAATTTCAACAGTTATAGGTCCTTTAAAGAATTACACATAGTTAACTTTATATAAAGTTAATTTCCCCATTGGAGTCATTGCAATTGCCCACATGTACACCAATTCCTGCAGATGTTAGTTTCTGCAGGATTGGGTCTTTATCCTCACCTAAGGGGATAGATGGAGAATGGTGAATCATACCTCTCTGCTTTGCTACTGTTCAGAAACAGTAATGGGTGAGACACACCACAAGGTCGGCGTGTTTGTCAGACAGCCTGCTCCTCCCTTCTCTGACATAGCTCCTAACCTTATCATCTACCCTCCCAGGCAATGCATAGCTTCCTCCAAATGAATGAGACATACCAATTACATTTTAATACAGATTTTTTAAAAGAAGTAATGTAAATATGAATGAACTAAATTTACTTGCCTTATGACTACTTTTGTAATCGTGGAATTGTCACCCCAAGAGGAAAGTCTCCTGTTATAAAATCTTCATTTAATCTATGGCAGAGATTGCACATGCCACTGCTCCTTATTATAGAACCTCCATGCTATTTTAGACTACCACTTGGAAGTCTTTCTCCCCTCTCACCCTACATTAAATTCATGTTACACATATCTTGCCAGAAAAACATATTTTCTACCCACCTGTTCTCATCCCACAACTAAATATCAACACATTTCAGATTTGCACAAAAATATCTGGAAATGACATTACTGTTACACTACTCTTTTAATGTGTGTCTGCACTAGCAACAGTATACGTGTCCATACATATGCTTCTGCCCCTACTATCCACACAAAGTCCAAAAGCATGCATCTCAAAACAAGTACAGGGTGAGTAAGCTAGCACCTCTGAGGAGTATGGGTAACTATAGAATCAGATCTGTACGACCAGAAGAGATCTTGAGAGCTCATCTAGTCTAGTCCTGTGTACTCATAGCAGGATTAAGTATTATCTAGACCATCCAGGACAGATGTTTCTCTAACTTGCTCTTAAGAAAATCTCCAATGATGGAAATTCCATAGCCTCTCTAGGCAATTTATTGCAGTGCTTAGCAACCTTGATAGTTAGGAAGTTTTTCCTAATGTCCAATCCAAACTGCCCTTACTGCAATTTAAGCCCATTGCTTCTCGTCCTTTGAGATAAGAAAGAACAATTTTTCTCCTTGTAACAACCTTTTAGGTACTTGAAAATGGTTATCACATCCCCTTTCAGTCTTCTCTTTTCCAGACTAAACAACCCGACTTATTTCAATCTTCCCTTACGGGTCATGTTTTCCCTAATAATTTTTGTTGCTCTCCTCTGGACTTCCACCAATATTTCTTGAAATGTGGTGCCCAGAACTAGATGCAATACTTCAGCTGAGGCCTAATCAGCACAGAGTAAAGCAGAAGAATTACAACACTTCTGGTAACACATTCCAGAATGATAATTGTGTTCGATTTTTTTTTTTGCAACAGTATTAAATTTTTGGCTTTTATTTATTTTGTGATCCAGTACAGCTTTGGGATCACTTCCTGAAGTTCTCCATCCTAGGTAGTCATTGTCCGTTTCTGTGTGTGCAACTGAATGTTCCTCCTCAAGTGTAAACTTTTGCATTTGTCTTTATTTAATTTCATCCTATTTACTTCAGACCATTTCTCCAGTTTGTCCAGATTATTTTGAATTATAATCATATCCTCCAAAGCACTTGCAACCCCTCCTAGATTGGTGGTATCTTCAAACCGGCTAAGAGTATTCTCTATACCAATATCTATACCTTTGGCTCATATCCAGGCCAATTAACAATGGGAACAAGGGTGCGATGCATATATCAATGTGACTGGATCCCTGGAGTACAACCTGATCCTGGAGTACCACTATACCCCCTTTAATCTCCAACCGGGGCTGCACTCACAAGGCTTTGCTAACGATAAGCACCAGACCCCTCCAGGTGCTATTATCATTCAGCACAACAGCATGTGGAGCCCCCTCATCCAGCTAAATAGTATGAATGTTCCCAGAGCAAATCACAAGAATGAGACACCAGTAAATCTCCCAACCCCCAAACTTAGAGCCAGGACTGTCTAGCCCCATTCTAGCCCCATTCAGAAACCTCACCAATGTAACATTTATCTGACCAATGAAAATTACCCTGTCTGCCCCTCCCTTAATTGGGAGAAGATACACGCCAGACTTTATAAACTGAGCTGAAATTTCCCAATAATTCAAATAAAACATGATGTTTAAGGTAAAATATAAACCAGATTTATTAACTACAGAAAATAGTTTTTAAAGTGAAAAGCAGTAATCACAAAAGCTCAGAAACAGTTACCAAAGAAAACAAAAAGGTAAGGCCACAGTCTAAATCATAAACCTCATTCGAGTAGGCAGTATTGAATCAACCCATTTTTCTCACCCCGTTAGATGTTGCGGGTAGTAGGGATGTGAATGGTTAAACAATTAATGGGTAAGCATCACCTAACTGGTTATGGTTAATTGGCGGGAAGTGGAGCAGAAGCCCACCTGCCATAGGCAGAGAGCTTCTCCAGCTCCTTGGGGCCCCTACAAAAGGGAGACACTCCAAGCCGGCTGAAGCAGCCCCTCATCCAGAGCCGGGCAAACAGGGCCATTCCAATCTGTAGCAGATGGGGAGGGAAGGGGCTCTCCAGTCCAGCTGGGCTGGAGTGGCCCCCTCCACTTGCCACCATTTAATCAGTTAATTGGTTAAACTTATGTTTAACTGGTTAACTAACCAGATGGGATTTTACATCCCTAGCAAGTAGGTGGCAATTCTTATAACAGACTTCCCCTTTAAGTTTAGGAACAATCTCCTCTATTCAAATCTCTGTCTTCCCAGCTTTTGTTGCTTCTGGGCCGGAAAGGGGGAGAGGAGAGGGAATAAGAGAAGAAAGAAAAAGCACAATGTCATCACCCTCTTGTAATGGGAGTAGCATCCACTTTCCATGAGCACCTGCGCTCTCTCCTATTCGCAGTCTTCTTCAGCAACTTAGTCCCCCAGACGAGTCACACATACTCTGTGGCTGTGTCTACACGGGCACCCTTTTCCGTAAAAGAGATGCTAATGAGACACTTCAGAATTGCAAATTCCGCGGGGGATTTAAATATCCCCCGTGGCATTTGCATGAACATGGCTGCCGCTTTTTTCCGGCTCGGGGTTTTGCCAGAGAAAAGCGCCAGTCTAGACGGGATCTTGCGGAAAGTAAGCCCTTTTCCGCAAGATCCCTTATTCCTACTTGATTCAATTCCTTTCAAATAGGAATAAGGGATCTTCCGGAAAAGGACTTATTTTCCGCAAGATCCCGTCTAGACTGGCGCTTTTCTCCGGCAAAACCCTGAGCCAGAAAAAAGCGGCAGCCATGTTCATGCAAATGCCGCGGGGATATTTAAATATCCCCCGCGGAATTTGCAATTCCAAAGTGTCTCATTAGCATCCCTTTTACGGAAAAGGGTGCCAGTGTAGATACAGCCTGTGTGTAAAGTCAAACAAACCCCTTCCAGTGTACACATCTAACAGGGGCCCATCTCAGTGTCCTCTGTGGTGTCCCTTTTAGTCTATTCCCAACTATGGACAAGAGTGGTACCCCCAAAGCTTCCCCTCTTAGAGTCAGCGTCTTTGCTCCTACCGCAGAGTTTTATCTCAATGTCCCAGCATATTCCATTAGCCTCTAACCAGTTCTCCCCATGGAGCTGTCCACGGTGCTGCCACCAGTCTCAGCCATCCAGCCTTGCGATCAGTACACCTTGACAGCTCCAGAGACTCTGAGCTGACTCTGATCTTCCAGCTCTTTTTATGTGCTTTCTTGCCCCCTGCTTGGCTGATTCCTTGCAGCCATTCTAAACTGCTTGGAGGACCTCTCTATGGCTTCTCTGGGGCAGGGTGAGACAGGACCATAGGGCTTCTGGCAGGGGGACCTCAGGGATAGTCTACCGCATCACATCTCTATTTTATATCATCAGTCCATGTGCCTAGAAAAAATTAGTCCAAGCATCTCCTGGTGGGATTTGCTTAGTCACAAGACTGAGCAATTCCCTACTGTGTGATGCTTATGCAATTTTCCTACAGCATTGTAAATCCCTTGATTACAACTCCTCTGCTGATTGATGATTGTTTAAACACACCCTTGGGAATAAGTCACTTCTCCTTTGTTGTCACTGGAGAACTAGCAGTGGAGACTTTCAAGCTTAAAACATATTTCAGTAACAACCATACAGCAAAACCTCAACTTCATACACACTAACAATACACATATTCTGACAGAACAATGAGCTTCAACAGATCAGTATTTTTCACATGATATACTACATGGCGTGCTTTGTACAAAATGTATCCTAGTTATATGACAGGATCATTATGGTGTTCCAGGGTGCTGCTTTCAGATACAAAATGCCACACCCAATTTCATTAATCGTGCACCCACTGCCACAATGCACAGAAGGGAATCTCTTTCTTCCTTTGCCTTACACCTTTTCCTGTTCACCATGCACTAGTAGTAACATGCTGCATTGAATGATCAAAGCAGAAAAGCTTTCCACTGCTCTTTTGACCCACTGATTATATCCAGGTGCTAATCCATGTGTGGGCGGAGTATGCAGTTCTCCACAAATTCAGAAGCAGCAGCAGGAATACTCACTCCACAAGGAAATTTCACAGAGGCTGGAGCATCAGGGCATTTAGCAGACTCCATCCCTGTGCCAGGAATGCAGGGAGCACTTGAGGCTTATGCACAGGAAGGCCAAAGATTCTGATGGCATGGGAGAGCTCACCATGGATGCACCTGTATGAGGAGTGGAGCAGATGCTGTCGGGGTCCTCACTACTGAATCTAAAGTGACTCATGATTTCTTCTTCAACTCTGTCAGCCTCACTGTCCAGAAGACTGGGAGTATGAGGAGCATGTGATTTTGCACCTTTGACTGGAGTAGCAGGTTGATGAAGCTCACCATGACAAACTTGAGGAAGACCCAGGCTACAGCAGGAGCCACAATCCCAGGCTGGTATGTTCAATTGCCTCCTGTGTGCACCCCACTGCTATTTCCCTCTTGCTCTGGTGCTAAATTCTCCTATTTTAAAGAGGAAGGGTCTATGAAGCACTGTGCATTGACTTTTCCTTCCTAGATACTATGGTATGAAGTGCAACATCTGTCTATTTGAATTGCAATACTGAAGCCAAAGCATCTTTCCTTTACAAAACTCCTCCAGCTTTTGCCCCTCCCTCAGCCTCCACCCTGAGCTTCTCCTCAAGCAAGAAAGCATTCTAAATCAGTGTTTGTACTGATTTCTGATGAACCCACAACTATGAATTTGCTTTCTTTAAGCTGTTTTTTCAAACACTTTAATAAAGTCAATAAATCAAATCAAATCAGTATGTGCCTGTGTCTGTGCACTTCTCAGCCAGCAGTAATGGGCTTACGACTCCATCGAGGAAGATACAAGATGGAGAAGGGAACAGGACTCAGCTGTAGAATGCTTACAGTTGGTAGACTGAGGAACCAAGAGCTGTCTTTGCTCCTTGAGAGATTACAGTGTCTTTGCAGTCTCTGGCCTTGCTGTCTGCGCTTTCCCTGGTAGAGCTATTCTGCAAAAGCCAGAAGGATCTGGGGAACAGCCTTCCAAGGAGAGCAGTGAGAGCAAAAAAACCTTATTGGTTTCAAGACTGAACTTGATAAGGTTATGGAGAGGAAGATCTGATGCAGGGGTTGGTAACCTTTTCAAACCAACCACAGAAACCAGCCAATGGGAGCTACTTGTTATACTAACACACAGCTAATACAAATCACACCCCCTCTCCTAGGCTCAGCTATTCATGAAGCACATGGCCAGGCAGCCACGCTGGCTGGCCGGGAAACATTTTAAGCTCTGAAGGCAGGCAGGCTAGTTTGGCAGCTGACAAGTAAGTCTCTTGGTCACAACCTGCTTCTGGCATCCCAGACCTTTCCTGCCCCAAATCTCTGCTGCCTCCCTTCCCCCGCACTCAACATACCCAAACCCTCTGTCCCCCTCTTACACCCATACCCCCCTCCCAGCTCTGGCACTCCAATCTCCTGTTCCAGATCACAATCCCCTCCTACCTTAGGTCACATCCCAAACCCCTGCATTTCAGTCCCCTGCCCTAGGTCACAATCGCCTGCTTCATCCCAACTTCCTCCCAGATTCCAATCACTCTCCTGCACCCCAGTTCCTTACCCCAAGCTCCCTTCTGCACCCAACTTCCATCCCAGACCCCACATTACCATTAATATCATGGAAGAGTGTGGCCCTCAACCACTTTCCAAAATCTTGGAGTGGCCCCCCGTCAAAAATTATTGCCCACCTCTTGTGTCTGTGAAGGTAAAGGAGTGCAGGAAAAATCCGATTTACAACCTCTTGGCAGGCTGCTCAGTCCTGCCCACAGATACACTGGTCCAGCAAGCAAGGGAGATCACACATCTTGGAACAGGAGGGAAGCAGAGGTTGATGTCTGCCTGTGCCAAGGGATACCTTCATGCCCTGTGCAGCCACTGGAAAAGCATATGAGGAAGCATGGGTACATATTTTGGGGGCAACATAGCTTTGCAAGGGTTTGTTCCTTGCTGCTGAATGTCATTAGCTGGTCATTGCTGTGACGTTGCACATATTTTAAGACAATTAAAACAAGGCACCTCCACTGGGTGATCACCAGGTGTTAGGTTTTTGCAGAAAGATAGCCACAAATTATGTGGTCATTGTACAATTTTCTGTCTTCAGTATTCGCTCATCTTCAGAAACTTATCAGGAGAACTTAAGGTACGAATTCTATCACTGGTTCATGAAAGTCTGTTTCCTCATTCAGAAGTTCTGAAGCCACTGCAGGACATCCCAGGTTTCCAAAACAATTCCAGTTTTTCAAAACTGCTGGTTCTCAGATACTTGACTGCATTACAATTAATGGTATAATTATATAGCCTAAATATTCTTCAGTATGTACATGGATTGGGGCATCACATTTAAATTGTATTTAGAAACAAATTTAGGTTCAGCACAACTAGCTGAATTGTATTTGAAAACTCTTATCTTATTCAAGCTTTCATAATTTGTAACTATTGTGTTTCACACTGCTGCATGAGATAGATATGAATGCAAAAGGAACACCAATTATAACAAAACTTTTACCTGCTTATATTCTCCAAAAAATCAACAAAGTGGAAAGTGTCTAAAAACCATCCATAATTTTCAGCAGTAGCATTGATTTTTTTCCCAATTAAATATTCAGTTCATGGCATTCTAGGGGAAGACAAACAAAAAACTTGAAAACAGCTATATGATTCATTTACCATGCAGCTATATGATTTTTTTGATCCAACCCTTTTTCAAGAATGTCTCAAATAATTCAAATATTCTCTTCCATACATGTACAAGTGGAAACACTGGGGAATGATTATTATGTTTCAGCTTACAACTAAGCGTACATCTACACAGCACACTTATTTTGAAATAAGCTATTCTGGAACAAATACTCCGAAATAGCATGTCTACACTACAGGGAAACCTCAAAATTAGTCTGAGGCAGGCTTTCCTAATGTGGATGTGCTACCTCGATTTAGAGCCCTAGGAAGCACTGGGGAGTAATTACTAGTACTATTCCAAAATTCAGAATAGGTATTATTCCTCATGGAATGAGGTTTACAGAAGTCAGAATAAGTCATCCGTTATTGCAAATTTATTTCAAAATAACGGAATTGCTGTGTGGGTGCTTGCATTGTTATTTCGGAATAACAGCCATTATTCCAAAATAACGCTGCTGTATAGACGCAGCCTAAGAGTAGAAATTTTCCCTGTGAGACTTTTCAGACTGCCACAAGAGGACACAGAAAACTTCTTTCTCATTCCCAGTCCACCTATGCACCAATCGGGCATTCTTATGGATGAGCATTATTTTGAGCTGCAATATTAGAGAAACAACTTACAAAAATATTGGTGCTCCAAAATTACTGCTTCGGGGGCCTGCTTAATAACCTACCACATCTACATCTACAATTATGTTGGTAACATGTGTGGGAGAAAAATCAAATAACTCCAATTGTGTCTAAGGGGGGACTGTGCAGAAATCAAAACTCTCTAAAAGAAAACTGCTGTAAGGGTTAAAAGTTTTCCAGACCTCTCTCCCTGTAACAGAGAGAAATCAAATTAACTCTAATCAAGACCCTTACAATGCCTCCTATCTCAAGTTCATGGATACTCCTAGTCTGTCACAATTTGTCATGTACAGGCAGTCCCCGGGTTACGTACAAGATAGGGACTGTAGGTTTGTTCTTAAGTTGAATTTGTATGTAAGTCGGAACTGGTACATATTGTAGGGGAAACTCTAGCCAAACATTTTTTTTAGTTTTGGATAGCATAGGGAAAGGTTAACTCCCCTCTAATGTTTGTTTTGCTGTCTGTTCCCCTGTTCAGAAGATTTCACATCTATTTCTGTCCCTGTGACAAACTCAGGACTAAAGGAGTAACTCATCAAATACCAAACAGCTCTGCACCATGCTTTGAGCTAATAGCTTTATTTCCACACACCACCCAGGGTTCTAGGAGGAGGGTCCTTTTTTTGCTAACACAATGAGGCCAGCACTTTGTTTGTTTTGGTGGAGTCTTTGTTTGCCCAGGGAGCCCAGCATGTATAGGGGGAGGAGGGGCGGAGAGGCTGCTTTTGTCTGCTGTTCGGCAGCCTGTTGCTCAGGGGAGGGGGCAGCCTGTTGCTGGCAGGGGGGGGGAGGGGGGAGGCGTGCAGGATGCGAGGCCGCGGGGGGGGGGGGCAGCGGGCGTGGGGAGGCACTTTTCCTCTGCCCAGCAGCTCTGCGGGATCCCTGTCCCTGTGGCCAGCTGCTGCAGGCAGAGGCCAGTTGGAGCCGGCCGAAGAGGAGGAGGAGGTGGATTCTAGGACCCAGGTGAACGAGCCCCGGGGACGCTGCTGCGCTCCGGGAGCCCGGCATGTATAGAGGGGAGGAGGGGCAGAGAGGCTGCTTTTGTCTCTTCGGCAGCCTGTTGCTCAGGGGAGGGGGCAGCCTGTTGCTGGCAGGGGGAGGCACTTTTCCTCTGCCCAGCAGCTCTGCGGGACCCCAGTCGGAGCCGGCCCGAGGAGGAGGAGGATCCTAGGACCCAGGTGAGCGAGCCCGGGAATGCTGCTGCGCATGTGCGGGAGTTGCCTCACCCCGTTCGTATCTAGGGATCCGACATAAGTCGGATCCATGTAAGTCGGGGACTGCCTGTAAACCCTTATCTTTGTCACAGTTTGCCTTGTAGACTCCTCCACTCAAGTTCTCATGTGGCTTTGTGTACTGTAAAAACTTACTTCTAGCACTCCTGGTGTGAACAGAAACATCTCAGAGTACTTCTGCTGAGACTTTGATATGTTCAAGAAAAACAATCAACAACTGAGCTGTCTGAACATACTGTATAAAGAATCCCTCAATCTGTCTGTCAGTGCTGCTTTCACTCTTGGTGTGCATCATAAAGTTTTTCCTTCTAGATTTCTCTCCTGCCTCACTGATTTGACCTCCAGCCTCGGACCCTTCTGGGGGCTCTGTACCCCAGGGGAGCGAGATTTCCCCCACACATGTGCTTGAAGAAAGTACAAACTGCTTCATATTGAACGGAGCAGCAAAGATATGGCCTACTCTAAGCATACTTGTCCTGTATAGATAAAATGGCTTAAGGAGGTTCTTGAGCCATAGCCAATATATCATCCAGCACACCACTGATGGAAGATTTTGCCCTTTAGGGATGTAGTCAGGCAATTTATTGTGCAATATTTGTTTCCTTTATTAATCTATTTTATTTACTGCTTGCTTAGATCCTTCAGATGTGATATTTCAAATTAAGGTGCCACTTCTAAATGCTGGATCAAGATCTATCAATAAATTGAAAACTTATGAAACATGCTAAAAATACCTTCTCTGGATTCTTGCCATTCAAGGAAGACATTGCCAGAGGCTGTTTTAAAACATCGCAAATTTCTACCATTTGGGTTCATATATTTGAAAAATCAATCTACTACTAAAGAGGTCTCCAAAATGTCATAGGTTACACTAATGTGGATAGGTGAAAAACAAGAAACTCTGAATCAGCACCATCTTAGGGAAAAAAACAACAGAAATCAGAATATATTCAATAAAGTCATATTTCATCTAGCATATGAAAGTTCCACTTGGAGACAAAACAATAGAACTAGAGCCATATAGTCATTTGCCCTGATATATATCCTTAATTACATTAAAATTCCAGTTATGTAAGAACATAAAAACGGTCATACTGGGTCAGACCAAAGGTCCATCTAGCCCAGTATCCTGTCTGCTGGCAGTGGCCAATATCAGAGATGCCCCAGAGGGAGGGATCACGACAGGTAATCCTCACATGATTCCTACCCTGTCACCCACCTCCAGAGAAACAAAGGCTAGGGACACCATTCCTACCCATCCTTGCTAATAGCCACTAATGGACCTAAACTCCATGAATCTATCTAGCTCTTTTTTGAACCCTGTTAAAGTTCTAGCCTTCACTGCATCTTCTGGCAAGGACTTCCACAAGTTGACTGTGCACTCAGCAAAGAAAAACTTCCTTTTGTTTGTTTGTTTTAAACCTGCTGCCTATTAATTTTATTTGGTGACGCCCTAGTTCTTATATTGTGGGAATAAGTAAATAACTTTTCCTTATTTATTTTTTCCACACTAGTCGTGACTTTATAGACCTATCCTATCCCCCTTAGTCTCCTCTTGTCTAACCTGAAAAATCCAAGTCTTTTTAATCTCTCTTCAGGTGGACCTGTTCCAAACCCCTAATCATTTTTGTTGCCCTTTTCTGAACCTTTTCCAATGCCAATATATCTTTGATGAGATGAGGCAACCACATCTGTATGCAATATTCAAGATGTGAGCATATGATGGTTTTATATAGAGCCAGTAAGATATTTTCTGTCTTATTCTCTATCCCTTTTTTAATGATTCCTAACATTCTATTTGCTGTTTTGACTGTCGCTGCACACCGAGTGGATGTTTTCAGAGAACTATCCACAATGACTCCAAGATCTTTCTCTTGAGTAGTTGTAGCCAAATTAGTCCCCATCGTATTGTACGTATAGTTGGGATTATTTTTTCCAATGTGCATTACTTTACATTTATCAACATGAAATTTCATTTGCCATTTTGTTGCCCAATAACTTAGTTTGGTCAGATCTTTTTGAAGCTCTTCACAGTCTGAGTTGTTCGTAACTATCTCGAGCAGTTTGGTATCATCTGCAAAGTTTGCCACCTCACTGTTCATCCCTTTCTCTAGAACATTTATAAATAAGTTGAATAGGATGGGTCCTAGGAGAGACCCTTTGGGGACCCCACTAGTTACTTCTCTCCACTCGGAAAACTTAATTTATTCCTATCCTTTGTTTCCTGTCTTTTACTCTGTTATTAATCCACAAAAGGACCTTCCCTTTTATTCCATGACAAATGACTTTACTTGAGAGCCTTTGGTGAGGGACCTTGTGAAAAGCTTTTTGGAAATTTAAGTATACTATATCTACTAGATCCCCCTTGTCCACATGTTTGTTGATCCCCTCAATGTACTCTAGAAGATTAGTAAGGCATGATTTCTCTTTACAGAAACCATGTTGACTTTCCCCCAACAAATTATATTGATCCATGTGTCTGAAACTTGTATTCTTTATTACAGTTTCAACTAATTTACCTCATACTGAAGTTAGACTTACCGGTCTGTAATTGCCAGGATCACCTCTAGAGCCCTTTTAAAATATTAGCGTCACATTAGCTATCTTCCAGTTATTACGTATGGAAGCTGATTTAAAGGATAGGTTACAAACCACAGTTAATAGTTCCGCAATTTCCCATTTGAGTTCTTTCAGAACTGTTGGGTGAATGCCATCTGGGCCCAGTGACTTCTTACTGTTAAGTTTATCAATTTGTTCCAAAACCTCCTCTAATGATACCTCAATCTGGGACAAATCCTTAGATTTGTCACCTAAAAAGAATGGCTCAGGTTTGGGAATCTCCCCAATAGCTTCAGCCATGAAGACTGAATCAAAGAATTCATTTAGCTTCTCCGCTATGACTATCATCTTTGAGTGCTCCTGTAGCATCTCGATAGTCCAAAGGCCCCACTGGTTGTTTAGCCAACTTCCTGCTTCTGATGTACTTAAACATTTTACTGTTACTTTTTGAGAGTTTGTCTAGCTGTTCTTCAAACTTCTTTTTGGCTTTTCTTATTATATTTTTACACTTAATTTGACAAATTTTATGGTCCTTTCTATTTTACTCACTAGGATTTGACTTCCACTTTTTAAAAGATATCATTTTATCTGTCACTGCTCCTTTTTCCTGGTTGTTAAGCCACCATGGCACTTTTTGGTTCTCTTACTGTGTTTTTTGTCACTATACCTTTTAATTTCCGTTTAAGTAACTTTCTCATTTTTGTGTAGTTCCCCTTTCTGAAATTAAATGCCACAGTGTTGGGCTACTGAGGTGCATATATTTATTTATTTGTTTGTTAAATATATGTATATTTGTTTCATAATCATTTTATACACACTTTATCTGACCATATTCTTGTCTTCACATGTGTAACTACAGAGTGGGTGGAAGCATGGGAAGAAATAGCTGGGACTGAGATATGGAGCTGAGGGGATAGGGACTGAGACTAAGATAAGGGCAGGCTGGAAAAGGCAAGGGCAATATGGTCTGTAACCACTTAGCACTTGGAGCAGACCTAATAATTCTATATTCAAAGCAGGGTTTGAATGATGTGCAGTCAATAAGACACAAGGGAGCCACACTTTGTACAAAGAAGATAAAACAAAAAAATAGTAAACAGCTGCTCATTAACTGAGCACCATACATTCTGTACACTGAATGAGGCAGGCATCCTGACTAAAAGACAATATGTGACAATGTAATTGAAGTCTGCTTCATAATGTATAAGGGGGAGACAAATTAAGGCTGTTTAGACTATTCTGATTTTAGCTTTTCCTAATCTTTTAGTGATTGACTTTGCAACCTTCTGATTCTTTTAATGAACATTTTAATATGTAGTTAATATATTAAACAGTCTGCCAACTATTAATGTCTCAGGTGAGTGGTGATCTGTATTAATTTTTTTACATTTAAAAAAGCCAATATTTTTAAAATTATTCTGTATTACCAAATGTGACCCTAGTTAGCACTACTATTATCAGCATCTTCTTCCTCCTTTTTAGCTATTATCTCCATATTATATGAAGTTGTGAGTAATTTTAAATTAGACAGAAAACTTTTGAATATGGGGTTATGTCTTCCTACGTGTTTGCATTATGCCTAGTACTGGGGACTTTAGGTGTTACTAAACTATATAAAATAGTAATAACTTACAGATAACCTGCATAAAATATATTTAGAGTACTTAAATCTTTATGGCATCTCTCAGAGATGAAAGAAAACTCTATACACCAATGACACTAATCCATTCCTTGTTTACTGACCCACATTCCTCCAGATAGTTTCACAAACTGCATGTCCGTGAGTACTGAATTTATCATTTTAATCTGTATTAGCCAAATGTATAAAAAGAAAAAAAATCACTGCAAGGCAGAAAGATCCCTACTAAATATGTAATCCTGTACAGTGTTTGTCCCACTAAAAACATGATACATCCTGCAACACTTGTTCTTGATGGAATTAAGATGCTCAGACCTAACCTCCCACTTTCAAGGGAATCAAATCCCTTTGGAGGGATTGTGTCTTTCTGTGTTGGTAGACAGTGCCTAGCATATTACATACACTGCCAGAACACAGAGCCACACAAGATAAGAAACTATGTTCCAGTATTGGTGAACTCAACCACAGTATGTTTTAGTAACTTGTTTTCTCCACCAAGAGAAATTGTTGATACATTTTAAATTTTGCTTCCTGAGATTTGATTCTTGTTTTTAAGGTTGGGGTGACCTATATAGAAAAGACAAAGTCTCATTAGCAGAGTTCTGCTGTGCTCAGAACTGGCAGTAATTGATGAGCAGAACCCAGTGCAGCAGCAGCACCCTGCAGTTTCAAAGCCAAATGGAAAGTGCTTTTTTGTACTAAGACAAGAACGGTGGTGTCTTTTCAAGATCTTTGAATAAAATGTTTGGTAAAAATGTGAAGTTCTATTATATAGAAATGAACGGGATTAAAAAATCATTAAGACAGAGGTTGTTATCCTCCTAACCCCTTTTCTAACCACTCACGCATACAAGTCACTAAAACTGCAGGCAATCTTTCTGAAGCACTGCTTCCAGAGCTCATGTATTTACTATGGAAAGAAAACAATTTATTTTGACAGTGTGTAAGGTGGGGAGCTGGCCCATGAGCAGACAAGGATGTGTTCTACAAAAGGGAGACAATGTTGAAGTCCATATTCTTAGCAGATCCCTGTGCACCACAGGAGTATAAAGTTACAATATACTTTACATTGGGATGGGCAAAAGTGCCTCTGCAGGCCAGATCTGGCTCACCAAGAAGATCCGGCCCGCGGAAGTCCTGTCGCTCCCCCACCCTCAAGCCAATTGGGGTTTGGGGGTGGGGGACGCACAAATCTTCCTCCCGCCCTGTGAAGTGCAGCATGCTCCTCAAAGTACTACACGCTCCTCGCAAGGCAGGAGGAGACATCACACGCTCCCCTGCCCCCAAACCCTGATTGGCCTGGGGGCAGGAGAAGCACACAGTTTCCTCTGCCCTTCCTCACCTACGAGGAGTGCATGGCACTTCAAAGTGCCGTATGCTTACGCAGGGCGGGGGCAGGGCAAAGGAAATTTCGCACAGCTCCCCCACCCCCAGGCCCTGATTGGCCTGGGGGCAGGGAGCGTGCCTGGAGCCTCCTCCCGCCCTACCTGCGCCCTGCAAGGAGCACACGGCAGGACACAGCACAAGTAAGCTGCATAGGTGCCTAGTGGGAAGGGGGGCAAAGGGGCTCACCTTCCCCCAGACCAATCATGGTCTGTGGGTGGGGTAGCCCAGAAGCATCCTGGTCCCGCCCCTTCTGGTTTAGGCCCCGCCCCTTCTGGGTGACCTGAGAGCATTTACAAACTTTTTGAAGTGGCCCCCAGTCAAAAATTATTGCCCACCTCTGCTTTACACACATTCCTGGACCTGATTATCTAAAAGGGCACAGCAGAGGTTTGAAGATCTTAAGTAAACAAATATATGGACTGTGTTCAACCAACAGCCCCATAACTGGGATTATGTCTAAGCATTGCTTGTTCCATCAAACTGTTTTGTTCTGGTGGCCAAACGGATCAAGAGCCTAGTCATCACCTTATCAAATGTTTTCTGCTTGACTAGCACACAGAGAGCTGAATGGGGCAGGGAATCTGCCTTTAAGCCTGGTTGCAGTCCTCTTAGCCTTTTTGAAATAATCCTCTTTATTTTAGGTGGAAAAGATAGATGGAACACAAGAACCTTTTTCTGCCTTCTCTTGGGATCTGATGTCCATTGGTCATTGTTGTGCATTCAAAATCTGATCATAAGACACACAGCACCTCTTGAGACAGGCTGAGTTTCCTTTCCATTCCCTGTGCTCTCATAAAAACTGTTCTATGACTCACATCTTTCATTTGGTTTTGCATTAAAGAGCTGAGGTACCGAAAAAGTAATCATTTTTTCCCTATATAAAATATCTCCTTTTTCTTGGCTGCCTCTAATAAGTCTATCTTCCTCCTTATCTGATACTAGAAGATTTACCTAGCATTGATTGGGTCCTTCACTCAAATAATTTTTGTTTTTTGGAAAATAAAATTAAAATGTACATGCTTCATTTAAATCATTGATCTGGTGTGGGGCTGGGGATGAGGGGTTCAGTTTACAGGCTGCCCCGAGAAGAGAGGATTACCCCAGCCCTCTCACCGCAGCAGTATGGGGTCAGAAGAGAAGCATCTCTCCTTGGCTGCTGCATCTCCAGTGGGCAGTCCAGGGAAGGGGTGCATGTTCTCTGGTTGGGGCAGGTCCAGGTTTGTCTGCCCCCCCTGCTCTCCCCAGCTAGAGTAAAGAATACAGCAAAATGTGCACTTTCCCCTTGCTCCTTGATGTAGGTGAACAGCCAGCAATGTTCCCATATGAATCAGAAAGGAGGGAGCTTCAGTCCTCTCTGCCCTCCCTAAAGGGCAGCTGGAGAGGGGAAGGTTGGCGCTGGGGCAGTCTTGGATGGTAGTGCACACCCCAAGCCATGTAAGACTTGTAAAAATAGAACTATCTGAATCTTATTTGGGAGATAAAGCAATATGCCATATTTCCTGTGAAAGCAAAATTCATTTATTATCCCTAGCTACTAAAATTATCCACTACAGATACACACAACCATACAGATGGGATAGAATTACCAGCCACAGTTGCTCATTGTGATGGAGTGTCAGTACCTTGCTGGTTACTATGCTTGGGCTGTGGATGACCCCTACTGGCCTCTATCTGTAAGCGCTGCCCAGTGGCGGGCACCTTGAGGGCCCCCATGACAGTGACTGAACCGGAAGGAACAAAGGAAGTGAGTGTTGGGGGGGGAAGGGCAGTCTTTGGCTGGAACCATGAAGGAGACGGACTAAGGAGGGGGCTCGGAGTCTAGGGGCCCAGGCACCCCATTTCCAGGGGTCTGAGGCATCCATCCTGGCCCTGACTCCTGTAGCCACATCATGTCTACACTGTGCTGTATCCTGGAGAAGCAATAAACCCTCTCTATTCTACTGGCTGGCGGATCCTGTTCTTGCTGCTATGGGGCTGCAGGTTCGGGGGGGAACCCCAACATACCATCACACTCATGCTATTCCATTGACCAAGTAGTCTAGACACGAGGAGGGGAGCCAGTTCATGTCAGTGCTCACTGATGCTCCTGGATGATGACTGTAGAACTCAAAGATCCAATTTTATGGCTTTGCACCATCTCTTTATATGTTTTAGTCCACAGATCTTGCCTGCCCCACTCAGGGCACTGTATGACCATGAGTCATCAGTTAACAATAGATGGGACTTCGATCTTTTCTTGGTGGAGCTTTTGTCTCTCTTTCTTGGTGGATTCTTTTGCAGGGCTCACTTACATTGTTTTCTGGCTATCAAGATGGTGCTGGCAGCTGGTTGTTCAGGCAGGCTGCTTCAGGGACTGATCCCTTTGTGTACACACATCTACAATCACACTTCTAAATGAGATTATGGACACATATCTAACTTTAAACAGAGTCGTAGTAGTACAGAGTTTAAAATGGGGTTTCAGATGCAATATGGAGTTATTTCTAATTACAACGTATTAACAGTTTAAAATGGGGTTTTAGTTACAATATCTGATTCTTACACGGTAATTCCTAACAGGCTACATGTTCATCCAAAAGCGGTTACATTTCATGAAGTTACATAATGTCATATCAGTGGATATAATTCATGAAAAAGGTGGTTTAATTCTTCAGCCCTACAGCCAGCCCCTTTCACTTGCCTGGTGGATTCTGTCTCTTTTCTCTATGGTTTTTCTGAGACACAGTCCCATTCCAGGCATATCCTACTTTCCTGGCACACTGAACCATTACCTCTTTTTAAGTTATGTTAAGAGGAAGCTGCATACCAACTTTGGTGGTTCTAGCTCTTATCATTTAGGAGATCTTGAACAAACAGACTCACAAACAGATAGGCTCTCTCAGGGTATGTCTACGCTACAGCACTAATTCAAACTAACTTAATTCGAATTAGTTAATTCGAACTAAGCTAATTCGAATTAGTGCATCTAGACCTAAAAACTAATTCGAATTAGTGTTTTGCTAATTCGAAATAGCATGTCCACATTGAGTGGACCCTGAAACGAAGTTAAGGCAGGGCATCAGGTTAGGATTTAGAGTGTGGAGCTGCTGTCTCAGGCTAGCCGAGGGCTGTGCTTAAAGGGACCCGACACCCACCCCAGACAGACAGTTCTCAGGGTTCCCCGCTTGCTCGTCTACCTCGATGAGGGACAGCAAAGCAGTCCTGTCTTGGAGTGCCCTGAGTGCCCACACTCGGCACATCACAGCACTCGGCCATCAGCCCGGCTGCACTTGCCACAGGCTGCCATCGGGGGGGAGGGTGTCAATCGGGGGGCTCTCAGAATCCAGGAGGCCCTGCAGGCGAGCTTCCACCCTGAGGAGCCCGCAGAGCCACCCCAGTCCTCCCCATTGGGGATGCATGCCCCATTCCTCCCTCACCTCCTTCCACTTACCCCTCCCTAGCCCCTCTTCCTGATGAAAAAAATAAAGGACATATGTGTTCAAAAATAGAAACTCTCTTTATTGAACAAAACTCGGGGAGACTGGGAAAAGGAGGTGGGAGAGGGAAAGAGAAAGGGTGGAAGAGGGGAAAATGAAAACCTGGGAGGAGGGAGCTGGAAGGGGGAGGTGAAGTATAAAACTATGGTACGCCATATCTTTGGTACTATGTACAGATGTGGTCTCCTTACCTCAAAAAAGATATTTTGGCCTTGGAAAGGGTTCAGAAAAGGGCAACTAAAATGATCAGGGGTTTGGAACAGGTCCCATATGAAGAGAGGCTAAAGAGACTGGGACTTTTCAGCTTAGAAAAGAGGAGACTGAAGGGGGATATGATAGAGGTATATAAAATCATGAGTGGGGTGGAGAGGGTGAATAAAGAAAAGTTCTTCATTAGTTCCCATAATAGAAGGACTAGAGGACACCAAATGAAATGAATGGGTAGCAGGCTTAAAAGTAATAAAAGAAAGTTCTTCTTCACACAGCACATAGTCAACCTGTGGAACTCCTTGCCACAGGAGTCTGTGAAGGCTAGAACTATAACAGAGTTTAAAGAGAAGTGAGATAAAGTCATGGCGGTTGGGTCCACGGAGTGCTATTAGCCAGAGGGTAGGAATGGTGTCCCTGGCCTCTGTTTGTGGAAGGCTGGAGCTGGATGGCACGAGACAAATTGCTTGGTCATTGTCTTCGGTTCATCTCCTCCGGGGTACCTGGTGCTGGCCGCTGTCAGCAGACAGGCTACTGGGCTAGATGGACCTTTGGTCTGACCCAGCATGGCTGTTGTTATGTTCTAAGCTCAGGGTCGGGGGTCTCACTGGACCAACTTGATTTTCATGCAAGCCTGCTCCTGTGTTTGCATGTGGCCTTTGGTGGCCAAGCTGGCAGCTATCCTGCCCTAGACGGCCGCATTCCTGTGCCTAGTGCGGAGGTCGTGGACATTGGAGGCCTCCCCCCAAACCTCGATGAGCTCCACGATGTCCGCACTAGACCAGGTGGGCGCCCACCTCTTGTGGCCCCAGGCAGGCTCCTGGGAGCCGCCAGCCTGGTCCTGGGAAGAGGCGGAGGGCTGGGTGGCAGTGGGTGGCTGGCTCATGCTGTGCCAGGTGCAGGGTCTGCTGGCTGGGTGCTGGCAGGCTTGCAACTGGAACGAGCACCGTAGCCAAACTGTGCCCCTTTAAGAGCTCCGGGGCCAGGAGGGGGGTAAAAAAGTTTCCTTGGTTTGGCCCAGAGTGGCCACCAGGGCAAGCTGGGAAGGGCTAGCCTCCAACTAGTTTGAATTAAGTGGCTACACAGTCCTTAATTCGAACTAGGCGTTAGTCCTCGTAGAATGAGGTTTACCTAGTTCGAATTAAGCAGTAGGCTAGTTTGAATTAAGTTCGAACTAGAGGTTTGCATGTATAGACACTATGAAAGTTAATTCGAACTAACGGCTATTAGTTTGAATTAACTTTGTAGTGTAGACATGCCCTCAGTTATATATTAGATAATGACCACACAACCTTACTACCTATATTTTCTCTCATTCTAGCAGAGAACTCTCTCATGAGGGGATCTAGAATAAGCATGGAATACAGAAATTCCTTTTGCCTTCATAATGTCCAGCACTTTATAATCAGAAATTTTCAGTGAAACTTATTAAATGTGCTCCCTCCTCTCTTCCAGGTATACCTGAGATCCATGCATCAGTTCCCAATATATGATTTGCTAACATTTTCATTTTTATATACATTAGGCCTCCATTAACTTTTACTACACACTAATTTTTTTATATTCTCCTTACATATTAATTAATTTTCTATAATTTCCACTCTTTTGTATTCCATCAACCTTAGTTGCTTAAATTCCTATTTTGAGTACAAGATAAAGGATTTATTCCATACAATCAATTTTACAATTGAGTTGTCCTAAAGGGAGACAATAATGATACTCTCATGTGTTTCCTGGTCATTTGAGTTGGGAAGACAGCAATGACACAGGTCCTTCACCCTCGAAGCTGATGATCATGGCATTAAGAAGACAATTTAATCATTTTTAGACTTGCTTTTTGCAATTTTTGCTCTCTTAACTAGACCTGTAGGAATCCATTTACCCACAGAAGTAGTTTCAGTTCTTTATTCTCCTGCATTTGTCCTGATTGGTATTTGAATTCTTACCTCAAGAACACTCTTGACCAGAAAAAACAACAAGAAGGAAGTGCATCCTACCAATATCATATGTACTAGAAGAACAGGACTTTCAGAATTCAATAATTATGTTTTTGCCTCAAAATTGGTCCCCAGCTCTGTGTGTGTTATTGCTCTCCAAATATTTCCAACTGGATCTTTACATTCTCTGTACTTTGACTCCTTCCCACATACTTTAAAAGCCTTTTCTATAACAATCTGCCCCGATCGGTCACTCAAAATCACTAACTGGTCTACATGTCAAAATCACACCTAAGATGCTCTCTCTGCATCTGACAAATAAAACAGCCATTTGTGACTTCAGAGGGACCTCACATGAAGTTCTTAGATCTAAAAAACAACTGATGCTACAATCTCTCTAGGAAACAGCATTACAAACATCATTAAACACCATTACCTGCTACTGAGCTTAGGGGATCTCTACTAGCTATTAGCCATTCCTATACTCTGCACTTGAGGATCTCTTCTTTACCATGTAAGAATAAATGTACATTTCATATCTTTACCACCGTTACACTGCAGTTTTCAACTGGGGAAGGGCACAAACAGGATTCAGGGGGTCCACTGGCCACTCTGTGCACAGCAGGAATCCAGCCAGATGCCCCCAGCTGATATCTAGGACTGGAGCAGCTCTGCAGCCAATACCTCAATTAACCTGACATCGAGACCTGCAATCTACCCCTTCGATAGGCAGCTCTCCCATGTGCTCTGAGAAGAGTAATAAAAACACTACACTACTCACGATCTATTTGTGATTAGGGGGGAAAAAATCCTTTCTTGCCCCTTAAAAGAGTGCTGGCCAAACCACAGCAGCATGGAAACCTATCAGGAAGAGGGAAACAAACAAGTAGGGGAGAGAAGAGGGGCAGAGCAGCAATGCAAACAGGTGCAAATGATAGCACAAGTCCTGGAGCTATAAGGTCTGGGACCAAGGACCCCAGAGGTGTCTTTCCCCTACCAGTCCAGTCAAATCTCAACTCTCTCAGCAAATGAGGATGGATTTTATTTCCTCTGCTAAACTTCAGCCCATTTCAATAAACTTTCCTGTTTAAGACTCTCTTCCCTCTCCCTCAATATTCCTGGAGCAACATGGAGATCTCCCAATTAAAATATTCTCTCACATAATAATGGAACTTAAAATCCTTAGTTTTTATTGAATTGTTCCTTCCCTTTGTGGTCTGGCTGCTAATACAGAAAATGCATGTTTCATGCTGTGCGAGAAACGAAGTAGAATAGTTCTGTATTGCATTAAAAGACTATACAGCACTCAAAGACAGACATTAAATTAAAGTTCAAAAGTGGAGAAAAAGTGTATTAAAAGAATGGATCTAAAAAAGAAATAGAGCAATGATGAAAAGATTCTACCTGCTTCTTTTTTAACAAATGTTTCCTTTAGTAGTACACAAGGAAATATTAAATACTTTCCAAAAAGAGGGAAAAATTTCTAAAAATATTACAAAGAAAATATGTTAAGCTGCTTTTCACTAGTATCAAATTATGCATGCAATGTGTCCATATTATCAGACAAGAACATAATTTATCTTGCAAAACAAGCTTTCTTTTTAGGTTGAACTAAACCAGTCAGATCCCATATTATGGCACGTCTCCCAAAGCTGTTGTGTAATGTGACCCTTGTAATGCTTGTTCCTGCAGAACTTGTGAAATCCTGAAGCAACAGAAAACTGATCAGATCAATTAAGAAGAAAATTACCCAGCACTAACAGCCTGTCACAAATGCTTCATACTGTCAGGGAAAATGTTACTAATCCAAATTCATTTGCAATCCACATCTGGAAAGTCTTCACGAAGATTATGTCTTCATCATTAAACTCACAATCATCAAATAGAAAAAAAGCCCATATTGATGCTGTTAACTGAGTTTAGGCATTTCCAGAAAGTTCCTTTTGAGTATGTTGACTAAACAAAAAGCAATGGTGAATAAAGAAACAACAAGAGTCTGTTTGGCTGTGTCTAGACTACATGTCTCTGTCGTCAGAGGCATGTAGATTAGACACATAGGCAAAGGCAAATGAAGCCGCGATTTAAGTGATCGCAGCTTCATTTAAATTTACATGGCTGCCGCGCTGAGCCGACAAACAGCTGATCAGCTGTTTGTCCGCTCAGCGCGCTAGTCTTGACGCTCCCCTGCTGACATCAAAGCCCTTTGTCGGCAGCCCCGTTATTCCTCGTGGGATGAGGTTTACCGGGGCTGCCGACAAAGGGCTTTGATGTCGGCAGGGGAGCGTCCAGACTAGCGCGCTGAGCGGACAAACAGCTGATCAGCTGTTTGTCGGCTCAGCGCGGCAGCCATGTAAATTTAAATGAAGCTGCGATCATTGAAATCGCGGCTTCATTTGCCTTTGCCAAAACAACAAATCTACATGGCTCCGTCGACGGAGCCATGTAGTTTAGACGTACCCTTTGAGAGCCACTTATGAAGCATCTACATACAGCTATTTTTGCTTTGGGCTTTCAAATACAGAAGAACATGGATCTTAATAAGTACACAGTGATACTTTATGCATGCATAGAGCCTTAAATCACAGTTTCACAAAACTGGTGTTCTTGCACATTTAAAAATGCTCAGGGGACAAGAACACTGACAAAAGGAAGAATTAAGACAATTAAATGGAAAAAGCACCTATCACTTAAATGAAGTATATAACTGAAAGATCTGTTATGCTCAAAGAAATCCTGTTTACTCAACTAGAATTTGTTCAGAAATTAATCCAAGCCCACAAACGCCTTGCCAATAATGGTTTGGTTTTGTTCCCACTGTAGATTACTTGTTTATAGATGTTTTTCTAATATGTTAGCTAAATAGTGAACTTTTGGTTCTACTTGCAAATTGCATTTCTGCAGAGATTCCAAACCAATATTTGCTTTGGGTATTTGCTTTGCTTATTAGTAGCATTTACATGAGCATTGCACCCAATACTATGGTCCTATCAGGATGGCACTGTGCAAATATATATCTTAATCAAACCATTCTACCAATCAGTGGACAGAAGACTTTGATGGCTCTTTTTTCCCCTCAGTGAGTGACTAGCCCCTATTACCCTCATTAACTTCCCTAGCAGGAATCAGATTCCAACCCATAGCCTAAAACAATAATTCTGCATTTCTGGAGCCTTTGGCAGAAATCCAATTTATAAGCAAGGACCAACATTCCAGTTTTTGCCAGGGGATGGGGGAGTGAGCTCCAATAATCTAACAGCACCTTAACACCCAGTTTGACAGGTTTTATCTGGAGGAACTAACTGGAGGATCCTCTGGATTAAATACTGTGGATGCCAAAACTAAAAACTATATGAAAAGAAGCTCTGATGAAATGGCATGTCAAAGTATGATTGAATCAGACCAAAAGACTGTTTGAAAGACTTCTTCTGAGGCAGATCCTCTTTCCAACCTGGGAGCAGGCTATGTTACAAGGGGAGTAAATGCTAATAGCTATGAGTTATGGGTGGCCCTCTATTACTCCCCACACTTCTTTAATACATTCTGCTCAGCTACACAGAGTGGCCTGTTCTTTTTGAAGACAGAGTATAAGGACAAGCAGGCTGAGATCCTGAATTCTTCACCTTTTATACGTAAATCTTCAAGGCTCAGTACCACTTAGAGAACATGGAGCCATTCCTGTATCTGAGGCCAGCAGAGCATAAACTGAAGTAAGATAAATGTTCACACTCCTGAGGAAAGTTGAATTCATCTTTGGGATAGAGAAGACACTGGACAATGCATTACTTTTTATTGTGGAAACAAAAAAGGAGAAATCAGCAAATCCACTAGCTCCTACACAGACTTCACGGATGTACAAACCATCAGAAGTGCAGCTTTTAGCAACACCCAAAAATAAGAATAGGATCTCCAAGGGCTATGAACTACCTTTAGTCAGAAAGGAGGGATCCCTGATCTAGGTTTCGTTAGAATCTTTAATCCTGAAATCTTACTCTTAATATTAAAAGTCTTGTCCACACAAAGAAGCTTCACCTTGTTTAAATTGTTGCAGCTTTGCATGTGGATTATTTAAGTGTTTACAATTGGTTATATCAGTTTATCTTGCACCAACATAAAACCAATATAAAAGTCCATGCACAATAGATGCACCAAGGTAAAAGAGGCTTAAGGGGGGGGGAGGCCCACTGAGTACCTTCTTAATGTGTCCCTTATTGGGGTCTTTTACAATGTTAAGAAGGCAGGGTTTAGCAAGAGTGAAATCCTTATCTAATATCAAGAGCCTAACATTTTACTGCTTGAAAAAAATACTCAAAGTGAAATAGCAGATCTTGGCGACAGACAGCTTCTTCATCTCAGGTTGGAAGGCAGTCCCAGACATTTCAAGGCTCCACTCATACAAACCAAGCTTTTAGCTCTAGCTTTTTCTAGGGTAATGTTAGAAACTGGTCTTGGAGAAAAAAAGTTCCAGTAAGTGGCACAACATCCTGCTCAATGTTGCCACCTACCAAGCCAACTGGAAGCCCATAAGATCAACATTAGTTTGTGATCTACTCAAAACTCCTGGTAGGAATGGAAAGATGGCGACCAAAAAGGAGGCAGCCTCAAAATAGGGTTTTCATCTACTCCATGTCCACTCACAGGACCATTGACAACAGGGAGGGCAAAGGGGACTAGAGATTCAAAAGGGCCTGGGGCTTCTGGCTGCCACTACCACAGCAGCAGAAGCAGCTGGAGCTCCAGTCCCTTTAAATAACCCCCAGAAAGCTAGGCGGCATTCTTTGAGTAGCTCTGATATCTTGCAGATGGTTGGGGTGGAGGGCTACAGCATTGGATGCCTCCAATTCTGCCCCTTCCAGAAGTACGGAGCCAGCCACCCCATCTCTCCCCTTCCACCACCACCTTGCCCAAGGGTCCAGCAACTCTGTCAGCTTCCTTGTCAACTTGTCTGTACAGTGCTGATACTCAAATAATGTGAGCTATTACCTCTTAAATGCAGTGATGTATTAGAGAGTATAATGACATGCCTGAATATAAAATAGAAATACGTGCTATGATTATGGCCCTACCAAATCCACAGCTGTGAAGAACACATCTTGGACCATAAAATCTGGTCTCCCCCATGAAATCTGAACTTGTGTACTTTTAACCTACACTCAGACTGGAGGTCCTGATCCAGAAGGGACTGTAAGACTATCATAGGGATGTCAAATTATTGCCACCTTACTTCTTCAAGTGCTGCCGTCAGAGATGGATAGCTAGAGATGCCAACTCTCCCAGACCAGACAGACTGAATGTCCACGTCACAAATGGCACATGGTCAGTCCAGTTGGGAGAGTTGGCAATGTTAGCCACTGGAGAGAAGCAGTTGTTCACCAGACAGCAGCTTTGAAGGCAGTGCCACTGCCAGCACCAGTGCTGAAGTAAGGGTGGCCTGGCATGGTATTACCACCTTTACCTCCGTGCTGCTGCTGGTTGTGGCACTCCTTTAAGAGCTGTGTGACTGGCCAGCAGCCACTGCTCTCCTGTTGCCCAGCTCTGAAGGCAGCACAGAAGTAAGGAAGCATGGTAGCGGGGAGGGCCAGAGTTGCCTGCATATAGTGGGAGTTCATCCATACCTTTGGCTGTGCTCCAAGAGGCACCTTTACACTCCAATGTAGCTAGTGCCTAAGGCAAGGTAACCTACCCTGTATTTTTCAGTTTCTTTAGAACTTTAGAAGAAAAATTACCAGTGGAAACTAAATAGCCCCAATATACTCTGAGGACATAATCTCTTTTTAGTTTTGAGTTTATTTAAATTATGACTTTAGAAGAGCAGGGGAACAAAATAGTACAAATTACATGTGGGTGGCGAGATACTAAGATATGTTTAACAAAAGTATATTAGCAACTGCATACACCTGATTGAATAGGAAATCCATTACTGCCAGTAGATGTGGTGAGCTGTGCAAGGGGGAGGAATGCACTGTCATCAGAGAACTTACATTCCCTGTGCTTAGATACGCAACTGGGAATTTGTGCTGGTTAGCAGTACCTCCAAGTTAAAGTGCACTTTTATTCTGAAGTGCTAGAAATAGCAATTGTTCTTTGTTATTCTGATTACCAGCCCTGCAATCTCAGCATGGGATCTGGGAGTCATACTGATTTCTGTAATTTTAATGCACCATCACCAATAATAAAGATCCTGGAGACCAAATTATTTCCTCTATTATAGCCGTGCAACTCCACTGCTTTCAAAGGAATTACATAGCTGTGACTGATTGAAACTTCATGAACTCTTCTCATTAGTGTTATGTTTGCTACGCCAGGTTAACAGGAGTAAACAGCAGTTAAGACTTGTTTTTGTCACTCAAGTACATGCCTACACTTCTGCATACTTACTGAGAACTAATTTCAGAATAGAACTTCTCACCTAATCAATTTTAAAAATACAATATTTTGGTTCCAAGATTGTCAAAAAGATATAAAAAAGAAACTGAAAAATGTTAAGTGATTTTCAATGATTCTGTGTGTGCAGAAGAAAAATTGTATATTGGGAAGTAATTAATCTCCTGCATAATGTACAAAAGTATTTGCCTTCAACTCCAGAGGACTACCTGAATAATTCCAAAGAAGCACCTAGAAGTTTTCTTGCAGAAATTTCAAACATGAATAGCTTTAACAGGTTATTTGAGAACATGAATATATGCATTCACAGCACACATTATATATTACATATATCCACTTAGAATTAAGTCTTGATAGTATACAGTACAAGCGATCATATACAAGGGATCTAGATTGGGATAATCTAAACTATAGCAAAGAAAAACTGAATATTTTATTGTAGAAACCATTTCTTAAAAAAAAAAACAACTAAGAAGTAGGTTATGCCCATGTAAGTACCTAAATTCAGGTTTAAGTTCTTACCTTTAGGAACTCATGTTTGATATCTGGACTCATGGTCAAGAAGACTGCAATTAATTTCCTAATGTGAAAACTATGCTCCAACATACTTGTAAAATTTAGTGAAATCTCATTGGTTTTAATGAGATGAAGTAACTAATTCTTTACCACACAATGTGGTTTGTGTTGAGACAAAATAAGTATTTGGCTTGTTCTTCTGTGCTATATATTTGGTTAAATTTAAGAGGGTTTTTTTCCCTGAACAGCTGTTGATTCTTGCTAAGGATGTAAAATCTCATTTCAAAAGTTAACCGGTTAACCAGGATCCCACGGGTGGAGGGGCTGCTGGCAGTGCTCACCACATTAATTTCTCGACCCCCTTCTGGAAGGTAGCCTGCAGTCTTGTGCCTGTCACTGTGGCCAACTACAACCTCAGTCGAGCGCCTCATCTCAGGGGCAAGCCACAGCCCATATGGGCCACTCCTCGGTGTGACTAGGTGCAGTGCAAGCAGGGGAAGGGGATCCAGGCCCATCTACTACTCTGGGTCCTGTCCTACATCTCTACCCCCTCCCCCTTACTGCCTCCTGCTCCCCAAGCCACTTCCCCTGTGACCCATGCACCTTCTTGACCCGTATGTCAAGGCCTGCAGCCTAGCAGGTATCCAGTTGAAGCCTCTTTTGCTTTTCTCCCTGAGCCTGCCCAGCACTGCTCTATCCCAAGTGCTTGTCTGGGAACCAATCCTGCACCATCCCTGGTCAGACCCTAACGGCCCTTTGCTCTGCTGAGCAGCTCCTTATATATAGGGTGGCCCCAGAAACCTGCCTTCTGATTGGCCAGGGCTCTGCACATGCTCCCTACAATCTGTTTTTAACTCCTCCTGGCCAGAGTAGGACAGCCATCCCACTATACACTGGTGCATCATCAGACCATTGAACCACTCCAAGTACTTCATAGTTCTAATGGTCAATAAATACAAGCTTAATTGCCATTAGTATCAGTAAACACAGTGAACGAAGTGGCATGAACACTAGTATCTTTGAGAACATTAAACACCCTGATTACAACGGTTTTCACAGATTCAGATTCCAAAGCTAGAAGGACCAATGTGATCATGTAGTTAGACCTCCTACCAATACAAGCCATGGGACATTGCCAAAATAATTCCAAGAGCATTTCGATTAGAAAAGCACCAAATCTTTATTTTAAAATTCCCAGTGATGAAGAATCCATCTGTCCTATGATAAAATTGCTCCACTGATTAATTACCCTCTTAAAATATACACCTTTTTTGCAATTAGGGATGTTAAGAAGTTAGTAATTTGCTAATCTCGTAGTCGATTGAAATTCTATTGACTACATGATCAGCCACTAAGTGAAGGCAGCTAAAGCACTCAGTCCTGACTCACGTTGGGTTTGGGAGCTAGATCATGTTCCATCATTAAATATTTGTTTATAGATAGATACTTACAGACTGTAATCAAATCATTCTTTAAACTAAACCAGGGGTGTCCAAACTTTTTTCAAAGAGGGCCAGATTTGATGAAGTGAACATGCGCGAGGGCCGACCATTTTGCCTGACATTCTTTGAACCATTAACATTAAATGCAAATTAACTATTTTATGCAAAGTTTATTGCAAACGGCACACTTTTCATTTCGTCACATGGATGACAAATCTAAACAGGTGTTAAATCACTCTGCCTTTCATATCTGAAGGCCAGATGAAAAAAAAATCCAGGAAGCTGAAGTATATGTCAGGAACATTGTAAAGTACATTACATATTATTGGTAATAAAGGTTGTCTGTCAACTTTTAAGTTCAAAAAATATGAACAGGAACATAACACCAAGTATACATGTTGTGTCCAAATATATTTATAACTGATTTAGACCAACTGACATTAACTGAGATTTTACAATGTATTCATCTCAATACATATGGATTTGTTGGGGGCCATAAAAGATAGATATTGCCAAATTACCTGGGGGGCCGTATTAAACCGGAACACGGGCCGCAATTGGCCCGCGGGCCGGACTTTGGACATGCCTGAACTAAACAGATTGAACTCCTAGAGACTATCACTATAAGCAGGGGCAGGTGAGGATTTTGCAGGGCCCACGGCAGCACAATTTCACGCCCCCCCCCCCCTTTGACACAGTGCATGCGTGGGGTTTCTTTAAGCACGGGGCTCGGGGTGGCTGCCCCGCTCGCCCTGCCCTATATCCGCCACTGACTATAAGCAGTGTTCGCTGTAAGCTGTGTGCTTGTGTGGCTGCTCAGGAGAGATTCAAATGCTGCTCAGCTGAACAGCAGAGTGCCCACAGTTAGATTTTGTGTTTGTACTCGTGGTGCACATTCGCCGGTCCAGTATTTTCGGCTCCTGTCCGGTAAAAAAATTCAGAGAATACCGGACACCTGAGATATCTGGTATTTTCTGAATTTTCCCCCCTCCAGGAGGCAAAAATGCCGGGCACCTGGCAACCCTAAAAACACTCAGCGCCCAGCATCCCCCCTCTCTCCCTCTGGCCCCCAACGCCCCCAGTCCCCTCGACCCCAGCCCCCATGCTTACCTGGTTCCCCAAGGCTGCCGGCACAAAATGGCTGCTGGCCAAAAGACCTAGGGGAAGCAAAGACCTAGGGTTTCAGCCACCAAAACCCTCAAATCTTTTTCAGAGGCACTGCTTCCAGGATAGAGACCCCCATCCTCTAACTATGCCCTACATTCTTTATGTATCTAGGAACAAGTAAATATGAGTTTTAATACAGTTATATGTAAATGTGCACATCTAGGAACACAGTTACATATGACTTTATTAAAACTCATATTTACTTGAATCCTTTTTAACCAAGTGATCTAGATTACTCTGATCTTCTTCACTATTCATCACTTTCCCAGTTTTTGTGTCTTGTGGAAACTTTATAACTGATACTTTATATTTTCTTCTTGATCACTGATGGGCAGCACATAAGCGGCACACTTGAGATTAGCTTCCAATTACCTTCAGTGTGTGCTGTGGGCTGGTATTCAGTCAACTGGAACTGCCACTCATTTCCTCGTTTGATTTTTTTCAGTTGTGATTATGGAAAACAGTCCCCAGATCCAGAGTTTCGAAGCCACAGAGGGGGCTGCATTAAGAAATGCCTAGGTTTTGTATGCTTCTGTTGGCTAAATGTTTTTGAGAATTCTTAGCATACAATATAATACTATCTAATGACATGACTAAGTGCTCTGAGGCAATCACAGAAAGCTGCTCAGTTTTCTTCAGGCAAGTATCAGCAACATCAGCATTTGGTGATTACAAAAAGTGTGTGTGACTGCACAGAATAAACATTACTTCCAGGAATATTTGTGGTTTTCTTTCTCTTAGTATATTTATACTGTTTGCTTTTTATGCACTTGTCCAGCAAATCACAGCCTATTTAATGAAAGACAAGGATTTGGTCTTTTTTTGAAGCCATTTATGCACAATGCCTGTAGCTTGTTCCATACTAGGGATGTAAGCAAGTACAGGCAGTCCCCGGGTTACATGGATCCGACTTGCATCGGATCCCTACTTACAAACGAGGTGAGGCAACCCCGCACTAGCTGCTTCCCCCCAGCAGACCAGGGAGACGCAAAGCTAGCACCCCCCTCCCCAGCAGACAAGGGAGACAGAGAGCAGCTTTTCTCAGCAGACACCTCAGCTTGAGAATAAAGGACTGAGGGAAGTGAGGTGTGGGAGAATAAAACTGAGCTCTGGAGAAATGTTTGGCTAGAGTTTCCCTTACAATATGTACCAGTTCTGACTTACATACAAATTCAACTTAAGAACAAACCTACAGTCCCTATCTTGTACGTAACCCGGGGACTGCCTGTAGTCACTAACCCATAAGCCCAGGCTTATCAGTTAGTTGAGTCAAGTACTCACATTCCCTTCCCCCCTGCTGCCTTTGTATGAGAGGTAACAAAAGGACAGGGAAGCATGAGTAGGTGCTGAGGAAGCCGGCTTAAAAGCTGGGTCTCCCCCAGCACTGTCTTCACAGTGCCACCCCCATCCCTCCACGCTGCTGCCTCTATTAGTCTGGGCCCGCCATGGACAGACGCTGATTTATGAGCTCCATCACAACATGGTATAGCCTATAGCCATTTGCATTTTCAAAGGAACAGTATTCCAGGTATTTGCTGAGGTTTCTTGATGGTAAAAAAAAGCACCACTTCACCATCAATGCTGCACAGGCCCTTGTCCAAATTTCAGTGATATATGCTTTTAATCAAGATGCCTGAAGTGTTCAATTTTGTTTCCACTGTGCCTATATGTGAGAAAATATATTAAAAGTATCTGCTTAACAACACCAGTACTGCTTCCTTTTCTAGTTGTTTTCTGGAGGAGCAAGTGTCCCAAACTCTATGTAGGTTGGTTATGGGATCATGGAAGTGATAGCTGAGTCAGATGGGCTGTGTCTAGACTGCAGGGTTTTTTCGAAAAAGAAGTAGCCTTTTTTCGAAAAAACTTCACCTGCGTCTAGTCTACAGCCGCGTCCTTTCAAAATTAAATCGAAAGAACGCGGCTTTTCTTTCGATTGCGGTAATCCTCATTTCACGAGGAACAACGCCTTTTTTCGAAAGTGTTCTTTCAAAAAAAGGCGTTCTTGAATGCAAACAGGGCTTCTTCAAAACAGAGAATCCAGACTGCCTGGGTGCTCTCTTTCGAAAAAGCGGCTCACTTTTTCAAAAGAAGAGGTTGCAGTCTAGACGCTCTCTTTCGAAAGAGGCTTGCAGTCTAGACTAATGGTAGCATTAGTGCAAATGTACTTATAATATATATGCATCTCTGTGTATTCACATTGCTTGGGACAGCATAGGTGGAAATGCTTGATTCTCACATTTAAGGATTTCTTCAATTTACTATAGCATGTCTATCGTAGATTAATTCTGAAAAGTTGATATTTGGATCTTCTGATTTGGTGCACTCATTTTCAAAACTTATTTTATTTTAGCTTCTGCCTGTACTGAATATAGCCATTAATTACCTGTACTACTGTAGCACCTACGAGCCCTCGTCACAGGACTAGGACCACACTTTTCTTTGTGCTGCACAAATATAACAGAAAGATGGTTCTCACTCCCACTAATTTTAGAGTCCTCGTTACAGGAATAGGACCACACTGTGCTTTGTGCTGAACAAATGGAACAGAAAGATGGTCCTCGCTCCCACTAATTTTACAATTTAAGTAAAATAGAAGAGACAACAAATAGATACAGTTTGCAGCATATAAGAAACAATGAGATAGAATTGGTCAGCACACCAGGCAGTGATCTTAATACACCAGTGGCCTAATCATTGTCAAGTTTTTTGTAGGCATCGCTGCAAAGGAGATTTTAAGGAGGGACTGGAAGGAAAATAATGAGAGAGCTTTGCGGATGTTTACGGAGAAGTTCCTCCCAAGAGTGAGGGGCAGCATGGGAGAAAGCATGAGTGATGGAGGCTGGCAATGTGGTTTAGACATTTCAATACTGAATGAATGTCTATGATGGTGCACTTCATATTTTTAGAGAAATATGAATATGAATATGCATAACTGGAAAATGAATTATGCAAAATACTCAGTGTAAAGTATCATATGAAAAGCTGTAATCTGCTGAATGTGTATTCTATTTGTATGCATGTACTATTTCTGTGTCTGAAGTTAGGAATATTGACTGTAGATTTATTATCAATGTGTTCACGTTGGGAAAAGTCTATTACCAGTCCATCAGGAACAAAAACGAAGCCAGACACAGAGCTAGTAGCCCATTAGCAAGGGACAATTGAGTGGAGGAGAACCATCTCCAGCAGTCGTGCTACACTGTTACTGACTCCAGGATTCTGGAGTGCCTCAAAAACATGTGACTATGTCACCTGATGTTGGGACCAATCTTGGTCATTTTTCTTTTCCACTGAAGGGGAGAAAAAGTTTAAACTGTACACAAAGGATTCCTGCCTTGGACAAAATCCATATAAAGGTGGGAAGCCAAACAATAGGAAAGCTGACAGATGCCAGAACACCCTTGCTGCCAGCCCGGATGACTGCTGGAAACACAGAAGGCAGGAGAAGGATCAGGCAGAGACCAAGAGGCTTTCCAGCCTGTGAGAAAAGATGATTCTAACTATTATTAGGGTAAGCTATTGCATGTAACAAATATCTTAGTGTTTTAGGCTTAGCTGCCATGTTTTGTTTTATTTTAACTTATTTTGGTCTGTTTTCACTTGCAATCACTTCAATCCTACTTTTTAATACTTAATACAATCACTTTTGTTAATTAAATAAACCCAGTGCAAGTAATTGCTACCTGGCGAGGGCAAGCAGCTGTGAATACCTCTCTTCACATAAGAAAGAGGGTGGACAGTATGAGCTTGCTCCATGTAAAACTTTATACAGAGCAAGACAGATTTATCTGGGGTGCTGGTCCCACTGTAGCTGTGCACCTGGGTGCTGATGCAAGTCCATTTGACAGAGCCTTCCCAGAGCCAAGCTGTTCTGATCTTGTCACATGAAAAAGTCGTATGTGGGGCCTGCAGCTCAGCAGGCCTGGGATGGAAGTTTTCATCCCTGGAGTATCCAGCTGAGCGTAGCCTGGGACCCTGCAAGCACAAAAAGCAGCTGGGCTTTATCAGCTTTAACCCATGCCTTGAGCTGGGGAACTACTAAATGGTAAACAAGTTTGACCTCAGTCTCAGCTCATGAAAGTGATAAGAATGGCATTGAGCCAGGTACACACACACTCGGTAAACAACTAGGCTACGTCTACACTGGCCCCTTTTCCGGAAGGGGCATGTTAATTTCACCTATCGTAGTAGGGAAATCCGCGGGGGATTTAAATATCCCCCGCGGCATTTAAATAAAAATGTCCGCCGCTTTTTTCCGGCTTTTAAAAAAGCCGGAAAAGAGCGTCTACACTGGCCCCGATCCTCCGGAAAAAGTGCCCTTTTCCGGAGGCTCTTATTCCTACTTTGAAGTAGGAATAAGAGCCTCCGGAAAAGGGCGCTTTTTCAAAGTAGGAATAAGTAGGAATAAGAGTAGGAATAAGAGCCTCCGGAAAAGGGCACTTTTTCCGGAGGATCGGGGCCAGTGTAGACGCTCTTTTCCGGCTTTTTTAAAAGCCGGAAAAAAGCGGCGGACATTTTTATTTAAATGCCGCGGGGGATATTTAAATCCCCCGCAGATTTCCCTACTACGATAGGTGAAATTAACATGCCCCTTCCGGAAAAGGGGCCAGTGTAGACGTAGCCGCAATAGTGTAAGCAGGGTCAGGGTAAACTCTATCCTGACATCTAGTGGCGAACTGTGGCAAGTGGTGCAAAGAGACTTCAGGGGCTGAGCCCAATTTGCATAGACACACCCACCCTGTCTAGTATGTGCCACAGCAGCCCAAATCGTCACTTTGGCCACTGTGGGAGCCCCAGTCTCTCTCTTATTGAGGCAGAGGGGATAAAAGTGTTGTTACCCTGATTATGCGAATCAAGGACAATGGAATGGTGGAACTGTTTATGACAGAGGGATTCGCCATAAACTAAGTAGCACTCGCTAGACAAGGGGCATGGGTTCCAAACCCAGTCAAATTGAGAGAGGTTGGGGACAGGTCTTGGTACCTGGTGGTGGGGCCCTGTCTGAGAGCCTGAACAACACTGATTGTACTCTCTCCACTGTGGAATATCAGAGTTAATTTAGATTCCATTAGGAGTCTAGTTGTGAGCTGTGGAGCTAACTTTGCTGTGGGCCAGCGCTACGAGAGCTGAAATCACTGTTGCTGAGGGGAGCCTGGTGCTGTGCTGTGGACAAGAGCTGAAATCACTGTTGCTGAGCTGTGGACAAGAGCTGAAATCACTGTTGCTGAGGGGAGCCTGGCGCTGTGCTGCTAGCAGAGCAGTTTGCAAGGGGCAAGCGCAGGCGGACAGTAGATGCAGCTGGCGGGGCGACCTGAGGGCAGACAGCGGAGCGGCTGACGGCGGCCTGTGGCTGGTAAGAGCGGCAGCTGGCAGAGCAGCGGCAGGAGCAACCAGCTGGCAGCCCGGAGCGTGGACCGAGACGGTTGGCGGATTTGCAGAGCCGGACAGTGGAGGCGGCTCACCTGACGACAAGTGGAGTGTGGCGGAGTGACTCGCATTGATGGCGGCGGCACGGAGAGGCGGACCCACTGCTGGGCCACGTAAGGTGCATCGATCCCCCAACCCTCCAGGTTGGGATGGTGAAACCCTGCCGGGTGGACTTTTGAACCCTGGGACGACTTTTGAACCCTGGGACGGCACTGACCCAGGGCTGGGACTCTTGGGGTGTTGGACTTTTGGGACGTTGGGGAGATTTGTGGCTGGGGGGAGGGCCTTTGCTCATTGTTTGATTGGTAAATCCGAGTTGTGGTGTTTCCCCAATTTAATGCAGATGTTGGTTACCTCATGTTATTAAAGGTTTGCTACTATACTGAGGCTCTGTGCTTGCGAGAGGGGAAGAATTGCCTCTTTTGAGGCACCCAGAGGTGTATGTAAGATTTCCCAGGTCACTGGGTGGGGGCTCGAGCCGGTGTTGTATTACCTCGTTGGGAGGAGACCCCTAGATACTGAACCCGGCCCTTGCTGCTGCTATTTACTCGGCCTGGCAGAAGGGTTACAATAGTATAACTAGTGTAGGGAGTCCTGTGCCCAGTGAGTCTCACCAGGACCTACACCTCGGAAGGTGCCCTGGATCCTCCCAGCTGGAGCCACATCCACTGCAGCCTGGTGCAAGGTGACTGGAACGGGACTCCCCGCAGAACTGAAGGGAAGTAAGCATTTCCAAGTGCCTGTTACTCTCTTATGCATTGCTCTGCTTAAGTGATCAGTCACTTTGCAGTAGCTGTGTAGCCATCTGGCAGTATTAAGCCTGTAATAGTAGTGACATAGTGCGATTAAGAAAAGCAACTATCCCTAATCGACTCTGTTGTAAAGCGAATCTATAACCCTGTTTGGCCATGGCCCTGTAAGCTGACAATTGGCGTTACAAACAGGATTCGCTGTGTACAGTGTCTGGAGTGCGGGAAGAGGGACAGCAGGCAACGTGGAGTAAATGGGAAGCGGGGGTTGTTTCCCCTGATGGGATAGTGGGATGGCCAGCTACCTCCCGTTGGAATCCCATTGTGAAAGCACTGTGCCTGGTGGCTCCCCCAGTGGGGGGAGGGAGGGGATATGGGGCACCTCCCTCAGTCTCTACAAAAGATTGTAGAGCGCATGGAGGCTGCAGTAACCACCTATGCGGCCAACAGAGAACATAGGGATTGGGGCTGGAGATGGTTGTTCCTCTGCCTCTTGAAAGCAGTTACAGAGAAAGAAGAGGATGCAAGTAAAATGTATGATACATTGAGAGATGATGTGAAGGCGTTAGTGGACAATACCGCTATGTTAATCGCGACTGTTGTAAAGCGAATCTACAACCCTGTTTGGCCCTGGCCCTGTGAGTTAACAGATCTGTGTCTGTATTACTCTGCAGAGGGCTCCGACCCTATCTCTGTGTCAGTGATGGAGGAGCTCAAAAGGCCTGGCTCAGCAGAAGGTAGTGGGGCACCTCAAAGAGCAGGTAAGTGGGCTCAGTGGGATGATCAAGTGACACTCACAAGGGGATCTCTGTGACCAAACCCATCAGAAGGATGATAGGTTGGGTGGAGAAAGACTGTGAAGAGCCTTGAAAGTGAAGACAAGGAGCTTAATATGACAAATCAAGAAACTGAGAGCACCTGAATTCTCTGATAAGCCTACATTAATGTCATTTTAAAAAATATTTTCATTAGAATAGCATCCAATGTGTGATAGGTCCTCCTCGGGCAATTTGAGTTGTTTTGTGATGCTACTGCACATAGCCCTTTTAGTGAGCTTAGCCTTTGCAGCTTCAACTGTTTTCTGTAAAACCTCCATTAATTCTGAATGCGCATTCAGTGACCTCATGTGCTAATTCCATGAAAGAAAGGGAAAAAAAGACAGTAATTATCAGCAAAAATTCTAGCCAAAGCTGATACAGCTCTTTCAAACAGATGAAGTAAATTCAGAGTCTAAACTTTGCAGTTTTGAGAATGCTTTAATCTTGCTAGGTCACAGTCTATACTGGCCCCTATGGATCTCTTCAGAAACATCAAACTTCACACTCATTACTGACCTAGAAACTGCTGAGCAATCTACTTCTCAAAGAGTTTATTCCAAAAAACAAACCATGTGGTGACAAAATGTTAAATACAATTACTGCCCCAGGAAAAAACTGCTAGAAATATTGCCATTTTATGCAATATATATTCACAATTTATTGTTTCAGTACATTTCAAATATTACTAAGGCACTAATTGCTACAAAACTTTTACCATACTTAAAACCATGCAACAGTTGAAGAAACAAATCCACTTTGTTTATTTCAGTCATTCAACATGTTGTTTATCAGGGTGGAGGGAGAGGGAATAAAAAAAATTGGAGCCTGATTGGAAAAGAAAACAGAAGGGGGGTGGAGGGAAGGAATAATCAACAAAACCTTGCCCAAACCATGGCTGAGGAATAAAAGGGCTAGAGAGATGTTAACACCACACAATGGCCACCACTCTATTGGTGCAGCCCACCAAGGTTCTCTGATTATTTGTGTTAGATGATGCAGGAAAATGGGAAACCAGGTGGGAGGGGAGATAAGAAATGAGACGATACTCTCCAGTACATTAATTTACTAGAATTCCTTTATTTGAGCCGCTGTAGTAGCTATGACATTCTTCTCCTTTTCTGCCACTGTAATAGCTACTTTCTGACTCCATACCAACCAAATCTCTAAACAAAACAAAGAATTGGTAACAGAGACCTTCTAAAGATCTTAAGCAACCACACACAGGAACCGAACCAAAACCTGTCCCTTCACCAAATTTGATAGAGACTTGTCTTACTGGGAGTCTGAGATATGGACAGTTCCTTTACTTCCAGAGCACTCATTTATGGAAAGATATATTTTCTCCCTCAACCTTTGTAATCTACATGAAACACCTGAGGGAAGTTACAAGATGTCATGGTCTCAAATGCCAGTAACACAGAAGACGTGCATCTCAAAGAATTGCTCTAATTATTTCAAATGTCCTATTTGAAGGTACCCCTGTATATAGTTATATATTGCTTTTTCAATTCTTATAATGTCTTAGAACAAAGGTTCCCAAACAGTGGGACATGCTCCCTAATTGGGTGGGGTACAGCTGGAGCCAGGTCCAGCCCCTATGATGGGGAGGAGAAGTGCCACCCAGCTCTGCTCCTGTGCCTGACCCCAGCTGCCAGTGAGGCCTATCCCCAGCATCAGCTCCCTTACCCTTGTCCGCATCTCCCCCTCCTGGAGCCACAGCCCTACTCCAAGCCCCAGTTATGGGGGAGGGAGAGATGGACAGGGATAGGAGCAGTGCAAGGTAAAAAGTTTGGAAACCACTCTTACAACATCCATCATGAGCGTGAATTTGTTTTTATATTATTTCCTTAAAATCTGCTAGAAATTAAACCAGCTAGAATGCAGACTATGTGACTATGCATAAAAACGGTCATACTGAGAATATAAGCTAAGCAGCAGTTAAATAAATCAACATCCTAGAAACAGATCTGGAGTTCTAGTATGGCTGCTCCATATTTGGAGTTTAATATATCAACAATTATCTCAAGTTATGTATCAAAAATCCTTTAAGAAAAATATTAAATGGTTCAGTACATGAAACAATAAAAGAGAGGTTTCCTACATTACACTGGAAACTGAAGTGTTTGAAACTATTTTTCTATGTAAGTACTCATCAGTGATTAACTCCTGAAAAGAAACCAACAGAACACCACTGGCCATCACCTATAGTCCCCAGCTAAAACCTCTCCAACGCATCATTAGTGATCTTCAGCCCATCCTGGACAATGATCCCTCGCTCTCACAGGCCTTGGGAGGTAGGCCGGTCCTTGCCCACAGACAACCCGCCAACCTGAAGCATATTCTCACCAGCAACTACACACCGCACCATAATAACTCGAACTCAGGAACCAATCCTTGCAACAAACCTCGGTGCCAACTCTGCCCACATATATACACCAGCAACACCATCACAGGACCTAACCAGATCAGCCATACTGTCACTGGTACATTCTCCTGCACATCCACCAACGTAATATATGCCATCATGTGCCAACAATGCCCCACTGCTATATACATCGGCCAAACAGGACAGTCCCTACGTAAAAGAATCAATGGACACAAATCTGATATTAGGAATGGCAACATACAAAAACCTGTAGGGGAACACTTCAATCTTCCTGGACACACAATTGCAGATCTAAAAGTAGCCATCCTGCAGCAAAAAAACTTCAGGACCAGACTTCAAAGAGAAACTGCTGAGCTACAGTTCATCTTTAAGTTTGACACAATCAACTCTGGATTAAACAAAGACTGTGAATGGCTTGCTAACTACAAAAGCAGCTTCTATTCTCTTGGAATTCACACCTCCAGATCAGCTGCTAGAAGTGGGCCTCATCCTCCTTGATTGGATCCACCTGGTCATCTCCAGCCTGATCCTGGCCTGCATATTTATTCCTGGCTCTGGAAATTTCCACTACATGCATCTGACGAAGTGGGTCTTTGCCCACGAAAGCTTATGCTCCTACACTTCAGTTAGTCTATAAGGTGCCACAGGACTCCTCGTCGCTCCTGAAAAGATAGAGGTTTAGAATATCGATAGGCATACACCCACATACCAAAATATAAAAATATATATGACTTTGTGTGTATATAGTGTGTCTTCTAATTTCCCAAGATTGCTATTGTCATCAGATAACGTGTATGTTTTCTCAATTGTGGGGGCTGCAAAGTCCTCAGTGACACCCAAACCATCCAACCATCTTTTGAGCACATGTCATAGAAACAGTCCATCTTGCCAAGAAAGGCTTGACACAGAAATACAACACTAAGGACCTATTTCCCTCTCTTTGACCCCATTTAATTGAATAGTGTTGCTCCTGCGTTGTAAACCAATACACGTACAAAGAGAATCACACCCTGAAAGCCTTTTAGAAGGGAGTCTCAGAAGAACTATGCAAGACACATTATCCTACTAGGAGATTAATGCAAAACTGCCAGCCCAGGGAGAAAGGCGCAGCAACATACAGGCAGTCCCCGGGTTACGTACAAGATCATAGAATCATAGGACTGGAAGGGACCTCAAGAGGTCATCGAGTCCAGCCCCCCACCCTCAAGGAAGGACCAAGCTCCGTCTACACCATCCCTGACAGATGTCTATCTAACCTGTTCTTAAATATCTCCAGAGAAGGAGATTCCACCACCTCCCTTGGCAATTTATTCCAATATTTGACCACCCTGACAGTTAGGAATTTTTTCCTCATGTCCAATCTAAACCTCCCCTGCTGCACTTTAAGCCTTGTCCTGTCCTCAGAAACCAAGAGGAACAAATTTTCTCCTTCCTCCTTGTGACACCCTTTTAGATATTTGAAAACCGCTATCATGTCCCCCCTTAATCTTCTTTTTTCCAAACTAAACAAGCCTAGTTCATGAAGCCTGGCTTCATAGGTCATGTTCTCTAGGCCTTTAATCATTCTTGTCGCTCTTCTCTGTACCCTTTCCAATTTCTCCACATCTTTCTTGAAATGTGGCACCCAGAACTGGACACAGTACTCCAGCTGAGGCCTAACTAGTGCAGAGTATAGCGGCAGAATGACTTCACGAGTTTTGCTTACAAAACACCTGTTGATACAAGATAGGGACTGTAGGTTTGTTCTTAAGTTGAATCTGTATGTAAGTCGGAACTGGCGTCCAGATTCAGCCGCTGCTGAAACTGACCGCCAGTTCTGACTTACATACAGATTCAACTTAAGAACCCCAAGTCAGCTGCTGCTGAAACTGATCAGCCGCTGATTCCAGGAAGCCCGGGGCAGAGTAACTGTGCCTCGGGCTTCCTGTAGTCAGCGCTGGTCAGTTTCAGCAACGGCTGACTTGGGGACGCCTGGGGCAGAGCATCTGGGGTGCTGCTGGGTTGCTCCAGTAGCGCTGTTCCTCGGCGCTACTGGACCAACCCAGCAGCACCCCAGCTGCTCTGCCCCAGGCGTCCTGATTCAGCCACTGCTGAAACTGACCAGCAGCGGCTGAATCAGGACGCCTGGGGCAGAGCAGCTGGGATGCTGCCGGGTTGGTACAGTAGTGCCCAGAGCTGCGCTGCGGGACCAACTGGCAGCGCCCCAGCTGCTCTGCCCCAGGGTCCACAACAAAAGCCTGGTCTGCTGGGGGGGGGGAGGCACACTAGCTGCGCCCCCCCCACCAGCAGACCAGGGACACGGGGAGCAAAGCCGCAGTGGCGGGATGCCTCGCCTCTGAGGCTTTGCTCTGGTGCGGGACCCGCCGCCGCTGCGGCTTTGCTCCCGGTGCCCCTGGTCTGCTGGGGACCGTCTCCAGCAGACCAGGGACACCGTGAGCAAAGCCGCAGCAGCAGCGTGTTCCCCCGCTTCTGAGGCTTTGCCAGAGCAAAGCCTCAGAAGCGCGGGACCCCGCCACGGCTGCGGCTTTGCTCCCGATGCCCTTGGTCTGCTGGAGACGGTCCCCAGCAGACCAGGGGCAGCTTTTCTTGCCCCGGAGGTCGAGGTGGCTGACCACTGCCTGCGAGCTCCGGGGCGAGAAAGCCCCGTTCGTAAGTGCGGATCCGACGTAAGTCAGGGACTGCCTGTACTAACAGCTTTGAGTCATAACACTACCATCCTTGGAAACTCCTCCACTTGTTTATTCTACTCCCAGGATGGTGTTTTTCATTTTTGGGAGTCTACAATCCACACACACAGCTTCAGAAACTGAGACTTTTGTATTGCTGCAGAAAAGAAAATACACTGTGATATTAAGAGCGCCTGCCTAGAAATTTCAGAAGGACATTATTACTCTTTTGTTCCATTTGCAGCCTGAACGCCCATGCACTGTAGCCTCATTTTATTACCCTAAATGATTGAGTTATTTGTGCTGGCATAGCTGTGGTCAGATTTGGGCTCTATGACTCAAGTAGTATAAGGTGACTGAAGTTTGCCTTTTCCTCTTTAATAATAATAATCACATTTAGCATTATATTACGTTTTTAAAAGGGCTGAGCAAACATCAATTGATAAATAACAGACCAATGAACTACTTGAAGCAATTCAACTGTGTCAGTCTTTTTTCTAAAAATAGTTGTTTCTTTTTTAAAAATGTATATTTCAGTAATACTCAGGACAGTAAAAACTCACCACTATATAGCCATGCTTGCTGACAATCACTGCCTTGGCCTCTTGGCTGGTTCCATGATAATATTCTTCCACTATTTATTTGATTTTATCTCAGCATTTTGATGTGTATTGATGCTTTTACATGCTTTAGAGTTGTTTCCACAGTTGATAATATCCCGGGGGGAGGGAGGAAATGATTGGATAAAGAAACAAGACTAATGGTACCACAATATGGATTCTTTTAGAACTTCAGCAAGCTACTTGACTACCATTATATTAGTGATCTTGCCAATTAACTCCTACAGGTTGAACTTCTCTAGAACCTCTCTGGGCTGGCACCATCCATGGTTTGGCATGACTGTAGTTAGCCAGATGTCTGCTTACTATGGGTGTGGCCAACTTTTCCATGGTCCCATAAAGTTTGTTTACAGCCACTAGTTCTGGCTCTCAGTGTTCTGTGCCATTATTTAGCTCTAATTCACCCCTAAATGTCTTCTAATAAACCCGTAAGCAATGGAAATTTTGGTAATGCTGCTAGACAATACTGACGTCCTGTAGTTCAGCAAATTCTCTGGTTCAGCACCAGTCAGATCCCAAGGGTGCCAGACTATGGAAGTTCAACCTGTACTTTTATTATGTAAACAAACAAAAGAGACACTTAACATTTTGACCATTGCTGCAATTTATGTTATTGCCCTGCCCCCTGTGGATCATTGTGGGTCACAGCTGAGAATGTCAAATTCAGGATGGACTGATAAAAAAAAATAGTGCAGACGCACCCCAGAATAGTTATTCTGACATTAGACTTCATCAGTAACAAAATAGGCCCCTGTATCACCATGCTGGTCAACAGTCTCCTTAGGAAAGCCAGTCCCTATCATCACCCATTCATCAGCTCTTTTTGATAAAAGATTACTGAAAACCAGATTAATCATATATCAGGTTCTTCTAATGCCAAAGGATTAGCCACTCCCCCGGGCCAATATATAATTCAGATCTTACCCAAAACTCCCTTTAGTAACTAAAAACTAAAGCATTACTCATGTAAAAAAGAAAAATGTTATTAATTGGTTAAAGGAATCATACATTACAACTGATTTCAGAATTGTTAAGGCAGCGTTACTAAATCTGCTGGTCTTTAAAAAAAAAAGTCTTTTTATTTTATGTTCTTTATTTTTCTTTCATTGTAAATCAGTGTGCCAAATAAGTAATAATAATGATAATACATTACAAGAAATCTAAAGCTGAAAGTCAAATATTCCAAACATAAGGCTGTTCAGGCAACCTTCATATAGAAAATTCCAAATCCTATTTTTATTGAATTGTATTGTAAGGGAAATATTCATGTCTTCTGGGTGATAAGTCAGATGGTCCAATTTTCTGTCCACTAAGCAAACACAAGAAAGCAGGTGAGTAGCAGGCTCAGTTGCATCAAATAAAGCAGCACCAAGCTACTAATCAGAAGGAAACTTGACTGAGTGAAAAAGGAACAAAGAATCTTTATACTGGGGATAAGAATAGCCTTGATTAGAGTAATAGAACTCAGCTACCCCCAAGACAGAAGGGGGAGACTGTTCTACGAAATGCTAGCCATACAAATACCACTTTGAGAAAAGGGGATGAGACAAGAAAGAGATACACTGAGCAACCTGAGGCTGAGGCCTACTCCACACTACAAAATGTCAACTTTAAGTTAAGTCAACAAACAGCCACCGTAGTAATTAAATCACTTTAGCATTTCCACACCCCACTCCTTGTGTTGGTGATCCATGTCCTCACTAGCAGCACTTGTATCAATGCAGAGGGCAGCGCACCATATCCAACTGTGCAACTTGCTGCCATCTAACACAAAGTTCTGGAAAGATTTTGCTTTACTTTATTGGGCCACATGAGGTGTGCAGGGTGACTGGGAACCTCAGTGCACATCTTATTCTCTCTCCTATATATTCATCTGCATCCCAGAATGTTTCACACTCTTTTCAAAATCCCCAAAAAACCTATGCATCTTCCGTATGTATAAGCAGCACGGATTCTGCACAGCATGGATTCTGCAATACTGTGAGGAGAGTTGCTTGGACAGAGTGCCTGATCCTGCAGTATTTGCAGAGCCACAAGGAACATGAAGTTTCCTTGCAGGAGAAATTGCTGTGAAGGACTATGAATGCTGGACAAAGCGCTAAGGGTGTAAAATCCCATTTAAGTTGGTTAACCAGTTAAACGTAATGTTTAACCCCTTAACTGATTAATAGGGCGTGGGTGGAGGGGGCTGCTCCTGCCCGGCTGGGCTGAAAAGGATGCCCAGCCACAGGCAGGGTCTACTTCAGCCCAGCCAGAACAGCTCCTGCCTGCAACACACCAAGGCCCGTAGTGGGCAGGGACTGGTCCAGATGGGCAGAGTAGTCCCTGTCCACAGTGGGTCCCAACCACGGCAGGTGGGAGCTACTCCAGCCCCCACCAGTTAACTGGAACCAATAGGCATCATCCATCAATGGTGATGCTTACCAATTAACTTTGCACATTCCTACAATGTACAGTGGACATAGTGGATGGTTTTGCAGCAATGGAGTTCCCAAACTGCAGTGGGGCAATCAATGGCATACATATCCCTATTTTCACACCAGATCACCTTGCCACAAAGTACATCCACAGAAAGGGCTACTTTCAGTTGAAACGCAAGTGCAGGTGGGTCACTGGAAACACTTCACTGATATCAATGTGGGCTGGTCAGGGAGGGAGCATGACACAGGCATCTTTAAGAACACAAAGCTGTTCCGTAAGCTGAAAGCAGCGACTGTTTCCAGATCAGAAAATCACAGAGATCCTGGGAGACACATCCTACCCCTTACTTCTGTGGCTTATGAAGCCGAACGCCAACCACTTCATCAGCACCCAGGAGTGCTTCAACTACTGGCTCAGCATATGCAGAATAACAACTGAATGTGCCTTTGGCTGTCTGAAAGGTCGCTGGTGCTGTCTACTCATGAGACTCTTCCCTCAGCGGGGGAAAAAAAGCCTAATCGTTACAGATATTATGCTGTGTTTTGCATCAGATCAGTGAAGCAAAGGGGGGAAGTTTCCAATGGGGTGGAGGTGGAATGCCTGCTAATATTGAGCAGCTGGATACCAGGGCTAAGAAGAACTCAACACGAAGCTATTCGGCTCAGGGAGGCTTTGGAAGACCATTTGAATAGTAAGCCCATGGTAAAATGCATTGCTGTAGTGCGTTCTGCCTGGCATTACTTTTTTATATCCAAATCTGACCCTTGTAATGAGTGCTGTGCACATGTAGTAACAGCAATCGGTGCACTTGCAATATTATGTTATATATGAATGATGACTGCCCCAGTCAGCATATGTTGTGAACTAATAAAGACAAATTAAGTTTTCATAAATAGATTTTATTCCAACCCCAGGTAAACAGACATTTATAAAATTGAAACGAAACTCAATAAAAACAGAGGAAAGAACTTTTGAAGGCGGAACAATGGTCATTTCCATTTCACAAACACGTATACTAACTGTGTATTTCACGTGTCAATTTATGTGCAGTTGTGACTGCCTGTATTCTCCCCTGGCATGGAGTGGAAGGGGTAGTGCAACAGCTCCGGATACCACATGGAACATGGGAAGAGTGTGTAGGGAGGTCCCAGGATGCAGTTCTCAATAGGGTTGCAGAGGGAGCTGAGCATAAGACTGTTGAATCTGAAAGTCAACAAGAGCCCGTAGCATATCCATCTGCTGTTTGAGAAGTGCTAGCATCTCCTGCTGCATATCTCTCTTCTCCTCTTGTGCCTCTCTTCTCTGCCCTATCCATGGCTATGCTGTCTGCAAGAGTGATCCTCCAAGTCCTGTGCTCAGTAGCTGAAGCAGGAGAGGCTTGAGGGATCTCTTGGAACACGTAATCCTGCATCCTCTTTCTCCTTCTTCATATCTAACTGAGCTACTCTGCTGTAAGTATAAAGATCCTCAAAGCCACATTTCCTGCTGCAAAAGATACAATGTATAGAGGTAATATGATGAGTGCATTCACAAGATAAACAGAAACTTAGTATAATGAACACTCCCTTTGACCTACACAGCTTGAAAGCATGACCGTCTCACTTCTCTTTGGGATTCATATAGCATGGTGGCAGTTCCAGAGATGCCATGTGGGAGGAGGAGAGTTGGAAATAAGGAGGGGATAGCCCATGGGTATGAGTATATGTGGAGCTTTAAAGGGGAGAGGTATGTACCTGGTCACTGGGCTGCAGCATTCAAAACGATCACCAGGGCAGTAAAAGTGGACACTGTGGGACACCTGCTGGAGCCACTAAACTTGATGTAACTAACACAGTGACTGCATTCACACTGTGTCAACCTAACTACATCAACCTAAGAGTTACACCTCTTTTGGAGGTGGACTTAAATTGGCATAGCGGGCAGGTTACATCACTGGGGGCTGCCTGGCAGCGGGGGCCAGTGAGAGGAGGGAGCTCGCTTGGAGGCTGGCAATCAGGACAGGGCTAGAGGGAGCTAGTGGCAGAAGGACCAAAAATGGCCTCCCCTGGTCCAGCAAAATCCCTCCTCCGGGACTGGTCAGGTCCCGAGGGTGCTGGACCAGGGAGATCCAACCTGTAATTTGAAAGACGGCTTGCTTTAGTGTTAAGATGTTTTATCAGGACATTCTGCACAATTATTGCTGGCAGAAAAGCAAGCAATAGTTTAATTGGCCAGACAAGCAAATACTTTTTGTAATTAAAAAACAAACAAACAGTGTGACTTCATTTGTGTACATTACTCAATAATTGATTAATAAATTAATATACAACAGGTCTGTATAAAAATTAACACATACACATTCTTGGTTGATTTTTTAAATTTAAAAATATCTTGAGCACAAAGCTCAAAAAATCCCCAAACATCTACACATACCAGCCTCAATCAGCAGAGGGTTATTGCTGACTATTCCTGACTAAGAAATTCTCCCTTAGAAGACTCCAAGACCTTTTGAATTCATTCCCTGGATTTACATGGCTGCTCTGCTAATTTTGAAATACATACAGAATTAGAAGGCATCTCACTATTTCCACATTCTGTAAAATGCAATGGATGATCAGAAATTTGGAAACAGCAATTGTGTAACCACTGAGAAGCAAAATACATTATTTCAGCTAAACAGATATTGAAACACTCTGCAACCTACAGGTCAAACATGACCTTAACCTTACACACATACTCATGAACTAAAACACTTCAGAGAAGTAACTGCAAATGGAAAGGTCAGAAATGCCTGCTAGTTTATTACAGCAATTGCTGATGGATCCACTGTAAGTCTGTATCTGATCAAGACAATGTGTATATTAGACTAGTGCAAGGTGGAAAATAGTAGACTCATTTTGTTGACATAGTACACCCAGAATCTGGGACAGGACAAGGAAGATGACCACTTCTGATTGGAATCCAACTCTTATCAGAACTGGCTAGTCTGAATTTAGATCATTCAGTATAGAATATGGGTGGTTCAGATGGCATATAAGCTAAATTTGTTTGCCAATTCACATTTCAACAAGAATTCATTTTCATATTTGAATATATTATGCAAGCATTTTCTATACCTACTATTAATTAAAAACATTAGCACACTGATTTGTCTTCATGTCACTAGAAGATGTGGATGATCAGCAATGCTGAAAAATGAAATTCAGTGGTTTTAATCTCTGTGACACATGGTTTGACACTGCCTATGATATAGGCTTGTGGTTCTGACAATACTCTAGTTCCAAGGTTCTCAACCTGTCTGAGGCTCCCTCCCAAATGCTATAAAAACTCCACGGCCCACCTGTGCCACAATAATTGGTTTTCTGCATATCGAAGTCAAGGCCAGAATTAGGGGGTAGCAAGCAGGGCAACTGCCAGAGGCATCATGAAGCCACATTTCTTAGGCTATGGCTTCAGTCCCAAGCAGGAGGACTCAGGGTCCTGGATTTCAGCCCAATGTGGTGGGGCTTTGGCTTTCTGCCCTAGACCCCAGGAATTGTAATATAGGCCCTGCTCAGCAGACCCCCTGAAACCTTCTTGCAGCCACCTTGAAATTCCTCCCCCCACCCCCCATACACACACTCCTGGTTGAGAACCACTACTCTAGTGTACTCCTGAGTAGTTATCTATGAAAGCTCAGGTTATTTCATGGCAAATACCTGATATCTCTAACCTCATTATATTAAACAAAAAAAATGTATACAAATAAAAAAAAACCTTTTCCTTTTATCTTGAAATGGACTCAAGATGTTGAAGACCAAATTATCAGAAACTGCAGGGTAATTTGTGCCCCTAAAATATTTATATTTCTGTCCCCTTTATGTCCATTCCCCCTTCCTGGATGTGCACAATCTGCACAAGCCTCCGCTGCAAAGCACTTAAAAAAACCAAGCTCATGCCTCCTTTGACACATTCCTTCACCTTCCATAGAATTTAAGAACCAATGACCTACCTTGTCAGAAAACCCCCTTTTATCAATGTAAGCAGCATCCACATGATGGTCCTGAACAGCATAGCTGCGTTACTTGAGCTGTGCTACTGGTGAAGTGGTAGCCTCCACATCTCCTCAGACACCTTATTCCCTTTTCAAAATTCACAGACCAAATACACAAACTGAGCAACTTCTTCCTATCCCAAGTTTGAGATTTAGTCCATCTTAGTTCTTACCAGTTCTTTACTTTTCTACAGTATGCTGATCCACAATGTTACCTCCTTAAAGTTTTTCCCCTTTTGCAAGGCCCACTCAATTGCTGTGTTTTTCCCATATCTTTCCTTCCAATTGGTTCCTGTTAGGCCCTTCTCACAGAGATAACGTCAAACCATTTGCACCGAACTCTCTCTTTAAATTATCCCAGAGTCTGATCCATGTAGTACATATCTACAGGGTGAACTAACAGAGGTTCTCAAACTCTTAATTCATCTTTTCCCAGCCAATGCGGGGTTATACAGCCCACCACATATGTCCTAAAGACCCCTCATGGAAATGGTTACATTTGAGTCTTTGGATAGTTTTGAGGATCAGAACCTAATAAGACAACTTTTTTGCAGAAGGTATGCCTTGATACACAAAGCTGGTGTTTTTGCAGGCTGAAGTCAGCTGCCATTCCAGTTTATTGAATCAAAATTGTCTTCATCTAGGGTCACTACTATTAACCACTCCTAATACACTGTGCCTTGTGAAATTAGATCCTCAAGGTACTTATCTACACCCCATGAACACACAAAAAGATGCAGCTATTTTCTTGTTCACTCAGCCCTCTGTTTTTTTTTGTTTTTGTTTTTTGTTTTGCTGGAAATAGGTTGTGCATATACACAATCTCCAAATATGATATCTATATGCAGAAAGAGTGGCAAAAAAATTGTTTCTGAAATCAGCAAAAAACAGAAAATTCAGAAGGCAGGCTGAAACGTCAGACCTACACTCACTGATCATGCTTTGTTAAACAGACATTGGTTCTCAATATAGTCCTTGCCAGGATCTTCTTTTCAGAGAGCTGGGGTTTAGCTGGGGGCCTCTCCCATGTAACATTATTGGATAGGTAAGGCATTATGACCCTGACATCTTTTCATCTCAGAGGTTTAGAACTCCTGCTGAAAGCCATCCTTTCCCTACCTTCAGGCAACCAAAAGGACAGACAAAACCCAATTTTAACTCAAAATTTCCTGATTTTAGACAGATCTTTTAATTTCATTTTAAATTGAAGTGAGTCTGAGATTTTGTTTTATTAATTGATCTTAAATCACATGCAATAGTAAAATAAAATCAAAGGTAAATACTGCTAGAATACTGGATACAACTGAAATGAAACAGTCCACATAACCTTGTAAATTCACAGAATCATAAAAAGGTAGGGCTGAAAAGGATCCTACAAAGTCAAGGTTCAGCTCTGTGTCTGAAGCAGGTCCAAGTAAATCCAGAAATGGTAAGACTGGACCTATTTCAGAAAATAGTCTCCAGACTGCAACAATTTTAATAATAATTATTACAATTATTGTGAGATGTATATTTACTTTTTTGATTTTCCAATTCCCTTGGGACAAAAACAATACAAGGTTACAGGACTCTCCCTTTCAGTTGCTTAGCAACCATCAGCCTTGAATAGAAGGCAGGACAGAAAGCACACCGTATGATAATGTAGCTGGCACTGCAATGTATAATATATTCCAGGGTTTTTTTAGTATTATTAATACCATAGTTGCCTCCAGATCCTAGTTGGCAAATGAATTCTTGCCATGTTTAATGGAATCATTGTTATGACTGGTCTATTCCAATATGGTCAAAGACTGAACACAGGGGCTGTGTCTACACTGGGCCACTTATTCCGGAAAATCAGCCGCTTTTCCGGAATAAGCTGCGAGCTGTCTACACTGGCCCTTGAATTTCCGGAAAAGCAACGATGCTCTACTGTACAAAATCAGCCGCTATTCCGGAAAAAACTATTCTGCTCCCGCTCGGGCATAAGTCCTTATTCCGGAACACTGTTCCGGAAAAGGGCCAGTGTAGACAGCCCAGTAGTCTTTTCTGGAAAAAAGCCCCGATCGTGAAAATGGCGATCGGGGCTCTTTTCCGGAAAAGCGCGTCTCCATTGGCCACAGATGCTTTTCCAGAAAAAGGGCTTTTCCGGAAAAGCAGCCTGCCAATGAAGACGCTCCTTTTCCGGAAAAACTGAAAACGGAATAGTATTCCGTTTTAAGCATTTCCGGAAATTCATGCCAGTGTAGACACAGCCTTAGGGTACGTCTAAACTACATCTCTCTTTTGACAGAGGGATGCAAATTAGGCACTTCGAAATTGCAAATGAATCGGGGATTTGAATTTCCCGCACTTCATTTGTATAATCACATCATAGCGCTCTTTTGAAAAAGCACTATTTTGAACATAAAACTGCAGTCTAGACGCAGTTCTTTCGAAAATGGAAGCCTTTTTCAAAAGATCCTGTAAACCTAATTTTTTGAGTTTTATAGGATCTTTCAAAAAAAGCCTTCCTTTTTTGAAAGAACCACGTCTAGGCTGTGGTTTTACTTTTGAAATAGCGCTTTTTCAAAAGAGCGCCATGACGTGATTATGCAAATAAAGTGTGGGATGTTTAAATCCCCACTTCATTTGCACTTTCGATGTGTCTAATTTACATCCCTCTGCCAACAGAGGGGTGTAGTTTAGGGACACCCTTAAAATGAATTTGCTGTTAATAACAACTGAAAGTCGGCTAACAACAGTGTTGTAAACAAATTCTACTTCAGAGAGTTTAGGGGTATTGTTCATGCCAAACCAAAGTATAAGGACCATACCCTGATAAAGATGCATAATAAAGTTGAGTACATGAAAATGAGTGGAGTCTTTTAAACTTTGCAATTTGAGCAAGTAACTGTATACCCAATCATGGACGCTTTATGTGTAAAGAATTATCCTGGAATTCAATGGAATTTCATTCAGTGAAGGTTTGCAGATCAGGACCCAAGTTAATTGATTTTACTGGGATTCTCCTGCAGCAGGGTACCCAAAAGAAGTATGTTTGTGATGGGCTCCCCCCTGCACTGTGGGTACCACCTGACATACTGTGGTTCCACTGAGCCCATCCTGACCCACCCACCAGGGCTTCTCACCCTGTCCTGCTAAACCAGGCCCTCAAGCCTCCTCTTTCACATACATGTAGGGACACACTCAGCTACAGAATCACACAGAGTCTGCAGGCAGCTTTCTGTCAGAAGACTCAGCTCACTGATTGACCAACATTCAAGTGCACACACACTCTGGAGTATAAACTCAAAATTATATTGTCTTGTGCTGTATAAATGTCTATATACCATAAGCTCATGAAATGCACTCCCTTCCTCTCTGTGGAGGAAGATAAGCACAGCTTTCCCTCCCTCTAATATGAATTGTACAAAGCGTGTTTTAGAACAAAAAACAAGTTTATTAATTACAAAAGGTAGACTTTAAGGGCATGTCCAAACTATATCCCTCTTTCGAAAGAGGGATGTAGTTTAGACATAGCCTAAGTGATTATAAGGGATAACAAAAGGAATAAAGCAGATTACTGAGCAAATAAACAAACATGTGAACTAAGTTTAATTCATTACAGAGATTGGCTTCAAGTAGTAATTTTTTCACCCTAAATGCTGTTTTAAGCATCTCCTTAAGAGGCCAAACATCTTTGGGGTCCAGTCCTTTGCCCGTTCAGTCTTAGGTGTTTCCAGTAGTCATCTTGGATGGGGATTCTGACAATAACCGACTACCCTGATCATTTTAGCCTTATATAGGATTTACATAAGGCAGGAATACTAGGTTTCCCAGTTTGATTCCCCCCCTCCCCGCCCGCCAGTATTTCTTGTGTGTGTGGGCGGGGCATGTCAAGATGGTGTCCAAAACCAGGTGCAATGATCACTTGACCTTGCAGTATCAAAGCAGCATCCCATGAAACTTCTCAGGAAGGAGAGAGATGAGCAACTTCAAAGTTTTATTGTCCTCCCTAATGGCCCACCAGGCTGATTGCATTTTGTCTGGCAGGCATTCCCCTGGTGCAAACACAGCTGTAATTGCTACATAGTTTATATTCCTAAAATTAGATATAAAAATGATATATGCATTCACATAGGATGATCATATTTAGCAAATCATAACTTTTCCAATGATATCTCACGACCCATCTTGCATAAAATACATCTTAGTTATGCCATCTGCATATTATCACAATATTTCTATGAAGACTATGGGATATAATATCACAGTGTTAATAGTACTATTTATCTGCTTTCTTTTCCATTTTGTACAGTATATGTTTGTTCCAGGCAATGTAAACTGTTAGGATGAAAATATGACTTGCCCACTAATTTTCTTTCTTCAAATGCCTAAGGAAATCTATTTATGTAAAGCAAATATATTATTTTAATGGACTCTGGTAGCCCTTATCCTCACAAAATAAACCAGGACTTAAAGTTACTTGCCAACCTCATTTGGCTCAAGGGTATTTTAACTTTAAATGCAGTGCTATGCAAGCAACACCATCAGAGGACCTAACCACATAGGGCACAACACTGGGGGCTCATACAACTGCCCATCCTCTAATATGATATATGCCATCAAGTGCCAGCAATGGCCATTTTTCTGAAAAAAACTTCAATTACGTCCACACTGCAATTGTGTTCTTTCAAAAGAAAATCAAAAGAACAGAGGGGCTTTTCTGGCATTGGTAATCCTCTTTCTACAAGGAAGAAGCCTTTTTCCAAAAAGAGTTCTTTCAGAAAAAGGCATGTGTGGACGGGGAAGAGGAGTTCTTCGGAAGAAGAGGAAAGAAGAAAAAGCACAGATGCTCTGCTAGCCACTCTGTCCATAGTAATCACAGCTTACGTGCCAGATAGCGTCCATTCAGTGTGGATGCTATCTTTAGAAAAAGCAGATCGCTTTTTCAATGCGCTTTGGCAGTGTGGACATGCTCTTACAGTAGAAGTTTTTTTGGAAGATCTCTTCCGGAAAAGCTTCTTCCGAAAGAAGCCTGCAGTCTAGACATAGCCTCTGCTTTGTATACTAGCCAAACCAGACAGTCTCTATGAAAAAGGATAAATGGACACAAATCAAACATCAGAAATGGTAACCCACAAACATATAGGGGAATATTTTAACCTGCCTGGTCACTCAGTCATGGATTTAAAAGTAGATAGGAATTTCGCTAACCAATTACACAGAGAGTCTGCAGAACTGAAATTCATCTACAGATTTGATACCATTACCCTGGACTTGAACAAAGACATTAAATGGTTGGCACATTACAAAGCCAATTTATCCCATCTTTAACATCTGCATTTCTACATCAAAAGCTTAGTATGGCACATATGAAGCCCACTTACCATGATCCTACAACTGACGGGTACTTCTGATATATATATAAAACCCACTTCATCAGATCAATTGGAGTGAAAATAACAGAAACCAAGATATTCATTGTTTTTAAAGTAACACGACTACCCCCTGAGACATACATTCATGGTATTTTTGGAGATTATTAATGTGAAATAATTTTTGTGTTTAAGTCTACAAAATATAGTCTTCTCTCTGGCTTTATGATTATTATACAACCAGATGTTTATAAGCAGCTTACCAAAAGGATCTTCCATGATTGAGAAAGTTTATTTTCCTCCTAAAGAATCGACTAAGCATTCAATCATGCACCGCTAACACTAGTAATTTCCCCAAAGAAACATATGTAAGACAACATGTAGAGTCTATTAGTCATTTGTCAAGTTCTGTAGACAATAATGCAGAGGGAATTGTATACAGAAACCCAATGCTTTCTTCACATTTTATTGTCACATTGATTTTGTCTCTGACAAAAGAAATATTGTGTTTTGTGAGTTACATATAGTACTAGAAAAAATAAATGTATAAGAGGGTGTTTTTATTCTAGGATTCAGGTCTATTCTTAGGAACAGACTGCTCACTAAAATTCATGAACTATTTAATGATGCTTTTCATCTGCAATTAACATTTTTATTAACTAATTAAAAGTCAAATAAACCAAACTTAGTTAAGATTATTAACTCACTCAGTTCATTCTTGGAGTGAGTCAGGATACTGGTGAAGACAATGACAACTTTTACACCTCCAGTATGCTGGCTTAAGCATCAGCTGGTAGTTAACCTAAACTGGCTCAAAGCTGTTTTGTGACACATATGTATGCGAATACTAGCATCACAATTGTTATTAACTGGCACCATTAACAGCAATCTTATCAGAGATGAAGGACTGTACTTATGTGGAAATTTAACTACTGCCTTCAACAAGAAAGCCCCATGGCATATTGCCATGTATTGCCATTCTCTGTGACGTACCTAATCTGTGAATAAACAGAAATTTTATTCTTCAATCTTTGGTTTGACAGAATCAAATTGTCCACTCCAGATGAAGATATACAAAGTTAACTGGAATCAGAAGTTAAACTGGAGTTTGAAAAAATCATCCAATTTAGTGATTCTTAGGAGACTCTGAAATGAAGAGCTAAATGGAAACTTTTAGTGAGCACTGTGACACACAGATGATAGGTGAACCATAAGTCTCTAATACAGAGTAAAGTTTAAATGATCTTCTAAATATCAGTTTGCATGATGCTCAGGTTTGTTTGGTTTGTTTTTAAGTAGGCCTAAACATATGTCACTTGGATCGCTGAATTTTTCAATAATGTTTAGATTGATATTCTGCAACAAAAAAACTAAGTCATATGATAGTTCTACATACAATACACAGGATGCATTATTAGAGAGAATATAATAGTCACCAAAAGGACACCAAACACCCTAAGGTTACATGCAAAGAATGGTGACAGCATTTCCCATCACCTCCTTCAGAGTTTGTAGGGCTGAAATTGATCTGATGCCACAGCACTTTCTTGATCCTCTTCAATGCTGCAGAGCAAAACGAGGCACCACCCTTCTCCTCTCCCATCTACACACAGTCCAATCCACCTCTCCTCTCACTACATTTACATACACAAGGAATACGGAATGCAGTCAACAGCGGTTACAGATTAATTGTCAAGAGAGGTTTCTAGTAATTGTTCTTTGAAAGTTTTGTCTAAGTGTTGTCATGGGAGTCAAGCACCTCCAGCATTCAGCTGCAGAACTGTATGGAAAAGCCAAATCTGCTGGAGGTGCAATGGCAGTCTTCAGATAGCACAACATAAAGTGGGCAATAATTTTGTAGGGGGGCCACTTCACCAATGTTGGTAGTGGTCACAGGCCAGCCCTGGAAGAAGCGGGGCCATCAGCAGAAGGGGCGGTTCCTTCTAGGCACAGGTGATCACCACCAACCTGCCCTGCCCTGCCCTGCCCTGCCAGGTGCATGCGGCACTCAGAGGGAACCACCTGCCATTTTGAACAGCTGGTGGTTTCCTCTGGTGCCGCGTGCGCCTGGCAGGGGGAGGAGAATTCACACGCTCCTCCGCCCATAAGCCCCGATTGGCCTGGGGGTGGAGGAGTGTGCAAAATCTCCTGTCCCTACCCTGCCAGGGCGCACAACACCTAGGCTATGTCTACACTTGTGGCTTCTTGCGCGAGTAATATGCAAATGAGGCAAAGCATGGAATATCGCTGAGCCTCATTTGCATACCTAATGAGCCACCATTTTTTTCAGAAGAGATTCTTGCACAAGAAGGAGCGTCTACACTGCCCCTTCTTGCGCAAGAAAAACCCCTTGCGTAATGCCGTTACACCTATTACTTGACAGGAAGAACGGCATTGCGCAAGAGGGGTTTTTTTGCACAAGAAAGGGCAGTGTAGATGCTCCTTCTTGCGCAAGAGCCTCTTCTGAAAAAAATGGTGGCTCATTAGGTATGCAAATGAGGCTCAGCGATATTCCACGCTTAGCCTCATTTGCATATTACTCGCGCAAGCAGCCGCGAGTGTAGACATAGCCCTAGAGGGAACCACCAGCTGTTTTGCACAGCTGGCAGTTCCCTCTGGTGCTGTGTGACTCTGGCGGTGGAGAGGGGGAGGGAGAGACTTTGTGCACTCCCCTACCTGTTCTCGATTGGCTTGGGGGCAGGGGCGCAGCAGGACAGGCTGGATCAAATGGCTTGGCAGACCGGATCCAGCTCACAGGCTGTATCTTGCCCATGCCTGGCATAACATCATTAGCTCCATATATATAAAGGAGCATGTCCCTGAGGCAGTCTGAGTACTTTCTCCCATGACCGCAGTTAGTCCTGAAATACAAAGAACTCTGGAACTCTGGTGCAGAGAAAAGATGGAGGTATAGTGTGAATGCACAGAAACAACTCTCAAAGAATAATAACTGCAAGGACTGCTGTACACTGAAATCTTATCTCAGAAGAGCTACATCTCCCCAAAGTGTGAGAAATCCACACTCAAAATACATATCTACATACAAACTTAGCCCCCAGTGTAGACCGTGCTAAAATCAATAGCAGAGTTCTTCTCTCAACACAATCCACCTCATGGGGGAGGTGGGCTAACTGCAGCACCACAAGAACCCCTCCTGTGATTGTGGCGAGTATCTACACTGAAGCACTACAATGGCAAAGCTGCAGCACTGTAGTGAGCCACTGAAATGGTCTAAGAATGGGCATAGAGTCACTCTCTGAGAGCCTTTGTATGTTCCCATTAATGATGGGTTACCAATCAGATCCCCAATTAGAGGAAGGTGGAAAAGGAGTTCTAGGCAAAAATGGAATTAGGCTGAAATGGGCAGAACACGATACCAAGATAGCAGTGCTGAGTGAAAGCTTGAAGCTAATTCCATGTTGCTTTTTTTTGCAAATCTCTACTAAGGTATCTTGTCTCAAAGGAACACAGAGGAAGCTATGGCCTCTTTAACACATGGCTATCGGCCTCTTGGATAAGGAGCAGAGGTGTTCAGTATAGCTCCTGATCCAGTGGGACAGTGTCTGGTTATAAACAAGCTCCCCTCTATCTCTCTCCTTCTAAGCTTCAGACAGTATGCTTGGTTTTATAAGTGATTTAGTCCTTTCCAAATAAAGTCACAGGGCTCTCAACATCTGATGGAGTACCAACAGGCCTCCCTTGGGCAAAGAGAGAGTCTGGTTCAAAGTCTGAATCACTTTGGGCATAGGGTTGCCAATTTTCTAATAGCACAAAACCAAACACCCTTGCCCCCCCCCCTTAGTCATTCACTCCACCCACTCTCATTCAATTTCCCTTGCTGGGCAGGAGTGAGGGCTCTGGATGGAGGTGCAGACGGGGACTCCGGGTTGTGGATGAGGAGTTCTGGGAGGGATTTCTGGTGCAGGAGGAGATTTCAACCTGGGGCAGCGGGTTGGGATGTTTCAGGAGGTTTGTGATGTGGGCTCCAACCAGGTAGCTTTTACCTGTGGTCAGTGGTGCATTGGGGCTAAGGTAGGCTCCCTGCTTGCCCTACCTCTGCATAGCTGCAGGAGGCAGCCTGCATCTCCAACTCCTAGGCAGAGAGCCAAGTGGGTTCTGTGTGCTGCTCATGCCGACAGGAATTGCCCCACAGGTCCCATTAACCATAGTTCCTGGCCAATGGGAGCTGCAGAGCCAGTGCTCAGGGCAGGGGCAGCAAGCAGAGCCTGCATGACTGACACCAGGAGCTTGCATTAGTGCCTCTGCACTGCTAACTAGATGTAACAGCTAGTCAGGCGTGCTGATCAGTGCTGCCAGCAATTTACCTCTTTTCAAACAGGTGTTCTGGTTGAGAACCAGACACCTGGCAACCCTATTTAGGTATAAAGTTAGAATGAGACCTCATGACAACATGATCTCTGTCTACCTGCGTAATGGGTGGACTAGGCCCAGAGAGCCCCTGCTGGAGACCTCCATGTCCTGTCACACTGTTTCTCAGAGAGGAGCAGAAGAGAAGTGGCCTAGGATGGTTGCAGGGAAGCAGCCAGTGAGGGGCTGCAAGGAGCAGCTAATTAGGGCCCAGTAGGGCCATGTAAAAGGAGCAACAGAACACAGAAGCAGGTCTGGAGCTGGTAGAGAAAGGCTAGCTGAAACAGCAGCAGGACCATGGACAGCACAGTGTGGGCTCAGGCCAGAGGAGTGAGAGCTCCTAGATGCTGCTGGGATTGAGTCTAAGGTCAGGTCTAAACAGGGTAAAAAATTTGATGCAAGATATTCAACTCCAGCTACGAGACTAGCATAGCTGCAGTCAATGAACCTTAAACTGAATTTCTTTGGTGACCCCACTGTGGGAGGCTGCTGGGAGAAACTCTCCTCTCAACTTCCCATACTCCTCGCGAACCCATAAATTGTCAGGGTCGACAGAGGCACCATCAGCTTCAATTTAAGCAGGTCCTTATTAGACCCACTAAATCAAACTCCAGAAGATCAATCTTCAGGTAAGTATAAACAAGCTGCACAACTGTCTGCTGGCAGAGAAGACGGTACAACAAAGGAGCTCCTGGCTGATGCTAGGACTGAGTAAGGACTAAGCCCAAGGAGAGCTGCAGGACAACAGTGTCTCCAGAGAGGAAGCCCTGGAGGTATGGCCCCACACCAGGGCAAGGAAAGGTTCAAGATTATAGAACAAGTCCCTTCTGGGATATGTTTCATATCTAGAGCAGTGGATGAGACTCAGTCAGAGATCTGAGCCACTGAAAACCACCTGAAAAACCACTGATGGGGGTCATGGTCACCATAATCTGAAGGTCTGCAGACATAGCCTGCCAGAAGGGGCACTCACCAGAAGTGGACGCCACACTGTCGCATAGTGGAGTTGCTACATTCATGGCAGTAATCCTTCTTGCAGAGGGGATGGCTATTCACACTGTTTTCACAGACCCATGATCCAAGGTGGCATGAGCATAGGTCATATAGGGTTTGGCGGTGTCTCAGAGAGCCCACATGGACTCCTGAATGCAGGATCAGATAAGTAATTGAATAATGCCCTGATAATGACTTTTAGGGATGCAAAAATCCCCATGCAATTGCTTAACCCGTTAATAACTGATTGAAGGGGGATGGGCAGGGGAAGTTTCTCCATACACTCCCCCTCCCCTGCACAGCTGGAGCTCTTCCTGCCGTTGCCTGTGGTGCACCCAGGAACACCACTGAGAGAGGCTGTTCCAGACACCTAGAGCAGCCTCTGCCTGCAGGGCGCCCCTAGGGGCTGGAGCATCTCCCTGCCCACTGCAGGCAGGGAGCTGCTCCAGCCCCCACTGGTTAACTTCACATCCCTAATGTCTTTCCATGCAGATGAAGTCTTCAGTAAGGGAAACTCACTAGACTCTTTGGAGCAGTCCAGGGGCATTTGCACAGCTGGTGCCAATAAGAGCCTGTGTTCTGCTGTTCAAAGCCAAGCAGTGGAGGTACAGCCCACAGTTTCAATGGGAGTTCTTTGATGAGAGGAGAAACTGACAGTATAGGAGTCCTGGCAGTAATATAACCCTGCACCAGAGCCCCAAGCTGATAAGGGTTGTGCTGCAAAGGTGACACTGGCAGCAGTAAGGAGTCCCCAAAGGAACTAAGTGCCAGTGGCAGAGAGAGAGAGGAACGCCTCTTCTCCTTGGGCTCTCTTGGCATACTGGGATGCTTCCTCCTCTGCAGAGCAGTCACAAGATAGACAGGCAGCCTGCCTTTGGGTTATGGCATCAGCCAGCACCAATTCTGATAGCATCATCATTGTAGTTTTGGTGCTCAAACAGACCATGCTGGTGAGGCACTTTGTCCATCTAGACAACGTTGTAAGACTAGCCAGGAAACTTAGGCATTTGCACATGGAGGTGGACCTCAGGACAGACAAGAGAGGAGTGGCTCAGTGCATCGCAGTGCTCAGAGTATCACAGGCTTCTTTAGTGAAAACGCTGGCACAAAAGCAGATTTCTAACCTCCCACAGAGAATCACAATGGTCCAGTACACGACCTACTAAAGCCACATGTACTTTTATCTGATAAAGGCATCTCAAATCATGCATTGCGATATGATGTGCGATTCTCCCAACTACACAAAGCTCTGGATAGGTGTTTGTGTGTTAGGGAATGCTACTGAGCAGATCACACATTTTTTGAACTCTCTCTGTAGTTCAGCACCCAACATGGTCTCCAGGGAGCAAAAATCAATGGTCCCAGTTAAGCTAACTACAATCATCTATTTGAAGAAAACAAACTAACTAGTCTTGCTAGCAAAAGAGAGCCATTAGCTATCAGAGACAGCCAAGACACATGACCTACAGAGTGTGACCCAATATAGCCACAGAATGAAGGGCATCATTCAAATGCAAGAGCACTACTGCAGTCCCCAGTAGACATGGCTTTTTAATAAGGTTCTCCAGCTGTATGTCAAAGTGCTGAATCCCATTAGTGGGAATACACAGAGGCCCTCCGTTCAGAACAAACTATTCCAGTATGTTGCTACAAAAGACCCTTCTAATGGTTATATTTCATTACTTCTTGTGTACTTCTAATGTTGCATAACAGAGGAGTTAGGCTGGTTCTGTATGCAATATGATGCTAGACTGGAATTATCATCATAAGTTAAACCCTTCAAGTCGAAGGGGAACATGATTGGCTGGTAGCTTTACACCAGTCCATTTGTGCTCCCCTACAATACTCCTGCATTTTCATGCCATTCCAAAAATTTCCTCAGCTTTTTTTGTCTGCTTATACTTCTAATTACAACTGAGACTAAAGATAAAAACTGAATGCCTCTTTGAAGCAGTTTTTCATAGGAAACATTGTTGTATGACAGAGATGGATCACATGACAAATTCCAATTAAATGGCTAGGCAGATAGATGAAAAGTTATCGAAGACATCACTGTTCCAGATTGTGGTGGGAGAAACAGCAACAGAGATTTATAACACCTTTCAGAATGAGGCTCAAAGAATAATCCAAATGTGTTTTTATACACATGAAATGACTATGATACAAAAAACGAACATTGTATATGAAAAGGCACCACTTTTTTTGCTTTGGTCCAGCAACAAAAGCAGAAAGCAGGTCAGTGTAATAGTGCTTAAAGTTAAGTAAAGAGGCTCTTTTGCAGTGTTGCTCACCCTAGTTTAAATGATCAGTGCTTTATAAAAGGACAAAGGTAGCATTAAAACAGCAAAACTGCAGAGATTACTAAATCATAAAATAAGCAGTGGACTGACCCAACTAAAAACAGAGGTAGTCAGGAAGACCTATATTCTATTTTTATATACAAATAGCCCATTTTGTGGTCTGACCATTTTACTTTCTGAAGGTAATACATTCTTGTGCTCTGTACCTCTTTGTGAAAAATATCAGAAACTGACTAAAGATGAGGTCAACATCCAAATCTTGGGTAGGAGAATAGCAAAATAAAATTTCCCAGAAGCATTATGTAATCAACTTACCTTACACAGAAATGGTACTGTTAATGAATCTAACAAGAAGCAAATATTCAGAAGATATCAGAGAGGCCATGCCAGACTAGAAAAATGGAGAGAAATGTTTATCTAAAACCAAGAGAATGTCTTATTCTTTCCATTGACGCCTGCATTGCTGACTCAGGTTTGCCAGAACTACTCAAGACGGAAGGTCCAATGACAGGTGCCTGAGATCACATTCCATAGGGCAGCCTAAACAAATAGAAACAGCCATCCTGGATTGAAGAATCTCTGCAAGACAGACACCAATTACTCCTCTCTCTTGATATATCCACTCCTGAATCATGAAGAATCTATTCATTAGTTTGGAGGGAACAAGAACATTTGCCCTATACCAAAGCACAACTAGCATGTGAAAATTCATGACAAGACAATTTGTGATTGCTGCTTTTCCCACTCACTCTCATAAGGATTGTGGGTGACCCAATGGTTTTAAACCAATGAATCCAAACTGCGTAACTGCAGCTGAGTCATCCCAAAGGACCTGAAGAAACTGGGCACAGTTAATCCCCTTAGATTCAATTTGTGGATGCAGGTATTTCATGCACTCCCTAAGACTGGCTCTCTGCTGCACCAATCTCCCATTATTATAGCCCTCCTTAAACGTCCTATGAGGAGTTGCAGAGGTTAGTAAGGTCTTGGCAATGGAGTTGCTGAAGGAAACTGGATGGAAGGAGCGAGGCTTACCTGGCACTTCACATTTTATCTGCCAGACAGGTAGTCCCAGACATCTAATAATAAAGTTGCAGCCTGATTAAACCCATACCAAATATCTTCCAGCATAGACAGACAATGAGGCTACGTCTACACTGGCCCCTCCTCCGGAAGGGGCATGTAAATTTCACGAGTCGTCGTAGGGAAATCCGCGGGGGATTTAAATATCCCCCGCGGCATTTAAATAAAAATGTCCGCCGCTTTTAAAAAGTAAGAATAAGAGCCTCCGGAAAAGGGCACTTTTTCCGGAGGATCGGGGCCAGTCTAGACGCTCTTTTCCGGCTTTTTTAAAAGCCGGAAAAAAGCGGCGGACATTTTTATTTAAATGCCGCGGGGGATATTTAAATCCCCCGCGGATTTCCCTACGACGACTCGTGAAATTTACATGCCCCTTCCGGAAAAGGGGCCAGTGTAGATGTAGCCTGATAGTTCAGGTGCCTTATGCTCTCCCATTCTCATCTATTGGCTGGATTCTGATGAGACTGTTAGTAGTTGAGAGCTAGCACAGTTATGGTAGTTAACTACTCCTTTTAGGTAGTTAACATTGCATACTAAATTCTAATCTCTTACACCTGGGCAATGACACTGAAGACCAAGACTCCCAGAAATATCACTGAGGTCCCAAGTTGGTGTACCAAAGCTTAATTATGGCAATGATGCAGAAGTTACAAAGAACCCAACTTGACTTTCATGAAGAATTTACAGAACTAGCATTTAGGAAAAAAGAAGAACATTCATTTCACCTGCAAACCCATCAAATCTGAACTAGAAGACACAAACAAATATGGAATTTTCCCTTACCCCTAAAAATCATGCATACATTAGTTCTTCATAATAGTGCCCTACTTTTACATAAAGTAGGAATCAAAATGAAGATGAACCTAATATTTTATTAACTAAGACAGATAAGTTTGTAACAATATACTCTTGTGCCTAGTAACTTGTGAAATTCTTCACAGTGAAATTTTTAAAATACTTTAAACATCTAACAAGTAAAAGTGTCATCACTATAATTAGCTACTACAGCACAATAATTTTAATTTCATAAGATCCCAGAACTTTCTCCCACAAGAATAAATGCAAACAAAATTAGATCACAAATGTTAATTCCATCATGCTCTGTAGTAAGAGGATCATCTTTGCTAAAGGAAGAGGGAGAAGACACCTATCATTCTGTTATAGTTTGAAATTCATCACTAACCCCACAGGAACAACTGGCTTTCACTAGCCTAAAATAATGAGTGGACCAATTAAAATGATCCTATATGTAAGTTTTCTTGGAAAATGACTCATTTATGAGTATACTGATATTTTGCCAACTTGATTAATTCTACATAGACTTTATCCTAAAGGAAATTAAATTTAAATATTTGCTCCCTGGATCTCTTCAGTCTCATCTGTTAAATGGCAAAAATAATTGTTTACTACTTTTTTGCTCTTCATATCATCCAGAGGCAATAGGAGAGTCATCTAGATTCTATTTTAATTTATTTCATCATCTAGAGTACTATTAACTAGCTCCCAACAGCAGGACAAAATTCGGCCCCTATCTACACCTATGAAACCATGGAAGACAATTAAACACACATGTGCTACTCAACTAAACATAGAGAGCACTGATTTAACTGAGAATATAATTTAGGTTTACAAAGGTATAATTGGGAACAGTAATTTAGTCTGCAAAACCTCCTTTTAATGAGGATTCAAATGCAAAGGTCTAAGCTTCTCTCTCATTTCCCTGGATGAGTGTGCAGGGCTGATATTTGGGGGAAAAAACAAACAAGCCATCATTTTATTTGTACCATGAGAACAGTTGGTACTGAAAACACTGATTTAAAATGAACATCAGACCCCACAATCACACTTATAAAATAACTTTAAACTATAAAATCTCTTTTAGGATATGAGACTTGTTTTAGGATAAACAGATTTATTTTTAGAAACGAATGTTTTAATTTTATAAGAAACTCAAAGAAACCCAAGTGAAAATAATTATCAGGAGCAACAGAAATCACACTATTGAAACTACAATGAAACCTGACTTAATGGACTTGAAGAAACCAAGTGTTAAACAGATGTTCTACTAATTAAGGTGTAATGGAATTATACAAATACATTGAGATTCTTAGGGCTCTCACTTAAAATTAAATTTGCCAAATAAGCTAAATTTTATACCATTTTCATTATATACTTAGTATCTGAAAGACAGATTTAATACCCCCAAAGTAAGACTCAAAAGCAAGGTCAGCCTGATGGTCCAGTGGCAGTACATTGAGTTCAGAGTTTAGGACTCAAGCTCATTTCTTAGATCCCAAGCTAGCAGCAGAAGCACACACAGTCCTTGCTGGAAATAAATTTTCTACTTCAAATTAATTCCCCCCCTCCCAAACTACATCATGCTGGAACATGGCCATTAGCGCTTTGCAACTGAGCAGGGATGTATCCATTTCTTAATTCTGGTTTGGATATCAATAACAGATGTTAAAACAGTGGCTCTCAACTTTTCCAGACTGCTGTGCCCCTTTCAAGAGTCATCTGTCTTGCCCACCCCCAAGTTTTACCTTGCTTAAAAACTATGTTTACAAAATCGGATATAAAAATACAGAACTATTGCAGCACACTATTCCTCAAAAAAATAGCTGACTCTTATTTTTACCATATAATGGAAAATATAACAATGTGAATATAAATATTATATTTACATTTCAGTGTATAGTATGTAGAGCAGTATAAACAAGTCTGTATGAAATTTTAAATTTGTACTGACTTTGCTAATTTTTTTTATGTAGCCTATTGTAAATCTAGGCAAATAACTAGATGAACTGATATATCCACCACCCAAAAGAGATCTGCATACTCTCCAAGTATACGCATACCGCAAGTTGAGAACCACTGTGCTAGAGGGTATCTATTGTGCACATATTAAAGCTTAACTTTTGTTCTTTCGTCTAGTGTCTGTTCCTAGTTCACTGTTTTATATAAATGATTTAAATAGGCAATATATTTTCCCATACACTCCTATTTTCCCCTCATTCCATCATGTCTAAAAAGATAAATTTTCTATATTACCACCTGTCTGCAAACTACTCATAATCTTGGTCCTAAACTTCCTTCCAGTTTATACTTCTCCCCTCCCAGGGATTAGCATTACCATCTTTACCAGACTCTCCTAATGATTGATACTATCTTGTGCATGAACTTTGTAAATACCCATTTTTGTGATTTTTTTTTCAATTGAGACAATAATAAAAGAAAAAGGAGGAGGAGGTAGGGAAAAAACAACACTGGAATGGAATTAATGGTTGAAAATCAGATGAAATAAGAGGGGTTTAAGATAGATTTGAAGGGTAGTGAAGACATTTGTACAGTGAAAGAAGAAAGCTGTTCCTAGTATAAGGACAGCATGCAAAAAATTAACAATATAAATCTGTTACTTAATTTTTAGAATTTAAAAATACACAAAATCCACATTTTCCCAACAGTGTTGAAAAAGTGATTCTTAGGCATGTTAATTCAGACGTTGGCAACACTATGAAGGTCAGCGAGCGAGTCTTTATAAAAGGCATATTTCCCCCCAACGGTTTTTCAAAGCCATCACCACTAAAACTTCTCTGAATACCACCAAAATAAACACAAAACAAAACAGAGTAAATCTATCTTTCTAAAATACAAATATTTAACTGATGCTTCAAGTTGCTAAAATAGTCCAGGAAGATCAATTGCATTACACCATTACTTCTACCAGAGGGGAAGGGTGAACCCTAGGCTCAGGAAGATGAGCTCCCAACCCATCCTTTCTGAATGAGGCCCTGCCCCTCCCCTTTCCCTGCTGGAGTACAGAGCCCTCCACTCCCAAGTCCTGCACCACCTGCCCAAGTGCCTCTGCAGCTCCAGGCAGATGTGTGGCCGAGCCCTGTCCCACTCCTCCCCAACCCTGTAGAGGAGCATCCCCTAGCCCTGGAGTGCCTGTAGGGAGGACAGGCACACCTCCCCTGAGCACCATGCGTGAGGCTAGCCTAGCCTGGGGCAGAGCACCCAAGGGAAGCAGGAGGGGGCCTGGGGATGGAGTGTGGATGGGACCCCACAGGACTGTTTGGGGAGAGAAGGCCCCTGCCCAGGGCTGCTCCAAATGTTAAATCTCCAATAATTACACAATCAACTACAAAGTAACTTCTCTTTAGACTCCACTAAAAGCAGGGAGAAACGGACAAAGGCCATGTCTAAAGGAGAAGAATGAACTAAAGCCACTTTACCGCTGAAAAAGCATGAAAGCATTCACATGGGGGATTAACGTACTTGATCTCATGTGCATTCACAGCACACCTGTAGTTGATTTGTTTTAACTTCTCTGAGCATCCCCATGTAGACAAGCCTGAAAACAGACTGCACTTGTGTCTGCTGCTTGTCACTGACACAAAAGATGTACTACCATAGCTGTCATTCCCAGTTTGTTCTTCAAATGGATTACCTTATCTAAACATAAAATGCAGTCAAATTATTCACTCACTGGCTAATGCTGCATTCAAAGATCAAATGCATTATAAACTTAAAATTAGCTTTAAGAGTATCTTGGTCCATGATTACAGTTTCTAGGTGATACTGCAATACAAAAAACAATATATTGGGTCCTACTTATAACTAATTATAATTTCATCCTGGAAAACATCTTTATGATAATGCTACTTTTTGTGTCATCCCTATTAATTTCAAAAATGTAAAACTATTACTGAATGTATTATTATACATTATAATTGGGTTGCATTACCTTAATTGGTAATTATTTGCTATGTCTTGCTACTTGTCTGCAAAAGAAGGGGTTGGGATTTTTTAAGCTGTTCCAAATACACCATAGATAAGTTTCACAATAGATCCTGAACCTCTGATTTACTCCACAGAAGTGCTTTGTCGCATACAATAAGCACTCCTTCATTTATGAGTACTATATGAAGACTTAACATGCCCTGTGTGCGCATCATAACTGAAATAACTAGAGGAATCTAACAATGGTTAACAAAAAATAATACAAGACTGATTTCATTTCATCTAACTTTTTACTGTCAGAACCATCATAATTCGAGTCCGATATAGCCCGCAAGACAAAAAAGACACTATTTGACCTTTCAAATTCTTTAGTATGTGCTGAATCATTTCCCCTAACACCTCTTTAAGCATTTCTATAGCTTTAATTCAGTACCTTCTTAGTACTTAAGAGATCGTAATTGATCAAGTTTTCAAGTCCATTTACAGTCATGTAAATTAAATCTAAATCTGTCCTTAAACATTAATTTCCTAAAACAGAAGACTCGGCACTATTTTTACACTATTATCACATATACAGTTATCATGCACCAGGGTATATAATTAATAATGCAAGATCAAGGATCTGATCCAGAAAACTTTTACTTATGAGTAAATCTCACATGACAAACCCAAGGTTTCCAGGATGAGGCCTGTATGTTGTAACATCTTCCTGATGTTATATCATGATAATAAACACTAAGAAAAAAAACTCCTGTACAGTCATAAGGTACTAGTATCTTCTAGGGGGCACAGTAAAGAAATGGGAGTCAGAAGTGTCTACAGTTCCTGCCAGTCAACTTTACTTTTTTTTTTTTTTTAATAGTATTCACTTAGGTCATGCCTAAAAATAGGTTTTAAGATTAATGCATGTATCTGATAATTAATCTATGCTACTATAAAAGGAGAGGTGTCCATCATGATGTCTGTCTCAGAGAACATTTGAGAAGACTTGAGAAGTTTCTAGGGATAGGCAGGCCCCCAGCCCCACCTACAATCCTGCCCCTTCTGCTGAGGCCCTGCCCCCACCATGAAGAGCAGTGCGCCGAGCGCGGACGCACACTCCCACCCCTCCCACCACAGGGAGGGGAAAAGCGCGTGTGCCCCAGCATCCCCGGAGCAGTAGGGATGGAAAAGAATGCACGGCCCCAACCCCACCCCCACCCCGAGGAACATCAGGGAGGAAAGAGGTGGGGAGGGAGGAGGCCTTGTGGCCCGAGTCAGCCCCAGCCCCAGGAGCAGCGGGAAGGAGGGGGTGGGGGGGAGAGAAAGGAGGCCACATGGCTCCAGCCACAGAGCAGTGGGAAGGGAGGCAGGAGTGTGGCCCGAGCTAGCCCAAGCTTTCCCACCCCTGGGGGCTGCAGGAAGGGAACAGGCCACATGTATGTCTACCATCACAACAGGATGGGTAATACTAATATGTCTGAAAAGTTTAACTGATCTGCCAAAGAACGTATAGGATCCTTAGGCATATACACCTAATATTTTGGTAAACAATGAAGGAAAATACAATAGCAAATTTTATATTCACCAAATGTCATTTTGGTAAAATATATTTTACTCATTTTCCTGCGCTCAGTGTGATACTGATTTGAGTTATTAGAAGATCTCACTGCAAAGGGGCAACATCTTAAAATCAGTAACAGGAGAAATCTGCAGACAGTTTTACAGATTTGCTGAATTTAAATCAAAACAATTAGAACTTCAGGTCTTAAAACTAAGTCTTCTAAAAACGTGTGCAGAATGTGCATGTGGATGAAAAAGAACTAGAGAAGTTCAGAGAGGATAAGTCCATCAACAGTAATTAGCCATATGAGCTCGGGACGGTATATTATGGATTCATACAATGGCGTTAAATTTCAAACACTTTCTGTTCTATTATTTATACTGTGTAATATTATTTGGATTTTTTTGAACACTACTACATAGTAAAATGTTGTCAACAAGCTATACAATGACAACATGTGGATCTTTCTCCCAAGTCCATAGAATTCATTTAGAATGTACAAAGTAGTCCAAATTATTCCTTCCAGTTTGCATTTCTTAACACTGAATTTCACCTTTGTTAGGCTCTTCTGGATTTCAGAAGGACCAGAAAGGAGTAATCTACACAGAAAAGATGGATTGTTACTATAAAGGAAATCCTTTAGTTACTGAACATTCTGTCTATTTTTCCTTGCCTTGGACCTGTGCTTCCTTGACTAGCTTCTCAATCAAGCCAGCAATTTGGTTCCCTCTTGTGACCAACACATCAGATACTTACAGCAAAATCTCTGAAACCATTGGAGACCAGACTCAAAATCACCTTATTTTCACAGTCCAAGTCAGTGCACTTGGTCTTATCCAATTCGCTTTTATTGATCTTATTTATGAACTTAACACCACTATAAAACGCTACAAAACGGATTACTCAGCTATTATGTGTATTTCCAGTGGAAAAGAATGTTATAAAACTATATTAAAATCAGAAGGCAACTTGCCTTTGTCTAGCTTGCCAGCTGAATGAATTGCTAGGTAACTTAACTTGTTGAAATGCTGCTTTACTCAACAGATCCATCTATGCATCTAGTATGGGTATAAACTGTGAAAACGCAGGTTATAGGAAGCTTAAAATGTTTATTGACATAAATATAAAGGAAAAATTCAGAATTAAACTAGGCACACAAAGAATCATAAGGCCTAATGGAGGGATGGGGAACCTTTTTTGGGTCAGGGGCCATTGATCCATAAAAAAAAAAATCAATTGAAGGCCACACACAAATGAGAAGGAAAAAAGCCCAAAAACCCTCACTGACCTGGTCCCCCAACTGAGAAGGAGACAGACACTCCCCACATTCCCCTCCCACACCAGAGCCTAGGGGGAGCCAACCTAGTAGATTTTGTGTGCTCCAGTCCAGTGTTAGCAAGGGTAAGGGGTATCAAGGGAGGCAGCAATGCCAATGCAGACTCCCCAATGCTGAGCGTTGGGGGCTGGAACCAGACACACTGGGGCCACATGTGGCCCCCTTGCCTGAGATAGGGTTGCCAGGTGTCTGCTTTTGAACCAGACAGTCCAGTATTTGAGCTTTCTATTTGGGAAACAAATTGAGAAAATATAAATGTCCGTTATTTTCTAAATAAGATGTAATGTAAATTGTGATGTAATGTCAAGTGTGTCCGGTATTTTTGTTGAAACCATCTGGCAATCGTAGCCTGAGGTTCCCCGCTCCTGGCCTAATGATTTTAAATGGTTAAGAAAATAGCTATTGATTTTCAAATGTCACATAGGAAAAATGTACAGAATTCCTAAATAATGAGATGACCTATTAAACAAGTAACTAAACAAGTAACTAAACAAGTAAGTAAGTAGCTTTAAAGCTATATCCTGGAAACAGCAAGATTAGTAACTGTCACATTGTAAAGACAGTAAAAAAAAAAAATCCTAAAACAAAGGTACAGGCAGTCCCCGGGTTACGTACAAGATAGGGACTGTAGGTTTGTTCTTAAGTTGAATCTGTATGAAAGTCGGAACTGGCATCCAGATTCAGCCGCTACTGAAACTGATCAGTTTCAACAGTGGCTGAATCTGGACACCAGTTCCCACTTACATACAGATTCAACTTAAGAACCCCAGGCATCCCCAAGTCAGCTGCTGCTGAAACTGATCAGCAGCTGATTCCAGGAAGCCCGGGGCAGAGCAACTCTGCCTCGGGCTTCCTGTAGTCAGCCGCTGGTCAGTTTCAGCAGCGGCTGACTTGGGGATGCCTGGAGCAGAGCAGCTCGGGTGCTGCTGGGTTGGTCCAGTAGCGTGGCCGCTCCTCGGCGCTACTGGACCAACCCGGCAGCACCCCAGCTGCTCTGCCCCAGGCGTCCTGATTCAGCCACTGCTGAAACTGATCAGCAGCAGCTGAATCAGGACTCCTGGGGCAGAGCAGCTGGGGTGCTGCCGGGTTGGTCCAGTAGCGCCAAGGAGCGGTGCTGCGGGACCAACCGGCAGCGCCCCACCTGCTCTACCACAGGCCCCGGGCTTTGCTCCACGTCTCCCTGGTCTGCTGGGAAGGGGCACTAGCTGTGTCCCCCCCTCCCCCAGCAGACCAGGGAGACGCAGAGCAAAGCGGCGGAGGACCCGGGCCAGACCCGCGTCACTTCCAGATCAGCTCCAGTTCTCCGGGGCGAGAAAATCCCCGTTCGTAACTGCGGATCCGACTTAAGTCGGATCCACGTAACTCAGGGACTGCCTGTAATTCATCCATTTCCATTATTTTTAACAAAGGGCTTGTCTGGTCAGGGGGTTAATCACATCTTTTTGAAGCACGTGGGATAACACACTAATACACAAGCTGCGCTAAGATGCCTGTGCCATCTGTCAATTTGTACAATGAACACATACTGCAGCAGCTTGCTGTGTACTATGTGCATGGAGTTCTTGGAAGGCATCCCATGGTCTTTGCTTTGCTGCCAAGCAGTGTGTGTTCTGGAATTTCTCACTACACATGGCCAACTAGGTTCACATTTTTTTTAAAGTTTCATGCCTCTACTGTCTCAAACCCATACTTCTTTTTTAGGTGGGCTAACATTCTTAAATTGCTGTTGGCCAGCATGGACTCCCAACAGTGTTCTGCAGCTATGCTGGCAACCACGAACATGCTGAGGCTGGTGGGGCTGTGTTTCAGCACCTATAGCCAGAGGAATTTGGCTTTGGATTCCACACACTGCATCACAGAAGAGATGATGTGGAAGCAGCAGCAAGTCCTGCAGCAGCTGCAGGAGCTTCAGCAGCCAAACAAGAAGGATGAGAAGAAAGACACAGAACAATTGCTAGTACAAGAACAGTTTCTGGAAAAACTTTTAACTGGAGAGTTCCATTTCTGGTCTCAGGAAATCAGTGTGCAAAGGTGGAAAAGGGTCATTCTAATGACATGCGACAACCAACAGGGGCAAGAGAATTTCAGGATAGGGAAACACATTTGATTAAGATATGTGCTCAACTAGCTTACAGTGCTTCAGCAGCAATCTATTAATATGGAGATGCTCATTGTCACATTTATCTTGAAAGCTAGCCACATCCAAATGCTACTGGATCATAGCCAAACAATTCAACGTAGAGAAACTGATTGTTGGGGGCACTGTTATGCAGGTCTGCGATGCCATAGAAATGGTATTCTTGCACGAGGTTATAAAGCTTCGTAATACTCAGAGATTGATGGCTTTGCATGCATGGGATTCCCAAACCATATTGGAGGTAGTTCATAAGAACCATGTGTCTACTAGTTGCCTCCCCTATCAGGGCTCTCACTTGATAAATAGAAATGGGGAATTTTCCTAGGTGTGCCAAGTGCTGGTTGTCCACAAAGGCAGCTATAGTGCAGAGTGGATAAAAATCAGTGATTTAAAATAAATTAAAAATCATTTTTTAAACATTTATAAAATCAATAAAATACTAAATTGCTCATTTTAAGACAGTTACAATTAAATCTCATCACAAACATTCTACACCTACACTTTCAATCTCATAAAAATGAATTAATAGCTCTAATCCCTCCAGCCTAACTACTAGCTCTTGCTCCTTGAAAGTTCTGGGTTTTCAATTTCTGTTTCTCAACAGATTGACATGTGCCAAGACACAGACAGGCTGGATTTAAAAAAAAAAAAAAAAAAAAGACAGAACTATGTAGCATTTTAAAGACTAACAAGAGGCTGGATAGGATTGGTTTTGTTCTGTGGTTATTTGGTAATGGACATAGGCCAAGAACTACAGTGGAGTCAGTTAAGACATTGTTGTAAAGACAGGGAGATAATATATAAGAAAGGACAGAAGCAGAGTAGAAAGGAACAGTGAAGTGGACTGGACAGGGAAGAGATTATTCAGTACACACAGAGCTTCTTCTATTCTCTCCCCCCGCACACACACACACTCCTCACCCCCCACACACTTTTATTACAGAAAAACTGCCATGGCTTCTGACCTTAACTGGGAATATTTTGAAGAAATTTGTTCCCTGGGTAAATAAGGAAAACGTGTCAAGTATAAGCAGTGCAAGATGATGATGCAGGGCTTAGTTGCAAGAATGAATCATCATAAGGAAAACTGCTTACTGGGAGAAAATTATGTGGATGAAGATGTAGATATGTCTGAAGAACAATGTAGATCAACTGGTTAGTAATGTGAATAATTCACTTTGCAATGCATTGTTGTTCAAGACTCTCTTTATGCCTTTTATTAGAAGTGTGATTTAACAAGTAAATTCCCAAGCTGTTGGTTACATTGGATGTTATTAGAAAAAAGGATTATCTTAGTTATTCCTTATGGCTTGTTTAATTAGCTAAGTAGGTCAAGAATCTATTACCTAAGTATATGGTATAGAAAGCTGACCTAAGAGAAATCTAGAGTTGATAGTTGCCACTTAGTGTCAGTTTCTTATTTCATATTACAAAATATATGCCCCTTATTTTGGAAAATCATGGCTACAGACCATAATGGTGATGCCATAATTCTATTCCCTATTTTACTTCAGCATAACTCAGCTTTTCCAAGAGAACTATATCCTATACTTGTTTTCTCAAAAAGTGCCCGTGGGTTCAATGGGGCTTACTCCAAAATTAAAAGCACGCTAAACAATCAGATCTGGATCCTTGTTGAAAAAAAAAAAAGTAAATAATAGAGTAACTGAATAATAGAGTGCAAAGAACAGAGAAGAAGAATGACTATTCAAAAAACATTTATGAATTTTGTTTCAGGATCCCATTTAAGCATGTTGTCCATCTGCAACTACTTCAGAGTCATCACTGGCATTTTTACCAGCAGTGCTGCAACAACACATATTACAGACAACAACATTTTGGTAACAAGCAAAAGATTTCAATCATCCAGTAAATCATTGCTACAGATGAGTTTGTCATAAGGACCAACAAGACACCACAGATGAAAAGATTACTTAGTTCATTTAAACCACAGGTATGCCTCTTCACATTATCATCAATAAATTGAAATTGGTTGCGTCTTTACTAGGGATGTGAAAGGTTAACATCACCCTTAACAGGTGATGTTTACCATTTCTGGTTAACTGGTGGAGGCTGGAGCAGATCCCTGCCCGCCGTGGCAGGGGGATGCTCCAGCCCTGCGAAGCTCGCCACTGACAGGAGCTGCTCCAAGTGTCCAGAACAGCCCCTGTCTGCAATGGGCCTGGGCGCATCACAAGCAGGGAAGGACTGACCCAGACATCCAGACCAGCTCCTGTCCGCAGTCGGAGAGGGACAAGCCTCTGGCTGTGGTGAGGCATCACTTCAGCCTAGTTGTGGTGCGGGGTATGGGGGAAATGCTCCAGCACAGCTGGCCTGGAACACCCCCCCTTTAATTGGTTAATCAATTAAACTTGACATTTCACCAATTAAATAGGATTTTAAATCCCTAGTCCTTACAATCAAGCTATACTCCACCTGCTAGAGCAGACATTGGTGGAAGGTTGCCAGATTATAGTGTAAGAGAAGGAACCTGAACAGTGTGCAAAAGACTCAGAGGGGAAATTTGCCAGTTTAAGCCTTGGTGGGTGGAGCAATGTACACAATAATCCAGTAACATGTGCCTGTGTGACAACAGAAGATGGGGTTACATATCTTTCAGAAACGATAGATACAATTGGGAAATGCCCACACAACAGAATATTTAAAAGCAGTGGCAATGAAAGCTTTAATATACTGCAAACAAAAATGTAACTGTCATATGCGCAGTTTTGTCAGACAATGCTGCCAACATGGCAAAAATGAGAAGATATTTAGAAGAAATCGAAGTATCCTACTTAATAACATATGGCTGCAGTGCTCATCTAATGCATCTTTTAGCCAAAGACTTAAGTATGTCTACTCCAGGAATAAAAGAAAGTGTCACAAAATGTTTCCATTTCACTTCTGCTTCACTGAAGAGAGTAGGAGGATCCAAACCAATTCTCCTTCAGAATATCTCATGGACTTCTGTGATTGATTGTTTTGATCACTTTTGTAAGGACTGGCCTATTCTCACAGGGATTGGATGAGATACTTCCATCTATTTAAAGTATTTAGCATTGGATTAAAGAGGAATGCAGAAGATATGTTCAGTATACTGAAACCTATTATCCATAGCCTTAACCAAACTTCAGTGAAATTACTGCTTCATTGCTCAATGCATGGAGCCCTGAGCCTCTGACTGGGGGGGGGGAGCTGATTAATCACCTGTGAAGCTGTGTTGCCACACAGCTTAGAGGTAACACTGGTTACAAGATCTTTGGATGAGGGTGAAAGCAGTAGATATTGTATATCTAGATTTTAGTAAGGCTTTTGATATAGTCTCACCTGATCTTCTCATTAATAAACTAGGGAAATACAACCTTGATGGAGCTACAATAAGGTGGGTGCATAACTGGTTCCCAGACAGTAGATATCCATGGTTCACAAATTGTGAGCGCAATTTGCATACCTTCTTCGAAAAACCCCTCACAGCGTAGCTATACCCTTAGAAAGTATCTGACTGTGTCTGTATTGGAGTGCTCAATGTAACTATGAAGTATTAGATATTGATACATATTTCAAAGGAAAATAAATACTCATCTACAAATCATCAGAAATCATTCCAATACACAGAGAAGTAAAGCAATGAAAATGGAAAATGTAATGAACATGTAAAATAGCATTTTAGAGTGTCACTACAGCCCGTAATCATTCAGCTACCTCAAATCTTTCGGCAAGTTTCTTTTGCATCTTTAATGACATAACTGTAAGCCAATTCAACATCTGAAATTCTCTTTATATCAGACAGTTCTTGGGAGCCACATAATTTTCATGATGTAATGACCTGCATATGATTCAAAGAAGTGTTTTGCATAGATTTCAATGGGCTATTTAAGTAGATTGAACAGAACTTAAACTGTCAAATTTATCTTAATTATTTGCATATCTGAGACATAACATTTGGTTCTTAAGTAATTTTACCCTTCCTTTACAGGAACTGAGAACAATTCAATTAGATAACTTATTACAAACATTTGGACCCTGCTCATATGGCAATTTTTATGATAATGCCCACAATTTTTCAAGAGACAACACCAACTTTAAAAAATATCCCATTGCAGTTATTGGGAATATCAAAGTTTATAATAACTCAAAGAAATTGTAGGTAAGGTGGGGGATAATTTGTTGACTCTATCAAAGCTATATCCTGTCCCAAAATACTGCTGAAAATGCACCAGTTTCAGTGCAGGCAGGGGCTTCAAAGTCTCTGTAACAGAAAAGCAGAATTTGCACCTAAAGAAATACAAAAGAAGTTATATAAAATTAATAAGGTTATTTAATATAACAATATCACCAATACCGGTGCCATGTGCAATATATTTTCTACATCTAATAAAAAATAGATCACTATAATTGGCAAGTAACTTCTTTTATTGTTATATATACTCTGAGTTCTGTAATTTCCACTTCTCATCTGATGAAGTGGGTTTTACCCACAAAAGCTCATGACATAATAAATTTGTTAGTCTGTAAGGTGCCACAGGACTGCTCATTATTCAGACCACTGTAAACATCATCACAAAGTCAATATAAGAGTATTGTGAAATTTGAAACCAGAGTTCAGTGGTCTGTTCCCTACAGAATTCAAACCATCCAGCCATCAACTGAGTAACCAGACAATCAAAAGTGTCTCAAAAAATGTGGCTGAAACACTATCAACCAGGTTTGGCAGAGTTAGGCTGTTTTAAAAATTGCACATCAGTATTTAATTATTCTTGAAATAGCATAAACGACGTACAGCAACACCTGGAAATGATCTAACAGGATCTCCATCAAAGAAATAAAAAGGAAAGAAAAGAACCAAGGAACATCACATCTGGGCTGTGTCTACACTGGGCCACTTATTCTGGAAAATCAACCGCTTTTCCGGAATAAGCTGCAAGCTGTCTACACTGGCCCTTGAATTTCCGGAAAAGCAACGATGCTCTACTGTACAAAATCAGCCGCTATTCCGGAAAAACTATTCTGTTCCCGTTCAGGCATAAGTCCTTATTCCGGAACAGTGTTCCGGAAAAGGGCCAGTGTAGACAGCCCAGTAGTCTTTTCCGGAAAAAAGCCCCGATCGCGAAAATGGTGATCGGGGCTCTTTTCTGGAAAAGCGCGTCTACATTGGCCACAGACGCTTTTCCGGAAAAAGGACTTTTCCGGAAAAGCAGCCTGCCAATGTAGACGCTCCTTTTCCGGAAAAACTGAAAACGGAATAGTATTCCGTTTTAAGCATTTCCAGAAATTCATGCCAGTGTAGACACAGCCCTAGGGAAAAAACACAACCAAAAAATCAGTATTAATACTTATGGTCTGATATTTTGAAAGACTGTATGAGTTAATAGTGCTGTTGTTCACCAGGGGTCTGGTAACAAGGTCTCAGGAACCTATGCTATGCTGGAGAATGAATGGAGAGCCAATTGTCTTACATCAAAATGATGTCCTTTAATAGTACAGTCTACTCTTATAAACAGATAATAAGTAACAAATGGACCATATGAATGCAACTAAAACACATTCAGTGACTGCCTAGAAATGTTAGAAAATGCCATCAAACAATTAAGAAATTGGAAATGGCCAAAAAAAGATTTAAAACATCATATGTCAATTGCGAGTACAGGCCTAAAACAACTCACCTCCTAACAGGAGCAAGAAACACACCAAAGAAGGAATGGAATATATTAGGGCATGATGTGAAGGCAAAGTACATCTTAAATCTTCTAGCAGAAGAGACTGAAGGATGTCTAGAGACTCAAAGCTGTGTAGTGCAACCAGTAAATCAAACGTGTTTACATCATAGAGGCATTATATTGTACAGTGAGGAAGAAATAGATTTCATCTTGGTAACCTTAGTATGACCAAAGACACGGAGTGGCTAACTCTAATCTATCTCTGGAAATGTCATTTTCTAAGCCACTCCACTACCTGCATACAAGGACTGCTCAGCAGGCAAAGCCCCACATCTGGGGCCAAGAAGGGCATAAGGAGGGGAAAGTCCTGCCTATGCACTGGGTTCCCTACAAGTAGAATTAGATTCTTGAGTGCCAGCACAAGGCACTGACTCCTGAGTGGTGCTTCCTGGCTGGGTTGAAAAATTCTGATTGAGAGAGGCTCCATCTGACATGGTGGTACAGTAGCTGCATGTGATGCAGGTCACAAGGAGAGAAGACCTCTGGCACCTGCAGAGCCCCAGCAAATGAGCAGGAGGTTCAGGCGGGGAGAAGGTTTCTCAGATAAGATGATAGTGCTGGTGAAAAATCAGAGAGTAGCATTTGCTAGGAGGGAACAGAACAATCTTCAAATGTTAGAAGAGCACTACTGTCAAGAGGGGATAGGAAATTATTTAGTGTAATACATAGCAACAACAAGTAAAGGAAAGGAATTAAGAAAAAAAACACAAGCTGAAATGTCAGGAAAATTCACAGCAAGATGTATTAGCATATGAGAGTCTCTCAAAGGAAGAGATGGAAACCACATTGTCATGGGGCTATCCACATTTCCACATCTATGGAAATATGCCCATGAATATGCATGACTGGAAAATGATTTATTCAAAATATTGTGGAAGGTATCATTTGAATAGTTATAATCTATTGAATTATTTCCCCATTTGTGTGCATGTATTGTTTCTGTATTTGAAGTTAGAAATATGAAGTATAAACCTGTTTTATTAAAAGAGACATACTAAGTGAAGACAATTAAGGCTATTTCAGAAAGCTAATCGCTCATAAAAAAAAGACAATGATCTGCATATTGGACTGTTTTCCCTTTGGACCTGTCCATGGGAGAGGCTGCAAGTCCCCACAAGGGCATGTGTTTAGGTCATCCAATGCTGGAACCCATTTTGGTCCTTCTATTTTCCCCACTAGCAGTCAGAAAAAGTTTAAATTGATCACAAAGGATTCCCACTTTGGACGAAGTCCACATAAAGGTGGGAAACCAAACAGCAGGGGAATCTGTAAGGAGTCAGGACATCCCTGTTCATCACCCAAGGTGACTGTTAGAAACATCTAAGATTGAACAAGGGGATGGATCAATCCCAGGTTGAGAGGCTTTCCAGACTGTGAAGAAATATTATTAGAACTACTGTCAGAGTAAGGTATTGCATGTAACAAATTTCTTAGTGTTTCGGCTTAACTGGCACGTTTTGTTATTTTGCTTATTACCTTACTTTGCTCTGTGTTCTATTACTTGCAACTGCTTAAATCCTACTTTTTATACTTAATAAAATCACTTTTGTTTATTAAATAAACCTAATGTAAATAATTGTTACCTGTGGGAACAAGCAGCTGAACATCTCTCTTTACATAAGAAAGAGGGCGGACAGTATGAGCTTGCTCTGTGTAAAACTTCATACACAGCACGATGGATTAATCTGGGCTTCTGGTCCCACTGGGGCTCTGCACCTGGGTGCTGTAACAAGTCCCTTTGACAGAGCCTTCCCAGAGCTGAGCTGACCTCTGTGTCTGTATTACTCTTCTGAGGCTTCAATGCTGGAAGAGGCTTTATGGCCTGGCTGAGCAAGACAGAGTACAAGGGGCTCCCAAGAAGGTTAGCTCAGTGTTTCAGCACATCAAGTGACAGTCACTAGGTATTTATAAAACCCGACAAAACTACAAAAAATGTACTGGATGTAAAAATCCCACAGTGAAAAAGGGATGGAAAGGATAGGGTTGCCAGATAGGTCAACAACAAAAAAATACCGAACTCATCCCCCCCGAAAAAAAAAACACCAGGAAAAAATTCTGTTGAGGGAAAAAAAGGGGGAAACCAAAGTTAAGAAAAAAAATGGCCCCACGCGCCTCACTTCCCTGCCCCCCACCAGACGCGGCAGTGGAAAATTGTCCCCGCTGGGCTTCCGTCCAAGGGAAACAGGAAATACCAGACATTTCACATGTCCAGTATTTTCTGTTGTTTTTTTTTAACCTGATGGGGAACCCAACTAACAGACAGTCCGGGCGAAAACCGGATACCGGACAACCCTAGGAAAGGATTGCTGAGATATTTGCTTGCCAAACTTTCAAGTTTCCATGAACTTGTTAATCAAATGGAAAGAATCTATTGTCTCGGGATACTTTAAAGGTGATTTTTAAGGGAATTTTGTCTATGGTTAGTATATTTTTGCACTAAAACAATTAAGAACAAAAGTTAAAAGATGGTATATCTGATGCTACATTTAACATTTAAAAGCATCTCCAATTCACACTCGGGATCTCTCTTTCTTTATGTTCCATTTTATATAAAAACATTGTTCAGAGTCATAATTAAGCGAATAGAAAACTTTTTCTTTTGCAGATGCAGAAAGCTGTCCAGCAGGAGGAGCACAAGAAAATATTCTCTTAATTGCTAGCATAATACAAGTGCTTCTTGCAGTAATATTAGTCACAGGATCCCAAATTATTTAAGAAATTAAAACCAACATGTGAGATTATCTTCATGTTAGGTTAACTGAGGAAAGATAACTGAAGTGACTTGTGTGAAAGTGAACAGAGTAGCAGCAAACCCAAGAACAGAACTCAAATGCTGATAGCCAGTTCTGACCTCCACCCAAAAGACAATACTTGTTCTCTGCTTTGATTACACTATTGAAGAAGTCTAGGAACTAAGGTTATAAAACCATATTGTCAGAAAGAAAAGAAGAGGGTATATTTGACAACTGAGGGAAAAGGAAAATAATTTATTTTCAAGCAAAAGGGCAAAAAATAAAAATGATAGAAGTACCTGACAGTAGCTCCTTAAAAGTATTCAGCAGAACAACAAATAGCAGTTTCTACAAGAGATAGATCCATTAGTGAAACTATCACTAAAAGTGATTAATGTAAAAAAAACTGTGCCTGATAGGTTCATTTTATCTTTTTTTTAAATCCAACTCTATCATGGAATTCTTTATTCCCTTGTAACTGTTTTGATTCTTCTGTCTCTGAAGTTAACAATGCCCTAATCCAAATGACTTTCCATATAGCATATGTTCTAACTGAATACTGTACATAGGCTAAACAACAATCTGTCTCTTTCAAGAAATAATTTTATTGTGTTTTACACATATTAAATCGAAGAAAAAATACAGCACTCTCTCTCTCTCTCTCTCTCTAGCCAAGCATTATCTTTTGGTTTTTAACACCAGAAATATAATATATGACTAACAACAACATAATTTTAACATCTTATGATACCCTTGTTTTCATTAGATATACATTTTCCTCATGCCAAATTCTTTCAGAATAAAGCTAAAAACTTTCCAATTGGTTTCAATTTCTCCAGAAGAGCCAAATGTATTGTAAAAAAAGTTTGCAATACATAAAAGCAAAAAATTAACTTCTTAAGTAAAATTGTCACTCCATTATTTGTGTGTAATGAAAGCCAGGCATATTCTTGAATGTGCAATCTAAAAATATTACATACAGTAGTAAGAAAAACTAGAAGTTTTCTAGACAACATATATCAAAACTATCTACAAGTAATTTTGATGTATGCGCAAACAGATAATGATTTTTTTCTTCCGCTCAGTAGAAAATAGTTACCACAGCAACCGCCACATCTCACGGAAAAATGGTTGCTCAAAACAAAACAAAAAACACAGAAGTGAAAGATTGCATTTGGTGATAGAAAAGATGTGGATTTCAAAAATATCTCAAGTGAATCTGGTGTGCCAATTTCCTTCATCACTTCTTTCCACCAAGAACACTGTAAAGTGCATAAAAACATGGATACAGTTAATACATTACAGAGAAAGTTCTGGGTAACTTCCAACTGTGATTATGTTATCAGTCATCTGACAGCACCTGCAGAGAAGAGTGCTAGCAAGTCCTCTTCTGACCAGACTATTTACCTACTTACATCAAAGTAATGTAGAATCAGATGAACTGTTCGTTCATCTTTTTATTACAGAAAGGGAAGAGAGTTAAATCAGGTCTGTATTTTAATTTGTTTTCAGAGAGCAAACGTATGAGATGATATTCCACTTCCATGACAAATTGCAGTAATGCAAATTTACTATCTTCAGATCACTAGTGACTTAACTATTTTAGCGTAACTGGACTCATTACTTGGGTTTGTTTCCCCTCATCTTCCCCCCACTTTAATAATTTAATAACATCTTCAACAGTACATTGAGATGCCTCTGCCCGAGACCGGAGCTTTACATTTGAAACAATCTTCCTTATTTAGCACCCAGTTCTCTCACACCCCTTTTTAGAATTTTAATTCCTTGTGTCTTAGAATCCACTTGAGATGGAAAAGTTCAATCAACAGAGTACACCTGTTTTCACCGGTGAGGTGCTGTGTTTTTTTTTTAAACTGCTAAAAAGAAAGGCATCTGAACTACTACCCAATTAATTAATTCTTATTTATTTCTCATTTCCCACTTTGATAAAATGAGAATAACCTTTTTTGTATGCATCTACCTGCAATATTTTACTTATTCATTTTTAGGCAGATGCTTTGTTCTCTCCTCCTTTACAACTGTGTGCGTGTGTGGGGGGAGGGTTAATCACTTTTCAGAGTGAACTAAAATGTTTATGTTTAATCCCTGTCAATAAGGACTGAAGATGAATTTCTTTTATCTTTTGTATAGAATGTTTCCCTTATAAAATTATTGTTCCATAAGTTAAAATAAAAGTCAGTGATATTTCAAAGAAACATTTTATAAACAATAACCATAGCATTAGCCCTTGCACATTGTTTAATAAAAATTATGCTTGTATATTCATTATCTATTTTCTCGGGTTACAAAGAAATTCATTCCTCTCCTCTGCCAAAGCCCCAGATATAACATCTCCTGCAGGTTATGACGCCAGTAGGTGTTAAATATTTTTATAAATTGTAAGAGAGCCATTTATCCTTCAGTCATGGATTTCAGACACTCAAGAATAACCGCAATTGGCAGCAGCACACAAGCAACTTTGTCTTTTCTAGAGCAGAAAACACAATAAACCCAAGTACTCATAGTCTTACTAGCAAGACTGCTATAATTTGCCAGAGGGGGGATTCTATTTAACCCACTTCAATCTCTCCGATTTTGCAGAACCTGATTAACATTAATATTTTGACTTTCATTGTTAAAAGGAAGCAAGTAAGAGATTTTAGGACAAGCACAGAAGTATTTATTTCTAAAATGCCTACAGTTAACAGTGACTTTCAATATCATCCACAGAATGCTCATTACTGAACCTGACACATTATATTCATGTCTTATTAAAAAAGAAATCTGTCCTCTCCACCCACACAAGGTAACTACAGCTTTGATATGTTGTGATTTAGCCAACATACATTTAACAACAAAACAAAATCATGCTAGTCCTGTTCAGGAGTGTGCTGTAGAGAAAATAAAGAATACAACATTGATATACTTGAAGCAGTTTACTTTTATGTCAATTCCTATAAACCAGGAAATGTTGGCTAAAGAAATGTGAACCAATCTTTGGAAGTGTATCACTATAATAGAACAATGAGAACAACTATCATTTAACCCCTCTCTCTATGTACAATGAAAAGAGAACTGGTGGGATCAATGGAGAGATTTAATCTCTATTTTACGAGTTACCAAAGACATTTAATAATTAGAGACAAAATGCAAGGATTATGAAAAAACCTCTTCATAGGATGGTCAGCATTCACTAAGGTCTTTATAGACCAAGGAATTCAATATTTGTATTAAATCAGCATATGATCAAGCGCATCAGTGAGATTTTACTCATATTCCCTATTGTCCACGTTTTTATTTTAGATGTACTAGACATTTTTCTACACTTAAATTGGCATTTTGATCTTTCTACAGAATGTAATAAGGTGAAACAAAGTGGTACACAAAATGCTGTAGGAAATGCACTTGAAACAAGTAGCCTTCATAAACCTATTAGTTTTTTATATATTCAGTACAATTTTTGTTACCCATTTTTCAAAACATTAACCATTTCGATCTTAAAATGAACAATAAAAATATCACCAAAATTCAAAAAACAAAAAGTGAAGAAAAAAATAAGAACCAGGATAAAATGTTCTGAGTAATCCTGAAAAGCTGCCTAATTTTCTGGGATCAGACCCATTTCTTTCACCTGTTAACAATTTAACCCACCAAGTTGATATTCTTTTATGCAGGGTGGGTTAAAAACATTGAAGGTTTGATATGGCAGTCTTACAAGTCTAGGAACAAAATCCCAACACCTCTGAAAAAGTCAAGCTTAGTTACTCTGAGTAATAGCATCCACCTTAAATATTTAATGGGTTAAAAATTAACAACGTTGGTATGTATTTTTTTTTTTTTAGGAGCTAGAAACTGCAGCTTTAGGTACTGCCCCCGACAGACCGCTATTACGACACCTAAGAATCTGGGCACTTGGTTAAGGAAAGAAGGCCAAACATATGACCAGCAGATAAATACACATCCATCCAAGGAGATATCTGGGTGTATGTATGTATGTATGTATCACGTACACATAAAAGAAGAGAAGGCAGCTCAGACAGGCGCATACTACACAGCGGTATAATGTTCAGATGGCTTGAGATGATTACAGCCACTGTGTAGAGGACAGTACATACCATATTTGCCGATTAATAATGCAAAACCACTGATGTCCATGAGTGACAAAAGTGCAGCATGACATACAAGCAGCGGGGAGACGGTCAAGACAGATGACCCTCCAGCGGGAGAATGAATGAATGAGCCTCCAGAGACAGACCCAGACCCCGGAGCCGGAGAGAAAGACAGGACAGAGACAGACTCCCGGACACCGAGTCCTAGCGGGCAGGCAGAGCGAGGCAGACAGTCCGACAGACACAAGGGCAGGCAGGGACAGAGCCAAGGGCACGAGAGGAACAGACACCAGGGCACAGCGAAGGGCAGGGGCGCAGCCAGGGGGCTGGCGGCCGGGCACGAGCAGGCGGCTCCCCGTACAGCCCCTCTCCCACTTACCTGGCAGTGGGTGCCGGTGACCCCGGCGGGGCAGGCGCAGCGGTAGGCGGGCTGGGGCGGCGACAGGCGGCGGGCAGTGGCGGGGGGCCGGGCCGGGGCCGCGGAGCAGGTGCCGTTGTTCCCGCAGGGCTGGCTGAGGCAGGGGTCCCCCGTGGGCTCGGGGGGCGCGGCGCTGCCCAGCCCGGCGCGGCGCTGGGCCAGGCTGAGCAGCAGCAGGAGGAGCGGGGCGGCGCGGGGCATGGCGCTGCAGCCCGGGTCTCGGGGCCGCTGTGCGGCGGCGGGCAGAGGACAGGCGGGCAGGCGGCAGCTCCCAGGCGCCGCTTCCCGAGCAACTTGCGGGCGGGGACTAGGGCGGGGCGGGGCCGGGCTGCCGGCATCCATCCCGCGCAGTGCCCGGCAGAGGGCGCCTGGGAGCGAGACGGGGGGGCCTGGAGGGAACTCGGGGCGCCCCCCCCCCCGTGAGAGCAGCGTGGGGCCAGGCCCCTTGTCACGGGTGGGGCCGCGCCTGCCGCCCTGGGGGGGACGGTGGAGCCGGCACAACCTGCCTAGTGTCCGGGCGGGGCTGGCGCCTTGCAGGGGTGAACGATGCAGCCCGGGGCAGCACCCGCGAGTGGTTAGAGCAGCAGCGCGCTGAACCCGGCCCGTGCTCAGTGGCCTCCTGCGGCAGCACCAAGGGCGCCTCAGGCTCCCGCTCCCAGCAAGGCAGGCACCGGGAGCGGGCTACAAGCGGGGGCAGCCGCATATCGACCCTAGCACGGATGCCAGAGGCTGTGTCTACACTGGGCCACTTATTCCGGAAAATCAGCCACTTTTCCGGAATAAGCTGCGAGCTGTCTACACTGGCCCTTGAATTTCCGGAAAAGCAACGATGCTCTACTGTACAAAATCAGCCGCTATTCCGGAAAAACTATTCTGCTCCCGCTCGGGCATAAGTCCTTATTCCGGAACAGTGTTCTGGAAAAGGGCCAGTGTAGACAGCCCAGTAGTCTTTTCCGGAAAAAAGCCCCGACCGCGAAAATGGCGATCGGGGCTCTTTTCCGGAAAAGCGCGTCTACATTGGCCACAGATGCTTTTCCGGAAAAAGGGCTTTTCCGGAAAAGCAGCCTGCCAATGTAGACGCTCCTTTTCCGGAAAAACTGAAAACGGAATAATATTCCGTTTTAAGCATTTCCGGAAATTCATGCCAGTGTAGACACAGCCTGAGTGTCCTGAATCGAATGTGCAAGTGATGACGTGGGTGGTGTTTCAGTATCCTAAGCTTACGCGAACGATATAAGAAATTAGCAGGCGTCAGGCTTTGGGGATGTCACCAGTCATAGCCACAGCCCCAAGAAGCATCAGGGCCCAGTGGCGGAAGGTGCTGCATAAACGGCTCGTATGGGACTGCCCGTGCTGAAGAGCGTTTACAATTTGAATGTTATTTATTATCTAAAAATATGAACAGCTAGTTAGTCGTAATGCTAAATGAGGATCGAGCTATAGGCTGATAAAGTGTGAAAGGTGCATTTATGAATTGTCTTTGGGTGAGGACACGTCACAAAACTCCCACAGAAACTGCAGTCGCAGAAGATTCACTTTTTCCTTTACTTGGTGGATTTTAAAATAAGTGGTCTACATGTTGCTTTTCTGCAGATTTCTTTTGCCCCTGAGTAGCACTGAAACACATGTTCTGTAGTTTGCCATGAGGAGCATGGAGGTAATGGATACTATTGTATGGTGGCTCCTGCACAAGGCTTTTAAACCTGTAATAAGGCTTCCCCTCAGATCTCTGGTACACCTTCCCAAGAACAAGGGAATACTGCTGACATCAATCTGCAATACTTTTTGGGAAACTTATTCTAACACAAGGCCGGATATTTGGCACTTCTCCTACAAATGATGACTGAAACCTGTATCATGGCCTGAAATAATTGAAAACGCTTCTTGAATTGAAATGAACTGAAAACTCAGCTGGACTGTTTGCAGCCTAGACACAGTACTGGAGTCATATATCTGAGGGAAAATGAACTACCATTGCTTTTTCATAACCTTGTGGCTCTCTATTTTCGTATCTTATTTCCACTGCATTTTAATGTTACATTTTCTGTGCCATACCAACTCCCTCTGCTGACCCAATTCTTACCTTTTTCAGTTTCACCAATTCTTTTTAATTGCTTTTGTCTAGAGCCCCAATTCCCAGATGAGTAACAAATAATGCTTCTGATTCCAAGTACAATTTAATTATCTGTGTGTGCATGCACCCTCTTATTTTCCCCTAACTTTCTCCTGAAATCAGTGTTTTCTGATGCATCCTATAGTTCTTTGATCTACTCTTTTTTTCCTTCATGAAATCTTTGGGAAAAGACATGAATGGTGGAATGGGCAGGCCTTATTCATCTTTCCAAAATTCTACTAGATAGTAGCAAACCCAGATGCTAATAACAGTCAAAGACAAACAATTTCAGTCAGATTATCTCTTGTATGACTCAAAACCACACATGCTGTTGCTTCCTACAGAAGCTCTTACAACAATATGGCTACGTCTACACTGCAGGCTTTTTGCGCAAGAACAGCTGTTCTTGCGCAAAAACTTGCCGGGTGTCTACACTGCATGCCCGTTCTTGTGCAAATAAATTTACAGTACAGCATCGGAAAACAGGGCTTCTCCCAGAAGAGTTATTCCTCTCCCCACGAGGAATAAGCCCTCTTGAACAAGAGCTCTTCCACAGGAAGGCAGTGTAGACAGGCAACAGGATTTTCTTGCACAAGAAACCCCTATGGCTAAAATGGCCATCAGAGCTTTCTTGCGCAAGAGAGCATCCACACTGCCATGGATGGTCTTGAGCAAAAGCACATCTCTTCCACAACAGCACATGGCAGTGTGGACGCGCTCTTGCGGAAGATCTTTTGCACAAGAACTCTTGCACAAAACAGTTCTTGCGCAAGAAGCCTGCAGTATAGACATAGCCACAGTGTATTACTTGAATTAACTTTTTCTCCGATACTTTATCTTAGGTTTCCTTGCTACCTTCCCTTCTCAGGGGATTGCCTACCAAGGTTTATTCATCAGAACTCTGGAAATGCTGGGACATAAGGATTGCTGTACTACATGACATGAATGATACATCTAGTCTTTTTCAGTGGCCAGGACCAAGTGCTTCAGATGGAGAAAGAAGAAATTCCATAATGAGTATTTATGCAATGTCCAGCATATAAAGGAAGTTTCTCTCTCAACTCTGGTACATGCCCTGAGGCATGAGGATTTATAACTCTTATTAAAATGTTTTACTCTAATATAACTATGGATGTTCTCATTAATATAGTTCTCTAATTATTTTAAAAGTGTATATTATTGAGGGCAAGAGTTTATTGTGGTTATAAATTCTGAAGTCTAATTATGCCCTGTATAAAAATATCCTTTTCTAATTTAAAACATAGTGCCTTTAAATTTTATTGAGTGATCTCTTGCTTTTTCATTATGAGAAAGGGTAAGTAGGTCCACCTGATTTACCCTATCTTTATTAGTTGGTATACCTCTATTATATCTGCTCTTATCTATCTTTTCTCTGAATTAAATATTCCCACTCTTTTCAAGTATCAGAGGGGTAGCTGTGTTAGTCTGAATCTGCAAAAGCGACAAGGAGTCCTGTGGCACCCTGTAGACTAATATGCTCCAATAAATCTGTTAGTCTTCAAGGTGCCACAAGACTCCTCACCACTCTTTTCAATATCGCTTCATATGGAATTTTTGCCATGCCACTAATTCATTTTTGTTGCCCGGCTCTGGATTCCTTATATTTCTGCTAAAACTCTTAAGCAGAATGATCAGAAGTTAATGGTCTGCCATGAGAGGATGTACTACTGATTTGTATTATAACACTGTGATATTTTCAGTATTATTTTCTAACCCAGTCCTTTATTTATATGATTTTTTTCCTTTTTTGGCTGCAACTGTGCATTGAAAAAACATTTTCACTGAGTAGTCCACAATATCACAAAGGTCACTGTAGTTACAACTGGTTTAGATAGATGTATCTTTTGCTGTTGTAAGTTGTCATAAGCTCCTTGACTTACAACAATGGAAATACTGCCTCAGACCTGTAAGCAATTTATTCCTTCCAGTGTGCATTACCTTATAACTATCAGCCCTGGATTTCATCTGCCATTATGTTCCCATTCACCTAGCTTTGATTGGGCTTTCTGAATTACTTGTAATCATCTTTAATTTTGAGTAACCAAATAATCATGTCATCCACGTGCTTTTCCCCTTTTATAAATAAGTTATAAAGTAAGCATTAAATCATAATTCTGTGGAGTTCCCTAGTCAACTTCTTGTTGTGCTTAAACTGATTATTTGTTCTTGCTCTTTGTCTTCTGAATTTAGTCTGTTTCTAATTCTTAACCTACAAATACTTAGTTTCTTTAATATACTCTGTTTTAATTACTTAGTTTCTTTAATATACCTCTGTTTGAATTACATGCCTACAAGAATTTCAATAGATTGGAAAGACATTGTGAGGAGGAGGGATTGTTTGCCTATTATACAGGAGCCACACGTTTGTCCCTCTTGCACCAATTTTTCTGGCATTGAATATTGCCCCAACATTTGTATTACCAGAATTATCCCGGTACCTTGTTAGCATCTGTATCCAATGTTTTCCCCCTCGGTATAGCAAATAATTTTAAGGAGACTGCATGTTGTTTTATAATACCTCACCCACTTCATTCTTACTCTTGGATGAATACTAGCTGTTCTTGCTTTTTAATGTCATGGGAAATGAAAGTCTAGAACAATGCCTCTTTTAATAACTGGAATAGAATAGGTCCAGAGTAGATATGTCTACAGCATGTGCTGTTGTGAAAGCTGATGCAAATAAATCATTCTTGTTCTGCTTAATTGCTGTCTTTACTCCTTGCAGGTCCAGCTGACCTATCAGCTTTCTTATAGGTTTCCTGCTTTTGATATACTTAGTTTTTTTCTCCATCTAATTGACTATCTAGTTATGCTAAAGTTTGTAAGTAGGGTGACCAAAGGCCCCATTTAGGCCAGAACAGTCTCTTTTTTAGGTCTGATTTTTTTGACAAAACTGGGCATTTGTCCTGATTGCTTTTGCCAGCTGATCACCAACTCCAGGTATAGAAGGGATATGGAAGGCTGTGGAAGGTGGTGGGCTTGCAGTGGGTGGCCCTCAGAAGAGCAGTCCCCCATGCAAGGGGCAGGCAAGTTGTGGGCAATTGGGGGCTCAGAGAACCAGTCCCGTCGGCAGGCAGCAGGGGGGGCTCATACTAGCATCAGATTCCAGTGGGGAGGCAAGAGGCAGAGAGTGCTAGGATTGGCCCCGCATATGGGAGGGTGGCAGCAGGGTGACTGGGGATGGCTATTTTCCCTCTGGAAAAATATGGTCACCCTTTTTCTGAGGGAAACAATGGACAAGTGCATCATAGTCTTTTCTTCTTCCTAGTGTGTATTAACATTGTCATCTTTCAAATGGGATTGTAGTGATGCAAACTGGGCACCTCTTAGTTCATGCCAGTAGTATCCACCTGGCGGAGTGATAGCACAGCACACTAGTGCATTCAGCTGTTCAGACCCAGGTAGTCTGAACTGCAGGGCTATGTACATTTAGCCTAAGAAGCATTTTAATACATCATCCCCATCTATTGGAAACTGGAGGGAATGCAGAGACCCAAGGATTGATTACCTGCAAAATTGGTCTGATGAACTGTTAAGGGAGTTGTCCTTGCCTCCCAAACTCAGATTTTTAAAAAATGGGGGAAAAAGCCTTGAGTCAAGATAAGATCTCTGCTGGATTCAGCTAGAGTAGCGGTCACCAACCAGTAGATCGGGTAGATTTTGGAACCTTTGACAGGTGAGAGGTTTGGCCGGGAAGCTATCAAGTGCTGGCACTTCATCTGCCCTTCTTAACACTGCTGTGCTGCTCCTGCCCTCTGCCTTGGAGGTGTCCCTCACCCCTGGGAGACTCCTGCTTGCTGTGCAGGGCATGGAAAGAAGAGGAAGAAGGGTTGCTGATGTCAGGGTGCCCCTCTCTCCACCCTGTACCGCATTTCCACAGAGCAGAGGGGGGCAGGGATGGAGAAAGTTTGCTGGCTGCTTTTGGAAGTGGTGTAGGGCCAGGGTAGGATGTGAGCCTGCCTTAGCCCCCTGTACCACCACCCAGAAGCCACCTGTGATAAGTGGTGCCCAGTTGGAGCCCACATTTGGAACCCCGGCCCCAGTCCTGAACCCCTCCAACATCCCAAAGTCCTGCTCCCAGCCTGATAAAAGTGAATAAGGATGGGGGAAGGAGGATGGAGTGAGCAAGGGCAGGATGGAGGTGGTGCAAGTGTGTTTTGGGTTTGAGGTAGATCCTGGATTGCACTTAAATTCAAAAAGTGATCTCGTGCTTAAAAAGGTTGGAGACCACTGAGCTAGAGAGTAAGTGTAAGAAGTTCTTAAAAAAAAAGTAGTCCTGTGGCATCTTAGAGGCTAACCAAAAATATATAGTCTCATAGGGATAGCCGTGTTAGTCTGTAACTTTAAAAGCAATGAGTAGTCCCGTGGTTCTCTCAAGTGCTTATAATGGAACATACAATTTCTGTTCAAACTGTACTTAAATTGTAGATCAGGTATCAGCTATTATAAAGTTAATTAGAAAATTTAGGGTCATCCTTAGGAGGGTACAGAGCCTGAGACAATCCCTCTCCACCCTAGACCCTGTTTATTTTTATATGCAAACAAAAAGTTCTTACCCATTGATTTAATCTGCACACTATATGACCCTCCCTCTCCACATGTTATCCTGTGTATTGCTTCACCATTCCAGCTGTGGCACATCCTCACTGTTGTTCTCTACTGTGTTATTAAATTGTCTGATGCTTGCATGTTTTCTCTCTGTTTGCCAACTTTGACAGAGGAGTGTTTGGTAATCATGATGATTCGTTTAATACTGTCAACTGTGAAAGTCTACATTATTATTTAAAAGTCCGCTGTATGTTCCTAAAAGTCAGAGGAGGAATGTATAGTAGCGATTGGGGATAAAAAAAAAAAGTATCAGCTTTCCATCCTGATAGCTAGTGTGAAAAGTAGTAATGCTATAGATAGATGGCCCTAGTGCAGTAATGTTCAGCTATGTGGAAATATGCTAAGGGGATGTCCCTATTACTCATTGGAACTTTCAGTATACTAAATTTTTAGAAAATTATGAAACAATGAAATATTCAAGACAGGTTTTTTAACATTATAAAAAAGTGTTACATGCAAAGGGGCTGCTAATTATTGAACAGAAATCCAAACTATAAAAATTAAATGGATTTCTGGAATTGTCCAATTAGGGTTGTTAATAATTATTAAAACTGGTTCCTGCAGTTTCTAAAAGGTAACTAAAGCCTGATTTTAAAATTTAGCAAGCAACCTAATCCATCAAACTCACGCAGATTTCTTATTAACTAAATGCATAAAAATACTCCAGATAATTCCCATGTTCTTTACAAGTAGTCATATACAAGAGAAAGGAAAGAGTATAACATTGCTGCCTTATAAGCATGCTACTCAAAGTTCTATGACCATCCATGACCCTTAAGCCCTGACATTTCAATGGTTTAAAATGAGGAGACTGTGATGGCAATGAAAACCATGTTTATTGTATAATCTTTTAAAAAATCCACATAGCCATGGAATTAGAGGATGACACATGCTCAAGGACATTCATTCCTTGTCTGCCTAACAAAATTGTATCCTGTTAATTCAGTTCTTCATACTGTGTTAACTGACACAATGCTGACTACAAATGACCAATCAGCAAAGATGAGGAGAGCTTACATTCAGCATCATGATGAAATCATTCTAGAATTGACACTCAGGTGGGCTGAGAGCTTCTGCAGGCCCTGGGTAAGGTGTGGGGAGGGTAGTTCTGAATCTTGGAGGGGGTGGGACTGGGCATCCAGCCATCAGCACTGCCTCCCTCCCCAGCCCTCAGAGGTATGTGGAGCAGCATTCTGGCAGCCATGTAAAGGGCCCATGGCTCAGGCTGCTGCCTCAGTACCAGTGGCGGCAATTGGGAGGCATGGGCCCCTTCGTATTGCCAGGCCCCAGGCAGCTGCCTCCTTTGCTCCCCCTGCCACTTGTTGGCAGGCCTGCTGCCACTCTTCCTCAGCATGAGTGCCGTAGCCCATGCACTGTGTAGCTGTCTAGGTACCCAGAAGTTCTAGGTGGATCTGCTCTGAGGAAATTATAATGGAACTAGGATCTATGAAAAGTGGGAACAAGCACACAAAAATGGGATTGTTCGTTTATGTTCCTGTTTATAGGAAAGAAATTAAACCACAACAATTTCATGCTGAATGACATGCATGGTGCTCACTGGTTTTTACCTTTGCCAAATACGTTCAAGTCCAGTCAATTTATTTGTGTTCCTCAAAGTATGATAAACCTAGCAGGCTAAAAATAGACTCAAGAGAAACAACTATATCAGCCCCTAAACTGCAACACAGCAAATTGTATCATTCCACCTTCCTGTGGCACTTTTAGTGTCACCAGGGAAGTTTGCCAAAGTGGCTGGGCAGTAGAGCCAAGAGCATTTAGAGGTGCGTGCACCATCTGTAAATGGATTGGAAAGGTATCTTATTTTGTACACTAACAATTTATGTGGTGGACAAGTAAGAGTCTATGATAGCATGGTGTGTCAGACATTTATATTATGCTTGATGTTTCTAAATCCTTTCTGAACTAATAGATGCATAGATTTTAAGACCAGAAAAGACCATCATGGTGTTTAGTTTACCTTCCTGTGTAACACAGGCAAGAGAACCTAACCCAATAATTTTTGCATCAAGCACATAACTTGATGATACATAACTGTATCATCTTTTATAAAAGTTATTCTTTTTTTCGAAAACTGGAGGTGATAGGAATCCAGTGTCTCCTGGGTAAGTTATTCTAATGGTTAGTTACTCTCACTTTTAAAACGGGGACTGTACTCTATTCTGAATTTCTCCAGCTTCAACTCCTAACCATTGGATCTCATAGTTTTTAACTGCTCAGTTAAAGAGATGTTTCTTCCCTTTGTAGGTACTTGTAGACAGTGATCCAACTACCTGTTAACCTGCTCCTGGTTAAATCAGATCTCTGCCAGTCACTGTATTTGTGGAGGTTTATATACTGCAGATTATGGAAACATCTACCATGGCAAAACAAGTGAAATGTTCACCTTAATCAAAATTATTTTTCCACACAATGTTTTTCTATTTTATACATACATTTCCTATTAAATTCCATTTCATAATTTTAAAATACTCTAAAGGGTTACCAAAGGTTTTACTTTGCTGTAAAAATTGCTACACAATGAACACTGCAAAGCCAATGTTTTTTCCCTTGTTTCTGAGGAGACCGCTGTTGTGTATAGCTGGGTGTAGGGCTGTAAGAGTTGTGGGTCTGAAGGAGAGGCCAATTAGATTCAAACATTTGTTATCACTGTTAATTTGGGTTGATCCAAGGTAATGACCAGGCTTATTTGTAGTGCACTTTTTAAAAGACTGTCAAGGGGCCTGGAAGCATTGAATGAGGGGGCACTTTTCCTATCTTGGGCAAAGCAAAATAAATGTCTGCTTGAATAATAAAGTCGCACTTAAACATCCAGAAGAAGCAGCATGGTGAGGTCCACTGAAATAATGAGAATCTTTCCATTGCTTTCAAGGGGTATGGATCAGGTCCAGTGTGGTTGGAGCAGACTCCTGAATGTGATAATTAGCTCTGCCATCTTGGGTGAGTTGTGATCTGTTGGCCTCAGTATACCAATCATTAAATGTCTCTGATCTTTGAGCTCTGACAAATGCTGCGATAGAGATGCAAAGTATTATGAAAAATGCTAGCGCGACCACACTAGCCATGCTCCATTTCTTCATGTCATATAACAGATCCTTTCAGATTAAAAACTCTTCGGCTACGTCTACACTGGTGCGTTCTCACATAAAAACTCTTTTGTGGAAGAGTTCTGCAAAAACTCTTCCAGAAGAGAGCGTCTACACTGGCATGTGCTTTTGCACAAGAGATGTGCTTTTGTGCAAGAGCATCCATGCCAGTGTAGACGCTCTTTTGCGTAAGAAAGCTCTGATGGCCATTTTAACCATAGGGCTTTCTTGCACAAGAAATTCATGTTGCCTGTCCATACTGGCCTCTTGCGCAAGAACAGTTGTGCAAAAGGGCTTATTCCTGAGCGGGAGCGTCAGAGTTCTGGTGCAAGAAGCCCTGATTTAATACATTAGAACGTCAGTTTCCTTGCGCAAGAACACACAGCCAGTGTAGACAGGCAGCAAGTTTTTGCGCTAGATCGCACCAGTGTAGACACAGCCACAGTGCCTAGCTCTAGACTAACAAATATTGTAACATTTTACATGGCTGAAAACAACTGGGGGGGGGGGGCAAGGAACACGCAATATAGAAGACAGAATATCTCAGCAGCATCCTCAATTTAGGGTGTACACTACAGAACATTTTCATTAATAATCCTGCAGTGGCAACTGTCATATTCTGTCATATCTGCTTGTTTATGTAGCAGCATCAGGAAGCAATTCCTCCACCACCAGAGCTGCAGCTTTTCCCTGAGCCCCTTCCCCAATCAACTCCTCCAAGTACCTGACCACATTCTTCTGCTCTTTCCCAGCCCCTCTTCACTCCCAGTCCTCGGTATCCCAACACCCCTGAAGGGAAGACTTTTAAACTAGCCCTAGCTCAGGCCTGGGCAAAATATGGGCCACGGGCCCAATCTAGCCCACCGGATCCGGCCCACGGAGGCAGCGGGGAGCCCCATGCAGGCTCCCCAGCTTGCCCCACAGCCACCTGTGCCCTGCAGAAATGAGGCTGCAGGGCTCCATTTCTGTTTTAAAACTGGAAGGGGGGGGGGGGACATTTTAGTAGCTGCCACAACCCCAGCACATTCTCATTGGCCCATTACTGGCAGAAACCAGCCAATGGGAACTGCTTGTTAGAATAACAGGCAGCTAAGAAGAATCACACCCTCATTCCTCGGCTCAGTTATTCATGAAGCACATGGCCAGGCAAACAAGCAGGCTGGGAAACATTTTAAGCTTTGCAGGCAGGCAGGCAGGCAGGCAAGTCTCTTGGCCACCGCCTGTTTCTGGCACCGCAGCCCTTTCCTATCCCAACTCTCTGCCACCCTCCCAACATACCCAAATTCTCTGTCCTCCTCTTAAATCCATACCCCCTCCCAGATCTGGCACTCCAATCACCTGCCCCAGATCACCATCCCCTCCTACCCTAGGTCACATCCCAAACCTCTGTATTCCCGTCCTCTGCCTTAGGTCACAACCACCTGCTTCATCCCGTCTCCCTCCTGCACCCCAGTCCCTTACTCTAAGCTTTCTTCTGCACCCAACCTGCATCCCAGACCCTGCACCTCCTCCATTAATATCATGATAGAGTGTAGCTCTCAACCACTTTCCAAAATCTTGGAGTGGACCCCCCCATCAAAAATTATTGCCCATCCCTGCCCCCAAAAGGTCCTTAATGAGCTGCAGGTTTTCTGATTAGCCTGCTGCTTCTGGCAAGTTCTTAATTGACCCCAGGTTCTTCATGACTGAGCTGCAGCAACCCCTGCATTGGTTACTTAGGGAAAAGAAAATAGTGCATCCAGGGACCAGTATATCTAACTTCTGTCAGACTATGGTAGCCCATTGGACTGGATTTGTCAGTTTGTATACAGAAACAGAAGGCCCAGTAGCTGCAAACACTGAGCTATGGGTGGCCTTATGTTTCTCAGTAGAAATATGAGGGTCTGGATTTTCTGGGATTTGTTTAGCAATTGGTAAGACTGTAGCTACTCCCAGCTGAACAACACATCCTTGTAGAAGGGATAAGGGAACTTTTCTTGGGTTTATGACAAAACATATTTGAAGCAGCTTCAGTAGGATTGCTGATCAAAATATCATGTAGAAGGGGATAGAGGTGAGTGCTCTGAGACCTAGAACTACCAGCAGCAACTTGGTAAAGTTCATAAGGGGAAACAATAGGCTGAGTGGCAGTTTTGTAGTGGTAGGGTGCTGTCCGCATGTCTTAAGTAGGCGGTAGTGATGGTGGTACAGAAGAACAGATGAGTGTAAATACATATTTTCTAGGTCCACTAACCTAAGGAAATCCCATGGGGACAGGAATGCCAACAGGCTTATTTCCATTTAATATCTTATTTTTAGATGGGGGAGAGGGGAGATGGAGTAGGGTTGTATCATCTAGGAGAGAGTCATAACTCAGTACCTCTCTCACCCCCTTGTCGGTAGCCAACAGAGGATATTCTCCGGAGAAGGAAATTTTGTCTCCTCCCTTCAGATTTCAGCAGTGTCACATTTGCTTACAGGCAGTGCAACCAAGGTCCATTTTACTGCCTGACCTTTAGCTCCAGGCTTTTCCATTAGAGAATCTGCTGTTTTCTTTCTGGTACATTGTGGATAGACAGAGGAAAGGAGCTTATCTATTCTAGTCATTGTGTGTGAAGGAATGGGAACCCCTCAAAGGTACTGCTTACCGCACTCTCAACCATTTTTCCCCAGACAGGAAAGTTGATGGAATAGGAGCACAGGATTTGTGTACTGTGTATACCAGGTACAGTCCTTGGCTGCTGAGCTAGCGGTCACAGCCCTGGCTGAGACTCTAATTGTCTTAATTGAGACTGCTGTCTCAAAAGGCTAGTGCGAGGGGTGTTTTCCTAAGGGTAGCGCTTAAGTCAGGTTGGTCCTGATCTTGCACAGACTTATGATCATCCAGCCTGGACATTGACTCTTGTAAAGCCTGTAGTAGCTAACACTAATGGGGGGGGGGGGAGCCTCAGAATCTCTTCTGACTTTGGTTTCTGCCCCCTCCCTGAATTGTGGGGAAATAAATCCCTTCAAATGAAATTACATATTTTGCCTGAGATCACAGAATTGTCCTTTAGTATCTTTAACTTTAGGATTATAACTTGCAGTATTTAAGTGCATCCTTGCTTAGGTGATTTATGCATCAGGGGTTTCCATTCCTCCTTGATCACATCCTCAAAGGACGAGTGCAGGTACATACTTTGAAAGCAGGTATTTACCCTTATACTTGTCTTTGTGAATCTGCTCCAGGTTGATGTGGATGACAATGTCACAGCCCCCCTGCTTTATGAAAATTGGCTTATGAATATGCATGACTATATGTTTGCTAATCAGGTCATGTAACATTTCTGAAGTCCTCATCTGCTGAATCTGCACATCCTATTTTTGTACACATTTTAGTATGTGAAGGTAGAAATATGAAGCATGAATCTGTTTTTAAGTTCTACATGTGCTAATGGCAACCATTAGTAATACTTTACAAACATAATAGCTCAGTACTCCTCCAACTAATGACCCATTAATGATTTTATTTTTGCAGTAAGCCCAAAGTGTAGCTGGCCCTAAAAAGACAAGTAATCATGCCACCTCCTGGTGGTATCCATCTTGAATCTAGTATTTTTTCCATAAGGACAGGAAAACTGAACAAAGGGTTTTATCCTGGGATAAAGTGTATTTATGGAATGGTAAGAAAGCAGGTCTTTTTCTTCAGCAAGGCTTTGATACTCTCTCACCCACCTTCAGAGGATACACATGAAGAAACCTGAAAACAAAGAATTCTAAAGAAACCTGAAAAGCTGTAGCCCTAGGCCAGAATAAAAATTGATATTTTCCCACTTATGGGAAAGACTGATCAACACTGCTGCGACTAACCTGGAGCTGGGAACAGAATACCAGTTGACTATTAAAGCAACATCCTGACCAATCCAGTGCACTGTTCAGGGATAATGTGTACTAAAGGAGTGGCTGCAGCTTTGCAATTTTAGCAGCTAGCTAGAGCCAGGATTTAACCACAGTTCTTGGGGAATGTCTAATCAAAGCAGGTATAGAATCTTCTGCTAATGTGTAATACTCAGCAATATAATGCTTAACTCACCGGGGTATCGTCTGAGATGCCATATTCCATGGATGGAGATGGTCATGGCCAGATAATTCACCACCCTGATACCAACATGCGGAGCAGAACCCTTTGGAAACAAGAAATCTGCAGAGGGATCTGGTACAGTTGATCTGCCTTTTTAACAACAGGATGGCAAGAGGTGGGTAAGGACCACAGAGATTTGGCTGATTGCAGCAAACCATCCAGGATGGGAAGCAATTAAATACTGAATATCAGGTAGGAAGTCTCCTCCACTGGCACTACAAGCAGATTCAAAGTAGTCACCATATGAGTCACCGAAGTATGGAAATACGTAGCATTCTAAGAGGCTGCAGAAGTCTTCCATTGTGCACATCTCATGCTTGATCAGGATTGAAATCAGCTCCTAGACATTATTAAAAAACAGGAGTTCTCTCATAGTCATCCTCTTCAGAGAGGGTATCAATTATAGTTGTAGCACCAAATGGATCCAGGGGAATCAGATCAATGATATTTGTACTTTTGGCTTCTTTGCAGATAAAATGTCTTCCCTCCATCCACAAGGAGAGAAATTGAAGAGGTCCTGAGGTAATACCTAATAAGACACCCAAAACCACTAGTCCCCCTAACCAGCGAAGGTTAGGAACATGCCAAGAGTGGGAGAACTAAAAAGTGGTCCAACCTTGCTATAGGCTTTCCTCTATCCTCATTCTGGAGAGGGTGCAGGTCCAAGAAAGTATGTAGCAATGATCCAGTTCTTTGTGAGGGCCCTGATGGAGCATCAGAAGGTGTTCCAGGAGAAGACCAGCAATAGGAAATGGTCTCTTCCTAATGGGAACTGTGGAACCAGTGTCATTTGCCTCCTTTTACGTACCTCATACATCACACCCAGATCCAGAGCACATACTGGAGCTAAGGGTGGACTTGGGAGGCCACAGTGATGGAACTCTCCCAAACAGGAACTGTGTCAGGAAAAGGCAGAAGATCTGGAGGTACACATGGGCTCATCTCCATTACTGAAGCTGGAATTGAAGTAGCTCTCTGCTTCAGAACAATTCTGGTAGGACCAGAACTAGAGAGAGAAAGCTCAGATGCATGGGAACTGGCATTGTTAACATTGGCTATCTTGCTCCTCTCCCTTTTTCCTTAGCACTACAGCATCTGGTGCTGGCAGTACCTGATGGCCTTCATTGAAAGGCACCATTTTACATATTTTTCCAGGATGTGGAAGAGGCAGTTGGAAGTGACACTGGCCCACAGATGCCACCACATGGGTGGCATCAGTGTGATCATTGAGGCATGGCACTAGTGAGTATGGCTAAACTCTTTTTTTAAAACTTTTGCAGAACCAGGACAGTGGGATCCAACCACACAGGCCTTAGGGCAAGTACTGCCTCAAGAACTTGACTGGGGAGCTGCAGGAATGGAATCTGGCCTTGAGCCGGGCTGTTGATCAGTACAGATGGATGTCACAGAGGCTGAGCCTGGCTCCTTAGACCTTCGAACCAAAGCCTGAACAGATCTCGATAGTCAAGCTAAGAGGGCTTCCTTAAGTTGGAGTGTTGTGGGCTCTTGTAGTGAAAGTCAAGAAGATCAATACTGCCAGCGGGAGTGTGACCTTTTCCCAAACTATTCAAGCACTGTATGTGGTCATCTCTTATCAAAGATGGGCAGCAAGAAAAACCCTTTTAAATGCCAGGCTTTTCCAGCTTTTTTTATTCCACCATTCCCCAGGGCCAAGGAAAAGCTACACTATTACTGACATACTGTAAAAGTTAACACTAATTCAACATTGTAGAAAACTACTCTCAGCTTCAAAGGACTGGAGGAATTCACGTCCATCTTGGCATATGGTTGGGAGGAATGAGGGAAGGCATTCTGCCCTTTTTACAGCCTCTCCCTCAGTGTCAGGATGCTGAAAGGAGGGGCGCAGGAGTGTTCTAGTTGACTCCTCTAGAAGAGCCTGCTACCCAAGCTACTACAAAGTGCCACAGAACTCAAATGGGAATGTGAAGAGCTACTCAAAAGAACATTACGCCTTATCCACTAGAGATAGTAAAACATTTAACCACTAAGCATACCAATAAGCAGGTACTCAGTGCACTTTCTGGAAGAGGCAATAGCTAGGTTAAGCAGAAGCACTGTCTACACTGGGGGTCATGTGGCATAGTCATGTCTGATGGGCATGTGACTTTTTCATGTAACTATGCAGATGCAAAATTTCCAGTGTGGAACAGCTCAGAGTTTTTAAATTTATTTTTGAAGCAGGCATTGAACACCCATGAGGATAAGAAGTTAAAATTTTAAGTGGGCAATCTGCATGTGAATAAAATCTTTAGATGTAATCAGTTAACATTTACCATTATGCATTACTTTTTACATGTTTACTTTTTACATGTTTACTTGTGTGTTATCTGTATAAACTTCAATGCAAGTTTAATTATAAAAAATGACAAGCTGAATGGTTTTTAGAGATCAGGGATATGACAGATTAATGTCTTTAACAAGGAATAAGTCTAGGGTGAACAAGTTTTCAAAGGCCTTGTCTACCCAGTGTAACCTAAGCTGCTAATTAAAAACAAACAAACCATACACAAGAGGTCTAGTTACAGGTGTAAAATCCTCTATAGAAATTTACACAAGAATAAATCTGCCTTTTTCAGTTTAGGTTGTTGCTTTAAAAGAGATTTAAACAATGTCAAAAATAGCTTGAATAAAAGTATTCACATAGTATAAGGGGCGCACGGCAGGGGGCTATACATGTATAAAACCAGTACAATCGAGCCAGGAGAAAAGATTGCATGTTTCTCAGATTGCAAAGACCGTTTTCCTTGAATTATAACCATGCTGGCTAGGGGTTTAACTGTTGAGCAGTTTGCCTTTTGTATTGAATTGTATGACATGGGCAAATATCCCTTAAAGATTAGGACGTATCCACCAAATTAAATTCTAGTGTGAATTATCCCCTTTTCAACCCACTTTTTCCTGAAGAGTTAACCCCAAAGCATAATCTGCCACCGTATAATTCTCTGAAGTAATTTTAGAGATACACTTAGTGCTTGTGAAAGGTCATGGAAACTGGTCTTCAGTTTATCCACAAAACAGATACAGCACAGTGACAGGTCATGCAGACTTCCCCACGCTGCCCTGCCAATGTGCCTTTATGCTGTCCTGGAATAAATCTACAGTTCAGTTTTGAAGTCCAATCAATCCATTGTCTGTCTGAAAGTGACAACTAAAATATCAATGTTCAACTCTGATACTAATTTTGTGAAGTGAACATTCATCCACAAGCACATGGACCGAGACCACCAACATCTTGTTTTTACATAGGCAATTGAACAGTCACCAGACTGCACAGCACCAGACTGCAATGGACTTTCAACTATCATACAATGGCTCTTACAAATTTGAGAACTCCTCAAGTCAATGAAAGCCAGATTCTGTAGGGAGACAACGTGGGTAAAAAAATATCAATACAGATGATATTTTAATACAAAATATTAGCTTTTTACACAAGTCAGTTTTTTTAAAATATAGAACCTTAAAAAATGAACAAGTTGCTATCCACACACTATAAACACGCATCTTTGTGCTCAGTTTGATCAAGTTTTCAGAACAATTTTAAACACCAGTCCATATTTTAAACACTGCCTTTAACTTTTATGAAATCTTTGCCACATTCTGCTCTACCAATATTATATGTACAGTGTGAAGCGCCTTCATTCACTTTTAATATGATAGTTAAACTGCTCAGTTATCAGATTCTTTGTGCAATGATTTCACAGTCGACTGCTCATGACAAGTTTGCATTACAGTTCTGTGGCACCTGGTATGAGCAACCACATGTAATTCTGTGAATGTTAACTGTAAAGAATGTCAGTTACATGTATTGAAATACATTTTTTCAAAGTACAAGTTCTTCAGCTAAATAAAAAAAAAAATATTCATTTTGGGGAAATCTCAACTGATTAACCAGAGTTTTCAACAATTGCTGTGCACTGAAAAATTCATTTTTGATTTCTCAAAGTTGAATAAAATAATTAGCTATTTATCAGATTTTCATAGAGATGAACTATAGCATGTGCATCTCAGGAATGTTTGGAATCATCTGTTTTTGAACCCATAGAAAGGAAAAGCTTTCCTTCCTCTTTATCCACATTATCTAAGTTAAATAGCAGATCTTACAAACTCTTGTTTTAAAAGTAAATCATCCACAACATGTGGGCAGTTAACAAAGGAGATTTAAGATGATTTACTTGTGTTGAAATAATTTACACAATTGAACTTATGCATACAGTAGAAAACTATAAACAAAAAGGTGAAGCAAACTTTTTTATTTATATTCAGGTAAAAACATTAACCTGATGAAGTAAATTATTGCAGATTTGAGAAATCAGCACATAAAACAGTTGGACAGAGCATTGCTTACAGGTGCTTTATCTGTGTCAAAAGACAAAGGCTGAACTGTTTGTTCCAAGCTAGCACTGGGGGGTAGGGGGCAAAGAGGGAGGCTACAAAAGTAAATCTGAACGTAAGACAAGAATAAGAAATTTTTTTCTTACTTGAACAGGGAATAAAACTGCTAATTTGTCTTTTAAAAAACTATACATCAATTTGAAATGTTCTGGCCTTATAATAATAAATACTGGCCAGCCCAATCTGTTGAATTTTCAACTACAGAAAAGAAAGGAATTCTTCCTAGTTTCTGGAAGAGGTTTTTGTTGCCTGAATCACTGTGTAAACAGTTCTAGAGTGTTATCTGGTAAAGACTGTAGCTAATATATCCTACTACTACGTTAAAACTAAGCTCTACCTAATTACAAAGGCTGAATTATATTGACAATATATATTTTTAATTCAGTAAAATTTAAATTATATCTTAATTTGAGAGAAAAACATGGAGCAATAAATGCCCATGCTAGCCAAAATGTAACAATTGTTGAGTGTTGCACACAAAAAAGAGCCATGTGAATTGCACATCAGACAATACAAGAGGAAGGGAAAAAATCAGAGGCATGTGAAGGTACACAGAACTAGGCTACTAAACTAGATTTGTCAAATACAGGTGTATTTTAATTTCTGTACTTATGTACAAAACTTGTCTTTGGAGGAAAAAACTGCAGACTTAGCTAGATGGATACACACAGCCCAATATTAAACTGCACAGCGACATTTATTGTTCCAGCCTGGAAAAACATCCCTTTTTTAAATTTCACACAGCAAAGCAAGTTAAAAACTTCACTCATCAAATAAATGATAATTTAAACAAGAACTTGCTAAAGAAACCTTGTCACAACAACTTTTTAGGGCCTGATCACTTTTAAGTCCATTGGGCCTTTAATGAATATCAACCAAGTGTCTTTGTTTATAATCTGCAAGGCGTTTTTCTACAACAAGAAGGCGTAACACGTTTCCTTGACTCAGGTGATACATTTAGAAAAGAATCATGATTTTCTCTTTGCTGTAACAGGCAGACATTGCATTTTTCATTGTGATCAGGAAAGATGGAATGACTGCTGCCCTTCTCTTGCAGCTATCAAGAGTTTTTCACGCATTATCTCAATACTTGAATAGTCCGGCAACTTGAGATAATTCACACAAGTCATTACTGAGGGCAAGAAGTCATCTGGATTTTCTGTAGACTCAAATGTCTTGCGTACAATTGTCAGTGGAGGATTCAAACTTCGAAAGCCTGAAAGAAGGAGAAAAGGTCCACTGTATTTGTCTGAATCTAATAGGAAAAGTGCTTTTTTCAAGAAACAATGCTGAAATTACTATTAAACTGATGCTAACTTAACATAGTTTGCATTCCAAGTGATGACTCTTCAACCTTTGCTTAAGATTATTTTCCACATCTATTACCACAACCTTAAAACTGAATATAAAAAGCTAGATGTACTTTCAATTTATGCCAAACTAATTTTGCTTTTTAGTTAAAGTGATCAAACTAGACAAATCCATTTCACTTTTTGGTTCCTTTGGCACTAGTACACTGTGGCAATCTATACATGAAAACTCAAGAATGTAAGTAGGGCCAAAGCCATACTCAAAGATTTTATATACAGTAAAACTCCATTGGTCCTGATGGTCCGGCACCATCGGGAACCTGGAAGTGCTCCGGGCAGCCGGACAATTGGAGCTGCTCTGTGCCTGGCTTCCTTGATGCAGCCGCTGCTCAAACTGACCAGCAGTGGCTGGATCGGGGACACCTGGGGCAGAGCCGGACTATCGGAAGGAGGAGTTATGAGGGGTCTGGGGTGGCATCCCGCCCCACCCCAGACCCCTCATAGCCCCCCCCCCCCTTCCGATAGTCCGGCATATTTGATAATCTGGCACCCCCTGGGTCCTAAAGGTGACGGATTATCGGAAGTTTACTGTATGAAGCAGTTAAGAAAGCTGGCAAAAGGTATTTTATCTATAACTATTTTGATTTTTTTTCAAGTATACTTCCGTGCAGGAGGTAGATTTCAAACACAGAAATCAAATATTCTCAGTTTTTCTTTTTATTCCTGTTCCTTCAAAAACCTGCATCCTCTTTTCATACCCTCTTCTACATATTAGGATTCAGAATCCATGTTTCTATGTGTATATTCTGAATAGGAAATTTTAGTGACTGTGCTTCCTATAAGAAAAAATACACTGCTATTTTATATTTTGGCCTACCATAACTTATTACAAGTCATCTCGTGGTCCACAATATAACCAGGAACATTTGTTTAAAGTAGACTATTTGTCATACAGCATGATAGCACCTATAAAATATTGCATATTGCAGACGACCCCCGACTTATGACGTGATTGGTTCCTGGCGAAGTGTCACAAGTCGGGGGCGTCATAGCTTGAACCCTCATTGATGACAGGCGCCATGTGCAGTCATAAATGCGGGCTGAGGACGCAAGTCAGGGGGTTTCGGCCCCTTCTGCACTTTAAAAAAAAAATAGTTGTAAGTGCAGGTCGTCAGAACTCGGGCGGTCGCAACTCGAGGGTTTCTTGTTACTATAGTCTAGCTTGTAAAATTATTAACTTAAAATCTTTATTAAATTCAAGACACTTATTAATGCAAATGTCAAAGATTATTTTAGTTGAACTATTCCAAAATAACTTATAGCATCCCAGACTTCTCTTAATTGAAATGTCAGTTAACAGATCTGTAGGCATCTATTGAAGTGAAATGAACAGAAATGGTTTTGAATGATTTAGAAACGCATTAGCAGTGTTGATTTATACACACAAGTGCAGACATGATGTCAATATCCATTAAATAAACCCACCTCCTACTGGCAGTCTAGGGCTACCAGTCACAAATTGAAGAAATAATCTTTGTTGCTCACTATCAAAACTACTAAGAATTTCAAACAGGTACTTCACAGCTCGACTAAAAGAAAAAACACAAAAAACAGTTAGTTATTTTTAGAAGTATGTATTGTAAAGAAAAGAATAAAAGCTATCACAGCATTAACCACCAAGTCTCTCACACAGACAGTGTAAATTATAAAGCTATTTTCTTCCCAAAAAAACCTCTAAGATGTGTTTCATCATTTCACGTACAGCAACTAGGAAAGGTACTTAATATATTTCAACATATCTCCTAGTTTCAAATCTATATTACCTGTCATGTGTATAACCATGGTCTGGCCTGCAGCATTCCATTAATGTCTTTGCATCCCATGTGTCTGTTTTACTGCCACACAGGAGCTGATCCAACTACAGATTTAAGCAGAGAGAACAGGTTTGTCCTAGTGCTGATGATGAGTGAATACTGTACATGCTGGAACAACATTCAGGAAAGTTACAGTAGCCAATTTGTGCAATACTACACGGAGCTTATTTGACTTCAATAGTCCTAGCCCAATAATAGCTTCATGTATTAAATCCTGACATCTTCAGATCTCCTCCGTCACGAAGGTGGGAGGGAGGGGGTCCATCTCTTCCTGTAGTTAGAAGCAGTCCAAACTTTAGTCTCAGGCTATGGGAATTAGCCATGCCTGAATTTCAATGACATTTGGGTACTTAATAGTGGGAATTTTTTGTTTTAAGAATTCAAGTGGATTTAACTGGGTGCCTCCTTCTCCAGCGGATTAAAATAAGCTCCTTCTTTTTACTTTCAATGCCCTTTGCAGCCTCTCACAATCATACACCATCTCTCAGTATGCTCAAAATGTCAACTCCTGCCTCCACTCCATCAGCAGTGTCAGGCACCGTTATCTACAAGTTAAATTTTTAAACAAGCACTTTTGTGCTCTCCCCCATGTTACCCCTAGCACTTGGAACCAACACAAAACTACCTCACTGCTTCCGTTCAAGTCCCTCTATTCCCATGATACCTACTAAAGACTTCACAAATGATTAGACAGCTGGTATGCTGTGACCATTGCCTATCATGGGGATCATGCTCATCGTATCTTTTTGCTACCACATCCAACTATAATCACCTGCTGTCTCTTCTCTTGTATTTAGATGTAAGCTTTGTGGAAAGGGTCTTAGTTCCACATTTGTACAGAAGTGAGCACAATAGGGAGTCCATGTCTACAACCAGTGATTGCTCCCAAAACCACCACCACTACCTATGAGGTTTCTTGATTCCTGGAGTGTCCTCCAACATATCGGGAATATGTTAATCCAGAAATTTGCATATAGGGTGGATTACTTTCTTTGGCAAGAAAAACAGTTTTAATATACTAAATTTGATACAGAAGAATATTAAATTGACCTCCAAAACACTAATTAGAACTACTGTTAAATGCAGAAATCTCACAACATGACAACACAAGTACGCAGTATAAAACTCATTGAATCATCTTCGTTTCATGAATATATCACTCCACCTGTGTAAAAGTTAAACAATAACCTGCTCGTAGCTAAATATGGGGATAAGAATTTAGATTAATATTAATCTATAATCTTAGCCCCATAATAGATTGATATCAGTTATAAATTGACATCTACCAACCTCTTCAGGATAGAAGTACTGAAGATGACTGAGAGGGAAGACTGATTCAAATCCATCTCTGAAGGAGTCAAATTGTCTGGAAACACCTTCATTTAGTGCCCAGAATATAACCAGCTGTTAAAAAAAAACACAGTAAGTGAATAGGCTATGTGACAAGATATGTGAATATTCAACAGTGGAGTTATACAAAAGATATGACAACTTGGTAAAAGAATCACAACACAACCACGTATCCATATAAAGATGTGTGAACCTGAGCTTGATTAAGTAGGTGCTGTACAGTATTGCCCCACTTCTGTCACTTCTCACCAGCCCAACACTAGCCACCCATCAGCTGTATTATGTTGAAATGTAGCCTTCTGGGGGTGTTTGAAATAGAAATCCTTCAGATTTTAGGCAACAATACTGTATAATTTTTCTTGCTAGACATGCATGGATTGATTTTATAATGCATTGTCATATGATAATTTTGCTCCCCATTATCCCACAAGGTTTAATGGTTTAATGGACTTTACAGAAAGTGTGTGTGTGGGGGGGGGGGGGAGGGGGGAGGAGGAAGGGGAAGAGGAGGAAGGTAGCTCCTTGCCAGATAGACTCCAATAGAGAAGGGAAGTAGGATGGGTTGTGGGGTGGACATGTGCAACATCTCAAAAAGCAATAGTTATAGAAAGGTAGATTACAGACACATGCACAGCCCAGCCCCTAAGCGATTGCATGTGCCTATTCCACTGTTGGTTACTCACAAATAGATTAACATGAAGACGGGGTTTACCCCAACAGCAATTGTAGAATAGCCAATCCAAAGCTGGCATAGTTACTGAATTCAAAGGAAATAGCGTAATGAACATCAACTGTGAGAACAGATGACCAGGTTGCTGCTATGCAAATATCTTAAATAGGTCCTTGTGCTAGGAAAGCTACTAAAGCTGCTTGTTAAATGAGCCAGTATTCTAGGTGACAGCAAGACATTCACTAGTCTGTAGCACAAATAAATAAGAGGAAATCCTCTGAGTAGAAACCAATTTAAACTTTCATGCAGTCTGCAAATCTGCTGAGGATCTATAGGACTTAGTGCAGTCCAAGTAAAATACTAATCATCTCTTCACAGCCACTAAATGAAGCTTCTACTCATCTAGAACCATGTGAGGCTTTGGGTAAAATGTTATATAAATTACCTGATTAATGTGGAAATCGCAAGCCATCTGTGTCAGGAATTTTAGGTGCAGGAGGGAAATGATCCTTATGGAAAACTATATACAGAGGCTCTAAAAGTAAGGCTTACAATTCAGCCAAATCTGACTGCTGAGGTTTCATGGCCAGAAACACCATTTTCAAAGAGAGAAGTTCAACAGAGGCCAACCTGTGGGAGGTTCAATTACTTTTGTTAATGCCAAGCTGAGATCTCTTAGGTGAACAGGTTCATGCCCAACCCCTTTTGAAATCTAATTGTTATGGGGTTAGAAAAACGTGATTATCCACAGGAGAATGGAATGCAGAAATAATTGCTAAGCTGCTGGACCTTGATGTTTTAGGTGCAATAGATAATTGAAAATGATGCCTGCCTTGGAGAAACATTTCTATTGGGACAAGATAGAAAAATGTTTTCATTTGGCCAAGTAAGTACTCCTATTGAAGGCTCTATGCCATTTGAAAGCACTTCCTGAATACCTTCCAAGCAAAGTAATTCTCAAGTATTAGCCATGATAAATCCACTTGGTCAAGTGGAAGGTCCATAGGCTGGGATGGAGAAGATGGCCATGGTCCTGAGAAATCAGATCTGAAATGAATTGAAGAGATGGACAAGGTTTCACTAACTATGCTAGAAGGGTTGAGACCCAATGTTGCCAAGGCCATGGTGATGCTATGAGTATAAGGCAAGCATGATTCTGCTTGGCACCGAACAGAGTTCTAGGTAATAATGATATCAGAAGAATGGCAAGCACAGCAAGACATTGGCCCGTGATAACAGAAAAGCATTTTTCAAAAAACCTGGACTGTGACATCACCCCCCCCCCCACCTGCCTGGAGCACAAGTGATGCCATTCTATGTTGCAAACAGGTGCACTTCAGAGTCACCCACAGCTGGTTTGGATGGACCTACTCATGTGCAGGTGTAGTGATCATTTGTAGTGAGCAAAGAAGGACCAGCACAAGCGACTTGCCAACATGTTCTGCTCTTTTTGGGAGGTAAACAGTTTTGAGATTAATGGAGCTGGTTATGGAGAACATCTGAAGTACAATTGCCTTCTGGCACAGTTTGGGTGAACACACTTTTCCCTGTCAGTTTACACAGTCCATAGTTGCCATATTGTCCATTGAACACTAGACTTTTTTTCTTCACAGTATGTGGATGGAAAGTCAAACAGGTTAGACAAATAGCACTCTAACATTTACGTGAGCCCTCAGCTCCTGGAAGGACCACAGCTCTTGAATTTGTAGGATTTTGATGTATTACCCACAACCCAGGAATGACGCATCCATGAACAACAAGAGCATTGGATGCAACGACACAAAAGCAACTTATAAACAAAAGTTCAATGGTCTGTCCACCCCCAGAATTGAGACACCAGTGTGCACTGAAGTTATGGGATGTGCTTTTGGATCCAACATCAGGTCTTAGCATGTTTGGTGTCTTGCCTGGGGCAGAAATGCATCAGCTTCCATAGCATCCAAGAATGGTTTTGATCAAAAAGAATAGTTTGAGGCTTTAAAACTGATTCAGACAGATCAGTAACAGCCCCAGAGCACTGAAGCAGGAATGAATGATTGTTATGCTGGAAATTATTTAATATTCAGACCAGCCTCTCAGCAGCCAGTCATCCAGGACTGCATTTATAACCATTCCCCTCAAAGGAGAGGTACCCTGGACTGAGCTGCTGCATCCAATCAAATATCTTGCCCTCCTCTACTATCCAATGAACTCCTGCCTGGAGTCCTCCAGTAGCCTTGTATTTAAATTTCAGGATGTTTTCCCATAAGAGAAAGTTGTAGCAACTTAGGAGAACTTGCTGTTAGCAATTCTAAATCATAGGCTCATATCCAAACAAATGCAGCCTCGGATTCTCTACCAACCTTTCTGTGGTGTCACCACTTAGTAGCTTGGCTCACCTGCTCTTCAATAGCTGCCACCACTAAAGAGCTTGGGGGGAGGTGAGGGTAGCTTTATTCTAAATCCTCAGAAGATACTAGCATTTCCCCACTTGCCCGTTTAGCCATATAAAAGAAGGGGCCTGCCAAAGAATTGAGTCTCCACAATTGCTCTGTCAGCCAGTAATGCCACTTTGGAAGGCCCCATAGAGGCTAACGTCCACTGGCTTGTTTGACTTCTCACAGATCTCTTCCACTTGAACATTTAACACCAAAGCCATTGATAAACCTTTAAAATCTCTTGTGGTAGTGAATCACTCATCTCTAAAGCTTCATATGGTCTTAAGCAAGATGATGCACTAGGTCACTGAGGCAAAAACTAGTCTACCTCTAATGGTGGTGGAACTGTCAGAGTAACCTGCAGCTGCTTGGTATCAGTTGTGGGCATCTGGTAATGTTTCTGTGGTGCTCATGATCGTATGCACCCTTGAGAAAATCAACAGAAAAGGCGAAAAAAGGCAAACCAACTATGTCTATAAAGACTACTGATGATGTGGGCCCATGGCAATGTACTAGTGGTGAGAATGCTATTACATCCATGAACCCTACTAATGCAGGGTAGGCGTTCCCTCTGCTATGGGATACAAGAGACCTCATTTACAAATCCAATAAAGATGAAACCAAGTCCAACAATAGTGGAGAAGAATGTGTGGGGGTAGGAAACCAGTAAAGCCAAACTCAGGGGTAGTGATACCAGCTAGTTCCAGTCTTACTCAGGAAACATATTGGCCTCTTGGGGCACCACATACTGTTGTGGAGCTAGTGTAGGAATTAGTTTTTGTTACCAACCAAAACCCATCCTGTACAATAGGAAACATCAGTACCAAAAGATCAAGGAGTTTTCTAGTATCATCAGTACCAAAATTGGGTCTTGAGTTTCATATCTTTGTATAGCAACTTTTGGAGCCAGTCTTGACTGCCTTGGTAGAGATTCTGGAGTCAATGAACCCTTCTTAGCAGAGGAACTCTTGGGGGGAGGGAGGGGGACACTTTCCTTCAGATCCCTCCTGGAGTCCTTGCTTTCCGGTGGCCTCAGCACCAATGGTCTCGCTGAATGAGATTTACATCTCTTCGTTATTAGAGACACTGAACATGGTGCTAAAGACATCTTGGGAGACGTACTCAGTACTGATGGTACCACTTGGAGTATGCTCTGAACATGAATGCTATGATGCAGAGCAAACTGCCATCTCCAGAAGGAGAAAGTCCCATTGCTCTATTTTTTTAGTGCAAGGTTTAAAACCCTCCAGAATGGGACACTTGTCACCAGTGTTCCCTCTAAGCTGGGCAGCAGCACAGCTTCACAGGTCATTAATCAGCCCCACCCAGTCAGTCAGCTCCGTGCATGGAGCCCATAGCCTCTGACCAGGCGAGGCTGTGCTGCGGCGCAGCTTAGAGAGAACATTGCTCATCACTCATGTGGCATTCCAAACATTTTAGGCAGCTGGGATATGGATCACTGACTAACATCAACCTGGCTCACAACCAACAGGACTTAAACCTTGGAGAGCCAGGCATGGCTCCAGTTCCGCTCCATGTCCAGGGGCTTGTCTAGACCACGTGGAAGATTCGAAAGAGGATATGCAAATTCCATGGGAAAATAGTCGGGACAGAGCTTATTTGGCAACCCCCTCCCCTTTTTGAAAAGCTGCGTAAACCTCATATTTAAAAAGTGAGATCGGAAGCTATGCAAATTCCCACATAATTTACATATCCTCTTTCTAACCTTCCGTGTAGTCTAAACATAGCCCAGGTGATCAAATTTAGTCCAACGGCTCTAAAATGCTGAAACCTACCAAGATGAGCTATACTCTATCTAACCACTATTAAATAAACAAGGTGGATACAAAGACTAAGGGAAATAAAACTGTGATATCCCTACAAAGGCAGCACATTCAGTAACAAACATCACTAGTGGTAAGGAGGAGCTGGGGGTGGCAGAGTTTAGGACAGTTTCATTCTGCTATATCTGTATGCAGTAGTGCACAACAGCAAATGGCACTTAAGCAACATGAATGCGAACTACTGAGGGAAAATGTTTTCTGACATCTATACCCAAGGCACACACAAAATTATATATGGAATCATTCTTGAACTACCTATTTACAGAGCGGTAAGACCACACAACACATCAAGCAAAGAGGCTCAAAGTCCTGAGTCATGGGTAGTGAGAAGGAACTGAGTGACAGTTGGTATTGCTTCACCCTCTGTGTCCTCAATAAGAAGCACGAGGTCACTCAGGATATAAGCACTACCCTCAGTGGGACACTGCTGGTCCAAAGAATCTGAACTCAAAGCATGGAATGCATACAAACTGGTGGTGGCAAACGTATCGACACAGCACTCAATGTATGGGAGTTGAAAACTTGACTGCTTACATGATCAGGCAGAAATTCAAGAACTAAATTTTCTAAGTGTGTTACCCACCCTCTTGCCCAAATAATGGAAACTGATCACCAGAGCATTTCTTATACTGCTTATTAGTTTATTTTGGTTCTGTGAAGCAGGAAATTGGGGGTGTTCTAACTACTATTGCCAGTGACCATCTGAAATGCTTTGTGGAAGTGAGTTCTGATGCATACAGGGATGCGATTGCTATTTTAATCAATCCAGTTGCTAGCATAGACGAGAAAGTGCTTCAAGCAAGACTCCGAAGATCATTTTCTTTCACATGGCTATCTGGGCTTGCAGTAGAAGAGTCCCAAAGTATTTGCAGAAGCCAATAATCTTACGTAGCAATGTGTTGCGTTACTAGTTCAACACTTGGCCCAGTAATTTCTGATTTTGTTTTCAGAGTTGCTGAGAACCCACAGCTCCCAGTGAGAAGTCATGCTTTTTATAAGCACATACTCCATGGATACAAAAAAAGGACGGTTGCTTACTTTTTGTAAATGTTATTCTTAGAAATGTGTTGCTCATGTTCCATTCCATGTTCCGTTCCATTCCATATATGTGTACGCATGCACATTTTCCAACAAATTTTTACCCTAACAATACCTAGGCGTGGCACTGCTGTGGCGTTGTACAAAAGCCACAGCCAGCTCCTCACCCAATCAGTCCTTCTTGCCAGTTCATTTTGACAGAGGGGAGGTGGATGGGATTTGGAATAGCCATGAACACCACATCTGAAAGAACAGTTACAAAAGGTAAGTAACCATTTTTTCTTCAAAAGATTGCTCATGTGCTTTTCAATATGTGCCTGACCAACAGCTCCCTTGGAAGAAGGGTCAAAAGTCATCTAGGGGCAGATGCAAAAACTGCCCTGCCAAATGCTGCACCATCACAGGTGTGTTGCACATGTCTGAAGGGCTGCATAGACAACCATGTCACTGCTCAGAAGATGGCCTGGATCAGAATACTCTTGAGGAAAGCTGCCAAAGATGCCTGGGCTCTAGTGGAGTGAGCAGTCACTGGAGGGGACAGTAGCTTCACTAAGTCGTAACACACGCTTATACAGAAGGTGAGCCAGTGGAACAGTCATTGAGAGGAAATAGGGAATCCTTCCATCCTCTGTGAGCAAAATAATGAGTTCTGGTGACTTTTGAAACTGCTTCGGACGTGACCAGTGGATGGCGGCAAGGACCACCACCTAAAATGCGGTACACTGTGAAGCATAAGTGACTATAGCACACTGCTTTGTAAATGTGTGCTTAGAGGTCCATGTTGCTGCTCAACAAACGTTACGTAGGAAGGCCATAGAGGTGGCCATTGCTCTAGTGGAGCATGCCCGCAATTGGGTTGGTAATGGCACCTTATTGATATTATAGCAATCTTTAATATAGTTTCTTAGCCATTTTGAGCCTCGGTTTTGAGATTGCGTGGCCTTTGGAGCGATCTGCTATGGAAATGAACAGTTTAGAAGAGCATCTAGGTAAAAGGTAATCACCCGTCGAACATCCAAGGAGCGGAGTTGTGCCACATTAGCATCAGGATGAAGCTTCTGGTGGAAAACGGGTAAGTATACAGGTTCACTGAGGTGTAAGTATGCAACTATTTTTAGGAGAAATTTTGGATGTGGCCTTAACACTACTTTGTCTTTGTAGGAGGTCTTAAATAGCAGATCTGCCATGAGTGCGGCCAATTCGCTGACCCTCCTTGCTGTTGTGATTGCTAGTAAGAAAGTAACTTTTCTGGAAAGATGGGTCAGAGAGTATGTTGCCATTGGCTCAAATTGAGTGTGGGTTAAGGTGTTACGGCTGAGGTTGAGATCCCAAAGTGGCACGGTCAGCTTTATTGGGGGAAGGTATTATTAATACCTTTTAAAAATTTCTTTGTTGTCGGATGTTTGAATATAGTGTGACTATCATGCTCACCTGAAATAGTCACTAAGTGGACCTTTATTGAGGAGTTGGAGAGGTTCTGTTTCTTTAATGAGAGAAGATACTCTAGGACCATCATCAGTTGTGTGGAACAGTGCTGCAGCGTTCTGTGGTTTGCCCACTTAGAAAAATGGCACCATTTCTGTAAATAGGTCCTTCTTGTACTCTGTTTGCGACAATTCAGGATTATAGTGCAAACTTCCTCCAAACAGGTCTGGTCTGGTCTTTTGTACTCATTCCTGGAAGACCTAGGCCTCGAGGTGGAGCTTCTGTATGTGCATTTTGCTAACAGCACTGCACAGTTTGCTATCCTTATCTCAAGGACTGCAAAAAGGATTATGATTTCCTGTCCAGAATGTCCAGTCTCTTCCATTCTTTGTTATGAGGCATGGATTTGTATTGTGTGTTTGCTTACCCCTATTGTGGGCTGCATTAACCACCAACAAATTTGGTGCTGGGTGGGTGAACAAAAATGCAGCCCTTTTAGCAGGAACATAATGCTTCGAGGCCTGTACTATGCTGGTCAATTTGTGCTGAATCTCAGGAACATCGACTAAGGAGGTATTTGCCACACTCTTGTAAAGTTGTCCCCTGCTGTTAGGGGAGGAGACATTATCGTCTCATCCAGAGAAGGTGAGGAGATGTGTAAAGGAGACAATGTGTCTTCCTCCTGAGAGTCATCCAGATCTTCCAACTTCTCTGATGTTGGATCCTGTAGCTGCTGGTGGCCTGGAGACCATGGACTCAGGTCTAGGTGGCGCCGACAACTGTGGTATTGGTGCTTGAGCCTTTAAGGAACCCCATGGATCCTATCCCTGCCACGGTTGTGGGAGTGGAATGGGAAGGAGTCATGGAAAAGGTTGCCACATCTGGAGCTGTTGCTGCTGCTGTACCTGCGTGGTTGGTTTTGGAGAAGAATATTGTGGGGAGAAGGTGATCTCCTAATTGTCACTGTTACTAGAAAAGGGAGGGGCTGAGCTTGATGGCGTTGCAAGCTTGCTTGATCCCTCTAATGTTGGTGTGGCGTCAGTACCGAATAACAAGTGTGCCCAGTACCGATACTACTGCCAGGTCTTGGTGTATAGACAGTGGCCTTGGTGGAGCAAAGGTTGGTACTGCTGGTGCGGAGGGCTGTGGTCGTTGTGGTACTATGTCTCCCTGTACTCTCAACATAGTCGGTACCAGGGAAAGTTCAGTACTTGGAGACAGTACCAACTTTGTCAGTGTCTGTATTGGCAGCTCTGTTCAGCTCTTGGCCACACTATGATGTGGCAGTTTGTGTACAGTTTGTCGGTGTCAGCACTGCAGTGGCGGTCTTCTTTGGTTTCGGTACTGAGACAGCAGGGCATGTGTCTTTAGTGGACACTGCCCTTCAGGGTTTGTCTGTACAAGACTTCACCGGTGCCTGCACATCTCCCGAAGCCTGTGCCTTAGATGAGGAAGGCTTGTGCTGAGGGGATAACCTCTTTGGTGGCCTCTCTGCCAAAGGTCAAGTGTGTTTTCTCTTGGCGTTTTTTTTGGCTGGAGCCTCCCTCGGCGTGGAAGGCCCTTGGTCAGAAACTGTTGTTGGGGGGAGGGGGCAGCCAGGGTGCCAGTTACGAAGCTGGCCTCTCTACCTTCTCCATAGTGAGAAGCTTTAATGAGAGCATCTTACAATGGTGGCAGGCCTTCAGCGAATGGTCCTGGCCTAGGCACCAAATACACTTGGGCATGCCCATCAGAGATGGGAATAGTACATCTGTACCAGGGATGCTAAAATGCATCTAAGTAACCAACCACGTAAGCACTGAAAACATTCAGTGGTTACATATGGATGGCAGTCAGCTCCCCGGAAGCCAGCGTACACTGGAATCAGTTTTTAAGCCTGCTCCCCATGCATACTGGGAGCTTGCATGTAACCATGAATGTAAATCGATGAGCCCAGGCTCACTGGTTTAACATGTACTAGTCTGCACCAGTGCCTCCTGGCAATGACTGCAACAGGAGCAATGCCAGGATCATGAGCAGTACTAAGTACTAAAGGATGCCGAAGACTCCTCTCCTGAGTCTGACTAGCACTCTGTGATGGACCAAGGTGGTGCTGAGCCCGAAGGTGACGGGGAGGGGTACCTAGGTGATGATACTTCTCTCATCAGTGTGGCCGGTTTCCTTTTGTGCTGTCAAGATGGTTCCACTATCAGTGCCAGCATCAGAGCTCCAAGCACTGGTGCTGTAGGGGCTGGTACTACCCTTAATGGCATTGCCAGCATCTGTCTCACAGCATATGGAGCTACAGTCATCTGTACTGGAGGTAATGGGCCTAGCACTACCAGTACCACCCAGCAGCTTGGACATCAACAAGGAGCTGGATGTTGATGCCAGAGGTGCCGAAGACAAGAAGGTCTCTGCCACCCGTGTTGATCTCAGTGGTATTTTGCAAGGCATGTAGTCAGTCCTCCCATGTCACTCCTGCTTGATATGGCTTAGGAGAGTGGGACATCATCTCAATGAGATTCCTTGCAGCCTCAAAAGATGTCTGGCGCTGACAGAAGATCAATATCCTCTTACAGCCAGTTCCCGTCCAGGGAGACTATGACCACTGGGTTCAAAGGCAGTGCCGGTGGTGTCACAGGAGGCGGGCTACAAGTGGGTGGCCTTGCACTGGGCATGCCCCACCAGGGCTCTTCTACAGTTCCTTAGCTGGCCACCAGCCTCTGCCAGTCTTCTTTCTCTTGGCTAGCACCTGTGTCTCACGCTCAACCCTGCATGGGGGAGAGGGGGGGGGGGAGGGAAGGCTATGGACAGAGCATTCCTTCAGTGCCAGATCATGTAATGACACCAAGGCACCTCTCACTACTGATGCTGAGGACCGCATTGCCACCTCTCTTAGGAGAAACTTAAACCAATGGTCCTGCTCCTTCTTTGTCCAGTAATAAAAGCTCCTAGAGATGGGACACTTGTCCTTTTGGTGTCTCTCACCCAGACACTTAAGTGAACGAGTGAGAGTTTCTTCCTTGGGAATAAACTTGCCCCAGCTCTTGCAGGCTTTGAATCCTTGAGAGTATAGCATGCCCCGAGACCAGGGCTAAAGTGTGTGTGTGGCGGGGGGGAAAAGGGGAGACGGGACAGCAATACTATGTACTCAACTAACTACAGAATGTAACAAATAACTATAATGAACACTGAAAAAGCTTTTCCAGTGACCATAATGAACGATAAAGAAGGAACTCAAAGGGTGTGGGTCAGCTGTGCCACATATATACTGCTACAATGCCGCCATGCTAGGGGGCTCCACAGCCAATCCTACAGGTACTGCTAGGCTGAATGCTTTCCGCAGACCATGCACACATATTGGAATGCACCTGAGCAATCACTCAGGAAATACATTTATTGAAACTTTAAGAAACAGATGTTTCTACAATCAAGCTGTATAATACTAATCACAAATACTAGGAGTCTATTTTCTTATCCCGATATTCACACAAACAGAAGCAACTAGGTGTAAACTACTAATACTATGACCAACATGGAAAAAAAAGCAATTAATATATATATATGAAAATAAACATTGAACTAACTATGAAATAGAAGAATTAGAGGACTTTAAAAAAAATATCACAGCTTCACTTTTACGTACTCTGAGATATTCTTCTAAATTGTGGATGGTGACAGGTATATCTTTCCCCCCTTTTTTCAGCTCTATATTGGGAAACCCAGGTAATGTGAAATCCAGTCCTAGATCTTCCACTGAGCAGCCATTCATATTGAGTGTCTCCAATGCATACTGTAAACTTTCTTTGGTCTAAAAAAAAAAAAAAGAAAAGAAAAAGAAAATTAAAGCCAGCAAGTAATTAACTTTAGTTTATCAACAGATTATTTAGCATTCTAACGTTTAACATTGATAACATGGTACTCAGTGCAGATCAGATACAGATGACAGATTAAAGGGGAACACTTATTCTATATACACATTAAAAGTTTATGAATCAAGACAGTTAACAATATCTGCCTTGACTTTGAACAAATCTGGAAAATGACCAAAGCACAGTTTTGGTGATGTTTCTGTAATTACTTTACTTCAGAAGCAGAAGCAGCCACATAGCAAAGACTGGTGTGAAAAAACACCACCACAAAAAACAAGGCTTTGTTTAAAGCCAACAAACAGGTTTTCAAAAATAGAAGCCATCAACTTAAAAGCCAAGAATTACATTGATTTTCTGAGGAGAAGATTGTTACTGTAAATGAGGGCTGTAATAAGCACACATACTATTTTCCATCTTTTTACTGTTGGGAAATTAAAAATCACATTTGGGGAAGAGAGGGGGAGAAGAGTCAAACTTGCACATTTAATAGTAAGTTTTCATGTTCATGACAATACATAATGAAAATTCAGGACTCAAAGTGAGTACTACTAGTTCCTATCGGCAGGTGGGGAACAAATTAGGTGCCAATATGCTGGCAGTAAAATGACAAAGTATGGGGTTTTTTTAATTTTAAAAATGTCATGTCAAAAATCTACCACCATTCTCCTAAAAAATGTTGTTGATATTTATGGTTAATAATGGAAAATCCACAGAAGTCTAAAAATACACACATTTCAAAAGATATCTGAAAACAAATAAAACTGGAATTTGGAGTATTTATTGCACAAATCTGTAAATTAACAGATGCTTTATGGAAATCTGTGGAGTGGTTTTAAGTTTTCTTATGCAACACAAAAGGTGCCTTAGCTGCATTACATACAAAGATGTAAGTGTCCCAACAACAGTTTAGCAAGCTTAGAGGTTTTTCTTGCAACAGATTAGGAAACCCTGTTGTAAAAGTTTTTTTAAAAAGCCTTTAAGGTGAAATGGAAAAGATTTAAATTAGTAAAACTGTTTAAAATTGTATGTTAATAGCTTGTGTTAACTTTAGGCAGTTAATAGTGTAAAGTTAGCACAGGCAGTTAACCTAAAATTTTGAAATGTTTACAAATTTAAATTTTTTAATTCACTTTAAAGGGTTCTTTTTGAACACTGAGGGTATGTCTACACTACCCCGCTAGTTCGAACTAGCAGGGGTAATGTAGTCATCCGCACTTGCAAATGAAGCCTGGGATTTGAATTTCCCGGGCTTCATTTGCATGAAGCTGGCCGGCGCCATTTTTAAATGCTGGCTAGTTTGGACTCCGTGCTGCGCGGCTACACGTGGCACGGACTAGCTAGTTCAGATTAGGCTTCTAATCCAAACTAGCTGTACGCCTCGTGGAACAAGTACGCTTTTGAGTTTCTCTTTCAACAGTGAATGACATCGTTAACATCAAAAGCAGTGCACAGGAAGTCCTTCAATCCACCTTTAAGTCTTCTATTTAAGCATATGTAAACGCTATGAGACAGAGGTGTGATTCCAAGATCACATACACAAACTGGAACTTGACCTCTGAGCTAGCATGCTAAAAATAGCAGCATTTACTACAGCTGCAGCACAGGTTAGTTATCTGTCCCAGTACCATGAGGTTCAGGTAGGTTTATACTAGGGATGTAAAAATGTGGTAAAAAATGCAACTGTGTAACCACTAAAAATAATAACAGTAATACCGCAGAGACAGCAGCATGTGTAAAGCTTAAATAAACTTTACACTGCAGAGCCGGCAGCAAAGCCGCCTCTCCAGGAGCAAGGCCAGCAAGGGCTGCTGTCCCTGCTCCCAGGGAGGACACGCTGATGCTGTTCCCGCTCCTGAGTTGCTCCAGCCCCTACTGATTAACCAGAACTGGTAAACCTCACCGTTAAGGTAACCTAGTTCTGTGGTCTTCAATCTTTTTAACCACAAAAAGATCACTTTTTCAATTTAAGTGTGATGTAAGTTCTACCTCAAAACCAAATACCCTTGCCCAGCTTCCTTCACACACCTTCTGAGGCCCCACCCCTGCTCCATCCCTTCTCAGAGACCTCACCCTGTTCACTCCATCTCCTTTCCTCCCTCAGCCTCATTCACTTTCACCAGGCTGGGTAGGGGGCTGGAGTGCAGGCGCTGGTCTTGGGCCAAAGGGCTCAGAGCATGGAAGGGGCTTCAGGCTTAGCCCAGGGCAGGAAAATTCAGGTCCAGGAGGGGGTTCAGGATGCAAGCTCTAGGAAGGAGTTTGAGTGCAGGGGGACTCACGTCTGGGGCAGGAGACTGGGTGTAGGAGAGGGTTCAGGGATGGAACAGGGATTCAAGATGCAGACTCCAGCTGGGCACCATTTAACTGAGACTGCTTCCGGATGGTGGAACAGTGGGGTTAAGAGGCAGGCTTACTCCTCCCCTCGCCCTGCACCACTCCTGAAAGCAGCCTGCATGAACAGCAATAGCTCCATGCGCTGCCTCTCATCTACAGGCACTGAGCCCACAGCTTCTACTGGCCACGGTTCCCCATTACTGATCAATGGGAGCTTCAGGAGCCATGTCTGCAGGCAAGGACAGCATGTGGAGACCTCCTGCTCTGCCATTCTCAGGGGCTTCAGTGACATGCCAGCCAGGCAGCCACTTCCATAAGCAGTCATTACCACAGGGATAATTACTCCATCCACAACAGGTTAGGCATTTTAGAACTCAGTAATCAAAGTATGAAATTTAAGCGCAAGAGAGAAAAGAAAATTATGAAATGCACAAACCAGTCAAAACCCAAAAATAACCTGCTTAGCAAGCAGTAAAAGTAGTAACAACAACCCCCCATGTATGTGTTGGGTTGGAAGATGCAAGTGAAGGGCACTGTGTGGGAGAGAATGAGACACACCCACAGTGTACAAGAGTGACAGATATTTGCATTGCCAAGTTCCCTCCATCCCCTTCTCTCTGTGTAGATAGGGTACAGGTACCGAAGTGGGGGGGGAGGAGCGATATCCAGACATCAGCCCTGCCCCTCTTCTCCTTCCTGCACAGCAAGCAGAAGGCTCCCAGGGGGGCAGATCCAAGCCAGAGGGCAGGAGCAGCATGACAGTGGGTGGAGGGGTAACTGAAGTGCCAGCGCTTTACAGTTTCCTAGCCAAACCTGCAGAGACAGGCTGTTCTGCACAGAAGGCTTGAAAACATCTTTGCTTCTGTAGGTAAGTTTTCCTTGTGGTATGTTTTCTACTATTCAGAATGGATCTCTGGAGGACAATCATGTTTGCCCATCAGAGAGCCATCCCAAGGCAAATACAAAAACATTCAACCCAGATCTGGGAACTGTATCTGTCTTGGCTATGAGGGTTCTAGGAGAATGGCCACAGATCTCTTACTTAAACAAATTTAAGACACTGAACAATGGTTCTAGGGGTGAGCAGACAGCATTTCCGAAGAAACTGTAGCCCCTCATGCAGAAATGTCAGCTGTTCACATTGGACACAGACACAAAGAAAGAACGTTGTAAGTATTAGGGTACATCTAGACTACATGCCTCTGTCGCCAGAGGCATGTAGATTAGGCTACCAGACATAGTAAAATGAAGTGGCGATTTAAATAATCGCCGCTTCATTTAAATTTACATGGCTGCCGCGCTGAGCCGACAAACAGCTGATCAGCTGTTTGTTGGCTCAGCGCGAGAGTCTGGACGCGCGGGTGTCGACATCAAAGGTGTTTGTCGACCACCCAGGTATGTCTCTTGGAATGAGGTATACCTGGGTGGTCGACAAATACCTTTGATGTCGACACCCGCGCGTCCAGACTATCGCGCTGAGCCGACAAACAGCTGATCAGCTGTTTGTCGGCTCAGCGCGGCAGCCATGTAAATTTAAATGAAGCGGCGATTATTTAAATCGCCGCTTCATTTTACTATGTCTGGTAGCCTAATCTACATGCCTCTGGCGACAGAGGCATGTAGTCTAGACGTACCCTTAGTTAGATTCCCAGGCTAGCCCAAAATAGCTTATTTAACCCATAATGCAGCTGATTTGCAATGAAAAATACTAGTTTTTTTTAATTTAACCTTGAATGTGGTGCTTGAAGAAAGGCAAGGTTTAATTAGAGAAAAATGAGGTGGTAGAATGATGAAACTTAAGGGAATCCCCCGGTTGCTGCCACCCTCTCTTCCCCACTGGCTCAGCACCCACTCTGGTAACCCCCCAGTCCCATCTCCTGGCCAACCCCCTATGGGCTGCACCCAAATCCCCCGCTCACCAAGGTGGCAAGCAGCATAAGCATAGGCCAGAGGACTGTGGAGGAGCGGGGGACAGCTATGCACCTGGTGGCTGGAGAGAAGCAGCAGTTTCCTTTTCTAACCACCTTCCTTCTCCACTGCTGTCTGTCTGAGCACTGAGGAGTCCTCAGGCAACCACTTGTGCATCTCACAGCCACCTGTGCGCTCCTTGCCTGCTCCCCTGAGGCGGCAGGCAAGCTTTTGCATCCATGTGCAAATGTTTGGAACTTGGATGTTGTTTGTAACTCAGGATTCCCTAACCTGCTTAGGGAAGTGTGTTATGATGTTCTGTAGCCTTGGTAGATGAGCTACTATGTGGTGGAATCTGCACCAATTCCATTATGGCACCCATGCCTAAGTACTGGGACATTCTCCTCTTTGGTGATTACACACACACACACACACACACACACACACACACACACACACACACACCCATCATTCAGAGTGACACCTGGGGTTGAGTCACGCCACGTGTATTGAACTGTTTAGAGTTAAAGAATGTTGATAATGAGAACTGTCCCTAGGAGCAAGGCACCTGCCTTATAGGAAGGCATCTGATGTGATAACCTTTGGGTGAAAAGGACATAAGAAGAATTTTCACACAGCTCTTGGGTATCTCTTCCACCACTTGAGAATGTGAATGGCCCTGAGAACTCCTAGCTGCATAGTTAGAATGCTTGTTAGGGATGCAGACAGACCTGAACCAGACTTGAAGACACCAGAAGTATAGTTTTCAAAGGAACATTACAAATATACAAGCTGCCACATGTTCTGAGAGTCAAAGGCAAGCTCTTGCTGTGGTTTGTGGGCTGTTGTAGCATGGCAATGAGTCTGGACAGTATAGTAAACTTATCAGTAGGCAGGCTTATTTTGGCAGTATAAAGGGAGCTTTGCTGTAAAAATATTCACTGTAAAAATATGACTAAGTGGAGGCCCAAGAAGTGGGGATACAGGGTCTGACTGTTTCTTGAGGGGAAAAAAAGTGACTCAATGAGCCAGATGTCCAGGGAGGGAAACAGGAATAGTCCTATCTGATATAGATGGGCTGCAACATCTCAGAGGATCTTTTTAAAGACCACTGGGGCAGTTGAAGGGCTGAAAGATCGACATGGAACCGGTAGTGGTTTGCTCCTCCCTATATAAACTCCTACCCAAGAGTATATGCAGAATTAAAGAGCAGATATACATGACAAAAGTCTCCAATCATGCGTGTAAGTGTACACTTCACAACATGCTAAAGCCATTGAGAAATTATCTTTTGAGAAAATTTCAACATCACAAGTCCTTGGATACCTCTGAGGACATGTTGTCGTCACTGAATTCAAGCACTCACCCCAAACACGAAGTTCAAATCCAAGCTGAAGGAGAAATCTAAAGAAAGAAAGCAGCGCACATGTTCCAGCCCACCTCTCCCAAAAGATGACGTACTTTGGGAACCTGTAATCTGAGTATGATAGAATATGCAGCAGGCACCAGAAAAAAGAGTTGCCTACCTACCACACTTGCTCAAGATGGGATGCACATCTGTATACATGTGGGTGGGCATGTACCCAGTGCATGGAAGCTGGAATACAGTGTCTCATCATACTATAGGGGCAGCACCCATGTCATGTGGCTGCAGCCCATCTCCATGTGGCATAAATATGTTGCCATCTCAGTGCCCTCATTTCATTCCCACCAAGTATCAGAAGTACAGATTCTGAAGCTTAAGTATCAGAAACTAGGTCATGGATTATGTCTCTGGCAGCACACCTCAAACAGCAGGTACAAATAGGTAATAATTTCTTCTTTTAGTTGATGCTGCCTTGTACTTCTTGTGGGTGCTAGGAAGAGGTATAGCTTGAAATCCATTTAAGGAACAAGTGCAGGGTTGACCTCCTGATGTTTGCATCTGATCTGGATGCAGCTGTAATGGCATAGTGGTTTGCAAAAGTATGCACAGAGGATCAAGTAGCCACCCTGGAAGTGTCCAACACAGGAATACCATTTAAAAATACAATTAATGTTGCCCAAACTCTCATAGAATGAGCCCATACCCCTCAAAGAGGCTTAGCCTGGGCTACTTTGTATATTGTCATGATACAAGAAATTATATGCCTAGACACTATCTGTGAAGTCAGAAATCACTTGACATCAGTCTGCACATTAAAACAGATGAGGTGAGGTGGGTTATAAACAGTTTAATTCTATTCAGATTAAAAGCTAGACAACTGCATGGCATCCAGTGTGTGGTACTCTGGAGTTGAATGAGATTTAGGGAAGAATATTATCAGATAAAACTGGGAAACTACTTCTGATTTAAAAAAAAAAAACAAACAAAAACCTTTAGAGTGTGGCTGCAGGGTTAAAGGAATTTTCAGAAGACTAAGCAAGGAGGTTCCACCTGAAAGCATATATATCACACTCTCGTTGCACATCTTAAATGCCACAAGGAAGGCAGTTTTCTGACACAAAAAGGAGAAAAGCTGCCAGATTCAAATGAAGATCCCACAAAGGAACATCACTGCCATGGCATTTAAAAACATTGACTTCCCATGGTCAGCTGGATGAAGTGCCAAAATCGCTGCTAAGTGGACTCGTAATGGACTTAGTGCAAAGCCAGAAGACTGAAGGGGTAACAAGGACTACAAGATGTCCTGAATACAAGCCAGTGTCAGCTGAACTTCCCTGCCTTAGGCCAAATGGAAATGGTTCTGATATATAGTTAGTCGTAACAGGCTGCCCTGGAAGATGCTTCCTATGGTTAAGCAGACTGCCTTTGAACGTCATTCCTCTTCAGGCTGATGCTCAGAAAAGCATCTTGGTCTGACCACAGGCCTTGAACTTTCAAGAGAGTTTAGTTACACTCCCCAACTTATTAAGGAGGCATCCATTACTCGAATCCTGATCTGTGGAGGCTGAGCAAAATGAACACTCTGGTATACTCTGTCCAGAATTATCCATCATTCTAAGTATCAGTAAGGGAAAATTACAGTAGCATGTCCAAGGGATAGCTATTTGAATGAGACAGGAGTAGTTTGGCATATGGGACTACCTGTGTGCACATAGACATGTGGCTTAGCAACCTGACGAACACTTAGGCTGTGGTTATGACTGCAGTTCCAAACAAAGATGGACGCTCACCTGGAATCACTCAGTTGGTCGAAATGCTATTTAACTCAGTTTATCAAGGTCCTAATGAGTTAAATACATTCGGTTGGATCCAATGCTGATACCCCACTATTTTAGATGCACCTTACATGACTGTGTAGGCACAGTGTGCATTGGACATGAGAAAGCACTTCATCTGTGGACTTGCTTGTCAGCAACTATTTGGCCAGAGACCTGGAATCATGCAATTGGAAGGGACCTCAAGAGAATTCCCTTCTTCCTGAGGCACATTCTTACCACTATCATATATACTTGGTAAAAAGTCAGGGAACAGAAGACAGACTGAAAGGCAGCATGTTACACATAAGAATGGCAATACAAAGTCAGGCCAATCGTCCAGTTAGTCCCCTATCTTCTCTTCCCATAATGGCCAGGTGCTTCAGAAGGAATGACCAGGTAATTATCGAGATAGCCAGATGGGTAGGGATGTAACACCCTGTTCTGTGTTCCTAGCCTCTGTTTTCCCCACAGTTGACAGGATGGCTAATTTCCACTGATGGACTTATCGTCCATGAATTTTAGTTCTTTTTTGAACTCTGCTATAGTCTCGGCCTTCACAATATCCTCTGCCAGAGAGTTCCACAGATTAAAACAAAGTATTTCTTCACACTATGCTTAGTTAAACCTACTGCCTATTTTAATGAGGCGACCCCTAGTTCTTATGTTATGAGAAGGAATAAGAAGTTACTCACCCTGTGCAGTAACAACGTTTCTTCAAGGTGTGCGCCCCCCCCCCCCTTCCCCTCGTAGGTGCTCCACTTCAGGTGTCGGGCCCCGTCCCGGCACCACAGGTTGAAGAGTTGTTAGCCGTGGTTTGGTCAGCCCGCGCAGGGTGCATGTTGTTAAGAAGCACACGAACATGTGTGGGATCCGGCTCCCGCCAGTTCCTCCTAATCAGATCGTTCCTGAAAAAACACAAGAGGAAACTTCAAAGAGGGGACATGGGCGGGTTGTGGAGCACCTACGGGGGGACACACCTCAAAGAAATGTTGTTACTGCACAGGGTGAGTAACTTCCTCTTCTTCTTTGGGTAGTGTCCCCATAGGTGCTCCACTTCAGGTGAATTCAGAGCAGTAGCTGTGTGTATGGAGGTGGAATTGGAGTTACTGCTTTCTTGCTGTGGATAGTACAGCAGAGGCTACTGCAGAGTCTCGAGCGATTACATCAATACTGTAATGCTTAGCAAATGTCATGTCTGATGACCACGTGGCCGTACGACGAATGTCCTGCATCGGAACGCCCTTAAGGAACGCGAGCGATGTTGTTGTCGCTCTAGTTGAGTGGCCTGTGAGTGAGCTTGGAGGAGGCTTGTTTCTTAAATTATAGCACTTTGTGATGAAGTGCACAATTAATTTGGAAATGCGTTGTGACGACAGTGGTTGTCCCTTTGTTCTTTCGTCGGAACACAAAAGGAGGCGTTGCGTCTGACGGAAAGGACGAGTCCTTTCTAAGTAAAAAGCCAACACCCTGTAGACATTGAGTGTGTGCAAGCGAGCCTCGTGGGATAAGGGGTGTGGCTTAAGGCAGAATGTGGGGAGTATGATTGGTTCATTAAGGTAAACTCCAAGTTTCATATTAGGTAAAAACGACGGGTGAGGCCAAAGGATTACTCCTGTGTTAGTAAATAGTGTGTATGGAGAGTTGGCAGAGAGTGCCACCAGCTCTTCTACCCTTCTGGCCAAAGTTATGGCCAAGAGAAAAGCCAGTTTGATGGTAAGTAATTTTATGTCACAGGTAGCTGAGGGTAGAAAGGGTGGGTATGTAAGCGTGTCAAGTACAAGTTCCAAGTCCCAAAGCGCAGAAGTGTCCTGTGTGAAGGATGTAGATTTTCCAGTCCTTTCAGGAAGCGTTTTGCAAGTGGGTGAGACATTACTGATAATCCTTCTGTTGGTTGTCTAAGCGCAGAGATTGCTAAAAGGTGCACTTTAATCGAGGAGATTGCCAGCCCCGTGTGATGTAGGTGCAGTGCGTAATCCAAGATGCGGTGGATTGGAATGAACTGTGTCACAATGATTGTCTACACACCAGGCGTGGAATCGATGCCATTTGTAAAGGCAAGTTCTGCAGGTGGAGTCCCGCCTGCTATAGAGCAGGATGTGCCTGACCTCTTGGGAGCAGAGGACCTCTGTACCATGGAACCATCTAGGAACCACGCAGTGAGGTGCAACCTGTCGATCTGTGCCTGTGGTATCGAAAAAAATCGGGTTGAGTAGATTGGGTTGTTTCGGTAGCTGGTATGGAGATTTTATGGACATTTGTAGCAGCATAGGAAGCCACGTTTGTCTGGGACAGAACGGTGCTATAAGTATCGCTATAGCTCAATCGAGGGTAGTAATCTCCAATGCTTTCGGTATAAGCGGAATTGGGAGAAAAGGCAAAGAGAAGGTGATGACCCCAGGTCAGAAGAAATGCATCCCCAAAAGATCCTGGTCCCAGGCCCGCAATACTGTGGACATTTCTTGTTCCAATGTGTTGAAAAGAGGTCTATAGTGGGGCGTCTCCACCGTTGGAATATGCGTTGAATTAATTCCTGGTCAATCTCCCACTTGTGTTGGGGAAAGACATATCTGCTCAGAGCATCTGCAAGTGTATTCTGTTTGCCTGGAAGATATATGCTGATAATGGTGATATTGTGGGTTATACACCAGTTCCACAGCTTTATGGCCTCCGCCCACAGGGATCTGGAACACGCTCTGCCCTGGAGGTTGATATAATACATTGTGGTGGTATTGTGGTAAGTATTTGAGCTGTTTGCCCTCGAATCTGGGTGAGGAAGGCTTTGCAGACATTGAATACTGGAGAGATTCCTGTGTGCTCCATTGGCCTTTAGCAAATTTGCCCTCGCAATGCGCTCCCCAACCAACGAGAGACGCATCCGATGTAATCTGCACCATCAGCTGAGGACGGTGGAATGGGAACCCGGTGAGCAAGTTGACCAGTAACGTCCACCACTCGAGAAACTGCTTGACCGTCAGCGGAACCTAGACCAGTCTGTGGGTGTCCTGGTTGCCTGGGCAGTACACTGAAGCCAACCAGTGCTGCAAGGGCCTGCGACATAGCCTCGCATATCGTACTACGTAAGTGGTGGAGGCCATGTGCCCAAGCAGATGAAGACAAGCAATCATCGGGACCTTTAGACTGATTGTAAGAGTTTGAGTAAGAGTCCATATCCTCTATAGGCAAATAGGCTTTGGCCATCATAGAATCTAACCGTGCCCCAATGAACACGAGCGATCTTAGAGGTGTGAGTGACAACTTTGGCAGATTGAGGATGAGGCCTAAGTCTGGAAACATCATCTTTGTTAGGTCGGTTGCACGCTGTGCCAGATTGTAGGATTGTGCTTTGATGAGGCAATCGTCCAAATATGGGAAGATCATTAAACCGTGCCAGTGTAGATTTGCGGCCACTACCGACAGGGTCTTGGAGAAGACCCTTGGTGCTGAGGAAAGTCCAAATAGGAGGACTTGTACTGGAAACGTTGTGTGCCTATGACAAACCTGAGAAAACGTCTGTGGGCTGGATGGATTGTGACATGAAAATAGGCATCTTGTAGATCGAGGGACGTGAACCAATCCACTGTAGTTAGTGCTGGAAGTATGGAAGCAAGGGCCACCATTTTGACCTTCTGTTTCCTTAGATATCGGTTGAGGTTGCACAGATCGAGGATGGGTCTCCATCCACCCAACTTCTTTTCCGTGAGAAAGTATCTGGAGTAGAACCCCTTGCCTTGAAATTGGTTGGGTACAGTCTCTACCACCCCCATCTTCACAAGTCTCTCGACTTCTTGCATTAGAAGATAGTCATGAGATGGGTTCCTGAAAAGGGATGGGTTTGGGGAGGTGGTAGGGGGAAGAGAGAGGAAGGATATGGAGTATCCTGATGCTACTATTTCTAGTACCCATTGGTCTGTGGTAATGGATGTCCATCTGCGCTGGAAAGGTCTGAGACGATGGTGAAACAGTTTGTGTGCTTCCGGAGGGTAGGTAAGGGGGATGCTGCACAGTCCCTCAATCTGGCCGTCAAACCTGCTGCCGGTTGATCTGGGGGTTGTGCCTGTTAGACAGCACCCTGCGTTTTTGCAGGCGGGGTCTGCCTCTTTGCTGTTGTTGTAACGTCTACGGTGATACGGGGGCGTATACATCCCTAGAATCCTTAACGTTGTCCTGGAGTCTTTCCTGGAGTGTAAGACTTGGTCAGTCTTCTTGGCAAATAGACTCTGCCTGTCGAAGGGTAAGTCCTCCACTTTGCCTTGTAAGTCCTTGGGGACTGAGGCTAATTGCAGCCACGATGATCTCCTCATAATGACTGATGTCGCTGTGGCGCGTGCGGCTGCGCCAGCGATGTCCAAGGCGATTTGCAGGGCTGTTGTTAAGACTATGTAGCCCTCCTGTATCACAGACTTCATCAATTGTCGCATGTCATCAGGTAGATGTTGTAGAGCCATTACCACTTTAGCATAGCTATCGAAGCTGTGGTTCAATAGGTGCGCCACACAATTCGCCACCCTAAGGATAAGGGTGGCAGAAGAATAAACTTTTCTCCCGAAGAGATCAAGGTGTTTGGCTTCCTTGTCTGCGGATGCATTTCTATGCTGGAGCGTTGTGGCTTTTTGTTGTGCTGCATCAACAACCAGTGAGTTTGGCTGGGGATGAGTGAATAAGAATTCCGTACCTTTCAGAACAAAATACTTTGTCAAACTTCTTATGGGTGGGTTGCACGGATGCAGGCATCTGCCAGATGTTGTCGGCAATCTCTAAAATTGCCTCATCAAAAGGCAAGGCCATTTTGGCTTTATGGGACCAGTGTAGATTCTTGAGGAGAAGATGCTGTTTTTGTTGGACTTCAGTAAGATGTAGATCCTGTGATTCCGCCACCCTCTTGAAGAGGTCGTGAAACTGACGGGTATCGTCAGTGGGGGAAGAATCATCCAGAAAGACTGCATCATCAGGTGATGACGAGGACATGTCTGTTATGGAACTAGCTTGCAGTTGAGACTGTTCCAAAATTGGTACTTTTGGTGGTTCTGGTTGAGCCAGAGTGATCGGGACATCTCCCGATGGCGTGGGTGGATGCACTGGATCAGGTGGCAGTGTTGGCAGTCTAGATCGACTATGGGATCGAGAGTAATAACAGCGTGGAGACCTGGAGGACGAATGGCCCAATGAGAAGCGCCGATGGTAATGGCACTGATGGTAGCGCTCATGGTAGTGATGTCTGGAAGAGTACCCTGGTGAGTACGATCTCTGGATTTGTAATGGTGTCTCGAATAAGATGATCTCGTAAGTGACCTGGGTGAGCGAGATCGATGAGAGGTGTAGGACAGTGATCGTGAATCCCTGTGATATCTACAAGGTGATATAGTGTGCCGTGGTGAACATCCGTGATGGGAGACAGTAGTAATGCGGGATTCCTGATGCAAGACCGAAGCCGGAGACTGTGGACGGGTAAGCATCTCCGGTGGTTCAGGGCTAGGTGATGGCGTTCTTATGCGCTTTGACTTTCCTGTAGCCTTTCTGCGCACCAGGGAAGGACTTGCACTCTGGCAAGAGATATTCGGCACCGATATACTGTGAGCAGATGGAGTGGAAGATCTGCTATGTAACGGTGTTGGTGGTGACGGAGTTGGACAGTATGAAGGGTGCTCTCTGCGTACACTCACTGACAGAGCCACAGATGAAGAAGAGGAAGATGGCACCGGTAGTGCCACAGAAGCAGCCGGTGCCATAGGACCATGCGGTGCCGTTGGCGCCGATGTGGGTGGGAGAGTCGGAGCCAGCATTCGTGGTGCTGAGGCAGCCGGTGCCATAGCGGTTGGTGCCGATACGGGCACCAGTCTCGGTGCATCTGAAACAGGTCCAAAAACCAGTACCTGTGGCTTGTCTTTCAATGGAGCCGGGGCCGACATAGGTCTTAGAGATACGGCCTCAGAAGCCCGTTCCCTGTGGCGAGAAGGGCTAGGCTCCGAGGTGCACCGGCTCATCTTGTACCGCGCTCCCCATGTCTGGATGGCCACATGCCAGAGGTCCCTGGTCTGTTATCAACACTCCGGCGTGAAGTAGAGGAGCGGAAAGAAAATTTTGTACCTCGTGGTGGAGCTGCGGGCGGTGATGCATCCAGCTTTTCCTGCTGAGGGGGCTGGAGGGCCTTGTCAAATAAGAGTAACTTCAGGTGCATTTCGCAGTCGGCCTGGCACGGGCAGTCAGCTTTGGGCCATTTCTGGGGTATATGCCCCTCTCCCAGACATTTTATGCACATGGAGTGCCCACTGGACACAGGCATTGCGTTGCAGCACAGAGTGCACTTTTTAAAACCGGGTGACCCTGGCATTCTGACAGAATTTTTTTTTTTAAACTGTAATATGGAATGATAACTGTAACAACTATTAACTAACGGCTAACTGTAAATTTTAACCAATTTTCTTCTCGGAAAGGAGGAGAGACCGTTCATGCCACCTGCCACCTCTGGATGGTTAGAAGGAACTGGCGGGAGCTGGATCCTGTGCACGCTCAGAAGCGTGCGAACAACGCACGGGCTGGCCGAACCACGGCTAACAACTCTCCGACCTGCAGCACCAGGATGGGGCCCGACACCTGAAGTGGAGCACCTACAGGGACACGACCCGAAGAAGAAACATTACCATGTCTATTTTCTCCATACCAGTCATAAATTTATAAAGTTTCATACCCTCTTAATCATTTTTTTTTTCCAAGCTGACCAATCTTTTTAAATCTCTCCTCATACAGAAGCGGTCCATAAGCCTAATCATTTTTGTTGCCCAGTTCTGTATTTTTTCCAATTCCAAAATATTTTTTTTTAGTTGTGGCAATCGGATCTGCTCACATTGTTCAAGTTGTAGCATTATCTTCTTCATATATACACTTTAGAAATGTGCTTGTCTGTCCGTCCATCCGGCTGTGAATCCATTTATTCAAGAACTCCTTCTAAATGGTAAGAGCTAAATGATAAGAGGTAGGACCACCAAATTTGGTATTCAGCTTCCTCTTATGACTTAAAGCAAGGTCAGGTTTTGGGTGTGCCAGGATAATACAATGTGCCTAGAATTTGACTGTTTCTCATAAAATGGAAAGGGAGGAGTCTGACAGCACAGGCAGTTATACTGTAGAATGCCCACATGAGACAGTGAAGGGCCAGAGATGGGAAATGGGACAGCTGTAACCCCACTGGGCCATCAAGGACCAGGGGTGGAGAAAGGGACAGCTATCTACTATATATAGATCATAGAGTTTCTCTGTTTGCATGTCTGTCCGTCCCCTAGCCGGGAACATGTACCCCTCTTCCAGCTGTGCCCACTGCAGCAGCTGTGGACAGGCGCTTCTCACGTGGCCCCAAGCTGATTCAGTGGGAGAAGGCTGGTTTTGTCCTCTCTTCCTGGGGTAGCCTGCATACTGCGCCCCTCACCCCAACCGCACACCAGAACAATTATTTAAACGACCAAAACAAATCTTATTTCAGTTAAGGACCCGAAAAATGCCAGGTAATCTGCCTAATGAATTTATAGAGGCAATCTGATAATTCTTATCTATCCAATTCCTCATGATTCCAACATTGTTAGCTTTCACTGCCAAGTCTGGACTCAGCTCCATAGTTTACAGTCCAGGTTGTAGACCTGGAGGCTCTACAACACAGCCAGAAGGCAAAAGGCACAAAAGAGAATCAGCCAGCAGAAATCATAGCACCAGAGAACTCCTGACATTGGAAAATCTGGGTGGGAGAGGGGCAAAGTAGGCCTGATGCTGCCTTGTATGCAGATGGCATGGAAACTCTTGGCACTGGAGCGGACATCTTGGTACTCCACTCAGACACCCCAGGGTAAGGACCCAAGTTGACAGCATAGGTGCTTGCTGTTCCTGACATGGTATCTAAGGACAGCTGGACTGACCTACTCCATCCTGCGTGCCAGAGAGAACCCGGTGTTGGTCAGCACTCGTGGTAAAAGGAGGAGTCTCCACAACCCCTAGAATTGTCCCAACTTATATTTTGGGTCCTCTTCCTTGCCACAGAGAGGATGTAAGACAGCTATTTGTCTTGGGGAAAACAATAGAACCAGAGTGTGGGGTTGCACCACTTGCCAGATGTGCAAGCTATTGCTGGGCAGACAAGATCTTGGTGCTGAAACAAGCCTCATTGCCTGCTCCAGAAGTGCTGCTTCAACTACAAGTCTCTTGCTGCCCGGGTCTTCTTTGTAAACAACTTGCAGATGGAACACCTCATCAGTGTGTCCCTTGCCAAGACATAATTAGCTCTTCCTATGGTGGTTGATGTTGCAGATCACCCCTACACAGAACGGGCAATGCTTAAACCCACACAAGGGCACCGCTGAAGCAGCCAACTAATTACTCTACTAATATGTAACTAACCCTAAGGTACTACTATTATATATACAAGGGTTTTTTGGTTGGTTTTTTGGTGGTTTTCTTTTTTTGGGGGGGGGGGGGGGGAAGAGTAAAAATGAATTCTAGCCATGAGTGGTGAGAAGGAACTGAGGGGTTGGGACAACTGCAGCAACACTTTTATATGGCCACTGGAGGGGCTATGGCTGCAGGCACTGCCCCTCTGGGTACTGCTAGGCAAAGTTTTTTACTCCAGTGCACACACCCACATGGAATATATAGCTGCATCTGTGTTTTTTAATTCAAGTAAAGTTGTGGTACATGCAAATGACTGCTAGGAGAGGAGAGTGACTAAGTGGAAAAGTAGGCAGTAACAGGGGGAGAAGGTTCGGGGCTCTCATTGATCAGTGATGGAGAGCTGTGGCCAGTAGAGGCTGTGGGGTCGGGCCCTGTTGTGGACGAGGGGTAGTGCATGGAGCCACTGCTATGCATGCTAGGTGTTTTCAGAGGTGCAGATTTTGAATAAAATAATAATAAATGTAGTAATTTAGCGTATTACAAATTTATAAACTGAGTACAGGTTGAAACTCTTAACCGAGATTCTCTGGTCCAGCAACATCCATGGTCTGGCATGGATGGTGCAGGACCAGAGAGTCCTAGTGGAGGGTGAGCAGAAAAGATCCCTGTGGGGCCGGCAGGATAGGGGCAACCCAGTACGTGGCAGCAAGGCTGACACATGGCGTTGCAGGACCCAGTGTGTGGCTGCCAGCAGAGCTGGGAGATACAACATGCACGCAGCTACCCAAAGAGCCCCAGCAGTGCATAGGGCTGCCCAGGGAACACCATGCTGGGACTGTTCTTGGACTTCTGGCACAGCATGCGCGCACGACTACTCAAGGAGCCCCAGCTCACAGCTCCGCCCAAGGAGCCCTGGCACGTGCAGCTGTCTGAACCCCCAGTGCGCGGTGCAAACAGCTGCCTAGAACCCCAGCGCCAGGCTGCCCAGCCAAGCCACAGCAGTGATGGCTGGCCAGCAAGTCAGGAGAAGATGGGGACCTGGTTGGAAGGCTAGTGGCTGGGCTGGGGGACTGGTGGCAGGGCAACAAAAATGGCCTCCTCTGGTCTGACAAAATCCCTCATCCAGGACCAGTCAGGTCCTGAGGGTGCCAGACCAGGAAGGTCCAACCTGTGTAATATTAAAGAGACACTTATGTTTACTCTTATTTCAACTATGGCTGGCAAAAATCCAGAAATAGGTAAATTCAAGGCTGATTTTTCCCTTTATATAAATTACACTTATTCCTACCTGTGATTTGTCCTGTTCAAGTCTTTTCTTCTGTCTCACTATATCTTCAAGATGATATACTGATCTAGCTACTACTGGATCGATATTGAACAAATCATGTGAGGTTAGGGAAGTTTCTTGTCTTAACATCCATTTGTAAAAAGGAAGGCCAAGGGGAAGGTCCACCTAGAAGGCAAAGCAGCACTGTTAATTTAAAAACAGTTAAACACCACATAGTTTCAATAGCTCAAATTCTGATGTTCATTTTTATACAGTCAATGCTGTACCTAAGTGGTACCTTCTCCAACACATTTTTGGCTTAGTAGAGAGTGGTTTGTTGCATGCTACACATAGTATTTTGGGAGAAACGTAAAGTGTAGATTTCAATACAAAAAGGCCAGAATTATGTTTAAAGTTCTAGGTATGGCGGTGATAAGCAAGTATGCATTTTCCATGTTTACTGCTATATAAAGCCTCATATAAAATTTTAGGCTAAATACAAAAGAGGTACAAATAACAAGGTGGGCAGAAATTAGGACTCTCTCTTCCAGGGAAAGATGAGATGAAGTAATTGTGAAGTTTCCCTTAAAAAAATAAAAATAAATAAATAAAACACTACAATTCATCTTCATTTTCAATAACTGATTGGTGTTAATACAAGTGCTAAAATTCAGGTTCTCTCAATATTAAACCATAATCGGGTTGTCTCAATATTAAACCATAATCAGACTCACAGATGACCAGCTTTTCTGCTAGACTCTCTAGATTCAGGAAGACAAAGTGATCAATATTGGAATCTCCAGAAAATATTTCATTCTTACCAATCTGAAATCCATGATAGCCTTGGCCATTAGTTTTCCCAGAAAACGGAACTTCATTTTAACCTTTGCAATATGAGCTGGTTTAGCTGTTCTACCAAAGGGAAGAGCAAATAGGCCTTGGAGATTATGAATATACTTTGTGCCTTCTTGGTTTCCTGTTAAGGGGGAAGAAAGGAAGGTAGTGAATTCAGTACTTTTTAACTCCAAAAATGAATTAAACGGGGTTCAGTCATTCTGGTCTAAAATTTAGGTTAATTCTTTAAAAACTGGATGTTTATTTAAGTCATAACATTTCTATTTCACTATATTACAAGACTGTTTGCTCAGCTTTAGCAAATAAAAACAAGCCCATTTCTATTTCAGTTTATCCGGCAGTATTACAAGATTGTTTAATTTGCTAAAGCTGCAAAGAATTTAACCATTCTTTCCAGCATTAGCAAATCAAACAAAAAATCTTGTAATACTGCAGGATAAACTGAAATAGAAATGGGCTTGTTTTCACTTCCCAAAGCTGAACAAAGTTTTGGATTTTAATATTTTCACTACTCTTATTCAGAATGAACGTTAGGGCATGTAAGGAAATTGTAATAAGTGACTACTCTGACAGTGTCCATTTATTTTTATTTCTTCATTTTTTCAAACCGCCCCAGGAAAACAGGTGTCGGTACGCACAGGAGAAATGCCCTTCCTTTTCTGTGTGCTGGGAAAATAGGTGACACTACGCCATTCCGTGCCATACCAGCACAAAAAAAGCACTGCTTCTTATTGTATATGACTGTTTCCCTGTTCAAGTGTGAACTGCTGCCTGCCTAAATGCATGTCATTTACCGAGAAGGAGGAAAAGGGGTTGAGATGCCAAGTAGGAAATGGGACAAATCAGTCTTTAGGTACCCAGCTTTAAAGGAGTTAAGAACTGATCTTAGATAACACAACGAGTTAGAAGAGGTTTTAAAATTAGAGCCTCTAAATGCTGCATGCCCTTGGGCAAAACAAAGTATCCTGATGTTTCTTTCTCACTGCAACTGCATGCTGTGTCTTAGGCTTCCAAAAAAATGTTTTTCAAGTGCCAACTCCAGTTTCTCCTATTAGTTATGGTTATGCATTAGTTATGGTTGTTATCCAGGTGAACATATCCAAACTCCTGCTCAGTGAGCAAACTGCAGAGTTCCACCTTAGAAGAGGTAAAGGCCTGAGGCCAGATATCTGTAAGGGGATGTACTCCGAGACCACTGAGAAAGGACAACAGTGCAACCAGCCCAGTAAAAAGTGACTTTTGACAACCATTTTTTTGGTTAGAGTTACATTTTAAGGCATTATAACCTGGAAGTCCCAGTTTCTGAAGCAGCTGATAGTACACTGATAATCAAAAAAGCATTTACCTTTCGGATTGGATAGAGTTACTTCTTCTCCTCTCCAGAGGCCTAAGTCTGCCCTCTGTAGTTCCTGAGATACAAGTGCATAAAACTCCAGTGTAGGCCCTAGACCTGTGCCAACCTTCAGAGAGAGAAGTTAATTTTTCATTAAAAATGTTCTGAATATTAAAACACTACTTTAAGTGTAAGCTGAACAATAATTTAAATGCGAGTTGTGCAATAATGTCTTCTACCAGGAAAAGGCCTTTCCAGTATCAAAAACTACTAATAAAACTGCAGAAATCTAGGGCAAAAATCATAAATTCCAAAGGGATACAGACTAAACAGAATATTTATTACCTCACCTAGGCTATGTCTACACAGCAGCATTTTTCTGAAATAACATAGTCCTCATCTACACACAACAGTTATTTCGAACTAATGTTGAGCTGGAGGACTGCTTACTCCAACTCCTGTAACCCTCATTGTATGAGGAGTAGGAGAAGTCTGGAGAAGAGTGCTCTCTCTCAAAATAACTGATGTGTAGACAGCACCAAAAGTTGAAATAAGTTATTTGACTTGCATAGCTTATTTCGAGGTTAGCCCTGATGTGTAGACATGCCCCTAGTGACCAAGCTAGACACATACACGTGGGCTTATTAGGGGGGGAAAAAAACCTTTCAAGTTTTCAGTGAAAATATTTCAATTGCAAATGCACTGTCAGTGACAAGTTCAGAACTCAGAAAAGCTCATTTCATCTAGCTATTTGGAGGACTGGGGAAAAGTCATATTTAGAAGGAGGAAATATGCATAAATGAATGGAATTTTTAGCAGCCAATAATGGGATGGGAAAGGGCCTGACCAAGTTTTTCTAGGAGAATCATAGCTGTTCTATGAACCTTCATAAGAAAGGGCTAATGCAGTCACACAGCTATTACTTACTTCATTCTCGTACTGAATTTCCAACATAGCTCTTGAACTGCCCAGATCTTGCATCACAGATTCTGCTTGTTTCAACAGCTCTTCTCTGTTCACAGTGCGCTACACATTAGAAACATTTATTTAGGCAACAGAATTGTTTTTTTGCTGATCTCAATTTCTTAGCAAGAAAAGCAGTCACAACAACTGGAAACAAAATTTCAGTGAAAAAGTTGGCATAGTATCTTGATTGTAGTAAAGCTCTTGGCACTGTCCCATGCAATATACTCTCAAAGTGAAACTAGGGAAATATGATTAGTGCCATACTTCAAGAAAGATGGAAAAAAAGAGATTCCAGAGAAGAGCAACAAAAATGATAAAAGGTTTAGAAAATGTCATTTTGTGGAAAGACTAACTGGGCATGTTAAGTCTTGAAAAAAAGAGAAGATTCTTACTTTTCTTCCCAGTCTTTAAATTTGTTAAGGGCTCTTAAAGGACAGTGAACAATTGTTCTCCACCATTTACTGAAACTAGGACAAGTAGCAATGGGCTTAATCTGTGGCCAAGGAGATTTAGATTAGATAGCAAGAAAAATTTTCCACTCACTATAAGGGTAGCTAGGCCCTAGAATAGGGAGGATCCAAGGGAGGTTGTGGAATCTTCGTTACTGGAGGTTTAACAAGACTGGACAAGCACATTTAAGGATGCTCTAGGTTTACCTGTCATTCTTCAGCAGGATAGGGGACTGGATTAAATGACCTCTCAAATTCCCTTTTATTCCTATATTTCCATGATTCTCACTAAAAATGATTTGCTTTATAATATGTATTACTCATTGGTGAGCACTTCATATAAACGATTAAAAGTTGTTTCTTGTCAAATACATGCTGGTAGTCCTAAAACTGTAGCAGCATGTACTAGTATGGAATATTCTTGCTCTGGACCAGAAAAAGTTTGTCAGCCCTAGCACTAGGTCATCATGCCATTCAGTGTACTCTTCTGCCTTAAAAGAGGGGAGGGGCAGTGGGATTCTACCAGTGAGCGGGGACCCAGTTAGCAGTTGAGAGGCTGACTGATGCCCTTCACATGTGGCATGGATTACAAAAGGAAGGATGACCTTAATAGGACAAGCTATTGCCTATAGATCCCAGATATTTTACTTAAGAAGGTGTGTCCTAGTTAAGCCACATTCCTGGTATCCTGTCTCCTCACTCTGGTGTCCAGGACAACTAACTACTAGGGTCTGATGGTTGTCCAGGAGGAGTTAAATATCCAAGGCTATCCGTTTTCTTATGTCTTAGGTTCACAATTATACCCTGTACGAGAATGCATTACACTGAATACTTAAAAATACAGATACTTTTCTAGTGTATACTATTGATGTGCCTTTTCCAGAATCCATAGAAAAACACTGAGTCAGATGGGTATAACATAAATAAGCCTAATAAAGAATGCTAAGTACTTCTACATGTGGGTCTGGCCTACGAAAGCTCATCACGTAATAAACCATCTTGTTAGTCTTTAAAGTGCTGCATAGTCCTGTCTTTTGTTACATGTAACGCAAGGCATCTATAGATATAAAACATATTTTCAACAACAAAGTTTATATTCCACAGGCAGATAATGCTTCCAATTGTTAAAAAGATCCAAATGTGGATTATGCCAGTTACCTTTGCTTCCTAATAGCAGAAATTCATTGGGGGATAAGCTTCATTCTTTTGGCAGTCTGCCACCCCTACTACTGTCCTGGTCTCAAAATTCTACTAGAGTTATGTACTAGTACAATAGACAGTGTTCACTAAAAATGACACAAAGATCGCACTCTAACATCTCATGGATTATTCTTTCACAATTTCCAGATGACAAACTACTACTCATTCCCTCGTGAAATGGATGTTTGCATCTTACTTACTTTTTTCCTGTCCAGCCGTGGTGCCACTCTGCTGTCCTGAGAATCTGACTGATTGATTTCTGGATTAGTATCTAGTAATCTCTGCATTGCTCGATCTCGATCAAAAGCAGTTACATAAAATAGCATTTGCCGGGTGTCAAATGGAAAGAAAAATGGGCTGTGAAGAGTTAGAATTACTGTAGTTAGTTTATACTGAAATCTGTAGTCTTGAGAATTCAAACAGACTAAATAGGGATTTCATAATGGTTAAAATTAGAGAGCCTTAGGCCAGTTGTGTCATCCCTTACAAGTCACTTTTTGGATGTAAAGGTTACTTCTGAGTACAGAAGAGACTAAGCTTGAGCTCAAGTATTTAAGGCTAGAAAGTGAAAGTTAATAATGGGAAGTACATAGACACCACCAATTCCCCTTCTTATCTATATCTAAAAAGGCACTAATTTTACAAGTAATGTTTTTCTAAAATCAAGCACTTCAAAACTCTACAGCCCAAGTTTCTGGATTACAACCTGTGCAGATACAAATGCGGATGCAGATCTCCAGACAGAAATCTGATCTGCAGAGCTCTACGTCCAGAAGACACTGCAGCCAAAGGAGATGAATGTGATGCCGCTGCTCCCAGGAACAAGCGCCCAGTGCTGGCAGCTCATGCTAGCCATGTGGCTGCACTGCCTCTAGCCACATTTCCTATCTGGGGTCATATAGTCTCACTGGCAGAGGGGTCAGGGGCAACACAGCCACGAGGAGCTGCCTGCACGGAGTGCTGGCTCCTGAGAGCAGTGGTATCATGTTTGTCTCCTTTGGCCGCAGCGTCTCTTGGGAGTATAGCCCTGCAGATCAGTGGGTACCAATTTCTAATTGGAGAGCCACATCCATGGGTAGAGCTTTGTATCTGTGCAAACACTCTATTCTGAATATCTTAACCTTGAAGACACTTTACTGGTGCACCAACTGTACCATTATTAACTACTACTTCCTCATTTTCCAGAGGGACTTAAAGTTACACATTCCTGTATGAACTGCAACTTAAGGAAATAACTTTAAAAAAATCCTTTATCTCAAAGTATTTTAAAACTTTTTAGTACATTTGAGTGATGTGCTGGATTGAACTTCCTGGTGCACCTCAGAGCTTAGACTCAGAGGAATAAAAGTGAAGATGCCATGAAGAAAAAAGTACCTATCCTAATGGTTTGACTAAGCCACAAGCAGGGGAAAAAATACAGAAGTGTCCCAAACAATGCACTACATATCTAACAGGAGTCAGAGATAGGTTCTCTTGCCTTAAAAGGTACATCTACATAGCAGTGTTATTTCGGAATAACAGCCAAAATATTATTTCAAAATAAATTTGAAATAATGGAAGGCTTATTCCGACTTCTGTAAACCTTACTCCATGAGGAATAACGACTAATCCGAAATACCTATTTTGAAATAGCAGTAGTGTGGACGCTCCACTACTGCTATTTCCAAATAGCTACTCCCCAGGGCCATTCAAAGTAATTACTCCCCAGTGCCTCCTGGGGCTCTACATCGAGGTAGTGCGCCCACATTAGGGAAGCCTCCTTTGGACTAATTTTGAGGCTTCTTTGTAATGTAGCTGTGCTATTTCAGAGTATTTCTTCTGGAATACCTTATTTTCAAAAAAGCATGCGGTGTTGACGTACCTAACTCACAATTACTGTGCTGAACCTTTCAAGAGCACTACCCTATTAACTGTAACCTAAAAATTTGCACACAGCTACCACTGACAATTAGAATCAATCCAAGTTTGCATACTTCCATTAATATTATTTGTATCATACAATACCACATGCTGGGAATCAACGTTCTACCACCATATTGCCTGAGAAGTCTCTTGTACAAATACCATTCTCATTATTTTGAGATGCACAGCTATGTATGCTGTACAAGAGGGAATAACTGAGCTGTACAAGTGCAGAGTGATGTATTAAACCGAAGTAAAATTTTTAGGTGTTGTAGAAAGATAGACATTTCATACCATGTTTTTCCAAGTTCTGTCAGCCAAATTGGTATGTTTCCTGTCATGATTACCAAAGGATCCTGAAGCTGCCTGTTAGCTTTTGCTGTCAGTTTACTATTAATAAATTCCGTGGTTGGAATAATCTCCTTGCAAACTGCATTCTGTGAGATGAAAGAAACAGTACACATCCATTGAGAAAAGCATTCAAAGATACTAGGGATGTTAGAAATTATTTATTTTAGTAATCATGTAGCCACAACAATTCTTAGCAGTTACACCGATACTAAAATACTGCCTCCCAGGGGTGGGACTCGTACAAGTACACACCCAGCACCAGTCCTGGGAAGCACCCTGCCATCGCATACTACTTGCCCTGTCCCTTTTCCCCCAACAGCAGACAGGGGCTACTGCCACCCAGTGCTGCTGCCACTGATAGAGGCAGCAGCGTGGAGAGGCAGGCAGGAGGAGATTTTTTAACTGGCTCCCTGCGCAGACTGGCCCTAGCCTACCTCCCAGTGCTGAGAGAGGCAGCTCCCCTGCGTGCTCTTCATTTAAAACTCAGCCTGGGACTGAGCAAGCCTGCCGCTCCAAGTTTTAAATGCAGAGCACATGCAGGGGTGGGGGGAGATGGTATGGGGATGTTGCAGTTAACAGAAGACTGTTAATCGACGAGCAATCGCTTATCAATTAACGGTTATCTGGCTAGCAATTAACATTCTTAAAGATAGCAACTTTTTTACATAATTTCTTTTAATTACTCATGCTGCATTTTCAGTGGGAGTGGAAAGGGTCACCTGTGATATTTCATCATCTTCATGAACATAGGGATTATTGGGACATTCAACCACAAACTGTCACAGCACCCAGGAATCTGCACTTATCTTGTGTACAGATAAGATCTGATGAAAACTTGCTATTTAAATTATGAGCAGGGCATTTAAAATTTTAGACATGCTCCTTAAATAATGCAGTAGCAATATATTTAGTTCTATTATTCTAAATTTACAGTTATATTTTTGAAGTTTGTAAGGTATGAGGTACATGAACTCTTAAACTAAACAGATTCCCTAACATTCACTACTTTGTTAATTTTTTATCTACTTAGAGTAATGTTTTTACCATTTGAAAGGTTTGTGTATTGTCTCAGTATTTTTAGCAATGACAGCTGTCCACAGATTAAAGCAAGTCTTCCAAGTGATTAAATATATTACTCACTTCATACAGGTAATACCAGTATCGACTGATAGCATGTAAAACTCTCAAAAGGAGGATAACATCTAATGAGGGGTCTTCAAATGTTATATTTTCTGGCGGCGTAAATACAAGGTAAGCTTCTAAAGGATTTGACACTGAAGGGCACACGCCATCTAAGGAAAGAAAAACTGGGTAATTTCTATTGTCAAACAAAATTAGTTGATAAATGAAGTTACCTTCTTGGATATACATTTTTTTTTTTAAACTCACAACAAAGCCTGGTATAAACTATATTGTAATTCAGGAAGTGAATATACAATTTTTAATAAAAGTATACAAAAACAGGAAAAAACTGTTCTGTGTCACAACTAATCCTATATATTCCTCATGCGACAAGCACTTACCATGCCACAACTCATCATGCTTTTTTGAATTTCTAGGGGAAGTTTTTGTGGGAGCAGTTTGTGCCCTTCCTCTTTTACCTCCAACACAGTCCTTATTACCATCTTCATCCTCTCGAACTGGTTTGTACCTACAAATTGTGAAACATGAATATGATCCTAGACTTCTAAACACACCTTAAAAGAAATGCAAATTTAACAGAAGATTGATTCAGGTTACCAGAATTTCACTTCACTGGCAAAGTTTAAGCACTAACAAGATATTTGATGAAGCCTCCAAATGGATAAAAAAATTGAACATATTGGGGTACTTGAAGGGGAAGCGAGTAATAAACAAGCGACTGGCCTCATGTACTGTGTAACAGGGACAGAGGAAATGTACTCAGTCCAAAACATGGTCTTTGTACTTGATCAGTTTCATACTCTGATGCACAATAAGCGCAAACAGCTATAAAGACACTAACATCAATCTGCTTTATGCAGAACCAATCATACATAGCCCCTTCCCTCAAGGATCTTACAGCCTTAAGTGAGAAAATACAATTGATACCTAATGTGCTGGATACCCAGCAGATTCCTTAATCAAAACAAAACTAAAAGAAAACAATCCGGTATGGCATGTTTTGTTAAGCTTTATCAAAGTGATTAATACTTTTAAGCCTCACAAAAATGTTCCTTGAGCAGCAGGCTATTTTTCCTCTATTGTTTGTAATTGCTCACAGTTAATAGAAAAATATTTCCCTTAATTTAGCATCTTCCATTTGAGAAACCCTTTTATTTTTGTATTTCCAAGCACTTCCCCTCCATCAACTAGAATAGCTATATTAGTCCAAAAATGTTAACCGTTGCTAAATCAGATTTTGGTACTGTATGTAGGTCCCCACTAACTACGTATTTTTCCATCACATTTGCTTGGTGATCAAAAAAGCATACTTAAAGCATGTCTGTTGTAAGTAGCTTTTAACAGTCTTGGGGCCTAGTATATACAAAATAGGGATGTTAATATTGGTTAATTTAATCGTCAGGTAACCTCACAAATTCTTCTTGGTTCGTCAATTATTCTATAGTCCCAAGGGGTGGAGCCAGCAGCCAGTGCACTCTGGCCCCACTCCGGAGGAGCCCCCTGTCACTCCATGCTGCTGCCTCTGTATCAGAGGCAGCAGCACAGGGTACCAGGTGGGAGCTGGTCCATGAGGGGATCCATTTTAAAAACCAACTCCGCTCACAGGACCCAACGAGAGCTGAAACTGAGCTGGGCTGCCTGCTTGCCCAGCTCCTAATACACTTTAAATGCAGAGACGCAGCAGGGGTAGGTCCTAGACCCATTGCAAGCCACAACTGAGCTGGGCTGCTGGCCAGCCTGCTAAAAAATTTACTGGCGGGGGGATGAGAGTGGGAAAATGCATGTAGTCTATAGCATTAACCTATAAGCTTTTGCTTATCGGTTAATCGACTACACTGTTACATCCCTAATATACAAGTCCCTTTAAAATTTCAACAAAATTTCAGAGATACTTCACTGCTCCCTCGCCAGGCTTACCATATGGTGTGTGTCTTTGTCCAAATTCCAGCTCTTCCCAAAGGGTTGCTTTCATCATCTGTAGATTCCCTCTCCTCTTCAGCTTGTAAACTGAACTGTCTAACTGCTTGATACACAGTCATATTGTATGGCAGCAAGTGATCTCCAATGTAGAACTGCAGTCTGTGCCTCACATTTCCTGAATTTAAGAACTGAGCAGCCTCCATGAAATGAAGGAAACACAGATTAGGAAGCAGGTTCATTGTCTCATCATACAACTCTATACAAAGAATAGCAATTTACCAAAGATTCATCTATTTCTTCATCGGATCCATCATCATCACTGTCCTCATCATCTTCTCTGACTCTTCCATATCCTACCAAGACAAGTTATATGTCCTTATTTGCACTTCAGAATAATTTAAGTGATTATTCACAACACATGTACATATTAATCCCGTATTATTTTGTTTCCAAAGATTCATCAATTGAAGATTATCAGCTATTCATTAAAACAGATCGAGTATTTAGGAGGTGCAAGTCTCATGTTCAATTTTAGTACCAGCATTAGAAAGTTTTTTTTTTAGGAGGACAGAATCAACCTGCAGGATGACTAGCAGACTGTAGCAATGTATATCATATGCAACGCAATATTTGATACTAATAATATAAAATCCTGTGTTTAGGAAAGAGAAAACCCTTAGGTTTTACTCACTTTGTAACTATAACGGCTACGTCTAGACTGGCATGATTTTCCGCAAATGCTTTTAACGGAAAAGTTTTCCGTTAGAAGCATTTGCGGAAAAGAGCGTCTAGATTGGTATGGACGCTTTTGTGCAAAAGCACTTTTTGCGGAAAAGCGTCTGTGCCAATCTAGACGCGCTTTTACGCAAAAAAGCCCTGATCGCCATTTTCACGATCGGGGCCTTTTTGCGCAAAACAAATCTGAGTTGTCTACACTGGCCCTTTTGCGCAAAAGCTTTGCGCAAAAGGACTTTTGCTCGAATGGGAGCAGCATAGTATTTCCACAAGCAGCACTGATTTCAGACAGTAGGAAGTCAGTGTTCTTGCGGAAATTCAAGCAGCCAGTGTAGACAGCTGGCAAGTTTTTCCGCAAAAGCAGCTGTTTTTGCGGAAAATCTTGCCAGTCTAGACAAAGCCAACCAGATAGCTAAACAAATATAATGTCTTCTGTCTAATACAGCCCAGACAGTTATAGTGGTGAGATAATAAATAAATGTAGACTTTAACATGACATCTTATTGGTTTTGGTTATTTCTAAATATGTTGAGCATCAGCAGTTTACAGCACGCTACAAAGTATCAAGATATAAATACCTCTAACTACAAGGTATCTTTCAATGGCTTGCACCAAAGCCAGTGGATCTATCTTCACAGGTCCACCCTTCCACTGTTTCACATTAGCACAATCTGGATGTCTTTGCAGCTGGCATTTTAATTGATGAGTGTTGAAAAATTTTAAAGCTTGGGATCCTCTGTTGAGAGAAAAACTCAAGATAATTTGTGAAAAAAGTTGCTAGAGTTATTCTTTTTTGTTTGTTTATATCATTACATATTCAAATTGACTCATTCTAGAAAATAAACAGGCTGAGAAATTGTACAACATCAAGGCTTAGGCTAATATTTTAGAAATCAAATGCTTAACGCCAAGCACTAGAAGTCAAATTATGAACCTAAATAAAATTATTTGTTTCGGTGGGAGCTGCGTATGCTAAAAGGAAAAGATAAGGCTTTTTAGATGCCTGAATCAAGTGCAGCTTTTGACAAAACATTTGGCATTTACATCTGAAAATTTAGTCACAAGTGAAGTTTCACCTTATTGAGTTTTGAGTCTCATTTAGATCTGGAAGATTTTATACCTTTTCATGCTATTTTTCTTGTTTTGTACTGCACATTTCTCTTATCAATTCACTTCATCCCTATTCAGTTTTCCCTTTTAATCTGTTTTTTTTTTTTAAAGTCTGCATCTGTTTTTTTTCCAAGCATCTGCATAATTTAATATCCACACATGCTCCTTCTTCTGCTTCTCGGCTCATTTCTATACCATATACTCATTATCTATTTTGCAGCAACTGCTGTTACAGTTTGAAACACTAAGTCTTCTGGTGTTGCTCCCAACCTTCAAGTCCATAGAGGAACAAAGACTAGCAGAAATTTCAAACCCTTCACTGCAGGTGTCGTCTACCACCAATTTACTAATCTAGCAAGGACATGTCTCTGGTAGACTTCCTTTTCTCAAAATGACCCTAGATATATTTGCATCTGTAATTGATCACATTTATATTTGATCCACTAATTAGTCAACTCACATTAAATTTTCTTATAACAACCTCAGTTAAACATGCACCAGTTACAATGCAGTATTTGTCATAGGATACACTGGTGAAAAAGGTGTGCAGCATGCTTAATAATACATTAATGCCATATTTTGATTTGGGTGTAAACCTGATTTAGGAGCTCTAATCATAGATCAGGATCCCATTATGGTAGTACAGGTTGAACCTCTAAAAATTGGGGCTCTATGGTCCAGCAGAGAATATAGAGTTCTTGGGCCAGAGAGCCTCAGAGGCTGGGAGTAGGGAATGTGAGGGTTTATGGCTAGGAGCCCTGCTGGCGTGACTGCACTGGAAGTCAGGCTGGGATGACTGCCTCAGTGGGAATGGCAGCAGCCTAGCTGGGGCCAGCAGCCCTGCCAGGGCGGTGGCACTCGGGCTGGGGTGCAGCTGGAAAGGGTTAAACCATCCTAGCAGGGATGGTGGTAGCCCCAGTGGGGCCAGGAACATCCTGGCTGGGGCCAGAAGTCCTGCTGGGGTCAGCAGCCCTGCCAGGGTGGCAGTGCCAGGGTGGGGAGTCCAGCCAGAGACAGTAGCTCAATGGGGATGGCAGCTGCAGTGGGGCTGGTGGAAGCGCAGCTGGGAGTCTAGCTGGAGACAGCAGCAACAGGGGAGGTGGCAGCAGCCTGGCCAAGGAATCCAGCAGGAAAGGGCTAGGGGTGATGAAAGCCCCAGCAGGTTCAGTGGCTGGGAGCCCTGAATGTGGTGGGTGGCAGCCAGAGCCAGGAGCGGATCCAGGCATGGGGGACAGAATTGCTAAACCAGAGGTCAAATTCCCTCATTCAGGACCAGCCAGGTCCCGAGGGTGCCAGACCAAAGAGGTCCAACCTGTATAAAACTGAACAAAGAAAGTTGCTCTGCCCCAAAGAAAAAGTACCTGAGGTAACAAAATTTAGCTTTAAAATTAAATTCCACATATATTTCCTCCTACTCCCAAGAAAGATATTCAAAGCAGATACCACCCATTTGAAAAGTGTAATTCCCATCAGCAGTTAATCTTGTCCTTTAGCAAAAGCAGCATATTACAACATTTTAAGGCATTTCTGACATTTAAGCTTGGACCAAAAAGAGCCGAGATACTTTCAAAGATTTCCCCACCATCAAAGTCTCCCTAAAAAAACTTTTCCTTCCTGCACACTTATGCCATAGTCTGACAGTATAAATCATAACAGTCATACATGTTTAATGCATACATAGCCTTCACAGATTGCTAGTTACTCCCACCAAAATTACCCCTTACAGTTTTTATGCTAGGTTATGGCAAATTAGATCTATGGCAGCCAATGAATGTTTGATTATCTTGCAATAGTAGCTATACTCAGGTACAAAAGTGAATGGAATGTAGTAAAAAATCTTAGTTATAAAAATCTGTGTCTTACAATCAAACATACCTTTTTAAATTTACAGTACATTGATCATCTGCCCCAATCAAAGTTTAGAAGATAGACCTGGTACATACAATAGCTAATTTTCCATGTGTTTTAAAATAGATTTACAGTGAGCAACTGTCACTCAACAGCATCATTACCCAAGAAAATTAAATTTTCACTTAGATTAAGCAATACAAACATTAGCATTGTAGTAGAAGTGTCACAAGATCAGCTCTTCCAAAGTGAAATAAGAAAGTTCAGTTACTGTACAGTAACTAGATAGTCACTGAGATGTGTGATCACTATGTGCTCCATTGGCTCTAATCTGGAGAATTCTGAAAGCAGTGACCATTGGTCTGCATTTGTTCCCTGGCTTACCTCATGCTTCTTACTTACTGGTGGACTGACTGTCTCACCAATTCTCTGTGTTGAGATTCAGAGGAGATCCAAAGGATGGCAAGCTGTAGACCACAAATAGGGATCACACACCTCAGTTAATCTTCAGTTACTATAAGGAAGGAACTTTTTCTTCGAGTGGACAGACTTTTTCTTCGAGTGCTGCCTTCCATGTGTATTCCACTATTCCATGTGTATTCCACTCAGCCTCATAGTGGAATATATAGAAGCAGTACTCAGAGGCAGATATTTTGGCCTATGAACTCATAAAGGGCTACTGCAAAAAAATCCATTGGCAGAGGAATCTTATACCTCTCTCAAACAGAGGCACCTCAGATAGTGAGATCATAAACATTGCTTGCATTCTTGTGGAAAGAGCTCTTACCCCAAAAGGAAAGGGATGACTAGACCTCCAACAGAGCAAAATACAGGTCGTGATTCACGCTGGCAATATAAGATGACCTTTTCTGCTCAGGCAGCAAATACTCTATGGGATTTCCTGTTTTGCCTGTTTTCTGTAGATAAAAAGATGATGGCTTGCCTAAAAATCAAAGGAATGGAGCCTCCTCTCTTCTTGAGTGTTTGTGGTTTTGTGAAGAACACAAGTGGACAGACTGGATCAGGTGAAACAGGGTGATCTGGGAGTGACTTTAGAGAGAGTGGACATAATGAAACGTCTTTATGGAATAAAGCATAAGGACGATCCATGACTGATGCCCCAAACTCACCAGCCCTCCTGACTGAGGTGACTGCTACCAGAAACGCCACCTTAAACAGAGAAGACAGACATGGAGCAAGAAGCTGATGATTCAAAAGGAGCATTGGTGAGTCCTGAGAGAACAAATGTTAAAATCCTTTTGAGGAGCCGGCCCTTTTTTAGGCAGAAAACTTCTGATTATGCTTTTCCAGAATCTATTAGAGGGTGTTTGAAGACTAAATAAACCCTGTGAAGGGAGATGGTATGTAATAATTGCTGCCAGTGAGATCTGTAAGAAACTGATGGACATGTCTGCTGTTTTCAAGGAAAGACTATATCTTGGAATTGAAGCAGCGTCTGTGACTTCTGGAGAAATAGGTCTGATGCAACTAGACAGAAACACTTCCACTTGGCAAAGAAACAGCCTAGTGGAAATCTTCCTACTTTTACACCTTCAGAGGAAGAGGACTCTAAGGACAGTACCCATGCAAAAACAGGCTCAGAGATTAAGTAGGCACAGGTTGAGGTGCCTGATATTACTGTTCCCAAGTAAGGAGACCAGGAAATGTAGAAATAACAATTGGTGACTGAACTTGCAAGAACAGAATATTAGGGAACCAAAAGCTGATTGAGCCAGTCTGGGGGCAACAAGAGTAATTCATGACCTGTCCTGCTGAATCTTGCACAAAACTTTAGGCAGATGTTGCAGTGGAGGGAAGGCAAAATTCAGATGTGCTGACCGTGGAAGATGTGGATACCACCATGTGAGTATCAATATAGGGGAGACAAACAGTTCCCTAATGCAGGCTCCCCAATGGCTCAAAAATATTGTTGACTTCAGAGTTGTGACGCTTCCACTCATGAGTGACTGCAAAGTGTTTGCATGAAAGTCTTCTAGAACTTTCTGATTTCCAGGGAGGTAGACTGCTGATGGTAGTCAAGATTGCCAATATACCAGTTCCACAGACTGATTGCTTTGGCATACAGGGATGCCGAAATCACCTCTCCTAGGGATGTAGCTAACTAATTAACCAGGATTTCAATCAGGGAACATAAGAACGGCCGTACTGGGTCAGACCAAAGGTCCTTCTAGCCCAGTATCCTGTCTACTGACAGTGGCCAGCACCAGGTGCCCCAGAGAATGATCAAGCGATTTGTCTCCTGCCATCCCTCTCCAGCCTCTGACAGACAGAGGCCAAGGACACCATTTTATCCCCTGGCTAATAGCCTTTTATGGACCTAACCTCCATGAAATTACCTAGCTTCTCTTTAAACTCTATTATAGTCCTAGCCTTCACAGCCTCCTCTGGCAAGGAGTTCCACAGGTTGACTACACGCTGGGTGAAGAAGAACTTTCTTTTATTCGTTTTAAACCTGCTACCCATTAATTTCATTTGGTGGGGTACCCAGGGAGGGGGCTGCTCCTGGGTACTGGTTAACTGGTACCCAGTACACATCACCTAGTAAGGAGAGAAATTACTCATTCACACCACTAACTCCTCCAGGTTTGTAAATATAAGAGCGGTTGTGAAATTCTGACATTACAAGGGCATAGTTACCTTCAAATAGAAGAAAGATTTGCAAGCCCTTCAAACTGCTTGTAGTTGCAGAACACTGATATGCATCCTAAATTCTCCAGATGGCCAGGTGCCTTGTGCTGTACTGTTGTCCATGTGCACTTCCCAACCCAATAAGGATGTGACAACAACCATCCCCGGTGCAGAGGTGAAAAAGGAAATGCTGTCACAAACCTGATGGGGATTCTTCCATCATGATAGGGACAATATCCCTTTGATGGGAACAGCACACAGTGGGTAAGAATTAGGCATTATAAAATGAAATTGATAGGTAGCAGGTTTTAAAATAAACAAATGTACTTCACACAACTCACTGTCAACCTGTGGAGCTCCTTTCCAGAGACTCAAGAAGCTTGGCTTGTTTACCTTAACCAAAAGAAGGCTGAGGGGGGACATGATTGCACTTTTTAAATATATTAGAGGGATAAATACCAGGGAGGGAGAGGAATTATTTAAGCTTAATACCAATGTGGACACAAGAACAAATGGATATAAACTGGCTAGTAGGAAGTTTAGACTTGAGATTAGACGAAGGTTTCTAACCATTAGAGGAGTGAGGTTCTGGAATGGCCTTCCAAGGGAAGTAGTGGGGGCAAAAGATCTATTTGGTTTCAAGATTAAACTAGATGGGTTTATGAAGGGGATGGTTTGACGAGATAACATGATTTTGGTAACTAACTGACCATTCATTATCAGTGGGAATAGGTCAATGGAGGGATGATAGGAGTTACTATAGAGAACTTTCTGGGTGTCTGGCTGATGAGTCTTGCCCACATGCTCAGGGTTTAGCTGATCGCCATATTTGGGGTCGGGAAGGAATTTTCCTCCAGGTAGATTGGCAGAGGCCCTGGAGGTTTTTTGCCTTCCTCTGTAGCATGGGGTACAGATCACAGCTGGAGGATTCCCTGCATCTTGGGGTCTTCAAAGTATTTGAAGGCTTCAATATCTGAGATATAGGTGAGAGGATTATTCTGGGAGGGGTGGGTGAGATTCTGTGGCCTGCACTGTGCAGGAGGTCAGACTAGATGATCATAATGGTCCCTTGTGACCTTAAAGTCTATGAGTCTATGAGGATGTTGTGAAAGCCAAGACTATAAACAAGGTTAAAAAACTATATTAATTCATAGAGGGCAGATCCATCAATGGCTATTACTCCGGGTGGGCAGGTATGGTGTCCCTAGCTTGTTTGTCAGGGCTGTGAATGGGTGACAAATGCATTAACTGATGATTACCTGTTCTGTTCATTCCCTCTGGGGCACCTAGCATTGACCACTGCTGGAAGATAGGATACTGGGCTAGACAGATCTTTGGTCTGACCCAGTATAGCCATTGTTGTGTATGGTGGTAATGGATCATCATTTTGGCAGGTACACAGTTTCAAGCCATGCTTATAGGCAACAAAGGGAGAGTCTTTCAAAAGGTGATGTAAGTGCATGAGGGTATACGGCCTAGGAGAGAGGGGTTCTTAACAGACCCGCCGGGGTTGGTGATGAGCTCATCTATGGTAATGTTGATAATTGCAGAAACAGGATTCAGGCTAAGTCCATACAGTGATGGACCTTAGAATTTAAGGTTACCCCAATCAAAGTCAAAGTCCGCAAGGTTGAGGCTGTCATTTTTGGTGTTAATGCGGACTCTCAGGGAGGTGAGGATTCATAGTACTGTTGAAGTAGATGCTTTGGCCTCTTGGCACAATCTGGCAACATGGAACTAACGGTTAAGGTAAGGGAAGACTGAAACTAGGGTGTCCAATATAGTACTTACTTTGGTAAAGATCTTGGGAGTGGTAGCACGGAAAAAAGGGTGTACTCTCTACTGACAGTCACGGCCAACTATGAATGTGGGAAAGCATCAGAGCGGGACAGATGTCCTTGCAAAGATAGTAGTTACTCGTGGCAAGAGCTGTAAGACCCATCTTTTTCAAGAGACAGAATAAGGGATGACAATGTGACCCTGTGAAACTTGAGTTTGCCAATAAAGCAGTTAAAATGGCAGAGGTCAAGAATAATGGGTCTACAACTGCATAGGAATCCAATGCATAGGATCCAAATGCATAGGAAACTCCTAAGATGTCCTCAGGAGAAAGTGTACATCTTGGCTGTACCCCGGAGCGAGAACAGTCCTGGCTGCCCAAAATGCTGGAACCACTGACAGTCTATGCCATACCCACTGCGACAAAGATGGAACTATGGATTATCAACGCTCTCAGCTAGCCATCTGTCAGTGCCAGTGCATCCTAGGATTTGTCCCTGGGAAGTATTGAAAACACCAGTATTGACATATTGTGAATGAGTGCCTACGGAACCCTAGACTTGTGGGCTTTTTTAACCATGCTTCCAAGAACTATACTTACTCAATTCTCTTGGGCTGAGCCACTGCTTGCTTTATGCAGGGCTTGATCAGATGTTTTTTGGATTTAGAGGAAGGACTCTTGTTACGAGAACATTCCCTGCTCTCCTGACAAGACTAGGGATGTTAAGTAGTTGGTTAATTGAAATGTATGTAGTCGATGGAATTTCCATCAACTACCATAGGCGTGGCGTGTGCATGGGGTGTGCTGGGTGTGCCCAGGCACACCCTAATGTCTCCGGCCGACTAGCCCGAGCCATTTTTGTGCCCTGGTCCCCACCCGGCCCAGCAGCACCACGCAGCCCAGCAGCACGGCGCAGCGCCCCTAAGGCGCCTGGGAGTGCCCCGGCCCAGCACAGCACGGCACCCCAGGGACGCCCCGTCCTGTCCCGGCAGCACTGCCCGGCCCTGAAGCACCATATGGCGCCCCGGGGGTGCCCCTCCCCAGCCCTGCAGCTTGGGCTGGCTCTGACTCCAGCCCTGCAGCTGTAAGGCAGAAGTTGAAGGTAATGGGGGCGGGGGGGGGGGGGGGGGGGGGAAGAGGAGAGAATAAGAGGAAGGGGTGGGAGAGGAAGGGGCTTTTGTGGTGGGGGAGGGTGGAGGAGGAAGAAAGGGGAAGGGGCTTGTATGGAGAGGAAGGGGAGAGGGGAAAGAAAGGAGAAGGCACCAAAGGGACAGGGTAGAGGAGACAAATGCTAGGGGGGAAGTGGAGACAATGAGGAAAAGGGCAGGAGGGGAGGTGTCAGTGGGAGGGGGGGGACAAGGTGATGCTGGAAGAGGAGAGGGTAAGGGCATTGGGGATTGGAGGGGGAGGTGCTGGGAGAAGGCTTGACAGAAGGGGTAGGCATGAGGAAGGTGGGGTTGGAGCAAGTCATGTGTGAGGGCACAGGGACATGAGGGGAATGGGGGCAGAGGGTGGTGAGGGGATGGGCATCAGGAGAAAAAGGGCAAAGGGGGCAGGGGCAGTGAGGGAAGGGGGAGGCACCAGGAGGCTGCAAGGGTAAGGGAAGGTGTAGGTACCAGGGGATTCTGGGGGTGAAGCAGAAGGGCAGACACCTGCAGGGGAGGGACCAGCACTAGAGGAGAGAGGCGAGGGAGGTGTTAGACGAAGGGATGAGGATGGGTAACTTACCTGAGCAGAGTGGGGCTACTGGAGGAGTGGGCACAGGGGGGAGAGAAGGGCTGGTGGAGGAGGGGCAGGTCTCAAAAAGGCTGAGGGCAGTGAGAAGGGAAAGAGTCAGGACAGCAGAGGAGGGTGAGGGGTTGGGGGGCAGCAGGCACCAGGGGAGTTGATGGAGCAAGGGGAGGAGACATGGCAGCAGAGGAGAAAGGCAGATATTTATTAATAACTTGGGTGCCACAATGGCACATCCAAACAAGACAAATGAATTCGGTACCGGTGCACAACACAAAATTCATTCTACTCATGGGAGGAAACTCTTAGAGGGAACACTTCCCCCCCCCCCAGTCTCTCCACCCCCGCATTAATGTCACACACATTGGATTAATGCAATTGCAGGATAGTTGCATGGGGAGGGGGGGAGTTGGCGGGAGGGGGCAAACTAATCCCTATTGGTAGGAGGATGGTGAGAAAAGTCCTTGGGTTGGGGGGGTCACAACACTTTTTACTTTTGGTCATGTGCCCATCTTGCCTGGAGAGGGTTACCTCCAGGGGCATGGCTAATGGGGTCAGGGGTTTGGCTAATGGGGGGGGGGGGGGGGTCAAAGTGCATTTAAAAAAAATTATTTGGGTGCACACCCTAATGAAATGTGCTGCGCACGCCTATGTCAACTACTTGATTAGTCGATAAGGGGCAGGGTGGGGGCTATCTTGAATACACCTCTGTTTTTTAAAATGTAGTAAGAGCCACTCCAGCAGTCCCCACTCACCTGAGGTCCTGCCTCTCCCTTTGAAATGTAGCAAGAGCTCTTGGTACATTGCAAAGAGACACACACAACAGTCGGAACAGTACTCACACCATTTCCCAGCTGTGCCTCTACTTACCCTGCTCTCTCACACCCCATGAAGACAGAGCTGGGGGAGACTCGCTTTTAAGCTGGCTCCTGCTCTCCCCTTGCTGCTCTCTCTTATATGCATCTGCTTATCAGGTAGTCGACTACTCACTTACATTCCTAGACAAGAATGGATGGATCTATGGGGTAGATTCCTTCTCTCCTGATTTAGATGTTTTGGCAGGAGACATGCTCCTTGTAAGTCAGGCCCACGTATGGGGTGGAGTCCCCAGCATGGATCAGATTGTGGTCTCATAGCCTTTTACATTATGTCCTTCCTAATGCAAAGTTCTTGCACTTCCTGGGAACATATAGCAGATAGTGAGACTTGATGTTCTGTTTTGTGAAGCCAACATCACAAACAGCATTGGTGGTCGCCGCTGATTCAGAAGAACAGACAGGAAGCACAAATTGTGAAGCCTATACTCACAGGCATACTCCAGTACCCGTACAAGGTTTGAGTGGGGAGGAAGGGAGAGATACGCTCACCAGGTCAGGGAAACTGACTCATCTCTCTCAAACACTGAAGTGGTGTGGGGGGAGGAGGGACAACTTTAAAATTAGAATAAAAAGGGATAAAACTGAAGTTTGGAGCACTGGAGGGTCTGACCCAGACCATGCAGCTGTGAGAAGGAATTGGAGACAGTGGGTCCATCCAACCCTTTATCTCCTTGGTTGGAGGCACAAGGTGAGTCAGGATGCATGTGAAGGCCATCTGAGTGCTTTCAGAACTCTCCGACAGTGTTCTCTCTAAGCTGCGTGGTGTCACCTGTGAAGCTGTGCTATGGTGCAGCTTAGAGAAAATAGTACTCTCCAACTTCTAAGCACCTGTACCCACAGTGGAATATACATTGTGACTAGCACTTGAAGAAAATTATGAATTAGTAGTAAGAGTCCATTTTCTTTGGACTGAACTGTGAGGGACAGTCTTCAGTTTAGGCTTCAGAGAATACACAAGCATGCCAAATTTGTATGCAGGAAACAAGAAAGCAAATTTCAACAGTTTCAGTTTAAAAATTTGTGTTTAAGTATTATGAACTTGGGCCTATAATGTATATTTTGAACATCTTTAAATTCCAAGTTCAATGCTCAAATCACTATATAGTTATATTTACACATATTAAAGAAAAACCACCAGCTGCATAATTGCTCTTCTGTTTTTCTTTGACAAGAGGTAAAAGTTTTGTTACCGCTTGAAACTTCATTGGCATTAGGACAAGGGCCAGAAACCTGCAACTTCCAGAAAAAAAGGCATTACCTGAGCATTAATCCTTACCTGCTCCCTGTTCCATTTCCACTTGGAAAATCATGCACTTTGACAGGAAACTGCTCCATCTGACTGAGACAGTTGTTCATTTTGTGGACTAATGCCAACAAAGGTGCATTTCCTACCGGTTCTAATCTTCCAACAGGTTCTTCTTCAGGAGGCTGAAGTTGAAGGTACCATTTTTAGTTATATTTTCTTTTATTGAATAGTTTTGTGAGAATTAAATGTTAATTTAGCCATACTGTTATGCAAAACCATTTACTTTGTTATTAATGTGTCTGTGTTCGCTGAGGCTGCTAAGTACAAAAACTGATAGCAGTATTAAATACCACAAAATTTGTTATTACCAGGTTCTTTACTGAATTTCAAGAAAAGCACATTGTCTTTTTTTTTTAATGACAACTTAAATGTTTAGATATTGGGCTTTACAAATTATTGCAGACTGGTACATATGGACAACTGCTTAAATCCAAAAAGCTTAACAGCCTGTCTTTGCCTTACTCCAAATGGATGATATGTCAAAGTTTGATATCAGTATACAGACACTCTTTGAAGTGTCCTTCTTTTGATAATGAAGACTGGGACAAAATTGGCACATACTAGGTCTTAAAAAGATCTTATGCATTCGGAAGCAATATGACAATCAATTTTTTTAATGCAGTGTCTCTTGAAATTGCTGCAATATTAAGATGACTTAATGGCCTACACAAAGATAACCAAAACTATCAAATGATTTGCTACATAGAATGTCATCTGCACTGCTAAGTTTACTGAAACCCAGCAACAGCCTTAGATAATTAAAATATTCACTCTACATCCCACCCTTTTAGCTATGGGAACTTAACCTGAAGCTTCCATTCAATCTTTCTTACACATTTTTATCTTTCAATTTTGCTTTTCTTTAAGCCAAACCAAATTGCGTACATTACTTCTAAGACAAACAAATCAGTTCAGGCTATTGCCTGAATGTCACCCTTCTCGATTATATGAACCTTCCAATGGCTTTCTTGCTCTCCTCAGAGGCAACTGGCCATTCCGGAAAAATCTTATCACCTGTTGTGTGGTGCTTCCCCAGTTAGTCCAGTCTGTATCAGAGAGGAACAACAGTGGCTCTGAACTTAAGTAGGCCTCATGTTTTATTCCCACTCCCCCCACCAACCCCCCCCCCCCCCCTTTTTTTTCAAGTTATCATATTAGTACAACAACTTCTGCCAATGAGGCACTCATGCTTGGAAGGTTGCTGGACCTTTAAATCATGAAGATATACACTGCTCACTATGTAAAAGCACTAGAATAAAAACACATTAAGAACTTACTGGAGAAGAAAAAAACACATGAAGGAATCTTTTTAATCTGATATCCCTGCTTACAGCATCTTTTTCACTTTTAGATGTCAAGTAAAGCAGCAGCTGTTTAACAAACCCACTATGCTGGATTTCAAATGAGGAGACATCAGACTCAGACACTATGCTACGGATTTCTACAAGGCACTCAGCTCCACCATCCACCTGAAAGAAAGTGTGTTAAGGTAAGGTTCTGTACTTTAGTACCCCCAGCAGAACACCCAGAATTATTTCACAAAACAGTGATTAAAATTTACATTTTCCTGCTGCTGCATGGAAGACCTATACAGAAGGAGAAATAATGAAGGAAAACTCTGTAAATTACTACACGGAAGGTGCCGACAATTCCATACTAAGTGAGTGAACTGAAGACACAAAAATGTGATTTTTATAACTGAAGTCAGAAATTTTAGATTTACTTATAACATTGGGGAACAAGTTTGCAATTAGTCCCGTTTAGAAAAGTCAAAGTTACACAAGATGCTGTTTTGTTTTTTGTAAAATATAAGGAACGGTATTTAATGTTCTACATTTCATAAAAATTTTCCCCACCATGCTGCATGGACCACTGTTTGTAGTTTAAGTATGAGGGAATTTTAAATTAACTTGAAGTCTGTGTCATACTTTCCAACAAGAATCTCAACATAACACTGCCTTGCTTTTAGGGCTATTGAGAAGATGACATAAGACAAGCCCCTATAGCACAGGAGTTATTTTGTTTTAAAGCTAGAATTTAATTTGAACGGACAAGATAAATGAACACTATCATCTCTTCAACAAAATGCTATGTTTTGTACTCATCCTTCTGAAGTTCTAGTCAAGCCAGATTCTACTGGGAGTTTCTCAACAAAACTGATCTGAGAAAAATGTAATTGTGCTTTACAACCACTTAGTTATAGGAATTATAACAAATGAAATAATGCTGTTTGAAAAATAAGTGGCATCACTAGTGGGAAAAATAAGAATTGGAAATGCAAGTTAAGAACTCATGCAAAACTAACATTTCTATGGGCTGATATGATTAAAGTTTCTCCAAGAGCACTGCTGCAATATAAATTCCATATAAAAATTCCTTTGTTACAAGGGGCTGGCTCCTGAATAACATAAATAGGATGATGTCTGAAAAACTAATAAGTACTTCCATGTGAGCATAGCCATTCTTTTCCCACTTCACTCTTTTCATTCCCATCAAAGCTTTTTCCCAATCAAGTTTCCACCTCTAACCTGGAGGTTGAGTTGTTCAGTTGCAGTGCAAAGTCTCTGCAATACATTTAGTGCAGGATTGCTTCCATCCATGTTCTCAGAGCTAAAATAACGCTCTACAAATTTATGGGCTTGTTCCTTAATCCAACCCTTAATTTTCTCTCTGCAAGAAAGTGTGTAATAAGAACAAATTTAATATTTGCACACTAAGTTCACACACACACACACACACACACACACACACACACACACACACACACACAGCAAAGCAAATGTAACAAGTTTTCAGATGATATGCAAGTAATACAGGTTCAACTTCTCTGGTCTGGTCTAGGGATGTAAAAGTGTAGTCAATTAACCGATTAGCAAAAGCTTATACGTTAATGCTATAGACTACACTCATTCCCCACCTGTCAGTAAATTTTTATAGCAGGTTGGCCAGCAGCCTGGCTCAATCTTGGCTTGCAACGGGTCTGGGACCTACCCCCACTGCAGCTCTGCATTTAAGCATATTAGGAGCCGGGCAGGCAGCTCAGCTCAGTTCTGGTTAGCACCGGGTAGTGGGTGGTGTGAGCTCCCAGACATGGGGCTGCTGCCACCTAGCACCTCTGCCTCTGTCAGGCAGCTGGTCCACAAGGGGAGCTGTTTTTTAAACTGGCTTCCCTCAGACCAGCTCCCACCTGGCACCCTGCGCTGCTGTCTGATACAAAGGCAGCAGTGCAGAGTAGCAGGGGTCTTCTCGGAAGTGAGGCCGGAGACCACTGGCTACTGCCCCCCCTCCCCCTTCCAGGACTATAGAATAGTTGACTAATTGATAAGAATTCATGAGTGACTTGACTATTCTATTAACCTATATTTAACATCCGTAATTGGCAACATCCATGATCCAGCATGATTTTAGTTAGACGGATATCCCCCATGGGTGTGGCCAAGTTTCCCCATGGTCCCATAAAGTTTGTTTTAAAGCCACCAGTCCTGGCTGTGTTCTGTGCTGTTATTTAGCTCTAAATTTACTCCTTCTAAATTTACTCTTCTAAGAAACAAGTTAACAGTAGAAGTGCTGGTAATGTTTCTAGACAATATTGACCTCCTGTGATTGAGCATATTCTATGGTTCTGCATCAGTCAGGTCCCAAGGGTGCTGGACTAGAGAGGTTCAACCTGTACTTGGGAGGTGGGGAGTACCAGTTCCCATGGATGCCATCTCTGATCAAAATAAGTACTCCTGCTCTCCAGGCCAAACTCTCCATGACTCCCATTTCTCCCTATCACAGTTCTTTCAGTTTACAATTTTCCATTCAGCAGGCACTCTTCTCTACCTATTATCTTTCAATTTCTACTCTGCTTCCTCTCCCCTCTCTGGGCTCCTCTGCCTTAACTTTTTCTCCTAGGGTCTCTTCCCCACCTTATTTTCTTCCTCTCCCACACAGGAGTTCATGCTTGTCCCCAGCATTGACCCAAAAAAGCTAAATTACTGAAAGGGCATCAAGTAAGACAGTTAAAGTAATTTGATTTAATCCTTACTGAATTTTATTTCTTAGCAAATGTATTACTTTACCTGTTGTTGGATATGGTGTCCTTTGAAGCAGCCCTTGCAAGACCACTGACTCCTGCTGTGCGTGCTGGTTCAATGTTGTTGCTATTGGATTGTGTGCTTAATCTCCCCCAAGTTTTAGGGTTCAAGCTTGCCAAGAAGGAAGATTTAGGAGACTGAGTAGTTGTAGGGCTTTTTGCTACAGGGGCAAAATAGTGAGGGGGAGAGAAAAGGAATGTGATAGAATTAAAATTAAAAGCATGTTCAGAGATACCTAAGTTTCCCAGAATCCACTGCTATGCTGTAATTAATACTGTCAGAATTATTCAGTGTACATTAAGTATTTGAGAGATTGCTTTATTTTGAAAAAGGGGTTAGTGGTCACAACGCATGCCTTTTCATTCATCTAGTAGTCTTCACAGGCTATTTTTAAACTAAATTTACCTTGATTGTCTACTTTGTCATCATCTCTTGGAGGTGAATACTTTGGCCTTCTGGGTCCACGTTTTGGCAGTCGTTTTCTCTTTAAAACATCACTTAGTCGGCTGTCAAAAGTGAAAAAACCCAGCAGATTACAACTATTTTTCTAGTTTACTGGGATGTATTTTTGTTTTTTTTAAATCTCAACATCATAATTATCAATCATCTAAACGTTGATCTTTGGGCACACACAGAATGGTAGTTCATCATTTGCTTAGTTTAGGATCAGTATTCCCCACTTTCAAATTATTAAGAATTTAAGACATTGTACTTCCAAGTATATTATGGCTTAAGGCAACAGGCTGACTTACGTAATAAGCAGTAAATACTTGCACCCATGACAATGTATTTAAATCTCTAAAATTAAAAATTAACTACAATAATAAAAGCATATAAAATAGTCTATTGCCATCAGACATTTTACAAGTTTTACTAAGATTAACAATGCAAGATTTTGTCAAAGCAAGTGTTTTTACACGGATCCCCTTTTTCTATTGCTTTCCCTCCCAGATGTTTTTTGCACAAGAACCTGCAGACGGTCCACACCTCAAGCACGATTTTGTACAAGACAACTTGCAGTAAAATGGCAGAAGAGGGCTTTTTGTGGTGAAGGTATAACACTTTCTATGAGAGTACAAGAGTTCTTGCGCAAAAAGGTGTGTGGGGACGCTCAACAGGGATTTCTTGTGCAAAAAGAGCCTATCAGAAAAAGCACAGGTGCTCTGATGGCCATTCACAGAATAGCCATCAGAACTTCATTGCGCAAGAGTGTCCATGCCATCACTTTTGCGATGCACTTTTGCACAAGAAGTTTTTGCGGAAGATCTCTTCCGCAAAAAGCTTCTTGTGCAAAAACCCTGCAGAGTAGACAAAGCCTTACAGAAAATTGATAAAGTATCATAATGTTAGAGTTATCATTTATTTCTTTAATGCAAAATATTAAATTAAAATGTATTGTTACAGCAGGCAAAGTCACAAACATTTTTTCCAGGATTTTCAAAGTGGTGGTAAATATTGCTTTTGTCTATACACAGGTAATAGGAAGAGATTTTGATGATCTAATCATTAGATTTTTTCCCAAGTGTAACAATTAGATTTAAAATCTTGCGTGTCTGATCACAATGTGGTGTTTACTTAGACTACAGCCATACAGCAGTGTATTGTTAGGGGTTCATAAATTATTGATAACCTTCAGCCAGATGATGATTCTGACAAACACAAATGCCCCTGCAGTCATCAGGCGCTATACATAATCCCCAACTCCCAGAATCAGGCCCTTTTTCAAAAACCAAACAAATTTAACACTTACCCCTGTGGGCTCAGGTCTAGAGAGTCTTCCCGGCTGTGTTGTAAGCTAGGAGACCCCAAATCTGCAGCTGCATTACTGGCAGATGTGGCTGTTCCAGTGCTTATTGTTGTAGTGGTACCCAGCGTTCCTGATCCATTAGTGCATGCTTTTGGTGGACTGGTCAGCAAAGCCTCAGACTCTGCTAGATTTTTCACTTGGTGCATCACCCCTTTCCAAAAGGGAAAAACAGGAAGTGTTTATACTAATCTTTAGACATGCAAGCTCTTGCAAATATTAATATGTACCCACTCCTCCAATGATTGTATTCAACACTATTTTGAAAAGTATCCCAACAACTTCATAGAAAATATGTTAAATGTACTAGTCATGATAGCCAAAAAGAAAACCAATGTCAATATATAATATGAATGGCAAAAAACAGAAGATTCACAGGAAATCCAGACTTTTAAAAAATATGATTACTTGGTATAACAGGAGGCCTAGTAAATGCAATTTCAACAAGTATTCTTAAAGTTTAAAAATAAGTCTGCTTACTTCAAATTACCCTGTTAAAACTTATCTTAAACTAAAAAACCCCACAACAACCAACAGGCGTTTCATGCCAAGAAAAGATTGGTTATTTTCTCCTCTAATCATATGGCTAAAGAAAAATTTGCATGGATTTCCCCTTATACAATTTTTATAACAACTTCCATTTCTTGGTTTAATAGCTTAAGCTTTCAATTCATCTGTTTTAGAAGCACACGTTAATTCATCTTAATACTTCAGATTAAGAGTAAATACTAAAATTAATGAAAAAGGAACATTTACCTTCTCTTCTGAAGTAAACACTAAAAATGTCAGGCAATTTTTGCATTAAGATCTCTGCCATCTGCAGGGCTCCAACTACTATCTTTAGGTCTTGACTTGACAGCATGGAGGCAATATGACTAAAACAGAAAATGTCTGCTTTACAAAGTTTGATTTCTCAAAGATTTTTAAAATAAGCCTTTATTAGTTTATCCTCAAAAAATAAAGCAAGTAGCAAAGTCAAATGCAATCACTAGTATTGCACTTTTTTGTTTAAATAAAAAGGCTAAAAGATGCTAATGGCAAAAGTGGAGTAACTTGCAGTCTCCTTAACCAACCATATTCCTATGCTTAATAAGGCATGTACACACATGCATGCATGGTGGTGGTGGTGGGAATTAGAAAAATATTTATTCCATAGACAGGAAGTGATTTCAGAAGAAGCTTAATTTCCATGAAGAGCTGATAATTCAGTGCACTGTCTCCTCATACATTAGGCTATTCCGGTCCCTAAACCCACTCCTGAGGTACCAAATTGGAGCTACTTTGTGCCACCACCAACACAGCTTATACATTTTCTATTACCAAGGTCCTATTTTACAGTCTGCGCTATCAGAAGAGTTTATTTGTTCCTAAGTTTTTAGGCAACTTGGCTCAATATTTCCAATTCAGAAACTAAGGAAATACTCAACATCACTTTTTGACTATTACAGTCCATGTAACTAACATCTATCCATGGCAATTCTTTGGTTAAGATGGTTTAAAAATTCTTATATTTGTGCTCCTAAAAGCATATTTAGACAAGCTAATTTTCAGAAGTGCTGAATTGGTCAGTGTGAGCTGCTTTGATCTCAGTAGTTTTGAGAAATAAGGCTAATGCCCAAGCACATAATTTTTTAAAAAATTGTTTGGCTTTCCATAACTAGTGTTCTTCAAAATGTATTGCTCATGTCTATTCCATATTAGGTGCATGTGCACACACCATAGGCGCTGGTACCTGAAGCTTTTCCCTTAGTTATCTGGACAGGAACTGCTCTGGCACCCTTTTGAAATGGCATGATGTAAGGGGTGCTGCCCCCACCCCAGTTACTTCTTGTCAGAAACTCCAACAATAGAGAGGGAGGCTAGGTCATGGAACGGACATGAGCATCACATCTCAAAAAATGCCAGTTATGGAAAATATAACTGTCTTTTCTTCAAGTGCTTGCTCATGTCCATTCCATGTTAGAGGACTCCTAAGCAGTATCAATGGGGATAGGTAGGAATTCACAGATGTGTTGCCTATAACACAGCTCTGCTGAACCCAGTGTCATCTGTGGCTTGCTGGGTGATGGTGACGTATGCCGTGAACTGAAGACCACGTTGCAGCTCTGCAAACTATCCTGGATGGACAGCACACACCAGAAAGGCCGCTGAAAATGCCTGAGCTCTAGTCAAATGGGCCCTTTCAATCTGCAGTAGTGGGACCTGCATCCACTTATAAGAGGTCCAGATGCAAGTGGTGATCCAATTGGAAGTCCTCTGCAAGGACATCCTATCTGCTGTTGCAATGAAGAGCTGGGTCAACCTGCAGAAGGGTCTAGAACACTCCAGGTAAAAATGCCTGGCACATCTCAAGATGTCCTGGTTAACATGAACGAAAGACACTATCTTTAGCAGAAAGGCAGGAGGAGGTCTTGGCTGAACCTTGTCCTTGTAGAACACCGCATGCAGCAGTTCCAATGTCAAGGCTTCACGTTCTTTGCAGTGGTGTCAGCTAAGAACAACATCAAAGACTAAAATTTCCACAATATGTGGCAAAGAGAGCAAGAGCCCAAGGGTTTAAAGGGCAAGCTCGGGAACTTGGATAGAAACAGACTGAGGTCCCATTCTGGGAAAGGATGTCTAATGGGAGGGAAGAGCCTTTTAGGAATCTGATGACATCTCGTATGAAAACACCGATTTACTCTGGATTTGGGGGGGGGGGGGGAGGGGTGAGATGGCAGCTAGAGGAACCTTAATAGAAGAAAGTTCCAGGCCCTGATTTTTAGGCGAAGCAGATATTACAAGATGGGTTGCAGAGAAAAACGCATCAGAGATGTTATACTCAGACAACCAGAGGGAAAACCTCATCTACTTTCATCAGGTAGAATGGTAGTGAACAGATCCCACAGTGAAGGGGAGGAATTACCTGTGTTCCTGAAAGATTGCTATAAGAAAGTACACATCCTTTAAGTTGAGGGTGGCATACCAGTCCCCCGGATCCAGGAAGGGGATGGAGGAGGCCAGGAAGACCATGCTGAACTTCAACTTTTTAGACACTTGTCAGGTCTTGCAGATCCAGGATGGGTCTTAGACTAGGGATATTAGATATTGCATAATTGAATAGTCACATAACTACATGAAATCTTAGTGGTTACACAACTATGTGATAGTCCCCGGGGGCAGGGCTGGCAGCCAGTGCATTCCCAGCCTCACTCCCAGGGAGCCCCCCTGCCACCCTATGCCGGTGGCAGCAGCCCCTGTCCACATGGGGTCAGAGCTAGGGATAGTCAATTGAGCAACTGACTAATTTAGTAGTTGATGCATTTTGCATCAACTATTCTATTAGTCAATACGGTGCCTCTGCCTTTTGAAGTGTAACAACAGCCTTGGGCGAGCTCCACACGGCGCTACCACTTTGAAATGCCACATGCGGTCTGGGGACACCCCTGCTGGCCCCAGGCTGTATTCGGCATTTTAAATCAGCAGCACCGCATGAAGCCCAGGGTCTGACCCCAGGATCCACATGGCACTGCCGCTTTAAAGTACCCCCTTCTCTCCTCCCGCCCTGCTTGCTGATCGAGGCAGCAAGGGAGGGGGAGGGGGACTAGTCGACTAGCCTGTCGACTATCTGATAAGCATTTGCTTATCTGATAGTCAACTAGTCCATCAAATCCCTAGTCAGAACTCCTCCTTGGGGGGAGCGGGCAGCACTGAGGAGCTGGAGCTGGGAGAAACTGGCTTTTAAGCCAGCTTTCCCCCAGCACCAGCTCCTGCCTGCCCCCACCTCTGCCTCTGCAGAAGGCAGCAGGAGGGGAGAGGAGCGGCAGGTCCGCAGAGCCAGCTCCCAGCACATTTCGGCTCCAGCCTGCACCCTCACCCTCTATTAGAGGCAGCAGCACAGGGCCAGAGGTAGATCAAGTGCTCGTGGGAAGCATGCGTAAAGCCAGCTCCTCACAGGCACTGGCTCCCACTCTCCTCCCCCCTGCCTTGTTGCCTCCGATACAGAAGGGGGGGGGGGGGGAAATGTGTGTAGTTGATCAGTTTATCCGATAAATCTAGAGTAGGTTTAGGCTTATTGCCTAGGCATATCGGTTAATCCTGTAGTCAACTACACATTGACATCCCTATCTTAGACATCCCTTCCCTTTAGACATCCCTTCCCTTCCCTATGAGATTAGAAAATAATGGGAATGGAATCCCTTGCCCCTGAGGTCTAGGGGAAATTCTTCCTATCACAGTAAACTTTTATAGGAGTCCCTGAAGAAGCATAAGGAGGGAGAATGAGATGGAGGGGTAGGAGTAAACTGGAAGGTAAAGCCTACACCACAGTATTGAGGACCCAGTGGTTTGAGGTTAGATACACCTAGGCCCAAAGGAAAAAAGAAATGTGGGTGGAGAAATGAAGAGGGGCAGGATCCAGGAAAGTAGCTAGAATTTCACCTTTGAGCACATTCTGCAAGTACCCAATTTGAACCCTGTTGGGAATGGGAAGAGAGTCCTCTTCCTCAGTGCAGGTGGACTGCTGGCCCTGACTGTGCTTGTAGCTTTCACTTCTTTTGGAAGAGTTCCTGCCAAAGTTGGCTACACTGCTGATGGGGAGGCTCTGGCTTAAAATAGCTTTTTCTGCTGCCTCCGGATGTACAAAACCAGACTCTTGAGTGGCATCCATGAATCCTTCATTCCAAGCAGTTTGTCTATTTTTTCTGCAAACAGGGCTTGGCCATCGGAGGGGAGGATAATATAATAATAATATATGGAAACATACCATCTCATAGAGCTGGAAGTGACCTTGAAAGGTCATTGAGTCCAGTCCCCTGCCCTCAGAGTGGAACCAAGTACCATCCCTGCCCCAGATCCCTAAATAGCCCCCTCAAGGATTCAACTCTGAACCCTGTGTTTAGCATACCAATGCTCAAACCACTGAGCTATCCCTCCCCCCCACTGCTGCCTCTCGACACCTGCTCAGTTGGGCCTACTTCCTCTGTCTGCTACTTCTGAGGGGGAGGGTACAGTGATCTCAGTCTCAGGTAAGCAGGAGACCATGGCCAATGGCTTGTTTGAGCCTCCCGATACCACCTTGGGATGGCTCCATGAACCAGGTCACTGGTCCGAAGGTCACAACAAACTTCATGGTGCTGAGGGGAAGACTGGTGTCATCAATGGACAACCTGACCTTCCTGGAGGGGTTCTTAGCTTGACTCAGAGGGTCACCAAGGGGATCAGGACCTCACTGGGACTGTTCCCTGTCCCGGAAGCAACCAGCAGCACATAGACTGGAATGTGTACACGAATGATGACCCACTGCATTGACTTCCTTGTGAACAGCATTCGTGTATCAGTGATGGTACCCAGCAACCTATGCCAAACATTTTCCAACGAATGCTGAACTGTGTAACAGGAGGTCAAGTGTTGACGCTGGAGAAGTGACCTATGCCAAGAAGGTCCCATGAGACTTTCATAGCATCAGTCTCATGCTGCCAGGGAGCAACTATTGCATTCACAATCCTAGGGCAACGTGTGCCTCAGTAAGTCTACACCATCCTGCCAGCAACCTATGCTTCAAGACTGCAGAGTGATGTCCAAAGTCCAGAGACTGGTGCCAAGGGCCACGACTAGCGGGGAAGCTCTGTGTCCAAGGCATGGTAACTCTGAGCAAGTGAATCCTAGCAGAATGCTCCCTGAGGAGGAAAGCAGAGCTGCACTGCTGGGGAATGAAGGGGTGGTCCCAGGGCAGACTTACCCCAGGAAGCTACCATCAGCTGTTGGGTAGCACTGGGAGAGGTAAGTTGTTCCGGGCCACCTTAAGGGCCTCCAGAGTCGACAGCATTTCCATGCATTGGACATCGACACTGCTGTCCATGATGACACGTGCATCCCTGTGAGGTCTAACTCATTCGACTGAAGCTGGGGCCCAATTCTCACTTGGAGGCGAGGAACTGTTCCTTTGTAGATCTCAGCTTGCCCTCTGCCCTTGCAAAGAGGAGACCAGTCTCCCCCCACTGGCATGAGGATCAGTAACCAGTATGTTTCTTTACACTGGTCACAGTTCTTAATCCACAGGGAGCAGAGCATACCCAAAGGGGAAGGGACAGCTCAATGGTTTGAGCATTGGCCTGCTAAACCCAGGGTTGTGAGTTCAATCCTTGAGGAGGCCATTTAGAAATCTGGGGCAAAATCTGTCAGGGGTGGTACTTGGTCCTGCTGTGAAGGCAGGGGACTGGACTCAATGACCTTTCAAGGTCCCTTCCAGTTCTAGGAGATAGGTATATATACACACCTATTTATTTTTTAATCCTGTGGGCAAGTACCATCAGGGATGTTTTAAATAGCTAATACCACAGAGTAAAGGAACAATACTAAAATAAACGTGATGATTTACAACAAAGTTCACAGTGAACAGATCTGAAGATAGAATTTGCCAAAAGCCAAGGAACATTCCAGCACCATCCCTGGCAGAAAGAAGGAACTGAGAGTAGGAGGAACCATCGGCACCCCTTATACTGCATCATGCGAGTGCCACTCCAGTGGGCCCCAATGGATACCACTAAGGGAAAAATAGTCAGTGCACGTGGCAAGCACACACACTTAAAATGGAATAGATATGACCAAGCACTCTAAGAAGAAAAAGAAAATTCATTCACAAGCATAAAGAAACTCACCTTGAAACAGCATGATTTTTCAGTACATCTTTCAGAAGTTCAGCATCAGCAAAATAAATTATCCTAAGAATTGCTCTAAGGCACTTGTGTCTAACAGCGGGTCCAGCTGAAGAGCTGTACACTTCATAAAGAACACCAAACAATGTTTTAATAAAGGATTTAGCCAGTTCTGGGTCCTCTTTCATTAGCTGTGCTCGAGCATCATCCTTCTTTAATTCTGAATGTCCACCTGTAAAAGAACAGATTTAGCACCTGAGACGCTGCAATTCACCTCACTTTCACACTGGCAGTTGCCTTTTTTAAAAAAAACTGAAGTACAATCTCTATTTAAATTCAAGACAAGAGCATAAAGTTGTTTTGATACAAGACATTTATAACAAGATACCCATCATACCATTCTACTCTTGAAAGATACTGTTGGTGTTTACATCAGTATTTTTCTTTTCTAAGCTTTTGAAGTAAAGCAGTAAAATGAAGCAAATCTCTTTAGAATTCAGACATCCCAAGAAAATTTCTTAGGCCATGTCTAAACTGCAGAGTTAGATCAGAAAGAGATATGCAAACTGCAATTTGCATATCTTCTTCAGAAGAAGCTTTTCTGAAATTTGGCCCGTCTACATGGGGCCAAATTTTGGAAAAACCTGCTTTTCGGAACATCACTAATGAGAAATGCAGGGGTGCCGAAAGAATGGCCCACTTTTTCAGAATCTGTTCTGAAAAAGTGGCTGTGTTCCTTGGACGCAGCATAGCTTTTCTGGGATACCTCTGGTATCCTGGAAACACTCTGCAGTGTAGACATAGCCGTAGTATGGGTCATCTTACATAGAGGATAGTAAAGTGGTATATACGCCAGGAAGTGGCGGGAGAGTACAATGTGTTCCAACCTCAAGTCTATCATCTTAATACACAGCAGCTGATACATCTTTTTCTGCAACTACTGCCTGCTCATGGAATTAATATTGTAATTTACTTAAGAAATTTTAGTCAGTAATTCACTTTAAATGTAGCCTTGACTCAATCAAAATAAAGCTTGAAGTCCCAAATTCAAAAAAGATACAATTGTGATTAGCTGAGGAACAGACAGCCCATTGAGCAATATAATGTAAGTACACAACAGGCACAGATGTGGGATAACTCAAAGGCAGTACTTACTAGTATTAGTATTGACTAATGGGTTAGGTTTTCTCTGAATGGCACGTGCTGTCCCAGTGTCTTCGTTGATTTGCTGCATAGAATTGAAGTCAATAGTATAAACACGCCCCAGTGTAGACAGACTTATCTCATCCTCCCCAACCTGATGAGCTGCCTGAGAACAAACCAAATGCAAAATAAAACAAATTAAAAATAGAAATACTGAGAGAAGGAGGCAATTTATAAAGGCCTCATGTCCCATAAAGGGAGAGAAACAAAAACAAACAAAAAAGATTAAGAGTGCCATGTCCCATTTTACAATGTGCTAAATGTTAGCTTCCTGAGAAATCTCGTCTGACATACATACACACGTTAGAAATCTATCTTTGAAGTAAAGGCACCTTTCTAATTTAATATGAGATTTTAATTATCCTGCCTGCCTCTGCTCCAAAAAGTAACTATGATTTCCATGAACAGTAGTTAGAATAACATATCTTTATTGGAGAGTCTCCAATAATTTGATCATGACTTTTGAGTATTTTGGATAAAAATTTGTATCCAACCTCAGAATTCATATCCCTAAGTAAATGAAAATTAAGAGCCTGTGTGCCTTCCCCCTTAAAAATCCTAAAAGGCACTGTCTGCACCTCCTTTGGGCACTAGATAGCTCCCTATACAAAATAAGGATCTCAGTTCAGGCCTTTAGGCCTTGCCAACGTGAAAAATTCAGAGTACTCTGTGCATATTCCCAGAGTAAGATAGGTCTTTTAAAAAAAAAAAGTCACAGGTGCAAAAAGTGCAAGGTTCTGATGAATATACTATCTAGTCAGCTATTTGTATGTTTAATAATCCATTCTGTTTTGAAGGAGTACAGAAATACTGCATAATCAAGCATTTAGTTTAGAGAATGAAGCTGTGCTAAGGTTAGCACTTATACTAGCCACCATTCAGTTTTAGAACAAGGATGGAGAAATGAAAAAGCATTCAAAGTCATACATAAAATGTATACTTCAAATAATACCTCAATTATCCGGCTATCAATCCTGTTATAGGGATGCCACAGACCCCTGTCATCTCTCCACTGCCAAATCGCCCCATCTGTGTTTTGTGCATTTCCTTTCTTTAGCATAGTATCAACAGCAAAGATTCCTTCTTTAGGCAGACAAGGCATCAGTTCACTGAAACCAACATTAAATCAACTTTGGTAACACTTTTTTTTTTTAAATGTACTAACATTAGTGGTTTGAAGCTATCAGTCTTCATTTTAGTAGATCATGAAGTTAGCATGTCAACCAAACTTGAAAAATAATATTGTGCAAAAACGACTTACCAGATGAGAGAAGTAAGCTCATAAAGTTCTTGAGGACTTCGTGGAACAAGATCAATTTGTTCTTGACAATTCCCATTTGAGGCTCCACAAAGAAGGAAGTGAAGTGTTTCTGCAATATCTTTAAAAAAGTTTTATACTATAGTACTGTCCCAGGGTCAGAGGATAGTGCCCTAATGTGTTAGACACAAAATTGATAGTTCTTGCCCTAAAGAGCTAGCAGTATAAGTAGAAGACAAAGGATAGGGAAAGCGATAATAACATAATGATTGTTTCCAAGTACTTAAAAAAAAAAAACCCAACCCCCCCCCACACACACCCCAAAGGAAAAAAAAACAAACCACAAGTAAAAAATGTACAATGAGGCTTAGTAAACAGAAAGAACTTGAGGGAAGACTGATGAGAAGGTTGTCAGAATGGGAACAAAGAAAGGAAGAGAGCATGCAGAGTATTGAAGCTAAGGTTAGAAAGGGATGGAAGGAAGTTGTAGTGAAAGCCAATTAGCACAGTAGAAAGAAGGGTCTAAGCTAGAACTGCAGACAACATTACAATGACACTGATGTTTTTAGGAAATATTATGAGAGAACAGTGTTTATTTAATGCACACTTTCCCTGCCTATAAACTTAGTTGGAACAATTGTCATAATGTTGTGATGGAATTAGTTTAAGTGATTAGTACTAACTCAAACTAGTTTAAAACTTCCAGTGAAAGTTGAGAGCTTAAGATAAAAAAAAAGATTTAAGGGACAGCCCATCTAACTACACTGCAAAAATCGGTACAAATATTACTTTGTCACCTCCCTAAACTGGGGCTCTGTGGTCCAGCAACATCTGAGGTCCACTACGACCTTGGAGGTTTTCAGGCCAGAGTCCCAGTGGCCGGGAGTCACGGCGATGGGCCAGGGCCAGCAAAATTCCCTTTTCAGGATGGGTTAGGACCTAAGGGTTTCCAACTAGGGATGTTTAATATCCGTTGATTGAATAGTTGGTTAACCTCATGAATTCCTATTGGTTAGTTGACTATTCTATAAGTCCCTGGGGAGTGAGGCCAGCAGATATTACACTCTGGTCTCACTCACGAGAAGCCCCCTGCCACTCTGCACTGCTGCCTTTGTATCAGAGGCAGCAGCACAGGGTGCCAAGCAGGAGGGGGTCTACGAAGGGAGTCGGTTTAAAAACCAGCTCCCCTCGCAGACCGACTGCCTGTTGCCATATTCTGCTGCCGTCTGAAGTCAGGGCTGAGCCAGTCTGCTGGCCAGCCTGCTAAAAAATTTACTGGTGGGGTGGGGAAGGGAAATGCGTGTAGTCTATATCATTAACTTATAAGCTTTTGCTCATCAGTTAATCACTACACTATTACATCCCTATTTGGGACCAGGGAAGTCCAGTTTGTATTGCTTTTTCTTGATTCCACATGTTCCTATAGGAAAGTGTGGTATATTATAGAGTGTTTAATAAAGTCAGTAATATTTACTATCTATGTTTCCTATTCTAATAAAAGTGCCATGTAAAAAAAGGATGTAGACATACAAGGAGAAAACATACACTTACTTTGCTTCATAAGTTGAACTGCTAGCGTAGGACAATTGGAGCACATTAAGGAAAACATGCGCACCACCATGATGAACATTCCTGAGCTCAGGATGGGAGGCGTCACTACCAAGAGTTGCTGAATATTTGTGAGCAAATCCTTAGAGGCAACCTGCTGAAGCAAATTCTTTAAGAAATAAAAGGAAGGAAAAAAAACAGTTACCGACCTTTCATAACTGTTGTTCTTCAATATGTGTTGTTCATGTCCATTTTCAAGTAAGTGTGTGTATACTATGTGCACAAATGTTGAAAGGTTTTTCCCTAGCAGTACCCATAGGTCCACTGTGGAGCCCCTGGAGTGGTGCCTTCAGGGCTGTGTACATAGCTCCTGCTAAATTGCCATCTCTCCACTTCTTTATTGCCAGACAATGGAGGTGGGGGAGGGGGAGTCTTGGAATAGACCTGAGCAACACATCTCAAAGAGCAACCGTCACAAAAGATAGACAACCATTTTTACTTCAAGTGATAGCTCATGGCCATTACAAATAGGTGACTCCCAAGCAGTTCCCTGAAGAGGAGGTCGGAGTTCACACGAATTGCAGTCTGAAGCACTGCTCTACCAAATGCAACATCATTTCTAGCCTGCTGTGTGATGGCATAGTGCGATATAAAAGGTATGAACAGACGACCAGGGCACCATCCTGCAGATGTTGTGAATGGGGACCTGTGCTAGGAATGCTGCAGAAGTTTGCCCTCTCATGGAATGTGCTGTCAATGCTGGGGCTGGAATATTTGCTAGATCATAGTATGTCCTAATACAGCCTGTGATTCAAGAAAAAAAAAATTAGTCTCTTTTGCCCTGGTGAGGAAGAGTTGTGTCAACTTCCTAAATGGCTTTGTCTGCTTAGTGTAAAAAGCTAGCACTCATCTCATGTCCAGGGAATACAGCATGCAACCCCTGTCATTAGCATGCAGTTTTGTGAAACACACAGATAAAGAGATGTCCTGATTAGCATGAAATTGAGAGAGAACTTTAGGGAGAAAGCCTGGGTACAGCTACAACTATACCTTGTCCTGTAAAAAGAGGATCAGATGTTAAAGCTTTGAGCTCAGACACTCTCCCAGGTAGGGATAGCCACGAGGAATGCGATTTTCCAAGAGAAGTAAAGTAAAGTAGATAACTAGTTGTTAGAGGTTTGAAGCCCCACCCCCCACAACATGAGCTTTGAGAACACCAGGTTAAGAAACCTAGGAGGGATCATTTGTCACCCCTGGGAGTACACCCGGTCTCTAACCATTTCAGACAGTGCCCAACGATAGAGTTAGCAAATACCAACCACCCTGATGCACCCAGATGGAAAGCAGAAATAGCAACCAGTGCACTTTGATTGATGAGCCTGCCAACCCCTGCTGCTTTAAGTAGAGTAAAAAGGTCAATCTAAATGTAATTGAGGACCACAGCAGAGAGGTGCCCTTCTACGTGAAGCAAATGGAGAACCTTTGCCACTTGGCCAGATAAGTGGCTTTAGTGGAGAGCTTCCTTCTGCCCAGAAGAACTTCCCTAACCAAACTGGAGCTCTAACTAGTTTACCCATGGAGTTTCCACGATGTGAGGTGGAGACACTCTAGTTTGGGGTACGAAAGGCATGGTATGAAAAACAGTCAAATTCCAGGTACATCTGTTTTACTGGCACAACCCTTGCTTTGAGTTAGGAGAAGAGGAAGCTGCATACTAAATTTGGTGGTCCTAAGCTTTTACAATGTAGGAGAAGTTATTGAACAAAAGACCCCGCAGACAGAGGGATGCACAATATATCTCTAAAATATCTATACTGATAAGCAGGGCTCGCTGAACCGCGGCGAGCCCTGCTCGCCAGTTGTGCTGTCTGGCGATCTGTGCATGCGCAGATCGCCCGAACCCGGCTCTTCCAGGTTGGAATCTACCTAGCCATGGGCGAGTAGACTGCATTATTTGTCGAGCCCTGTTAATAAGGGCAGAACTACCCTTAGAGTCCTTCTGGGGCCAGAATATCCACCATGGGATGCACTTGTTAATGCAATTGAGAAGTTTCTCCAACAACCGTCAATGGTGGTAAGAAGGAAATAAAAAGGTGATGGGTTGGCAGGGACCCACATACACAGCCATAAAGGCACCACTCTAGAGGGTTCCAGAGCAGACCCAACATGGAAAAACCTTCAGATTATCAGGCACACGGTGCACATAACCTACTTGAATTGACATGAGCAATCACTAAAAGAACAATTCAGAAAATTCTAGTCCAATTTTAAAAAAAAAATTTTTGTTAAAAGTACAAGAGATAGATCACTTACCTCCTCATGTTGGAAGTTGTCCACTAGCCGTGCAAAACAGAGACAAGTGCTTTCTACTGATTTTTTGTCCTATTTTTAAAAAATATACATATATTGAAAGATATTCTAGAGACTATTTTACATATAATTCTGCACAAAAGTTCCCTTCCCCCTAAAACACCGATAACTGAAACCCTACTTTTAGTAGATTTCAATTTAGAAGTGATAAAAATAACCTCTGAATTCTTTACAGCAAGAACAGCTTCCACGAACAGATTATTTGGTATGGCTCACCCCGTAAGACTATTCAACTCAAGGAGAATTACTCCATTTTAGATGACCAAATATAAGTTTAATATATTTGCACAATCTCTCAAAATTGGAAAACGCAGGCAGCCGTAATGCCAATTTACAAGCATCCAGGATATACAGATGTAACAGAAGACTGAAGTGTCACAGCATGAGGCAAATTAAGCTTCTCGGAAGGGGTGGTGGGGGAAGAGGAGTCACTTCTCCTAAAATAGTTTTCTAGTCTTTTTGTAATTTTGCTTAAAAGTTGCTCTTACACATAACTTCTCTAATCCTCTTGTCAAATGGCTGAAATTATGCCAAATCAAATTTCATGACTACCCACAAAACAAAAAACACAACCCTGTTTGCTAACTGACCCACATGTAATTCATCCCCAGTTTTTCCTTTCTTAAAAATATTCTTGTGTATAGTTATAGCATGTAAATAAATAAATTGAAGTTAACGTTAACACATACAATATCAGGACATGAGTTATAGGTTTTGCCACTTATAGATACCTCTTGCCAACATGTACATTATTCCACTACCCCCAATAAAGTTCAAGATTATATTCACGCATACTTAATACACATGTATAGTGCTCAACAGTACAAGATGTAAGACTTTAAGTGATACTCTCACTAATCCTCCCCAATAGGAAAGTAACCTGTGGTTCAGGATGTAATTATACACAGATTCTACTCTTGGGGCACACATCCCATGAGCACAAGAACAGATTCTTCTAAACATATCTGCCGGGGCCATGCCTGTGCCTGGTGCAGCCTCTTGCTCCCTGTAGTAGAGGGCTTAAGGGAAGAGCTACCACAACCTACACCCAGTTCCTTAGCTCAAATGTCCTATTGAAGCAGGATTTCTATCCACACCGATAGACGGTGGGTCATAGAATCTGTGTGGATACAACATCTGAAAGAGCGTTCGTTTCTGTCAACTATTCTCTCCAAGTGATTATCCACAGAGATTATATTCTTGGTCATTAACAAGCAGTTGCCCTGGAGCTAAGATGTGGATAAGAGGAGGTTTACCAAAACTAATATGCAACCCAGAAACTTACACCTGGCTATAAATCAGTGGCTCAAACTCCACATTGGTACTCTGGTATGAGGCTACCTAGTGGAAAGAGCTCCAACTTGCTAAGGTGGGCTTTTCTTGGCCAAAATTTAAAAGGCCACTGACATCAAATAAGAGATCTCTGATGGTGACATGAATCTGCTTGGGAATTCATGATACCTGCAAGTCAGAAAGACTTCCTTCATTGCGGTTGTGATGGCTATTGACTTAGCTACTGTGTCTGATGCATCAACTACCACTGGGGGTGCAGTTCAGCCCTTTGCCATGAGGGAATTCTGCTATTCCATCAATTTATTCAAAAGTGTGGATGGTCTGTCCCACAAAAGGAAGCCTCACTCAGAAGTCAACACTTGCCAATTTACCACTATTGAGAAAGGGAGAGATCCCTGTAGAGAAGCAAAATCACTCCTCTGTCCTGAAATATCTAAAGGTAACTGCCAAGGAAAATCTAAATTTAATGTCCAAACTGTGCTAAATACTCACCAAGAGCAAGGAACACTGACCATAGAGGATTCTCTCTCAGACATACATGCTAAGAAGGAAATGAAAGTGGGTTGCAGGTGCCCTGCCCTTTATGTCCTCAGCCACATGGAGTGAGACACTCAGAAGGCAGGCATGGGCCCAAAAGACACTGTTATTCAAAAGAATCAGATTTTATGTGCATGCACATCAAGAATTAAATTTACGTGGATGATCATTTTAAAGATGAAAGCTTGTGAAATCAAGTTTATAGCTGAATAGGGATGTAAGCGACTAGTCCACTATCCAATAAGCTTAAGCTTATCGGATAGTAGAGTAGTGACTATCTACTATAGGGGAGGGAGAAGCAGGAACTGGTGCTTAAAAGCTGTCTCCCTCTCAGCACCATCTCCGTGGGGGGCAAGGGAGGCAGAGGCATAGCCAAGGACTGAGTGCAGCATGCCTCTGTTTTTTAAATGCATTAAGAGCTGGTAGACTCTTGAGATATTTAAATGGGTGAAGCACAGCTGGGGGTAGGGACATGCCACGAGCCGGATATTAGCTGCCCCAGCTCCCGCCTGGTCCCCCACACTGCGCTTCAGCCTTTTAAATGTCTCAAGAGCCACCAGGCTCTTAATACATGTAAAAGGCAGAGCTGCAACAGGGATAGCTCTCAGAGCCTGGAGCTACCTCTGCTGTGGCTCTGCAGTTTCCCCCGTTTATCGACTAATCAACAGAAATTCCATCAACTAGTTGATTAAATGCAATTTAACATCCCTAAAATGGAGAAGATATGTATTAATCTGAATACATAGTCTGTAAAAGCTATTCACCAGGTGTTTTACCAGGGTCTTCAGAAATTCTGAAGAAATTCTAACTTTGAAAATTAAGTTGACTGTCCACTAAACAGACTATCCAATGTGAAGTTTCATAATTCTTCTTGGGATCCTACTTCATATCAGATTGGAAGAAGTAAGAGGTAACTTAGGTACTTTCCAACAACATTTCATACCTGCACTGGATGACTCCCTAAACCAGCTTTCCTCATCTCCATTGATGAGATATATCAAGACTGATTTGAGACAGTGTTATTTAAACACAATTGTTTTTTATTCTGCTGGAATAAACTATTAAGCCATAACAGTTTACAACATATAGGTCTAAAATGTTTCAGGGCTTATTTAGTTTTTAAAAGAACCTCTAAAAATTTGCATTAAGAGCTACCAGCAGTTTCATGCCTCCGTAGCATAGCAAAATGACTAGTCAAGATTTTATAATGGCTTCTTACCTGATGGGTTAGCCTTTGTGTAAGCAGTGGCAGAGAATCTGCAACAAAGTGAAACTCATCAGGTGTGATGCTCTGGCAGCAGTTGGCAGCAATAGCTAGTGCATTCCTCTGGGCATTTATGCTGAAGAACTCCAGATACAGCAGACAGTCTGCCAACCCACCCTATAATACAGAAAGCTGTTAAAGAGAAGTGTTCTCTGTCAGTGGCATACAGAGACAGAAATTTCTGGGCATCAATTACTTATTGGGAAGTACTTGTGAATTACCCAGTGTGTGATCTAAGACCCATCAAAAGGAGGAAACAAATGTCAAGCAAGTATCCTTTTTCTTTCTATTAGGGAAAAATACTTACTGCCTGCAGAATAGCTTTACTGTGTCTACGTGATAACATCTCCAGGGCAGTCAGTGCCTGCTCTGCCACATCAATACACTGAATAACTTGCAGCTAGAACAAAAGAAAGTAATGAAATGAGTTACTAGTCAATAATATCAGTCTCTAGAAACTGGCTTGACAAGAATAAAAATTCTGATCTACATTAATACTTCCCACCCTCTAATGTGAAGTTACACATTTTCTACTTTTATAAAAGTAGTATGTTTAAAGGCTTTTCACATTTAAAATAACACAAACTCAGTTTTTAGTACTTGATCTTAAGTACTGAATTCTCAAACGTTTCATTAAAAGGACTTCAAAGATAATGTACCCGAAGTGTTTCTGTGGTACAAACTGTACACAGTACAGTACATATGTAGTGTATGAAATTTCAGTATTGAATTATAGAAACAAAACTCAGGTCACAACTAGCTTTGTAATACCTTCGCCCTTCCCCCAAAAAAGACTTCAGAAAAACAGGTTTAAATTTAGGGGCTCTCTTAAAGCAAATGGCTCTAACACCTATTGTAAGGCAAAACAGTTTTATAGGATTTTAGGAACTGTAGAAAAAGTTGGAAGTTGTAATAAAACTAATATTAAAGGACACCATTAAGAGCAACACTGCACTTAAGTACATATCCTCACACATCTGCCTGGTTACCTGATTTCCTGTAGGTATTAATTTTAACTGGGAATAGGTTCTCAATCTATTGAAGTATTGGTCAGGAGACATCTTCCAGGTCCTCCTCATGGTTACCAAATGAAGGAAGGAAAAGCTCCAGGAAAAGAGACTGAAAAGATAAGAGCTGGAGGCCAAGATCTCTCCAAAACTCTTGCTTAGAGATGTAGCAGTTACTTGGAAAGGTAGAAGGTACCATCCAGCTAGAAGGAGTCAAACACCCATTTTGCTGTCCAAGAAGGGTGATTGTGAACTAAAGAACTATCGTCCAGTATGACATGTCTACAAGCTGTTCACCAAAATAACCACTAGCTGATGCTTTTCAAGAGTCTGAGAGAGTAGGAAGGTTTTCAAAGCAAAGCAATTTCAGCACAATGGACCATATCCTCATTATAAACTAGCTTTTGGAACACTCAAGGAAATACACATTGTTTTTATGCATTGCCTTCATCGACTATGAAAAGCATTTGACAGCATAGAGATTAAGGATGTTAGCATGTAGTTGATTACACCATAGGTAGAGAGGTGCTCCAGCCTCCACCAGTTAACTGGAACCAGTAAGCATCATCCATTAAAGGCGATGCTTACTGGTTAACCTAGCCTCATGTGAAAGCATAAAAGAAGGTGGTGGTGAACTGAGTTAATCAGAACTGAAAGGAACATGGATTTCCTTGCTGTGTCAGTTGGAAATGTAATTTGTGTTTCCCATAAACCAGGTACAGTAAAACCCGTGCTATCCGGAACTTAAACATCTGGAAAACTGTAGAAGCTGGCAAATGTCTGACACTGGGAAAAGCAAAAAACAAACAAACAAACAAAGGAAACTAGCCCTTTAAGTAATGGGCCACTCCTCAGACGAGTATGCACCATGTACTTGGGGGAAGAGCGAACAGTAGCTGGACGCAAGCATCAAGCATCTTGGCTCCCTCCGTGGCTCCTGGCACCCCTAGCAGGCCAGCATCTCTCTCCCCGCCCCTCGCAGCTCCCGCCCTCTCCCCTGGCTTGCCATCTCCGCCTCCTGCCCCCCAGCTTCCACACAACCCCCCCACCACCAGGCCACATAGCGGCCCCCGCATGGCTCCTGTGACCCTCCCCCTCCGCAGGCCCCACACAGCTTCCTCCCTACCCCCGATAACCAGAATTTTTAGGTTGCCAGCATGCCCTAATTCCTTGGTGTGCCAGATAACACAGGTTTTACTATACTGATTTACAACATTTAAGGCTAGTTTCTTAACTTCCATTTTTTATTAGTCACTATATTATGACAGCAGAAGCAGCAGTGTACTTGTTTGGGTGGATGCATGGACAGTTATGGGGATTATTCAAAGTTAAAAGTTTGTCCTTAAGGTATGTGTACTAATTTTCATTACTTAGGAACATGGCTACTGCTACCTTTTCCAAGAAGACAGGAATTGCATCTACCACTACAGCAGATGATCTGGGAAGTGCTTCCATCATGTAGGTTAAGGCTCGACAAGCATGGTTCATCTATTAAAAAAGGAAAAAAGTTTTTTCCATCATCATCATATTAAATTTGCAGGAAAAAAAAGTTAGCTCTTATCTCTCGTCACTTACAATATCAAAGTTGTGCTCCATCTGTAGCAACGTTATCTACAAAGAGAAAGATCAGAACAGATTACTCATTTCTTCATTTGGTACAAGTTATCAAAAAGATAGTTTTCTTGCATTCTATAAATGTGAAAACCTCTTAAAACTATAACTGAAATTATTGTGACTCGAGACACGATCTTTTTGAAGTTATCACAACAGCTACTACAGTATTCCATGGAAATTGTTACAGGAGAACAAAAGCCAATTTAAAAGCAGAAATGTACTTTCAACAGCAGAGAATGCAGCTTAACATCTGTTAAGGATCATCATTCCATTTAATGCCAAAATCTGGAACTTGAAGTCCCCAGGGACCACATGTTGATACACTGAGGGCTTGTCTTTTATAGCCTATAGGCACTGCTATGGTAGAGGTGGAGGACAGCATGGAGTGTACTGCTGGGAAGCCTAAAAGGGAACAATTGTTGCCATTAGGCTTCTTCCAGGAAAGCAAGAGAGACTCAGGCGGGCCTACATATGAAGCCCCAAGATTGCCAGAAACTATAAAGGACTTCTGTAAGGACTGTTCGAAGATCCTAATGAAAGGACTGTAGAGAATCCTTGCAACTGAGGAGGTGAAAGGATTGTTACCATGCATACATGGGTGGAAGATGAACTAGCAGACTAATGAGAAATCTATGGAAATCAATGCATATATGACAAGCATTAGAATAATGAACCCCTTCAAAGGAGACATTTTACTTTTGAGTTGTGTTGTACAAGGAGTGGGAAAACAGCCATACACCTGATGACAAATGGTCAGCAGACCCTATATAAATACACATTCCTTAACAGAGTACTATAGCAGTCTGAGTTCTAATATTTAGCCAGGTACACACAGACATGTCTGTGCAAGTGGACAGCTTTTCATCTGGCCCATCAAAGTGTATGTATTTATGACGGGGGCTGCTTAGCCTCTATATTCAAGGCATCTTCCTAGTCCTCTGAAGTGCAACCCATACATTATTTTTTATGTAGTTTTTAGGCATCAAATGCTCCCATGAGCCAGTACTCATTACACTGGCTACATAAAAAGCCATTGCCCCTCATTCAATCCTACTTAAACACACAATGCTCCCCTCTCCAGCTAGTTCACACTCCAGTTAGAAGCCTCACAGCTACCCAAGAAATCTGTAGGAGTACATTAGCCTATTGGTTTTTTTTCCCCCCTTTTACCATGGAAGCATGGCAACCATGGGACCTAAAATAGAGAGAGGGGTTTAGTTATTTGTTAAACTACATCTGATTACAGAAAGCTGTCGAAAAGTGAAAATATTTTGTTTATATCATAAGTCTTGAATGCCATTTTTAAGTCTAGATGAACCAGAGGCTACCAGACACCTCTTAAATGTAGAAGTTTCAAGAGTACTTCTATTTCACTGTTTAATCCTTTTGCTATACTATTTAAACACTATTTTTCACATAGATATACATAAACAAACTGGATCCTTACCAAAGCTGGTACAACACTCTTGACTGGAAATCCACCTAATGTTTCTTCATTCCCCATGACCAACAACTGACACATCTCAATTACTGCCTGTAGCTGCTGACTTTCATCAGTGGCTTGGAGCCCCTGAAGAAGCTGTTGGGCTTTAGAACCTATGAAAGTAAAGTTATTTAATATAATTTATGTTCTGTCACTTGTCTTTCCCAACAGAAAGTTTGATTTCTGTGTATTCTGTGATTTCATTCATTTTTTAGGTCCATTATTTTCTTAGCTTCCCTTGCCATGCACCTGAAATGAGCATAGAAGAGCAGCTATGCTAAACTTACCAAACCAGCTAGCATAAGGTAAGATGGCTAACGTATTGGGTGAACCACTTATTTTTTGGAAGTATGAAGCATATACCACTGGAGCAGCAAACATTAGGCTACCACGAAATATCTAGTTGGCAGATGACATCCCTTTGTCAGTTGTGAGGTGCTGGCAAGATTGGTAACTGGGCCGTCTCCAAATTCTTTTGATTGGGAGGTAAGCATCCTAGCCTGCTGAGGTGACAGTATGAAGAGGGTAGAATGTGGTCTGTAGTAGTCCCTGCTGACAGCACTGGCCTATGTTTAAAAGAGATGTTCAAACAAAGAAGGATTTCTCTAAAATGATTTCAAGCTCATCTGACTAGTTTGCATTAGAGATACCATCCATGCCCAAAACAGATTTTAAAAACATAGTACTGAATATGGTTTTCCCAAAACCATAAAAAGAATCCTTGTTTCAGATGAATTAACAGATTCTTCCTGTTAAAGAAGTATACATAAGCCAAACTAAATCTTGAGAAACAAGATGGTATTTTAAAACTTGTTACTTCACTCCCTTTGCTCATAGTTGTGGAACATTTGGCTATAAGCATTAACTTTTTTCTTTTCTTAAGTTTCTAAAGTTTGGCTTAACTTTAATGTACTGAGTTCCCTACACTACTGTTATTCACTAATTTAATTGTTAAAGTTGGTTGTATTTAAATCCTTACATAGGTAACATCAGATTTACTAGTAGCCAAGTTTAAGCAGTCTGACAGCTGCTGAAAGAAATAAGATGAAGTTTACTTACTAGCTCCACTTCCAATTGTCCTGTGGAAAAGCTGTGACATACGAGGACCAAGAGGGCCAAATAAGTGAGGAGGAAGACCCCTCGCTTCTAGAAGAGCTAAAAGCAAACAGAGGATATTAAACCACCATTTTCAAAAAAAAGCTCCCATAAAACTAAATATCATGAACTTACAATTTGAAGTTCTACAGCTTTGAAAATGTATAGATATAAACACCGCCACCACCACCACATAGATTTTTCCCAACACCAATAAAGAGAAGTGAACTACTTGTCTTCTAAGGTTACCCTTTACTCAAGTATGATTATCAAGGTTGTAAAAAAGATACCTTTTTTTTTTTAAATAAAGAGCCAGGAGGAATTCTGGAGTTGTGTCAGTTACTCTCAAGTATTTACATGAACATAAAACATGCATACGTATTTTTAATACTAGAAATAATAGACTAGTTTCAGTCAGAATGAGAACTACTGTAAAATAGTTCAAGCAGAATGGCAAAAACAAGGGAATTGGGCAGAACAATAAGCTGTACACTTATATAAAGAACTGGACTAATGTAATTAATCGGAGAGAAAAGCATGGCAAATGTAGTTGTTAATTGTTAGGTGAGTGACTTGCTAGAGTCTAAAAACTTCTGGAAGCAGCAGATCGTTAACATTATATGAAGTCATCCTGTTTTTCTTACCTAAAATGTCCTTACTTGAACTGCAGCTAATCTGAATGTTACGCACCAATATTACAAATGGGTGGTTAGTATTAATAACAAAAAAAAATTAATTATCCAATTTGCTTCGCACTGGAGGAACTGACAGAAAGCAAGTATTCCCTTTCCCCCATCCCTTCGAACATATAAGAATTGAAGAGACAGATTTTTAAAGCAAACCTAGATTGTTTCCTCTGCAAATGAACACAATTCCTTGCACCATAGTACTAGAAAACTGTTGATATGTTTACAGTAGTAACAGATGGCAGAACAAGGAGCAATGGTCTCAAGTTACAGTGGGGGGAGGTCTAGGTTGCATATTAGGAAAAAAACGTTTCACTAGAAGGGTGGTGAAGTACTGGAACGGGTTACCTAGGGAGATGGTGGAATCTCCATCCCTAGAGGTTTTTAAGTCTCGGCTTGACAAAGCCCTGGCTGGGTTGATTTAATTGAGATTGGTACTGTCTTGGGCAGAGGGCTGGACTTGATGGCCTTCTGAGATCTCATTCAGCTCTATGATTCTATGACAGGAAAGTTAAATGCGGAATATTGCCAAAATTGTCAGTTTCTGGAAGGACATGCATTTCTGTGCAGTCCAGTCAAAAAAGCAAATATATTTTTTACCACAACTGGATTTTACTTGGTCAAAATCTGGGAATAAAGGTGAGTGTTGAAGAGCAGATGCCAAAAAAAAAAAAAAAAAAAAAAAAAAAAAAATTAATTTGGTAGGCCTAATTAAACTTGCAGTTTTTTTTTTTTTTTTTTTTTTTGTAACTGAAAGCTATTCACATCTTTTCATATTTGAGGAACAAACAAACTTATGAACTATATTCCATATTAAGTCGTCTGTTTCAAATAACACTGTTTCAACAGTGTTTATTGGGTTGGGAAATCATTAACCAGTGCAAAAAGTTCTAGTGTAGCACACCATCAGTTAAGACACTCAAAGTTCAGCCTACTCTAGTACTGCCAAATTCTTGAGTGTCTACTATACCACAGTTTCTTCCACTGCATAATGCATAATAGGAAAAGCAGCATGTTCACAGAAAAAAAAAAAGTAGTTTTTTTTTAAACTGTTAGAGAAAAATATCAAAATAATGTTTTTAATAATACAATGTACAGGTACCAACCCATCATATAAATATGTTAAAAGCCTTTTACCTTGTAGTCTTCCCATCTCAGAATCATCTGACTCACTTTCTCCAGAAGTTGTCATGCCGACAGCCCCCGCAACAGAACTAGATGCTGAAGAAAAAAAAATATAATTGAGTAACACTGACATGTCTAAGATTTATTTCTTAAGTGTATTCAACACATTAATGCTGCTTCTGTTTAAAAACAGTAACTAAATATCTGACTTCAGCAGCAATTGGACCACACTCCTAACATACCCTGTTTTAACTAAGATTCATTCAAGCAATATTAACAAAAAATTAATAGTGAGAACTAGGGGTGTCAATGTGTAATCCACTGCATGATGGTTCATCTTGTCCACTCCATGCACTCCTCCCCTTTTCTGCCTCTGTATCAGCGGCAACAAGGGAGGAGGAAGGAGCACTGGAGCCAGTGCCCATGAGGAGCTAACTTTAAGCAGACTCCCCACGAGCACCGGATCTGCCTCCCCCCTCCATCCACTGCTGCCTTTGTTAGAGAGAGGCAGCAGCCTGGCGGGTGAGGGGGGCAGGCAGGAGCTAATGCACATGGGATGCCAGCTTCCAAGGAACTGTCTGCCTTGCCTGCCTGTCCCCCTACTCCACACACACACTTTGTCTCCTACAGAAGCAGCAAGGGGAAGTAAGCAGGAGCTGGGGATGTGGGCAGCTGGCTTAAAAGCCTGTTCCTCCCAGCACCAGCTCCACGGTTCCACCTGCCCAACCCATCCATAATGCAGCCTCTACAACAGTGCCAAGAGGAGATGGGGGCAGGGAGGCTTCTGTGAAGCAGCTGCAGTCCATGGGGAGCTTCCGCTGCTGTCACACTGTGCTTCTGCCTCTGTATCAGAGGCAGCAGCACTAGGAGGTAGGCAGCTGGTCTGTGTGGGAAGCTGGTTTGTAAACTGGCTCCCCCGGCGGACCAGCTCCCACCTGTCACCCTGCACTGATGCTTCAGATATAGCCCCTGGGGACTATCAAATATTCGTGTAACTGCCAAGATTTCATGCGGTTATACAACTATTCAATTACACGATACCTAACATTGCTGGTGAGCCTTACACAATTTAAGATTACAATTTAAAATTGTAAATTCATGAGATTCCATCCTATGTAAGTTCTAGGGTTTCTCCATCATAACTTACAACCAAGTTTTCAATGCACTTCTGAAACCAGTATTTTCAGACATACACGCATAGCTTTGAATAAAGTCTATGAATTCGGTTTAAGTAATCCTATTTATTACACTGCACTAAAACACATCAATGCCTTATATTCAATCCTGACCATTTTAAAGTTCCCCTCACCCCCAAAAGCCAATATAATTGTTGGAGTCTTGAAATTAACTGATGTGCTCAATTAGGGACAGATGGCTCATAATGAGTATTAAGTTACTTTGCAATTATTTCAATAAAACTGTTTGGGGAATAATGGACTCTTCAGTGTAAGGAGATGACTAACTTTGTGAACAGTTTTTCCTACTGCAGCATAGTGAGTGCAGGAAGGCTGATAATTCAGATTCTGGCAAAGATTATTAGGGAAAGACTTTTCTGTAAGTACTCTAAAGCTAGAACATGTAGGTTAATATCAAGAGGTACAAAAATACTTTCATAACTGTATATCACAAATCAACCAAAAGTTCTTTACTGTAAAAGAATCACACAGTATTGGCTGGTTAGACACAGGTTCTGACAGTAACTTGTCAAAAAGCACAGTAAGAGTACGTCTACACCAGCATTATTTTGAAATAATTGATGTTATTCTGAAATAAACACAGTCTGCGACTAAATTACAAGCAGTTATTTCAACATAATGTCAAAATAATGTCGAGCTGGAGGCTTCTTACTGACTCCTGTAAACCCTCATTTTACCAGGAGTAAGGAAGTTGGAGAAAGAGTGCTCTTCCCTGGACTTCCTGCTGTATAGACAGCGCTGAAAGCAGAAATAAGCTATTTCAAAGTAAGGCATGCAATTGACGTAGCTGAAGTTGCGTAACTTATTCCGACTTCAGCCCTGCTTTGTAGATGTACCCTAACTTATGTTTGTTATCTACCATATAGAAACAGCAATATTACTAGTACTGTACACTAATTTGGAAGGGAGTTCAAAGCTTATCACATAACCAAAAGGCTTCTGAACACAACTGCAGCTCAACACCTGAGCAGTAGTCCCCTGATCAGTCAGCTTCCACAAGGGACATTAGCAATTCATTTATGCCTTTCCTTACCCCCACTTTTTAAACAAAAAAGAAGTCCAATACTCTAAGGCAGTGATGGGCAACCTAGGCTAGCGAGTGGGCCACATAAGTGGCCCTCCATCTCTGTGGGTTGCAAGATTGTCATAGCTAAGATAGGGTAGAGTAGTTTTTCAAACTGCACTTGAGTACTTAGAATTTGCAGAGAGGGGGTGCAGTCTGAACTGCAGCAGCACTTTGATTGGTAGAGGGACTGCTTGGCTTTCACGGTCAGTGTGATTTGCAATCAGCACACACCTCCCTTCCCATGCCCTTGCTTTACGCACGTGTCATTTGATTAATGATGGTAGGGAAAAAATATGCTGACAAACTAATGGAATCTGGCAATCCTGCGGCCTGAACAAGGTTTACATCAATGTTTTACAGAGTACCAGAGAACAGGTATTGCAGTTTGTGTTTCTGTTTACCTGCTGCTCCTTGTGGAGTCTCATCTGTACGTGCAGCTGAAGAATTAACTCCGTCCTGGTTGTTATCAGGATCAGCCATTTTTTCCTGTCGGCGAGCTTCAGCTGCTCCTCTTTTGCCCAGGCCAGAGCCTCGCCGACTAGAAAGGCAAATGTAATGTGTTAAGTGTCAATTAAATCAACAAGGTTCTTAACTCAAAGCCACTCAAAAACAAGAACCAGAAGGGAGCATTATAAACAATGTGATATGCTTATGTTACTAATATCCACAATTATACATATATCTGGAAGAAGAGAGAAAAAGGTTATAGATAGAATAAATAATTGAATCCCAAACATATTTTGAAACATGCTGAATAACTGATTACTACTTGCATTTAACTTTAGACAATTGAGCGGCTCTATGATGAAGTGGGAATTTTCTTAATATGTTTGCAGGAGCACTACGTGCTACATGTTTATCTAAGTACAGGGAAAGGTGGTCTAATATTTGTAGAGAGCCAGATGGGAGTGTCTCTTGGCTACCTGTGCCCAGACCTTTGTCAAGACACTTCATTACTTAGCAACTGACTCAGAGTAGTTTGTTACCCTAGTAGTTATAATATGGTCAAGATATGCCTGGATTCAAACCAACACTGAATAAGATGGCAAATTCATCATAACTGCTCAGAGCAGTCTTCAGAGTTCTACCCCTCCTCTCCCCCAACACTTTAGGAAATGTATTGGATTAATTGACTAGTGAGCAGCCAATTTAACAAGCTTCATTTTTTTCCCCACCTCAAGTACTTAAGTGCAGATGAGACACTTGCTACAAAAATACATCATTTCTGAAATGCCATCACAGAGCAGCTTTTGATATTTCCCTGGTTACTTGCTTGAAGGCCTAAAATCCAAATACAGAACTTCAGATTAGCAATAGTTGCAGGCATGTCTGCTAGGGAAGTTAGATAGCGTGTAACTGAATAGTCGTGTAATCACATGAAATGTTAGCAATTACACAACTATCTTAGAGTTCCCCAGGGTGGGACTGGCAGCCAGTGTACTCCAACCCCGCTCCTGAGGAGTCCCTTATCACCCTGTGGTGCTGCCTCTCTATCAAAGGCAGCAGTGTGGGGTGGCAGGTGGGAGGCAGTTTAAAAAAATGGTTTCCCACACGAACTGGCTCCCACCTGCCACCTCCTATAGGGTATGTCTACACTACCCCGCTAGTTCGAACTAGCGGGGGTAATGTAGTCATCCGCAGTTGCAAATGAAGCCCGGGATTTGAATTTCCCGGGCTTCATTTGCATGAAGCCGGCCGGCGCCATTTTTAAATGCCGGCTAGTTCGGACCCCATGCTGCGCGGCTACACACGGCATGGACTAGCTAGTTCGGATTAGGCTTCTAATCCGAACTAGCTGTACACCTCGTTCGAACTAGCCGGCATTTAAAAATGGCACCGGCCGGTTTCATGCAAATGAAGCCCAGGAAATTCAAATCCCGGGCTCCATTTGCAACTGCGGATGACTACATTACCCCCGCTAGTTCGAACTAGCGGGGTAGTGTAGACATACCCATATAGAGGCAGCAGCAGCGCAGGGTGGCAGCAGGCCCTGTCTGCGAGGGATCTGGGCTCCCCACAGAGAGGCTGCTTCACAGGAGCCTTCCCTTCCCCCCTCCCCACCATGTGCTGCTGCTTTGGATAGAGGCAGCAATACAGGGGGAACCGACTTAAGCCAGCTCCCTCAGCACCAACTCCTGCCTGCTTGCATGCTGACTTTAGACCAATACAAGCCAAGACTGCTCGGTCCTGGCTTGCGACAGGTCCAGCAGCCCCTGTTCGTAGCAGCAAGACCAACTTCTGCCCACAGTAGCAGCCCATATCCACAAGGAGGCCCAGTGCTCCTCCCCCGGTGCCTCCATCCCAGGCTTATCCGTTAATCACGTAGTTATCTACAAGTTGACATCCCTAACATCTGTGACTGCATGCTGTAATGCAATGCTGAAGACACAGGCCTGCTAAGGAATTCCAATGAAAAATAAAGTGATTTAGATATGTTCTCTTCCAACACAGTTTGGCTACAAACATTAGGATAAAAGAAAACTTACGATGGACAAACATTTAGGATAATTTACCCTAACCCAGGTACAAGCAAAATGATCTCATCAAGCTCATAAAGAAGGACTTTATCAAGAAAGACTGGGGCATGTCCTTAAAAAGTAAGTTTAGGAATGTTACTATCCCTCTTAGGTTCTGTTAGAAGATAGCCTGAAAAGGCTAAACACCACTTATACTGGCATCATTCACTTGTTGTGTGTGTGTGAAATCAGGGTTGGATTTTGCTACTTCATAGGGCTTGATTTGAACAAATTCACTGAATCCGTGTTCTACTGCAGAGTTCCAGGAGAATGAGAATAAATCTGACTAGAAGCTTTATGGTGAGTTGCAAATGGTCTGGCAGTTAAAAAAAAAAAAAAAAAAAAAAAGTGTTAAAATACATATGCACAATCATTTGTTGCATATTTGATGGCGCTTAAGTGTAATTTTAGCTGCAGTCTAACAAAAAGCACTTTGTCCTCTTCAATACCTGTGTGAAATTTAATAGATGGACTATGACTATCCTGCCACAATGGGCCATTAGCAGAAGTCTGGTGTCATGTCAAAATTAACTGTTGTAATTTGACCAATCTGGCATTTGCCCACACAATGGCAGCTTCAAGTATAGGTTGGACCTCCTGGGCCAGAACCCTCTGGACCTGACCAGTCCCAGATGAGGGATTTTGCCCGATCAGCAGAGATCATCTCTGGATCCTTGCACCAGCCCTCCGGTCGAGCCCACTGGCCTCCCAGCCAGCTCTTCACCTCCTGCTGACCCACTTGGTGGCCATGCATTGCACCTGCTCTGAGAATTGCCAGGCAGCTGCCCCACCAAGCCACAGCTATTGCAGCTCCCAGCCCTGCTAGGTAGCCTTGCTGCCAACCTATTGCCCAACCACTGGCCCTGCACCGGGACCCTCTGGTTCTGTAACATCCATTCCAACCCATGGATGTTCACAGACCAGAGAATCCTGGTTAAGAGTTCCAACCTGTATATACGTCTGATTTTTCTGCAGTTTTGCCTACAGACTCAAATGCCTCCCCCACTTCACATTCTCCATCCCCAATTGCAAGTTTGATATAAGGACTAGGGATATAACATCCGGGTAATCAGTTAACTAGTTAAAAGTTAGGTTTTAGGGATATAAGCGAGTTGTTGAGTTGAGTGCCTGACTAGTCCCTTCCAGAGTTCTCTCCAAACTGAGCCCAGCACAGCTTCACAGGTAATCAGCCCCTGACTGGGTGTGGCTGATTAATCACCTATGAAGCTGTACTGCCCAGAGCTTAGAGGGAACACTGCTCACTACCTCCCCTTCTCCCCCCCACTGCCTCTAGGTCAGGAGGCAGTGCTGTGGGAGCCAGCTTAAATGCTGGTTTCCCCCTCTCCACCCATCACCATCTTCATGGTGCCACCTCCCTCCCTGGCCCCACTGCTACCTCTATCAGAGGCAGCGAGGATGGAGGCAGGAGGGGTAGGGCCAAGGCATAACTTGGGCAGATGCTGCTCCAGCAGCAGCTCCCCAGCAGAAAGCTTCCCTTCGCAGACAGGGGCTGCTGCCATGGGCAAAAGCTGTTCTGGTAGCAGTCCCTGTCTGCTGCCAGCCCCAGCCACCATGAACAGGGGCTGCTGGACCCAGCACAAGCCAGGACCAAGCAGTCCTGGCTCGCACCCATCTGGAACAACTGTCGCTCTGCAGTTTATATGTAGTAAGAGCTGGGCAGCCATGGGCCCTCCCACACAGGGCTGGAGCATGAAGGGACCCCTGGCACCTCAAGTTACATCAGTGATGCAAGGGTCTTTCTCTGCTTCTCAGTTTTGGGCCATGTCAGTGAGGGTTTCTCCCCCCGTCCCCACCACCATTCCCTACTCTGTTGGTGGGCCACATACATGCGGGAAGACAAAAATTCCACAAACCTTCACTGACCTGGGCCGACTTGATTTTTTTGTGGGTCTGCAGCTCCCAGCCCAAAAGGTTCCCCACCCCTGCCTTATAGGATCACCACTGCATAAGTGCAGAATGCCTGACCGCAATAAGGAGGAGGTGATGTGAGGATATATTCAGTGAGATTCTCAAAAGCTGGTACTGTATCAGACTACAAATAGAGAACAGGGAGGATAACTATTACTTACAGTATGGAGACAGCAACAGAATACAGCAGAAAGGCCCAGGAGTCAAGAGAGTGAGATGCACTAGGACATAATGGGGCTTCCCCAGCAGCAAACAAATGCCTGGACTCTCATTTACCTACAAATCCAACAATTAGAGGCTGTATTCCAATGTTCCCTCTAAGCTGCTTAGCAGCAGAGCTTCACAGGTGATTAATCAACCCCACCAAATAAGAGCTCAATGACAGGGTGGGGCTGATTAATCACCTGTGACATGCCACTCATCTTAGAGGAAACACTGCTCTCCACCCTTTGCAGTCAATGAACTCTATTTTAGCTCCTCCCTACACTGCAACAATCCATGTGGCATCACAGACTGCATCCTCACTCCTACCACACCATGTCACAGTACAGTAAAGAGAACCACAGCTTCACATAGCAACTATGGCCCTCAGGTCAGTATGTGTAGCCAACATGAACATGCATGTTGCTTCTACTTTAAGATTGGTTCCATTAATTTGTTCCCAAATGTTTATTGTAAAAGTTCAAGTCCACATTTTTGCTCTGATTTTTTTCAGAAGAAGCTATTTTTGGTAAATAATTCATCTTTATTTTTTCACAACATATACTACAGAATATTTAGTGCTATTGCAAGCACCTACTACTAATTGTACAGGGTGACAGAACTCAATCAGCAACAAACACATAATTATAGGCATTTAGCAAGCAGGATGCTAATAGTCACTGAAATGCTAAAGGAGATTAGAGAGGCTATAAAAATAAAATGAAGAGGGGGGGATTTCAGCTATCCCCATAGTGTCTGAGTACATGTCACCTCAGGATGGGATGCAGAAATAAGTTTGACACTTTAAGCAACAGCTTCTTGGAAGAGCTTCTCCTGGAACCTACAGGAGGCAAGGCAATTCTTGAATTAGTCCTACACGAAGTACAGAATCTGGTCCAAGAGGTGAATATAGCTCAACTAGAGATGTACAAGTTTAGAACATTAACTGATAAGCCAAAACTTATAGGTTAATGCTATAGACTTCATGCATATTCTCTCCTCTCCCCCCTGCTGGCCACTAAACTTTTTAGCAGTCTGGACAGCAGCCTAGCTCAGTTCTGACTCGCGCCACGTCCAGGAGCTCAGCCCCACTCCTGGACAGGGGCTGCTGCCACTCCACACTGCTGCCTCTGTATTAGAGGCAGCAGCATGGGGCAACAAGCAGTTGGTGACTGAGGAGAGCTGATTTTTAAACTGGCTCCCCTCACAGACCAGCTCCCCGCCTGGCATCCCATGCAGCAGTGCAGACTGGCAGAGGGCTCCTCAGAAGTGGAGCCAGAGCACACTAGCTGCTGACCCCACCCCTGGGGCATACAGAATAGCTGAGTAACTAAAAGGAATTCATGAGGTCAATCGATTATTCAATTAACTTATACTGATGACCATCTTAGAAAGCGTGACCATCATATAATTCAATTTAACGTCTGTGGCAGGAAAAAAAAGCTATAGCAGTTCAACAGTATGGCACTTAATTTCAGAGAGGGGAACTAAACAAAAGTGAGGTGATTAGTTAAACAGAAATGTAAGAGGTACAGTGCCAAACGGTGTTCCCTTTAAGATTTTCCATCCATCAGCAGAGTAAATTGCATCTTGTGAACCAATATTGAGGCCCTGTGCACTTGTTCAGATGTGGGACACCGTGGCACTCAAGTTATTGATTTATATAATTTAAATGTTATGGAAGAAAACAAAATCTAAAAACAAGGGCTAATTAACAAGGTGCATGACTTCAAAAGTGTATTTAATATGAAGTCAAATAAAAAGAAAATTAATACTGCAAAATTTTCAGTATGTTAGATTAGCCCCATGGCTGCTCTAAATCTGCACTGTCTACAGGTCCATAAGTCACAGGAGGCCAAGAATAAGCACGCTGCAGCACTGCTCTTACTGTTGCAGCAGCGGCCAGAGCCCCAGGCCCTTCAGAATCAGTGAGTCCCAGGGAAACTGCCCTCTTTGCCCCACCTCACCCCCTTCATGGGCAGTGCAACTGCTGTTTATCAGCTCTTTTGCTGACAAAATACTTCCACCCCCAACAAGCAGCACTCTCATGGTCAGCAGAAGAGGGCCCTTGTATACCACCTGCTGATCACACTGGTACTTGCCACCACAAAACTTTTGTCTTGGGAAGAGGGGGGTAACACCTCTGAAGGACATAGGCTTTTGTCTATAAATGGCCAGTGTACATATAGCCAAGCCTGCGGACAGACAACTGAGCTGCAGCAGCCTAGAAATTGCAGCTTTTCAGAACCGTGCGCACACGCTGACAACAGAATTAGACATACCTGAGCAATCATTGGGCCAATTCATAATCAATAATTAAACAAAATGTCTTCAGTGTATAGTGAAAGACACTATTACAGTATCCTAGCCAGATAAATCACCAGCTGATGAGAACTATTTATTATCAGTGTGTATCTACAGTTAATTCACTGGATCTTCCAAAGGAACATGCAGACTCAAAATTATACTCCTGTAATATAGGACTTTTTACTTACTATATGTATAGAGGAAAGTGTCTTCTGGACTGTATTAGGAAGAATAACCAGAAATGGGTTCTATTAATGACATGTAATTTATGGCAAAAACCACCAGGCGTTTATGGTAAGGTAGTAAATAGCATTTGTACCAGTACTGGGAGATAAAGAATGCATTTGACAACAGTTTTAGTGCCACTTAGTAGTAAAAAGCGTCACTGTCAGTAGTTTCAGAGAGAACACCAAGCAAGTAATTATTTCAGATTAATAATGTTTAAAGGAAGAATACAGAGAAAGAGTTGCACAGCATTCCTCCTATCTGCGCTGTTATTACTATTAGAAGCACAAACAGCAGCTTCTCATTTATGGTTAAAAAATTAGACAACATTTACCCTCACCTCAACACACTTTTTAAGCTAAGAGTAATACAGATGTATATATTTTAGACAGTGGCTTTGCTTTGTGCAATATTGAAGAATGTTTAGATTTTCCATATTCCACTGCTTACTATTACAGTAAATCTCTTTCCTTCCCTTTTTAAAAATTTGTTTATTTCAATACAAGTTTGGGAGAATAAAGTCTAAAATCAAGTACATTAAGCATACCACCAATGGCTGTAAAAATCCTACATTTTAGTCTTCAAGGACTGTTCAAAACAAAGTGATTCCATTTCTAATGCATCAGAATATAATATTCAGAGTAAGATCTAAAACTAGAGCTGTAGTAAAACAGCTCCCAAAATGTTTTGTGTTCATCATTTTTTTTAAATGTAAACATTTATTTGCATACCAGTTTTATCACTATTGCTGATTTACAGCTGTGAGCGAGCAGAATCAGTCCTACTCAAGTCTGAAGAAATGCTGATTTTGTTCTCACTTTATTGGATTCTGTCTGACCCTCACACCCATCCCCATGTTTGAGCCACAAAGCCCCAACCCCCAAAGCAGCTGCCTACCCGCTGTCCCCCCCCAGACCCCACGCGCAACTCCAACCCCCAGTGGTAGACAGCTGCTGGATGTGGCTGGCGGCAGCCAGAACAGTCAGCCCTCCCTAACACAGCCCGAGCCACCAGAGTCCTGGCACCACCACTACTGCAGTAGGTGTGTGAAGGAGGTGGGTGGGCTTAGAATTTTTTGTGCAAGGCCGTGCAGGCATGCACCTTAAAGGGAACACTGGTGCCCAAAGTGAAATCCCTGCAAGTTGCATGGAAACTTTTTAAAGACACCTTAACAGAGGCTCAACTTAAATGTATACACAAAGTAAGACAACCAAAAAAAAGTGCCACTGGGCTTAACAGCCAAGACAAGGAGGAGTGAGATAAAAAGGTATTGTTTAAAAAGTGCAAGTTAAATTCTAGTGAGGAAAACAGAAAGGAACATAAACTCTGTCAAATCAAATGTAAAGATAAATAGGAAAGCCAAAAAGGAATTTGAAGAAGAATAGCTAGCCATGAACTCAAAACGTAATTCAAGAAGCAGAACACCAGAAGCAGGTAGCTTGCTAAAGAACTAGTGAGGCCACTAGACAACTGAAATGCTAAGGGAGCATTCAAGGATAATAAGCCACCTGCCTTCCCCTTCCCCTTCCTCCCTGCCACTTGTATCTATGTTTTCTGTAATAATGATGAATCTACATCTCTTTTTGCTGCAGACTAAAGCACATTCTTAAAAGATGCACGGATTGTGCACCTCCCTGACTTGCCAACACGGATATCGATAAAGTGTCCTTGGTGATCCATCAATACTGAAGAAACCATACACAAGTAGCTTTCTGTTGAAATGCTCTGTGGCAAGATGCGCTTGTGCCAAAATATGGATATCCATCACCCCTCTACAATTAAGAAACCCCACTGCTACAAATCCATCCACTACATCTTGCACATTGGAGAGGGTCACAGTTCTGTATAGCAGGAGACTATTCAATGGTCCTAGATCCTTAAATGCCAACACCCTGATTGGCTTTCCCAACTCAAAAATGATTTCCCACTGACTGGTAGCAATCCAGCATTGCAAAAGTAGGGATATACAATTCTGTTTAATTGGTCAATCAGTTAAACATAATAATGTAACAAGTTAACCAACTGGGGTGGGGGGCACACTAGCCCACTGAGCTGAAATACTCCTGCACAGTTAGGCTGGAATGCCCCCCCCCCCAGCTAGAGCATTCCTGCCTGTAGCAGGTCCCACGGTGATGGAGCAGCTCTCTGCCCACAGCAGGCAGGGAGCTGCTCCAGCCCCAACCAGTTAACCAAAACTAATAAGCCTCACCTGTTAAGGGTGGAAAGCATATCAAGAAGCCATCAAGAGTGAGGCTTACCAGTTAACCATTCATATCCCCATTGCAAACGTCCACAAAAACTGCTCCTCACTTCTTCACTGTCAACACAACTCCCATTTTGGTGTCCCTGCACTCCAAGTGCCAAGAATATAGTCTTTTACATCTAAAAGTTCTGCATGCACTGCTTGGTCATCTCAAACTATCATTATGATGCAATCTTACCAGTCAGTGATTGCTTCTGGGCCCCAGAAGCAGCACACCGTCTGCAGCTGCTACCTGAACCCTACCAACCACCTCCTTTAATTTGGTTTTGCTAGGTCTCACAGCAATCATCTACCATAAAATGACCATATCCTCTGCTGCTGTGGTTCTTCCTGTGACTCTACAAATGCTAGAGGTTTGTCATGTTCATGACAATGGCACAGAGCTGTGCAGACTCCATGCATCTTACAAAGGTGATAGTCAGAAGTGCTACATGGTTTTGTAGAGTTTTTTTTTTTTTTTTTTTTTTTTAAATCAAGCCACAAAAATATTGTAATGCTATCCATAATACAGGATAAAGAAAGATGCATGATGGGAACTTATCCCCTTGCTCAATTCACTTCTTCCCCCATCATGCTGTGACAGAAGCCTACTTATAGTTCACAACGGTCAGCAACTCAATCCTCACTACACCTACCACACTTGTCATAATCTGTATCTAAGAAGATATCTTAAGGCAGCTGGTCCATGGACTGGCGGCAGGCTGTGAACCCCTGCATGATGGGCCATAGCTTTTATTTAGTTCCGCTCCCAGTTCTGCTCCTTAGGTTCCCAGGGAATTCCCTTCCTGCGTACTTCCGCATGCAACAACAGGGTGAGTGAGGCAGCTGGTAGCTGAGTGTGCTGCAGCTAGAGCCGGGACCATAGTGAGGCTGTTCCTACGGGGGCAGCCATATTGTGGCCCCAGTTCCAGCTCAGGTGTTCGCTATGTGACCTGGCCAGCGGGCCAAACACTGTGCAGAGTGGCTGCTCCTGCGACCCCGTTTTTCTCCCTTTCTGCTCAGCAGAAGCCTGCCCTTGGCCTTCAGCTGCTCCCAGCCAGCAGGTATACACATTATTATTATGCATTAAGTGCATAGGAAAATATTAATGTGCAGAATGTGTCAGCATCATCAGACTTGCTAGTCTGGTGCAATTGAGGCAAAAGGTTTGGACTGAAAAATACATTTTAACAAGTATTAGCAACTATTTTATTGTTTTTTTTACGTGTGCGTGCAGCAGTTTTTCAAAATTCTTGTTAACCATCATGTCCCCTCCTCTCCTTTGATTTGCTTCATAGACCATTGGTTAAAATTACCATAATGAATATGCAAATATTTCAGTGCCAGTCCTCCAACTGTTTGAATGACTTTGCTCTTCCGTGGTATAAAAATGGTTGGGAATCACTATTGTAAGGTATTTGAAAACTAATAATTCACTGATTATTAATATTCTTCTACGAGGTATGTATGAATAGTGTACAAAATTATGAATGTGAACTAAAGTTATGTTCTGAAAGTGTGCCTTCGGCAAGCAATGCACAAGCACGCAGTCTGTAATGGACAAAGGAATGTCTGTGTTTGTCTGATCACACTGGCTGTCATGCAGAGACTAGGGATGTTAAAATTAGATCATCAACTAATTGAATACACAATGGAATTTCCAGTGACTATTCAATTAGTCGATAAGGGCAATTCTGCTTTCAAATGTAGCAAGAGTCTGGGCTGTTGGTACATTTCGAAGGCCGAAGTGCAGTATGGCATTCTACCTTAGAAATGTACAAGAGTCCTTGCGGCGCTGGGTCCCCCAAGCCCTGGCCCACACTGGGTGGAGGGTGCAGCTGGGTGAAACACAGAAAATTTATTCATTTTCAACAAACAAAACCACAAACCTAGCTTACTGGACGCATTTGAGACACTTTAAAGAGAGATTCCAAGACTTCACAGACCCAAGTTTTTTGTGCAGATGTGAGTACTTTGACCCAATATTCAGGCTTTTGGTGAGGGGAGGGAGTGTTGCAGTTGCACAGTATATTTAAAGAGCTCTCAGATGGAATATTTACAATTTAAATGAACAGCGTTAAACATGAAGACAGTCCTTGAACTCATGTTGCATTTTGCATGGTCTAGAACAGTGTTTCCCAATCGGTGCTCCGGGGAACCCTGGGGTTCCGCGAAGCAAAACGAGGGGTTCCGTGAGGAGCCGGCGCTCCCCCGCCCCCTCTGAAAAGAGAGAGAGAGAGAGAGAGAGCTGGCTAGCCAGGAGAAGCATGGGCAGTGAGTTATATGGGCTCGTGGTGCCCATGCTACACCAATATTTGGAGCTGGAGCAGGAGCAGGCTCTGGCCTCCCCCACACGTCCTCCCACCCTGGCCCCAGAGTGTCTCTCCCCCGACTCCATCCCTGTCTCATCCCTGCCGTGCGCAACCTTCACTGAGCTCCCCTTTGCTGGCTGCTGCTGCGGGATTTTCATGAATTGGTTAGTCTCTCAACCCCCCCTTTTTTTTTTTGCTTGACAAACCTAGGGGTTCCTTGAAATACTGAAAAGCTGAAGAGGGTTCCTCGGCCAAATAAAATTGGGAAACACTGGTCTAGAAACAAGAGTTTCTTTTGTTGAAACAGAGAAACCTGCCCTCCTAAAAGGAAACTAAATTACAATTTGAAGTTGCAAAACCAAAAAAACCTCCAACAAGTTGTTTACTGTTACCCTAGTTTGAACAGTAAGCTTTTATGATCACCTGCATTGCTGATAAAAATAACCAGCTCCTAAAAAGAACAGTGACTTATAGCTTGTAAGATTTATTTTTCTTTAAACCAAAGGTCTTTCAGAAACCACCCCATTTTAATGAGACCTTGAAGGGTATCCCATTAAACAGCCTTCCCCATCTCTGACTCAGATGACAACTGTATGCCTGTCACCAATTTTTGAGCTAGCCTGATATTATGTAGTCCTTCCAAGCTCAGTAACCGAAGGTCACTATCATCACATGGGAGGATGCCAAACTGCACTCATATTTCTATGATGCCATAAATCAGTGATCCCATGGGTTTTTGAATCACAGCCACTATTTTACAAATAGCCATCTGAATCTCTTCTCCATTCACAGAAGGAGCACACTTTATTGGATCAAGTATAGTAATAGCCATACCAAGCTTAGAATCTGGAATTTAACATTTACCTGGTACTAGCACAGGAGCCCGTGGTCTTTTGCCGTGTGCTCCGCCGCAAACTGGGGAGCTCTGCAGGTGGTGATTCACTGCGCTTCTTTGTAGATTTTCTTAAGCCTACATACATAATACATAAAGTTAGAACAACACTTCAATCCACTCCCGTCTTTGTTTTCAAGCACACAGCAAATAGAGAAGCACAAAGGTTACATGTTGTTTTACAGACAAGACACCAATAAATTCTTCTCAGTCTACCACCAGCCGTAACAAGGCCCTTTGCGCATTTAGTGTGAAGGAAAGCTCTCACAATCTAGCAAGACAACCGAGTACGATTAATGAAAGGAATCATTAAAATGTGTTATTTGGACAATTAGCAAACACTAACATCAACTTTCTACATGATTTTATAGCAATGATGAGAGGCACTGCCTACAACAGATACTATATTACAGAAGTTCTCATCTTCTTTTTCTGAATCCTCCTCCACATGCAACAATAATGTGTGTTAAGTCCAGGACTGGCATAGGGAGTTTCAAGCACAAACCTGCCAGTAGCTCTGTGTATCCCCATGAATCTAAATTGCTCAGACTTTGGCTTCAGTCCCATGTAGAAGGATTCGGGGTCCATATGATGAGGCTTCAGCTTTCTGCCCCAGACCCCAGCAAATCTAAGGCTGGCCCTGCTTGGTGGACTCTCTGAAGCCTACCCATTGCCCCACAGAGGGCCCAAGACTGCTGGTTAAAAAACAGCGCATTATAGGATGTTATGCTGTGTTCTATATTAGCTGCTAATTCTTTAGACATACTGGTAAATATAAAATATTTTATTTCAACCCAACAAAGGAGTAAGAGCTGAAAGAATGTCTCAGCACTACTACATGGCCAGTTTACATGTAGATCACTTTATTGATTATTAATAGGTACTCCAGAAGCTAACTGCTTATGTCTACCTAAGGTGGCTTAGGTGCAATGCTGAGACGGTTTCCTTTATATGTGGAAGTCCCGATCACATCACACACACAGTCAATATTCACTGACTTGCCCTACCATTGTTCACAATCTGCCTGCATTTGTTTTAACTAGAACTTTTTAGTCTAAGACTATCTTGACACCTTCCTTTAGCAGTTAGTTTCCTTAAAGAATAATTGGCTTGTCATTCATCTTACATTTTTATTAAATGTTTGCATGCATACAAGCTTTTTGTCAAATCTTTATCTGCTTTTGTCAGCTTCTTTCCAACTTTCCTCATACTCTCCTCCTTAGCTTCTAGTTAAGAAAAAAAAAAAATCAGTCCTCTGGTTTATTATCAATCAGTGGGAGACGACTGACTCCTAGAAGACAAAAGTTGCTGTTTCCAATGCAATTCTCTTTAATGAAGCCTAAGGCAATCTGGTCAAGTAGGCAAGAAGTAACTAGAGTTATCTTCAAATGCAATCAAAGTTCTTCCATCTGAGTTATAAGAGAGTACAAGATATTCCTCACTTTTTGAAACTTTTGCCTTTTTTGAAACTGTAGATCTGAGTGCTCCCCTTTCCCTCGACCCACACCCCAACCGCAAACAGTAGCTCCCAAAGTGAATTTGAGAAATTCCCCCCTCCCCTACCAAAACAGGGGTCTGAAACTACATCTAGAGCCTCTAAAGAGTCGTGCAGAGAAAATTAAAATGTGTCTATGCGTATGATTTGCAATATTGTGTTTCTCTGGTAGTACAGACATTCAACAAGAGACAACTTCCTAAGACGCTATTTATTAACAACAGCAGCCCTCAGTTGTATTATTCTTATGCTAAACCTGAAAATAGGAATTTAAATCTTAATGTCCATCTAAGCTCATCCTAACTTAAGGGTACAGAACCATTTCAGTGTTGCCATACTGTCCCAAGTGCACAGGCAAAATAGGATTCTTAAAAGAAGATTGTCTATAAATCAGTACAGGCAGTCCCCGAGTTACGTGGATCCGACTTACGTCGGATCCCTACATACAAACGGGGATTTTCTCCCCACGGAGGACGGGGGCGGCGGGACCACCCAGACGTGTGGTGGTCCCGCAGCCTGCGTCATCCATGGAGAGAAAAGCCGCTTCGTGTCTCCCTGGTCTGCTGGGGGGGCCCCACCAGCAGACCAGGGGGACACAGAGCAAAGCCGCGGAGGATGCAGCGGCGGGACTGGTGCGTCTCATCCCGCCTCCCGCATCTGCCTGGTCTGCTGGGGGAGAGGGGCGCACTAGCTAGCCCGCCCAGCAGACTAGGCTTTTCTCGCCGATGCCTGGGGTAGAGCAGCTGGGGCGCTGCCGGGTTGGTCCCGCAGCACCGCTCCTGGACCAACCGGGCAGCACCCCAGCTGCTCTGCCCCAGGCGCCCCCAAGTCAGCCACTGCTGAAACTGACCAGAGGCTGACTACAGGAAGCCCGAGACAGAGCAGCTCTGCCTCGGGCTTCCTGTAGTCAGCTGCTGGTCAGTTTCAACAGCGGCTGAATCTGGACGCCAGTTCCGACTTACATACAGATTCAACTTAAGAACAAACCTACAGTCCCTATCTTGTACATAACCTGGGGGCTGCCTGTATTTCTAAAGTTGTGAGATGAAAAGATTGTTCACTCTTCAGCGTGGGAACAAAGACAGAATAGTATAAATTATAGAGAGCGTCTAGCCCAGTGGAGTCCTAACCAGGAACTCTAGGCCCCATCACACTATATAATAAGCTACTGAGCTTTTAGGAGAGATGTGCCACCAAAAGAAGGATTTCTTTATTAGTGCCCAATGTATCATATGAATAACTGATACAGTAATTATGCATCTATAAAGCAGTTAGTTTCTTACAAAACTTAAAATAGTAAGCATCTCAGCTGTTACCAACCAAAATAATAATACACAGTTATAATCAACTGTGGACTCTACTATGCAAGTTTCCTGGTATTCTCTTAAGCTACTGGGAAAATTCACAAAGAAATATGTTACTCAGCTTAAGTCAAATTGAAAAGGTAAGTGAAAACTGTTTTAAGTGAAGATTGGCTCTGAAAGCTCTTTTCTAATTAAGCTTCAGACAGGAATCAGCACAAAAAAGTTTTAATTCCTGGAAAACCATCATCAAAGGTGGTCAGATTTCAGATCCTACAAATGCTTTTAATTAAACATTTAATAAAGGAAATGCTGATGAACTGTAGAACATCGTTTCTTTTAATAATCTAGTAATGTTAATCACAATCACAAAAAAGGTGGGAGGTGGAAGAAAGTCCTTTTTCAGCACAGGGGACTGAACAAGTACACCCAGACCATCCCTGTACCGTTTTTGTACAACCCATTCTGAAAAACCTCTCATGACTGAGACCCACAGACCAACATTGTGCTCCTGTGCTTGGAAACTTAGTTCCCCTCACTTGGAAACTTATTCAGTTCTTAACTATTCTTGTAATTTATAAAATATTTTCTTCTAATATCCAACCTAAATTCTGCTTGCACCAGATTAAGCCTGTTACTTCTGTCCTATCTTCAAGCAGACATGGAGAACTGATCAACCTCCTTTTTAATAATATTGCCCATAATGTATTTGATTATCATCAAATCTCATTCAACCTCCTTAATCTTATTTCCAACACCAAACATGCTCATCTTTTAAAGTTTACTCATAGGTCAGATTTTCTAAGCCTTTCATCACATTTGTTGCTCTCCTCTGGACTCTCTTCAGTTTGTCCACACCCTTCCAGAGTGGTTCTGAGAAATTAACACAACCGAGTAGAGCTGGACTAGTATCTCCCAGGCCATGCATACAGAAACTCTTGTTATTACACCCTACAATATCAACCTTTTTTACAACTGCATCGCACTGTGGGCTCACTCGACTTATGATCCACTATAACCCCAGATCCTTTTTAGCAGTACTGATCAAGGTTCCTGCTGCTTAATAAGCCCTGTTTAGGGGCTCAGGGCTGCCGTGCATGGAGCTGCCATGGCCTGGAGAGAGGGGCACTCCCCAAAAGCAGGGCCAGAATAAGCAAGGGGATTTAGGATCTGCAGCCCAGGGCCTGGGTCTGAAGCCCATCATCTTTTGGGCCAGCCCTTCGGGGGGGGGGGGGGGAGGAGTGGGAGAAACGATAGCAAGGAGTGGCTATGTGTGCTGCCTTTCCTTTCTGCCCCACCTGGAGCTGCATCATCGCAAGCACTGAGAACCTCTGTCCCCACGCTCCCATTGGCCAGCAATTGTGGCTAATGGAAGTTGGGAGGGAAGGGGGGGGGGGGGGGGAAGAGAGATACAGGACACAGCATGGAGTCACAGGGTTCCCCCGCCCCCACACACACCCTCCCCCATGCTCCTCCCAATGGGAGTTGCCCCAGGTAGTGTGCCCTGCATGCTAATCTTCCACAGTTAATTACTACTCTACCACCTTATCTGCTTCCTAGACACCATACCCCAACCGTCCTCCTGCACTCTCCCCCGAAGCCCACTGCCTCTCCCAGCTTTCATGGGCTAGGAACCAGCAGCCCTGCAGGGCTGGAATAGCCCCTGCCTGCAGCGCAGGGGCCACTCCAACCCAGGGGGGTGGAAGGGTCTGCCCATATGCCCCCATTTAATCAGTAAACTAGTAAAGTATAATGTTTAACCCGTTAAACAGAATTTTACATCCCTAATTAATCTGTTCTTTTTCTGTTTTGGCTTGTGTTGCCTCCTTGTTAATATTTTAAGATTCCAGTTATCACTTACTCTTTTCATGAACACTGAAGCAAAATACCCATTAATACCTCTGCTTTCTCAAGGTTATCAGTTCTCTCCCACCTTGCTAACTATGAAATAAATGGGCTCCTCTCTTTTCCCTAAACATTTTTAAAGAACTTACTGCCCTTTATACTCCTTGGTAGGAGCAACTCATTTTGTGCCTTCGCCTTTCTGATTTTGTCCCTATACATTTATGCTAGTCTTTTGTACTCAATTCATCCATCTTGTCTTTTCTTCTTCTTTTTTTTTTTTTTTTGGTAGATTTCCTTTTTGGTTTTCAGATCATTGTAAGAATTTCTGAGTGAGCCACACTTACTTCCAACTATTCTTCCTATCTTTCCTTTGCACCAGGATAGTTGATAACTGTGCCTTTTATGTTGTTTTCTTAAGAAACTGACAGCTCCTTTTCTGAAATCCTTCAACACTTAGGATCCCATCTACAGCTAAAAGTTCAGGTCAACCTAAATACATTGATCAGTTCTGTGGGGGAAAAATTGCACCCAATGTAGTTAGACTGACCTAATCCCCACAGAAGACCTCTTAATCAACGGAAGAATTCTTCTGTTGCTTTAACACCTAGAGTAGACCATGCCACAGAAGTGAATTCACTGCAATGATGGAAAAAAACCTTCCATCACTCTACTATGTACCCACACTACAACCACATAGCTGCAGTTGTGTTGCTATAGTGTACTCACACCCTTTGATTTTATTCCCATAGGATCTAATCCATCAGTTCTTAGTGTTGCAGTCTGTTCTTCGTGTCTATACTCCTTATTTATGAAATATCTGGAAGAGGACATTTTTGTTTCCCAGTGGAATCTATAAGGTGGAAAATACTTGGTCCAGTGGCAGATTGTAAGACACAAAACAATTTAAAACATGTGTTTAATTTTTCTACAATAGTGGGGACTTTCAGTGCATGCACACATTTTTTAAACTCAATTTTCATTTTAACTAAGGCTACGTCTAGACTACATGCCTCTGTTGTCAGAGGCATGTAGATGAGGCTACCAGGCATAGGAAAATGAAGCGGCGATTTAAATAATCGCCGCTTCATTTAAATTTACATGGCTGCCACGCTGAGCCGATCAGCTGTTTGTCGGCTCAGCACGGTAGTCTGGACGCACGGGTGTCGACATCAAAGGCATTTGTCGACCACCCAGGTAAACCTCATCCCACTAGCTGCCCCTCCCCCCCCCCCCAGCAGACCAGGGAGACCCGGAGCAAAGCCGCGGAGGCGGTGGGGTCCCGCGCCTCCAAGGCTTTGCTCCCGAGCAAAGCCGCAGAGGCGAGGGACTCCGCCGCTTCCAAGGCTTTGCTCCGGGTCTCCCTGGTCTGCTCGGGGTGTCCCTGGTCTGCTGGGGGGTGGGGGGGCGGAGAAGCAGCTTTTCTCGCCCCGGAGGATGCGGTGGCGGGACCACTGCACGTCTGGGTGGTCCCGCCGCCCATGAGTTCCGGGGCGAGAAAAGCCCCGTTCGTAAGTGCGGATCCGACATAAGTCGGATCCGCATAACTCGGGGACTGCCTGTACTGCTATCATGATATGCCCAGCACAAATGGGAAAGGTTTCAGGGTGTTTCTGGAGCAAGCATGTGGCAAGTGCAGCCTCACTACTGAGTCCATGTCCTAGAGGAGGGAAGGGAGGCTTCAGGAGGATTCTCCACCTCCATGCAGGCAGTGGTCTGTGCTCTCTATTGCTATGCTGTAGCCTACACTCCCAGTGCCCTTCTAATCCAGGGCACCTGGGACTCTGCCATGCAGCTTTTCAAAAGGTTTGCAAACCTCATCCGAATTTCTGGTTTATCACTGTGCCAATGCAGAGGAATGTGCATCTCTGTGAAGAGTCAGAATACTATGTAAAATCATGCAAAGGACAAATTTGTTAAACATGAATGAATTGTTTAAATTTACACTTCAGACATCCATTGTCAGAAGTCTAAGAAATATTCGTCCATTAGCCTAGAATTGCAATAGGAGACAAAGCACGCACAGGTGACACATGGACAGTAACTGTTCAACTTACGTGTTGCTCCGAGTGTCCCTGGTCTGCTCGGGGTGTCCCTGGTCTGCTGGGAGGGGTCCCCAGCAGACCAGGGACACCCCGAGCAAAGCCGCTATATTTTATATCGAAAATATAGACATGGAATTGATACATCACAGAAGTTAGTGTCAGCTTTTTCTTCCTGAGAGAGCCACTAGCACAGGGGAAATGGGGCAAGGTAACTACCTGGACCAGCCCATTGTCATTTCTTTACCACTGGAGCAAAGGAAGAATATTTTATATAGGAGATTGCCAGATTTTCCACCCTTCAAACTGCTGTTATTGGCAGCATATTCTTCCGAGTACCCGGTTTCTCTCCAAATGCTTAAAAACAAAAACAAAAAAACCTTGTCTGCTGAACCCACTACATAACTGCTCCACACAACTGAACTTAACTTTCCAGTGCTTGGAAAGTGCTCAATAATGACTTTATTGAATTGTAATTTAAAATGAAGTACTCAGTTGTGTTAATATGCCCAGTAAGGAATCTGTCAAAGTTTTTAATTTTTGTTGTTGGTGGTATTTAGAGACATACTTGCTGACAGATATTTTGAAATATAATACTAAAGTAACTGAAACTGGAATGGTTCATATTCTTTTGACAAATAGGGGGCTGCTCACTACGCTCACCAGCCCCCTTCTCTCTGAGGCATAGTTATCTGGCTGGGGGGAGGAGGCAGGAGCACGGTGCAGCTTGGTATGGGGAGGGGTGTGTCAGGTTTAGATGGCAGAAGAGGCACAAGGTGGTCTGGGGTGGGGTGAGGAGGCGCAGGGAGGAGTCAGATGGTGGAGGGGTCCCAGTGCAGCCTAGCAGAGGTAGCAGCATGAAGATATGGATGACATGATCATGTCATTTGGTCATTCCACAAGAAAAAAAAATTAGATCTCTATCAATCGAGAGACAGAGAGAAAAGTAAAAAACTTAAAAAATATTTTCAGATTTTTTAGCGTTTTGGCACAAAATTCCACAGGAGTAAACAGCAACTAGGAGACAAAATTCAGGTACTCAATTTACATACATAGACTCCAATACTAAGAGAATAGTGAACTGTATGATCTAATTTGAACGTGAGGTTCTTTAACAGAACAGAGTATTCTGCCTTCTGCTAACTGGCTCTTCCATGCCTGTGTTCTAGTGGGAGGTAAGCATTTCAGAGAAGATCCAAGAATACAAGCTCAGATGCCAGGATGTATTGACCAACACTGAAGAGCAAAAAACCCCCACAAGAAAAATCCAGTATTTGCAGTACATTTGAAAAAAGGATCTCTTTTGGTCTTCAGAAAGTGGTTAAAGTTAATTTAGAAATATGCTTTTAGTCACTTGTTCATAATCTTTAATATATGGACACTGCTATGGAAAAGTTTTATCTGTGCTCCATCTATGGCTGTGAAGCAACAGAAAAACCTTTTCACTTACATTAACATACAGTTCAGACATTATGCATCAGATTGCTTGAATTCAGTTAAAATTGTAGCAAAGATACCAGATTGTCAAAGATAATTCCAAAAGACAGAAAGTTAGTGATCGGGGGTGAAACTTATCCTATTTAGTCCTGGATTCATACAGCGGAGACAAGGAACCAATCAATGTATTTCAAAAGAAGTGATTTATATCAGTGGTTCCCAAACTTTGCACCATGGATTGGCAAACCCATTCACAAACTTTGAATATTTGCATATTCATTATGCAAATAAATATGCAAACAAGCAAATAAAATGTTGTCATCCTCCTAGCCCCATCCCAGCTCCTTCCTTGCTTCCCAGTGCCTAATACCCTTTGACACTCCCTTACCTCAATAGTCTTGCCACTTGACCCCACCACATCCTCACCCAACACCTCTTTGGCCCCACCCCCACACTCCCTCAAGTGAGGCTGCCCCCTTCAGGGGGCGTGACCATGCCAGTCAGGGCGAGTAGTCCTCCTTTTCATGCCCCCTTCCCTCCCCAAGCGCGTCTTGCACCTCCATGGTGGGGGGAGTGCACAGCCCCAATTGGCCACCATTACTAAGGGGGGAAGGGGAAGGTGGTGCCTCCTGCTTCACCTGCTCCTGCCATCCCCTCCGCCCTAGCACTGCCGCTGGCAAAAGCGGCCACGCAAGCAGGGGGAGTGGCTTTTGGTGACACGTGTGCTCCTTCCTCCTTTGCACCTTTTCCCTCCCCAAGCATGTCTCCCCAAGTGCAGAGGAGGGAGAGGCACCTCCTGCTCTGCTGCCTCTTGCCACCACCAGAGCTGCCAGAGCTTGGCTGGGCCGAACAGCCGGCTTGAGCTTTGACAGCTGCCATGGCCCGGAAGCCAGCAGTTTGTGGACTGGCACTGGTAACTGCTGATTTATACAATTGAAATTCTAGGTTAACAAGGTATGATTAGAAAGTAAAATATGATCCCCAATAATATCTGTTACTTCCCAGGCTTCATACAAAAGTTCAACTGCTTATGTTTGAAGGAATTCAGCTATCCTGAAAAAAAGGCAAAGAGTACCAACAGTCACTGACTCGTCTGAAAACTGAAGGTGAAAAAGAGCAGCTATAAATTATACTTGTATGTCATTATAAATATTGTGCTGGCTCTGCAACTACTGTACTAAGCACTGTACTCAAAGCCATAAGATTTCTGACATGATCACACACTAAAATGAAAGCTACCACCAAAAAAACAAACAAATCCAAAAACAAGCCAATAGCTTCAGCTCCTTTCAGAACAGGGAAGTGATTGCCCAAATTGTTGAGTGTCAGGGGTGGATATAGGGCAGGGCGAACGGGACGTTCGTCCCGGGCCCGGCGCTTCAGAAAGCCCCGCGCATGCGCATGGCGTCACTGCACATGCGCCATGGCAAAGGGGGGGCCCTGCGGAATTATGCTGCCCGAGGCCCCGCAAAACGGTCATCTGCCCCTGTTGAGCGTTTTATGTGCAAAATGTAATAAATACTTCAATGACCTCAAAATGGCTACAGAAAGGTCAAACCATTTGGTTTCTCAGCTTTGATTAACGAACTGTACACATTTAAGAAAGATTCCCCATATTTCATTCACTTTTCAGGCACACAGTGCAGTTTCCTTAAGGTCTTGACTACACAATTTTATTGTTACGAACTGTCAAATTATACCAATACAATCCAGTTTACAATGGTTACCTGCATCCAATTTTTTCACTAATTTAGCTTTCATTGCTAAGCTAATATGGTTAAAGTGAATTAAAAAAAATTGACTCTAAACTTAATACAATGTGTTAATTAGATCTGCCTTAATACTCAGTCCCCCCCCACCCGACTGTCTCTCCCAGTAAAACATGCAGAATAAATATTTCTGAAAGTTATTCAGATTAACATGAAATAGTTTCATGCTCAAGTCCCTTAATACAGGATTTAACAGTTATTCCACAAGTGTTTACCAGGAAGCTAAAAACGACAAGCTATACATGTCACAGGCAAATTTAGTTTGCCCAGGCCTCTCAACGCACCCAATCAGGGTTCAGGAAGAGTACCCTGGTAAAAATCCAGAAATCCTAATATCTTCCCATCAATTTAAGTAATAGTTTCTAAATTTCTCCCAAAGTTTCCACCCTGTATCTTTATGGTCTCTTTAAGGGTTTGATCTGGCTTGGTGTTTTTGTTTTTTTTTTTTTTTTAATACACATCTCTGGCCTGCACGTTTACTCCTTCGGCTAAAATGAAAAGTGTCAGACTCAACAATGTTCATATATATTTAAACTTCATTGTACTGAAACCCAACTTTAACAGGAGTAAAATGAAAAATTTGTTTCACGTTTAGATAAACTGAACATCTTTAATAATTTGATATCACTGACAACTCCACAACAGAAGTTAACATTTCCTCAGTTTTTGCCCAGTTGCCCATTTTATCTTTCTTCTTGTTCTTCTAAATCCTGACTACACAAAGCTGTACTTGCCATATTATGGGTACCATCTGACAGAGTGGAAAATTCAAGCAGCACAAACTGACTAAGTTTTCACGAAGGCTACGTCTAGACTACAAGCCTCTTTCGGAAGAGGCTTATCTTTCAAAAGAGCGTCTAGACTACAAGCAGATTTTTCAAAAAAGCAAGCCGCTTTTTCAAAAGAGTCTGGACGCTCTCTTTTGGAAAAAAAAGACATTATTTCTTGTAAAATGAGGTTTACCATGATCAAAAAAACTGCCATGTTCTTTCGATTTACTTTTGAAAGAACACAGCTGCAGTCTAGATGCAGGGGAAGGTTTTTCCCAAAGAGGCCACTTTTTTCAGAAAAACCCTATAGTCTAGACGCACCCTAACTAATGTAACTATTTACTTTGCTCATTTGAACCTTATCTGAAAGTTTCGGATGTAATTTAAAAACAAAACAAAAATCAGTGATGGCTTAACCCTGCTCCCACTTAAATGAGCTAAACAATGCTAAAGTTACCACTTCTTTATAATAGGTCTTAAAAAAAAAATGAAATCCCAAAGCAGGTAACACAAAAAGTCTTCAGAAGATGAGCACAAGGCTATTTGGATAGCAAGTCTTGGATAGGGCTACACTACAAAACAGAAGTGTGCTTATCAGTACTGACAAACAGATACGCACTAAAAATATTCATATAGCCAGGGTACTATGGACAGTGGATCTGGGCTAGCCACTGGAGTACCTATGCAGACAACGAGCGCCTGGGGGTTCTATTTAGAGCTGCTGCCCAAAACACATTAAACAGCAGTACCGGTATCGAGACGCGGGAAAAAAAATACTGGGCCTCAGTGCGGCTGCCAGGAGGGGAGTGGGGCAGGCTAGGAGGAGGTGGGGGGGGGGGGAAAATCGGCTGCCGGGAAGCAAGATTGGGGGCAGCAGGGCTGTCAGCGGAGATTGGGGGAGGAGGGCTGGCCAGGGGAGATCGGGAGGAGGAGGATGGGAGAACCAGCCGCCGGAAGCAAGGCTGGATGGGGGCAACGGGGCTAGCCAGGGGAGACTGGGAGGAGAAGCGGGGGAGAATCGGCTGGCTGGGAGAGGGTCAGGGGGAGCGGGGCTGGTTGGGGGAGATTGGGGGAGAGGGGAAGAGACCAGCTGGCAGAAGCAGGGCTGGCTGGGAGACCAGGGGAGGGGGGGGGGGAGATCGGGAGGAGGAGAAGCAGAGAACCAGCCACCAGAAGCAGGGCTGGCCAGGGGACATCGGGAGGAGAAGCGGGAGTGGGGAGCAAATCAGCCAGCGGAAAGCGGGACTGACCTGGACACATGCAGACCAGAGCACACAAGTGAGTCCAGCCCCGGGGATTCCATTTTGCCCCTCCTCCCCCTCAATACCCTGTTGCGAACTGCCTGGCTGATAGACACACTCATACATCTACCAGCCAGGCAGTTCGCAGCTAAGGACTGATACACCTAATAATAATAAAAAACTTACCTAATTAGAAAATACCAGACATTTTATATGTCTGGTATTTTCTCAATTTGTTTCTCAGACAGAACCCTCAAATATCGGATTGTCCGGTACAAAAACTGGACACCTGGCAACCTCACCGCTCCTTGCACCCTCCCCCACAGCCAGATATCCTACACCAAATCTGCTCCTGCTCCCGCCCCCTGGAGTGCCCATGCGGTGCTGGGTCCCCCAAGCCCTGGCCCAGACTGGGTGAAACAGAAAATTTATTCATTTTCAATTCTTTTGTATATGCATTTATATTTTTGGGCTGCAAAAAACAGTACTAAAAAAAAACCACATACAGGTTCCAACTAAAGTAAAAAGTTTGGGAAACCCTGGTCTAGCCAGCTTTCTATCCATCTTACAGTCCATTTATCCAATCCATATTCCCTTAATTTGCTGGCAAGAATATTGTGGATGACTGTATCAAAAACTTTGCTGAAGCTAGCACTGGGGGCTTTGGGAGGACCAGAAACAACTTATCTGAATAGTCATCATTTGCTTAATGAATATGCAAATGAATGTTACCAGTCCTCCAAAAGCTCATGAATGGATTTACCTGTCCCCGTGTCAAAAACTTTGGGAACCCCTACTCTAACCCATGACACTCCACTTCCCAAATTTATTTACAAGCTTCTTTTCTCCAACGCCAGCTTCATACATGTTTCACAACTCTGCCCTCAAACTTCTACTATTCATTCCCTCCTCTTTCCTTTAAATACTCCCGGTTATCTCCTGTTGCACACACTGTATTTGTCTCCCCAATATCCTGGGACCCACAGGGCTAAAAGTTGGGTGAGGTAGTGTAGCCAGACATGAACCCCATTTTGTTCCCCCCCCCCTCCCAGAGAGCAAGAGAAAGGCAGTCAGCCTTTGATGCCCTGGGAACGCAGGTGTGCTGCCTGTCCCTGACTCTACCATAAACAGAAGCCAGACAGTAAATGGGCTAGCTGACGACTGGGAGGCCTCCTGTCGCCCTGATGGCTAGTATCAGTAATTGACACGCCTGCACTGTCCCAGGAGAGGAATCTTCACCCATCACATACCAGAGGTGCCCATTGTCTGCATTTTCCCAGGTGTGAATTATGCTTTGCACCCTTCCTGGGAAACTTGGTGTCAAAGCCATTTTCCTAATTGGCCACCTGAGACCAGGAAGAAGCCTACGTGACCTGAGGGGTATAAAGAGGGGTTTAGTAGCCCACCCCATTTGAGCTCCAATCACCTACACCTGCTGGCAGGTATTGATTGTCTCCCGAGGTCCGTGGGACGCCCAACCTCGCCCTACTTCTTCCCGAGGGATTGAGAGAAAAGACTCTGGCCACGCCAAGTCTGGAACGCAGGAGTGAGAATTGTACCTGCAATGTGTTTCTTTATGTGTACACTTTAATTGTCACTCTGTTATAAGTTTAGTTACTTTATTATAGTTTCTTAAGTCAAACTGCTTCATTTCTATTGTAAACTGCCTTTGGTAAGGTGATTGAGCTATAAACTTTGGAAATAAGTGGGTGCCCTCATTTACTTATAAATATATATATATATATTGAACCAAGTTTCTTTTATTTTATTTTCTCTTTCTTTCTCCTATAAATAAGCCAGTGCGTGTCAAGCTTCTGACTCGAACCCGTGCTGCTGTACCTGAACCTAACACAAACAAAAGAACTTCAGCCGGTCAAAAGGGACAGGTATAGGAAGAGCTTGGGCGTTTTGGATCGTGTCACTCCCAGGTGACAGATCCGTTGGGGCATCTCTCAGTCTTTCCTAGACTACCCGCTGAGAAGGGATCCTGTATCCTAGCAGCTAAAATCTGAGGTGTAATAAGCTCTTCCTATAAACTCGGGGCTTCTGAGAGCCTGTTTGCTGCCCTCTGCGACGGGATCCCGGTCCTAGCAGTAAAGTCACAGACGTTAAACTTTTTTTCGGGGCGCCCTCCAGCCTCCCAGGCTGCCCACTGCGAAGAGACCTTGCGTCTCAGCAGTTGAAGACTTGGGTGTAACACACACACACACACACACACACACACTGCCCTGACCATCGGCTGACAGGTAGTAACAGAGATGTTACCTTGTCCCCTTCTACCTACCAAAGTACCAGCTTATACTTCAGCCTATGGCAGTGTTTCTTAAACTGCGTTCCACAGCACAAGGCAGTCAGAGGTGTGCCACAGAGAACAAGAGTTAAAAAGGGCCACCCTTAAAGGGGCAGGCAACTTTTCTTAACTTTCCCTGCCCTCCCCACTTTTTGGCGCTCAACAACAACAACAAAAATCCTTCGTGTTCCTCAAAAAAATTGTTTGGTGTTCCTCAGTCTTAAAAAGTTTAACAAACTCTGGCCTATGGTCTGAGTTTCCTCAGAGTCCTTACTTCAATGTCCATTATTTACAATAAATATCCTCCTAAATTTAGCAGTGTTTTTATATCTTCCTACATCTGAAAAGTTTCCTCCTATGTAGGTGAGCTGGACTGCTAAACTACGAGTAGGATCTTAGGGAGGTTTGAAAGAGGAAGCCAAAACTTTCCCAAAAACTGGTGTACATTTATAGCTCTGTATAAACAGACGTTTAGTCCACTAATACAGAGCTGCCTCTAAAGCCTGTGTTTCACAGGGTTGGGATTATGATAAATAATTAAACTATGAAGAAAGTTATACATTTAATCAGTTTACACACATCCATTGCTTCAATTTTAAAGATTCAACTAAGATGGAGTTATTGGTTTCCCCTTGTAAGGCAAGAAAAGCCTACTGTTAATGCTTTCTGACATGCTAACTGCATGCTAGCTGCTAATCAGTGATTTTGCAGAATAAAGGAACTTCAGAGGAGGAATTAGAGAATGAGTTAAGGGGCATTTGAAACTCTAGTTCGGGGTGGGGACCTGAGGCTTGGGGGCTGATGTGGCCCTTGGCTTGCCTGGATGTAGTCCATGAGACTCAGGGCTCCCCCCCCCATGCTAGCACTCCAGCCCCCCAAAACCCTTTTGGGGTTAGAAAACACAATCTACTAGCCTGTGCTCCCCTACGCTCTAGTGTGAGAGGGAATCTGCAGAGTGTCTTTCCCCTTCTCAGTAGGGGGGCCACGTCAGTGAGTGGTTGGTTCCCACCCCCCCACTCAGTGTGTAGCTCCTGACTGATCCTTCTGTGTTTCAGAGGACCATGACCCAAAAGAGATTCCTCACCCCTGCTCCAATTAAAGCCTTCATCACAGCAATTCCTGATACTCATCTTCGGCACAGGCTGTTTGCCAATCTACCTTATTCTCACGAGCCTTTAGTTGTAGGAAAAAAGCCAATTCAGAACTGAGTTCTGCTATGCTTGCTCATTTTTATGGAAAGAATGCTCTCAGCTTGTATCTGGTACTGGAAGGGCTATTATACAATATATAATAATTTTATAAACGCCTACATTTGCAGTCCAGAAAGATGACCAGTGTGAGTCTCACCTAACCTAGGAGAACCATGATCTGAAATACACCACTACTGGTTGGACCTCTCTGTTCTGGTACCCTAGGGACCTGACTAGTCCCAAATGAGGGAATTTGCTGGAACAGGGGATGTCCCCTCCCATCAGCCTCGCAGGATACTGCCCCTCTCTCTGGCTGGGCTCTGCTCTAGCCCCGCTGCCACTGGGCTCAAGCCCTGCTGCTACAGGGCTTGGGGTCGGCATGCTACCAACAGCCAGATGGGCTCTCCAGTAACGGAGGTCCCCAGCCATCATGCCCCCAATTCTACTGTGCCCCACCAGGGCTCCCCTGGAACAGGGCTCCACGGTTGCCCCATTGCTGCCACACAAGGATGCCCTGCTTGGGGTGGGGCTCACCTACCTGGTGATGGGGCCCCCTGCCGCTGGGCTCTTTGACTGGCTCACAATCCCAGCTACCAGGGCTCTCAGGTCCAGCAACAACTGGAATCCAATCAGAGAGTCCCAGATTTAAGAGGTTCCTGGCTCGTGGACCCCCAGGCAGCCACAAAATCCCTGGTTGAGAACCACTCGTTTAAAAATTACTTTGCCTGTGTTGGGGGTTCTTTAGTACAGCCCAAAAGGTTAAAAAGAGAGAGTTAGGAATGGGGTATGGCTGATATTACAGTAGATACGAAGTTAGCTTTGTAAGTCTTTCAAACAGTGGCAAAGGAATCAAAGAGCAGATTTGCAGCTCACTTTGCATGACCTGGATAGTCTATCCAAGTTTTCCTATAGAACCCATCACCATAACATTCATGCATCTCATACAAATGAACTTTATCCACAGAGACTGAGAAAGTATTATTCCCATTTTACAAGTACAGAATGAAGACAAATGTTAAGATACTTCCTCAAAGTCACAAGTAGCATGTGGTAGAGACTGAAATTTAACATGGACCACCCTAGTGCAAGCTCATCAGTGCTGAGGACCCAAGGAGGATGCACCAACAAGAGTAGAAAGACCCTGTAGCACACATTGCTAGGGTTTCCAGATAGTTTAACCAAAAATACACAACACCCCCCCACCCTCCAAAAAAAAAAAACACTGGGGGAAAAAAGTGTGTGTGGGGGAGGGGGGGGCGGGAGATGAGACCAAAGTTCAAGTTGTTCAGCAAAAAAAGACCCTGACAGCGATTAAGGGGGAGAAACAAACACACACACACAAATAAAAAACAAACAACAACACAGCATGGCCCTTTTAAGAAGAGGCTTTTTTTCTGGTGGCAGTCTTGTTTTTCTGCTCAAGCCACAAGAGAGCTCCCCTGCGGAACCACGTAAGCAGGAGGAGTGGGGGGGGGGGGGGTCTGGTGGGGAGTTCGGGGGCTGAGCCCGGTTTCTGAGTGTGCTATAGGGTTGCCAGTTGTCCAGTATCTTTGCCTCCTGGCAAGGGAGGGAAAAAAAAAAATCAGAAAATACCAGACATTTTAGGTGTCCCGTATTTTCTGAATTTTTAAAATCAGACAGGAGGCGAAAATACCAGACTGTCCAGGTCAATACTGGACACCTGGCAACCCTACACGTAGCAGAGAAAACTTTAAAATATTTGATATTCTGCCTTTAAAACTTCAGAAGTCAACATGAAAACCCTCACACAAAGTTTCGCGTTCTGTACGGTAATGTGAAGGCCTAATTTTGGTCCATTTTCATGGTGAAGTCCCAAGCTTTGAAAATGTGGAATAATATTGTAGTCTCATTTGGATTACACAAGAATTTTCTTCTCTCCCTGCAGATATGCATAATTCAAAAGTAATTTTAGAACTCTCTTATGACCTGTGTTATGAAGTCAGACTAAAACCACCACAATAGTTCCTTTCGGTCATGGAATTTATAAAAAGGTTGTCTTTAGTTTTAAGCTATCTTATCAGTCAAATATCTACACTAGGGATGTTAAATTTAGATTAGTCAATAAGGGGGCCTCTGCCTTTGAAGTGCAGAAACAACCCCCGGGCTGTTGCTACACTTTGAAAGCGAAACCATGGCGGGGAGCACAGGGCCAGCAGGGCAGTCCTCCACTGGCCCCGTGCTCCCCACCGCACTTCAAAGCAGCAGCACCCTGTGGAGCCTGGGATCAGCTGGGGACTCCCCCGCTCACCCTGGGCTCCATGTGGCACTGCTGCTTTAAAACAGTACGTGTAGTCCAGAGCCAGCTCCACGTGGTGTTTCAAAGCTGCAGTGCCACATGGAGCCTGAGGTGAGCGGGGGGTCTCCAGCTGATCCTGGGCTCCATGCAGTGCCACTGCTTTGAAACACCACCTCCTCTCTGTCCCCTCACCAACTCAAAAGGAGACAGCAAGGGGGGGAAGATGACTAGTCGACTACTGTGTTGACTACTCGACTAGTCGTTCACATCCCTGGTATACATCTAAAAGGAAGAGAGGCACACTGCCAATAAAAGTCTGGATTATAACTATTACGGCAGGAAGAGGACCAGGGTGATGAAAAACTGCAGCTCCCCATAGGCTTTTAAACAGACCTACAGACATTCTGTACCTCAGATTTGGCTCATAACTAATAGTCATTGTTAACCTAAAAAAAGTTATATAGTGGGGCATTTATTAGAAGCTAGACAGACTGGATTTTGACAATTAGAGGCAAGAACATACCCATAAGTCAATGCATTCGCCAGAGAACAATTAGCTTAAAATTCATTAGCTTAGGTCTAGAGGAACTATTTAGCAGAATGCATCAAACACCAATATAAAAACATCTGTTTAAGATCCCTTCCCCACCCCGTCACATGAGTTTCAGAAATAAGACACTTCATCCTTCCAATACAATTTAATAAACAGATAAAGTATTTATGAGCTTACTTGCTAGTTTAGCCTGTAATCCTGAAGGTCCAGGTTTTGATGCCTCTGACTTTGAAGAGCCTGGTAGAGACAGTTTTGTTTTAGGCAGGCTAACTTTTGGGCTGAAGCGAGCAGCCCAGTCAAACTTCGAAGAGCCACCTGTTTTACTCTGTTCTTTATCTCTGCTACTCCTTCTGGGACTAGGACTAGATGCAGAACGAGAACGCCTTGCCTTGCTCTGGTCTTTTCCTTGTTTAACTCTGGCACCCTGAGGAACAGTGGAAGAAGCAGAAGCAACAGCAGAAGAGGAGGAGGATGTAGAAGCTGAAGAAGAAGAATCAGTGATGTTGCTACACCCAGCTTTGGCTGAGGTCGCTGATTTTGAAGCCAGTTTGCTGGGTTTTGCAGACCTCTCTTCAACACCAGTTGAATCAACTGCTGTACCACTCTTTATACAAGATGAACTCTCTGTCCTTTTCCTTTTCTGACTTCGGGAGCTACCGGTAGCTCCACCCTTTCTGGTATGAGCCTTGCTCGTTGATGGCAATTGTGCAGATTTCAACTGCTGTTCTTGGTCTAAGTGTCTTTTCTTAGATTTAGTATGTGGCTTGTTTGTTTCTGAAAAAGTTTCAGTATATTGAAGTGCTTTGGGTTTTTTAGCAGAGCTAGGGGAATTGGTCCTGTTATAATCTGGGCTAGCACTGCGTTTTACTCCTCGAGAATGGTCTTTCTTAGGCACCTGCCCCGTTCTTTGCTTTTCTGAAGTACTGACTCGGTCTGGGTCTTCTTGTGGTATTATAATTGCAGATGAACTACAGCCTCTGCAGAAGTAAGCAGAAATAGAGTTAATATAATACTAAAATAAGAAACTTTACATTACTACAATAAAGGAGACCAAATTTACACCAATTGTTGGCTCTCAAAAAATGTCAATTTCTTTATCACAGTCCATTATTAGGTTTACATTAAACAAAAAAATGTGCTTAGATGAAAAATGGTACAAACTGAAAAAAAGCTGCAAAAATAAAAGCATGGAAACACTGTTGCATGGGGCTTTTTAGGGGAGTTATGAGATTGTCAACACAAAAGTTACCATTTGGAATTTAATACCTCATTTTACATATGACAAACAATATACCTCAAACCACTATGAAACTAATATATAAAAATTTCTTAGAAATAAGTTCCACAAGAAAGCAAGGAGCATTCAGTAATGCATAACCAGACGACTGGTTTTCATAAGAAAAGATTCTTTATGAAAATTTGTCATTTGTACATGAAGTGATTGTAGTTTACCTTCCTTATTTCACTACAGTCACATGAAATTGTTCAAAATGGTTCTCTCTGACAGGACTGAAATCTGCCCTATTTAATTTAAGGGGCAGAAAGATGAAAATAGTGAGCACAACACACATCACAAGGTTCTGATTACTAAAGCCGTCAGATTTTATATTTGGTTTAATATTGTACAGTTCAGAACTGTTCGGTAAATTTGCATCTTACCAACAAGGTAAGAAAGTTTCAATTTATAATCCAGAGCTAGTTATGCAGAATTTGTCCTCCCCATCACTGATGAAATGATGCTTCAATCTGAGACTTAAGTATAATGCAATGCATGAACATTTCAGATGCTGACATCTGTTGAGCACTACATCTAAAATTAGTAAAAACAACTAGATGTCAGACATTTTTAGAGAAATCTGTTATGATTAGAGTAATATATACATTCTTGAAGTGCACATTACACTTGTTAACATGAATATTAAGCACAGTTTACCTTTTAGAAAAGTGTCCCCTGGACTGCTCAGAAGTAGTATTAGATTGCACTTTGGGTGCCTTTGAAATAGATTTTTTACTCTCAGGAGGGCTATGTGCCTTATGTTTTGCCTGCCCTAAATGTGACCTGTCAGCAGAAAGTCAAAACAGAAAGCTGTCAGGAATCTGAGATCTAAATATAAGCCTGTAAGTGGAAAGTAGGTTTTTTTTTTTACTGGATACAAAAATATATTAGTATGAGTACAGCTTCATATCCTTCACATCAAGCTTTCATTATACAATACTGAAGAATAAGTTTTAGTATCATGTAACATTTTGTGAAATGAAATGCAGTTGGTAGTGTTTTGTAACCAAATTATTTTTGGGCATCTTGAGTAAGTCAGACATTCAAATAAAAAGTTTCAAGCATGACATTATCTGCAGTTATTCTGCTATGCAAGCCCATTCAATTTCCTATCATCAACTTGATGTCTTGATTTAAATACTAATCAGATAAACTTACAAAATTATGACAGTTTAAAAGAAATCAGGAAGAATACTTGAAAACGTGACCCTGGAATATTTCCATGCATTACAGCTTATTCAATAAAAGGTGTTTACAAGTTTGCTCCTTTGCTGTTCAATTTCACAAACCCACCAGTTAGGGTTCTCCCAGGCACGCACAGGTCATCTACCTCCTCCAAGAGTCAACTGATGGGAGAGTTCTGCAGCTTTTACAAGTTATCCATGGGGTTACACACTATTAAGTTTTATTTCAGCTGCTGCATTTTGCTTGTTAACAACATATGCCTCTGGTGTTGCTACACTGACTTTATAAGAATAGACCCCATTAGGCAGAAAATATAAGAAGGAGGACCAGGCTTTAGGCAAGAGCACCAATATTTCTGTGACTTCAGGCTGTAGTCTGCTTCTTCCAGTAAAATAGAAGATATTTGAGAGAAATAACTAGTTACCCAAGAATCAGATTTTTTTTTAAGCACATTAACTAACCTGAGCATTTGCAAATATACCGAAGTGGGGAAGATTAAGAACTAAATTTCTCAAGACCAGAGGTGCTAAAATCTCTGAAGTTTATTTAGAGATACCAGAGGCGAGGGGGAGGAAAGCAGAGGAGTTGTGCATTGACAAAGTAGTTTATGTCCCAGCCGGTTAATAAAGCCTATTTTGACAGCTTGTTTCCAAAACCCTATTAATATTCTACAAAAAAGTGCTCTTACAAAAACCAGCAGCCATAATAATGAACCCAGCAGCCATAATAATGAAAGAACAGCTATGAAACAGCTTTCAACTCAAGTGATTATTACCCATGGACAGAACTCACCATTTCAACCAGTACATTACAAAAATCTAGTATAGTAAAACTCCAGTGGTCCGGCATCCAATGGTCTGGCACTCCTGATGGTCCAGCACCATCTGGAACCCCGAAGTGCTCCGGGCAGCCCAACAATTGGAGCTGCTCTGCCCCTGGCTTCCCCGAGTCAGCCGCTGGTCAGTTTCAGCAGCGGCTGACTTGGGGATGCCTGGGACAGAGCAGCTGGGGTCCTCCCGGGTTGGTCCCGCAGCGCCGAGGGGCGCATTCCTTCCACTCCACTCCAGACCACTCACAGCCCCCCCTTCCGATAGTCCGGCATATCTGATAATCTGGCACCCCCTGGGTCCTAGAGGTGCCGGATTATCGGAAGTTTACTGTACTTTTCACTTTTAAACCTGTGTAACTGTCTCCTATTCAAACTTGTATGGGGTTTTTGTAGTTTGACTAGAAGAAAAAAGTTTAGACTTAATTTTTGTTTGCTTCTCCTGAGGGATATTAAAAAGGAGTCCAAGTAACAGAATAAGCCCTTACAGTTGCTGGTGTAGAGAGGCCTTCTATTGCAGGTGGTCTTTTCATAATATCCTTTAAAGCTTCATTCAGTTTGACAGCACCATCTCTGGATGTGCAGTATTTTTAATTCACGGAAGCCATACCACTCAAGGGGTCACAACTTGCAACTCTCTCACCCATGTTACATTTTTCCCCTCTTAGGTTCAGTTAGTATTGAATAGTTAATTTGAGATTATAACAGTCCAATCTTAATGAACTGATTCTTCCTAGCGTGCACCTTAAGCCTCTACAAAGACAAAGTCTCAGTTGAATTCAAACCAGTACACACAATCAATAGTCCAAAATGGCAACTGAAGAGTCTGCAAATAGGATTTAATTAAAACAGGAAAGCAAACAATTCCCAAGACTTATCCCATAAGTCAAAGTTGTGTCAGACTTTTCCCTATAGATGTTAAACACACTCACTGAGACACCAAGTTCTAAACAGAAAGAAAAACTGATATTGTCCCCTTCAAATACCTGATGCTCTCATGCTCTGTAAGGACAGTCAATGTCAACAATCATTCCCTGCACTGAAACCTTGCATTGTTAAATAAATGTTTATACAAAGCACCTCCACACAGAATTTAAGGCAACTTTAGGAAACTGAACATGAAGGTCCACACGGTTCCATCCTCAATTAATGGAAATTTTTAAAGTGCAAAAATAATTAGAAATATATAATTTAAAATAAAGCACAAACTGAGCACTGTATGCTTTGTATTGTCATAACTGAAAACAATGTATTTGAAATCATAAAAAATATCCAAATATATTCAAATAAATAGTATTCTGTTGTACAGCATAATTAAAAAAAAAAATCGACAGCCATATATAAGTTTCTCCATTAAATTCTCTTTTTGGTTAGTGACATTTTTGACTCTTCAAGCGCTTAAATAACTATATCTAGTGACTTTTCAGGGTTTGTCTGGTGGCATCCTGATATTTTGAGTTGACAACATGAGGGTTGCACAACAATTGTTTTCTTACACGTTCAGTTTAAGCTAGTAAGCCCTTTACAACAAGGAATCAAACAGTGTATTGTACTGTTTGCAAAGTTGTTTGAAGATGTATAGCATTAAATCAAAATTAAGCCATCACAAAAAAAGGATTTTCCAGAAAATAGGAAAAACCTCAGGAAGCCCAAAGTATTGCTATGCAATCTTAAGATATCCTGAAAAAGAACTCAGTTGTTCTTCTATAGCTGTAATTTCAATGTTAAGGGAGAAAAAGTCATCGTGCTTTTTTGAAAAGTTAAGGTACTATACACAATCTATATAGAGACATGAAGAAAAACCTCATATGGAAGGCTGCAGATAGCTACGTCAAGATGCCAAGTTCACTCCGTTTGTTGAAGTAACTGAGCTGATAGCACTTACCTTTTTGAAGGCTGAGGATACTTCATTCTCTTCCTTCCCTCTATAGCGTCAACATGTAGAATGATATGGAAACTCCCAGATGAACCAGAATGCTGTATTGTGGCTTTACTAAAGCTTATTTACCTTAATAATTTGACCATGGTAAGTGGTCAAATTCAAGCCCTCTCCCCCTCCAAATAATTAAGATATCAAAGTATGCCAGTACTGGTATAGCAAATCATACAGTTTTTCATATAAGATACCTCAGTAGCTATATACATATCCGTTTATTGTATACAGATAGCCAACTGCAAGCTACTAAACTACTTACCTTTAATCGGGTTTCTCCAAGACCAATTAATTCTCACTACGTCTCTATTGACAGATGAGCACCAAAACACAAGAGTCTCTTGGATAATGACACTTAAAATTTGGATATGAAGTAAATGTGAAAACAAGTTAGTAACCAGTATCACAAAAGGGGATAAACCCAAGAGGACAACTTGGAGAAAGCATGGCATTGGGAAAAAAGCAACCCTCCTCAGAATTCTGTATATCTGACAGTAGGAAACTCAAGTAATATCTAGCTTCAAGACAAGTGAGCAAGATTAGATCAGAACACACACAAAAAAGCCTCAACTGGGGTAATATAACTTAAGATCCACATTTCTTGTGGAAGCTACAGAGAAAGTCTGGACAGAGAAAATTAAAAAAATATATTTATCTATTCTAGTGATCCCTTTTGCCTCTTCCTTCCCTTCCTACAATGAATTGTTGACCATAGTGGGTCAATTCCTTAAGAACCTTGGCAAATCTAGACCATTTTCTTCAGCATCTGAACTGTCTAGCAAGGCTGCCATTTTATCCTGGAGGGCGGGGAAAAGAGGGGAGTCCTTATGCTTAGTTCATAGCATTGCAGATGAACTGCCACGGCACACACCCTTCACTGTGGGCTGTATGCTACTGTTTAGGCTAGGGTAGTTAATAGGTGGACTATCAGTCAAATCTGGACTGCCAGCTGCTTTAAACCCCCCATAAGACCATATCACCCCGTTCTGGGATTCCATTTTAACAAGGTAGTTTTCCATGGCAGGAGGAATGGGGAAGCAGAGGATTCTCGCCCCAGGGGAAAGACTATATAAGCAAGGGGAAGTTATCAGGTCTTTAGCTGGTGCAAAACCTTCCCCCTCCCTCCCCAAAAATAGATGGGGACCTGGGTCATAGTAAGAGTCTCTGACCTAAAGATTATGGCCAGGGCAAGAACAGCTTTGTAGGCCAAGAGTCTGTTTGCAACAAATTTTAGTATTTAGAACTAGCTAGGTTTTCTAACTCACTTTGACCTGTTTTCACTTGCAACCACTTAAATCCTAGTGTTTGTACTAAAAACACTTCTGTTTATTCTCAAATCCAGTGTACATCAGGGAACAGTCCCAAAGGGTCTTCTGTGACCCATGACCTTGTATAAACAGGTTGTAATAGGACAAAGACAAAAAAATGAGATATATCTTGGTTAACAATGCCCATCTCTGTAGTATTCAAGTATTTAAATCTCATACTGACCTTCAAGATTAGATACATTTGTATAAAAAGGTAGTTACAACATTAACTTTGAGCCCAACATGAAATCCGACAAATGAGTTTCTCCTTGGTGCAACTGAAAGGTATGTGAGGAATAGACTTATCTACTTAATCCAGGAGATCTAGGTTTCCCCAAATTATTCATGGAATAACTCTGGATGAGTTAACTGCATTTAGTTAAGAGGAATAAATAGTTATCTGAAGGAGTAAAGCTTACAGATTATTTATTTGGCCATTTGTAGAACAAGTAGTAACACCTCAAAACCAAACTGCAGTTTACTAACATGAATTTAGCCTTTGTGATCAGAGCAGAACTGTTTTCCTAGACTTAAGAAGCCCATCTGAAGAAGTCACAGAACAAGAATAAGCCCAAGCATTTCTCTCTCGTCTAACAAGAACAGATAAAGTTTATCTCCAAAGATGCCTTCCCAGCTTCACTGTCGAGTTTAAACCTACTTCTGAGTCCTCCATGCCCGGCTTCATACTGGACTTAAGTACACATCCTCATGTTTCGTGAAGTCCAACAACAAAAACTAATTACAGATCTTTATACAGGAGTTAAGGAATCACCCCCTACAACAGAGAAGGAGACGCCTCGTACCCCCAAGGCTGGGAGGTCTGCTGCCACCACTGCGAATAGGAAACGTAGGGTAGTGATAGTCGGAGACTCTCTTCTGAGGGGGACGAAGGCACCCATCTGTCACCCTGCCATTTCATCTCGGGAAGGCTATCTGCCGGGGGCCCGTATCCAAGATGTTACGGAGGCATTGTCGAGGATTATCTGGCCCTCTGACTACTACCCCATGCTACTCATCCATGTGGGCACAAATGATACTGCGAGGTGTGACACTGAGCGGATCAAGAGTGACTACAGGGCTCTGGGAGTACGGGTGAAGGAGTTTGGCGCGCAAGTGGTATTCTCTTCCATCCTTCCTGTTGTAGGTAGGGGCCCAGGCAGAGAAAGGTGCATCCTGGAGGTGAACACCTGGATGCGAGAATGGTGTCACCAGGAGGGCTTTTGCTTCCTCGACCATGGGATGCTAATTCAGGAAGGACTGCTGGGCAGAGATGGTGTTCACCTTTCGAGGAGGAGGAAGACCCTATTTGGACACCGACTGGCTAACCTAGTGAGGAGAGCTTTAAACTAGGTTCGACGGGGACAGGTGAGCAAAGCCCACAGGGGTAAGTGGAGAACATGGAGACCTGGGAGATGCCTCGGAAATGGGAGGAAGCGTGGGCTATAATGGCAGAGAGAAAGGAGGGTCAGGGCAAAATTGGGAGGCAAGGTCAAATCAGGATCTGAGATGCCTATATCCAAATGCGAGAAGTATAGGAAATAAGCAGGAAGAACTGAAGGTGCTAATAAATAAGTACAAAATTATGACATTGTTAGCATCACAGAAACTTGGTGGGATAATACACACAATTGGAATGTTTGCATAGAATGGTACATCTTGATCAGGAAGGATAGACAGGGGGAAAAAGGGATAGCAAAAGGCAGGACAATGTAGCACTTTAAAGACTAACAAGATGGTTTATTAGATTATGAGCTTTCATGGGCCAGACCCACTTCCTCAGATCAAATAGTGGAAGAAAATTGTCACAACCATATATACCAAAGGATACAATTAAAAAAATGAACACATATGAAAAGGACAAATCACATTTCAGAAAAGGAGGGGGATGCAGAAAAAAGGGAGGAGATGCTGCCTTATATATTAAAAATGAACACATTGGAGTGAGGTGGAGATGGACATAGGATACGGAAGTGTTGAGAGTCTCTGGGTTAGGCTAAAAGGGGTTAAAATAAGGGTGATGTCATGCTACGAGTCTACTAAAGGCCACCTACCCAGGTGGAAGAAGTGGATGAGGCTTTTTTAAAACAACTAACAATATCATCCAAAGCCCAAGATTTGGTGGTGATGGGGGACTTCCAACTATCCCGATATATGTTGGGAAAACAACACAGCAGGGCACAAACTAGCCAATAAGTTCTTGGACTACACTGGAAACAACTTTTTATTTCAGAAGGTTGAACAAACCTAACAGAGAATGCTAGTGGCAAGGGAGTAAGTTAGAAGATAAAATACAAAAAGAACAAGTTAAAAATCACCTAGAAAAGTTAGATGCCTGAAAGTCACCAGGGCCTGATGAAATGCATCCTAGAATACTCAAGGAGCTGATAGAGGAGGTATTTGAGCCTCTAGCTATATTTGGAAAATCATGGGAAACAGGAGAGATTCCAGAAGACTGGAAAAGTGCAAATAGTGCCCATTTATAAAAAGGGAAATAAGAACAACCCAGGAAACTACAGACCAGTTAGTTTAACTTCTGTGCCAGGGAAGATAATGGAGCAAGTAATTAAGGAAAGCATCTGTAAAGTGACAAGGTGATAGGGAATAGCCAGCACAGATTTGTAAGGAACAAATCATGTCAAACCAATCTGATAGCTTTCTTTGATAGTATAACGAGTCTTGTGGATAAGGGAGAAGCGGTGGATGTGGTATACCTAGACTTTAGTAAGGCATTTGATATGGTCTCGCATGATAGTCTTATCAATAAACTAGGCAAATACAACTTAGATGGGGCTACAATAAGGTGGGTGCATAACTGGCTGGATAACCGTACTCAGAGAGTAGTTATTAATGGTTCACAATCCTGCTGGAAAAGTATAACAAGTGGAGTTCCGCAGGGATCTGTTCTGGGACCAGCTCTGTTCAATACCTTCATCAACGATTTAGATATTGGCATAGAAAGTATACTTATTAAGTTTGCAGATGATACCAAGCTGGGAGGGGTTGCGACTAATCTGGAGGATAGGGTCATAATTCAAAATGATCTGGACAAATTGGAGAAACACTCTGATGTAAACAGGATGAAGTTTAGGAAGGAACAATCAGTTTCCTAGACAGTCGCTTCCCATTCTGTGTATGTGAAGGAGTACAGCAGAAAGGGATCTAGGGGTGATAGTGGTCCACAAGGTGAATATGAGTCAGCAGTGTGATGCTGTTGCAAAAAAAGCAAACATGATTCTGGGATGCATTAACAGGTGTGTTGTGAGCAAGACATGAGAAGTCATTCTTCTGCTCTATTCTGCGCTGCTTAGGCCTCAGTTGGAGTACTGTGTCCAGTTCTGGGCACCCAATTTCAAGAAAGATATGGAGAAACTGGAGAGGGTCCACAGAAGAGCAACAAGAATGATTAAAGGTCTAGAGAACATGACCTATGAAGGAAGGCTGAAAGAATTGGGTTTGTTTAGTTTAGAAAAGAGAAGACTGAGGGGGACATGATAGCCGTTTTCAGGAATCTAAAAAGGTGTCATAAGGGGGAGGGAGAAAACTTGTTCATCTTGGCCTCTGAGGATAGAGCAAGAAGCAAGGGGCTTAAACTGCAGCAAGGGAGGTTTTGGCTGGACCTTAGGAAAAAGTTCCTAACTGTCAGGGTGGTCAAACACTGGAATAAATTGCCCAGGGAGGTTGTGGAATCTCCATCTGTGGAGATATTTAAGAGTAGGTTAGATAAATATCTATCAGGGATGGTCTAGACAGTATTTGGTCCTGCCATGAGGGCAGGGGACTGGACTTGATGACCTCTCGAGGTCCCTTCCAGTCCTAGTATTCTATGATCTGGAAGAGTAGTTGGTTTTGCCACTACTTCAGTTTTGGTCAGCTAGTAGGACTGAATGTTTTTGTTCATTAGCATCAAGACTCAGAAGGGAAGGTTACTGCAAATGGTGAGTAACTGGAGTGCTTTGAGATGTGTCCCCCAAGTGCTCCACTTAGGGGTGTCAGCATCATTGTGCACATGACCCAGAGATCTTTAGTAGCAGTCTCCAGCTGCCGGTGAGTGCTACACTATTGCACAATTGCTCAGGCTAACAGTTAAGCACATACCGGCAGCCAGTTCTCTCCATCCCTTCTCTACACTGGACGGTGTTACTCCAGAGCATACGAGAAGAGAATGGGTGTGCAGCACCCACAGGGGACACATCTCAAAGAACTCTAGTTACTGCACAAGTTGAGTAACCTTCCCATCTTCTAGGGTCCCTGTGGGTGACCCAAGTGGGTGACTATGCAGCAGTCTTCCTGCTTGGTGGTGGGCACTCCATGATGAAAGGCTGGATATTGGACAGAATGGTACATTCAAATCTAGTATCTGAGTTCTGAAAGGACTGAATAGCATAATGTTGTGCAAAGGTATTGGCCGAAGCCCATGTTGCAGCTCTGAAAATGATGTTTATTAGAAGACCCTTGAGGAAAGCAGTTGTGGTAGATGCTGCTCTTGTGGAATACACCAGTATAATTGTTGGTGGTTCTTTGTGTTTCTGGAAGGAAGCCAACTGTATGCCCTGCATACATCCAGCGTGTGCAGCATTGCCTGATTGCTGTCCTTGTGTGGTTTCGGGAAGTATATTAGTTTGTTACAATGGAACGAAATAGGTATCTTGGGCAGGTTCTACGGACGATCTTGTCCTCATGGAACACTGTATGGCGGGTCCACCATGAGTGCAGTCAGAGCCGGCTTTAGGAAGTGCGGAGCCCAATTCAAACAGTTTTCACGGGGCCCCAGCACCCAGGATTTTTTTGTTGAGACACAAAATAAACCTCACCACACACAAAAGTTTTGGTACATTGTGTCATATTGTACACCTCATCTATAGGTTTTTAAAAACTTTATCTTCCTTGCCTGGAGAGGAGAGGGAACAGGGGGCCAGGTTTCTGCAGCTGGGGAAAGGGAACAGGAAGGGAGAGTGGGGAGAGAGTCCCCTGCACCTCCCTCCTCCCTGGATTCTCCCCCCGATGGAAACTGGCCAAACCCCCCCCTCCTGTGGCACATCCAACCCCCCCCCCCCCAGTCCCGCACCTGCCCCAGAGGCCGGGGCCAAACCTCCGCACGTGCCTGCCCTGGGGCCAAAGCCCCGTCCTGCAGCACAGACAAAACCCCTGCACTTGATTCACCCCTCCTGAGTACTGCAGTTACAGTGCTGCAGGGAAGCCATCAGTGCTGTGCTCCTGCTCCGAGGCCAACACCCCCTACCACAGCATGCCCGACATGCTACAGAGCTGTGCGAGGGGAGCAGCCAGTGAACTTCCACAATCCCTGAAAGTGGCGTGAAGCTGCAGGAAGGACTTCCATTCACCTCGGGGAAGCCGGCACTATACTGGAGGTAGGTAGTGGGGCTTCTCAGGGGCAGGGGGAAAATGAGGGTAGGAGGGGTAGCTCTCCCACTCTCCTAGCTGATGTTATCACTACAAGAAAAGCTACTTTCATTGGAAGGTGGAGTAGTGAGCAAGTTGCGAGTGGCTCGAAAGGCCATCTCATGAGTAAGGCCAGCACTAGATTTAAGTCCCATAATGGCACTGGATCTCCGTAACAGACATATGTTCTGTATCCTTTTCCAGAATCTCTTCACACACAGGTGGGAAAAAATGGAAAACCCCTATATGGGTGATTGTATTGCAGATATAGCTGCCATTGACAGAACTAATTGATAGTCCTATGCCCCACAGGTGGAGGATATATACTCTGGTACAGGGCTACTCAACATGCGGCCTGTTTGCAGCCCACAGTGCAGTTTGGGTTTACTTGGGGCTCAGCAGGCGGCCCGCAGGTGGGATCCTTTGAACATGTCCTCAACTGGGAACACACTCCACAATAGCAAGTCCATATAACGGTCTTCTGTTGATATGCATCTTAGTAGTTAAATTCCTGGACTGTCATTGCTCATTAAAAATTTCATATGGGTAGAAATCAGATAAATATTGCATTTTATTACTATCAGAACTAACTTAAATGGGGCTTGTGTGTTGTATAGTCTTGCCTTGATCTTTGGATTTATGCCTGTCAGTGTGAAAAGCTACCTGAAAATATATATGCAACACCTGTGCTGTGAGTATCATTGTGGCCCCTGGGACTTCCAAAGTTGAGTAGCCTTGCTATAGTATGTCCGATATCCCTGCCCTAAGTGGATCCCAAACACAAGCTCAATTCCAGGCTGCAAATCGGGCCCGTTTCTGCAGGTAAGTGTCTTTTAGTAGGTCTCCTACAGTTGATCAGGATCTCTCTGATCCTTCAAGATAGCATTAGCTCCTTTTTCAAGAGCCAACAAGCATCCATGCTCGCAGATTTAGTGTGGAGCCCAGGATGTGATATGCACTCTGTCTTGGGCCAGCAGAATTCGAAAAGGTAGAAACTCGTATGGGTGATGTGGGCTGAGTTGTAGTAGGGCTGGGAACCAAATTTGTCTCAGCCAATTAGGGGCTACCAATATGACCCTTGCTGCATCCCATTTGATCTTTAGTACTGTTTGGGGTATGAGAGATATAGGTGGAAATGCATACACTAATGCGAAGACCCAGTGTACTGCAAACGCATCTCCTAGAGACTGTGGTACAATGCCTGCCCTGGAACAGCATAGGGAGCACTTAGACTTGTTTGCAACGCACACCAACTCCACTACCAGGTATTCTCCTGAACAGATTGGTTATGATGGATTTCTGGATTTCCCATTTGTGGGCCTGTGGGAGTTTAGCCATGTCTGGAGTGGTCACTTATAGTCAAGCCTGTGGGACTACAAACATGGACACAGCCATATGTCCAAGTATTAGCAGGCACATACATGCCGAGGTGTGTGGGCACCTCGGTACCAACATGATCACGTTGGGTAATCTCAACCATCTGTAGATCGGCAGTGAAGCTATGTCCCAGGTGCAGTCCAACTGTGCTCCTAAACACTCCAGTGTTTGTGCAGGAGTGAGGGTACATTCTTCCAAGTTCAGTAGGAGCCCAAACGTGTCCAATAACTCCCTTGTTGAGTGCAATACTTGCTCCATCTCCCCCATATATGGGTGCCATGATCAAACAGTTGTCGAGATAGGTTTATTGGCTTTCTTTGTAGGTGTGCGGCTATTTCCCTACCATGGCAAGGACCTTGGAGAATACTTTGGGTACGGTCGACAGACCGAAGGGGAGTACCCTGTACTGATAATAAGAGTACAGGATGGTGAACCTGAGGAATCACCTGTGTGCCGGGTGAATTGATACATGGAAATATAAGGTTGAGGGTAGATAGCCATGCTCCTTTCTCTAAGGCAGATATGATCTTCGCAAACGTAACCATCTTGAACCGCTGATCTTTGACGAACTGATTGAAACCACAAAGATCTAGGACACGGACACGGACACGGACACGGACACGGACACACACACACACACCTTGATGGTTACAAAGTATCAGGGAAAAAAAATCCCCTTCCTCTGTAGCAGCTGGGGTACTTCCTATATAGCACTTAGCTTTAGGTGGTGCTTTACCTCTTTCAGGAGAACACTCTCATGAGAAGGGTCCCTGAAGAGGGACGGGGAAGGGAGGTGGACTGGAGGAACGGTTGTGAAGGGTATGCAACAACCTGTTTGTATTATTTCTAGGACCTATTGGTCCGAAGTGATGGTTCTGGATGCTGGACAGAATTCTGCAACTGTTTCTGAATACCTGATTCCCTAGCTCTGCCTGCCCTGGAGGATTGCAGACTATCGTACCGTCGACCAACGCCTCAAATTTGCTGACGGAAGTTAGATCCCTGGGTTGAGGATGGTTACTCATGTGGCTGTCTTCGTCTAGATGATCTCATAGGGCTCTTGTTCTCATAGGGCCTTAATTGTTGGATATACCCTATTCTGAACCTTTGATTATATTGTTTCTTCTTGGATCCAGGCAGCTGTGAAGCATCATGCTGCAGTCTTTAAGGGTGTGGAGAGAAAAGTTTGCCACCTCAGCAAAGTTTCTCTCCTTCGAATGGAAGGTTCTCGATGTTTGATTGTACCTCTTTGGGAAACCTGGAAACTTGTAGCCATGCCATTCACTTCAGCACCACTGCAGTCAACATGGACCTGTGCTGTATTCACTGAGTCCAATGCTGTGCAGGAGGACATCAGAGATCCTTCCATCACATTTGATTCAAATTTTTCCTTTATATCAATCTAGTAGTAAAGGAATTGAAGTTTGATTGCCTGGTATGAATATTTTGCTAGTAGAACTACATAATTAGCAATTCTGCGTTGAAGAGAGGCTGATGAGTAGGCCTTCTTCCCAGACAGAATCCATTCTCTTAATCTCCTTGTCATGATTCCTTATTCTGGGGGTACTGATGTGGCTTCCCCGACTGATATTAGCAACGCAGGTGCGGACGATAATACGGAACCTCAGTCTAGACCTTGGTGTGACGTCGGTACCAAATAGCAGTGAGCATGGTACCAACAGTACTGCGAGGTCCACCTCTGTCATGTATCGCAGTAGCGGGGGCGGCGGTGGCATCACTGTATGACTCACCATTGCTGGATGCATCTGTATATTTGGTGCCTGTGCATGGCATTCCGCTGCTTTGCGGCCTGCCTGGGTTTTTATTTGCTGCTGGTACTGCAGGAGAAGCCGGTACCACAGGTTTGTTGTGAGGAGAGCTCAAAGTTTGGCCAGCAGCTCTATACTTCACTTTGGGATCACTGGCTCTGAGCAGGATTCCTTAACCCGCTTTATGCTGCCCTGCTCAAGGCAAGCACTGTCTGCCTCCTTGCCCAGAGATCTTTTATTGCTCCGTTGCAGGACATTAGCAGAGGACCTGGAGCATTTTGTGCTGCGCTCCTGCTCTCTAGCACGTCCCCCCGAGGGACTGCTCTTTTCCCTCCATCCCAGGTGTAGTCACTCGGGGGAAGGATGTTGAGTCAGGCTGTGGTTCAACCAGAGTCTTTTCCATAAAAGACTTCTCCTCTAAGTCTCTCACCGTTTTAGATCTGGGAACGAGTTTGACAATGGGGACAGTGGCTTACAGGATGGCCTTGTCTTGGGCAGCGTAGACACTGTTCGTGCCTGACTGCTACAAAGATAAATGCACCACACCCTGTACACCTTTTGAACTCAGAGGGTGCTGGTATGACAGGGTTTTACCACTTGAGGTGCTGCAGGTGAGTGGGAGGCAGCAGCAGCATCCCACTCCATTGGTTCTTGATCTTCTCTGGCTTTTTCCATGTAAATCCACACAAGCAGTTATCCTCCTTTCTTCCTTGCTTACCCCCTACACTTGTTAAAAAGGTTTTTAGGGAGACAGTGCTACTTGCAATGGATGCCAGCGGCAGTTAAAAAGGAACAGCTGGCGGCAAATGCTTAACTGTCACCCTGAGCAGCCCAATTGCACAACAGTGCAGCACATGCTGCCGGCTGGGGACTGCTACCCAAGATCTCCAGGCCGTGTGCACAGTGGCGCTGACACACCTAAGTGGAGCACCCACAGGGAGCCTCGTGGGTCTATCCTTCAAGTTTAGGACTCATTGTCCAAATTTTTCCGAGTACCATTACTATTTGAGCCACACTGCATTTCAGCTGGTTCTGGAGACAGCTGAAAAGGCTGCTGAAGTATTCTATAGAACATTGATTTTTATGATCTCATGTTCACCTAGAGTCAGTGATAAGAGCTGGTATTCAATGTTTCTCACCATCTAGTTTTAGAAGGACACAAACAAAGCTGCATTCAAACAGTTAAAGATGCAGTCACAAGACCACAAAATTGGTGTTCTGTTTTCACATTCTTCAAGCAAGGCTACTGAGAGGCAAATTCTAACTTCGGCAGCCTTGTTGTAATCTATCCACCCAAATACAAATACACTGCTTCACTCCTGTGGACCAATGTAAGGTTGCCCTATAGTTCAGCAGCACCAAATAGTAGTATTTGCAATGTGACTTGCAACAGGCTTCAAGAGTCTTTAAGTTATTGTATCTCAGAACTTTGTTTGCCTAACCTAAATTACCAGTACACTCAGCTACTATTTCTGGAATTTAAGAATGAGAAACTGTTTAATTTTGTTAAAGAAAAATTGGACTTAAGTTTGGAAAGAGTGTCAGAGTATGACTAGACTAGAGGGTGGTATTCTAAAAAACCCTGCCATGTGGGCTTGCTGGAACTGAGGGCTTGTCTCCATTACTAGGTAGATTGACGCTGTGGCGAGCGATCCACTGAGGGTTGATTTATAGTTGTTTAATGAAGACCTGCTAAAATCAACTTTTGATTGGTTAGACATAGTCTCCGGTACTCCACCAGAACAAGACCTGTGCACTAAGTAGATTTAAGCCATGTCCACTTAAATCATGCTACCAACGGAACTCAAACTACATAGCTTAGACTTGAACCTATACGGTAGGCCTACCCAAAGAAGGTTTTAAATGTAAACTACAACCAAGGGTTTTAGGTACAGAGCCTCCAATGGTCACTGTTGTGGTTGGTTGCTCAAAGTGAAAGTTTTCTATTTAAAGAAATATTTTCCTCATGGCCAGCTTTCTGTTTTGCTGCAGGATCTAACACTTCTACAGTGGAATTAGTATCAAGAGTGGACCTTTAAGTGTTGTCTTTAGAGGCAAAGAATCTATAATGTGATATCTCCACCAGCTAAGACAATGGTGTAATTTTAGCTACCATTCACAGCTAGTAGTTAGGATGTCTGAAATGCTTGCTGATTCTTCGGAGATGAAGCATTAAAGTTAACCCAAGTTGACACCACTTCTACAATCAGATGGCCTTCTGAGGAGATGAGAGGACATCTTATGCTTATGTAACATATTACAGATGTGTTGTCTGAAAGTCTGTACAACAGAATCCTTTTCAACAGTTTGAAATGCTATGCAAGCTAAATCAGATCACTTCTACTGCTAGATGTGTGTAGCCATCTTTTTTCAGGACCATAAGTTCCTTGTATCTTGTCACATGTCTCAATCCTGTTCCAAATGCATCCATGATCAGTGCCTGTAGGAAGTGAAGTGTACTCCCTTCTCAATGTTCTTGGGATCATGTTGTCACAGGACTGGTGGTCCATTGAGCCAAGACCACAACTCATACTCATTTGATACCCCAGGGGGTATCATATGGTTAGCTGACATGCATATGCTGAACTCTGGCTAATACTGTTACATATGTGCAAGCTTCAATGTGTTGCAGGACTTAAAGAGGGTTCTTACTGTGACGCATGAACTTCTTTTGATACTGGTAACTACTGTTAGAATGAAGTGAAACCCAATCTTGTGAAGACATGCTTTTACTGATCTGGAGTAGATGACTTCTATGAACCATCATTTCAGGGACTTGTGTGTCTACTTCAATATCCAGCTGCCCAAAGAGCTGAAGGCAGATCAGGACTGTGCTGACTGTCTGATGAGATCTAGTTTTGACCAGCCAAAATAATATTTGGGTAGATGTGACAGCTCAACCTGTTGAAATATATAGCCACCATAGGCAGGCTTTTCTTGCCTATTTCAGGTCTGCGGCAAGAATAAGAGGTAGAACTTTGCATTTAAAGTGGTAGCAAATTGGAAAAGACACAACTAAGGGTGGAAAAGACAGAGGTTTATGGAGTGGAGAAAGTGATATTTACTGTCAAGCACAAGAAGACACCCAATTAAATTAATAGACAGCAGTTTAACGAGACAAAGTATTTCTTCACAAATAGTCAAGCCATGGAACTCCTTGCCAGAGAATGTTGTTAAAGCCAAGGTTAACAGGATTAAACAAAAAACACACCACACCACTAGATATTAGGAGGATAGGTCCATCTAAAGCCATTAGCCAAGATGGTGTCCCTAGCCTCTGTTAGCCAGATCCTGGGAATGGGTCACTTGATGATTACCTGTTCTGTTCATCTCCCCTGGGACATCTGGGATTTGCAACTGTCGGAAGACAGGATACAGTATTGCAATTCGTCATCGTTAGGACCTACAATAAATCCAAAATAGACTTACGCGTCCATACTCTAGGTGTCCCTAATCCAGGAACACTTCTAGTATGGAAGAGGTGGTGCTGCATACTACTCCTCCTCCCAACTGGGGGAATGGCAGTGTGCAGAGCTGCTTCCCCTGAGCCTTTTCTGCACTGCCATAAAACAAGAAAATGCCAGGAGTATAAGAAGCAACCTTTATAGCTCCCAGGCCAAGACAAGAAACCATGGGGAAAAGTCAGCATTGGAGAGTGGACTCATGCATCAAAACCTGTCACCTGGAAGCCAATGAAACCTGACAAACAACCTTGGAAAATGCTGGTCACCTCTGGGGCAGGCCAATTTTTCTTCTAGATAGAGACTCTCAATTGCTGAATGTAGGTGGGCATCTTCTCTGGCTTTCCTTTCCTATCTAGAGAGGTATAATGTGGGTCTCAAGTGCAGCTGAACATAACAGCTATAAGGCCACACCAAAAGATGTCTGCCTCAGTATTCCGTTTTCTGATGGTGGCCAATGCCAGGTGCCCCAGAGAGAATCAACGGAATAGGTAATCATCAAGTGATCCATCCTGTTGCCTATTCCCAGATTGACAAGCAGAGGCTAGGGTCACCATTCCTACCCACTAAGGATGTTAAATATCGATTAATTCACTAGTCGAGTAGTCGATGGCATTGACCTAGCTCCCACATTTGGAAAGCAGAATAAGGGCCCCTCTGAAGGTAGGAAGGTGAGATAGGGTATTTGCCTGCAGAGGGCAGGGCACTTCCGTATTCTTCCTTTGAAATGTACAAGAGCCCCAGCTGGCACGCCACGTGCAGCCCAGGGGCTCTTATGCATTTCAAAGTGGAAGCGCCCGCATGGAGCCTAGGATCAGTGGGGGATTCCCCAGCTCATCCTAGTGCTCTGTGTGCTTTGAAATGCCGTGGAAGTTCCATGTGCAGCCCGCTGATACCAGGTTCTGCGAGGTATTTCAAAGTAGCAGCACCACACAGAGCCCATACCCCAGGCTCCATGCAGCACTGCCGCTTTGAAGTACCCCCTTTCTCTGCCTCTAACGGAGGCAGCAAAGTGGGCAGGGGGGTGGAAGGAGATGGGAGACTGACTAGTCACCTCGACTATCCAATAAGCAATACCCATCCTGGGTAACAGCCATTGTTGGACCACCCATCTATGAATTTATCTAGCTCTCTCTTGAGTTTTCTGGCTGCATCTTGGCCTTCACACCATCCTCTGACAAGGAGTTCCACAGATTGACTATGCAATATGATAAGTAGCAAGTTTAAAACAAACAAAAGCAAGTACTATCTATTCATTTAAATTTTTGGGGGGGCAGGAGAGGGGGCCCTAATTCTTATGTTATGGGAGGAGTAAATAACTTACTCACTCTTTCACACCAGTCAGGATTTTATAGACTGCTATCATATCCCTCGTTAGTCTCCTCTTGCAAGCAGAAGAGTCCCGGCCTTAATAACCTCGTACAGAAGCCACTTCATACGCCTAATCATTTGTGTTGTCATTGGATAAAGTTCAGAAAATGGCAAGGTTTTTTTTTTTTTTTAAGATGGGGGACCACAGCTGTACATCGTATTTAAAATGTGGGTATACCATGGATTTATATAAAGGCAATAAGATATCCTCCATCTCTTTCTTAAGGATTCCTCACATTGTTTGCTTTAACTGCTGTGGTGCATTAAGTTGATGTTTTCAGAGAACTATCCATAGTGACTCCAAGATTTCAAGTGGAAACAGATAATTTAGTCCCGTCATTTGCAGGGCTAAGTGTAGCCCTATAATCTTAAATTTAAAACACATGGTCCATGTTTAATGTGTCAAGATCCTTCAATGGTCAAGTCCTCAAATGTTATTTGCAGCAGACTTGGGACGTCAGATTTTTAGCTATAATGCTGTGTACATAGTTATTGCCATGGCCATGGATCTAACCACTGTTCGATTCATCCGCAGCTGCCTGTAGATTTTTTTTTTTCCAGCAAAATCTTTGCCATTGATGGATTTCAACTCTCCCCTAGATGGATGCCTGAAGGACTTGGGCTAGGAAGGAGGTAATTAAGTTACCAGCTTGGACAGGCTCAATTAATTCATAGTTGTAGCTGGAAAGATGCAGACAAAGAAGTCTCTTCTCAATAGATACATTTGCATTCTTTCAGACTGTGGTCTTTTAATGGACTGGAGAAAGATAGTGAACGAGAAGTTACTCACCTTGTGCGGTAACGAGGGTTCCTCGAGATAGGTCCTCGTAGGTGCTCCACTCATGGTGTCATGCTCGTCCCCCACCACATAGCTGTTTTCAGCTGGGTGCGCGTGCACAGGATACAGCTTGCGCTATTCGCGCTCTTTGATCTTCGCGTGCACCTGGCTTCCCTGTCAGTTCCTCTCACCGTTCCGTATCTGCAAGGATACAAAATCAGAACAAACTCCGGAACGGGGAGGAAGAGTGGGACATGGAGCACCCACGGGGACCCATCTCGAGGAACCCTCGTTACTGCACAAGGTGAGTAACTTCTCGTTCCTCTTCGAGTGGTCCCCTGGGTGCTCCACTCATGGTGACTACGTAGCAGTGCTCTCGCTGCGTTCCTGGAGTTCCGGTTTATCAATGACTGAAAGCTCTGCCGAAGACACTGAAGAGTCAGGTATCCATCTGTGCACTATTGCGTAGTGGTTCATAAAAGTCAAACTGGAAGACCATGTGGCCGCTCTGCAGATTTCCGGCAGAGAAACTCCTCTGGCAAAAGCAGTGGAAGTTGCTAGCACCCTAGTTGAATGCGCTCTAGGTACAGTCTGGAGGGGTTTGTTGCACATCGTATGGCACATGGTAATACAGGAAACTATGATATTAGACAGACATTGGGAAGATAATGCATTGCCCTTGGAGCGATCTGCTACGGACACTATTAAAGGATCAGTCCTACTTCAGGTTCGTGTTCTGTCTATATAGAATCATAGAATCATAGAATAATAGGACTGGAAGGGACCTCGAGAGGTCATCGAGTCCAGCCCCCCGCCCTCAAGGCAGGATCAAGCTCCGTCTACACCATCCCTGACAGATGTCTATCTAACCTGTTCTTAAATATCTCCAGAGAGGGAGATTCCACCACCTCCCTTGGCAATTTATTCCAATATTTGACCACCCTGACAGTTAGGAATTTTTTATATAGACTGCCAATGCTCGATGTACATCCAGGGTATGAAGTAGGGAGTCCCGATTTGAAGTATGAGGCTTAGGATAAAAAACAGGCAAAAAAACTGGTTCATTAACATGAAATTGCATAGCGACCTTAGGGATAAAGGCTGGGTGAGTACGTAGCGTAACTGAGTCCTTGGTGAAAATTGTGAAAGGAGGCATTGCCATTAACATTGCCAAGTTCACTGACCCTGCGGGCGGATGTAATGGCCAACAAGAACACTACCGTGGTATTGAGCATTGATAGTGAAGTGGTGACTAGAGGCTCAAAAGGCGGGTACATTAATGCATCAAGTACCAGATCCAAGTTCCAAGCAAGGGGAATGGGTCTTCGTGGAGGTTTAAGATTAGCTATCCCCTTAAGCAGCCTTTTGGTCATGGGGTGACTAAATACTGAATGACCTTTGATGATGATATGGAAGGCAGTACGAGAGGTGAACCCATAGTGTGGACATCGAAAGACCAGCCTGGTGTAAAGACAGGATATAATCAAGGATCCTATTCATTGGTGCCAAATGCGGTTGAATGTCAATTCTGCCACACCAAGCCACAAATCTCTTCCATTTTGCCAAATAGGAGTTCCTTGTGGTTTGCCTCCTGCTGTTCAACAATACAGTCTTTACCGCTTACGAGCAGGAGTTGCTCGTCTACCCTGAACCACTTACGAGCCATGCTGTCAGGTGAAGGTTCTCTGGTTTGGGGTAAAGCAACAATCCCGGATTCTGGGAAAGGAGGGAGAGGTAAGGGGCGTGGTGGTAATCTGGACATTCTGTGGAGGAATGGGTACCACGGTTGTCTCGCCCAGGCTGGTGCTAGAAGTATGACGTGGGCGCAATCTTCCCTGATTTTCTGCATTACTCTTGGGATAAGTACTGTTGGTGGGAATGCATGGCATAGAGGTGCTGGCCAACAGACTAGCAATGCATGGCCCAGAGTCCTTGCCCACGCCCCCTCTGGAGCAATAAAGGTGACTTTTTTGTTTTTGTAGGTCACAGAGGTCTATTTGTGGTATCCCCCAAGATTGGAAGATGTCTTCCAAGACGTTGGGACGAATCTCTCACTCATGGTCCTGAAGAAAAATTCTGCTCAGAGCATCCACCGTGACACTGCTAGTTTCCGGTAAGTATGATGCTACCAGAGTGGTACGGTTCCTTATACACCAGTTCCATAGGCGGACTGCTTGTGCACAGTTGGTGTGATCGTGCTCCCCCCTGACAACTGATATAATACATAGCTGATATGTTGTCCGTAAGTACTCGGATGGTTGTACTAGCTATAAGTGAATGGAAATGTTTCCAAGCAAGAAATACGGCCTTCGGCTCTAGGAGGTTGATGTGAAAGGGCCTTTGGTGCGGACCATCTGCCCTGCACGAACAGACCCCCGATGTGCGCTCCTCACCTCAAAAGGGAGGCTTCCATAGTCAACTGGATCGATGGTTGTTGACATTTGAATGTAACTCCCGCTAGCAGATTTCCCGGGCGCAGCCACCAACCCAGAGATCCACGAACTAGAGGAGTAGGAGTTACTACTTAGTGCATGGAATGCATTACCGGAATGTACACAGAAGTCAACCAATGCTGTAGACAACGGAAATGAGGTAAGACAACGGAGACAGGTAAGTACCGTGACCATAGGCACCTGGACGACTACTGTGGCCAGATCGTGTAAAAGTTGAATGCACTCCTGAGGTAAGTATGCACAGGCCGTGATGGAATCGAGGCGTGTGCCTATGAAATGTATAGCCTGCATGGGAGCTGGCGAAGACTTCTTCTCGATTATGAGACCAAGTGAGAGAAATGTCTGTCTGACCAGTATCACCATGTGTTGGACTTCTTGACTGGACCTGCCCTTTATGAGGCAGTCGTCCAAATACGGAAATATGATTACAGCTCTGCACGACAAGTGAGCTGCTACTACCACCATCAGTGTTTTTGAAAACACTCTTGGGGAAGATGCAAGTCCAAATGGTAGCACTCGGTACTGGAAATGGTCATCGCCAATAATGAAACGGGGAAAACGCCTGTGAGCTGGATGTATGGCTATGTGAAAATAGGCGTCTTGAAGATCAACGGCCGCAACCAATCGTCCTTCTCTAGTGATGGTACTATCTTAGAAAGGGTCACCATCTTGAACCTTTGACGGCGAAGGTATTTGTTCAATTTCCTGAGGTCGAGGATCGGCCTCCATCCTCCCGTCTTCTTCTGTGAGAAAATACCTCAAATAGAAGCCCCTTCCTCTGAACTGGGGGGGGGGGGGGGGGCGTACGGGCTCTGACTCCTATGGAGAGCAAACGCTGTGCCTCTTCTTTTAAGCGGCTCTTGTGAAAGGGGTCCCTGAAAAGGGACAAGGTTGGCGGATTTGTGGGTGGTATGGTAGTGAAGGGGATGGTGAGCCCAGATATCACCAGTTGTAATATCCAATGGTCTGATGTAATTGCCGTCCATTGGGCTCGAAAAGGTCCAAGTCGATGGTGAAAAAAAGAGGAATGTTGTGCTGTTGTTGGTGTTCCGTCACAGTAGGGAGTCGTTGCAAGCCCTCGATCGAACAATCAAACTTGCTACTTGGGATTTTGTTGGTTGAGTGAAATGGTTGCAATCATTTGCGTTGAGGGCGCTGTCTTTTGCATGATTCATCCATGACTCACTGTTGGTGTTGTTGCCTTTTATAAAGGTAATTGTACCTCTTCTGGTACAGGTAATACTTCTTGCACCTAAATGGGGGCGTATACATTCCCAAGGTGCAGATCGCAGACCTGAAATCTTTTCCGGAATGAAGGATCTCATCCGTCTTTTCTGCGAATAATTTGTTTTTATCAAAAGGGAGATCCTCGAATTTAGCGTGGAGCTCCTTTGGGACTGCCACGGAAACCAACCAAGAGGAGCACCTCATTGTTATTGTAATCGCTGTGGTTCGGGCTGCCATATCCGCCGCATCCAAGATCTGCAGACTCACCCTGGATGCTGTAAAACCCTCCTGTACCAGGGATTTTAAGAGGGGGCGCTTGCTCTCTGGGAGGTATTGGAGAAGCTGAGATTCTCATAATTACCAAAATTATGATTCAACAATAGCGCAGCATAATTAGAAATATGCAAGAGAAGGGTTGCAGAGGAGTAAACTTTTCTGCCAAACGTGTCCAACTTTCTGGTATCCGGCGTATCTTATACTGTGGTGCCTTGGCCTGTTGCTGCACCGCGTCCACCACTAGGGAATTTGGCTGCGGATGATTGAAGAGAAATTCTAAGTTCTTGGACAGAACAAAATATCATCTATCGGCTCTCCGGCAGGTTGGGGCTACTGTAGCTGGTGTCTGCCAAATGGCATCGGCTGCCTCCATAATGGCCTCATCGATAGGGATGGCGAGCTTTGCCTTCTGCCTGGGGTGCAAGTTTTTCAGCAGCCTTTGTTGCTTCATTTGAGACTGCGCTATCTGTATTTCCTGGGATTGAGCCACCCCCTTGACTAGATCCTGAAACTGCTTAAAATCACCCGGTGGGGACGAGAATGGTGGAAAGACCACAGCACGTGACGAAAGTGAATCATCAGGAACCAGGTCTTCAGATCTATGACCATCCTGCTCAGATAACTGATCATCCTCTAGGTCTGAGTGGTGCAATATGGCCTCCCGGCTGCGTGGCGGAGAAGCCAAGTTATGGTCACAGTGGTGATGGGACAGAGAAGGTCTCATTGACGGCGGATTATAACGCAAAGAGCATTGGAAATCATGATACGAGCGTGAACGTGTTGAGCACGAAGAAGAGCGATGGTATTCAAAATAACGGATTTGATGGATGAGGAGATAAGCACCTATATGATCTATTGCTAGTATGCTTGCTGTCTCTTGTGCCTGCTATGTGGAACGTAGTAATAAGGACGTTCATATGGTGAATAGGATGGACCTCTATAGTAACTCCTGTAATGGAGACACCCATAAGGGGACTGTTGTCTGTAATAAGTATGGTGCCTGGGGCTGTGTTGTCCGTAACCATGATGGTATGGTAAGCCATACTCCGTTGGAGGAGAGGGGCCAGGTAAAAATTTTGGGGAAGGAGAGAAGTGCGAGTCCTGTCCCTGTATTGTTAATGGTGCCTCTGATTGGGGGTGCCTCTAATTCTGGCTCCCGCTCCAGCGTTGGTACGGTGATCAGCTGGTGCTGCATCTACCAGTGCAGAGGCTGTTTGCAGCTCATAAGCCCCACGCGACACCTGCATAAGTGGCTGGAGAGATGACAGTGCTAGAGGGGTTTTCCCTGGTGCCGGTGGCATAGCTGCGGGTGTGTGCTGGTCCGCACCTATCCTTTGGGGTGAATAGAGTGGTGTCGGTGCATTCTGAGTATGCGCACTGCTTGCCCACACTGCAGCTGATTTTGGTGCCAGCAACTATGCACCCTGAGATGCCGGTGCCAGGAGAGCCTTGTGAAGTGGCACCGCTGTCCATGCGGCTTTGAAGAAGAGCGGTGCAGTGCTGGCGTCGTCTTAGTAGAGGCGGCGCTTGCCGGCACCGAGGCTGCAGCGCCAGCGAGCGCTTTCGGCAGCAGACCTACTCCCATTCACCCCTGATCCTGATGAGGAGGATCGAGGCACAAGGGCAGATGGGTCAGTCACCTACCACCAATATATTGGGTGATAAGGATCTGGTTGGGGAGATTCTTTGCCTCTTCTCCCTCACATCTGGGGAAGAGATCCTCTGTTTAGGGGTTCTCCCCCCCGTTCAACATTTTCTGCCCTGGGGTCCAGCGCTTTATCAAGTAGGAACATCTTCAGCCTCATCTGTATCTCACTGAGTTCGGGCTGTCATTTTCGCACAGTGCCCGTACTTGTGAGGAGTGTGGCTTTCCCCCAGGCAACGCACACAAAGTGAATGCCTGTCAGAGGCATTGGCTCACTTCACTTTCTTGAAGCCTGGAGACCCAGGCATGATTGTTAATCAGTTTCTTCCTGAGACAAGGTTTCTCCCCCCCCCCCCCCCCCCCCCCCCCCGCCCAGCAGATCCACGGCTGTTAACAGTGGGAAGCCACTGTTAGCCACGGTTTAAATAAAGAGGTTTCCTTTTTTTTTTTTTTTTTTTTTTTAACTTCAGTAAACAAGATGAAAGAACAATAAAGGTAATCTAACAATATACAATTAACTATTTAACTACAGATTCCTTGAGGGAAGGAGAACTGCTGTGAGGAGAAAGACAGGTCATTGGGAGACAATGAAAGGTACTGATCAAAAGGCTATTAGCCTATTCTTTCTTTGCCAGCTGTTCTTGTTCATCCTGGTCCACAGATATTGGTCTGGCAAGTGGTTCTGAAGGGGAATGTAACTTCCTGTATTTTTTTTTTAAAGCAACATGACGAAGTGGGTCTTTGCCCACGAAAGCTTATGCTCCTACACTTCAGTGAGTCTATAAGGTGCCACAGGACTCCTCGCCTCTAATGATAGAGAGGGCAACTCCTAGATGTAAGTCCCCAGTATATTCAAGAGGATCAAGACAGAGTATTATTGGGCTAAGGAAGGCTCATTCCAGTATGATTGACTGGGCCATTGTCATGTATTTCAGAGCCCTGGCTCATCCACTTCTGACAAGTCCCTGGTCTATAGAGAGGATCCCACATTGATTAGTGCAGTCAAAAAGGAAAAGTTTCCCTGACAAAAGTGGAGAGAAAGCATGCCCTGGTGATGGAGATGAGGAGTAAACATTCAGCAGAGGAGAAATTCAAATTTAAGTTTGAAACTGTGGTACTAAGACCAGAACTATGATATAGCAACTTCTTTGCACACTGAATCTGCCATTACAATTACCATTAAGGTTTCTATTATCCATGCCTGTTATTTATGGGAGAAGGCTATATAGGCTGGTGTTTAGTTCTCCCCTGCCTTGGTGAGGAGGTGTTATTGATCTTGGTTGCCAGGATGGCTACTGATAAAGTGGCCTACAATTGTACCAGATCCTTGCTTGACAACGCCACAAACAGAAGCACATACTAATGGCAAAGTAGAACTTATGACCAATTCTATCCAAGTCAGATTCTTTTTCCTTCAGGCAGAAAGTGCTTTATTGATGACTAAACTTGCATTTTGAACAAACAGAACCAGGATTTCCGTGTCCTCATCAAAATGACCAGCTAACCAAACAGCCGTCTCACATAAGATAAAACTGTAGCCACCTGAATGTGGAAGGAGGCAGCGGCAGGGCAGGTGCAGCTGGAAACTTGAACTTTGAATCACAATTCTAGACCAACATCATGACCAAGTGCTGAAGAAAAGAATAGTTACTTACCTGTAACTGTTGTTCGAGAGGTGTTTCTCATGTCCATTCGAATCAGATGTGCACACTATGCACCACGTCTCCAGAGCGTTTTCCCTAGCGGTACCCATAGCGCCGGCAGGGCGCCCCCTGGAGTGGCGCCACTATGGCAGAGCATGAGTACTCCTGCTGGTACTCCCCCACCTCAGTTCCTTCTTGCCGGACACTCCGACGAAGGGGAGGTAGTGGGGGAAATCAAATGAGCATGAGCAACGCATCTCAACAAACAATCACAGGTAAGTAACGGTTCTTTTCTTCAAATGGTTGCTCATGTCCATTTGAAATCAGGTGACTTCAAAGCTAACCCCACTTCATGAAGGAGGGGTCAGAGCACCCAGAAAGAGAAGCCCACAAAAGTTGAACAACCCAAAGACATATTTATTCAAGTAACAGAACTCAGAACTGTTAAAAAAAAGTGCAATGTGGTACAGAGAAACCAACACATTTACAACATGGAGCTGAGGACCACAGAGCCCAACCTTGCATCCTCCCTGGCCTACTGTGTCAGCGCATAGTGCACCGTAAAGGTATGCACGGATGACCACATGGCCGCCCTGCAGATTTCAGTAATTGAACTTGCGCCCCAAAAGCCACAGAAGACACCTGTGCCCTGGTGGAATGTGCTGTAACCCAGGGCGGGACCTTCCCAGCCAGGACATAACACTGCCTGATACACCCCGCAACCCAATTGGAGAACCTCTGAGTCGAGATAGGGAGCCCTTTCATTCTGTCCGCGAAAGCAACAAATAGTTGTGTGGACTTATGAAAGGGTTTCATTCCATCGACATAGAAGGCTAATGCCTGCCTAGCATCAAAGGAGTGGAGCACTTGCCCCCTAGGGGAGGTATGGGGTTTTGGAAAGAAAACTGGGAGGTAAATTTCTTCGGAGAGATGGAACAGTGACACCATCTTCGGGAGAAAAGCTGGGTGAGGACGGAGCCTCACATTATTCTCGGAGAACACTAGGTAGTGAGGGTTTACAGTCAGCGCCCTCAGCTCAGAGACCCTGCGAGCCAACGTAATGGCTACAATGAATGCAACTTTCATAGAGAGGTGCTTCAAAGAGCACGTGGCCAGCGGCTCAAGGGGGGGGGGGGGGGCACGTGCAACAAGTCTAGACAACATGAGGTTAAGGTCCCAAGTGGGAAGGGGGGGGTCTAACCAAGGGGTACAACTTATCCAAACCCTTAAGGAACCTTTTGGCCACAGGGTCAGAGAACAGAGAGACTCCTGCCAATCCAACATGGAAGGCGGAGAGTGAGGCCACGGACTTTGATAGAAGAGGTAGACAGCCCACCAGACCTGAGTTTGAAGAGGTAGTCCAGAATGGATGGGACAGGTGCATACGATGGGCGCACCCCCCCTTCTGGACGCCCAAGATGAGAACCGCCACCACTTGGCTGCATAGGACTGCCTGGTGGATGGCTTCCTGCTACCTAGGAGCACCATCTGCACCTCCCAAGAACATTCCCTTTCTGGTTGCATCAGCCACGGATAAACCAGGCCGTCAGGTGGAGGGAGCTTAGATTCAGGTGAACCATGAGCCGAGCCTGTCCCAAGGCTGGGTCAGGAGATCCCAAACTGGAGGGAGCTTTATAGACTCCTCACTGAGCATATCCACCAGGATAGGGAACCAGCCCCTCGATGGCCCCAGGCAGTTCTATCAGGATGACCGTGGACCTGAAGGTCTTGACCCTGGTCAGAACCCTGGGAATTAGGGGAAACAGTGGGAATGCATAGAGGATGCCCGCCAGTCATGGCATCTCCCCTGGAGTGGTCCCGCAGCCCCAACAGGGAGCAGTAACTCAGGCACTTGGTGTTGCGTGCTGAGGCAAACAGGTCTACTAGGGGACAACCCCATCTGTGGAAGATCTGATGAAGGGCCGAATACTTTAGAGACCATTCGTGGGCTCCAAAGGACCTGCTCAAAGCATCGGCCAGCAAATTTTTGCACCCCGGCAGATATTTTTGCAGGCAGAATACATCGCGCGCTAAACACAAGTCCCACAGCCACAAAGCCTCGCAACAGAGGGGAGACAACCGGGCTCCCCTCTGCCTGTTGATGTAGAACACAGCCACCAGGTTGTCCAAGCGCACCAGGATGAAGTGGCATGACAGCTTTGTCAGGAAGATCTCGCAAGCTCTCCTGATTGCCCTGAGCTCCCAGACATTTATATGTTGGGCCCACTCTGCAGGGATCCACAAGCCCTGGGTCCTGTGGCGCTCCAGGTGCACTCCTCAACCCAGGTCCAAAGTGTCTGTCACCAGTATCACCGGGGGGGGGAGGGGGGAGTACAGTAAACGGAACCCCGCTGCACACCACAGCCTCCTGAGTCCACCACCGTAAGGAGGCAGTTACTGCTGGAGACACCGCTGGAGACACCGTGAGAACCATGTCCTAGAGAACCCTGAACTGATCGAATGCCTTCGCTAACCAGGCCTGCAGCGATATGCGCCTCATTCGAGCATGGTATACCACATAAGTGCATGCCACCATGTGTCCTAGCAGACTCGGGTGGTCATAATGGGGAACCGGGTTAAATCGAAGACCAGCTCCACTATGGCCAAAAATATGTTCCTGGGGAGAAATGCTCTCGCCACCCTGGCATCCAAGAGAGCCCCCACGAATTCTAAGCATGGAGAGGGAGTCAACGATGACTTTTCCACCTTTAGCATGAGACCCAGTCTTAACAGAGTCCTTGTAAGGGAAACATGAGGATCAACCACGAATTAGCCAGTCGTCTAGGTACGGAAAGATGTATACCCCCTTTTTGTGGAGGAACACCGGTACGACCGACAAGCATTTTGTGAAGACCCTGGATGCTGTCGCAAGTCCAAAGGGGAGCACCGTAAACTGGAAGTGACGGCGGGACACTATAAAGCGGAGAAAGCTCCTGTGGCTGGGTCTTACTGCCACGTGGAAGTAAGCGTCCTTAAGATAGGCGACTGGTACACAACTCTAACTGTAATACCAGGATAACAGAGGCCAGGGTTACAATTCTGAATTTGGATTTCACCACCGTCTTGTTGAGGTCCCTGAGGTCTAGAATAGGACGAAACCCGCGCTTGGGTTTTGGGACAATAAAATACCGGGAATAAACCCCCTTGCCTCTTAAGTGTGAAGGGACCCTCTCTACTGCTTCCTTTTGGAGGACCGCTAAGACCTCCTAGCAGAAAATGCCTTCCTGAGAGGTGTCCCTGAAAAGGGATGGGGCGGGCGGGTTGGAAGGGGGCAAGCCCAGGAAAGAGATAGTATAGCCATCCCTGACTATTCTCAGAACCCAAGTGTCGGTGGTGATTTCTGCCCAGGCGCAGGCAAAGTGGGATAACCTGGCCCCAAACAGAGGGCCAGAGGGGCAAACTGGTGCGCAACGCTCTAAAGGACCATCAAAACAGGTGCTTGGACTGTTGAGAAGGGCCCTGTCCAACCCCATAGGGGTTGTCCCCTCTCGGGAGGCCATGACGAGCTCTGGACAAAGACAGGGCCGCAGCCGCCCCCGCACTCCCATTGGGAGCACAAGGACGGCGTCTCCAGTAATCCCCACGGGGGACCTGGGACTGCGTTCTCCCGTTGCCTGTAGGGAAGCTGAGGTCGCTGAGGAGCTGGCGTGTGGATCCCCAAGGACCGGAGAGCGGACCTCGCGTCCTTGAGCATACGGAGCCTTGAGTCAGTATGCTAAGAGAACAAGGCTTTCCCGTCAAAGGTCAGGTCCTGAATAGTAGTCTGGATATCAGGAGGTATTCCAAACACCTGCAGCCAGGCACCACGGCGCGTAACTACACTCAACGCCATGGTACGGGCTGCAGAGTCAACAGCGTCCAAGGAAACCTGAAGAGCCGTGCCAGCGATAGTTCTGCCCTCTGTGGTCATAGCCCCAAACTCTTGACACGCCTCGTCAGGGAGTTTCATCTTCAAACTTATCCATCGCCTGCCATGTGTTATAGGCTAATCGACTCAGCATTGCCTGCTGGTTAGCAATGCGGAGTTGCATCCCACCGGTGGCATACAGCTTACGCCCCATTAAATCGAGGCATTTGGGTTCCCTAACCTTCGGGGCCAGCCCCGGCTGCGGAAGCCTCTCCTTCTGGGCTGCGGCTTGGACGACCAAGGACCCTGGGACAGACTGGGAATATAGATGCTCATGCCCCGACTGCGGGACATAATAGCGCCTCTCGAATCCCTTTAAGATCGGGGTTAAGGAAGCCAGGGTCTGCCACAGGGCGTTAGTGATCTTCGCCACAGTTTTGTTGAGTGGCAAAGCCAAACAGGCAGGCGCATCGTGGGACAGGATGTCTATCATCGGATCCGTGTCCTCTACTACTGGCTCCACTGGGACACCCAGGTTGGAGGCCAGACGCCAGAGCAAATCCTGATGCAACGGAGCATCCATGATCGGCATCACCGGTGCGGGATCCGCTAAGGCCTCATCAGGAGACTACAACGATTCCTGAATTGGCACTGGATCCAGCATAGGGTCCAGCTGAGGGGCCGACTGGACAGGCACCACCACAAGTGGCTCTGGCACCGAAGCCTGCGGGTCTTTAATGGCATCTATGGTAGCAGACCTTTGGCGTGAGGGAGGGGGTCGCGACAGCGATGCTGATGGGGGTGCTCTGTGCCCGGAGACACTGGACACCGCGGGTGGGGACACAGGCTCTTGCCATTGATGGTATGCCCACAGTGTCCAAAAAGGTGAGTGCGGCTGAGGCGGCCAAGTCTGTTGCACGTGCGAACGATCACGCCGGTGCCGGGAACGGGATCTATGCTGTGACGAAGCCCTCAAGGACCCCGATCTGAAAGAGCTTGCATCCGAATCTGAAGAGTAATCAGACTCGGGCCAGGGTGGCGCTGATGATGAGTACCCTGTCACCATCGGTGGGGCGAACCTGGCCGTGGATTCTGGTTTGCCCATGTGCGTGCAGTGAGGTCGTACCGGTGCCGGAAAGACAGGCTTCGGGCCCGACTGTGGCACCGACATAATACATGTGGACTACGGTGCCGAGGTCAGTGCCGGTTGCGGGTGTGGAACTGCAGAGTCCAACTGCCCCAGAGGTGGCGCCCCTATCTATGCTGCCATGGGCGTCATGGTGGGTAGGACTGAAGGCGCCGGAGCCGTGGTGGCCACCCTAGAAGGGATCAGCGTCACCAGCAATGGTGGCGGTACTTGCAGCGGTGCCGAAGAGGCCAGTGCCGATGACTGTACTGGCACCCTGGGCAAGAGGCCCGGTGCTGGTACTGCTGACCGTGCTGTTGACAGTGCCACAAGGCCTGAGTAATATGGCACCAGTGCAGCCAAGACTGGTTCCGGGAACAGTCCCAGCACCGAGGGAGGTCGAATCCAGTTGAGCACTAGGTGAGGCCTGGCAGCCTGTGCCGAGACTGGCAACAACGTAGAGGCAAGTGGTACTGGTCCCACACGGGACAGTCCCGCTGCATACATGACCTGTGCCAACCAATCCAACTGATGCGGAGGAGAAACCAGTACCAACATGGTTCCCGGCGTAGAAGACCTCAACCCCTCTGCCTCAACAGATGATGGAGGGGAGGTAGTAAGGCTAAATCAAGTCCTACGCTGCCTCAAAAGTGTCCGGCGTTGAGGGATGATGCGAAGGTAGCTGACGCTGACTGGATCGTCGACCCGCTTGCTTCTGCCGCACAGCATCACGTGGAGACATCTGCACTGGCGACCTGAAGCAATGGTGTAGGCCCGACCTGGACTTGTGGCTCGGAGACCCCATGAAGTCTTTAGTTTCTTCGGTGCCGCGAAGTGAAAATGGCGCCGAGTACCGAAGTCTGCACACGGGATGGGGCGTCGCATGTCAGCAACGGCGCACTGCGCACCATGGAGTGGCCAGTCGGTGCCAGTTGTAGAGCCGCCTCCCATGAGGAGAAGCTTCAAACACGAGTCTCGCTCCCTCTTCGTGTGTGGCTTGAACAACCTGCAGATCTTACAGGCATCTGCCAAATGGCCCTCACCCAAACACTTTAAGCAGCTATAGTGAGGATCTCCCTTTAGGCATGAACTTAGCGCATACTGCACAAGCCTTAAAGCCTTGCAGCCCTGGCATTCCTCACCCCCGAAGGGGGTGGAGGGAAGAAAGGCAAAGCACTCACTATCTATCTAACTAATTAAAACTACTTATAACTATTTACAAACACTACACTAAGGCTGTGTCCAGACTCCATGCCTCCGTCGACGGAGGCATGTAGATTAGCCAGCTCGGAAGAGGGAAATGAAGCCGCGATTAAAATAATCGCGGCTTCATTTAAATTTAAATGGCTGCCCCGATCTGCCGATCAGCTGTTTGTCAGCAGATCGGGAGAGTCTGGACGCGATGCCCCGACAAAGAAGCCTTTCTTCATCGACACAGGTAAGCCTGGTTTCACGAGGCTTACCTGTGTCGATGAAGAAAGGCTTCTTTGTCGGGGCATCGCGTCCAGACTCTCCCGATCTGCCGACAAACAGCTGATCGGCAGATCGGGGCAGCCATTTAAATTTAAATGAAGCCGCGATTATTTTAATCGCGGCTTCATTTCCCTCTTCCGAGCTGGCTAATCTACATGCCTCCGTCGACGGAGGCATGGAGTCTGGACACAGCCTAAGAGAAACGGGAACCATTAACTACTCTAAGAGAGAGACACGCTCCAACGACTGTAACAGGCAGTAAGAAGGAACTGAGGTGGGGGAGCGCCAGCAGGGGTACTTATGCTCTGCCATAGCAGCCCCACTCCAAGGGGCCCCCTGCCGGCACTAAGGAACACACTCCGGAGACACGGTACACACACTTGATTCAAATGGACATGAGCAACAACTTGAAGAAAATAGGTATTTTCCCCCCCACCCCCCAAGGATGGGTATTTTCCCCTCCAAGTTCCAAATACAAGAAGTGAGTCTGCAAAGGTTAGTGAGCAGACACTGCTTGTTCCATCTGACTGCCACCAGTGGCAAGAGGGAACAGATGTGACCAAACTCATTTAGTGTCAGTGGACCAAAATATAGCCAAAATGCCTTCTTGACTAACACTCTTCCTGTTGACAATACAATGCAGCAGTCCTCTTCAGTCATCTTTGTAGTTTGTCTCTTAAATACAAAATGTGTTTTGATAAACACATCAAGTGGCCTAATATCTAATCTGAGATTAAACAGGCCTCGTTACACAATAAAATGCTGTGACACTGCACAAGCTTTTTTACTTTTTTTAAAAAAGCAAGGGAGGGGAAAAAAAAAAGCACACATACACGTTAGTCATTTGTCCCCTTTGAAGTGGGCAGTGCTTTCACTGTCTGCCCACTGTGATAGAGGTATGTAAACAGAATTCATTCAGACCATTCCAGAAAAAGATTTCATTTTTGGAAGAACAGTTATGCATTTTAACATTGGAACCACTACGGCTAGATTTCATGCCAACTAGAAAATTACATCTATCCAGATTTCATACTTTCTTACTTCATCTGATCACTTTTCCCTCTGATCACTTTTCCCTCAAATTGTAGGCTGCAAACAAAAAACACATTTATGAACTCCTACCAATTCCATTTATTAGGACTACAGAATTGAAATAGCATCAACCCATGCTATGTTTATGTACCAATACATGTCTTCTGTTCAGAGTTTCTCAAATATACTTGTCAGTAATAGTAATCATACCTTCCTCCCACTGTGTCGTCTTGTGGTTGGGCCCCAGCAGTGTTCCTCTGTGAACGTCGCAGTGACCCCCCTGGATTGTTATTAGGCCGGTTGGACATTGGCACCTGTCTCCTGAAGGGACATACCCTTTCTAGACACTACCATTCACTGTAAAAAAAACCAAACACAAAAAACACTTTGATCAGACACAGAAATTGAGGATTCCTGAAGATATGACACATTAAAAGCAAGAAAGCGTCTTTGTGGAATGGAAGGCTTAAGTATGTTACAAGCCAAGTGATACCCAAAGGCCATGTCTACACTAAAAATGGAAGATCACCACTGCCATGATCAATCTTCCAGAGTTTAATTTAGCAAGTCTAGTTAAGACTCCACTAAAAACCAACCTCCAGAGGTGCCCCCACCTGTACAGCTGCCTGCGCAAGTAGTAATGGAAGCCAACAACAGCATTTTCTTGTCCCCACTGTCCCCCCCTCTGTGGCAGGCCTATACGTAGGAATTTGTGTGGGGAGGTTTTTTTTAAATGGGGACCACAATTTTACTCAATATAAAGGAGTCCAAAATAGGGACGTAATGGGCAAATGCTTATTAGATAGTTGACTCAGTCGACTAGTTACTCGCCCACCCTTGCTTCCTCTATCGGATAAAGGCAGCAAAGGGGAGGGGAGGAAAGAATAGGGGATAATGTAAAACGGCAGCACCACACAGAGCCCGGGGTCAGCCTTTCCCAGCTCAGTCAGAATCAGCTCCACTAGGGATTGTGTGTGTGTGTGGGGGGGGGGGGGGGGGGGGAGGGGTGTTCACACCCTCTGCTCTCCCTCTGCATACAGGGACAGCAGGGAAACACAAAACAAGGTACATTGACTCCAGCTATGTAATTAACATAGCCGAGTTGGGCATTTTGCTTCAATGTTCCTATAAGTATAGGCCTGAACTATAAAAAGTAACAGAATTCAACTTCATTACTACTCAGTATGTAGTAGTCAAACATCCAATATGGAGTTTCCTAGAAAAGAAGTGCTTTGTTTTTTGTGATGCTGTCATGGCAAGGACTAGGATATGAAGGGCTTTAAAGCTACAGCATGTGTGTGCACAAGCATGAAAAACTACACTTCCTCATGGCACAGTTGTATTGCTGCCAATTCCTGAGAGGAGGGAATGTGTAAAGCATCTCTTCCTACTGTACTTGTAAGATTAAAGTGGTTTAAAATGTTAGGCTTTTGCATGTGTGTGAATTATATAAACAATCATTCAGCAGGAGATCCAGTCAGTCAAAAATTCTTCTAAGAAGAGATGAAATCGGATCGGTTTTTCAAGTTGTTGGGAGCACAGAATTTATAACTGCTAGAACAGTGGTCCCCAACCTTTTCAGGTTGTCGGGCGCCAGGGGGCGTGGCCGTTCGCCCGCCAGGCGCCGGGGGCGGGGACACTTGCCTGCCCGGGGGCGGCCCCCCCATAGCCATGCGCCCAGGGCCAGCGCTCCCCCCGTAAGTGCTGCGCCCCTGGGGGCGGGGCCAAGGCCGGCGCCGGCAAGGGCACGCGCAGTGCCCGCGGGGGCGGGGCCAAGGCCGGGGCCGGGGCCAGGGCACGCGCGGCGCACCCGGGTTGGGGACCACAGCTCCGGGGGCACATGTAAAGAGCCCGGCGGGCGCCATGGCGCCCGCGGGCACCGGGTTGGGGACCACGGTGCTAGAAAGTTCTTATGATAATAAACTCAAATAAAATAGGTACATGATGCCTTCTTACTACTTAGTGCTAGGAAGCTTTAATACTACCACACCTATCTTAAGACTTTCTAAATACTTCTTTGCCAATGACCTCAAAAGAAAAGGACCCCATAGTGCTCAGTCAACATCCTTGGACAGAAAGGTAACTCTAGTTTCATACTTCTTCACTTCCTGAGCAGAGAAAGAGGATTATCCTATCTTGTGACATTGTTATTTTGTGATTATGTAGGCAAGCTAATATCAACTGAACTGTGATCAGTAGATCAAAAGGAGATTTGCAGGTAAGAACAGCTGCAACAAACAATATAGCACCACTTATATAGAACTAGAAAGGGGACAGGAAAACTGGATAAGATTGCAAGTTTCACAACTTTGAACCACCACCTGAACAGTTTTAAAAGAAATTAGTGATAGTTAAAGGAGTAATTTTAAGCTCCAATTCTGAGAGTGGAGCACTGAAATATAGTTCAGCACTTAGTCCAGCCACTGAAATCATTTAAAAGAAAAAGTGTGCGCTCATTTGAAAGGTATTTTGAATTAAGTGACTAGTAGAGTACCTGAGAAGCCTAGGCTTCTCGGATAATCGGGTCACTAAACTATTTGCTTCCACTCCTTGCTGCTTCCGATACAGAGGTAGTGGGGAGAGGGAGGGGAGCAGAAGCTAATGCTCCTTAAAAGCCGGTTTCCCCAATACCGTCTCCATGGGCGAGGGCAGGTGATGCAGAGGACAGCCCCTGAGAACTAACTCCCTTATCAACTACTCAATTAGCTTGTCAATCAATACTTAACATGCCTATTTTAAATAGCAGAATCCAAAACCAATACTCAAGATTAAAAATAGTTTTATGCACATTATTCCAACACTAGCCAATTAGCCCATCAGAGGACAGGATTTTCAGGTCTCTCCTCCACGTCCATCTACTCTCCTGAGCCTCCGGTCTCTTGCTCCGTGTCTTTCTCTCTCCTCCTCCTCTCATTCTTTCCTCTGCCTCTCCCCCATTCCATCTCTCTTTTTCTCTTCTCCCCCTCCTGCTGCTCACTCTCTCTCCAGTCTCCTGTCTGTCAGGGATGCATGCTCGTCCAGGCCCTGCCCCCTGGCCATGTACGTCACTGCCCCGCTCCCCTTCGCCTCCCGCTGTGGCACTTGGTTGACTTCTGCACTGCTCGGCCAGGGCCACCACAGGGATGCAAGTGGTCGTTTGGGCTTCGTGCTCCCCATACAGCACAGGGGTGCTGCATGGGGACTGTGGTGCCCAAACGGCTGCTTGCTCTCCCGCAGCAGCCTGGCTGAGCGATGCAGAAGTCAGCCAAGTGCCACGGCGGGAGGCGAAGGATGTGACTCAGGCAACAGCGCCGCCCCAAGGGAAAAGTCAGCATTTCAGCATTACAGAGTCACAGACAGTCCTTGTGTACCTGTCTTTTGACCAGTTCTATCAAACTAACATTCCCAGTGCTTTCATAGGCTTTTGCCCGCTATATTTTAGGGTCTGAAATGTGATCACAGTCCTCAACAGGAAACTGATGCTAGATACTCTTGTCTGTTAAAGAGATGGCCATACTTTGCAACTGCCCTATATAAATTTCAGATTGGGATTAGAGTTAGGCACACGACTCCTACGTTGTTTCTCCATCCCACAAATGAAGATTCTCTGCAAAAGAAGCATGCTGGTTTCCCTCAATACCACACATAACTTCAGTCTGTATGATGCTGGGGTAACTAATCTTGCATTTGGCTCATTTGCTACATCACAGGATGTCAGTTGTATATAGTGTTCGAAATGGAAACTTGTGTTTTAGCTGAAGGACAGGTCTGAGCAGCTCCTCATGGGAGAGGCTGCATAACATTTCCAACTACATGAATAAATTGTTACAGTTTTAGTGCAGAGGCAGCCAAAAGTATATTTTGTCCATAGCCTTTTCCAGCACAGGCACCGGGGGAGGGGGAGGTGGAAAAAACGACACTCGATTAGCACCCATTTTTTTCAATTATGTGAAACTTCTACTTTCTGGAGAATTTAGCCTTCTGTGTGGCTGCCTGTCAGCCCCCCATCCTGGGTGGATTAACCCATCAAGTATTCTGTAGTCAAAGCTCATGTGCTCCCTCCCCACAGTAAATGAAAGCCAGTCTCAGAAGGGAGTAGTAGGACAGGAAAATGTCCTGTTCATAAACTCAATGGCTGTGTCTAGACTGCAGGGGTTTTTTCGAAAAAACTTCACCTGAGTCTAGATTACAGCCACGTTCTTTCAAAATTAAATCTAGAGAATGTGGCTTTTCTTTCGACGGCGGTACTCATTTCACAAGGAAGAACGCCTTTTTTCAAAAGTGCTCTTTCGAAAAAAGGCATTCTTGAATGCAAACAGGGCTTTTTCAAAAGAGCATCCAGACTGCCTGGGTGCTCTTTCGAAAAAAGCAGCTCACTTTTTCGAAAGAGGCTTGCAGTCTAGATGTAGCCAAAAAGTTTGGGAGATGGGATAACTATTTCATAGGAGAAGTGCAAGTGGAATCACAAAATCAAAACGCTACTACCGTAGCCACCCATACTCTAGTTTTTGGCTCCTTTAAAAAAAGGAGTCATGGGTTTTTGTTTTAAGAGTTTAATATTAGCATTGATTCTTAACTAAAATTGCTAACATAGATTATGTACAAGTTATAGTAGGGCCATCTTCTGAAAAGAGGACAGCATCAAGAGGCATGTGTCTCCCCTACTCCTGGGCAGTGTAAGATCCTGATGCAGAGTTGCTTTCTGGAATTGGGCTGAATTTCCTGCAAGAAGCAACTACACTGAAAAGAAGCAGTTTGGCCATCTCATTCCAGGATGTGTACATATGCACGTGTGTCTGTGTGCACCCAAAGTAAAAATAGGACATTATAGTCTCCGCATGTATTCTGATTCAATCATCCATGATTTCTTCACCAGAAGCTGACTTGCCAGGGCCCAGATGTCTACTAGACAAGGGGACAATGCTGCAATTGGAGCAGGACTCCAGCATCTGCTGCAGGAGACAACAATTCCTTCCATAGTCCTCTTACTTATTTCATGTAGAGGACAAGATGGTTTACTACCACCACCTTTTATGAGTGGACCATCTTCCACTTGTGAATAGGACAAGCTTTCGAACTTCACAAAAGAGAAGCTGATCCAATTAAAAAAAGTTCACCTCACCCATCTAGTCTCATGTACCCTGGTACCAACACAGTAAACAGCAATAAAAATGTTTTGTATTCCAAAATAGTTACAAAGTCATAATCAGTACCTTTTGGTTCTCAAACTGAAAAGCCTACATGTCAGAGGAAGAATGCCATTCCAAATAGCGTACAGATATGTAACAGGAAGATAGATGTGATGCAAAGCTATTCAGGCCCATAGAAGTGGCACGCCATTCTCCTTAGAATGCCCTGGATGACAGATACTCTTTCCTGCAAGAGCATCTCTCCTCCCAGTTCCAAGACAGTGTTTAAACTCATTGTGCTCTGCATACAAGGATTCCTAAATCAAATCAATTCAAAGCGATATTCAATTCAAAGTAGTAACTCTGCAAGTGATATTTACTACCACTGAAATGCAAGTGTGTGCTGATGATTTGCATTATGGGGTGAATTTTTGGAGTTTACATACATAACTGATTGAAGATTATCAATTATAATCCTGCGTTACTGCTTCCAAGTTTGCCTCAGAATTGTGTGCTGTTTTGTGACAGGCCCACTCACTAACACCACATATGGGATTTTTTTAAAGTAGTTAAGCCCATCTGCAAACATACACACAGCCCTTCATATTTAGGTACATTTCTTCTGAGCTGTTCCCACATGCTATGGTTATTTAATAGTTGTTTCAAGAGCGCTCAACAGGCTCACACTTTGAATTTAAACAGGTACAATCTAAGGCCTCGGAGCTACTACTGAAATGCTCTATTAAAGGTTTTCTTTTGTTTGTGTGCTTTTGCCCTGACACAGAACTTGGTTGTGTTCCCTTGTAATCAGAGACCTTTAGTTGATGAGTAACTGCAGGAACTTGCACATCCAGTTCTTCTAATCTCCATGATGAGGATTTTAGCTACCTCCTCAGGTCTCCAACTGGAGGATTCAGTAGTCATGCCTGCTAAAGAGGAGATCTAATTAAGGAGTGCCAAGATCTATTCATCATAAAAGAAAAGGTCCTCCACATCCTTGCACTTGGAATCCCAGGACTCTATTCTGATTCTTCTAAAGTTACATCATGTTTCTGGACAAGATCTGGTGACAAACCTCAACAATCATATACAGTCTTCAGCCTTATTGGTAATCAGTTCACAACTGGGACAACACAGGCAATTACTTACTGCTGATGTACAGCCAATAGAGCTTGCATCAAATGGAAAACTAGCAAGCTGCCAGCAGAGCTTTCCAATTATCCCTACTAACAAAGTTGACTCATGAGCATGCTTAGCAATTGGCACAGCAGAAGGTGGTAGCAAGCATGTATAGAACTACTGCTCATCAGAAGACCACCTCCTTCAAAAAGCAGGTTCTTTACAAATTCAGAGAGGGGCAGTGAGTGATTGGTCCCTTAAAACAGTTTCACTTTAGGCCCCTTCTGCAAATGGAAGTATGCCACTAAGTTTCCTAAATAGAAAGCATGACAAAAAATTGTTTGTCTTTGCTAGTTAAGGTTTTGGGAAGGACGGACCGGCACGCACAAAAAAAATAAGGGGGTTTTCCTATCAAGTAACATGCCTTTCCATTCCCAGTTAACTGTGCCAACAGTAGTTGTGCTACTGATAGAAATATTTTATAACAACTCTGTTCCATCACCAAGATCAGAATTTTTTTTTTAAATCCTTAACTAGTTCTATTGTCATAAAAACAGTAGAGCATAAGGCCGTTCAACCTCTGCCACTGCATTGGATTGAAGAGTATGGTTCAAGCTTTGAGCTTTTAAGATCACACCACATTGCAGGGGTTAGGGTACTTGCCAAAGAGTTGGAGGATTCTGACTGAAATGCTTGCTCTGCCTGGACTTGGACAAGATTGTCCTGCCTTCCAGGGGAAGCAGGAGGTTCTTGGCTAGACAAGGGTCTCCTGCGCAAGGGGACCTCTCTGAGTATAGCGCACAAACCACTGGGCTTAAATTGCAGCAAGAAAACGGTTCGTTTAGACATAAGGAAAAAGCTTCTCGTTGGGGTTAACCACTGGAATAAGTTGCATAGGAAGATTGTGGAATCTCCATTATTAGATATTTGAGCAGATTAGACAAAACTCATCTGTCCTAGATGGTCAAGACGATACTTAGTCCTGGCATGAGGGAAGGGCCTGGACTAGATAACCTCTCAAGGTCTCTTGCAGTCCTGTGATTCTGAAGTTCAAACTCTGAGCCACTCAATCTAGTTTATACAGGGGCAAAATTGAGATGCTAGCTGAGGCAGACAATACTTTATTAGGTTCAACATGAAAAAAATGTTTTAGATCTGAAGTTGAACAGATTATCCAAGCTCCTTTAATATTAAATTAAATTTGAAATGCCACAGGAAGGCAGAAAAAGCATGCTTATTCAAGATAATCAAAGTCAGTAATACAGAAACAGGTCACTATTCTCAATTAGAGAAAGCCTTAAGCTGCACAACTAAGTCTTTAACATTTCATTTAAAGTAAGCAATTACAAACATTTCAGTAAATAAGCAGCTAAATGACAATATCAAAGAAAGAGACAGTGCTTGTGCAGTGAGTATTGAGCATCCAATTTCAATGACTGAATTATGTTCATTTAGGGTTTTGTAGACACATAGCATGTTACACTGGTTTTGAAATAGCATTTAATTATTAAAACAGTGTCAGGGAAAGGCCTGCCTCACAGTTCTATTGTTCAAAATATCAGGTGTAACATTTTACTTCAAGCTATCAACTGGAGAAGAGAAAAAAAAAGCCACACAGACATCAACATCTGCTTTAAGACCAAATCTTTAAAGACTTCAACAGTAATGTAATGAGAACAAAACAAGTTTTGTTTTTTAAAAATCGAATACCCTGAAAACATTGTAGGAGGTTCCACATTTTTTTTTTTTTTTTTTTTTGGTATGCTGACTACTTTGCATAGATGTTAAAAAGAAAGGCTTTCCCCCAAACATCCTATGACAATCAAGCCCTGAGTTGCCTTTCAGCCACAAACAACAAGTAATTATGCCAGACACTCATGCAATTTTGTGGTGTGCAATAGGTATGCATATATGTAACTGACTGCACATTAAACAAGTATATACTCTCAACCAAGGACTTTTCTTCCATTGCAGCTCTAGTGCTGTACAAGTGCTCTGACATTAGAAACCCCCACCTTTCCCCCCACACGCACATACTAACAGTTTCCAATTAACTCCTCCTGGGGGTGCACCTCTGAAAGGTGGATTTAAGCCATTTTAGCATATTTAGCAGGCAGGAAGAATGAGATTTACCGGTTAAACCTTCACATCCCTAGTACCAAGAGGACCATGCTGAGGGACAAGAGGAGGAAAGCCATTAAAAAAAATCCAAGAAAAAGGGCCGGTCAGGAGATATGAATATTAAATAACGTAAATGTTTTACTCTGGCTGACAGCTATCAGCCAAAAATACAGGCATTTCATAATAAAAGGTTTTGAAAGAACATGAGCAATACATTCAAGTGGAAGAACTCTTCCTCACAAGCTCATCTCTGAAACTCACAATTACTCATCTCTGAAACTCAGACTAAAGAAACCATTCAACACGGTCTTACATAAATGTCCAGTCTTGAGTCCCCACCCAACACCAGCATTCAATTAAGAATTCTCATTTTTATAGCACAGATCCATTATATGGTTCTGGAGAAATAAGCAAAAAACTTGCCCTTATGTTGAAAGATTATTAAGGATATGGTTCTGTGCCTTTCCAGGACCTCTGTAGCTTCTTCCAAGACAGGGCTAGAGTAGTGGCCCCAGAGCTGAAGCAGCTGCCGGGGTTGGATCAGACCCACTCGAGGCCATAGCAGCTAGCCATTGGTGAGCCAAGAGGCAACCAGAGCAGCAACCACAGGATCAGTGACCACAGGACTAGAGCAAATGCTAGAGACCATCCCCTGCAATGTTGTTAGTTCCCGCCTGCCCCCACCTAAAAGTATTTTAGCAGTGGTCAGAGACAGGTTACAGGCTATTATTGTTGTTCAGGTCTTGTCCCAATATTTAGTAAAAATATTTGCAACAGAATCTTCACCTTGGAGAGTATGAATGTCACTTCATCATCATAGTTTAGATATTTTTTCTAGATTAGCACAGCCCCCAGAGCAATAGTAATTTAGATGGTAGAATGTCTAAATGTATGCTTGACATAGCAACAACTCCACCCACAGCACAAAGAGCAGTCAAAGATTTATAATTGGTCATTGGCATTTGATCTCCAAAAAGCTGCCTTGCGCCATATAGCATTGTGTTTGTTTTTTGGACATCCTGTGCCAGATGTAAAGAGAAAGTCAAATTCTAAAATTGCCAAGGGAGAAAAATTGTTTCAATGTCTCTGGTTCAGCCATTGTTTAAGTTTATGCTAAGGATATATTTTAGGCCCAAGATAACCTGATCATCAGCTTCTACTGAAGATGTCAAATCCCACTTAAGAGCAGTGAAACACTTTACTACCAAGGGCCTAAATCAGAGAGGGTAAATTTTTATGCCCTCCCCCACAACTTCAAAATTTTGATAAGTGGTCATGGGGGAGAGGGGGTAGAGGTTGGGTGAAGGAGGGGTTTGGCGTGCACGGTCCAGGAGGGGATTCGGGTGCAGGAAAGGATTCTGGCCTGGGGGAAGGAAAGGGGAGGGATTAAGAGGGGGTGCAAGGTCTGGGAGGGAATTGTGACCTGAGGGAGGAGGTGAAGGAAAGGGAGGTGTAGAAGGTTTAGATGGTGACCTAAGGGAGGGAGTAGCTAAGGTGCCCTAGGGGAGGGAGTGGCTAAGGTGCCAGAGGCAGGCTAGGACCAGGAGATGCTTACCTAGGCAGCTTCCAGCCAGCAGCCCTGCAGGACGCTACGGTAGGCTCCCTACACACGGCTGCCAGAGGCTGCTCAAAATGGCTGGCTGCTCACTGTGGTTCTCTGCTCTGGAAGCCATGGGAAGGGAAAGGCTTTTCATACTGCTCCTGCCCCCAGCAAACGTCTCAGCTCCCACGCCAGTTTCTGTGAAACCTCCCTTTGTGCTGGCACCAGGAGCTGAGAGCCAAAAGGTAGCAGCCTGCTCTGTAAAAGTTGTGTGGGGAGGTGCTGTACCTGAGGGTCCTAGTGGGGCAGCATGGCAGGCTGTATCTTGCCCACTCCTAGACTAAAACTGCCAGGGAATTCAACCCAAACAATATGAAGGGGGAAAAAAAAAATCCTACTTTATTGAAAATCATACATAGTTGGAAAGGTAACAACTAGCATAGATCCACTCAACCACGCTAGCCAATGAACACCAGAGCCTGCATTTCAAAATATACTGACACTCCAGATAGGAAGGGTATGGGTTGGATAGACTAGTTAGTAAATGTGTCAAACTGAAGAGCCAATGCCTCATCCTAGGAAAGAAGTTTCCCCTCCAAAACAGAACACAATACTGAAGCAATTCACCCTGGATCCATTCTTTCCAACTACCTACCATCCAGGATCAAATCTCTGAGCTTGCTTATAAGTGGAGTATTAGCCCCAAGACAATACAAGCTCATCAAATTGTCCAGAGAGAAGAGATAAAGATTAGCAAATATGCTAAAATGGTTTAAATAGACCCTTCAGTAACGCACCCCCAATGTAAATAATTGGAAACTATAAGCGAGGGGGGGGGGGGTGTCCTATTGTCAGAAGTAAAAAAGTCCCACATGCACCAGTTTTCTTTCTGGTTCCATTCAAAATCTAAATGCAGCTAGCCTTACCACTCACCATACACTGGAAAGCCAGAAGTAAGCACATAACATAGAACTATTACACTTAACATGTGGGGGGGGGGGTTGTTTATAAACACATTGCAACCAGCATTCCCTACAAGCTATGCATTTGTGCAGCCACTCAAGAGAGATTCAAATGCCACACAGATGATTAGCTGAGCCCCCACAGCTAAGTTATATTTTTAGTGGTGGTGCACATCAGTGTTCCCTCTAAGCTGCGAGGCATGCAATGAGCCCCAAGTCCCTGACTGGGTGGGGCTGATTAATCACTCCTGAAGCTGTGCTGCCACACAGCTTAGAGAACACTGGAACATGCTCACATGTCTCTGTGCACATAAAAGTTATTTTGCACATGGAAGGAAAGAGATTAGAAGGAACATTGACTTTATGGTTGCAGTCACTGAAAAGTTAGATGCCACCAGAATTAAGGCTGCCAATGCAACCTAAACTCCACCTGTGAGTATATGCATTATAAAACATTAAATTATGGAACAATATACCTCCCTCATCACCCTCCCTCCCAAGGTCCCTGCCTCAGTGCACAGAATGGGCCTGTTCTGAGAAAGAGTGAGGGTTGTACAGAGAAAGATTTACTTACCCAGACCCCTGCTTCATTGTTGCTAAATGTTGCAAAGTATGTAGCTCTTCTATCGTGCTTTTCATTACTGGCTCTCCAAGTGCTTTACAGTAATGGTGCTGAATCTTTTTGATACTGGGGACCAGTACACCCATTCACAAGCTTTTGGAGAACCAGTAACATTATTTGCATATTCATTAAGCAAATGATGAATATGCACATAAATTGTGTCGCTGGCCCCTACCTGTCCAGCAGGTTGTTCCGCCCCCTCTCCTGGTCCCAATCCCAGTCACTTTAATCGGCCGACCCTGGGTGTTCTGCATCCGTGCGCATGGCGCACAGCCGTCTCCTTTGGTCCTTGCGCCCGCTGGATCTAGCCCCGCCATCCAGGAGCATGCCCAGCAGAGACACCATGGCGACGAGCTCTCTCCCAAGAGGGCTGTGTCGACGGGCTCTCTCAAGGCGGCTGAAGCGCCACGCTTGGCAGTGCAGGGTGCTGCTACCGTCACACAAATTAATAGGATTGTGCACGATAATTTTTTTAAGAACCAGTACTGGGCCATGGACCACACTTTGGGAAATGCTGCTTTACAGTCATCATCTGTTTTACATACGGAGAAACAGAGAAATGAACTTTGTATTACATGACTTATCACATACAGACCTTACAGCAGAGGCAGATATAGAATTCAGTTCTTCAGGGTGGCATTCTACCACCATAACTAGAATCATCTTCTCTCTTCCTGCAATGCCCTGCCTCATCTCTCTTCTGTGAATAATAACGTGATCTACTGGATAGATTAGATTAAGTCAGGATGGTTCTGTTCCTGGTTCTGCCACTAACCAGCAGCAGTGTGGCTTTGGGCAAATAACTTCTCTTGATATTTCTGCTTCCCCATATATCCTGTCAAACTCATACCTGTGACTTCTTCATTGCTAAAAAGTTAGGCATCATCTTGTCTGTCCCACATACCAAAAGACAAGTTTTGCACTAAGCTACTTTGTTCATGAAATAGCTTCTCTCTATTTTATACTACTCAATAAAATTCTCAGTTTTTCAGTAAGTATTAATAACCTCCTTTTTTCCTCTTCACAAAGAAAATGGATACGTCACACAAGAAATAACTATCAGATTGGCAAGTTGGACCCAAACTTTCAGGTTTTAGGTTTAACATGAACTACCACACACTTGGGGATGTGAAAGCATTTGTTTATTTACATGGTTAACTGGGCTCAGTTAGCATGCACAATTACATCAGAAGCAGCAGCGCAAGGGTGTTGAGGGGGGGAGAGAGGAGACAGAAGGGGGAGCCCTCTTGTGCACCAGCTCTCACAGGTGGAGAGGGATCGGTAGAACCACTAAAATTTTCAGTGGTTACATGATTTACATAAATGAATTTTAACATCCCTTCTATGCACTGCAAATCTGGCAAGTCAGAACCTCTGTGTAACATGGCCCTGATGCCACCACAATAGGGATGTTAATTTCGATCAGCTAATCGAGTAGTCAATGGAATTTCCATTGATTACTCAAGTAGTTGATACGCGGGTGAGACAGGGCACTCGCTATCCCAGTTGTGCCTCTGCCATTTTAAAACTGTAGTAAGCAGTTCTTACTATATTTACAAGGCAGAGGTACATCCGGGAACTCAGGACAAGTTGGGACTGCTTGAATCCCCATTCATTTTGAAATGTAGCAAGAGCCCTGTGGGCACAGCAGTCACTCGCAAGCAAGAACTACTTCAGTCCCCACTTAGGTCATTGCCCGCTGCGCTTCTGCCTCCCCTACCACAACCCTCCGCCCCCAGAGACGGTGCTAGGGGGGAAAATGTATCAGAGGCAACAAGAGTGGGGGAAGGAAGGGACTAGTCGAATAGTTATTCAACTACCCAATAAGCCTATGCTTATCAGGTCGTCTACTAGTTGCCTACATCCTTACATCACACCACTACTTAAAAAAAAAAAACCCACACCACACACCAAACCAGGAGATAAGTAATCACAACTGTCCCATTTTTAAAAGGCAGCCTAATTTAACGTTCACAGCAGCTTGTGAATCCCAGATCTTTGCCAGTTTCCAATTTTGCCACAGGCATGCAACCACGAGGCACTAAGACTAAATGCCTTAACTTCCCTATCAGTTAAGTGGGAACAATATGTGTGGTATCATTAAATATGTGCAAGAGATAGGAAATTAAGGGCAGCAGCTTTAACAGAGATGAGCAGAATTCTGGACTTCCAGTGTTGAAACCCCTGTTTAGGCTTTGGCTGTGGGTTTCACCCTGGACCCCAGCAAGTCTAAGACAGCTCTGGTAACCCCATTAAAAACAAAGAGTCATGACCCACTTTAGAATCCTAAGTTTGAGAACTGTTGAGCTACATTTTATAATGAAAAGGAGTTGGGGAGGGGAAGAAAGAGAGCACAGAGGACATTCATATTAGAGGCAAATACTAGCATCAGTACAGAATGTGTTCAATCTGTCCTACCCAGCTTTGGACCAGCACCAGATTGCTAGCATCACTGGTGTATCCCCACATATCTATTTAAAGCTGCATGGTCAGCTGAGGGTAAGAACAGCACTGTGCACTGGAGCTCATTCATGTGTTATAGCAGCACGCAGTAAGGAGAAACGCTACAGTGACTATGGATGACTTGTGGCAGCAGAACAGCACCATTTTTTGAGAGGTAGAAAAAAGTGTTAAGCTGCCACAAAGATGCTTGTTGCAGCAGGTGACACTGCATCTAGGTTTTTAAGGTTCTTAATGTGGCACATCTGATTTCAAGAGGGGGTTTTATTCTCTGCACATGCTTACATACTATAGAAATACGTTTATACAATTTGATCTTTCTAGTGCTGCATCATTCAGTACACACAAATACGTAGGGATGTGTGTTCATGTCTGATATCTCCCAACTTGGAAGATAAGCACATAGACTCTTGGCACAGTTTAGGAACCCAAAGCAGTTGCCTCAGTCATGGCAACAATTTTTACTACAAAAAAGACAAACCAATTGAGTCAACCCAATAGCAGAACAGAAGCGCACACACACAAAAAATCCCACCCTACAAACTTTGAAAGATAGTAATGAGAGTTATAGCAGCAAGCAAAATTAAATAAGATTTGAAAAAAGGAGTACAGGACACATGAATGAAGCAAAAGGGATGAGTGGTGGTACTTATTGAAGCACAGTCTTATGATCTATCTATATTTCAATTTGCCATCACATTGGCTTGACTTAAACAAGCTATTACAAGAAGGACAAAGAATGTTTAAGAAATCACAGTGCTCAGACTTGGGAAGGACATGGAGGAGACAAAGGGCCATTTAATAATTTGGTAGTTAAGACACTTTGCTCTGCAACAACTTTTTTTTGTAACTACATAAAACTTTGGCCCCATAGAGCAAGGACGGCCAATAATTTTTGATGGGGTGCCACACCAAGATTTTGGCAAGTGGTCAAGGGCAATACTTTTCTGTGGAGGGGTTATGGGGTCTGATATGGAAACTGAGTGCATTAGAGAGCTCAGGGTCGGGGGACTAGGGTGCAGGAGAGGTTGCGGGGTCTGAGTGAGTTTGGATGAAGGAGGGGGCTGTGATCTAGGACAGGAGAGGAGTCTGGCCAGTGGGAGAGGTGTAGGAGAAGAGGCAAGGTTGGGTGGGAAGGAATTGTGATCTGGGGAAGAGGAGGGTACAGAGCATTTGGTTGCGATCTGGAGCAGTGGGGCAGAGTGCAGAGTCCAGGAAGATTCTGGCCTTGTGAAGGGTTTCGGAAGAGTACAGGGGAGGGGAGGGAGTTGAGGTGCTAGAGGCAGTCTCTGGCACTTATGTAAGCTGCTCCCAGCCAGCAGCACTTTCCAGGCAGGCTTCCCCCCATAGCAGCTCCAAACTGCTGGTTGGCTGTGCATGTACAGTAAAACTCCAATAGTCCGGCATCAAAATGCCAAGAGCTTAGTGAGTGAGCTTCGGCAAAAAATGAGTCACAAAGTAACAGCAACAGCAGCTGAACTGAGCTAAAAGAGTAAAAAAGGGTTAAAAAAAACTAACACATTACAGTATACAGTATGTACAATAAAAAGGGTTAAGAATATTTTATATACAGTATATACATAACCAGTTTATAGTACCTCCTGATACTCCGGCATATCTGATAATCTGCAGCCACCCATAGGTTCCAGATTATAGGTTCCGGATTATCGGAAGTTGACTGTACCTCTGATGCCAAAAAAAGGGGGGGCAGGAAATGGGGGGGGCAAAGATGACTAAAAGAACTTCCAATCAATAGGAGCGGAGAAATTATGCTGCACTGCTTCTGCCCCCAGAAGACTCTCAGCTCCCATTGGATGATTTCTGGTCAATAGGAACTGAGAGATTTTGCTGGTGACTGGGCCGCATGCTGAAGCTTCTCCCTCCCACTCTCCCTCCTGTCTACAGCACAGAGAGCAACATGGAGAAGCTAGCTGCTTTTATCAGTGCTGCTCCCTGCTGCAGAGGCAGGCACGGGCTGAATCAAAAGGCTTTATGGGCTGTATCTTGTCTGTCCCTGCCATAGAAGCACAATTTCAAAAACCATTCCTACCATTAGTTCATCACCACTGGTGGTAGCATTATTGGGAGCACTAATGTCAACAGTATGCTTGATAGCACAAGTAATGGTGGGCATTCTAGTTTAACCCCCCTATCAATCATGTCGGGCTCATAAACTGGTCAAGATGGTGGCTAAAACCACCTTACCTATACTAGAGCTGCCATCTGTGGGAAGTTTTAGTGCAGTGAGGTCTAGACTTGAAGTGCTATTTGGTAAACCTCAAGCCCAGACCTCACTTTGTTTCCCCATCACATATCTAGCACCTTGGGGGGAGGGGAGGAGAAGAGAGGCCAGGGAATACTTCTATGGACACAACCTGTTTTAGAAGTTGAATTCAGTACTAATCTAAAAGCATTTAGGTAAATTCATTCTTATTTAAGTACACAAATAACAGTTTTAGTATCTAGAAAGAGTTACTTCCAGAAGAGATATTCCATATTAAGTGGTATGAAACATCACAATTAATTCAGAAAGCTATTTAATAGGCAAACTATTTTTCAATTAGAGCACAAACCTAAGAAAATTTTAATCTATTTAGCCCATCAGAAGCAAACAGTAATTAGCATTAATATTAATAGTTCATGAAATATAATGCCTGTTTAAATATGAAGGTATGTCTTCAAATATTTACAAGTGTGAAAGTCTGAGGATTAGAGAAGGAGAGTGTTGTTTTTTGAAGATACAGATATCTGTTTCTATAAACATCAAGTGACACTAGATTAATTGTAAACTGGTTCTAAACAAAATTCCTACCTATGCACTTTAGAACTGTCTCTAAAGGCTGTATCTTTGCTCTGACCAAGGCTTAAGTACAGGTATGTAAGTTTCAACCAGATCAACTATTTGAAACACTAAAGAAATAGTGAAGATCAAGGCTGCTTTTAAAAGCATGCGTGACTTGGCAAACATTCTACCACTCCCCATAAATTCCTAAATCCTAGCAAGTAAGAGGAAATAAACCTTATTACAACAGAGCATTATCTAAAGATTAACGCATCTTAAGTCCTAGGAATATTTTTTAATATAAAAGACTGCTTGCTAAACTAAAAGTTGTCCTTAACTTAACATTTTCCCTGCTAAAGAAAAAAGGAGCTAGGGTTTCAGGCTCTTGAATGAAAGCTTAAAAACTTGAGCTCTCACCTATATATTTTACATTAAACAATGATGGACAGTCTATGAAGCAGGAAGGATTAGTTGATTTTGATATATACATTTACCAAAGAAAATGTTAGACGGAAAAAAAATGAGCTTTGAGAACTGACTTTATTTACTTTGAATATTTTGATAGACAATGTGTTTTAACTATAAAGCATTAACTTTTGAATCTCAAGTCTATCAAATAATTCTGACATTGCACTTTTTTATAACTGAAAATGTAAAATGATAAAAACCAAGCTTCAAAACGTGACAGAATACCAATAAAAGCAACTTAAAACTGTTCAGCTCTGACAAGGATGCCCGTATATAACAGCATATCTACCATTGACTAATTTCAACTATTAGACCAGAGATCATCCACATGCTCTAGTATTAAGGCCTAATCAGGTACCACATTTGAAAGCCAAACCACAAAATCATATTCCAAGAAAGGGACATTATCACCCACCCACAGACAAGGAAATCCTGTTTGCTAGGCTTTTCTATATAGAAAAGTTTGATTCCTCCCCCCACTTCATTACTCACCCTAAAAGTCTGTAAACTTGTAAATCTTGTAACATTGTTTGGGTAGAAATCATGTTGAAAGTGAACTTCGATGCATCATTAAGAAGCAAAATGTTTATCCTGTTTTAACCATTCTTCTACAAAGAAATTTCACCATCCAATTAGAAAGAGCCTGATGAACTGGAGTTTATTTGCCTGCTTCACACTGTCTCCCTGGGCTTGAATAAAGGCATTAACTGGTCAACACACTGCGAGAGTGATTTCCCATGCCTTTAATATTCACATTAATAGCCATGCTTAGGACACATCCATTAACTCAGGTTCCACAATTGACAGGTACTACTTCTGATTATATATAATAAAAATTATGGTTTGTTAAGTTATTTCCACTCCAATTCATCTGATGATCAAGTGGGTTTTGCCCATGAAAGCTCGTGATTCTATTTATTTTGGTTATTCTCTAAGGTGCCACAGGACCACTCATTTTTATCCTGTTTTAGTTACGATCTGGCTAATTTTCATCATCCTATTATTTACTCAAACACTAAAAAGACATCCTGGGGTAGAGTAATGGGTTTTGCAAACTTTTTGGTTGTGGCACCCCTATGGCCGGGGCAAAGAGACAGAGAAAACCATTTTTGGGTTGACGGCTGCTGACCCATTTAATAAAAATAAAAAAATAAAAATAAGACAGTCAGATGAGGGGTGGCAGGTGCTGGAGTGCCAGCATGGACTCCCCAATACTAGGGGGAGGAGGACGGGGGAGTAACAACCCTGAGGGCCAGATCCAAGCAAGCCAGGGTCTGCATCTGGCTCCTGAGCCTTAGGTTCCCCACCTCTGTGCTATGGGTTCGCAAAAATTTGGGAGAGCCCTTACTAGCTCTCTCACTCAGCAGCAAAATCTTGAATGCGACATGCAACAATGCTGTTTGACAGCGCCACTGCTTCCACTTTTTTACTAGACTGCTCATCACTCTTGTGCACAAGACTTGCATTTTTCCTGCAATTGTAGGTGTTTCTCCAGCAAGTGCAATATAGTAGCTCACTTCATAGGATGCTTTTGTTGTCCAATATAGCCATTTTCATCACTGGGCGTTCACTAATTGAAAGCAAGCTTCCACTAGAAGAAACTTAGGCCTTTTTCTTTGTGTTCAGAATGATGCATTTCTAAAAGCTGTCGTAGTTTAGCAGTTATCAGAACTGCAGGAAAGTACTTAGTTGCACACAACACACTGGGCATCAGGAACATGTTTATTTTGAAAACAAGTAAATCCATAAGACAATACAACTCAGAACACATTTGTTACCTGCTGCTAATCCAGTGGATGAGAGTGGTTTCCTCTTCAACAGTTCACTTTCCTATTTTTCAGTCACAAAAGGCTGTGATTGTCCTTTTCGCTTCCCAACATTGTGCTCGTTCATTCCACCCAAAGTACAATAGTTAGAAGCCAACGGTTTGGGGGGCTTTTTTAAGCCATTTATCCATGCAGAATATGCATGGTAATAGGCACTGATGTAATGTGAAACACTGAACAAAAATGCAGCATGAAGGAGTACTGTATTGCAGCAGGCTTTGGCATAAAGAAAGCAGGAAATAAATATCTTCTTAGATGTGTGACTTATGAAGAGCTATGTCAGACTGTTGAATCAGGCATTTGAAGCATCCAATGTATGTCATCGGACATGTAGCTCTTAACATTTCTACTGCTCACTGGGCTTTTAAGACAGGTAGGGGTAAATGAGAGCCAAACAACACAGAACAGGGAGAGCCAGGACTGGTAGCTGTGAACTAGGGATGTTAAATATCAGTTAAATGCATAGCTGAGTAACTTCATGAATGCTTATCAGTTAATGGGCTATTCTATAGTCCCTGGGGGCAGGGCTTGCAGCCAGTGCTCTCCAGCCTCACTCCTGACTAGACCCATCAGAAGCAGCAGCATAGGGTGCCAGGCGGGAGCTGGTCCACAAGGCAAGCCAGTTTAAAAACCACCTCCCCCTGACAGAGCAGCTGCTTGTTGCCCTGTGCTGCTGTGTCTGATGAAGAGGCAGCCGTCCTTGTCTACTACAAGGGCTCCTACTACACTTTAAATACAGAGTTGCAGAAGGGGGTAGGTCCCAGGCCCATCACAAACTAGGACTAAGCCAGGCTGCTGGCCAGCCTGCTAAAAAAAGGTTTACTGACAAGGGAGAGAAGGGTGAAAATGCATAGAGTCAGTAGCATTAACCTAGAAGCTTTTGCTTATCAGTTAATCAGCTACCCTGTGAACAAACTTCATGGGACTGCAGGAAACCTGGCTATACCCATGATAAGTGGACATCCAGCTAACAAAAATTATGCCAGTCTTCAGATGTTGCTGGACCAGAAAGAGCCAGAATAGAGAGGTTCAACATCATGTGATGTAGTTTCTAATACTTCACTTAGAATGGCACATCTAACAGACTGAATTTTCAGAAAGCTTTTCCTGAGTTTGTTGCAGCTCTTTGTCATCTCCTGTATCATCCTAAATAATTCCTCTCTATCAATCTGAAATGCAGACATATCCCACTTACCCTCTCTCTTCACTTGCTATTGATCCTATTAGTACACCTTGATTTAAGAAATTAATACCCCACCCTGAACTTTTATCTGCCAATATCTTTTTAAGAAACGTGTCCATAGATGAAGTACTGAGTACTGTGTCACCAAGATTATACAGAGACATATTATCAGCTCCCCAGTTCTGTCTGCAACTGCAGTCCAAGAGCTCAACTGGATTTTTAAAAATCCCACCATGCTGTATTTACATTATTATCCTCGCATGGTTATCAGTTTTGTCTCCAAATAGAAGTTTAGTTTTAAGCATCTGTATACTGGATGGATTGATTATAGGGATGTGATTAATATACACAATATCTAACAGTTTCACTTTTACTAAAATACTCCCTGAGGGTAGGGCAAGCAGCCAGTGCACTCCTGCCACCCCACACTGCTGCCTCAGTATCAGAGGCATCAGCAAGGGGGGGGGGGGGAGGGAGGAGGAGAAAGAAAAGAAGAGAAGAGGCTGCTTTGCCCATCTGGTGCTAGCGGGAAGCCAACTTTTAAGCTGGCTCCCCCCTCCCCCCCACGCACAAGCTATCCCCTGTCCCTCCCCATTGGATGCTGCCTCAGGGCATTAAGCTGCCTCCCCACAGGCACCAGCTCCTGCCTCCCCCCCCCGCTTGCTGCCGCTGATACAGATGCAGCAAGGGGAGGGGGGTAGAGTGGTTGCATGTAGTCTTTTAGATTACTGATTAGATTACTGATCAACCTAGACTTATCAGTTAATCATTTCAACAGCTATATGCTAACATCCCTATTTGATTCCTTGAAGAGTAGTCCACACTAGAAATTCAACAGCCAAAATGGATCAATTGCCACCGCATTAAACATGCTGAACATGTTAGTGTTTCACTGCTATAACTGTCAGATAAAAAGTTTGTTAAAAAATACACACTCAGTGAGGAAAGCCTAATGTGGCTCAGTCTCTTGGAGAGGTCAATGAAATCAAGAGGCTTTTCCTTAAACACTAAACTAGTTAGAGTTTTAGTGTCAGGAACATACATGAGTTTATTTGAAAAGCAGGACATTTTCAGAGATGTTTTGTATCACAATAATATCAGTAAGATATCAATCAGTAAGAGTAACTCTCACGTTTTCTTTAGAAAAGAAAGGTCAGATCAAACGCTAGTATTCAAATGGCTGGACAGCTATTTCTATCTGTATTCCTCTCCCATTTACTTGCCTTTCCTCTCCCCATATGCTTGGTTCTACATTCAAGCAACTTTTGAGCGTCAAGCTAGTATGCCTTTAGGTATAAGATAGTATGTTCTAACAATCTTAGATTAGAATGACAAGTAGTACCTAACAGTTACCAGTCACAATGCTAATAACATGAACATAAGGTTAGCCTTACTCAGACAGAAAATCCATCAAGTCCAATACCTGCCACTGGCAGAGGACAAGATGTCACATGCTTCAGATGGAATGAACAGAACAAGGCAATCATCAAGTTATCAATCCCATCATCCAGTCCCAGGTTCTGGCAGTCAGAGGTTGCCTAGCTGGCCAATTTGCTTAAGAGCCATTAATAGCTCTATCTTCCACCACCTTATCTAATTTTGTTTTTAACCCAGTTGCACTTTTCCAGGTGATGTTGCAAAGGCCAGCAAGTTCCACAGGTTAACTGTACATAGTGTCAACAGGCTCCTTTTAATTTTGTAACTCCTGCCTATTAAAATCTTTGGAATGCCTGTTCTTGTATAATGTCAACAAATTAACACTTCTCTTTTCACTGTCTTCACACAGTTAGTGACTTTACAGACACTTATCAGACCCGTTCTTTAATCTCCCCTCTCCCTCAAGATGAAGTCCTAGTCCTCCTAATCTCTCCTTCTATGGCACCTGTTCCCTACTCCTAATCATTTGTTGTCCTTCTCTGTATGTTTTCCAATTGTAATACTTTTTTGAGATGGGGCAACCAGAACTGCATGCAGTATTTAAAGTGTGGGTGTACCATGTATTTGTGTGCTGGCATGATATGGTCATTATCATTGATCTCTTTCCTAATGGTTTCTAATAGTTAGCTTTAGCTGCTACACATTGCATGAACGATTTCGGAGAACTAGGTATCCAAGACCATCATCTTGAGTGGTAACTGCCAATTTGACTCCATTATTTTATATGGATAGTTGGGATGATTTCCAATGTGCATTATTTTGCATTTAATATCGAATTTCATCTGCCATTTTGTCACCCACTTCTATGAGATTTCTTTGTCACTCTGCAGTCAGCTTCAGATATGGCTATCTGTGAACTCTGCCTCCTGGTTTACCCCTTCTCCCACTTTCGAACACAAAGAATTGTGTTCAACTGCAGCCAGTCACCAGTCTCAAGAAATATCAACAATATGCTGATTAGCCAGAGTGTAGTGCCTATTCATGACATGCAAACTTAAAGTTTCTTAACCACCATCCCCAACACCACCCCATTCTCCAAACACACCTTCCTTTTTTACTCACTGTATTGAAATAGTCACTTGACAGGAACAGTTTGCCAAGTTACCCAAATAAAGATACTAACCAGCTTCCAGAACAACTCATGGATACGATGCAGTAAGTGTGAACTTGTAACATGTACTTATCTTTCGGAAAAAAAAAAAAAGCATGTCCAGAAATGCTTTTGGAAGAGTTCGTCATGAACCTGCAATCAAGACTAAATACATCAGCTTCCACTTTCAAAAACACCAATGCAGTTCCAGAATGTATGTTCAAAACCAGGGTTGTCCATATGCAGGCAAAAGGCAACCCCTCCCTCCTCAGCTCCACCCAGTTCAAGCTCCACCCCATTCCATACACCCCCTGCAGCCCTTGCCCGAAGCACTCTCCCAAAGCTACACAAACCAGGGGATTACCTGAGGGGAGGGAGAGCTTGGCACACGGCATCAGCAGGGGTCATCTTCACCCCACACACACTGTGTTGGTAGGCACCTAGGAAATGGAGCAACGCAGCAGCGTGTACCACTCCACAACCCTCTCCTTGCTGGGTTGCTCTGTATCACTGCAGAGGCAGAAAGCAAAGAGCCTCAGCCTCAGCCCACTGCACTTCACTCCTCTGAGGAACACAGAGAGCTTGAGGAGGTGGACTGGGACAGGGGCACTCCACTTTCTGCTGTCACAGTGAAGTGGAGCAACCCAGCTGGAAGATTGCTGCTGCGGTGAATGGGGGTAGAGGGGACACCTATTCCCTCCCTGCACTGGCCCCTCCCCCAATCATCCCACAAACCACCCTGAGCCCCATGGGTTCCTATCAATATGGAGGACTGTTCCCATCCTACAGAAAGGATGTCTGTTTTAAATCCCAAGAAGAATGGCTTCTGTCCCACAGAAGAGAGAATAACTGAAGTCTGAATTTTACTGAGCATTGAGTCTTCTGGGTAAGACTAAGCCCTCTACCTGAGGGGCCCAGTGATTTAGTTAACACGCACATGCGCAAGCACCCTGGGCTCCTAGTCATTAACACTGCTACTGCAGCAACCAAAGCCAGAACCCCACATGGCACACTGAGTCTGAGGGTTGGCTGGCGAGAGAGAGGAGTGGTCTGGTTGCTGCTGAGAGAGTCTGGGGCAACCCCCCCTCGCTCCACCAAGAAACATGGAACCATCCCTCTTCACATTTGTCCAGTGGAATAACAATTCTATAGGCTCTCTTTAGTAAGACTAGACATGTCAACAAGGAGACAACTATACAGTTAACTCGCATTTCCCCATGCCCTTGATGCCTCTGTATTAAAACCTGGCTTCCCCTAGCACAAGCTGCATGGTGCCACCGGCCTCATCCCACCCCGCTGCTGACTCTGCAGGGAGGTGGTCACCAAGCAGCCTTTGTCCACAGCAGGCTCAAATGCCCCACGGACAGAGGCTGGTTAGACAGCAGCTCATCTGCATGCGGGTCCCGCAGAGCAGCCTCTGTCCACAGGGAAGAGGCAGCTGCAGGGAAGCTTCTTCCACCTCTCCCCTCTCCGCATCAGCCTCTGTCCGCAGGGAGCTCAGACCCCTTCCCCCGAAACAGGTGTTGCTGTCACCCCATGCTGCCGCCTCAGACACAGAGGCAGCAATACGAGACGCTTGTACCATCTGGTGGGGGAAAGAGGAACGTACAAACATGCTTTCCTAAAGACAGCCCTCTTCTCAATATTGTAAAATGCTGTTACTTGTATGTGTGTTGCTAATATGCAGGTAGGGAGCAATCAAGATAATGTGTCATTTTGTAAGCTGTAGGAACTGAACACTTGGTAAAATTAGTTATCAATGTGTGGATGCAGTCAAATATAGACTTTTGCCTTCTCGTTTAAAAGAAAAAAAACGCTCAGACATGCACACTCCACACATGCTATTATTATTAAATTTTGGTTAACTGAACAGTCAAGTAACGTCATGAATTCTCATCTGTTACTCGACCATTCTAGTGTCCCAGGGGTGGGATCAGCAGCCAATGCGCTCTGGCTCCAACCCACGAGGAGCACCCTGCCAGTCTGTGCTATTGCCTCTGTATCAAAGACATCAGAACAGGTTGCCAGATGGGAGCTGGTCTACAAAGGGAGCCAGTCTAAAACCAGCTCCCCTCACGGACCAGCTGCAGGGTGGCAGAAGCCCCTACTCAGAGGGGGTCTAAGCTCCCAGACCCAGCACAAGCCAGAACTGAGCCAAGGTGCTTGCCTGCCTGGCTCCCAATATACTTTAAATGCAGAGATGTAGCAGGGGTAGATCCTAGACCCACCACAGAATTGAGCCAGGCTGCTGGCCAGCATGCTAAAAAAAAAAAAAAATTTACTGGGGGGGCGGAAAGAGAGGAGAAGAGAAGCGAGGGAAATGTGTAGTCTATAGCATTAACCAGTCAGCTTTTGCTTACTGGTTAACCTGTTAATCAACTACACTATTACATCCCTGGTATTGGCAACATGGTCTCATTACATTCAGATATTTTCAGTGTGCATCCTGAACTGACATCAGCCACCTTGTGCCTAGTTTACCAATAATCTTGATAGCACTCCTCCATACGCTTTACGTAATTCAGCCACATTTGTACTCATGCACATGAGAGATAAGTAACACTGGTCTCATTAAGGACACTGCAAAAAAATTGCTATTAGTCTCCCTAGCTATAGGCTATTTGGTTATGTGTGCTAAATTGCCAGTTCCTAGATTAGAGTAACTACTCCACTAGCTGCCTGTTTGCATAGCCAAAGCAGCTAATTTCTTCCAACTTGATTAAGAGGGCTATTATATGGCAGAATAGAAAAATATATATCCACAAAAAAACTGATTGTTGCAAACACTTGCCTACCAGTCATTCAAAAAGACTAGTTAACTAAATCATGATCTTAAAAAAGGACTATATATTTGAAATCCTAAAGAAATGCTACTGTAAACATATCTAAAACACTGCTGATTTCAGGTTTAGTAACTGGCTTTTGTTTCATTATTTTGTTTGGCAGAATGTTGTTTTATCAGAAACAGATGCTTATTCTGAAGCAAGAGAAGTGAGGATAACTTTCCTATCATAGGAAATATAGGACTTCATGTACATTACAGAAGACGAGAAAGTGAGGAAGAGGTAAGAAAGTCGATACCACTTTCAGCTTTTCCAGCCACCTGAGCCATCAGCTAGCTACTGACATAAAAATCCTCATACATGTATCTGATGCATCTACTTCCATAATATATTGCTTAACATGTAGTATTATGAACTAGCTCTTGAATTTTACCTCAAAAAATATAAACAAAACCAAGAGCCAATGACCATGAATTTTAACAAATAAGGAATTTAATTGTCCTTTCCTTGTCTATTACTACTAAGGAATCTTACAGTGTACAAGTACTTGGATATCATTCCTGAATCTCAAATAGCTTTATAAAGGAGGTAAATATTGACTACGTTATATAAATCTGGAAGCAGCTTTAGGAGAGAGACAGGATTTGCCCCAGGGATACAGTGCACCAGTGGCAGAGATGAACCTAAGGAACGGTATTTGGGACTCCCAAATTCCTGTCCAGCTGACAGTCCATACTGTGCTACATTGCCTTCACATTCAAAGACCATCTTACCTACCACAAAAAAGCCTCCAAATATGACAAGGCTCTACTGACCTCAATTATGTTTACTGGTTTAGAGAAGTGACTTCGTAACCAGTGTATAGGTGTGGTATCGCTGAAATAGTAGAAACAAAGGATATCTTATTTACTTTGTAACAATGATAAATCATTACAAGCAGTATACAACATTTAATAGTAAGTTTTAGCCATCTAAGAAATTTATCTAAATCTTTATAATCCATAGAAGTTATAGCCTATTGTTTAGAGAAACCAACAAAACTATGTTTAGGCCCCATCTGCCCCCACAAAATGCAAGCAACCATGGAATCCTGAACCAGAACATATAGTACAGAGTAGGGATGCGAATGTTTAACTAGTAAGCCTCTTGGTAACAGGCAAGTCTTACTGGTTAACAGGTGGAGGAAGAAGCAGCTCCCAGCCTGCTGAGGGCAGCGGGCAGCTCCAGCCCCTCAGAGAGCCCATCGCAGACACGGGCTGCTCAGCCAGGCTGGAGTAGCCCCTGCCTGGGATAGGCCTAGGCACCCTGCAGGCAGACACCCAGACATGGGAGCAGCCCCTTGGAACACCACAGACAAGTGCTACTCCAGTCAGGCCAGAGCAGCCCCTACTTGTGTGGGGTGGCTGAGACACTCTGCTTGCAACCCATATAATCATTTAACCAGATGAATAATTGTTTAATTAGTTAAACATACCAAATTGGATTTTACATCCCTAGACAGAGGAACTCTAGCTATGCTCTTAACTAAGCTAGACAACATGGCTTAAGGGGACAACTTTTCTATAGGCTGTTTATCTCTCAGATCCTTGAGACATGGAGGCCTGGTTACAGATGCAGCCTAATAGAGGCAAGCAAGAAAACTCAAAGCTAATTGGTTACATTTTTCTGCCTAGGTATTGCATTTTATCACCCACTGTTTACAGGCCTTTGTTATTGAGGTTGTGTTGTCCATGGCTTTGCATCTTCACTACAATTACACATTTCCTTGCTTTTGAAGTTTAAAGATTACATGTTAGTGTACTTTCAGTGTCTATTTTTGAAGGGACAAATAATCCATTCGTGGAAACAAAACACTGGCCCCTAGCCTGTGGTCCGTGGCTGGAGTAGTTCTCATTTGGTTCCATTCTGTCTCTGTAAAAAGAGCATTAGCTGTCCTATAAAATCCTAAATATTCTGGAATGGGCCCTTGCTGGGATGAAACGTTCAATGTGAGCTCATAAAGAGCTGCTGGTTCACAGATCCTGAATGTTAGCCATCTTGAGGTTTGGGATCTCTCTCAGGAAGAGTAACATTGAGACAAATTAATTGCTCAAGTTGGTCCAACAACCAATGAGTGCAAGTATGGAGGCAGCCCATCTTTCTTCCTTAGGTTTCTAAGACTGAGAGGCTTTATGGATGTGACAAGTTTCGGAAGTATTCCTTTACTTTATAGAAGGAACATAAATACATATGCACCTGAAGCACATAACGAAGAGCCTTTTAAAAATTTAAGTGTGGTTAAAAAGTTAAAACTTACCACAGTTTGTTAGACCATTTTGAATACTGCTTTGTAATTAGTTGTCTAAAACTGCCTTATTTACAGTATTTACTCACTGAAATATTGCTTTGAAGTTCATTGTAGTGGCTTGACAATTTTAGCTTTTTAATATTAAGCTTAAAACTAAACCAACTTATCAGATACTTTAAAGACTCATTAAGAACTGAATTTGGGGAGTGTTGTTCTTATCTTTTTAGAGAAGCCACCATATTACAGAATTCCAGGGTAGAGGGGAAAATAATAAAATATGAAGACATTAGAAAGCATATCCTGAATTATAGGATTGTTAGCTAATGCTTGGCTTATACATAGTATTCAGAGACAAGCCCAGTCTTATTTATTTTGAGGATAGTGTCTACATTAAAATACAAAATGAAGCTTTTAAAGAGTTCCTTTCTCTTGTGATAAAGGATTTGGCTGTCAATTCAGTACCCTTATTCCAATTGCCTTTGACAGCCCTAAGAACTCCATGAAAAGGTAAGCTTATGCTTTCAACTAGAGCAATTCATAAAGTCACCCAGCTACAGTAAACTTTTATGATGTGGCCTTAGATCTGGTGTACCAATTCTACTGCTGAACAGCGTGAAAAAAGATTGTTTACACTCAAACTTACCCTGAATTAGGGATGGATGGCAGCATATATCAAAGCCACCCTAAAAAACAAACTGTATGCATTCTAAAATGTTTCTAAACTGTATGCCAAACTTACGAGGTGAATTTAAACCAGTGCCAAGATTCCATTTTTTCCCCCCCTTGTGTAAATGCGACACAATCGGGCCTCATAGGAAGGCCTCTCTTCCTCTCCATTTCAGACAGGACCTTTGTTCCTTACGTCGATGTTTTTCCCCCAAAGCCCGTGACACAACTTTCCACTCTTCACCCTATTATTTTCCGGTTCACAGTCTCTAGACTTTGAGACTCCCAACCCCTTCACACACACACACACACACAACTGCGGAGAAACCCGACGAGCCAGTTCATGGGGGGGAGGGGAACAATAAAAAAGTTGAACAGCAGGAAGATGGGCCTGCAGCTCTGGTAAAAGCCCCGGCATCAGTTTGTTTACCAACCCCAGACAGCCAGGACAGCAGCTAGAAAGGGATCGGCGCGAGGGTTGTGAGCACCACAAAAGGAATCTTCACGGAGGCCCAAAAATCCAGCTACTCTCACCGATACAGTATCACGGGCTACTAGTAAAAGGGGCGACGGGGGCAGAGAGAATGTACGTGTGAACATTATGTAAACAAACGGCAGGGCCAAAGGACTGGTTACTATAACGAAAGCCACACACACAAAGAAAGGAAAGAAAAACACGGCTCTGAACAAATGCGGATGGAAATAATACTTTCCTGGGTAGTCACTATTGTAACTTGAATCAACACCCCCCCCCCCCGCGTCCTCCCCCCGCGCCGCCGCCACCCCCTCCCCCCCCACACACAGGGGAAATATGGACGGCGACAGATTATTTCGCCTTTTCTTTCTGGCTTTTGTGTTGCTGTTGCTATTATGAGAAGTAGATCCGATAGCTCCTTGAAAATAGGTATAACAGCAGAAAGGAAAAGTGGTTAATGGAGGGAAGGCAAATACAAATCTGGTGCAGTAGTGTCAACCCTGACACTAGCCTTTTGTGTTAGCAACCACACAGGCCCCAAAGCTAATCGTAGCTGACGGGGAGGAGAGTCCCACACCTTAGGGATCCAGGCTTTGCGCGAGGCAAGGACTTAGGGGGGGGGCGGGCAGCGTCCCCCCTCATTAATATTTTAGGAGCCTGAGAGGTGCACTGAAGTCAGCTTCAGTGGCTGACTGCTTGGCCATTTTGTCAGCTCCATTTCTACCATCTCCACCCCCTCTCATCCCTTCCCCTCCTCCTTCCTCAGTGAAGGCCTCACCACCAGAATCCCATTATTAAACACAGGACCCTCCTCAGCCCTTCTACCGTAGTATGTCCCCCATCACAACCCCGCCCCGAGACCCTAGCACTCACTGCCCCCACAAACAATGCCTATGATGGCGCGTCTCCCCTCCCCCCCTTGCCCCAGACTGACGGGGAGAGGCAGCTGAGCTCATACCGGGGTGACACAACAGGCCTGGCCAAAAGGGCCTTGGGCAGCTGAGGGGGCCTAACACCCCCTCGCAAGCTCAGTGTCCAGGGAAAGAGAAAAGGGCCCCACGTACCTAGTTTGTCCCGATGCGGCCTCCGCAGACGCTCCGTGCCACCCCAGCAGCAGCTTCCCTTCAATTATCAGCTGAAGCCGCAGCACCGACCAGCGTGCTGTCCCCCTCCGCAGCCGAATCCCTTCCAGTGGCACAGGGGGAGGCCGGGGAATATTTTACCCCCCAACAGAGCCCGCAGCTCCTCCCCGCCCCCCCTGCCTAAACGCGCTCCCCCCGCCCGGCTGGCCGCCCTCCGCGAAGCCCCGGGACCGGCGGGTTACTCGTCCTGCTTCCCTGCGCTGCCAGGCGTTTCTTGGCCTAGCGAGCGGTATCCTTCCGCCGGGGTCGTCACCCCTGGGTCCGTGCAAGTATTTCCCCTCAGGTCAGCGGCGCTGGAGGGGCTGTTTTTACCAACCAAGGGCTGTACAGGCCCCTCCTCGCCGCTGGGGCAAAGACCCCGCTGGGCTAGAGCGTTAATATCGACCCGGTCCCTTTAAGAGGGGGCTGGGCTCCCGGTGACCTCTCGGGATGCCCGCCCCTTCCTGGTTGCCATAGCCACCTCTTGCCAGCGTCCCAAAATGGCGTCTCTGCTGCAGGAGAACCTGTTCGAGACCCACGCGCAGGCCCCGGCCCCTAGCAAGGACTTCTACCAGCTGATCGTCACCCGGACGGAGGTGGGTGATTGCAGAAGGGAGGTTCTGCCTGTAGCCTCCGCCAGCGGCCGCCGCCAGCGCCCCCATCCCACTGACCCCTGCCCTCCGGGCTGTTGCTGCGGCGGCTCGCACGCAGATGCGGCTACTCGACGGGCTGTGGGGGCAACCCGAACCTTGGGGAGGGTCCATGGGTCTGTCACTGACCGGAGAGCCAGAGGCGGGGCTGGCAAAGGCTGTTGACTAGGAGTCTGGCAAACATCGCCAAAGGTGGGTCCATGGGCACATAGGATTCCTAAGCGTCACTGACATGGGCTTGTGAGTGTATGAGAAAGCATTGTTACCTGGGCCTCCAGGCCCCCGGCGTGCATGGGGAATTATCCAGGGAGGTGGTCAGTAGCATCACCAGATAGGATCTGAGTAATGCATTTAAAGCATCTGAGGAGCCAACCTGTCCCCAGCCAGTAAGCACCTAAGGGGTAAAGCGGAAAAGTCACCAGTTGAGCATGAAAAAGTGTTCATAGAACTGGAGGGGACCTCAAGAGGTCATCAGGTCTAGTCCCCTGCCCTCAAGGCAGGACCAATCACCATCTAGAATCTCATCCCTGATGGATGGCTATACAACCTGCTTTTAAATATCTCCAGTGATGGAGATTCCACAACCTCTCTAGGCAATTTATTCCAGTGTTTAACCTGCTCCCTCCCCCTCCCCCGGAAGTTTTTCCTAATTTCCAACCTAAACCTCCCTTGCTGCAATTTAAGCCCATCGCTTCTTGTCCTATCAACAGAGGCCAAAGAGAACAATTTTTCTCCCTGCTCCTTGTAACACCCTTTTAGATACTTGAAAACTGTTATCATGTCCCCTCTCAGTCTTCTCTTTTCTCAACTAAACACATCCAATTCTTTCAGTTTTCCTTCATAGATCATGTTTTCTAGACCTTTAATAATTTTTGTTGCTCTTCTGTGGACCTTCTCCAATTTCTCCACATCTTTCTTGAAATGTAGTGTTGCAAAGTCATGAGTCTGTAACATTGAAAAACATTTCACAGTTGCATGATTCTCATGTAATCTTGGCGGAGGGGGGGGAGGGTTGAAGTACAGAACCAAAGACTGTCACAAAACAGTGATTGGGTGATCAGAGAAAAGAACACAATGCTGAGAAAAGTCACAATGCTTTTCCTAAGGAAAAGCAAATTTTAAAGGAACTGGAATAAACTTGAATCTACAGGCAAGTTGGTAGTTTTACGTTGAAATATAAAACCAGGAAAGTAAAGTGGAACAGGAAGCCAATTCATTTTCAGAATCTGACAGGATAATATATGTCAAGACATTTCTTTGGTAGGTTAGTTACAATCTTATTTTTCTGGTAATGTCCCAGAATGGTTTCAAAATGAGGCAGAGAGTGTTTTAAATAATCTTGAGTGAGATTTTAAATGTCTTATTGAAACATATTGCAAAATCCTTTATCATAAGAATAAGACTGATATCTTCAAATTGATTTAAGATTAATTTCTTATAAGAGATTCTTTCCTACAAAGGATGAGACTAATTGTCACTTCTTTAAAGATTTACTTCAGTTTTGTTTCATTTTCATCTAAATTTGACAGCAGTTGATTTTGAAATTGAAGATATCACATGGAAAGTAGGTGCAAGATGTCTGAAAATGTGTATATCAGTTTTAACGTTGTGAGATTTTTAAAAAATAGACTGGCATTTTAATTCTCTCATTGAAACATGTAGCCAAATTATTTGTCACAAGGAGGAGACACTGTTTACATTATATTCAAACTAATCCAAAATAAAAAAGATATCTTCCTCCAAATGAGCGAGAATTGGCTTGTAAAATAAGCAAACCAAAATTAAAACTATATAATTCCAAAATGAATACAATTCTAAACTTTTGACATATCCCACATTTTTTCTTTTAGTCTTTTCAAAGGCTTCCTTCTAAAAGTGTTTCTATAGTTAATTGTTGGCTTGTTTTTGTTAATGAATGCAAAAGTATACCAGTCAACAATAGCAACCAAAATAGATACGATTTTCAAAATAGTTTCAGTTACAACTTCCTTTTTGACTTAATATCTTTCTGAAAAAAATAGTTTTGGGGCTGAAATTTTCGCTTTGGGTGTCTGTTTTTTTTAAATATTCATTAAATTGTTCATCGCTCTGCCATTTTTGGAAAAAAAATGTATTGTTACCCCTTTATGATGTAAATACTTTGTCAGTATTTGGATCCCTGAGATTTGTTTCATTTGGGTGGAGAAATTAATAATGGAGGCAGGTATTTCTTTGATGTAATCTGCTTATTTACTAGAAATGTACATTTCTGTTTCCCTAAATACAACAGGAATTAAAAGTAAGACACAGTTAGTTTGCTTATAATTCCAATTCTCTTACTATCCACCACTTAGCACAAAGAGCTCTCTCTCTCTCTCTCTCTCTCTCTCTCTCATTCTCTCTCTCTCTTTAGGCTCTTTAGGGCCATGTTCCGACTGCTTGTTCTGCTGCCTCCTTTCCTGTGTCTGTTTCTATGGTGTTTTTCACTGCTTCCCTGTAACATATACCACACCACTCTAGTCCAATCAAACCCTGTCCCCAGGATCAGAGAGACCTCCTGCCACATGACTAAAACTGACCCCAGGCTTGACTATGGCTTTGTTCTGAGCAAAGTAAAGGCCCCCATTCAGCCATCTATTCTATAAAGTAGCTCAGTGGCTCTTTACATTTTTTTCCCAAATGAAGGATGCCTGTTAATATCCACCAGAGTCAGTGAGGTTTAACCCAACCTGTAACAATATCTTATTTTAACCTATATTTTTCAGGTAGAAAGGATATTTAGGTATCCGCTAAAGAACTTCAGGTAGATATTTTTTAAAAGAGAGCAATTTGATAGTTCACATTGAGGCCAGATCTTGTAAACATTTACCTGTCTGCATACATTTAGGTATGTGAATAGCCCCATAGAAGTGAGTGGAACTTTACTTGTGTGTAAATGTTTACAGGATAAGAGTCTTAGCATTGATATATAGTTGCTTGGCATGGGTTTGAAAAAATGTTCTTTGGTTTCATATAGTTATGACTATTTGAATGTCCCAGTTGGAGCATGCACAGTAGAAAACATTTTCTTATTTCTTTTGGAATCCAGTCCTGCTCTCCTTCACTCATCTGAACACAACAGTTAATTCACAGTAACGACTTGATGACCAGTTGCTGAAAATAACTACACTTTACCTGTTAGTAAATTAAAGCCTCAATAATGCAATGACCGCTGTATGTGTTGAACCCATTGTCTTTTAATTGTGCTAGGGAGGGGCTGTGTAAAAAACACATAGAAAGACATGGCCACCAAAATAGTGACATAGTCACTTAACTATTGGGAAGTGCTGCTTTAGAGAAGAATGTTAATATTTTCCTAATGAGCTGGACACAGAGTCCAGAAGCAATACAGGACACAATGAACCATTTTGGTAAAAGGTAGGTTTATATTCTAAACAAATGGTACAGACCATTCCTCTCTTTGTTTCCTTTTTTCCATCACTTGCCCCTCGTCCAGGTTGAATCACAGCAAGTATGTTTTTGTTCATATCCATATGAAACAATTAAACTATGAATCTGTGGAATCTGATTTTGATAAAGGTATTAGAGATATGAGTCACAGGCTGGCAGGGTGCTTTATTTGATCCTGTCAGCAGATATGAGTATCCTGCATAAAGTTCTGCTGACTAATTGTGGCAGGATTAACATACTGTGCTTCCAATCACATCTCAGAAAATTAATCCATAATATGCTCATCAAGAATAAAATCAGTAACTATATTGGATAAAATCCTGTGGTTTCTATGGAGTACATCAGATCTCAAGAAAATAAACAAAAATAATTACTGACACAGATTGTGGAGTAGCAAAAATAAGGAATTTTAGCAATTCCAAAGCCATATCCTCCAAAGTCAACCAAGATAAGAACTGAAATGTGCAGTACAGACAACGGTAAGCAATTGGAATTAAACACCCACTTGGGCAAATGATACTAGGTCATGTGAATAAGCCAGCTAAGTGTAACACATGCAAAATTCTGTGATTCATAGATGATTAAATCAGGTATGTTGGCAGTCTTACTAGCTTGTGATGTGGTAAAAAAAGGACACAGAAATTAACTATGGTCATGTGCTCCCGAGGTAAAGCCTTATATGAACAAAACCAGACAAATAAATGGTAAATATCTGGTTCACTTGTGACAAATATTCTGTTTTCACCTAGTCCTACTCTCCCTATATCAGTACTTTTCCCCTGGTATGGACATTCCATCAATCAATCAGGTCCTCATTATTGCCTCACTCGGATAATCATTTAGTTATAAAACTGACAGAGTTGTTGAATCTGGGAACCTGAGAAGCAGGTCATTAGATATAATTTAATCACGCCTTTTATATTCCATTTTTCTATGTAAGTGGATGAGATTTTCTTCTTGGATAAGCCTTTCATCTCTCTGGTGCCCTCTCCAGGTGAACACAGAAGGTCATTCCATAATTGTTCATTTTCTGCTTGAGAGCAGGTATTACCTGCCATGACCAAGTTGGATACTTATTCCTAACTAAATCTCTTCTCCTCTAACAAAGTGGATAGGCAGTAATCCTAGTTGATAGGGGCAATTGAAAGGTTGAGAAGGCAGCTGAGAACTAGGGATGTTAGAGTATAGTCGAGTAAATGATCGATTACATGCACTCCCCCCTTTGCTCCCTCTGTATCAGAGGTAGCGAGGGTGGGGGAGCAGGAGCTGGTGCCCATGAGGAGCTGGCTTTAAGTAGGCTCCCCATGAGCACCAGATCCGCCTGTCCCCACACCCATGTGCTGCTGCCTCTGATAGAGTTGCTGCAGCGCGGAGGGTGAGGGGTGCAGGCAGGAGCCAATACATGTGAGGAGCCAGCTTTCAAGCCAGCTCCCCACATATATCGGCTCCTGTGGACCTGTCTGCCCTGCCTTGCTGCCTCCTATAGAGGTAGCAAGGGGGGCAGGCAGGAGCCAGTTATGGGAGGAGTCAGCTTAAAAGCTCCATGATGCTGCCTGTTCCCTTCCCCTGCCTCGTGCTGCTGCCTCTATCAGAGGCAGCAGCCTGGGAATGGGTGGAGGTCGGGAGCGGTTGCTGCAAAGCAGCCTCTGAACATGGGGGGAGGTCCAAGCTCCCTGCGAACAGAGGCTGCTCTGTATCACATGGAGTAGCCTCTGTCCACAGTGAGCCTGGACCCACTGCAGGCAGGGGCTGCTTCGTGACAGCGGCCCTTTTCTGCAGGCGGTCTGAGCTCCCCGCAGACAGAGGATGCTCCATGTCCCCATGGACGGGGCTGCTGCCATCCTGCACTGATAGAGAGGCAGCAGTGTGGGGTGGCAAGGGGCTCCCTGGGAATGGGTCCAGAGCATACTGGTTACCAGCCCCGCCCCAGGGACTGTAGAATAGTCATGTAACTAATAATATTTTATGCAGTTACACATCTATTCAATTACAAGCTATCTAACATCTCTATTGAGAACTAAGAACCACTCAGTACCTATCTTTTTTCCAAATATTACTATTATTATTTATTATATTTATTTGAATTGTGGAACACCTACAAGGGGAGCAATGCTAGGTAAGACATTGACATTTTCATGACCCCTTTGGTTGCATTCTTTGAAGTGCTTCCAGTTCCACACAGAGGGCGAGTTAGCCAGGCAGGATTGCAGAATCTCAATGTGTGGATTTCAGTTAATTAGGAATTCGAAAAAGGAGGAGTATCTACTGGAAGGTTGGATTTCACCTAAACCAAAACAGAACTTAATTGCTGGCATGTAAGTTTTAGAACTTTTTTTGAGCTCAGTGTCAAAGGAAAGCTGATGGGTGTGGAAAAAAGTATGCAGTTCAGACAGAGAAATGGGTTAAGAAAGGATTTATTAAAGGATATACTCTGTATCCTAGTAAAGAAGAAAGAATGGAAGTTTATATGGTACAGGTGGGAGTACAGAGAAACAGTCAAATGAGAATGAGTCCCATTCAGCTACATCTCATGAACGAACTATTGACACATTTCATAAGTGCTTGTATAAAAAGGCTAAAAGTCTACAAGGAGTAACGGTAGTTTGAATTAGAGATCCTAATTCGAACTACCTACTCCCTGCCGCGTGTAGCCGTGGGCACGGAGTTCCGACTAAGGGACATTTAAAAATGGCGGCGCCTGGGAAGATGCAAATGAAGCCCGGGATATTTAAATCCCGGGCTTCATTTGCAACTTCGAATGCCTACATTAGCCTCCTTAGTTCGAACTAGGGGGCTAATGTAGACATACCCATAGAACCCTGATGGGCCACAGATTGCCCACCGCTGCTCCAGAGGCAATCTGAGCAATTAGAAGATGGTAAACCTAACTTCAGTGCCAGGCAAATTAGTTGAATCTATAGTAAAGAACAGAATTATCAGACTCAAAGAGGAACATGTTATATTAAGGAAGAGTTAATATATCTTTTGGAAAGATAAATAATGTCTCAATCCATTAGAATTCTTTGAGAGTGTCAGCAAGCTTGTAAACAAGGCTGATCCAGTGGATATAGTGCACTTAAACTTTCAGAAAGTGTGCACAACATCCAACAACAAAGGCTCCTCAGAAAAAAATGGAATAACGGAATAAGAGGAAAGGTCCTCAAATGGGTCAGTAAATGGTTAAAATATAGGAATCAAAGGGTAGGAATAAATGTCTAGTATTCACAGTGGAGGGAAGTAAATAGTGAGGTCCCCCAAGGACCATCTCATTGCCAGGGATTGTTGTGAAAGTCAAAGGTATAACTGGGCTCAAGCAAAGAATTATACAAGTTCATGGACAATAGGATCATCAGTGGCTATTAGCCAAGATATTCATGGATGCAACCCCAAACTCTAGGTGTTCCTAAAACTCTCTCTGCCAAAATCTGGGAGTGGCAGACAGAATGAATCACTCAATAATTGCCCTGTTCTGTATATTACTTCTGAAGCATCTGGCATTGGCCCTTGTCAGATGATTGGATACTGGACTAAATGGACCATTGGTCTGACCCAGAGTGGCCATTCTTAAGATAGCTTTGCACTGTTTTCAAGTAGGTATGTGAACAGGTGACTGGTTAGCTGCTGGCAGCGACAGCCCCACACAAGCCTATGAGTGGGGAGCCCCATGGGCTGGAGCTTAGTCAGTTAACATTAGGTTAACTTAACATTTAACTGGCTTAGCCAGTTAACTGATTAATTGGGATTTTGCATCCCTAGTTTCTAGAGAGAGGCAGGATTATTTGCCTCCTAAACCAGGTTTTAAATAACATTAATGATAAAAAACAGGTCTGGCCAAAGAAGCTTTATTTATATTAGGACTCCTTCTGGAACTGATAGTAGCATGGGTCGGGTAATTTTTGTAAAATTCCCTAGTATAGACAAAGGTATATCTTTTATCTCTTAGGGTATGTCTACACTGCGCGACTATTTTGGGATATTAGAAGTATCCTGAAATAGCTATCCCATGTCTTAACAGCCACCCATTATTTTGAAATATTTTTCAAAATAACAGGCATGCTATTTTGGCATCCCTGTAACCCTCGTTCCACATAGCACAAACTGCGTATCTAATTTTGAGTATAGGCTGCTGTGTAGACACACCCTTAGTTATCCTTCAAAACTGTGCTCTGGAATGGGGCATTGATTCATGCTTTCTCTCCCATGCACCCCACAGCTTGCATGTTGTGCAGTTCTTGCATGTTCTATCGGTAAGTAGGATCGATTTGTTTAGCATTGATTACAAACTGTGATAGAGTTACCAACAAATGATCTGGTAGCACTTTATAGATTAACAAAACATGTAGATGGTATCATGAGCTTTCATGGGCACAGCCCACTTTTTCAGATGACTGGAGTTTTGAGTTTAGGATGTGCAGACCCAAGATAAATAGGAGAAACGGAGGGGGGGGGGGGGGGGGCGGACCTAGAGGGAATCAGTAAGTATCTGAAGATTGGGTAGTTAAAACGAAGCAGATAAGAATCAAAGTCAATTGATAGTATCCTAGTATCCTTCCTGACTATCAATTGACTTTGATTCTTATCTGCTTCGTTTTAACTACCCAATCTTCAGATACTTACTGATTCCCTCTAGCTCCCTGTCTCCCACCCCCCCTTCTTTTTTTCCTCCTTGCCCCCTCCCCCCACCCGCTTCTCTCCTATTTATTTTGGATTTGCACATCCTAAACTCAAAGCTCCAGTCATCTGAAGAAGTGGGCTGTGCCCACGAAAGCTCATGATTCCATATACATGTTTTGTTAGTCTATAAGGTGCTACGAGACCATTTGTTGTTTTTTTCTGTACAGGCTAACTCATCTACCCCCTGAAGCTTATGATAGAATTAACATCTATTGGCATGGTGGGTGGCAACAAAGTATATAATAGTCACAGTAAAGGAACATAATTGAAAATACAAAAATTTAGAAGTTCCAAGAATAACATTTTATTGTTGTATTGATGATAATAGGCTAAGAATAAAAAAGTAGGATTTTAAAAGGTTCAGGACCTTCAGGGAACTTATTCCAGATGGTGGAGATAGTATGGCAAGACGCAGAGCAAGGACAAACAGTAATCTCATGCTTAAGTCCTTTTGGGAAATGGCTTGATGACTAGGAAATGCGGATGGTAACACTGGGAATGTAACCAGAGAATTATCTACTCAACATAGAATTGCTTCATGTTGGTAAAATGTTTAACCACTTAGCCATAAACATAATGCATAGTAAGTACTTATGGAACAACTTTGATGTTTCCTATATTATTTCCCTGTATAACTACATGCTAGGTTCAGAACTGTTAAGTTGAACAGATAGCTAGTGTGTGTAACCAAGTACTGTATTCTTATTACTGTTGCTCTTCTCTGTCCGCCTCACTGTCTATTGTTTGATACCAATCTGTGGTGTATTAAATTATACCCAATCCTGCAATAATTTCTGACTGCAGTATTGTTAACTTTTGTAATTTTATTGCAATGTTGATCTGTTTTCTTTAAATTCCAGCTCTCGTAGTCATGTGATACATGAGCCTTTCAGCTTGCTTTTTTAAATCTAAGTAATTTTCTGCTTCTCTTGTTTGGTGAAGAAAATTTGACTTATGATAAAACAATAGGAGTGGGCATCACTGGTAACCTGTTGTGAATCACTTATGGTCTACGTGTTCTTGAAAAGTAGGGAGGAATCAGTGAAAATTGCTTAGCATTTCTTAAAATCTCAGTCTACAGATATATGCATGTATGGACTGAGCCGTCAATCAATGAATCTCATCTTCTATGACTCCATTGGTGAGTGACTGAACCAATCCTCGTATCAGCAAATGTGATTACAGATGTCACATAAAAATCCACCATCTGTGGGTGTTGTAATTCTTTTCAGATCTTGCACTTTTCTTGTAATTTCTGGATATGTTGATTCTCAAAGTGTTTGAGAACCTGTTACAATAGTTTGCCAACAAAATAGACTAATAGCATCATAGAACTGGAAGGGACTTCAAGAGGTCATCAAGTCTAGTTTCTTGCCCTCACAGCAGGACCAAGCACTGTCTAGATCATTCCTCATAGATGTCTATCCAACCTGCTCTTAAATATCTCCAGTGATGGAGATTCCACAGCCTCCCTACGGAATTTATTCCAGTGTTTAACCACCCTGACAGTTAAGAAGTTTTTCCTGATGTCCAGCCTAAATCTCCCTTGCTGCAATTTAAGCCCATTGCGTCTTGTCCTATAATTAAAGGCCAAGGAGAGCAATTTTTCTCCCTCTTCCTTGTAACAACCTTTTAGATATGTGAAAACTGCTGTCATGTCACCATGTCCCCACTCAGTCTTCTCTTTCCTAAACTAAACAAGCCCAATTCTTTCAGTCTTCCCTCATAGGTCATGTGTTCTAGACCAGGGGTTCCCAAACTTTTTGACATGGGGACCAGTAAATCCATTCACAAACTTTTGGAGGACTTGCAATGTTCATTTGCATATTTGCATATTCATTAATCAAATTATGAATAATCAAATAAGTTGTTTCTGGTCCTCCCAAAACCCCCAGTGCCGTGATATGGTCACCCACAATATTCTTGCCTGCAAGTTAAGGAATATGGATTGGATAAATGGACTGTAAGACAGACAGAAAGCTGGTTAGACCAGGGTTTTCCAAACTTTTTACTTTAGTTGGAACCCTTTTTTTTCAGTACTGTTTTTTGCAGCCCAAAAATATGAACACATAAAAAACAAACTGAGAAAATACCAGACATATAACATGTCTGGTATTTTCTCATTAGGTAAGTTTTATTATTACTAGATGTATCAGTTTGTAGTTTCGAACTGCCTGGCTGCTAAATGTGCTCAGGCTGCATGAGTGTGTCTACCAGCCAGACAGTTCGCAACTACTCGAGGGGATGTGCGTGGCGGGGAACAATAGAATCCCTGGGCTGGACTAACTCGTGCTTTGCGAGGGGGAGGGGGAAGAGGGACAGCACCCTGAGATCTGCATATGTCTGGGTCAGTCCCTCTCCCCTCCCCTGCTGCACCTCTGGCCAGCCCCACTTCCCCCAACCTCCTCCCAGACAGCCAGTTCTCCCCCGCTTCTCCTCCCAATCTCCCTTGGCCAGCCCCACTGCCCACGTCCAGCCCTGCTTCCGGCGGCCGCTTCTCCACCTGCCCCCCTCGCCCCCGCCCAATCTTCCCCGGCCAGCTCCCTACCCCCGACTTCGTGCCCCCCAGCAGCCCTGCTTCCACCAGGGACAATGGATATACAGAATAGCTGGAATCATAGAATCATAGAGCTGGAAGAGACCTCAGGAAGTCATCAAGTCCAGCCCCCTGCCCAAGGCAGGACCAATCCCAACTAAATCAACCCAGCCAGGGCTTTGTTAAACCAAGACTTAAAGATCTCTAGGAATGGAGAGTCCACCACCTCCCTAGGTAACCCATTCCAGTGCTTGAAAGATCTTGTGTAGGAATCAAACTGCAAATAATAGAATGCCAAGTATTTAATTTTGAAGGATTCTTAGTGCCTGACTAGAAGGGAAAGGAAGATGGGGGGGACTGTATGGGGACTGTACCCTGTCTGTGGAGGAAACAAGGGGAAGGATTTGAAAAGGACAAAACTACTTATGCGGGATGATCTCAAATAGAAAATGGGTAAGATTATGGAAAATTTACTTAGAAATCTTCTAAAAATTAGGTTAAATAAAATTATCAGTTTTATTTAGAACTGTTTATTAACTGTGCAAATAATTTACTAATTATTTTGGATGTGTTTGCTTTTAACATTTCTTGGATTTTACCCAAAATTTCTGAAGAAAAGGATAACCAAGTGATGTGATGGAGGCCAAGAAGAGAGTAGGAAATTTGTGTGTGTGTGGGAGAAGCAGCAAAGCAAGTTATTATAGCAGACAGGAAATGAGTCAGAAAAAGGCAGTGATTCAAGTGGAGATCTTGTAGGGTGTGGACATTAGATATGATTAGAGATAAGATTTTGCAAAATGAAACTGCAGAAACAGTTTCTGCCATTGTTCCCAATCTGGAGCAGATCTTCAGATGATGTAAATCAGCATAGTTCCATTGATTTCACTCTGGGTACACTGATTTACAAGAGCTGTGGAATTGGACCACTCTTGTAAAAGAAAGATTTTGTAAAATTGTTGATGTTTTAAAAAATGTTGGCTTTTTACCCTATAAAGTCATTAAGTTACCAGGATAACATTTGTTACTATTTGCCAAATTCAAGATCATATAAAGAAATCTTATTTCTTTGACAGTGTTTTAGTTTAGAAATGTGAGTTAGCATTAGAGTTGTTTAGAAAATAGGACTGTTTTGTGTGGAATACTTCAAATATTCAGAAATTAAAATACTGAACATTTTTTACTGACAACCAACATATTTTAGTTCAAAAATGCTCCTATGGTGCCTCATGAGAATTGTAATTTGGAGGTCTATACTCCTGTTCTCTATAGATTGGGTTCCCTGTTTGGAATATATCTCCCGCCATGGACAATGGTCTTCTCTCTTGGATAACGTAGTACAACATGTGAGTCTATGACCATGCTGCATCATTGGAGTTGACTGTAGCCCATAAACGAACATGGAAACATGAGGCAACACAACTGGAACTCTTATAAGGGTATGTCTATACTTGCAGCCTAATTCGAACTAGGGCTGCAAATGTAGGTATTCGGAATTGCAAATCAAGCCCGGGATTTAAATATCCTGCACTTGATTTGCATCTTCCCGGCCGGGCACCATTTTTTTTTTTTTTTTTTTTTTGAAATTTACAAGCCCAAAGTAACTGCCTGCGATTACACGTGGCAGTGAAACGGGCATTCAAAATAAAGCCCTATTTTGAACTACGTGTTAAACCTCATTGCAGGAGGAATAACAGGTAGTTCAAACTAAGGCTTTATTTCGAACACCCGTTTCACTGCCGCATGTAGATGGGGGCAGTTACTTTGGGCTTGTAAATTTCAAAAATGGCGCCCAGCCAGGAAGGTGCACATCAAGCGTGGGATATTTAAATCCCGGGCTTGATTTGCAATTCCGAATGCCTACATTTTCAGCACTATTTCAAATTGGGCTGCAAGTGTAGACATACTCTAAGATACTGTAGCAGCATGTCCAAATAAAATATTTTTGGTTTGGGAAAAAAATTAAGATTAAAAATCCAAATATTTTGCAGAAAGTAGACACTTCATAAAAGCTTTGTGGAGTCAAAAACCCAGTTTCAGTTGAAAAACATTTTTGACTGAATTTTTCAGACCAGTTCTACAAAGTACTATATTTCTGCGAATAAATACAAATTAAATCTGTATTTAATCATGGGACTATATCACAGTGTATTTGTACCTAAAATACTGTTTTATTTTTCAGTTTTCATGAAGTCTTGTCAAGGGACAGCAACCTTCTATCTAGTTTGACTTTGTTCACTCTTAAACCAGTTCTAGTATATGATTAATGATACTGGCACTTAAATTACATGGCTTAATCTCTTATTTTTACCTAAGAATGTCTTGCATGGACTATATATAACTGTAATGAAGATGGATAACTGCAAACATATCTACAGTGAGATAATTTTGTCTGCCATGCACATAATTGTCAGGTCATGGAAATGTAAAGCCTGTAACTAATATAGTACACACCTATCATTGGAAAACAATCTTATCTTCATTAAATAATACTTTCCAGCTGTACCTGGCTCCTTTACAGACTTGTTTGGACAAAAAAAATATCACTGCTTGTCCTTTATGAATCTCTAATTTTTTATTAATTGCATTTGCTTCTTAGCTTATTTAGGATGGTAAGTAACCTATGAATATCTTTTTTACTCTGTTGTATATCTGCAGAATTCTCCATCATAATTCTCCTTTTTTTTCTTACCTATCAAAAGTGTATATAAACTTTCCTTTCTCTCCTGTAGAGTTACTTTTATTATTATACTGGAAGACTTACCCAGTGTGGCAAGGGGACTAGGGATGTAGGAGGGGTAGGAGTCAGGGCAGGGTGTGGGGGAGGACTCAGACGAGGGCATGGGGGACTCAGAACAGGGGGGACGGCCAGTGGCTCCTCCCCAAGACTGCAGTGCTTGCTGCTTCCTTGTGGTCATTCTGGAGTATAACTGTCCCCAGTTGTTGCTCCCCCCCTGTGGTCATTCATAAGTATGGGTGTCCCCACTATCACACTCCTCCTTTTCCATTTGATGAGAAACAATCACATTACATTGTCTTAGCACAACCAACCCCTGCCCTTGCTTATGATATGAGGAAGCTGCCTAACAAATTTGATGGTCCTAACTCTGACCTTTTAGTAGGAGTTCTTGAACAAATGGATTCACAGACAAATGGATGAACACACTGATGCACAAATTCTCTCAAATACAGAGTAGATTAATTTGTTTTCTGTTGTTTTTTAATTGTTTATAGCACATTTTCTTTTTTATTCTTCCGTATAATTGTCCTACGAAGTTGTAATAAAAATGCACCATCTCTAGTCACTGACTTTACTTACCCATCCATATCATGATAATTATATTTTACTCCTCTTCACAAAAAGAATATCCTGAGTGAGTATAATTTTTGTGAAACTGGTGTACAGCTATATGTAAAAATGTTAAAAAGGAAGAAAGGAGTCTGAGCAAAGGAAGGAGTGGGAAGATATAGTAAGCAGAGCCAAAAGACAAAGGTTATGTCTACACACGTGGAATATTCTCCACCTTAACTTAGAATTATTTTTTAAACCAATATAAACTGTTGCATGTCACTCTATGGACACATTTTCATTTAAGAGTTTGTCTAACTTGAAAATAAACATGAATTAGGGTAGGATGTGAATTTAAAATACAATAGCTTTTCCTCTTTAACTCCAGTCATAGACACTCTTATTCCAAAACAAGAGAGCCTTCCTCATGTCTACCTTACCCAGGGCAGGTCTATACCAAGAAATTTTGTCGATGTGGCTATGTCAGTTACAGATGTAAAAAAAAATGCACACATCTCAGCCAACATAGTTGTGCTGGCAAAATTCCTAGCATATATGCAGAAGTGCAAATAAAACAGTATGTCTGTCAGTAAGTATAATTTAGTGTTCAGGGAGGTGGTTTTACTTTACCAGCAGAAAAACTTTCTGTTGGCATGCAGTTTCTACACTAGGAGGCTCTGCCTGTACAGCTATACTAGTGGTACAGATTAATCTCTCTGGTCCAATGTGGCTGGACCAGAGAGCCTTGGCTTGGGGCAGCAGAGTTCCAGTGCCTCTGGGCTAGCTGCAGAGCCCCAGCAGTCCAGGGAAGCCCATAGAGCTCAGAAGCCCCTGCGCTGGCCATTGAGTTCCGTGTGCTCCCACAGCTATGGAGTTCCATGTGCCTCGCTGGCCATGGAGCTGAGAGCTGGTGGCCCAGGGAAGAGGAGCCTGGCAATCTGCTGACAGACTTTGGGAGGAGAGCCTGGAGTCTGTCAGCAGAGGGGTTGATCTTCCCTGGTCTAGCAAACTCCATCCTGTAGTATAGCTGTATCAGAAAAGCACATGTAAAGTAAACTAGCCCCCACTTTCAACGAGGGTTAGGCTAAACAGGAAGAAGGCAGTCTTCTGGAATAGAATGACTACACATGGAGTTAATCAGGACTAATTCCAGCTGTAGACAAGTTTTTGGGGTTACACGCTGGCTGTGTCTATGCTGCACCCCTTTTCCGGAAAAGGGATGCAGATGAGACAAGTCGGAATTGCAAATGAAGCGGGGGATTTAAATATCCCCCGCTTCATTTGTATAAACATGGCTGCTTTTTTTCGGCTTGGGGCTTTGCTGGAGAAAAGCACCAGTCTAGACGGGATCTTTCGGAAAATAAACCCTTTTCCAAAAGATCCCTTATTCCTCTTAAAATCAGGAATAAGGGATCTTCCGGAAAAGGCTTTATTTTCCAAAAGATCCCGTCTAGACTGGCGCTTTTCTCCGGCAAAGCCCCGAGCCGGAAAAAAGCGGCAGCCATGTTGATACAAATGAAGCGGGGGATATTTAAATCCCCCGCTTCATTTGCAATTCCAACTTGTCTCATCTGCATCCCTTTTCCGGAAAAGGGGTGCAGTGTAGAGACAGCCAAGAAGTTTGTAACAGTTTAGCTTAAGATGTAATTTTAAACCATTGTGCTTAAACGGATACAAAATGCTATGTGGATATTCTTACTACAGTTTAAATCAAGCTTATTTGGGTTTAATTTACATCAATTTGGAATAAGATTAACTGAAATAAGGCACTCTTAAAAGATTAGCTGAACAAGTAAGATGTAGTAATTGGGGGGGAAAGGAGTCTCATCATTGGTAGGATGGCCAGATGCCCAGTTTTCAATCAGAAAGTCCAGTAGGAAAGGGGACCTGACAATGTTCAGTCAGATCTACGCACTGGATATGCAAAGTCTTGTTATTGAGGCTGGAGGCAGCAGAAAGGTGCAGGTCATCACCCACATCAGCCCCAGTTCATCCAAGACTGCCTTCTTCCATCATCAGGCGGCTGAGCCACATCTCCACAAGCAAGACCCTCCCAACCTAGGCAGAGGAGTGAGGGGAATAGCAGTGAGCAACAAGGGAAGTGGAAGAGAAGCAGAGTTGGGGAGGTTCTGGCTCTCCTGCTGGAATGTCCAGTTTTTAAATATTGCAAAGTTGGCAACCCAAGTCATAGGAATAACAAGTACGTTGTACAATACCTAAAGTCATATGTAGAGGGAGGCTAAGTGACTAAAAATTATCAGAAACCTAGAAGATTTCAGTAAGTGTAAATATCTGAAGTTATAATTAATATAATGAAATGATAGTAAACAATGGAGGGAAAGGAGTGGAGGCAAATGGAAACTTCAAGCAAAAAAAGAACAATAGGGAGCACCAGAGAAGCAAGTATTCACTTGTGACAGAGAACACAATTTATGTGTTACACTTCTACATTTCTCAAATGGGAGTAGGTAACGGATAATTAAGTGATAGATATCAGCAATATAGAAACTAAATACTACAGCTGAGATGTGGGGGTGCAAACTGTACTGACAATAACAATGAATCTAAAATCTACAAGTAATTAGTACATTATCAATTCAGTGAAAAACAAAATGGAGAAAACAAAACTAGGCCATCAGGATGATGCACAATGTTATGGATCCCTTAGTATTCCAGTCACAGCTGTCAGATGGAATTAGAGGGGTTTAAGTTGACAGTAAAAAATAACAGTAGAATACCAAGTACATATTACAAAAGTAAAGAAAAATACATTATTAAATTGCACGGACTACTAGTTAAATAAAGCTGAAGAGATTTGAGTGTTGAGGAGGCACAAGCAAGAAGAGGAATGTAGAGGAAGCAATTTTGGTACATATATATATGTGTGTGTGTGTGTGTGTGTGTGTGTGTGTGTGTGTGTGTGTATGTATGTATGTGTATATATATATATATATACACACATACAAACTACAGAGTTATTCAATTCAGGGGTCAAAAGAGACATTCCAAAAGGAATAAAGATAAAAGTATCCCTGACCCAGCACTGTTCCACCTTACAGAGACACAGCCATGATATCCCGGTGCTGACTCTGGTGCCATGATTGGCAGACCGCTGAGGTTCCAGACCGCTGAGGTTCTGAAGGAGTTTCAGAATAAAGTAGAGGACCTTCCCTTTGACAAAGACAAACTTTGCCACAAAAACAGGCAAGGTCCTCCATTCCAGCAAAGACTCCTGTACAACCCTTCACTCACTGGGAATGTACACAGCTCCCCACTGCAGAAGGTGCTATATCCCATACCAGAGGCAGAGAAATTTCTCCTAAACTCTCCACCAACAGAGGGCTTTTTATCAGAGTTGTTCCAGAACAAGGACCCAAAAGAGGCGGGCTCACAACAACTCAGCACTCTTCCACTCAGCACTCTTCCAAACAATAGTTTTGAGTTTTTGGTCAGGGGTCTGCCCAACCTCTCCTACTCGCCAGTGCCTTGCAGCAGTGCAACAACTTTCCATCACCCTTTGCACCCTCTTTACTACCAATGGGCAGCAATCACTAAAGACCAATGGATCCTCGAGATCATAAGATGTGGATACACCATTCCTCTCATCTCCCTCTCCCAACCTCCGTACCCTCCCCGTCCCTTTTCAGGGAACCCTCTCATTAAAAGCTCCTAAAACAAGAAGTAGACCATCTGCTACACACATAGGAGCCATATAGAGAGTGCCCGAGCAATACTGGGGCAGGGTATTTTATTCCAATCACTTCCTCACAGAGAATGGGTGGTTGGAGACCTAGCCTAGACCTTCTCAAGCTAAATAAATTCCTCTGCAAACAACAGTTCATGCTTGCATTGATCATTCTAGCACTGGACAAGAGAGATTGGTTTGTATCCCTCAAACTTCAGAATGCTTTCTTCCACATGACCATACATCCATTGCATAGATGCTTCCTTCACTTCAAATAGCCTCTGAACATTTTCAATATCGAGTCCTTCCTTTTAGACTATCGTCTGCTCCTTTTCAAAGACCTTTTCAGTTGTTGCAGCCTAGCTACAACACCAGCGAATTATGAATATTTTCATAACTGTACAATTGCCTTATAAGAGGCCCTTCCCGCAAAATCACATGAAACATAATATTCACCAAGAGTCTCTTCGAGTCCCTTGGACTCATTATAAATGAACAAAAATCTACCATGCCCAACTCCGGTTCTGGAATTCACAGGGGCTCATCTGGACTCTGCTATGGCACAGGCCTATCTGCCAGACTAGCACTTCCAGGCCATACAAAATCTCATTTTCATTATCACGTCCAGCCCTACCATACCAGTACTCACCGGTCTACAACTTATGGGTCACATGGCCACTATGACATACATTATCAGACGTGTGTCTGCATTTTCAGTGCCTCTGGCATTAGCTTTCCTTCATATACACCACCTCCAAGCACCATGTCAGCAAGCAGGTTTCTCCTCCTCCAGATGTGCTTGCTTTGCTATGTTGATGGACCAACCCCAACAACCTCCTCACGGAGGTCCCATTCCACCAGACACAGTTCTCCATCCAGATTATCACCCAATGCCTCTGTTTTTGGTTGCCACATCATCAGCATCAATTTGCTTAGGGCAGATGGTCTTCCCATGAATCCCATCTCCATGTCTATCTCTTGGAGCTTTGGGCTGTGCACAATGCATGCAAGCACTTTTTCTTGGACATTCATGGCTGTACGGTTCACATCCTTACCAACAGTGTTACCATGATGTTCTACATCAACTGTCAAGAGGGAGCTCACTCCCGCTCCCTTTGTGTGGAGGCTGTTTGCCTGTGGAACTGGCGCATCCACAACAGCATCGATCTAAGTAGCATCCTATCTGCCTGGAGTCAAGAACACAACCTCATCTACCCTCAGCCAACACTTCACAATAGACCACAAATGGGAACTTCATCTGCAAGTTCCAACAGTCAATCCTTATAGTCTACTACTGTACAATGAGGTGCTGTCTCTTCTGGAAATAGATGGTATAACATGGGTTTCAATGCTAGAATCTTATTGAGTTTCTGGGAACTATAATCCATGCTTTCAGTTCACAAAATAGATTAGGACTTTAAACTTCAGGGTGCACTCTACATCTTGATTTAGTCTTTGCATTATTCAAACTCTAACAGTTAAAGCGGCTTCCCTGGATTCTAGGCGGGCATTAGTTTGCCTCCTTCAAGAAAAACTGTCTACTTCCAGCAGTTAGACACAGCCAGCAGCTCCTCAAAAATGTCCTCAAAAAGACCTGTAGAGTTTACCTTCCTCTGATCCTTTCCCTTATGTTTTTTTTCCCTCTGGAGGGTATGTTCTAGCCTAGCATTAGTAGTTACCACAAGACTCTCGCATTAAAACACTTTTAACTAACATTCTATACAAGATGTTGCTTGGTTATTCTGCATATTTATTTTTATATGATTCTGTTTCTTAGATGTACACAAAAATCTCCAGTTAAATTTAAAACCAGCTAAGAAGCACTTGGTTTTGGCTTGTGGATTATGGTTTGGGAAGTAACATAAATTAGAAATTTGTGTATTCCCAAATGCTGTAAAAAAATTTCTCATGCAAAAACAAATAATATTTCATTGCCTGGTATCAAAGCCATGAAATCCTGTATAGTTCTCAGATATCAGAACCATAAAATCTTTTGTAGTGGGAAATATTTTCACACTGGGATTTTTAAATATTCCCACAACAAAAGATCTCACACATAGGCTATGTCTAGACTATGGAGTTCTTCCGGGATACCGGAGATATCCCAGAAAAACTCCACCGCATCCAGGGAATGCATCTGCTCTTACAACATTTTTTGCGGAAGAGCAGATGCACTCTTTTAGAAGCCCCTGTATTGGGGCTCTTCCAAAAGGGGAGGTTTTCCCAAAATTTGGCCCAGTGTAGACGGGCCAAATTTTGGAAAAGCCTCTTCTGAAAAAACAATCGGAAAAAGGTACGCAAATTGTGCTTTGCAATTTGCGTACCTTTTTCCGATAAAACTCCATAGTCCAGACATAGCCATAAACATCACTAACCCATATCAAAACAAGAGGGACGGTTTGACCGGGTATGGGAGAGGGGTGATTTTGGTGGGGGATTTTTTTTTTTAACGTTTTCGCTGTTGGAATGCTGAAATACAGAACCTGGCCATCAGTTTATTTCCTATAGCTGAAAGAGCAGACAGACGTATAAAATTCCCTGTAAATGGCACCTGTTGTCATTCCTCTTAGAGCAGACTGAGGAACCTGCATGCTAAATCTGCATTCTTTTGGTTCTCTTGGAATGTATACGACAGCAATGTTACCACACATACCTTCCTGGAGCAAAATTGTTTAGCCCAGAATGCAGGGGCTAGCAAATAGCACATCTCAGGAGTGCTCTTCATTAAACCAGGAACTCGGTAATCTCATGTGACTTATCTGACTAATCACAATTAAGCAACACAGACAGAATTTAAATATTCATAACCAGACAATAAAAATGTGAAAATGTATTTGCTGAAAATTTAGAAATATATACAGTTTAAAAATACTCAGAGAAAAAGAGGCTAAATACATGATACCAGTCATTCATTCTGAAGTATACATTCAATTCTACCTGCAGTACAGTTTTTAAAAATATAATCTATCGTAGGTTTGTAGGTTGTAGACCAAGGCTGGGCAAGATGTGGCCCGGGGGCCAGATCCGGCCTGCCTAACACTTTGACCTGGCCCGCAGACTGCATCTGGCCACTTCCTCTTTATATCCTGCTGCCCATGCCACCGAATTTTCAGTCGGTGGCTCAAGGAGCAGGATCCTATTTAAATGGCTCCTGGTTGTGGTGTGACCTTGGTATGGGCTGGAGCCACGAGCCTTTTAAATAACCTCAGCAACCCAGGGCGGCTGCCAGGCAACACAGTAGCCGCAAACCCTTTACTATGTGTTTAATTCAAAGCCTCTGGCCCCAGACAACTCTGTGGGGAGGCTAATCCTCAGCCCTGTTTCTTCTTGGGAATGGAGCCATCCTGTGACCACATAGCAAAATTCATTATGTGGCTCCCCTGCGAAAATTATTGCCCACCCCTGTTGTAGACAAACTATTGGCTAGGAAACAATTTGGGATTATATAATTAGACTGTGCAGAAGAAAGCAGTTATGGTGCAATGGGATAATTTCCTTCCCTCCCCCCTTCGCTTCCCAAACTCTTCAGTTTAGACAGGCATTTCCCATGGGAAAATGCAGTTGTGCACCACCACCCCCACATACCTGGATGTGCTTGAATGGCCATAAGTGACCACTAAGCTGCATTAAGATTCACTGTCTTCATTTTCTTAAGATTTTATATTTTGAAAATTGAATCATAAGTATAATCACTGTTGCTTTTTTAATTAATGGTACTGCAGTACAGCAGTGAGGCACTACTAGATGTGGATTTTAATGTGTTAGGGAGAAGAAATAAGAACTTATCTTTAAAATTACCTGCTTTGTGTACAGATAATCCATTTGTTACTTTAAATTATAATTGCAGTTTGCATGAAGCATTCTTTGTTACACAAGCACAAAGAAATGTCTATACCCAGCTATGTTAAAATGTGGATTCATTTACTGATGAATAAAGCTACAAGTCTGTCACAGAAGTCATGGAATTCATGAATTTCTTGACTTTTCTGGGATCTCCATGACTAGGCCCGCCAACAGGGGATGGAAGCAGAAATGGGGCAATTGCCCCAGGTCTGGCAATTCAAAAGGACCAAGCATCCCAGCTGCACCCTCGGGCCCTTTGAATCTCTTCCTGTGCCCTGTGCGGTGCACTCTGGGTGGCACTGAGGGCTCCCTGGGATAGGCACAGCACACTTAGGGTGGCGCCGAGAGCAGGCTGCGGGAGGCCCCTCTGCTTCTGCCTTGTCCAGGAGCCCAGCAAGTTTGTTGGCCCAACTGTCCATGACTTGTGCAATGAACAGTGCAGCTGATCCAGTTAGGGAAGCTCTTGGGCCAGCTACACTGGCCACTGCTGGAGCACTCTTAATCCACCCTGCTCCAGCTGCAGCAGTGGCCTAGGACTGCCCCACAGCCCCAGCAGCAGCCAGTGTTTCTGGCTGCTGCCCGACCCCTCCAGCAGTTGCAAGTGCCCTGGATTGCACAACACCATCCTCCACTCTGAGCAGTAGTGGAGGGTCTTGAGCCACATGCCACAACCCACATCACATCACTGCCCACCCACCACACCCCCAATACCCTGGAGTATTCCCTGAGAGCATCCACCGTGTAGTCAGGGTATATGGATATATAGTACAGGTCATGGCTGACCTACGAATTTTAGTTTACAGCCTGTGACCTGTCCATGACTTTTCCTAAAAATACTCATGACTTTAAAATGTAGCTGCCACAGAGTGTGGGGGAGTCACCAGGCCCTGTACCCCATCTGCAGTCACATGTGAGACTCAGCCAGCAAGTAGAACAGTAAGTTTATTAGTTCACAGGGACACAGCATAGCTCAGACTTCTTGTTACGGGAACCAGGAGCATTCAGTACAGCCCATCTTGGGAAAGGGGGACCCAGAGCCCCATCTCAGGGCCCTGCCCCAACCCCCCAGGCCAGCTAGGCTCCCTTCTCCCCCAGCCAACGGGAAACTAACTCACATTCACAGCCACTGCTCACAGCCCCCAGGCAGCCCCGCCTCCTGCTTTGTCCTGTTTCCAGGCCCAAGGTGTTATTTGCTGTCACCTGGTCTTCAGGATGTGAGAAACTGACATACTTTCACAGTGAGTCATGCCCAGCCTTCCCCTTCTCATCCAGATAGTGCTGCAGTACCCAGGGAAACTGAGGCACACACACACACACACACACAGAGTCACTCCAGAACAGCAGAGGACAGTAGAATCACATAAAGCACAATAAAACAAACAGTGAATGCAAAACAGAGTGAACACAGTGGACTATAAGGCTACATCTAAACTACCATCCTCTTGCGAAAGAGCAAATGCAAATGGAGCGCTCATTTGCATATGTCACGCTCTCATTTGCATTTCCTCTTCCTTTCCTTTTTGCACAAGAGGTTTTTGTGCAAAAAAGTGCTGTGTAAACAAAAAATGAGGAAGAACGGCTCTTGCGCGAAAGGGATTTTTTGTGCAAAAAGGTGCCATATACACAGCACTTCTTGTGCAAAAGGGAAAGGAGGAGGAAAATGCAAATTAGAGTGTGACATATGCAAATAAGTGCTCCATTTGCATTTGCTCTTCCGTAAGAGGATCATAGCTTAGACGTAGCCCGAGTGGACAAAATCCTCAGTATGTCACAGTAGCCTTACTGGTGAATGTATAAACTTTCTAAAGTTTAGGCAGGTTTTTATAAAAGCCTGATTTAAATCAAGGTTGCTAATAAGAATAAAAGATATTAAATGTATGATTTATTTAATACTAAAGACTTAAATAAAGTAAAAACTCCGGTCATCTGAAGAAGTGGGCTGTGCCCACGAAAGCTCATGATACCATCTACATGTTTTGTTAGTCTATAAAGTGCTACCAGACCATTTGTGGTTTTTTAAATTTATTTAAATAAAGTTATCTGTGAATAGTAGGTAGTTGAGATGGTTCCTTGTGTAATACATACAGGTGATTTGAAAGATGTTTCCCAATGCATATTTATTTCTGGTAGGAAGAATAAATAATACAGATGTTGAGCTCAAAGAAAGTTTTAGCAAGGGATTTCTTTTGCAGATACTAAGTGATCTAGGAACAGGTCCGTTGTCCTTAAGTAGCAGATTAGAAATTAGAAAAAATTCTAGAAGGGTACATCTAGCAGGGCTAATGTTGAATTAAGCTATTCAACTTCATCTATGTCAATTGTGTAGCTTAAGTTGAAATAGCTTAATTTAGCTGTTGGCACTTTCTACACAGCAGGAAGTCAAAGGAAGAACACTCTTCCTTCGACTTCTCATACTCCTCATAAAATGAGCGTTACCATTTGTTGGAGTAAGACGAGGTGGGCAATAATTTTTGATGAAGGGCCACTCCAAGGTTTTGGGAAGTGGTCAAAGGCAGCACTCTTCCATGATATTAATGGAGATACAGGGTCTGGGATGGAGGTTGGGTGCAGAAGGGAGCTTGCGGTAAGGGACTGGGGTTCAGGAGGGTGACTAGAGTCTCGGAGAGAGTTGGGATGAAGCAGGCGGTTGTGACCTAAGGCAGGGGACTGGAGTGCAGGGGTTTGGGATGTGACCTAGGATAGGAGGGGATTGTGATCTGGGACAGGAGATTGGGGTGCCAGGTCTGGGAGGGGATATGAGTGTAAGGGGGACAGAGGGTTTGGGTATGCAGAGAGTTGGGGCAGGAAAGGTCTGGGGTGCCAGAAGCAGGCTGTGGCCAAGAGACTTATATGTCAGCTGCCAAACTAGTCTGCCTGCCTGCGGACAGACAGCGTGCCTGCCTGGCCATGTTCTTCATGAATACCTGAGCCCAGGAGAGAGGGTGTGATTCTTTTACCTGCCTGTTATTCTAATAAGCAGCTCCCATTGGCTGGTTTCTGCCAGAAACCGACCAATGGGAATGTGCTGGGGGCGGGGCGGCTTCTAAAACTTCCCCCTTTCCCTCCCGTTTTAAAAGAGAAACGGAGCCCTGCAACCACGTTTCTGCCTGGGGCTCCCCACTGCCTCCACGGGCTGGATCCGGTGGCTTGGCAGGCCAGATGCAGCCTATGGGCCATATTTTGCCCAGGCCTGGAGTAAGAAGTCCTCCAGCTCGACATTATTTGGAATAAAGACTTGTCGTGTAGATGCACCTTAACGCTGTTATGTAGACATAGCCGAAGGGATCACATTACAGAAATACTGACTTGATTTCTTTGCTGGTCCAAGGCAGTTAGGGTATGTCTACACTACCCCGCTAGTTCGAACTAGCAGGGTAATGTAGGCATACCGCACTTGCAAATGAAGCCCGGGATTTGAATTTCCCGGGCTTCATTTGCATAAGCCGGGCACCGTCATTTTTAAATCCCGGCTGGTTCGAACCCCGTGCTGCGCGGCTACACGCGGCACGAACTAGGTAGTTCGGACTAGGCTTCCTAGTTCGAACTACCGTTACTCCTCGCGGCACGGGGTTCGAACCAGCCGGGATTTAAAAATGGCAGCGCCCGGCTTATGCAAATGAAGCCCGGGAAATTCAAATCCCGGGCTTCATTTGCAAGTGCGGTATGCCTACATTACCCTCCTAGTTCGAATTAGGAGGGTAGTGTAGACATACCCTTAGAGACTTATTTTATTTGGAAGATATATTAGGTCTTTCTTCTGGTGTATATTTGGGGGCAGATTGGATTTATTGGCTAATCCATTCAATTTCTTTGTTTCTCACAGCCACAAATATTTTTTTTAGCAACACTCACTAGAAGAGTTGAAATGCTACTGTACTGAGCTGGTCCTCTTAATAGTTCCCTTCTGCCACCTGTTTCAGATAGCATTTTTTTTTCTAGAGACATCTTAATAAGAATCACCAGTATGCCCAATAAATCAAAAAGTCATTTTATAAACAGACATAATTGCAGATTTATCAAATGAATGAGGCAGGGATCTAGAATCACACTCATATATACAATTAATTTTATTGTGTTAATTTTACTTGTGGCTATTAAATCACCTGGAAAATGAACAAATTATTTTATCAAATGTGAGGGATAATAAATAATTTCATTATAATGCTAGTGATGTCATATAACATGTTTAGATAATCTACTACTAAAATACTTTTGCTGTATCTAAAATAAATGTTGAAGCAAATCTGAGAAACAGTTTAAAGGAGTGTTCAATACCATGATTTTTATTCAGCTATTTTTTGTCGTAATAATTATGTCCTATTATAAAGTGGAATCTTCCATTATTACTTGGAATATAGTTTAATCTTTTATTAACAATAACTTAGTATAATAAATCATTTTTCAGCATTCTTCACTACAATACAGCCAGCTCCAAAACCTTCAAAATAAAAAGACAGAATTAAGAAACTTAGGTATATTTTTAACCTGAAATATATGTACAATTGAGAGCTAGGGCCTTCCTCTCTCTCTCTCTTTCTCTCCACTTCCTCTCGGCTGCTAAGAAAGGGTATGTCTGCACTTCATTCCTCTCTCGACAGGAACGCAAATGCAGACATCCAAAATTGCAAATGAAGCGGGGTTTTATATATCCTATGCTTCATTTGCATAATCGCATTATGGCGCTTTTGCGAAATAGCGCTATTTCGAGAGAAAAAAGAGGTTATTTCGAGATAAAACCCTTCTCTCAAAATAATGCTTACTCCTCAAAAAATTTTGAGGGAAGGGTTTTATCTCAAAATAACCCCGTTTTTTCTCTTGAAATAGTGCTATTTCGCAATAGTGCCATAACGCGATTATGCAAATGAAGCGCGGGATATTTAAATCCCTGATTCATTTGCAATTTCGGGTGTCTGCATTTGCATTCCTCTCAAGAGAGGAATGAAATGTACACATACCCACCCAGTACATGGAATGTAGTGGATGGCAACTTCTGTTTCTCAAGTAAGGGGGTGTTATGTTGATTCTTCTCTCCATTCCATTCACTGAAAAACATATGTTTAGCCTTACTTTAGCCTATTTGCATTTATATGGCAGCATAAAGGGACATAAAACAGGCTAACCCTATCAGATGGGGATTTTCGTGGCATTGAGGAATCCCCAGATAATGTAGGGACATTGCTGCAAAAATGGGGGGTTGTAGCACTACTGCAGCCAGACATTCTTTTGCTGCCAAAGCAGCAGCGTATCCCCATTAGAGAGCCTACTATCGACTCAGAGTGAGGCATTGTGGGTAGCTTTGCAGTCTGGGCTATGCTTCTGGTGCCCATTGGGTCCAAAACTCAGCAGGGGGTGGTTAGAGGGTCTTATATTTGCAGCATCCTATAAGGCACTTGTCTACTCCCTCCCCTCTCACATGAGCTAAAGGGGAAGCTGTGTGCTCACACCTTTTGGTGCCTGGTTGCTTGCACAGATGCCATAGCACCACAAGCATGGAGCCTATTGGCACAAAATCCATGTCATGCTCATGTCTGTCATGGTGCGCCTCATGGCACTACTTCAAGAGCATATGCATGGCGCTCTGCCAGGAAGAGGACAAGTACAAATCTCAGAATGGCATGGACTCACTGCTCACGGAAGGTCAGGCGCTCATGCTAGCGCACCCACCAGTCAATCCTCTAGACACAGTGCAACGCCAGTTCTGGCATTGTGAGACAAGCTCAGATTGGTGGTACTGAATTGTGATGCAGGGATGCTCATCAATGGCTGCAGAACTTCCAAATATTCAAGGCGTCCAGTGCCCATTGGGATCTAAAACTCAGCAGCAGGTGGTTCTATGATTGTATGTGTGCTTAAAATAGAAAAAAAAAACTAGTTAAGTATTTCTTCTGTTTACCTATTAAATATTCTATGAAATAACCCTGTAGTTAATCCTGACTAGTTATTTACAGTGAAATTTTGCCCAAAGGATGCTGTTACAAGGCAGACTCACTGTCACAGTGCCGCCTGCTGGTAGCACTGGGAGTTAACTCATCACCTGGGTGCCTCTCTCTGGATGGCGTCTCCCCGTGTCCTCACTCCACATTCCAGTTCCAGACCCACATCACTCTCGGACCATAAAATCATGAGTGGTGTGGAGAGGGCTGATAAAGAAAAGTTATTTATTAGTTCCCATAATAGAAGAACTAGCGGACACCAAATGAAATTAATGGGTAGCAGGTTTAAAACTAATAAAAGGAAGTTCTTCTTCACACAGCGTGTTGTCAACCTGTGGATCTCCTTGCTAGAGGAGGCGGTGAAGGCTAGGACTATAACAGAGTTTAAAGAGAAGCTGGATAAATTCATGGAGGTTAGGTCCATAAAAGGCTATTAGCCAGGGGATAAAATGGTGTCCTTAGCCTCTGTTTGTCAGAGGCTGGAGAGGGATGGCAGGAGACAAATCGCTTGATCATTGTCTTCGGTCAACCCTCTCTGGGGTACCTGGTGCTGGCCACTGTCGGTAGACAGGATACTGGGCTAGATGGACCTTTGGTCTGACCCAGTACGGCTGTTCTTATGTTCTTATGACCATGGCATCCACTTAAGGATACTGCCCTCCAATAGTGCCCACTACAGTTGTCCCTCAGCCCCCCTTCTGGAGGCAGTTATCAGTAATCCTGCATCTCTGCACTCTAGGGTCCTCTATTCCCAGGGAACCTCCTTATCCCCTTATATCCACCTTGCCTCAGTAACCCACTGCCAGTCTTCATCTAGCCCCTCATCTCAGGAGCAAACTGCAGTCTGCAATAGCCACTCATCATTGGCAAAGGGCGTGTTCGAACCAAACCAAAAAATGGAGGAGTAACATTAATTCAAACCAAGGGGTTTGGTTCGAACTAACGCGTCCCGGTGCGCACTTCCTCGTTCGAATCAGCTGTCATTTGAACTAGTGCACCGGCGAGATCATGCTCTGGATGTGTGGGATATTTAAATCCCTGCTTCATTAGCAATTTCGAATGCCTGCATTTACATCCCTAGTTTGAACACGACATACCCTTATCGATCCTGAAACTCCAGGACTAACGTAGCCTTGTCACTAGCTTGCCCAAGCCAATGGGTGTCTTGCAAAGTGAACTTACCTAATTTTCAATAGTCCGATATCTAACTCGGGTTAGCCTGTCTGTGCGTTACATTCACACAAAGTACATCAAAAAGTCCTTTGGTGACCTAAACACAAAGACTACGTCTACACTCCAAGGTTTTTGCACAAAAACCCATGGAGCATCCGCACCTCAAATGGACTTTTGCGCAAGTAAATCAACAGTAAAATGGCAGAAGAGAGGGCTTTTTCTGGTGTAGGTAAACCTCCTTCAAAAAGCCAGAACTCCTTTTTGCGCTTCAGCTATTGCGCAGAAAGGCAAGTGTGGATGCTCACAAGGGAAAAAAGCACAGAATGACCATCAGAGCTTTCTTGCGCAAGAGCGTCCATGCAGTGTGGACACTCTCTTGCACAAAAGCACATCACTTTTGCAATGTGCTTTGAGATGTGGACGTGCTCTTGCACAAGAACCATGTAGCGTAGACGTAGCCAAAGTGTGATCACCAAAGTGTGTAGGCCCTGACTCAGACTACATCTACACTGCAATCTTCTTCTGGAAAAAGGTTCGCAAATTGTGAACCACAATTTGCGTACATTTTTCCACTTTTTTATTCAGAAGAGGCTTTTCGGACATTTGGCCCGTCTACACAGGGCCAAATGTGAGAAAAACCTCCTCTTTTGGAAGAGCCCTTATTATTCATTCCGAAACTGATCCGAAAAAGTGGACGTGTTCCCTGGACGCAGCAGAGTTTTTCCCGGATACCTCCAGTATCCCAGAAAAACTCTGTAGTATAGACATAACTCCAATCTGGCTTTGTGGATTATGGTAGAGGCAAGATCCTTCCTTCCTGCCTCATGGAACTGATGTTTGATGGAAGCAGCCAGTTCTTTTTATTTGACTTGGTAGACGTTGAAAGGCTGCCACCTGTTCCCTAACCGTTCTAGCTGCTGGAAGACAGTCTCACTGGTTCCACCAGCTATTAATCCTGAAAAGACTTTCTAGGCAAACTGGAAGTCCAAAACTCACTGTTCTTTTTTTAAAGAGCTGCTTTCTGGGGTGGGTTCACAAAGAGAGAGAGGTCTTGGCAAGAGTTAGCGAATACCTAGTCAACCTGCCTCAAGCCTTTTTACCACTTCTGGCATCATGTGGAGGATCCTTCAAGTGGAAACAGCAAATAGAATGTTAGGAGTCATTAAAAAAGAGATAGCAAATAAGACAGAGAATATCTTATTGCTTCTATATAAAACCATGGTATGCCCACATATTGAATCCTGCATACTGAAGTGGTCGCCTCATCGCAAAAATGATATATTGGCATTGGAAAAGGTTCAGAAAAGGGCAACAAAAATTATTAGGCATTTGGAATGGTCCCATATGAAGAGAGATTAAAAAGACTTGGACTTTTCATCTTAGAAAAGAGGAGACTAAGGGAGGATATGATAGAAGTCTATAAAAATCATGACTGGTATGGAAAAAGTGAATAAGGAAAAAGTATTTACTTATTCCCACAATCAAAGAACTATGAGTCACCAAATGAAATTAATAGGCATTTAAAACAAACAAAAGGAAGTTTTTCTTCCCTCAGCACACAGTCAACCTGTGGAACTTCTTGCCAGAAGACGTGGTATAGGCTAGAACTTTAACAGGATTAAAAAAGGAGCTACATAGATTCATGGAGGTTAGGTACATCAATGGCTATTAGCCAGGATAGGTAGGAATGGTATCCCTAGCCTTTGTTTCTCTAGAGGTGGATGACAGGGGAGAGATCATGTGAGGATTACCTGTTGTGATCTCTCCCTCTGGGGCATCTGGTATTGGCCACTGTTGGCAGACCGGATACTGGGCTAGATGGACCTTTGGTCTGACCCAGTATGGCCGTTCTTATGTTCCCTAACTGGCTATAGCTAAATCAGCAGAAAATTTTTTTAGGACTGGAATTAGTAGTCTTCCAGCTTGTATATGTTAATAGAAAAAAAGGCTCCGTGTATATATATATATATAATATGTGTGTATGTGTGTGTGTGTGTATTTGTGAATATAAAAACCTCATTATTAAATATTCTTATTCAACAATGTATGAGATACCTCCCAATCAGAGAAAAGACATTGGGTGAAATCTTAGCTTCAGTAAATGCAATAGGAGTTTTGCCATTGACTTCAGTAGGACTAGGATTTCACCCATAATCCCTGATTAGAGAAAATGAATTTCAGACAAAATACAATAGATAAGGTAACAAAATGGTAGGGAAGAACAGATGAGATAAGAAAGAGGCAACATCTCTAAGATTACAGTTGTACTCAGTGAAATCTAGTGCACACTATGAGGCAGTCAAGATTTTAAAACATATATATAAAACATACATTTAAAACATATATATAAAATGAATAAGCCGAAGGCTAACCAATGAATTTTGAATTTTTCATGGGCATTGCAGAAGTACAGAAGTAGTAGCTATTCCAGAGAGATTTAAATGAGGAGAAGGTAGCAACTTTCAACTCAAGAAGGGTCCGTGTTCCATATATAAATGGAATTGTGTAAGGATGTGCACAGATATGAGGAAGAGCAAATGGAATGTCAGGGCTGGCGTTACTGGTGAAACAAACTAGGCAGGGGTGACATAAGAGACTATATCAGATAAATACAGAGAGGACAGGTTTTTTTATAGCTTGTTCCCATTTACCTTTTTTCAAACCAAGGTAAGCAGCACTTTGTACATGTTAGTTCTTTACACTATAGAGTTGCACTGGTAGAGCTGCAGTGATGTAATGTCACTTAGGGCATGTCTACACTGGGGGGGTTTCCAAAAGGAGATATGTAAATTTGGTGCTAATTTGCATATCTTCAGATCGCGTTTTCGAAAGCGGGTCTTTTGCAAGTGAAAGTAGTCTGGACACAGTTTTTTTTCAGAAAAAACCCCTTCTAAAAAAAAGTGATCAGAAGAAGATATGCAAATTGGCACCAAATTTGCGTATCTCCTTTAGAAAAAAAAGGTGTCTAGACATGCCCTTAGGGGAAAAAACCTAGTTACAGTGTTGCCAACTCTTGAGATTTTATTGCAAGTCTCACAAATGTGTTTTTCATAAAGCCCAGATTCTGGGATTATGATATTGCATGACAATTTCAGTTTTCATATTTTAAAAAGTAAGTTTCTAGACCTCATGTTTGCTATAACAGGGTCCCCTTTAAGTCCAGGGAGCCTACTTTAGCCTGCCCTGTTTACTTTATCAGCTCCGTCTTAAAAGGGATCTGGGTTTTTCTATCAAAGGGTGATAGGGCTTAGTTGAAGGGCAGCTGCAAGAGGAAGTTGGCTGCTTTGGCTAGCTGTGTGTCAGTCAGCTGGCCAGCCTCTGGACCCCGACAGCCCACATAAATTGTGAGTTTTCTTTGTATTAATAAAATGGTGCCCTGGAAGAAAACTCTGAAAGATGGGGCCTGACAGTGAATCTTTATTAGGAAGGTTGGGAGAATTGAAATTGAAGGAAAAACTCAGGAAGCAGCTCTAGCCCAACTGTATAATGCAGCTCCTTGGCAGATGCAAAGGAAAGCTTGAAAATGTAAAGTAAGTGCACCCTTAATGCTCAAAAACCAGAAATAAATAAAAAGAACCCAATACTTATTTTTTAAAATCTCAATAGTTTTGAACCAACCTTATGATTTTGAGAAGCTAGATTCTTGATTTTTGAGTGTTGACAATAATGTTTTTCCTGACTTGAGAAATTGTCTTATATAAAATAATAGTAATAAAATATAAAATTAGAGAGTCTAACACAACTGTTCAAGCATACTACATAGTATTTTAAAAGTGATCCAGGAAAATGACTATTAGGCAGGGCCAGTTTCGTGGTCACAGGATTCACCATTCAGTTAATCTCATGCCTTAGTTATGTGATCAAGAATCTGTTTTCTTTGTTTTTATTTTAAAAACAATCTTTCTAGCCCTCCCTCTTTCTTATAAAGTGAACCTTAAAAACTTTGACTGCATGTAAAATGCTGTAGTTATTTTCCTGAGTCTGCGGGGAGCTGAAAACTACATTTCAAAGAAATGGGAACTGCACTATGTACCTTAGTAGGGAGTCATCTTTGAAACGTAAAGATAACAATTTTAATGTCAGCACTTACCTTCTTCATTTTTGATTCTTAAGGTTGCTAACTTGCTTAGTAAACTGATCTCTCATTTCTCATCAAAGCTTTTCATTATTCAAATTATGATCAGGATTTTAGTTGAAATTTTCATTTAGATTATGTAAATAGAGCTTCATTATATGTATTTTTAATTTTATGATTTGGTATACCCAAATCTGTTGCTAAATGCAGAATAAAAAATAATATTTATAGTTATACAAGTAAAGATATTAATTAAATCTCATGCTTAAGGGCATAACAATTGTCATGCAACGATTAGGAAAGAATATTCTCTGCATATACAGCATTTCACACTTGTCTAGGTACATTAAGGTAGTTGGGGTTTTGTTTGTTTCCTTTGAATCTTCATATATGGCTGTTAGGATATAAATATGGTCTGATACAGTATGGCAATTTATACTTAGAAATGAATGAGTTGTTATATAACCATAAGCCTGAATTTTAATAATATTATATCCACTAGTATTTGTCGTTCATTAATTCTTGTCAATATCTTCTTTTCAATCATAGGTAATTTTCAGATGGTGGAAAATCTCTCTTAGAAGTGAATTTCGTGAAGCAAAGCCTGGGGAACTTAAAGAATCTCATGAGTACTTCTTGGATGATCCATCTCTTCAGAGTAAGAAAAAGCTACAACTTATTGTTGGGGATATGGAACGGCTATGTAATTATTTAGGAACACCGCTCTCATGGAATGAGGAGTAACAGTTAATTCGAACTAAAGACTTAGTTCGAATTAACGTTTCACTGCCACATGTAGCCGCGCGGCAGTAAGTTCGGGCTAGTGAAATTTCAAAATGGCAACCGGATGGGAACATGCAAATAAACATGCAAATATTTAAATCCCGGGCTTCATTTGCAATTCCGGTTGCCTCATTTGCCTACCTAGCTCAAATTAACAAGCTAGTGTAAACATACCCTAACAGATTTATTAGGGCATAAGCTTTCATGGGTAAACCCCAATTTCATTTTACCCACAAAAGATTGTTATGCCTTAATCAATCTGTTCTGGTATGTCTACACAGCAAAGTTATTTTGAAATAACAGCCGTTATTTTAAAATAACTTTCCTAGCATCTACACAAGCCAACTGCTATTTTGAAATTATTTTGAAATAGTGGAGGGCTTATTTCGAAATTGATGAACCTCATTCTACGAGGAATAGTGCCTATTTTGAAATAGTCACTGTGTAGACAGGGACTAGAGGCTATTTCAAAATAGGGGGCCTCCAGCCCTTCCCAGGGTGCCCTGGTGGTCACTCTGGGCACAAACAAGAAAACTCCTCTCCTTCCTCCCCCTCCCGGAGCCGTTAAAGGGATAGAGTCTGGCCACAGTCTTCTGTGGCTAGCACCAGGCCTGCCAACCCAGAGCCACTCTGCCGCTGCCCCTGAGCCAAGCCGCAGCATGAGCCAGCAAGCCACTGACAGCCAGCTCAGATCATGGACCTGACTGAGGTTTGGGGGGATGCCGCCAACGTCCATGATCTCCGCACTATATGGAGGAATGCAGCTGTCTACAGCTGGATGGGTGCCAGCCTGGCCACCAAAGGCCACATCCGAACCCAGGAGCAGGTTCGGATGAAAATCAAGGAGCTGCAGCAGGCGTATGCCAGGGCCACAGGGGGCAACTCCCAACCAGGGGAAGACCCAGAGAGCTGCCCCTAATTGGACGCCCTGGACCACATCCTGGGGCGTGGGACGGTCCGTGCCCCCCAGGTGGTCATCGACCCTAGGGCAGAGAGAGGATTTATCTAGTTCTCTTTTAAACCTGTTATAGTCCTAGCCTTCACAACCTCCTCAGGCAAGGAGTTCCATAGATTAACTATGCGCTGTGTGAAGAAGAACTTCCTTTTATTTGTTTTAAACCTGTTGCCCATTAGTTTCATCTTGTGGCCCCTAGTTCTTATATTATGGGAACAAGTAAATAGTTTTTCCTTATTCACTTTCTCCACACCACTCATGATTTTATATACCTCTATCATATCCCCCCTTAATCTCCCCTTTTCCAAGCTGAAAAGTCCCCGTCTCTTTAATCTTTCCTCATATGGGACCCGTTCCAAACCCCTAATCATTTTAGTTACCCTTCTCTGAACCTTTTCTAATGATAGTATATCTTTTTTGAGATGAGGAGACCATATCTGTATGCAGCATTCCAGATGTGGGTGTACCATGGATTTAAGTAAGGGCAATAAGATATTCTCCTTCTTATTATCAATCCATTTTTAATTATTCCTAACATCCTGTTTGCTTTTTTGACTGCCGCTTCACACCACGTGGACGTCTTCAGAGAACTATCCATGATGACTCCAAGATCCCTTTCCTGATTAGTTGTAGCTAAATTAGCCCCCGTCATATTATATGTATAGTGGGGGTTATTTTTTCCAATGTGCATTACTTTACATTTATCCACATTAAATTTCATTTGCCATTTTGTTGCCCATTCATTTAGTTTTGTGAGATCCTTTTGAAGTTCCTCGCAGTCTGCTGTGGTCTTATCTACCTTGAGCAGTTTAGTATCGTCTGCAATTTTTGCCACCTTACTGTTTACCCCTTTCTCCAGATCATTTATGAATACGTTGAATAGGATTGGTCCTAGGACTGACCTTTGGGGAACACCACTAGTTACCCTTCTCCATTCTGAAAATTTACCATTTATTCCTACCCTTTGTTTCCTGTCTTTTAACCAGTTCTCAGTCCATGACAGGATCTTCCCTCTTATCCCATGACAACTTAATTTACGTAAGAGCCTTTGGTGAGGGACCTTGTCAAAGGCTTCCTGGAAATCTAAGTACACTATATCTACTGGATCCCCCTTGTCCACATATTTGTTGACCCCTTCAAAGAACTCTAATAGATTAGTAAGACATGATTTCCCTTTACAGAAACCATGTTGACTTTTGTCCAACAAATTATGTTCTTCTATGTGTTTGACAATTTTATTCTTCACTATTGTTTTTAAATATTGGCATTACGTTAGCTATCTTCCAGTCATTGGGTACAGAAGCTTATTTAATGATTAGGTTACAAACCATAGTTAATAGTTCTGCAATTTCACATTTGAGTTCTTTCAGAACTCTTGAGTGAATGCCATCTGGTCCTGGTGACTTGCTACTGTTAAGTTTATCAATAAATTCCAAAATCTCCTCTAATGACACTTCAATCTCTGACAAGTCCTCCGATTTGTCACCTACAAAGGATGGGTCAGGTTTGGGAATCTCCCTAACATCCTCAGCCGTGAAGACTGAAGCAAAGAATTCATTTAGTTTCTCCGCAATGACTTTATTGTCTTTAAGTGCTCCTTTTGTATCTCGATCGTCCAGGGGCCCCACTGGTTGGTTAGTAGGCTTTCTGCTTCTGATGTACTTACAAAATATTTTGTTATTACCTTTTGAGTTTTTGGCTAGCTGTTCTTCAAACTCCTTTTTGGCTTTTCTTATTACATTTTTACAGTTAATTTGGCAGTGTTTATGCTCCTTTCTATTTACCTCACTAGGATTTGACTTCCACTTTTTAAAAGATGTTTTTTTATCTCTCACTGCTTCTTTTACATGGTTGTTAAGTCATGGTGGCTCTTTTTTCATTTTTCTACTATGTTTTTTAATTTGGGGTATACATTTAAGTTGGGCCTCTATTATGGTGTCTTTGAAATGTGTCCATGCAGCTTGCAGGGATTTTACTCTAGTCACTGTACCTTTTAATTTCTGTTTAACTAACCTCCTCATTTTTGCATAGTTCCCCTTTTTGAAATTAAATGCCACAGTGTTGGGTTGCTAAGGTGTTCTTCCCACCACAGGAATGTTAAATGTTATTATATTATGGTCAGTATTTCCAAGCGGTCCTATTATAGTTATCTCTTGGACCAGATCCTGCGCGCCACATAGGACTAAATCGAGAATTGCCTCTCCCCTTGTGAGTTCCTGTACCAGCTGCTCCAAGAAGCAGTTGTTTAAGGTATCAAGAAATTTTGTCTCTGCATCTCGTCCTGAGGTGACATTTTCCCAGTCAGTATGGGGATAGTTGAAATCCTCCACTATTATTGAGTTCTTTATTTTGATAGCCTCTCTAATCTCCCTTAGCATTTCATAATCACTATTAGAAATAGGTCCTGTGGCAATGTCTAAAGCAGTTGGGTTCTCCCTAAACTACAGGTTGGACTGCCGAGGCCCAGCACCCTCGGGACCAAATGAGGGAGTTTGCCAGATCAGGGGAGGTCCCCAGCCACCAGCCTCCCAGGGCGTTGCCCCTCTTTCCAGCTGGCTCTGCTCCAGCCCTGCTGCTACAGGGTCTGGCTTTGGCTATGGCCCACTGCTCTCTGGGGACACAACTCCCCAGCTGCCATGGCCCTGCTTCTGTCCTGCCTGGCTGGGGCTTCCCAGGGTCAGGGTTGCATGGTTGCCATGCTCCTGCCGTGCTCCCATGGGTTGCATGGCTGCCCTGCTGCGCTGGGTCGGGGCCCTGAGTAACTTGTTACATGCAAAGTGTTACCCCTCGCTCTCTTGCTCATGTTAAGCATCCTCCTAGTTTCAGCCCAAGCCTTTCCCTGTTCAGTCTTATATATTTCTAGTAGGCATCTTGGGTGGTAAATTAGGGGGTCTCCTGGTGTCTAGTTATTCCCTCTATTATTTGGTTTCCCCCCTTTGTATTCCTTTTGCCCAAGGAGGAAATTCTTTGTGCTCAGTCCAATTTTTTCTCCTCTGGAGAGGGAAATTACCAAATCCAACATCAGGTGGCCTGACCACATGTCTTCATAGGACCAATGGCAATTTGAGCTTACAAGAAAAAAAGCAAAACAACTCACAGGTCATTGACTTGATCACTGAGCCATCAAGTTCCTAAAGTATCATTAATGGCCCTCATTAGCACATTTAACATTTAAAAGAGACTCATATTTCTAACTTCACATGCAAGAATGATACATGCATAAAAATAGGATATACACATTCAAGGGATCACAGGCTTCTGAATAATAGATTACATGACCTGTTTTGCATAAAGCATATGCCAATTTTCATTACGTATGGAGGGCCATGATAGATGGTATAGATGTATCATATTTTTGAATGATCATCTGTGAAATCATGTCATTTCTAAGTGATAGAACACAAGCACCACAATGAAATATTAAAATAATTAGTAATATATATCAACTTCAGACTGAAACAAAAGACTACAGATAATTTTGGTTTAAGTTATTAAGATTAGCTTAATTTAAATGTAACTGTTGCTATAGGTTAATTTTTTTGTTTGGAAATGACAAATTTCCAATAAAACAGCACAAAATTGATTGCTAATTGGATCCTTGGCAGGTGCTTAAGAAATTCTTGAATATATTAAGCTCTTTTACTAGTGAAATTTTAATATCCCTGTTTCTTCAGATGCAGTAGCCTTCCATAATGTTTCAACTTGGCAGTGGTAATATCAATTTTTAAAACAACCCGAGCTTTCTAGGAAATATGGTGTGAATGATGAGAAGCCATTTTCTTCCCCTTTGTTTCCTGACAGATTGCTGTGTTTGCAGCTGAATTCTAGCAACACTTCCTAATGATTTATTTGACAAATGTAATTTGTTCTTCTTTTAGCATCCATAAGTAAGCTTTTGTTCAGCCTCAAACTGACCTATGTGTATGTAATGTCAAAGATTTTGTGTCACTGTAATTATTGTTGGATCTTTCTATGGCATATGATACTTGCTTAATGTCACAGTGAAACATCTGTATTGGATTACCTGGGATATTGTTAAATCTTTTCTGACATACACAGGCTTTTTTCTTTTGGTCCCTGTATTTCTATTGTTGCTAAAAACATTGTTAGTTTCACTCAAGGCTCTATCATTGGGTGTAATTTGTATTGTATTTGCATGCTTCTTTTGAAAATATTACTTGTGATTCTGAATTTCATCACATGGGCACTATTGAAGGTCAGGTTAGTTTGCCCCTCTTACTGTAAAACAGTTTATCCCTGTTTCCAAAGATAACTATCTTAGGGTCACGTTTTATATATCAAATTTTCCTTTGTGGATTATACTACCCATTATATTTTAAAGCACTCATATGGCAGCCTTGGAACTACTCCAGATCATCTCTCCAGCAGTCTCACATAAATACTCAGACATTTTTACAACTTTTTCTCACCTCTTGGCTTACGAGTCTTACTTTTGCTGCCAGAACTGTTATTGGAACAGGTATTTAATTATTTTTATTGAAAGTTGTGCCAAAGTCAGTTTCAGTTAAGATCAGTGGAAAAAATCCCCACTGATTTTAGGATTTGCTCTTAAGTGTATTCAGAGCATTGTGCTGACAATGCACTCTTTCAGGCCAGTACCTAAATTTATATTTAGTCTTAAGAATTAATTAGCATTTTGCATTGCCCTTCCCATAGTTAGTCTTAATTTTATGGGATTTTATGTAAATTAAAGTGCTTAGAGATGTTCACAAAAACAGTGCTACAACAATATTATTTGATTTCTTCTTATCAAGCAAACATGAGGTAAAATAAATTCCCTTGCAAATAAAACACTATGCCTGCTATTAATCCATGCAGGCAGTCAAAGCATCCAGTAGAAAGTATATGAAGTAAAATCATTTTAAAATAAACTTTTAAATACTTCCTGATTATTTAGATATCTGTTACAGCCTACAAACTCTATAGAGTAGTAGAAAAGTCAATTTACAACTATGTACATTCACATTTAGGGCAGTAGGCTGATTTATTGCTATTGTAGTTTTGTAGTATTATAATAACAAATATGCAAACCAATCTATGAGGAAATCCAGTTCATGAGCTGCATAGTAGTAAACCATTGATCTACTTTCTTAACCATTTAAATAAGCTTGTAGTGATACAGTGAAACATTCATACAATATGCAATGTTAGCAAGTCTCCATTGTTGTGTAAAATCCAGGAACAAAATGGCTTCATAACATAATCTAGGAGAAACACTTCAATACAGCATTACACTTACTTTTTTTCAATTTTGATACCCTAAACAGCAGTCTTCTAAAATACTAATTATCCCTCTGCTTAGAGCATTTGTTTTATTTGACAGCTATGTAAGATCATTTCTCATACTAATCATTACAGTGATAATTGGGAGGGTGGAGAGTTTATTACATTTTTATGATTTTTCAAGGCTGGTTTACAGCATCACTGTACATTCATAGAAGATTGTATAAAGTATACATTCTATATCTTCGTATTCCAAGGAAAGGAGAGAAAATCTATTTAAGTTCCAATACGAATGAACAACTGGTGCAAATCACTAAATACTATCACTTGCTTTTAGGCATGAGACTCTTGGATTCAAACATACCCTTATGACTAAGCCACCATCAGTTGCAGAAAAAATATAATAGGTATTTTTAGAGAAATAAAATAAATACAGCTAAATACATTTTGGGAGCATCCACAAACAAGTCACATGTTAATATGTTCATATCTACAGATTGAAAAAAACTGGCATTTTGTAATAAAAACTATTTTTTATCGAAACAACAAAAAATCTGATTGTAGCTTTCAGGTTAGCCATTTAGCATGAAGTTGAGGTGTGTTGTTAACTTTTTTGATAAAGAGTTGGCTCTTTGTCATGCATCAGTCTGATTATACGGGCTATCCAGCAGTTTTGGTTTTAAATCTTCATCTTTACAGTATTTACTTAAGGTGCATCTACACAGCACCCAAAAATCGAAAAAAGATAAGCAATTTGTGCTATGCAAATTGCATATCTTATTTTAAATCTATTTCAAAATAGCTAATTTTGAAATTTGGCGCTTCTACACAGTACCCAATTTTGAAATAACATGCTATTTTGAGCTATCCCTTATCCCTCGAGTTCCGTGTTACAAGATTTATCGGGACGGCAAAATAGTGCACCCGTTATTTAAAAAAATACTTCTAAATACTGGGCGGCTTGTGTAGACGCGGGGTATCTCCGGTATCCCGAAATAGCTGTTCAGTGTAGCTGTACCCTTAGGGAATTCCCTCAAAGTCATACATAATGCTTTTAAAACCTATTCATAAACATTTTTGTTGTTATAGATTATCTAAATATTAAGAACATCAGTCCTTGACATGATCTTGCAGCCTCGTCTTGTGGAACTCATTATTCAACCTCAGGAGTGGGCAAGAGATAGATCTTTCCATCTGGCCCACAACTGTCGAGCTCTTTCCTCAACATATTAGGATGCTCGAGAACTCCAGCAAACTCATAGGAAACTGCAAAACACACTTATTTGACCTTGCCTTATATTTAATAAGATAATTCTTAGCATCAGAGTCCACTGCAGTTTTATAACCTAGATGAATGTGAAGATGATAGACCATGTGCAGATGAACATAACATCTAGATATTGCAATGATGCGCACAGTATAAAAATCCAGATAAATTAGATAATTGGAATTCCAATTAATAGACCTACAAATCTGCACATCACTGCATTCTAGACCACTGTCATAGACAGAACATTTACATCCAGACCTAATGGTCAAAACTGGAGTATGGAGCCAGGAACTAGAGGTCAGCAGTAGAGTCAGAGTCAGAGTGGATTTCTGGCCAAAGGTCAGAGCCAGAAATCAATCCATGAGTCAGAGCCTGACATCTCCTTCAATTAAGAGATTTGCTGGCTGGGGCTATGGAGAGTTAGGTCCATCAGCCCACATCCACTGATGATTCCAGTGAACAGCCTGGTGATGGATAGTGATCCAATAGACTGCCTCAGCCCGAGGGCATCCCCCAGCTATTACGGATTTGGGTTTAAAATGTTTTTTGTGGATGGATTTAATGAGTTAGGGCATGGATATTTTCTAAATAATGAGAAGCATAAGCTTTCTTGGGCAAAGACCCACTTGTCAGATGCATGATATTTTCTAGACTCTAGAAGCAATCTTTGACTGGTCTACACTACCAGGTTATTTTCAAATAAGTTATTTCAAAATAGTAACTTGTGAAATAACTATTTGAAAATACCATGTCCACACTACAGGGAAGCTTCAAAATTAGTCTGAGGCAGGTTCCCTTAACGTGGATGCGCTATCTTGACTTAGAGCCCCAGGAAGCACCGGGGAGTAGTTATATCAAAATAGTAGCAGAGGAGCATCAACACTAATCCTATTTCAAAATAGCCATTTCTAAATAAGAATATCCCCTGTAGAATGAGGGGTTATTATTTTGAAATAACAAGCCCATTATTTCAAAATAATTTCAAAATACTGGGCTTGCTATGTGGATGCTTATCTTGTTATTTCAAAATAAACAGGAGTTATTCGGAAATAACACTGGTGTAGATGTACCCTAAGGCTGTGTCCAGACTCAGGGTTTTTTTCGAAAAAAGTAGCCTTTTTTCGAAAAAACTTCACCTGCGTCTAGACTGCAGCCGCGTTCTTTCGAAATTAAATCGAAAGAATGCGGCTTTTCTTTCGACGGTGGTAAACCTAATTCCACGAGGAAGAACGCCTTCTTTCGAAAGTGCTCTTTCAAAAGAAGGCGTTCTTGAAAGCAAACAGGCTTTTTAGAAAGAGAGCATCCAGACTCACTGGGTGCTTTCTTTCGAAAAAGCAGCTTGCTTTTTCGAAATTCCGCGTGCAGTCTAGATGCTCTCTTTCGAAAGAGGCTTGCAGTCTAGACATAGCCTAAGAGATTACGAAGTTGTAACAAGAAAAAAGCTGGGCCCACTAGATTTGCTGTTGGTTGAGGGCTTTGTCTTTATGCAGATATTCTTAATTCTTATGGAAACGTACTATTTTTAAATAATGGCCCCATTCATCAAAGACAAATCTCATAGTTGTATTCTATGGGTGTGAGTTTCTTAGAGTAAAAAAAATGGGTATAGTGGTTGCTGGGGACTGTGTTTCTGAGAAAGTACTGCCCTGATTGTCAGCTTCAGTGATAAGGTTTGTGTGCCCTCTAGGTGCGCTATTGTGTGAGTGGAGGTAAATGCAATTTTGAATTGCTCAAAGGTCTTTTGAGCCTGGGAGACCAGAGTAATTTATTAGTTTCATGAAGTAGAGCAATGAGGAAGTGAAATGTGTTTTGCCTAAAAATGAGTTGCGGATATAAATTTGTAAATCCCAGGAAGTGCTGTAGTTCTTGGATGTTCTGTGAACTGCCTACTCAATATTTGCCATTTCTTTACAATGGTCCATTTCAATACCTTCAGGAGGTAAGATGAACCTTAAGAATTCTAATGGAGTCCTGACCAAAAGCATACTTCTTTGGCTCAGCATAGATCATATTCCAGCTCATATTGGTCGAGAATATCTTGGAAGACATAATTAATAGAGTGTTGAAATGTTGCAGGGACATCAGTTAAACTAAATGGCTTCACGAGTTATTCAAAATGTCCACAATGGATTCAAAAGGGAGTCTTCTCTATCTGGACCCCAGAGCTCCTATTTTGTCTATATATAAGCAGCCCCCATGTAGTCCAGTAATTTGGACATTAGGGATAGGGAGTACTGGATCCTATTGGTGAGCTGATTTAGTAGTTGGTAGTCCATACAAAGTTGGAAGTGACCATCTTTCTTTTTAACTAAGAGGGTAGGCACCCCGGGTGGACTTACAATAAAGTCCTTGGCCAGGTACTCCTGCAGGTAGGTGCAAATATCAGTTAGTTCAGGTTCAGAAATGACATTCATATATTCAAATATATTTATTTGTTCTGGTTTCAGTTTAACAAGGCAGTCATAATTCTTGTGAGGGGGTAGAATTTCTTCATTCTGTTTTCAAATACACTGGTAAAATCAATGTGCTGGGATAGAAATTGAGGCTCAGAATAAGTGAAAGACTCTGTTGGACCAACTACCCTGCTTTGTGACCATTGGAGTTCTACTGTGTCCCTTCTCCTACCTGTAGTTAAGCAATGCACCAGTAGCATTCTGAAAAGAAACTGATCTTTAATGCATGCCAGTGAATGAGAATATTATGGAGGAAATACCCAGGATCAGGAAATGTGAAAGGTGTTAATGGCAGCATCTCATGATGACTTGTAGGGGCATAGTCTCTGTGACCACTGGTCAGCAGGATAGGGGGACTTGTCAGTTGTCTCTGCTAAGTCTGGAATAGGGTTGAACCTTAGGGGAATCTATGGAGTACAGGCCGTATGCCTGTCATTAAAATTATCCTTTGCACCCAAGTCAGTAAGAGTGGAGGCATTGGAAAGCAGCACTCTGGGACATGTAGCTCAAATGCAGTGTTAGTTGATGGCATTCAGCATGCATTACACAAAAGCTGTGTCTACATTGGCACCCTTTTCCGGAAAAGGGATGCTAATGAGACCAGTCGGAATTGCAAATGCCGCAGGGGATTTAAATATCCCCCACGGCATTTGCATGAACATGGCTGCTGCTTTTTTCCGGCTTGGGGCTTTGCCGGAGAAAAGCGCCAGTCTATACGGGATCTTTCAGAAAATAAAGCCTTTTCCGGAAGATCCCTTATTGCTCTTAAAATCAGGAATAAGGGAACTTCCAGAAAAGGGTTAGGAGGTGCTCGACTGTCTCTATACCCAGCTGGACCCCAGTCGGAGGGACTGGTTGTCTGAGCAAACTGTCATGGGTCAGCTGAGAAGTGTTCATGACTAGTGGTCAGAGGGATGTTGGTTGGGACTAGTGGTTAGGCAAAATGAAGATAATTTAGAGAAGAGTAAAACAATATTAAAAATCTGGAGGGATTGATTTAGCAGGAAAGATTGAAGGGATTGAATTTTAAATAGCTGCAAAAAGGGACATAACTGTGCACCAGTATTAAAAGAGGATGTAAATACCAAAAAGCAAAGGAATTATTTGAGATAGTACAGAGGGTAGAAGTACTATAGGAATTAAGGCATGCAATTAAAAAAGTGAATTCGTCTGAATGTCAGAAAAAATAATGGTAAGATCTGTTGAATTTTTAGAAGAGTGTTTTAAAGGAAAAAGTGAACACCTCTTGACCTGAATAATTTAGAATTAGCCTAGACACAGTACTTGAAGGAAAAATCTTGCATTGGCATATGATGGTTTAAATTGCCTATCAGGACTTTTCCATCTCTTAGGGTATGTCTAGACTACATGGCTCCATTGACGATGCCATGTAGATGAGTTTACTAGACATAGGAAAATGAAGTAACGATTTAAATAATCACCGCTTCATTTACATTAAAATGGCTGCCGTGCTGTGCCAAGCAGCTGTTTGGCGGCACAGCAGGGCAGTCTGGATGTGCCGCAGTCGACAAGGGAAGCCTTTGTCGACCACTCCGGTAAACCTCATTTCACAAGGCATAACGGAGCGGTTCACAAAGGCTTCCCTTGTCGACCGTGGCACGTCCAGACTGCCCCACTACGCCGCCAAACAGCTGATGGGCACAGTGCAGTGGCCATTTTGATGTAAATGAAGCGGCAATTATTTAAATCGACGCTTCATTTTCTAAAGTCTAGTAAACTCATCTACATGGCTCCGTCGACAGAGCCATGTAGTCTAGACATACCCTTAGCTTCCATTATTCTAGTTGTATTTTTGAGAGTATAACATGCCAGAAGAGACATGTACCATTCCTTATTTAACAGAACTATAGCTTAGTTGTGAGGAAAATTAGTTTGGATTAGTTAGAATTTAATTGGAAATAAAATTGTTTTTTCTGGAAAGAAAGGAGGGCCCATTGTGAACATATCTCTTTCCAAATCTAACTTACAGATCTTTTGTAATTAAACTTTTAAAAAAACACCACTTCAAAATGTACTACAGGTCTCTAATAAAGTTACATATTAAAATTTAATTATCAACTAGTATATTGAAGATCGTGTTTTATTTCATTTTTTGAAGTACAGATGTTTAAAACAAGAAACACAGGAAGGATGTAACAAAATTGCAAAGTTGAAACCATTTTAAAGATTAATGCAATTGTAATTGTTTTCTAAATCTACTTATTAGTGCATAGCACAATATTAAAAACTTGTCTTTAATATCTCTTACCTGCACAAAAAGTGATTGGACAAGTTTCAACTAAGTCTCCTTGCTGCTGCTTTGCTGACATTAAAATTCAGAAGTGAGTGGACAAGAATTATAGACTTGTCAATGTCCAAATTTTGAGCAATATCCTACACTTCCTATGCAAGATTCCCATGGTTATTTGTGGTTTCTCTCTATGGGCATGTCTACGTAGGACAAAAGTCAAATTAAGATACGCAAGTTCAGTTACGTCAATTGTGTAGCTGAAGTCGAAATAGCTTAATTTGGCTTTTGGTGCTGTCTACACAGCAGGAAGTCAAAGGAAGAACACTCTTCCTTTGACTTTGCTTCCTCCTCATGAAATGAGGGTTACCATGAATCGGAGTGAGACAGGGGTGGGCAATAATTTTTGATGGGGGGCCACTCCAAGCTTTTGGAAATGGTTGAGGGCCAGTCTTCCATGATATTAATAGAGATGCAGAGTCTGGGATGGAGGTTGGGTGCAGAAGGGAGCTTGGGGTAAGGGACTGGGGTGAAGGAGGGTGACTGGAGTCTGGGAGGGAGTCAATTGCGTAGCTTAAGTCGAAATAGCTTAATTTGGCTTTTGGCACTGTCTACACAGCAGTAAATTGAAGGAAGAACACTCTTCCTGAGACTTCCCTTGCTCCTCATGAAATGTAAGAAGTCCTCCATCTCGGTATTATTTTTAAATAGTGTCTCTCTGTGTAGATGCACATTTTGTTGTTTCAAAATAATGTTAGTTATTCCGAAATAACACTGTTGTGTAGACATAGCCTATGTGGAACAGAACTAAAATATTATATTTATAGTATTTATGTTAAGGGTTTTTAGAATTGTGTTTATCTATAAAACATCCAGAAATGTATCTGCTTATCTTTTAATTTGGAGTAGTTCTGGTTTTTTAAGATACATGTCAGAGTATCCCTGTTCTTTGGAGGAAGTATAAAGGCATTTACAAATCTCTTTCTTTGTTGGGTTTCTTTGAATCACAGTTCAAATTGCTGTAGTGTTTGGTGCCAACATTTTGGAACATATCTTCAATCTGTGCCGGGGTAACTATGACTTCCTGGAACGGCTTCCTGACCCATTGCTCCTGTACATCATTTCCTTTCTGGAGCTTGAAGATATTGCCAGGCTTTCTCAAGTTTCACACAGATTTAAAACGGTAAAAAAAAAAATAATAGTTACATTTATTATAAGTAATAGTTTGCAATGGCACATTCTCCTGATTTAGTTCACTTTAAACACACACATCCTTTACATATGAGTACCTTTAAGAATATTCAGGTAATAAACACTATTCCTAGTTTTAAGTATTTCAGTGGTTCTCAAACTGTGGATTGAGATCCCTTTTTAATGGAGTTGCTAGGGCTGGCTTAGATATGCTGCAGCCCAAATCTGATGTCTGAACCCCCATCCCCTGAGGTTGAATCTGAAATCCCAGGGCTTCAGCCCTCGGTGGTGGGACTCAGGTTACAGATACCCTGGGGTAACCCATGAAGGGTTGTGGTGCAATGAAGTTTGAGAACTACTGAAGTATTTGAAGGACTGGACCCATGTTTTATAGCATATTTAAGATTTTGTCATTGCATAGATTCAGCAATGCAAGGTCAGGCTCCATGGATAGTAAAGATATTAGATATTGTGTATTTTAGTAATCATGTAGCCACAACAATTTTTAGCAGTTACATGGTTACTAAAATGCTCTCCAGGGGTGAGGCTTGTAGCTAGTGCACTCCTGACACTCAGCCCCAATCTTGGGGAGCCCCCTGCTACTCCACATTGCTGCTTCTGATTCAGAGAGGCAGCAGCGTGAGAAGCCAGGTGGTTCCAGGGAGCTGATACGTGTGGGGAGCCAGATTGAAAACCCGCTTCCTGAGCATGCTGGTTACCACCTGCCCCCTTCACCCTCCACGCTGCTGCCTTTCTATCAGAGGCAGCATCGCAGTGGTGGAGGGAAAGGCAGCTCTGTGGGATCTGATGCTTGTGGGGAGCCATCTTTTAAGCGGGCTCCCCCCGAGCACTGGCTTCTGGATACCCACTGCAATGCTGCCTCTGTGGGAGGCAATGGGGGAGCAGGTGACTCCACAGGACAGCTTAAAAGCCATTTCCCCATGATCACTGGCTCCCGCCTTCCCTACAGAGGCAGCAAGGAGGGTGGGAAGGCGGGAGCCAGTGCCCATGGGGAGACAGCTTTTAAGATGTCCTGTGGAGCCACCTGCTCCCCCGTATCAGAGGCAGCAAGGGGGAAGGGTATGCGTGTAATTGTCTAGATTAACCGATAAGCCTAGGCTTATCAGTTAATCATTTAAAAGGCTATACGTTAACATTCCCTAATGGATAGTCTCAGCTTTAAAGAAATCATAGAAGGAAATATTTTAAATGATGCAACCAAGGTGAGAATTTAAAACAACGTATTATCAGTTACAATTAGCAGTACAAAACTATCAGTATTGTTGTTTGCAAAATCAACCATATTCAAAAGTTAAATATTGTCCATAATGCTGCATTCTTATGTCTTTAGGTTAATTTATCTGTATTGTGGAGCAGTGGTCCCTTTAAGCTGAGCACTTGGGCAGCCACCAAGGAGAGATTCAAATGCTGCCTAGCTGATTAGCAAAGCTTCCACAATCGCCAACATCCAGTAGCATGTGTTTCTATTGGTGGTGTACGTTTGCATATGCTTTGGAGCACAGAACATAATTTATTCTGCACATGGATGGAAGAAATTTGAGGAAACACTGTTGTGGAGTGCTTTATTACATGGAACTATGAAGGGCTTTATCACATATTCACTGCCCCTGCCAGAGGCTCCACCAGCGTGGCACATCCTACCCTAAAAAGGTACCCTGTTGAAAGGGAAGAGCAGTGAATCCACACCTCCAGAGTTAGCCTAGAGAGGTGTCTCATGAGCAGCTGCAAACAGAACCAGTGAGAGTTGGTCCTTCAGCATAGTGTTTCTCAACCTTTTTTTTTAATAAAGTATCCCTTTTAAAAGTGTGTGTGTGTGTGTGTGTGTGTGTGTGTGTGTGTGTGTGTGTGTGTGTGTGTGTGTGTGTGTGTGTGTGTGTGTGTGTGTGTGTGTGTGTGTACCCCCCAGTACCTACAGTTTTCAAATACACAAAATGTTTTTCTGCTATTCCAACACATTTGTTTAAACAACTTAATCGTAGCAGGTGATGAAATTTTTGTGTGTAAAAAGTACAAAAATAATGAAGCACTGTAAAACTTTAAAAATTCAGTTTCTCCAAATTTCAATTGTGTTAATATATCCCTACTCCCCCCCCCTTCACGAACTTCTTTTAAGTACCCCTAAGGGTACTCATACCACTGGTTGAGAAACACTACTTCAGCACTTAGAGGCTACATCTACACTGGCCCCTTTTCCGGAAGGGGCATGTAAATTTCACTAGTCGTCGTAGGGAAATCCGCGGGGGATTTAAATATCCCCCGCGGCATTTAAATAAAAATGTCCGCCGCTTTTTTCCGGCTTTTAAAAAAGCCGGAAAAGAGCGTCTAGACTGGCCCCGATCCTCCGGAAAAAGTGCCCTTTTCCGGAGGCTCTTATTCTTACTTCAAAGAATAAGAGCCTCCGGAAAAGGGCACTTTTTCCAGAGGATCGGGGCCAGTCTAGACGCTCTTTTCCGGCTTTTTTAAAAGCCGGAAAAAAGCGGCGGACATTTTTATTTAAATGCCGCGGGGGATATTTAAATCCCCCGCGGATTTCCCTACGACGACTAGTGAAATTTACATGCCCCTTCCGGAAAAGGGGCCAGTGTAGACGTAGCCAGAATGTCTGGGAGCGGGCAGAGGCCAGTCAGAGCCCAACAGTCCAGACAAAAAAGAGTCGGCAGTTTTTATTAAGGACCAGTTCTGAGTGAAGTCAGGACAGGGCAATCTGGCTTGGACTGACTAGTTTTATTGAGCCAATTTGCAGCTAGATAATCTTTAGTGGCTTAACCCAAGAAACCTAGTTTAGCCAGGCCTTATTCTTGACCACATTGGCCTTGGGTCTCTATGAAGGACAAAGACTTTAACGCCCATGTGGCTATTTTGAGTTAAAGTTTAATTTGGTTATTTCTAACCCCAGAAAGGGACTGGCCTGAAAGCTGAACTGGCCAGAGGGTTAGGCCATGGAGGTGACAGACCATTGCAGATGCAGGGCACAAAGAGGTACTAAAGAGGATGAGTCTGCAACACTGTGATATGTGATTTGTGATTATTTGGTCAGTATTACATCATGAACTCATGATATGATGTAATACTGACCACATAATCAAGTGGTATTTAGATCTTTTCTTTTGCACAGTAAAACTTCCTTTTTCACCTTTTGGATACTCAGAATCTCAACTGAGGGGAAATAATATTTCTAAACTATATTAATATTTGTATGGACATTGGGCTCAGTTATGAAAGTAAAGTGGAGGATACAATAGGGACAGTGGTGAGGAAAACAATCCAACCAAAGCTTCTGGAAGCTTTTGCCTCACACAATACCTGTGGGGGTGGAGGGTGGACATAGTTGCTGTGCCATACTTGAATTGGGCAGACTGTACACTGTTCTAATCACTGGCCTTAATGATTAGAGCTGGGGCAGTGCCAGGACCCTGTGCCTTTCCCCTTCTTTCTCTCTCTTTTTTAAAGAGTCCTTGACCATGAGCACTAAACTGGAGCAGCCCCATATTCAGGTGAATTAAAAGATTGCTGTTGCTAAAAGATTGTAGAAAGTGATTTATCATTTTCTTCCCAACCATGGAGCCTTGTAGGACATAGAAGGTTGCTTTTCATTACCAAATTATCAACCTAGAGCTTTGTTTTTCCTTTCCAAGGTAAAGAGATAACCACATCCTTTCATTTCCAGGCACTGACTAATATTCTGGCTAAATATCATAGCCACAAGTAACCTGCAAAGACTCCTAGATAATCGCTAGCTTTACTACTGGTGGCTCTTATTGTGGAGCATCTTTTTCCCTTTATCCCATCATTACTACAGTCCACCTTCTGTTTCCTGTTCTTGCCAAAGACCCAAATTGTCAGCAAACATATTTGTACACTTTTAAATATGTTTACCTTTATTTGCTCACATACTCATGTGTTTATTTATTTTCTCCCCATGTAATTCGAAGCATAAATCTCATGTTTTTCTGTCCAGAATTTAATATCCTAATGCCAGTTTCAAAGTATACTTTTGCATTTTCACTGGGTAATATTTAAAACAAAGAGTGTAAAATAAGCTGTTTTATAAAATTAAACAAGGAATTTATTTGCAATGTTTTAACACCACTTGAACACCCCCACTCAAGAACTGCAAGAGGTTTTCAAAATATCACTATTTACTGAAATATATAACATGGAATTTTCCATTACAGGTTCAGTAGATTTCTTACATTTATCTTGTTTATGAATTGTAAATGGTTCTATAAAAGCAGTTATTTTAATTGTAAAAAAAGTTACTTATCTTTCTGGCAACAAAAAAGTGACCACCAGAGGGGGCTATATCCATGAGACAAACATGAAGAAAAACATTTGAGATTATTGTTCTCAACTATAGAGTCCAATTTGTTTACACTTACACTAGTTTTACACCGGTGTAATTCCATGAGTTCCGTGTCGTTGCTTCTCTATTACACCAGTGTAGTAAAGAGCATAATTTCTAACTCTGAAAACTGACTATTGTATTATATAGTCTTGTGATGGGGTCAACCCCCACCTCTCACAAGCATCGCCTCTTGTCACATGTCCACATTCTGTATCCTTTGGTGGCCCCCTTTTACAGGTTCCCAGGAGGTTTTTCTAGTCTCACTTGAGGCTCTGTTTTTAAATAATTTCAGCCCTAGTATGAGGCTGTATCCTTAGGGCTTCCCCCTTGGAGCCCTCCCAGGCTCAGGTGATAACTATTTTCACCCAGTTATCACCCAGTCCTAGCAGCCAGTGAAAAGCCTCCAGTTCCTCCCCTACTTCCTTATGGTTGTGCTGCAATTCCCTTAGGCAGCTAGTCTGACTCCTCACAGCTCCTAGGAGCAGCTCAACCTGACAACTCTTAGCAACCCTCTCACTTGCTCTGCTTGGCCACTCTTTTTAATATGAACCTCCTGGGCCCTGATTGGTTGCCTCCTGTGCAATCACTCTCCACTGCTCCCTACATGGAACTGGTGTGGCAAAGCCCTGAGATCTCAGCAGGGGGCCTTTGGGCTCAGTGTACCCCTTCACAATTCTGAAATCCACTAGAACTGAAAGAATAAAATAATAATATTGAACGGAGATTTGCCCTGTATGTTTTATATATTGCATATGAAGTGCTAAAAGGTAGTCTCCATTATTTTCAATTTAATACAATTCCAGATTTTCTGGGTACAACAGAACAGAGAAATTTAACAATCAGACATTTTAAGAAAGGTTTTAAAATTCATCCCTTTTTCTTCTTTCAGGTCCTTGGAAGCAGTATTTCCCATAATCCCTGCTTTCCGATTTTGCTTAGACAACCCAGCATGTAATATGCTGGTAATACAACCCCCACAATTCAGTGCTGGAACTTGTATAGGGACTAATTTATAGTGCATCTCCATTGACTACAGAGGGGTTGTACCAATTTAGGCAATTGTAAAACTTGTGTAAGGGGAGAATCAGATTCAGTATCTTCCGGAATCACTTATTTTAAAGTCTGTATATAATGATTATACCAATGCATCTAGTCTTCCTAATATTACTCTTTATGATAGTTGTATCATATCTGAAAAATAACTTAATTTCCTCTTTCTGCTTATGTTATACTGGCCAATTCGATTGTTTCCAAACAATTCTGTTTATGCAGTCATTCAAAAGTGGGAAGCATAACCCAAGCATTACAATCTATCTCCAGAATTGAATTGCTCACAATTCTTATGAAAGCTTCTTTCAGTTGCATGGGGCCAGTGGGCCAAATTAACCTGATGTAAATCCAGAGAATCTGATAGTATAGCACTACAAATGAATGGATTCAGCCCTTTTTCTTTACCACAAACACATACATATATGTTTGTAATATGATTTGTAAATAACATGAGCCAAATTTCTGGTATAAACTGACACAGATCCATTGACTTCAGTGGAGCTGTGCTAATATATGTCAGCAGACAGTGTCCCCCTATGTGGCCTTTCTGTCACAACAGATGGAAAAATATTTTAACTCATAACACAGAAAGTAACTATGAGAATAATTTACAGAATTGATATCATCACATACAGTTTATCTAAAGATGGTCAGTAGGATTTTTTTTTCCAAAAAAGGTCACATCCTTGTATATAAAGCTGACTTCTTAAACAATAGGCTCTGTTGCCTTCTATCTGTTTTTTGGGAACAAAATGGTCAGTAAATATTGAAAATGTCTGTCTATGTTTGTTTAAACCAGAATAACCCTGCCTACTTTCTCTTATAAATAGATATGCAACTCTGACACACTGTGGGAGAAAATTGTACAGAATTTGTGTGGTGCAATTACCGCTGAAATGAGAGCACTGGCACAGGAAGTGAGTTGGAAGCAGTTCTTCTTCACAAACAAGCTTCAGCTACAGCTTCAGCTCCGAAGAAGGAGGAAGAAACAAGCTGATTCAAAGAAGGCACTGACTAAATAAAGCAGCATGCCTTTTCATTATGAGCAAAAGTTCTAAGTGCGGACTTGTACATTCTATTATAATTGATTATTTGTTTCTTTCACTGAAAAAATTAATCTGACTTGAGAATTAAAACAGTAGATGTAAAACATAACATAAGCAATACATAAACAACATAGCCTTTCATAGACTGGACTTCCGAACATTTTATTAATCAGGCTGTCAGCTACCACCAGTAGTAGTTACATCTCTCCTGAACTTTTCTTCACTCTGAACTATAAGAAGTTTATATATCAAGTGGTTACCATTCAAACAGTCAGCATTTGACAACAGATACCATAATGTCACCACATTTATTTTCTAAGAAATAAGGAGAAATGTGGTATGCCAGTTCTTATTGAGTAGAAATGATTGGTAAATGCTGGCTATTTACTGGCCACCATGGGAAATGTTAAAAGGTGACCAACAAATATCTTGGGTCCAAAATATGACATATTAAAGTGGTTTTAAAATTAGTGAACATCCTCTGTAGTCCAGATGTCTAAAATTAATTTCAAATAAATGAGCAAATCAGCACTCTGTCACTGGGGGAAACATTGTTAAGAGACCAAGAACTGAATAGGTATGTATAGCAAACCACACTCTTCCTTTTTAGATAGTTGCTTCAGGTCATGATTTGGGACATACTAGAAGGATGGGATATGGGTGAAATTTTCACTGCTTCTGCCTATGCAGGAACTTGTGATGATAATGGATTAGAGTTGCAGTGAATCTGGAACTTTTGATGAGGTATACATTCACTTACGTATATATTTACTATTGGTTCTTTACATTGTAACATATCTATAATGTTCCTATCAGATAGAACTGACAAATCCTTTAAGGCTGTGGTCCCCAACACGGTGTCCGCGGGCACCATGGCGCCTGCGGGGCCATTTGTGTGCGCCCGCCAAGTGCTCGGGGCTGGCCTGACCCCGGGCACATGGTGCATTCATGGTGCCGGAACCGGCCCAGGCGCATAGTAAGCGCCGGACCCGGGAGCGCTGCAAATTGGCCGCTCGCGCCCCGAGCACACGGCGCTTGGGGGGGGAGTGCCGGCCCCGGGCGCACGGCATTTGGAGCGGGCGCCAGGCTCCGGCGCGCGGCGCTTGGGAGAAGCGTTGGCCCCGGGAGCATGGCGCTTGCGGGGGAGGCCCCCGCCCCCGAGCACGCGGCTATGGGGGGGGGCCGGCGTGCATGTGTCCCCGCCCTCTGGCGCCCAACAGGCGAACGGCCATGCCCCTGGCGCCCGGCAGCCTCTAAAGGTTGGGGACCACTGCTTTAAGAAAATATTTTAGATAGCTTAGAATTGCATCTTAATTATTGTTAATTACAGCTTTAACTTCAGCAATGCAGAGATCAAGTATTAATATCCTTAAATTATTAATTAATACGTTTACCATTTGTTATTGAAAAGGTTTAAATACTGAGCATTAATACCAGTGCTTGCATATTTTTCATATAATGACCTAAAAGCTGCATGATTTACTCAGCTAAACACTCACAACTGTCAGTTAAGAGTCTTCCTAAGTAAGGCCTGCAGGATTTGGCACTGGGCTAATGACATCACAAAAAATTAAGGCCAACATGGTTGTACTGGAATACCTAAAGTTAGTCACCTGAATTCACTAACAAAAATGACCTGATTTATTTTGTGTTGAACTGATATTGTGTGAGTTCAGAGTATTCACTGTCTCTGAAAATCAGGTCATTTTGTTTAGGTGCCTAAATATGGATTAAGGTGTTTAGCTTAGGCACGCAATTAAGGCCAAAATGCTCAAAGTGACCTAGTTTGTTTAAAACACAAACCTTTGTTATACAAATAGTCCTTATTGTGTGACTAAGGACTGCTTACTGGGATTGCGCCTTTGGCTGGTTATTTGAAATGTTTTAGTAGAGCCATGTATATTTCAGGTATAGTGAGTATAGATATAATTAACATAATCCTGACAAAATGCCACTGACAATTTATACAATAACCTGAGTATGGCTATCAGAGTGACTGAATGCACTGGTAAGTGATCAACTAAGTGTAAAAGGTACAAATTACAATCCAGTATCATGAAAGGCAATTAGACAAGTTTTGATCTTTAACTTCTCTAATATTACAGCATGGTGTGTTTTTTTTTATTGATGAAGCCTTGTGTTGATAATTATCTTCAACATAAAATAAGTTGTGATTCTTTGTTCTTGTGCCAATTTGCACCATTTTCCCCCTTCTCCAAAGTCACCATTCAAATTGAAATGGTATTAAATACATATTCTATTTAACTTTCTAATCTTTATGAAACATGCCACGTATGATATACTCTTGGAGTTATAGATAAATGTGACCATGTTCATGCTATAAATCTGTTTACTTGCCAATATTTTGCCAGAGGAATATTTTACTGTTTTAGAATGACTTCAGTTATTCTTTTTATATAATTATTTACTTTAGAACAAGTGCCATATTCTCTTTGGGCCAGATTCTCAAGTGTTGCAAATCTGTGTATCTCCATTGACTTCAATGCTGAGGGTCTGCATTTACTTTTAAAAACTGGGTTAAATGTCAAGTATTAAAAATGCAGTTTGTAAATCTATTGTAAAGTGTTAATTAAGAAATAAAAATGTAGATTAAACAAAATAATGTATTCAGGTAGTCTGAAATATATTTTCTCTATAGCTATATAAAAAACTTTTCCTGCAGGACAACATAGTGACATCATCACATCACTCTGCATCCTGCCTCCCTCCTCCTCTCCTCTTTTCGGAGTGCTCAGCTGCGGCTTCAAGGCCTCCCTCCATCCCCTTCCCCGGAGGCCAGGGGAAGATTGTGAAGCCTGGTGAGGCCTGGAAGTGGCCCCACCGCTACCCCGGCAGTTGTGGGGGAGAACAAGCGGCTTGGTGAGCCCAGAAGTGGCCCCCCTCCCACAGTGCTCCCCCCAGCAGCTGGGGAAGAGCACAGGGCCTGGGGAGGCCTCAGAGTGCCCTCCGCCAGCAGCCAAGGGGAGAGCCAGGCATGACCTCTCCACAGCTGGGGGAGGGAAGAGCCAGGGCCAGTGGGAGCAGGAAGGGGCAAAGGAGACAACAGCCAGGGCAGCCTCAGGGGTGGAGGCAGGGGTGAAGAGGCTGGGATTGGGGCGGCCTTGGACCCATCCTGGTGGTGGAGGGGAAGAGCCGTGGCCCAGCCCCTCCCAGCCCAGCCCAATTTCTCGGCAGCCGTTGGGAGAGAGCCAGGCCAGCCGTAGCCTCGACCCAACCTCCCAGAGGCCAGGGAGAAGAGAGCTGGTCCATTCTCGGCCTGGCCAACCCCCCGGCGGCCAAGGGAGGGAGAGCCAGGGCTGGCCTGGCCCCAGAGGGGCCTGGTAGCACGGGGGAAAGTGTCAGGGCTGCTGACCCCCAGACTGGGGTGTTGACGAGTGTAGCGAGCAGGGGGCATAGCCCCCTTAGTCTCTTATATCATAACTTCTTCTGAATATGTCATTCTAGTAGAAAGATAAACTTTGGAAGAAATGTGTGAATCTGGGTAAATATACTTTGCACTGGAATTATAAGCTATCTCCTAAGTATTTTGCTAATAGTAAAGAGCATTATGAAGAAGGTCCTGAACCCTTCAAACACCAAAGCATATTCTTAACTATATCCAGTGGAGAGGTCCACATTAATTCACTGGGACTACTTACATTTATAAATTCATTGTGTGCGTAAATTTGCAGGATCAGAGCTCTAAGGGCATGTCTACACAGCAGCGTTATTCAGTGCAGGTCTACACTATAAGCCTTTATTTTGAAATAATGTCGAGCTGGAGGACTTCTTACTCCGACTTCTGAATCCTTCATTTATGAGGAGTAAGGGAAGTCGAAGGAAAAGTGTTCTTCATTCTACATCCTGCTGTGTAGACAGCGCCAAAAGCCAAGTTAAGCTATTTCAATTTAACCTAAGCAATTGATGTAGCTCAATCTGCATAGCTTAATTTGACTTTAGCCCTGCTGTGTAGACATACCCTGAGTGTTTTTATTTTAAAAAATACTATATTTACAGGATTCCTGTCCTTAGAGAATAAAACACTTAAAGGCCAACTCTAAATTAAAAAATTGAATTTATAAAGTACTGTATTACACAAGGATAGCTACCCAACAATAGAGCCCCTTTCCTCACCTTCATGACAGCTTAGCACCAATGAATTTAGATGTCCCTGGATTTTTCTTGGCAGGAAATGCTCCTAAAATCTGCTGAGGGGATTTTAGGAGCCACCTAAATTCAGCATTAATTTAAATTGGTAATTATGCTGGATTGAGGGAGAGAAGTCAAGAATGGCAATCTCCCCAGTTCCTGGATCAACTAGATTTGTGTCATCTTTGTTTGCAGAGGTGAGGAGGATCATTTAGACCTTAGTTTCCTCTCAAAATGAAAGAGTGTATAGTTAAAAAGGAAAAAATAATGACATCTTTTATAATATAAAATATTGTATATTTATTCACATTATGTGATCGAGTTATACCAAAAAGAAAAAAGCTGTATAGAAAGACACATGCAGATATCTTAAAAGAACAACATTTTATTCATTATGGTAATATGGAAATAAAAACAATTTGGACAAAATGGAAAAGTGAAGTATAAAGTATAAAAAGACACATATCTTAAAAAAAGAAGGAAATCGATGGAAGATCACCATTTCCAGATATACAGTCAGCCAATAAAATAAATCACTGATTAAAATAAGCCACCAGCAGCATTCACACTAAAGAAGACATTAAACCTGTACTTAAGGATTGATGTTGGTCTCATAACTTCCCTCATTTCATTTGTTCTGTTTATTTGGATACCATAAATTGTTTTCAGTAGATTCCAGCAGCATACATCAATATTAAAGCAGACACCTCATTTATGGTAAAAAATAACCTTTATAAAGCTTAACCCCAGAAAAATAAATGACACTTTGTAGTTAATATAGCCACTACATCACAAGTTGTGCCTCCCAAAGCATGGAAAATATTTCTTGTATCAACATTCTGTATTGTTGATCAGTTTATTTAATATTGTCCAAAAAAATCCAAAACAAAACAAGGCAAGCACTTAAATAGTTAAAATGCTTATCTTTTCCATGCTTTGCATTACACAACTAATTTTACAGCAAGTAAACAGCAGTGAAAACATGTGATCAGTTTTACACAATGAATATTGTGCTCTTGTATCACGACACAATTAGTCATAATAAGTTTTGTGTTGAAATACATTTCAATCAAATATCATATGCTGTCTGTCATGTTTCTAAAACTCAGTACATACTTTTGGCCAGTTTCACTCAATGTTCTCAAGTTCTATCCCTGAGAAACTGGTTATTTAAGTTAAGCAATTAATTATTGAGGAAATATTGCCATTAAAATATACAGTTATAAACTGTGTGAACAAGACAGGTAGCCAGAATCTTAAAACTTTTTCTGGAAGCATCCTCCAGTTTGGGAAACTCTTGGTAAGATGTTTCTCCTGCAAAGCACCAGATTTAGGAGACTGGACATGCCACAACAGAATATTAGTAACTATCTTAGATTTCAGACATCACTTACAATAAATGATCCAGAGGAAGTTATTTAAGGGTTTTTTTCTGCACATGGATAAATTCTTTCTCTATGGTAATTAAATGCAACCAAAGAAGGGCCAAGTTCAGTCTTCCAGAGATTTGTTCTAAACACAAAGGACCTGATTTTGATCTCTCATTGATCAGGTTTAACTCTATTGATGTTTATGGCTCTTACAATTAGTTGATGGAAATCTGGTTCAGTGGGCCTATAACAACTTATTTTGGGTCAGGCCCAAAGTAGTTTCAGGTATAAAACTGAAGCAAACAAAGTTAGAATGATAGGCAGAGCCAGATTCCTTTCTCAGATGCACCACTGTAAATCAGAAGTAACTACCGAAGTTGACTCTGGCTGTATTAAGATCAGAATTGGGAGGTCCATAAACTCTACCAGAATGCATAACTTTTCTAATAGACTCTTGCAAAAGATCATCTAGTTTTGCTGCTAATCCTTTCTGTTGTCAATTCCCATTAATATTTCCCATTTTTTTCTTGTTTTATTTGTTTTACTTCAGTGCTGTTGGTACCAGATTAAAATACCTCATTTATCATTTCTCTTATGAGTTAAGAATGGATAATTTCTTCTGCAATCAAAACATCAAAAATCGTTCCTTGGATGGAGAGTGCTTTCAAAAAAATATAAGAAATCTTCAATTTTACATCACAGAAACATTCTTCTTTTAAATATATTAAATAGTGTAATCTTTGATTTATTAGTAGTAAACCGGATAAGAAATGTAGCCTTTTTTTGTGCTTATCAACAAATTTCTGATCAGATGGAATATAAAATAAAAAAAAAGGATTCGTGTGAGGCCTGATACTCCTTTCACACCAGTGTAAATCAGCAGCAACTGCATTGCAGTCAATACAATTTCATCAGTGTAAAACTGGTGTGCATTAGTTATGATTCAGAGTGAATTTTTCAACCACTGTCCAAATCTAAAAATAGTGATATTACATTTGAAGAGCTCTCAAAGTCTGTATTTATTAAAGAGGTCATTCTAAAGACAAGAATTGTAAGTGTGACAGTAAACTTCCTTTTACAAGCACATTTCCATTGATTATTTAATATCAGCACTTTGCAGCTCATTCACTGTGATGCTCTTCAAAGTGGTTGGTCTTAAGAATAGCAATTTTATACTATAGACACAAACTCAATACATTCTTTTCAAAACATTCTATAAATTGCACTATACTTTTGTGTTTTCAGTGGGTTTGTCTCTTGATTGTTTCTTTTGAATACAAGGTTGGATGAGTAAAAAGATTATTCCTACCATGTAAAGCAAACCACATATGTAAAACGAAAAATCATATTTTTGTGTGATGTCGTAGATCCAGCCTGCAAAACAAAGAAAAGAAAGTTTTCAGTAGAAAACATTTCAGAGAAACATAAAACAGGAACGTTAAAAAAACACACTATATATTTATCTCATGAACACATCTTATTATGGGGCACTTCATTCAAATGACCATTTTTTTTCTTAAAAAAGAAATGAAGTGGAAATTGCCTCCATATCTAACAATAAAAATAGAAATGAACTAATAGAAACCAATGGTTTAATCAGTCCCATGCAGAAGGCCAACCCATGGCCTATGCGTCACTAATATCCCTTTTAAATCCTCAAAATGGGACTTCAGATATGCACAGGCCTTTTGATGGTCCTCTCCATAAGGGAGAACTTTACTCTCAGGATGATGTGCGATATATGGAGCTAGGATTTTCAAAACATTTTGGTGGGGAAGGATAAGGCAGAAACCTTGGGATCCAGTGACCCAGAGAGAAAGCATCAAGCTGTGATGCAGCACAATTTACGATGAATGAGAATTTGGGCTGGGCTACCTACTTGCCAGAAAGCGCAAGGACTCAGATATGGGTGAAAGCAAAGATCCATCCTAAAAGTCTAGCAAGAAGATTCGAAGTGCAGTGGCCTATGCTTCTAGATGCTTTCTATAAACATTGGCCCCTCCACTTGGAATCTTCCTGCCTTAATCCATTCTTGGTGGGCAATGTTTTCACATATGCAGAAAAATGTGGTCAAATTACTGCTACTAACTGTATCCAGTCTCCTTTCTTGGAATAAAGAAAAGCAAACTGTGAAAAGATCAGCTTTGCCAATGAATATGTTAACTGTAAGTAAGCTTAAAAACATGTTGTTGTACTAAAGATGCTCAGCTGGTGTGTCAGAATAGCTCCATTGACTTCAGTGGAACTATACTTACACTGATTTACACCAAGTGAGAATCTGGCTCCACTGATATTTAGTATTTAATATTTATTATTTACAAAGTACTTTACAGGCTTGATTTTCCACTTTGTATGATCATTTATACCTGTGGAAAGTCGATGTAAAATGCTGCTAAATCAGAGTGGCTGTTTTACATTCACATTTGCACAGGTAAAATGGTTATACAAGGTACAGAGCAGTGGAAAATTAGGCTTCGTATTGAAGGATCAGTATTACTACCGCAATTTACAGATGGAAATCTTGCATAGTTAGCAATTACCCCAAGTCATACAGTGAGTTTGTTGCAGAGGTGGTGTCAGAATTTAGGACCTCCTCGCTCCCAGACTCCTATTCAATCTGCTATGCCATGCTAGCTATATAAATAGTTAATGGACATGTTTTAGCCCTCATCCAAGCTCTACAAGAAGTCACAGGGAATGAATGACTCAAAAATTCAAATGTCAGGTAGACTAAAATAGTCCCAGGCTCCCGTAAGTCTCTGGAGGTCTGAGATATATATATATTTATGAAGACTCTATACCAGGGGTGGGCAAGATACCTCTTGTGGGCAGATCCAGTCCACCAAGCCACCAGATCCAGCCCTCAGACAGCCCTCCCAGGACCCTTAGGCACATAGCAGACACTGTTTTAAACGCAGGGCTGCTCCCTCTATCTCTCTGCTCTGGATGGAGGGGAAGACTTCCCATGATCTCCCTGCCCCAGCCCAATCCTCCACTCCTATTGGTCAGAAACAACCGGTCAATAGGAACTGACCCCAGCCAATAGCTCATCTCCAATTGGCGAGAAACAGCCAGGCAATAGGAGCTGAGAGATTGGCTTAGGTGATGGGGGCAGCACAAGCCTCTCCCCTCTCCTGGAACTGAGAGCCACATGGAGGGAGCAGCCTGTATTTTCAATGCTTTGGGGCTGCAGGTAAGCTCCTGGCTTAGGTAAGTGCCTCCCTGGCCTTACACCCCATTCCTCTGACCCAGGTCACAACCCCCCCTCCTTCACCTAAACTCCCTCTCAGACTTCACCCATCTCCAGCTGTTCTACATCCAATCTCCATCTTAGTCCCCGCACCTCCTCCACGGAAAAATGTGGCCCTTGAGCACTCTCCAAAATCTTGGATTCCAAAATCCACCAAAAATTACTGCCCACCCCTGTCCTACACTGTTAATTTGCTAAAGTCTTTAATTTACATCTTCTGTTTTATTCAGATTTCTTTTGTGTATGATTTTGACCCTTGTTTGCTACTTAAATCCCAATAGCAAAGCTAGGTCCCCAAATTCTGAATGCTTCTTTTTCTCCAATCTGTATCAACTCCAGCCCAGATTAAAAATATAAATCCTATACCAGCAGATAGAGCTAGGAATAGAGCAAATTGCTTCTAACATCTCTCTTAGCACATGGCTTCCTATTTAATTGTTCTTTCGCTTACCCATACTGTCCCTGCTACTTCTGAATGGTATTTTTTTTAATTGTTTGATAATAAAAAAAAGGTGAAGGAAATACTTAAATGGAAAGAAATCTACTGTTCTGTCAGGACTGCCAACTCAATAGTCCAGAAGAACTCTGGGGCCTTGTCTACACTGCAGGGTTTTTGCACAAGAAGCTTTTTACAGAAGAGATCTTCCACAAAAACTTCTTGCGCAAAAGCACATACACATCTCAAAAGCGCTTTGCAAAAGCAATGTGCTTTTGCACAAAAGCACATCCACACTGCATGGACACTCTTTTGCAAGAAAGTTCTGATTGCCAATCACAGAATGGCCATCAGAGCACCTGTGCTTTTTCTAATAGGCTTTTTTTGCACAAGAAACCCCTGTTGAGCGTCCACACACATCTTTTTGTGCAAGAAAGAGATATACCTAAACTGCAAAAAGCTCTCTGTTCTGCTGTTTTACTGTAAATTTTCTTGTGCAAAAATGTGCTTGAGGTGTGGACGCTCTGCGGGTTATTGCACAAAAACAGCGGGTTTTGTGCAAAAACCCTGTAGTATAGACATAGCCTGGATGAAATTCACCTCTGTGTAAAGGGAAGCACAAAGGTTTAACTAGCACATAGGATTCATGCTAGTGCTTTTCACAGGGTGAAAGTCAACTATTTTATTTAATCCAGCTACATTACATAGGTGATGTAGTTGGTATTAAATACAGAGAGACAACATAGGCATTTTTAATGTATGTATACAATTCCTTGTGAAGCCAATAGGCACAATCCCACAGTCTTTGGATAGCTGGATCTCCCTCAGAAGTAAATGGGAGTTTGTTTTGGCAAGGACCATAGAATTCATTCTAACTGGAGTTGCTTATGATTGGTTGAAGATACAGTTGATCCTGATCCTGCAGTCTTCATTCAGATAAAATTCCCAATTATCTCATTGGGAATTTTTGTGCACATTAGAGCTTCAGGGCCTAATTAATTACAGAGTAAACAACATGTAAGTTATCAGAATGTGTGATCCTTTTACTTGGGCTGTTGTAACTTTTACTATCTGTTTTAAACATGATTTCACAAATTTGCCTTGTATGTAACTGTATAGGTATCTCCTCTTCTCCTGTTCTGAAATGACACCCCTTTTCCTCTCCTCCTCAGTTAGAATCATGTCCAGTATCTTGCACAATTAAGAGGTTAACTTTGTGCCTTAGGGGAAAAACAGTTGAATTAACAAAGCATGAAATTTATTGGGACAAAGAAAAAATATATAGTACACCATCTTCTCTATTTCCTAGAGAAACAGTATGGTCTAACAGTTCAAGAAGAGACCTGGGTCGTACTCCTAGTTGTGCCACTGCCTCATTGTGTGATCTTGTGCACTCAGTAAATTCTTCTGTGGCTTAGTTTACCCAAATGTAAAATGGATATAATATACTTACCCAAATCACTAGATAGCTGTGAGACCTAATTAATATTTATAAAACAGTCAAATCTTCTGACAAAATACTCTCTAACATGCAAAGTACTGTCACTATTCCCACAGAAAGAAACAGTATCTGTGGAATAGCGTAAAAAATTGTCTCTCAAGTAAGACTCTTGATCTGTACATTATTTAGACCAGATGTTGGAACTAATATAATTTCCCTTATTCAAGAAAATAACCTTATCGAATATATGTTGCATGTAATACTATTTGCACAAGAAATATTAGTGTAATGAAACTACTCTCTGATATGGAAAGTAAAAAATGTAATTTTGGTTCATTATATCATAAGGCTATTGAAAAGAGTTTTTTTAAAGTAAATTTAAAACATTACACTATTTAAATTGTATGTTCTTGAATGATTCAGTCATGGAGCCAGGTTAATAGAAGTTGATAGAAGGATTTGTACATTACCCCTTCCTGTTACCTATTACCAATTGCAACTGAACTTGTTGGTATTAAAATTCTTGTGGGTAGTTACTTAACTGTGTGCCTCAGTCTCCTCATCTGTAAAGTGAGGATAATACTTCTCTACTTTACAGGACTGTTGTAAAGGTAAATATATTGATGTCTCTAAGGACTTATTCTGATGCTGAAGTGATGGGGTTCATACAAATAGTGTAGATAAACAGTGTGATAGAGTGCTATTTCTTTAAGAGGTTTACAGGTTAGGAACCCTCTCCACTATCAACACTGCAAACAACAAGGACACTCAGGAAAAGACTGAGGATTCCAACAGAGACTGGCCCAGGTTTAAGTGATAAACCTGTATATTAAGGACTGCAGTATTCAGTGGGGTGAGAAAAACTGCTTAATCTAGTTGTTGCCCAGTCAAATAAATGTGAGAGGTTAGACTGTGCTTAAATTTTATTTTATTTCATTTTATTTTGGTATCTACTCTGATGTTTTGCCTATCGCTTATAATTATTTAAAATCTATTTTTGTATTCAATAAACTTGTTTTACTTTTGATCTTTACCAGTATGTTTGCCTGAAATGTTTGATAAATTTGCTCAGGGATTTTACAAAGTCTGGTTATGTCCACTTTCCATTGATGAAGTGGTGAACCAATTAATAAATTAGATCAGTGGTCTCCAACCATTTTACACCCGAGATCACTTTTTAAATGTCAGGGCAAGCCAAGATCTACCCCATCCCTTCCCCAAGACCCTACCCCTTTGAGACCCTGCCCTCTCCATTCCCATCATTTGCTGTCCCCAGCCCTTACTCCCTCTCACTAGGTTGAGACAGTAGGTGCGGGCTCTGGGGTGGGAATAAGGGATTTGGGTGTGGGAAAGGTTGAAAGGTGCAGGCTCTGGGAGAGAGAATTTGGGTGAAAGAGAATGTGGAGAAGGGGATGCTGGCTCATAGAGGGGGCTCCAGGCTGGAAAGTGTTACGGTCAGGTGGAGGGTTGGGGTGCTAAGCAAGCCACAGGCTTGTGGATGTGGGGGTGCAGGAGTGTGGGCTGGTGACCACAGAGTTAGATGATATACTCCTGAATTACAGTACTGGGAGAGGAGAGGGGGAAGGATTTGGCTGATGCCTTCCTTTGAGGGATTCATGCATGGCTCTGGGAGCAATCTAGCAGCTGGGAAGGGTTCCACATCAGCATGTGCTGAGTGATAACAGGTCCTAGAGAGGTTTGCTCATTGTCATTAGCAAGGCATTGTGAAAGACAGCCCAGGCTGGAGAGCTAAAGGATGCACAGAGGTCTCACAATCCCAGGCTGCACCCCGAGGATCCCAGTAACAACTCAATACTATAGCAAATATCTCATCTGGACATATGCATGCAGCAGCTATAAACTGTACTACATAAAATACACGGGTAAATATATTAACCCTTTCTATTCTAGAAATGGATACATACAATTATCTTAAGCAATTACCATAGAAACAACAGTTTGTAACAGAGCTGAATAGACTTCCAAGGATGGCAGTTTTTACTGAGAGGTGGGTAATGTGTTCTGTAAACCCATACATGTAAAATGTGACACTAGTCAGTGCAGGAGCTGCTGTATATAACCACAACCACAAATACATAACAATTCAGATATAGCCCCAGATATATATGCTGATTTGAAACAAACTATTTACCTGCAAATGGTGGTCCTAGCAGTGCAGATATCCCATTGGCACAAATGATGATGCCATAAGCATTTGCAAGGTGCGTAATCCCCACTAAATCTTCAGTGACAACAGGCATTAGAGAAAAATACCCACTGGAAAAGCCTATTAGGGCACAAACCATCGCCAGGCTAATATACGTATGCATTAAGGGCAAAATAAAAATGCAGATGACGAGACTGAAGTTAGCTGTCAGGAAGACATTCCAAGTGCTGACGCAGGGTAGATCAGAGATGATTCCAAGGATCACCTTACCAAATATATGAACAATGGCAATAATTGAGGTCAAAGGAAATACATCATTCTGTGTGGATAAATTATACTGTTTGACAATTTCTGGAAGATGAATAAAAGGAATTACAAAGCTGCTGTATGCAAATAATGCCCAAAACACAAAGGCCACAAATACTCTATTGGTAAAAAGTGATGCAGCCCCAAAGTAACTGGAGTACCATGTTCCAAACCCCCTCTTGATTGTAACAGTCAGCTGGCTCACTCTCTTAAGAATGCAAAGACCATACAAATTCATTCCACGTCTGGTTTTACCTTTGCTCTCCACAGTCTGAGCATTATCAAGCACTTCATCATTAGCTGGTGCTTCTTTTTTTTCTTCCTCTTCATGTAACACCCCATTAGATTCTATAGGCTTTGCAGAGTGGAACAGAGCTTTTGCATGATAATCCTCACTATTGTTTCTCTCAATACCCTTTTCATTGGCATCCTTCTTGGAAGAAAGTGGCCTCATGAGTGCTCCGCAGACACACAGGTTCAGAGAGACAGCACCCTGGATGAACATTGCGTTCCTCCACCCATATTCCTTGCACAGATACTTCAGTAAAACAGTCATTAGGAATGTTCCAAATCCTGTTCCAGTGGTACTAAGTCCTTGAGCTAGGGCTCTTCTCTTCTGAAAATACTGTCCTACCATGACCACTGCAGGCAGATAAACCATGCCACTCCCAACACCTGTGGAAATACAAACATCACATGCTACTCTACTGAAATCATCCATGTTTAGCAAGCTATACAGTGCAGCAGCAAGAGCCATATTAGCAACACACCAGTAATCAAAGGGCTATACCTAATTTCTTCATAAAAATAATCACAATTAATAAATACTTTGCATTTATCATTTACTTTAATCTAGCATACATAGTATTTTACAAACATGAATTAACTAATCCCTGCAAAGTAGTGATTGTTCCATTTGACACATAGAAAAACCAAGCCACATTGGGGCTAATAGCTGTTGATATTTTCAGAGGTATTGAGCAGTCATATCTCAGTATGACATCATCCAAAGCTGTGAGCTCTCAGCACCTCTGAAAATCAGGTCTCAGGTAATCTGTCCAAGGTTACTCAGCAAGTCAGTGGTAGATGTGGGAATAAAAGTACAAAGACTTCAGTTTTCAATTGTATATGCACACAGCCATAATATTTGCTTGTACGTATATCTTCTTGGACAGCAAACAGAAATGGCTTGATTTTTTTTAAGTTCACTAGTGATGAAAAAAATGCATCTAGTCATTTTTTCCCTTACTTTGCAACTACAGGGCAACTGCAATTGTACCTTTCTGCCAACAGAGGGCTCTCTGTTCCCCCGTCTTCTGTTGCTAGGCCGGCATGGCAGGATCCTTGTATAGACACGCCCCCTCCACCTCTGAGGTACTGAGGTGCTCAAGAGATCTGGTTCCCTCTATTTCCCTTCCACAAGCCACTACCAGAAGACACAGCTCTGTGAGGATGTGAGCATGGGGGTGGGGGGCAGGACAAAGGGACGACACCTGTCAGAGTGCACAGGCACTTAAGGGACATAAGTGGTCCAAGAGGGATATTTTGGAAAAGGGACAAGAAGCTGGAAAGATGGGGGGGTGGGGAGAGGTGAAAGAGCCTGGGAAGAGAGAATGAGAGGGGCTGATTTGAGAAGATGAGAATGAGTCTTGGGAGAAGAGTTGGCAAGACCAAGAAAGTGTGCAGGGAGGGGAGAATCACAGAGCCTCAGAGTTGGGGAGAAGACATTGGAGGGGCTTGTTGGAAATAGGGGAATCTAGGAAGACTGTACATGACAAGGAGTTGGGAAGAGAAAAAATATAAACTGAAGGAGTTAGCAGGAGCCAATGAGTTACCTGAACACTGCAGCGCAGGATGGGAGCCAGTCTGGTAGAGAGTCAAAGTAAGTCAGCACTGGGAGCCATTTTTAATGGCAATTGGGAGAAAAACTAGGCGTTGGAACTTTTTGGGGGCTGCACTGGAGGGAAGTCTCATAGCATGGCAGAAGAATATCCCTGACATCTCCCTGATCCCAATTTTTTACCAGAATTACTCCACTGAGTACATCTCAGTTCTTCTCACTTTCATTTGAAATACCCAGGCAGATTTCTCTAGAGAACACAGATATGGTTTTCATTTTAGCTATTTATTTCTACATATTACTTTAGGCAGTTCAATAGTTTTTGTCTGATTTCTTTGGACAGGGTGAGAAAAAGATAATTGATTCATCTGTATTTTAAGGGTACTCCAGATATAAGGAAAGAGAGGTATAGAAAGGAGAGTTTTGATATCTCTGTTTTGATAGCATTGTGATCGCTATTAGAATCAATATAATGATACCAAGTAGAATAGAAAAGCAGATGCAAATTCTTTACAGAAATTATGCAGATTTTGTGTAAATTCCTTTCAAGGATTTTTTGGGGCAGGAAGCTACATGTAGATCTCACCAAAATTTCCAAAAAGAGTTCTTTTGTCCATATTCATCAGTCTTGGCTTTTTCACACACTTTGTAGTTTCTGATTTATCCTTGTGGGAAAGTCCAAAAATCAAATCTTTTTTTTCTACCAGTTAAGTTCAGTGAGAGCCAGAACTACACCTTACTTCATGTTGCAATCATCTTTCTAGAGACACTACATCCAGAGCCTCTTCAAAGGCAGTGTTCCTCAGATAAAAAACATAAATTTTCCCTTCCTTATTCCTTGCTGTCATTTCTGCCATCCTATCTCACAGCAGTCAGTAGCTACCTTCTGATGAGGGATTCTGGAATTAGAGATACTCTAGTTTGTAACAGACAACCAGTGTGTTTAAAACTCAGACCAGCTAAGAAGTTACAATAATTTACAATATGTGACTGCTATGTCAGACCTTACATGTCTGAATAAGTTTGAAAAGCCAGTACTTGTTGCAGGGCAGCTGGCCCTTTAAAGGGAGCTGGGCCCAGTCTCATCTATGATGAGTCAGCTAGCTCCCAGCTGAGAATGAAAAGCTAGGGATCAGGTGATAATTATGAAAGCCAGCAAGTAGGCCATTTGGGAGATAGCTGTGAGGAGGCTCCTGAAAGAGAAGTCATAAGAAGAGCTATAGGAAGCAATTTGGTCTCTAGACCAGGATAATTCCCTGGTAGAGAGGGTTTGTAGGAGAATTAGGGCAAGAGCGTCCAGGAGCAGGAATTTAAGGGTACTTGAGGTATAAGGAGAGTGGTACAGGCAAGGCTCCCCACCCTGATAAGAGTTTTGATAGCATTGTTATCTCTATTAGAATCAATACAATGATATCCAGTAGAGCAGAAAAGCAGAAACAAATTCTTAACAGAAACTATGCAGATTTTGTGGAAAAAATTTTCAGGGATTTTTTGGAGGCAAGAAGATTTAGATCTCACCAAGGAAGCCCCTAAATTTGGGAATGAGGGAAGAAAGAGGAGAGTTGATTGATTGATTCTCAGGCAGGTATCCTGGAGTGAAAACCTGTAGGAAACAGTAAGGCTCTAGAAAACTGTAGAATAAAAGGCAGGAATGACTGATGTGTGGTGCAAATTGAGACTTTTTTGTACATAAAAAACAGATATGGGTGTTGCTAAGAGCGATACTATAAGTAGGAGGCAAAATAGCACAATCTCTGGGGTGTGGATTTTTTTTGTTTTATTTTGGAAACCCTGAAAGGGATCTCTCAACCTGTACAGAAGTATCCTTAACTCAGGTGTGTGCCTTAAGGGGAACTCCTCTCCTGAGAATCAAAAGGCCACCTCCACGGAAAAGTTTATTTGTGGTGAAATACTGGTTCTGTTGACAACACAGGAGATGGCAAAGAGATTCAGCCATCTGGGTGCACAGTATAAATTATGCTCAGGCTCCATATGGGCGAGCTACAAAAGAGAGAACTTCCAGCCCTAGTTACTTAAATTTTTCTGATGAAGATAAGGGTATTGCCAAGCATACTGGTTGACTTCCTGTCTACAGCCAAACAAAAAGTTCCTTCCTGCCTGCTGAACATGTCTAAATTAAAACTTTGATCAAGTTTACCATTTGGATCTAGACTGGGTCTTGGAAGGGAAGCTTTGTGAAGGACAATCTGTTCTTTAAGGGCAGATGTGCCTAGAAAGCAGCCCATGTAGCACACCTCTTTAAAGGACTGGAAAAGCATGTGTGGGTTTTTACACCTGACAGAGAGGAAGCTATCCAAGGAATCAATAGCAAGCTCATCACTTTCTCATTGTCAGGGGTGGGGAGGCTCCATTCACCCTCCCCCCCCCCCCAACCAATTGTGTATAAACTGGGGAAAGGAGCCAGCATAAAGGTAACCTCCTCCCTCATAGCAAATCAGATACCAGAAGATATCAGCAAGGAAAGGCTGACCTGTATAGCACCAAGAGGGCTAATTAAGGCAAAGTGCCAGCAGAGGGAGAATATGGCAATGGCCCTATAGCATATAGCTCTGCTCCAGATGGCTAGAACAGAGGCTCCAGCTTAAGAAAAACCAAATATTTGATTGTTTCAGAGACAACTAGGAAGGAAGTTCTATTTAAGGAGAGGCTGAGGAAAATCAGTACAGCACAGTTCCAAGTTGGGAACTCCTGGTTAAAGGAGGACAGAAAAGGAGTAACCCCAAGAAAGAACTGGGAAGGGTTTCAGAACTAGATAAAAGATAGTGGAAGACTATCTTGGAAAAAGGAATTAGACATTGACTGACATAACAAATGCCCCCAAATCCTAGTTATGCTTATGACTTGCTAATAAACGAGACCCTTGGAAGAGGAGGTGCCCTCTGATATAAATAGGGCTGTCTAGACTTTGTTTATAAACTGAAACAGGACCTGACTGTGGTGCCATCCCTGGCTGAAAGAGGCATGCCAGAGAGACCTCCATGCTTTCCCATCACTAACAAAAACATCTCCATATGCTCATGATCGGACTTACTCGGTCTGATGCTGCTCTCATTTTTGCTGGTGTAATTCTGTTAAAGACAAAGGAGTTAGACTAATGTAAAAATGGTGTGGAATAAAAATTGGGCCCATTAGGCTATAGTCTATCACTTGCATCAGATTAATTTGGAATAACTCCATTGATCTCAAACGGAAAGCAGAACTTGATTTGTCTGAAACTACAGCACAATAACTTTAGTCTGACTGCAAACTGAACAAACTAAAACAGTTCTCAAATTGAGGTCCATGAACCCCTGGTGGTCTGTGAAGATACTCAAGGGGGTCTGTGAGCCAACTGATCAACTCTTCCCTCTCCCTTCCAGTGCCTCCTGCACACTGTGGAACAGATGTTTAGTGATGTGCAGCAGGTGCTGAGGGGGAGAGGAATGGGGACTGAGAGCACTCAGAAGAGGGGGCAGAAAGAGGCAGGGAAGAGGAGTGGTAGAGGTGGGATCTTGGGGCAAAGGGTAGAATGGAGAAGGATCCTAGCCCTGAGTGGAGTATTGAGAGTCCCTTGCGAAAATGAGAAGCCACCTTGGGGGTCTGCAGAAAAAAATAAATCAAAATGGGGGTTCACGGGTTGCTAAAGTTTGAGAACTGCTGAACTGAAAGAAAAATTGTCAAATAGCTAAAATCCCCTCCTATAATCACTTTATCAGAAACTTTAAAAAAATCAAATATTAAAATGATCCAAAACCCATCTTGGCTTCTCTCATGTTTTCAGCAAATGGACTGGCAGAAAACACTGACACTATTTAAAAGAATTTTCAAATAATAAATATTGCTTACCAGCTGTCAGTCCAAATGTAAGAAAGAGGTAATATACATTTGAGGCATAGGCACTCAACACCCAGCCTAGGGCATTCAAGATCCCACCAGTAATTGCTGTCTTGCGGCACCCACATGTGTTAATGAATAAACCAATGAAAGGACCTGTCACAGAACAAGAAAAAGAATTTGGTAAGGGGTTTGTATAAAGTTCTATTTATACTTACTGTAACACTTATGAAAAGCCTTAATTATCATTTTCAAACAAATGAAACAATAGTTTAATTGAAATTGTTAAATGCAATTAAAAGGATTAATTTTTTCATATTAACTCCTTTAGGCCCTAAGAAGTGTCATTCAATAAACTCCTCTAGGTCTTTGGCAAATAACTCTGCCATTATCTGAATTCAGTGAGATAGAACTTTTTGTTTAATCATGGCACTTTGTCCTGGGTGGCCCCTTTGGATGCTGTTATTTAATTACCTTTATAAATGTGTCACAGAGCCTGTGACAGGTACTACAGGATAATCTATTTACACTCAGGCAAAGAGGGAATAAATAAGCGTGGTCCATTTAACAGACAAAATATGGCATCTTATACTCCTCGGAGTGCAGATCAAATATACATGCCAGGTAGAGGAGAATTAGAATTGCTTCTGCAACCCTATTGATCAGAACTGGCTTGTTGACTTTCAGAGACTTGTACAGTGCATCCACATCTCAGCTGAACATAAGAGGCCTATCTGTAAAACTCTGACAAAGAAATATGTAAATAGGCACAGAAAGAAGTGTCATGCTCCTGGAAGGGCGGGGCCTCAGGCAGAAGGGGTGGGGCCACCCCCAGGCAGCCCTCAAAGCTACACAGACAGAAGGGCACACAGCAGGTAGGGTTGCCATATGGTTTAACCAAAAATATTGACCCCGACCCCCCCCCCAAAAAAAAAACTCTGTTGAGAAAAAAAAAGGGAGGAGACCAAAGTTGTTGAGAAAAAAAAAAGGACCCCAACAGCAGTTATTAAGCATAAATAAATAAAAAATCAGCATGGCCCCTTTAAGAAGAGGCTTTTTTGCTGGTGGCCATTTTGTTTTTCTGTTCCAGCCACAAGACAAGCCCCTGTGGAACCAGGTAAGTGGGGGGGCCCCGCAAGGGGTCGGGGGCTGGACCCTGTTGCTGAGTGTGTCGTAGGGTTGCCTATCCGCGGCGCTCCTGGGGCCAGCACTCACTGTGCGCCATGCACCCGGGGCCGGCTCCGGCACCGGCACCATGCATGCGCCACGTGCCCGGGACCAGGCCAGCCTCGAGCACTTGGTGGGAGCACACAAATGCCCCCGCGGGCGCCATGTCGCCTGCGGGCACCGTGCTGGAGACCACTGGTGTAGACTTTAGGGCTTGGACTGGAGCCCAAGTTCTGAAAAGGAAGGGCTTAGAGCCTGGACTCCAACACAAGTGGGAATGTTGACTGGGCTATTTTAGCCCCACAGCCCAAATCAGTTGATGTGGGAAATGATGTGGACAACCTGCAATGCATTTGGTCTGTCAACTTTAAAACTACAGTCCAAGAACACTCTAGCCTACTCCGTTACCATATTTAAATACTGCAAGAAAATACTTGGGACAAAGGGGAAAATACCATGTTAAAACTACACAGTTTTGTAATCTACTGTATATTTGAGAGAGTTTGTCTGTGTGTCTGTCTGTCTGTCAGTTTGTTCAAGAACTTATCCTAAACGGTCAGAGATAGGACCACCAAATTAGGTATTCAGCTTCCTCGTATCATAACTTAAAGCAAGGTCAGGGTATGGTTGTGCCAGGTTAAATAAGATGTGCCTGGAATGGGATGGCATCTCATAAAACCATACAAAAAAAGTCAAAATCACCAGGCAGGTGAAAGGGGCTGGCTGGAAACAGCCCCCCTCCCCTTGTCTGGGACTGCCCCAACCCTGAACCTCCCTCTCCCCCAGGTGCTCTTTATTGGGGGGGCATTGAAGCGCCCTCCCCCCCATTCATATGGGAACATTGCTGGCTGTTCCGCTTCATCAGGGAGCGAAGGGAAAGTGCACAGTTTGCTGCATTCCTCATTCTGGCTGGGGAGCGCAGGGGACAGACGAACCTGGACCTGTCCCAGCAACGGTACATATACCCCTCACTTTCATGACTAAAGCTGCAGCCGTCATGGACAAGGGCTTTACAACTGGCCCCAAGATGCTGCTCTGAGAGAGAGCTGGGATAGTCCTGTCTCCCCAGGGCAGCCTACATACTGAACCTCTCATCTCCAGCCTCACCCCAGAGCAATGATTCAAATGAAACATGTACATTTTCATTTTATTTTCCAAAAAAACAAAAATTAATTGAGTTAAGGACCCGAGCAATACCAGGTAAATCTTCTAGTACAAATATATTGGAACATACCTACGATCAATGTAATACCCATGCTGAGGGAGCTAATCCATGCAGTCAAGCCTCGACTTTGACTGAATTCTTCAAGCCATTCCATGTTAAGTATTCCGAGGGCCATTTGGGACCCCATGATGAGTATATGTGCAAGGAAAGAAGAAAGGACAATCATCCAAGCCCATCCACCATCAATGTTTGGATTAGGTTTAAGTGTCTTCTTATCTTTTGATTCATCTTCAAAATCATATCCAATATCTTCCTGAGTGGTGCACATTTTCCCCACAGTATTCTGAAATAAACAATATAAATGCTTTTAGTATGCTTCCAAACACTGCCGTTTGTAAGTCAGTGACATCACTCAAGGTTTTACATTAGGGAAATCAAGAGCATTATTTGACAGTATATATCTATCTACAGGGCTTGCCAAATCGTGGCGAGCCCCACTTGCCAGCCGCGCTGTCTGGCAAGCTGCACATGCGCAGATCGCCGGAACCCGGCTCTTCCGGGTTACAATCTACTCGCCACGGGCGAGTAGATTGCATAATTTGTCGAGCCCTGTCTATCTACATATATTAGAAATTTGCAACTGTCTGTTTGTCAGTATGTCTATTTGTTCAAGAATTCCTCCTAAACAGTGATAGAAATGTAGCCGTGTTAGTCTGGGGTAGTTGAAGCAAAATGCAGGACAATGTAGCACTTTAAAGACTAACAAGATGGTTTATTAGATGATGAGCTTTCGTGGGCCAGACCCACTTCCTCAGATCAAATAGTGGAAGAAAGTAGTCACAACCATATATACCAAAGGATACAATTAAAAAAAAATGAACAAATATGAAAAGGACAAATCACATTGCAGAACAGAAGGGGGATGCGGGGGGGGGGGGGGGGGAAGGGGGAGGAAGGAAGGTAAGTGTCTGTGAATTGCTGATATTAAAGGTAGGGAGAGTGGGATGTTTGTGAGTTAATGGTATTACAGGTGATAATTGGGGAAACTGTCTTGGTAATGGGTGAGAAAGTTCAAATTCTTGTTAAGTCATTTAGCCACCTGCATTCTGCTACAAAGACCTTTTACATCTGCACTTGAAAGGGAATCCTCTGAACTGTCATTCATGTTAAAATTCGACACTTGCCAACAAGGACTTAACAAGAATTTGAACTTTCTCACCCATTACCAAGACAGTTTCCCTAATTATCACCTGTAATACCATTAACTCACAAACATCCCACTCTCCCTACCTTTAATATCAGCAATTCACAGACACTTACCTTCCTTCCTCCCCCTTCCCACCCCCCACCCCCGCATCCCCCTTCTGTTCTGCAATGTGATTTGTCCTTTTCATATTTGTTCATTTTTTTTTAATTGTATCCTTTGGTATATATGGTTGTGACTACTTTCTTCCACTATTTGATCTGAGGAAGTGGGTCTGGCCCACGAAAGCTCATCATCTAATAAACCATCTTGTTAGTCTTTAAAGTGCTACATTGTCCTGCATTTTGCTCCTCCTAAACAGTAAGAGCTAGGACCACCAAATTTGGTATGCAGCTTCCTGTCATAACTTAAAGCAAGGTTAGGGTTTAATTGTACACGGCCCTCTTTTTCCCCCAGGCCAGGCTCTGGGAGTGCCACTGTGGACAGCCTGTGCCGCTCCCTTGCCTAGGTCAGGCCCAGAGAGTGTAGCTGGGGCCAACCTGGACTGCACCCTCTGACCCAGGGCCCAGCCAAGGGAGGTGCGACCCTCAGTGACCCCTCACTCCGGTCCCTAGACCTGGAGCGGGCCTGTGGAGCATGGCCTGCCCACCCCGCTAGCCCCTGACCCAGAGAGCACCAGCCTGCGTGGCCCTCCCCTCTGTCTCCTATATCTGGACCAGGAAGCACCAGCTGGACCAGCCTATACACCCCCTTCTCTCCAAGCCAGGCCCTCCATCCCAGTCCAGTTCCCGGGGACAAACTGGCAGGCAGGGTACTCATGTCACCTCACCCCAGGGACAAGCCAGCAATCAGGGTGTATGTTCCCCACCACTTTGGGCCACCCCCATCCCAACCCTGATGAGCTCCCCTTCCTCCCAACCCCATACCCCGATTCCTGCACTCTCACCTCTCACATTCCTAGCCTCCTGCCCTGAACCCCTCCTCAACCCCTACCCTGACTCCTGCATCGCCCATGCCCCCAGACTCCTGCTCTAAGCCCCCCCAACATCCGCAAGACCCTGCCCTGACTCATGCACTCCCCAGACCACCAGCCCCCTGCCCTGAAGGATCTGTGCAATGCCAGGTAAAAACTGAAAGAGAGATCTCACCCACTTTTTAAGGTGTGCAGGATGGAAGCCCATTCTCATGCATCTTAAAAATTTCACAAAGGTTTGCAAGAGAGAAATTATCTCCTGAGAATTCCCTAACATGCCCAGAAAAGAGGTTCTCTCCTGTGGACTATCAGATGAATGAGACAGGGAATTCTGGTAGTCGCCATTCAAACAGTTCCAGATTATAGCATTTACACAAGCTATCGCCAATTTCTTGCAAGCCAGCAGAGCTTCAAAGTTGTCAAAAGCAAAACTTCTTTTTAAGTTTTACCCCTTAGAAAATGTCATATATAACTATATTAAGTAATCAAAGGCAAAAAAGGCTGAAGTCATTCCTACTTTAACTCTGAGTCTTTTTACATATGCGTCATGACATACGGGTAGTTCGTTGGGTATTGTAAATTGGTGTCGTCAATAGAGCTAAGTGTGGTTTGCACTGAGAAGATTTGACCACTGACTTTAATTATGTACTTCTTAATTATCATATTTTTTCTATAATATAGAATACACACATGTAGCTTCTTTCAATACACTGGACTAGCGGGAGGGGGGTGCGCCAGACAGAACTAAGTAGTTACATGCAAACTCCATACTTCCCCCACAATCAAATCATCTGGAAAAACTGGTGATATAGCTGTGGATAGTACCATAGCCGTGTCCCACTACACACCAGCTAGTGGAATTGGTCAGACACCAGCAGTGGTACCCTGAAAAGGAGTAAAGTGACTTAATAACCCTTTGTCTGCAAAGCAGCAGGAGAAAGGAGAGGGCGCCTCTGAGTTACAGTTCCTTCCTGTGATTCTTCTAGGGTAGTAAAGCTGCTAAATACCATCCCTTACAAAGGGCTCAGTGAGCATAAAGCTCCGTTTAGCCCTGTTCTAAAATTCACTGGGCCAGATCCTCAACCAATGTAAATCAGTGTTGTTCCATTTATGTTGTTTTGCATAAATTGAGAATCTGGCCTATACACAAGAGAGAAGAGAACTCACTGTATAAAAGAATAAATCACTAAAGATCTACTGACTGATTATGGCAATAAAAATAGTAAGGGATATAAGAAAGACAAAATGCAATATAGTATAATGTTTGTCTGCAGTTGTAGAAAATATTATATGATTGAAATTATAATCTAATGTGTCAGAAAAAATGTCATCATATCACTAAAGATTGAATATGGAAACCTAATTTTTGTTTTCCTGACCTCAAGGGCTTAACTCTACAGTAATATTAATGGCCTAAATTTCTAATTCAAATAGCAATTTTCAGTGCCTAACATTTTGAAAGCTCAATTTGAAACACATCTAAAAGAGGTCTGGTTTTCAGAAATGCTCAGTACCTACTTTCTCACAATCAAGCCCTATAAACTGTCTTAGATTGTTTGCCCAAAGATTGAGGCCACAAAAACTACTAGTCATTTTAAAATGTGGTGTTGATTTATCCATATATGAGTTATATATTAATTGAATGCTGTATTATATCAAACTTCCTAAGTAATTGTCATTTTTTCTTTTTTGCCAGGAATAAGTACGGTGTATTTTTACAATAATTTTAAACAAAAAATGACTTAAATGTTTTTTCAGTGTGACTTATGTCCAGCAATGATACTCATCCTATTTCTTACAATAGCAGACAAACTTCTCACTTAACAACAGTAAGGATGGCCCCAGTCAAAGAAAACTGATAAAACAAGTGATCTGAGTTAGTGCCAGACTTGCAACAACATTGACCTCGGATAAAACGGAAATGCTTATTTTTACCCTGCATGAACTGGATTCTTTTTCACTTCTGCACTATTAACCACTCTTCATTTTTATCTTTAGTCCATAATCTATGTAAATACACCCACAAGCAGGAAAGGTCACTTGCAATACTTGCGTAAACTCTGAAATACTGGACAGAGCTAGGATTGGACATTTGGCTGCTCTCCTCACTCATGACTCAGCACACCCTTGACCTATTGCACTGTGGATGCATTGAAGTAGGATGGAGTGCCTTAGAAGTCAGAAAAGCAGAGGACACTGCAACTGCAAAATCCTAAAGAAATTGAAACAAAAAATGCCAGCAGCTTATATGCCACACTACCCATTTCCCCCAATCAAACAAGATAGTGAGAGATCCTCAATCAGAACAAGGCATGATGACATCCCCAACTCCCTTTACCCATGACTGGGTATGGATTGGGCAGTATCTCCCAAGGGCCAATTTGTCAGAAGAGCCCAGAATCTGATCCATCAGTGGTGCCAAATATAGAGGTCAGCATCAGTTAGACACATTAATAAGGACCAGATTTTTTTTATTTTACAGCGTTCATCACCTAGCAACTTTTCAAAGAGCTCCTCATCCAAAGTGCACCCAAAATAGTAGTTTCATCTACTAGAACTAGATAGGAACCACTAAGTCTAATAGGAGTTCTGTCTGCAAGACTTCAGGTGTCAGCCTTTCTTGCGTAACTTATTGAGGAGAACGTGAAGCAACTTTTGCAGGCTGTTAACTGCCTTCTCAGGTGAATTACTAGTTTAGTAGATGTTGTTCTGACTTCCTGTATAACTCAGGGCATGGACTTAATGCAGCACCTACCTAACACAACAATTTATGGCTGAAAAGGGGAGCACATATTTTTAAAAGCCACCCAGTCTTGATTTAAATAGTCTAAGTGATGGAGAATTTACTATATATCCCGGTAACCTATTCCAGTGTTCAATTATCTTTAATGTTAACATTTTAGAATATTGCACTTTTATAGAAACTTCCATCAGAAATCTACTTGTTTTATAAATAATAACAAATTCAGCCTCACAACACCCCTGTTGGGTATCCTAGATAGTAATACCAAGACACAGAAAAGTGAAGGCATATGTTTACAAAGTGTTCTCCAATTCTGTAGGCTTCAATTTTTGGTTGTCCTGCTTGAAACATGGTTAGCCTGATTTTAATGTTCACTTCAGCTCCAATTGACTTCAGTGGAACTGTGACTATTGAGCACTTAGATAAATCAGGCCTAAGGTATCTCTACTTTTCACAGTGAAACATGAAGACAATCTAACACAGAGATTTCTTTTGCAAATGTTGGGTTAAGTGAGTTGGCCACGGTCATGCAGGAAGTCTGTGGCAGAATCAAACACTCCATGCTCCTAATCCTGTGCTTCAGCTACAACTCTGTCTTTCTTGTTCTCCAGCAATTTTACTCATGCTTTGCTGTTATTATAGGATAAGATCTTGTTCCTGATCGTCTTTCTCTAGGAGCCTGTAATATGGTTATTAGAGACAGCAAGAATATCAGAGCTAAGATCTGAGACCAGCATTTTTTTCTCCTAAAGGCCAGTGAAGAAGCACCTTCCATTACATTACAGAGAAATACTTAAAAAACAACGAATAGTCGAGCAGCACTTTAAAGACTATTAGTTGTTAAGTTTTTCCTGTTACAGACTCACTTGGCTACGCCTCTGAAGAAATTACAGAGAAAGGTTTCTGTTGTGGGGAGGGTTTCAGAAAATGCTGTAGGAGATGGCTGGTTTCCCCCCACATTTACAAGAGAGGGTTCCAAGGCTGAGATCTGACATCCCCCCTTCCCCCCATTTAAAGCAGGTTCAGAAAGTGTTGCGGTTTCTCTGAACTTCCGCCTGCGCAGACAGACCCAGAGGGAGGCTGGCAGACCCCAGCCACCAGGGAAAGCCTTGCCCCTGAGTATGCGGGATGGAAGACGGGGGCGCAGGCTCCACCGCCGGCCCCTCCCTCTGCCTGGCGGCAGCACAAAGGATGACCGCTAGTTACCTCGCTGCAGCAGCGCGTCTCGCCCGCGGCCCCAGACAAAGCGGTGCCGCCTCCCCACCCAGCGCCCTGCCTCCCGGCGCGGCTCCGGCTCCTGCCCCTCGCCACGTCCCGGTGCCTCCGTCCCGGCCACACTCACCGCGCGGGGCCCGAGCCAGCTCTGCCGCCGCCCGCGGGGCTTCAGTGCCGGCTCTCGCCGAAACTTGCCTCCCTCCGAGCCCCGGCCGCCCTGCCGCTCATCCTCAGCCCGGGCTCGGCTCAGCCGCCCCGCGCCAGCCCAGCCGGGTCCCCTCCCTTCGGCCCGGGGGGCGCTGGCCTGGGGCTTATTTTTTGTAGGAGGCGGAGGCCGAGCGCGGCCCCTTGGCTCCCAGAGCCGCTCGTCTTCTGCACGACCGTGGCTCCTCCATCCTGAGCCTGGGCAATTGCCGCTCGAGGCTCCCTCATGCCAATGATACCGGCTGATTCTGGTTTGGCGGAAGCGATTTGCAGTCCTCTCACACGCACGCTCCTGCGGTTGGATGGAGTTTGTGTCTGCTCAGGTCCTGACTGGCAAGTTACACCTCTCTCGGCTTTGGGCAAGGTAACCCAGTACAAGCAGCCGGCGTCGAGCTGTTAGCGGCCATTCGGTGGCAGGGCACCCAGACTAGAGCGTGCATTCCGCTCCGGGGGAGCTCTGCCCCCACATGTTCACCATTCTGCACCGAAACACTCCACATCCCGCCCACTATATTTTAAAACGCTGCCTATTTTATTTGTCCAACTAATGCAATATAATCAAGCCCCTTTCGAGTATTTTGCCAATTTATTTTAACTACAATACAATGGATGAAGAATAGGAGTGGGGAGCATTGGAGGAAATTCTCACCCCCCCTGCTCTTGTTGCATAGTATACCTAGTATACCTTTTATTTCTAAAGCTTCAGAGGGGTAGCCCAGTTAGTCTGTAACTGGAAAAACTTAAAAAACAACAAATAGTCTAGCAGCACCTTAAAGACAATGGGTATGTCTACACTACTTCGAACTAGGGTGGTTTATGTAGTCAATCGAAATTGCAAATGAAGCCCGGGATGTAAATATCCCAGGCTTCATTTGCATCTTGCCGGGCGCCGCCATTTTTAAATCCCCGGTAGTTGGGACTCCGTGCCCGCGGCTATACGCGGCACGGAATAGGTAGTTCAAATTAGGCTTTCTAATTCGAACTACCGTTATTACTCGTGGAATGAGGTGTAACGGTAGTTCGAATTAGAAAGCCTAATTCTAACTACTTACTCCGTGCCGCATGTAGCTGCGGGCACGGAGTCCGAACTACCAGGGATTTAAAAATGGCGGCGCTCGGCAAGATGCAAATGAAGCCTGGGATATTTAAATCCCGGGCTTCATTTGCAACTTCGATTGACTACATAAACCACCCTAGTTCGGACTAGGGTGGTAGTGTAGACATACCCTAACAGAACAGTGTAGATGGTATCATGAGTCAGCAAATACATGCAGCCATGTGCTCAGTGGTACATCATAGGCAACTGAATAGCAAGTGAGGGCTGGCAATCAAACTCACAATTTGTATTTGCTACTACCCATCCCCAGAAAGGTCAGTACCAAACAGCTCATGGTTTATATTTTGATAGGAATATTTTCAGTCCAAAAATTTAGATTAGATCTGCTCACTAAGCACCATAAGCATTTATAAGACAATGATATCCTTTACACCACTCTGACCATGTAAAGAAGCCTTAAATTCACAAACACAATGGGACCAATTCACTAAGCAGACAGGCTGTTACATTCTGCTCTGCCCCACACCTCAGAAACACCTCAAAGCCTTGCCTCTTCAGGCTAAGTGTGCCATAGAAGAGAGCAAGAAGGATAGACTGTCTCTCTCACACAAGCAGAACCTGCCCAGGCTCTCCACCCTACCCCACCCAGCCCAGTGGTGATTTACATCCCTACCCGCTGCTCCAGGTGTATGTCTACACTTTCAAGTTTTGGAGATGAAAGTGCTGTTGACAGGCAAAGGTCACCAAAACTGTAAACTCACCAAACTGGTTTTTCTGGTACCTGCTGTCAACAGCTCATAGCCACATTTGCAGCATAAAGCATTGTGGTATGCATCCCACAGTGCCTTGTATCACCTTCACTCACTAAGTACCTGTGGGAAAGCACAATGTAGCACTAGGCATGGTGGGAACGTGACAAATGTCCAGTCAGTCATCACTTTTTTCCCAGACGTCCCTGAGTTTCCAGCTTACTTCCACACCAACTCACAGGGTATGTCTACGCTACCCCGCTAGTTCGAACTAGCGGGGTAATGTAGGCATACTGCACTTGCAAATGAAGCCCGGGATTTGAATTTCCCGGGCTTCATTTGCATAAGCGGGGAGCCGCCATTTTTAAAACCCCGCTGGTTCGAACCCCGTGCAGCGCGGCTACACGGGGCACGAACTAGGTAGTTCGAACTAGGCTTCCTAGTTCGAACTACCATTACTCCTCGTGAAATGCAGAAGACATCATGCATTGCAGCATTCCTAGTTATGGACCTATTAGCAAATGGTGACTCATCAGAATCGTATTTGGACTAACCAGAATCTGATACAGATTAATCAGAATCAGAGGACAGTGAATTGATATACTGTTTGGCTATGGCAGACCTAATACACCCATCTGATCATTGCTTTTTGTCTAGGGAGACCACCTCCAAACGGTCGGCTCGCCTTGTCATGCAGGTATGAGATGAAGAGCAGTGGCTACATAACTTTTGGATGCATACAGCAACCTGCCCGGAGCTGTGTGTTGAGCTAGCCCCTAAACTGCCTTGCAATGACACCCGACTGAGAGTTGCTCTGTCTCAGTGGAGAAGCGTGTGGCCATTGCTTTGTGAAAGACAGCCACTCCAGATTGCTACCGTTCTGTGGCAAATCAGTTTGAAATGGGCAAGTCTGCTGTCAAGGAAGTATTTCTGCAAGTGTGCATGGCAATAAATCGAATTTTGATTGAAAGGACTGTGACTCTGGGAAATGGGGATGACATAGAGGCTGGCTTTGCTCAAAAAGGTTTTATTGTGGCATGGCAATAGAAGGGACACACATCCCCATCATAGCACTACCCCACCTTGCCTCAGAGTACACGACTCGGGTACTTCTCCATGGTGCTTCAGGCACTTGTGGATCACCAGCAGTGATTCACAGACATAAATGTGGGGTGGTTTCTTGCCAGACAGAATGCTGCATTTTCACATCAAAAACTATGAATGGAACTATTGCGATTTCACCTGGCCCCAAAGCATCCGCTTCCGCACGGCTGGCTTGCTATCCTCCCTCCTCTGTGGGGTCCATGTCAGCCCCCGGCCTCTACCTCCTCGAGGAAGGCAGGCCCTCCCCGGGATTGGACTCCACCCATCCTCCCAGGGATTCTTTGGTTCCTCCTCCCTACCCTTCAGCAGCTAGATCAGTGGTTCTCAAACTTTTCGGCATCATGCCCCCTTTTTGATTTATGAAAAACCTTCATGCGCCACCCCCCAACAGCAAAGCTTGTTGAGAAAAAAAAAAAAAAAGGAACTGACCAGGACAGCAAAACTTGATTGGGGAGGGGGCTGGGTTGCCTTGTACCCCCCCTGGAATTTCTTCATGCCCCCCAGTTTGGGAACCAATGGGCTAGATAGTCTTCCATAAGGATGACGGCTTCGGCTAGAGTTGCCGGCCTATGCCTTCGGACTCACCTTTGAGCCTTCCCCCGGCAAAATCTGTAGGAATTGCTCTAAAACTATCACGTCTGCCAACTGGGTGCTTGTTCGGTGGTCTGGTTCTAGCCATCTCCAACAAGCTTCCCGTAATTTCTGAGCCACTGCCTGTGGCCGAGCACCTGTTGGGTAACGCTCCTGTCGGAACTTCTGCCTGTATGTTTCGGGCATCACCCTGACTTGATTTGAGAAGGCTTCTTTCACCTTGTAATAGTTTAGTGCACCCTTGGTTGCCAGGCCACAATATGCTAATTGGGCTGGGCCTGACAGGGCGCAAGAAGCGTGGCCCAGTGTTCCTTGGGCCATGTGGCCGTTGTGGCCAACCTTTCAAAGGTGACTAAATAAGCCTTGGGGTCGTCCTCAGGGCCCATCTTTGTTAATCGTATTAGTAACTGAGGGTTCCCTACCGGGCCCTCCTCCAGAGGTAGCATGGTTCCCCCACTGGTTCGCCCCACGGCTACGCCCTGCTGGAGCCATCGCTCCTGCTGGGACTGTTGCTGATCAGCAAGATCCTGCAGCAACTGACACTGCTGCTCCTGGTTCTGGCAGCCAATTGTTGCAGCAATTGCGTCTGTTGCTGCTGATGCTGATGCTGTTGCTCTGCCAACCATTCAAACATTTTGGTTGGGTCCATCTTGCCACCTGTCCCTATTATACCACTCCCCTTCTCTCTCTCTCTTTTTTTTAAGGTGTCCCTAAACCCAAAGGCTTGGACCCATTACCCACATTCTTCACCATCTGTCCCGATTTCACTGTGTGAGATAATGGGGATTTCCTGTGGTGAACTCGCTCAGGCCTCCAAGGGTCTTATCATGGGGAGTGCCCCAGTGCCCACTCCAGAACCGTGTTGCACCCAGATCTCTTTTCCACCCTTGTCCTGGTTATAGAAGGTTCATCACAGTCTCTGTTTTGTGTGTTGTTGTCTTTTAACCCTGTTCTCAGGGTCACAGTTCACAGTGCCTACTCGTCTACTGCTGAAGGGAAGGGGGACCTGGGCCCAAAGGGGGACCTGGGCCCACCCCCTCTCCAGGTCCCAACCCAGGATCCGAAGGACAGGGGGAGTCACTCCCTTACCTGGTTGGTGGGGCAGCACTCCGTAACTCACCAACCCATGGGATCCATTGACTCCACGTCACCCCATCCTGGGTTGCTTCTGAGGGGGAAATCTCGCTCCCCTGGGGTACAGAGCCCCCAGAAGGGTCCGAGGCCAGAGGTCAAATCAGTGAGGCAGGAGAGAAATCTAGAAGGAAAAACTTTATGATGCATGCATGCAGGCTGTCACTTCCAAGAGTGAAAGCAGCAGCAATGAGAGACAGATTCAGGTATCCTATATGCAGAATGCTTAGACAGTTCAGTTGTTGATTGTTCTTCTTTAACATATCAAAGTCTCAGCAGAAGTACTCTGAGACTTCTGTTCACCCCAGGAGTGCTAGAAGTAAGTTTTACAGAACAAAGGCACATAAGAAGGTGGAGTGGAGAAGTCTACAAGGCAAACTGTGACAAAGATAAAGGTTTACATGACAAATTGTGACAGACTAGGAGTATCCATGAACTTGAGATAGGAGGCATTGTAAGGGTTTTGATTAGAGCTAATTTGATTTCTCTGTTACAGGGAGAGGGGCCTGGAAAACTTTTTAACCCTTACAGCAGTTTTCTTTTAGAGAGTTTTGATTTCCTGCACAGTCCCCCCTTTAGACAAAATTGGAGTTATTTGATTTTTCTCCCACACTTCCTTCCCTCCAGTGGCCTCAGCCCCCAGCTCAGGCTTTCTCTCTTGCCCCCAGGATACCAGTCCCGGGGCGTCCTCTGACCGGTACTCCCGCCCTCTCTCTGCAGACGTTCCGCGCCACCTTTTGAGCATGGTGCATCGCCCATTCTCTGACACCACACGCCCATGGCGGCCCCAGGGCTTAATGGCGCCTCACAGCATCTGGTGGTCCTGTGACTCTCCTCCCGGTGAGTGTGGGGGTCAGAGTGCTCGTCCGGCACAGAGCCCGACGCCCGGTCACTGGGACACATCCAGCCCACTTGCTTCATTAACAGAGGACATACAATGGACAGGTACTTTTTTGCTGTTATATTTATATCTTGGATTCCGTTATTTCCACTCCAACTCATCTGATAAAGTGGGTCTTACTACTACATAATTTTGCTAGTCTCTATGATACCAGAGCACTACTCATTGTTTTTAAAGTTGCTCACTATGGGTATGTCTACACTACAAAGTTAATTTGAACTAAAAGACGTTAGTTCGAATTAATTTTGATAGGCGCTACACATGCAAACTGCTAGTTCGAACTTAATTTGAACTAGCGGTGTGCTTAATTCGAACTAGGTAAACCTCATTCTACGAGGACTAACGCCTAGTTCGAATTAAGTAGTTCGTATTAAGGGCTGTGTAGCCACTTAATTCGAACTAGTGGGAGGCTAGCCCTCCCCAGCTTTCCCTGGTGGCCACTCTGGGCACCACCTGGGAAGCTCTTCTGCCCCCCTTCCGGCCCCGGAGCCCTTAAAGGGGCACGGGCTGGCTACGGTGCCTGTGCCAGGTGCAAGCCTGCCAGCACCCAGCCAGCAGACCCTGCACCTGGTACGGCTCGAGCCGGCCACCCGCTGCCACCCAGCCCTCCGCCTCTTCCCGGGACCAGGCTAGCGGCTCCCGGGAGCCTGCCCAGGTCCTCAAGAGGTGGGCACCCGCCTGGTCTAGTGCAGACATCATGGACCTCATCCACGACCTCCGCACTAGGCACAGGAAAGTGGTCGTCTAGGGCAGGATAGCTGCCAGCCTGGGCACCCAGGAGCAGGTTGGCATGAAAATCAAGGTGGTCCAGTGAGACCCCCGACCCTGAGCCCTGAGCTTAGAATGGCCGTACTGGGTCAGACCAAAAGGTCCATCTAGCCCAGTAGCCTGTCTGCCGACAGCGGCCAACACTAGGTACCCTGGAGGGGGATGGACCGAAGACAATGACCAAGCCATTTGTCTCGTGCCATCCATCTCCAGCCTTCCACAAACAGAGGCCAGGGACACCACTCCTACCCCCTGGCTAATACCACTCCATGGACCCAAACTCCATGACTTTATCTCACTTCTCTTTAAACTCTGTTATAATTCTAGCCTTCACAGCCTAGTCTTCCTTTAGCTCCTGTTCTCAGTCTTCCTTTAGCTCCTCTGCATTAGTAGCGACAAGGAACAACATCTGTATTCCAAACAGCACCAGGTAATCTGCAAAGCACTGAATACATAGCTTTATGGTAAGCCTCAGGAGCATTAGAAAGACCAAAAAGAAATTGAAGATCCCTACTTGCTAATAAAAATAATTATATTACTGGATTTAGTTTAAAAATGTTTATTAAATTTAACCTTAAGATCAGCAAAATCTTTTGTGCCTTATATAATATGGACCATCTTATAATTTATAGTTACAGGGTAATGTTATCTAACAAATAATCTTCTTAAAAGCACACTGTAAACAATAGATTTCCATCAGACTTTGAACAAATTATATATGCATTGATTAAAATCAAAGTGTCCCTTAGTTCTTCCTTTGTTATCAACTTAAATACCTGCAGTAACAGTACATAATTGTCAACCAAAGCTTTTCCCAGGCTTAGGTATTCTGAAGGTTTTTCCTGTAGGAGCCTCTATCCCAGTGGTCTCCAACCTTTTTAAACATGACATCACTTTTTGGATTTAAGTGCAATCCAGGATCTATCTCAAACAGGAATACCTCTGCCCTGCCTCCTTCCCACCCCTTCTCTGAGGCCCCGCCCCTGCTCACTCCATCCTTCCTCCCCCATCCTTACCCTCTTTATCAGGCCGGGGACAGGAATTTGGGGTGCTGGAGGGATTCAGGACTGGAGCCAGAGTTCAGAATGCAGGCTCCTGCTGGGCACCACTTACCACAGGTGGCTTCTGGGTGGTGGCGCAGTGGACTAAGGCAAACTCACTCCTACCCTGGCACTGCACCACTCCCAAAAGCAGCCAGCAAACTCTCTCCATCCCTACCCCCTTTGCTCTGTTGAGATGGGGTACAGGGTGAAGGGAGGGGCACTGTGACAGGGTGGCGGGGTCCAAGGACAAGAGCCCCGCTCCCCACGTGAAAGCCAACCGGAGACCTGGCGCGGTGGAGAGCAAGCGGCTCGGCCGAGCTTGCTCGGTAGCTGTGGGAGATGCGTGCACAGCTGATCTCCCCCCGGCAGTCCCAGGCGGAGTCAGAGAGCGCACGCAGGGGCAGCCAGCAGCTCAGCTGGGCTTGCAGGGAGAAGCCAGGCGGCGCCTGTGCTGGGCGCCCCGGGCTGGGCGTCTTGGACGAAGGACAAGGAGAACATGTGCCGGTGTCCTGAAGTCAGGGCGCTGTCTTTAAAAGACGGATGGAGACCGGCAAAAGGGGGGGAGTGGAGCCCCGGACGATAGCTGGGGCGGGAGCCAGGCTTTCGTCAAGAGCCAGAGGATGAGAGAGGGAAGGAAGGAGCCCAGGACAGGGCGATATGTTGCCCGCGGACCGGTGAGTTTTGAGACGGACTCCCCCACTGGTCAAACAGGAACGAGCAGGGCCTGTTCTTAGGGTCCTGGGCTGAGACCTGGAGTGAGGGCGGGCCCAGGTCTCCCTTCCCTCTCACCCGTTCAAACGCCCTGTGGGGAACTAACAATGGGAATCGGAACTTCCCCCGTGGATGTAAACTATAGACTTTCCCATGGACTAAGTTGGGTGTTGGAGACTGGATAACAGGCACCTGAGATAAGTACTCCCCTTCCTGTTCTTCCCATGCCCTGAACAGCAAATAGCAGGCTCCCATAGGTGTGGGGCAGCTCCAAGGCAAAGGGCAGGAGCAGCACGGCAGTGCTAAGAGGGGCAGCTGAAGTACTGGCTCTTGATAGTCTCCCGGCCAAACCTGTAAGGATCACCTGTGAAAGGCTCCAAGATTTGGCAATAGATCCGAATCTACTGATTGGTGACCACTGCTCTATCTCAACCCCTAGTATCTTATGCCTTACATAGGCTCTCAAATCCTGTTTATTTCCTGTCATAGAGCTAATAGGACCCATCTGTTCTCACTACAAAAAGAGTAAAAACTAATCTGTATCACTATATAGAGTTCAAGCACCTAATGTCAGGATGACTAAAAAGAAAGTCTTGTGTTTCTATGTATGGTCCTAGATTATTATGAATGTTGTTTATATTGCGGTTACACCTACAGATCTCAAACAAGATCTTCATCCCATTGTGAAAGGCACTGATTGAACATGTACAAAAATGATCCAAAATACTCACAAGACATGGCATGCCAAGACAACACATGAAAACCAATATGGGGAAAGGGAATGGGCGAGATGATGAAAAGAATATCTTTGAGAGGTTGCACAGACTACCTGTGTGCACAACCTGGTGGTTTTGAATCATGAGGGTACTGTTTCTTATTGTTATGTTTAAAGGTATTGGGTATTTATTTTTCTACACCCCTGAATTAGCAACTGCTACCTGTCTTAAGTTTGGATGTCCTGTTATATATATAGATACACACACACACACACACACACACACACACACACACACACACACACAAAACCTTTTCAGGAACTAACCGAAAATTAGAAATATCCTTTTTCTTTCCTTATTGTCATAATTAATTACTTTATGTAACTTTATATTCACTTCCTGGTTCACAGTTTCTATTGTGGCATTTGATATGGAGTGTGTCACAAACTGTGGGTTAGTGGTGTGATTTTACTTTCTATTATATTTTAGTGCTAATACTGTACAAGAACTTTGAATAGCGAGTCAGATTTCTGAGAAAATCTTTCAAACTAGTGACTTTACTTGGTATTTGATTCACTTTGCCTCTACTTTTTAGTATACATTAATAGGGTTGCCATGTGTCCGGTATTGCCTCCTGTGTGGTAAAAGAATTCAGAAAATACTGTACACCTAAAATGTCGGATACTTTCTGATTTTTTCCCGTCCAGGAGGTGAAAATCCCGGGCTGTCCAGCTCAATACGGAGGCAGCCTGGCAACCGTACTGCTTACCACGTTCCGCAGGGGAGCTGTCCGGCCCAGTACAGGGAGGTAAGATGGTGGGCGGCCCCCGGCAGCCTGTCAGGTGTCAGGGCCAAAAAGCCTTTCCACGCAGTTTTTAAAGGGGCCACAGTGGTTTTTTCTTAACAACTGTTGGGGTTCTTTTTTTTTTTTTTCTCTTAACAAACTTTTTCTGACATGGTTCCCCTCCAACCTCTACAATGTAAGTTGAATGCTTGGCATTAATAATGGATGTTTAGGTGGAAATGTATTCTTAAAAAATGTAATACTAAGATTCCAAATCTGCCATGAATTTTGCATGAACAAGACATCTGTGCCCCTGTGAAGCTCATTGCAGGATTGGGGCCTACATTTCTTTTATTTCAGGTGGCAATCTTTGTTCATTAATCATCAAAGATTATTTTACTATTGAAGACACAAAATAAACACTTCTCCAACTCTGAGTCACTTTATATAACAGCTGGGACACTCCCATTCTTTTTCTTTGAGGCTGATGGTTTCATCAGTCAATTCAATGTTTTCTGTCCAGTTTACTGATTGTCTGTTTGTTTTCTTTCCCTAGATTTCAACCATGTGTTTCATTTTTCTATAAAAGGCAATTAGTACTTCGTGCTTTATTTCTCACTAGTATTTGTGCAGTCAATTCACAACAATAGCAGGCACAATTATTATCTGCATTAGTAGCAATAATATATTTCACACATGATGTAACCTCACTTTTCTGGTTTAAAACCTGTTAGGTCTAGGGTGTGGCTGCAGTTAATTAATACTCACATCTAAAGTTTTAGCAGAGTGATTTTCAACCTTTTTTCATTTGCAGATCCCTATGCAAATCCACCTGTTATAAGAATTACAGTGTTTTGTGAGGATTCTGTGACTTAATCATGGATCCTGCTTGATACAGATAAACCAAATACACTTCCCCTGACTTCACTGGAACCGGGGCTTAGCCCTTGAGGCATTTACATGAGTCATAGTATTCATCAGGTATTTGCAGTAGCTGTCTGAATATGTACTCTTCTGAAACTGTATTTCTTTGTGGTCGGTTATAGTGTAGATGTGGCCTAAGAGAACAATTAGCAGACCACCACATATTAGCTGTCGTGGATGAATTCTAATGTTGGTCAATATTTAATGCCTGTCTGAATTTTAACTCTGGTTTTAATTGCTTATATTAAGCTTTTTATTTCAAAATTACTGGATAGAGTTGCTATTGAACTGCTATAGTGGCCATCGTTCACACTAGAAGTGGCTGAATTTGAGAGAGAAATAAAACATTTCTTGTAAACCACCATTTGTAGATCATTTGTTATGTCTTTTGGATCCTTTGGGAAGCTAAATGCAAAACAAACTGATAAATGCCTGAACCAAACTGTATACAGTATTCAAAAGCTTCAAAGAGGTAGCCAAGTGAGTCTATAACTGGAAAAACTGGAAAAAAAATGAATACTCTTACAGCACCTTAGGGTATGTCTACAAAGCAAAGTTATTTCGAAATAACAGCCGTTATTTTGAAATAAATTTACTAGCGTCTACACAGCCAAAACACTTTTCAAAATTAATTCGAAATAGCAGAGTGCTTATTTCAAATCTGGTAAATCTCATTCCATGAAGAATAACACCAAATTCGATATAGCTATTTTGAAATCAGTGCTGTGTAGACACTTATATTGAAATAGGGGGCCTCCAGCCTTCCCAGGGTGCCCTGGTGGCCACTCCAGCCTCAAACAAGAACGCTCCTCTCCCTCTCTCCTCCCCAGAGCCCTTAAAGGGGTTGACTCTGGCCACAATGCCTGTGCCAGCTCCAAGCCTGCCAGCCCAGAGCCAGCAGTCACTGCCCCTGACCTAGTGGCCCCAAACTAAGAGCCAGCAAGCCAATGGCAGCCAGTCCTCCACCGCTCCCCAGGAGCAGTCTGCCAGCTCCCAGGAGCCTGCCAGGGCCTGGAGAAGATGGGCTCCTTCCTGGTCCAGGATGGAGATCATGGATCTTATTCAGGTTTGGGGGGGATGCCCCCAATGTCCATGATCTCCACACTAGACAGGGGAACGCAGCCGTCTATGGTAGGATAGCTCCCAGCCTGGCCACCAAAGGCCACATATGAACCCAGGAGCAGGTACGCATGAAAATCTAGTTGGTCCAGTGAGACCCCCAACTCTGAGCCCTGAGCTTCCCCTCCCCCTTCTTCTCCATGCTTCCCGTTTCCAGCTCCCTCCTCCCAGGTTTCCCTTCCCCTCTCCCACCGTCTCTTCTCTCTTCTCCCACCTCCTTTACCCAGTCTCACCAGAGTTTCATTCCCCCCTCCAGTTTTGTTAAATAAAGAGAGTTTGTGTTAATGAAAATACGTGTATTTTATTTGACATCAGGAAGCAGGGTTAGGGAGGGGTAAGTGGAAGGATGTGAGGGAGGAATGAGGCACAAGCCCTCAGTGGGGCAGACCAGGGAGGCTCTTAGTGCTCCTCAGGGTGGAAGCTCTCCCGCAGAGCCTCCTGGATACTGACAGCACCCCAATGGACCTCCTGGATGGCAGCCTGCAGAAAATGGAGCCAGACTCACAGCAACACATCCACAAGAAGCACCAGAATGCCCAGGGGCAGCTCTGGCTCCATGTTGCAGAGTGCTGTGATGTCCCAATTAGGGCAAGCAGAGCATGCAGAGGCAAAATGCTTTGCTATCCCTCATCGAGGTAGTCAAGCAAGCAGAGAAACCTGAGAACTGGCAGTCCAGGGGGGGTCACTTTAAGCACAGGCCTCAGATAGCCTCAGGCAGCAGCCACACAAAGTAACTCCTGACCTGATGCCCTGCTGGACTTGGTTCTGGCCGGCCTTAAATGCGATTCAGCGTCCACTCAGTGTGGATGCACTATTTTGAAATAGCATTTTATGTTTAGAAGCGTTATTTTGAAATAAATTATTTTGAATTAACTATTTCGAAATATATGATTTCGAAATAATGCTGTAGTATAGACATACCCTTGGAGACTAACAAAATGTGTAGATGATATCATGAGCTTTTGTGAGCCAACCCACTTCTTTTCATCTGAAGAAGTGGGTTGTGCCCACAAAACCTCATTATACCATTTATATTTATACAGTGTTGTAAGAGCCAGGCTGATCCCAGGAAATTAGAGAAACAGGATGGGTGAGGTAATATATTTTATTGGACCAACTTACGTTGTCATGAGAGACAAGCTACTGGGCTTACAAAGAGCTTTGGTTCAGGTCTGGGAAATGTTATCAAAGTGTTACAGAAAAATACATGATTGAACAGATTGTTTAGAATAGGTAGTTACATATTTCAAGGGAACCAACTTCCAGAAGGTATTGGTGTGATGAAGTGGGAATTTAAACTCCTCTGAATTTTTCAGTATGAGGAGAAATACTTGCAGCTTTTCAAACATAGTCAATTTTCACTCTCACATTGCTATGCTATTAAAATCTGCATGTAAGGCTCTCAGGACACTTCTGTTGTTCTTCATTTCCTTTCTCTGTTGGGTATGGAGTGCAACTTAGGTTTCCATTTGGCTGGGCTACTTTTGGACCTGTGCCTGGGATAGTTGTGCCACAAACACCAGGTGGTCCACCCAGAGCTCAGAAGGTATTGGCTCAATGATGCGGGAATCGGTCTCTACAACTTACAAATTCTTCTTGATTTTCAGGGATCTTCACGTGTATCTTTTCCAAAGTGTAAGCTCCATTTTGTATGTGCAGCATTTTGCCTTCCCTTCACAGGTACTGACTTTGTCCTTTCCTGAGGGGTGCTCAATCCCCCCTCCACCTAAAGTCCATGTCCCCACTCTGCTCTTTCTCCAACCCCCCCATTCCTGTTCTGCCTCTTCCCACCCCTGCCCTTCCTCTCTTCACCCTCTCTTCTAAGTATGCCCTACCCTCCGTCTTCCCCCCTTCTGCATGCCATTAAACAGCTAATCCGCTGTGGGTGAGAGGTGCTGGGGGGAGGGCGGGAGCTGATCCTGGGGGCCTGCAGCCAGGGGACTGAGCACAACTATTATTTTCCTATGGTTGCTCTGGCTTGAGAGCACCCAGGGAGTCAGCAGTGCCAGCACCTATGCTTCCTTCTCATGTTTGTTTGCCTCCATGTGGGACTGAAATTCCAAAGATGTGTGGGAAAGACCTAACCAGAGTGTCATGGACCTAAGTCCATGCTCTAAGCTGGCTCCTTCCCAGTGGAACTAGTTTGCAGGGGAGATGTCACCTAGCGATAAAAATAAAAAACAAGTTACAAATTACTTTAAACCTTAAGGGCTGTGTCTACATTGGCACCCCTTTCCGGAAAAGGGATGCTTATGAGACCAATTGGAATTGCAAATGCCACGGGGGATTTAAATATCCCCCACGGCATTTGCATGAACATGGCTGCCGCTTTTTTCCGGCTCTGGGTTTTGCCGGAGAAAAGCGCCAGTCTAGACGGGATCTTGCGGAAAATAAGCCCTTTTCCAGAAGATTCCCTAATACCCCGAGCTGGAAAAAAGCGGCAGCCATGTTCATGCAAATGCCATGGGGGATCTTTAAATCCCCCGCAGAATTTGCAATTCCGAAGTGTCTCATTAGCATCCTTTTTACGGAAAAGGGTGCCAGTGTAGACACAGCCGAAAGGTCTTCAAGTCACCAGGGCCTGAAGAAATGCATCCCAGAATACTCAAAGAACTGATAGAGGAGGTATCTGAGCCCTTAGCTGTCATCTTTGAAAAGTCATGGAAGTCGGGAGAGATTCCAGAAGACTGGAAAAGGGCAAATATAGTGCCCATCTATAAAAAGGGAAATAAGAACAACACAGGACCAGTCATTTTAACTTTTGTGACAGGGAAGATAATGGAGCAAGTAATTAAGGAATTCATCTGCAAACATCTGGCAGATAATAAGGTGATAGGTAACAGCCAGCAAGGATTTCTAAAGAACAAATCATGTCAAACCAATCTGATAGCTTTCTTTGATAGGATATCAAGCCTTATGGATAAGGGAGAAGCAGTGGATGTGGTATACTTAGACTTAAGTAAAACATATGATACGGTCTTGCATGATCTTCTTATCAATAAACCTAGATGGAGCTACTCTAAAGTGTGTGAATAATTGGCTGGATAACCATTCTCAGAGAGTAGTTATTAACAGTTCATAGTCATGCTGGAAGGGCATAACAAGTGGGGTTCTACAGGGGTCTGTTTTGGGACCGGTTCTGTTCAATATCTTCATCAATGGTTTAGATGATGGCATAGAGAGTATGATTATTAAGTTTGTAGATGATACCAAGCTGTGAGGGGTTGCAAGTGTTTTGTAGAATACGGTCATAATTCAAAATGATCTGAACAAACTGGAGAAATGGTCTGAGGTAAACACGATGAAGTTTAATAAGGACAAATACAAAGTGCTCCACTTAGGAAGGAACAATCAATTTCACACATACAGAATGGGAAGTGCTTGTCTAGGAAGGAGTACTGCTGAAAAGGATCTAGGGGTCATAATGGACCACAAGCTAAATATGAGTCAACAGTAACACTGTTGCAAAAAAAAAAAAAAAAAAAAAAAGCAAACATGATTCTGGGAGGCATGTTGTGAGCAAGACACAAGAAGTCATTCTTCCACTCTACTCTGTGCACTGTACTCTGTGCCATTGGAATATTGTATCCAGTTCTGGGCACCACATTTTAAGAAAGATGTGGAAAAATTGGAGAAGGTCTAGAGAAGAGCAACAAAAATGATTAAAGGCTTAGAACACATGAGCTATGAGGAGAGACTGAAAGAATTGAGCTTGTTTAGTTTGGAAAGGGGAAGACTGAGAAGGGACATGATAGCAGTTTTCAAGTATCTAAAAGAGTGTTACAAGGAGGAGGGAGAAAAATTGTTCTCTTTGGCCTCTGTTGATATGACAAGAAGCAATGGGCTTAAATTGCATCAAGGGAGGTTTAGGTTGGACATGAGGAAAAACTGTCTAACTGTCAGGGTGGTTAAATACCCTGGAATAAATTGCCTACGGAGGTTGTGGAATCTCCATCACTGGAGATTTTTAGGAGCTGGTTAGATAGATATCTATCAGGGATGATCTAGACGGTGATTGATCCTGCCGTGAAGGCAGGGGACTGGACTTGTTGACCTCTTGAGGTCTCTTCCATTTCTAGTATTTTGTGATTCTATGATTCTATGACCGCTACACTTACCTTCATGCCTCTAGCTTCCACCCCAGATACATTTCTCAATCTATTTTATAGCCAAGCCCTAAGATACAACCAGATTTGCTCCAAGCCCACAGACAGAGACAAACACCTACAGGATCTATATATATTCTTAAAACTGAAACACCCACCTGGAGAAGTGAAAAAACAGATCAACAGAGCCAAAAAAGTACCCAGACATGAACTACTTCATGACAGGCCCAAAAGAGAAAACAAAATTCCACTTATCATCTACAGCCCACAACTTAAACCCCTCCAACACATTATTAACAATCTACAATCTATCCTGGAAAATGACCCCTCACTCTCAGAGGCCTTGGGGGAAAGGCCAATACTTGCTTATAGATGACCTCCTAACCTCAAATAAATTCTTTCCAGTAACCACGCAACACACCTCCATCATAATCATCCAGGAACCCACCCCTGCAATCAGCTCCGGTGCCAACTCTGCCCACACATCCACACCAGTGATTTCATCACTAGACCCAACCACATCAGCCACGACATCAGAGGCTTATTTAACCGCACATCCCCTAATGTGATCTATGCCATTAAATGCCAGCAATACCCCACTGCAATGCATATTGGCCAAACTGGACAGTCTCCATGGGAAAGAATTAATGGACAGAAATCAGGGTATGTCTACACTACAATGTTTTGTTGGAAAAACAACCGTTTTTCTGACAAAACTTGAGTTATGTCCACAATGCAAGTGCGTTCTTCTGAAAGTAAATAGAAAGAACAGAGGGGGTTTTCCAGCGTTAGTAATCCTCTTTCTATGAGGAAGAAGCTTTTTTCCAAAAGAGCTGTTTCGGAAAAAGGCCCGTGTGGATGGAGAAGAGGGAGTTCTTTTGAAAGAAGAGGAAAAAGCACAGGTCCATAGTAATCACAGCTTAAATGCAAGATAGTGTCCATTCAGTGTGGACACTATCTTTCGAAAAAGCAGATCATTTTTTCAATGCGCTTTTGTGTGTGGATGCTCTTTTTCAGAAGAAGTTTTTTTGGAAGGTCTCTTCCGAAAAAAAGTTCTTCCGAAAGAAGCCTGCAGTCTAGACATAGTCCCAGACATCTGAAAGTCAACACAAAAAAATCTGTTGGAGAACACTTCAATCTTCCAGGCACTCATTAATGGATCTCCAAGTCTCTGTTTTGTTTCAGACCAATTCCACAAGTCAAATATACAGAGAAGGGTTGGAACTTAACATCAATCACAAGTTTAATTCTTATGCAAATGGTATGAATGGGGATATCGAATGGCTCGCACATTATCAACCAATCAAATAATGAAGGTGCTAATGGTTCTTGATGTCTGTGTAGAATCTTGATAGAAATGTAGCCATGTTAGTCAGGGGTAGCTGAAGCAAAATGCAGGACAATGTAGCACTTTAAAGACTAACAAGATGGTTTATTAGATGATGAGCTTTCGTGGGCCAGACCCACTTCCTCAGATCAAATAGTGGAAGAAAATAGTCACAACCATATATACCAAAGGATACAATTAAAAAAATGAACACATATGAAAAGGACAAATCACATTTCAGAACAGGAGGGAGATGCGGGGGGGGGGGAGGAAGAAGGAAGGTAAGTGTCTGTGAATTGATGATATTAGAGGTGGGGCGAGTGGGATGTCTGTGAGCTAATGGTATTAGAGGTGATAATTGGGGAAGCTATCTTGGTAATGGGTAAGATAGTTTGAGTATTTGTTCATTCCTTCTCGGAGAGTGTCGAATTTTAACATGAATGACAGTTCAGAGGATTCCCTTTCAAGTGCAGATGTAAAAGGTCTTTGTAGCAGAATGCAGGTGGTTAAGTCATTGACAGAGTGTCTTTTCTGGTTAAAATGGCAAGAAACTGTGTAGAATCTGGTGTTGGTCATCTTCCTTTCCAAGTGCAGACTAATGGTTCTTATTAGCCTCTTGTAATCATTTAGGGTATGTCTACACTACCCCGCTAGTTCGAACTAGCGGGGGTAATGTAGTCATCCGCAATTGCAAATGAAGCCCGGGATTTGAATTTCCCGGGCTTCATTTGCATAAAGCCGGCCGGCGTCATTTTTAAATGCCGGCTAGTTCGAACCCCGTGCCGCGCGGCTACATGCGGCATGGAGTAGCTAGTTCGGATTAGGCTTCTAATCCGAACTAGCTGTACTCCTCACGAGGAGTAACAGTAGTTCGAACTAGGAAGCCTAGTTCGAACTACCTAGTTCGTGCCCTGTGTAGCCGCGCTGCACAGGGTTCGAACCAGCGGGGTTTTAAAAATGGTGGCTCCCCGCTTATGCAAATGAAGCCCGGGAAATTCAAATCCAGGGCTTCATTTGCAAGTGCGGTATGCCTACATTACCCCGCTAGTTCGAACTAGCGGGGTAGTGTAGACATACCCTGTCTCTTTTTTTCTTTCTCCCCTCCATTTTTTTTCCTTCTCCCTCCTTCCCTTATTTATTTTTGGATCTGGACTTCCAACACTCCAGTCATCTGAAGAAGTGAATTGTGCCCACAAAAACTCATGATACCATCTACAATCATGTTTTTTATGTCCTAAGTAAAGGGCAATGGAATTAGCATTCTGTGCACAGTCTGTCTCTGTATGGCTACGTCTACACTGGCCCCTTTTACGAAAGGGGCATGCTAATTTTAAACTTCGTAATAGGGAAATCCGCGGGGGATTTAAATATCCCCCGCGGGATTTAAATAAAGATGTCCGCCGCTTTTTTCCGGCTTGGGGAAAAGCCGGAAAAAAGCGTCTAGACTGGCCCGATCCTCCGGAATAAAGCCCTTTTCCGGAGGATCTCTTATTCAAAGTAGGAATAAGAGATCCTCCGGAAAAGGGCTTTATTCCGGAGGATCGGGCCAGTCTAGACGCTTTTTTCCGGCTTTTCCCCAAGCCGGAAAAAAGCGGCGGACATCTTTATTTAAATCCCGCGGGGGATATTTAAATCCCCCGCGGATTTCCCTATTACGAAGTTTAAAATTAGCATGCCCCGTTCGTAAAAGGGGCCAGTGTAGACGTAGCCTGGGTGTTTATATGATACACCTATCACATGAGTGAAACTTTAAACCAGGGGTGGAGAACCTGACGTAGCCTGGGTGTTTATATGATACACCTATCACATGAGTGAAACTTTAAACCAGGGGTGGAGAACCTTTTTTGGGTTGGGGGCTGCTGACAACCAGAAAAATCACACTCTTACTGATGTGACCCCTGACTAACACTCTGGCTAAGGATAAAGACAATCCCTACATTCCACTCTCACTCCAGAGCCTAGGGAGTCTAGACTAGTAGATTTTGTGTGTTCCAGTACAGCTGCGGGGCAGCAAGAGGTCTGGAGCACCAGTGCGGGCTCCCCAATTCTGGGAGGGGGACTCAGTCTCAGGGGACAGATCCAGGCAAGCCTGAGGTTTCCCACCCCTGCTTTAAAGACTAAGGCTGTGTCTAGACTGGCAAGTTCTTCCGCAAAAGCAGATGCTTTTGCGGAAAAACTTGCCAGCTGTCTACACTGGCTGCTTGAATTTCCACAAGAACACTGACGATCTCATGTAAGAAATCAGTGCTTCTTGCGGAAATACTATACTGCTCCCGTTCGGGCAAAAGTCCTTTTGCGCAAAAGGGCCAGTGTAGACAGCTCAGATTTGTTTTGCACGAAAAAGCCCCAATCACGAAAATGGCGATCGGGGTTTTTTTGCGCAAAAGCGCATCTAGATTGGCACGGACGCTTTTCCACAAAAAAGCGGAAAAGCGTCCGTGCCAATCTAGACGCTCTTTTCCGCAAATGCTTTTAACGGAAAACTTTTCCGTTAAAAGCATTTGCGGAAAATCATGCCAGTCTAGATGTAGCCCAACAGATTTATTTGGGCATAAGTTTTCATGGGGAAAGACCTCTTTGCCCACAAAAGCTAATGCCCACATGTAGTGAGTCTGCATGGCCTCTCGCTGACTCACAGGAGGAAACTCCCACAGAAACCCCTTGGTGCCGGGTGCCAGAGTCATCCAGCGCCACCCAGAGGAAACAGGAAGTGAGAGCTAGGGTATAAGAAGGGAAGCTCCCAGCTCAGTCAGGGCTCAGCTGCTGAGCAGGGCAGAGGCTCTTCCCCAGCCTCAGCATAGAAAGGCCTTGCTGTGCCATGCTATGCTCCGGTGAATGACTGGGTCGGGCCTCCTGGGCCACTACCAGGCCCTAAGCCAAGGCCTAGATTGCCCCGGCCACTACTGGACCTAGATCACGGGACACACCGGCAGAGGCTGCCGCTTGGGCCTGCCAATCTGCCAGGACTCTCAGAACTTGCGCGAGACCATGCCGAGTGGGCCAGACTGCCTGGAGTCTTGCCTACCCTGGATCACGAGCCAATGGGCACCCTGCTGGCACCCCCGTTCCTAGCTGGCGAGGACTAGCAACCAGTGCAGATAGGCCCCCAGGGGGAGCAGGGAAGACTCCCAGGGACGGCGTGTTACGGCCTGGAGCCCCGCTGGTCCAGTGGCTGCCACCTTGCCACTGTTAGGGCCCTGGGCTGGGACGCGGTGGAGTAGGGAGGGCCCACGTCCCTCCTGCCACCCTTTCCCCTGGGTGGCAGATTCCCCTTTGTGTGGCAAAAACCCCTGCACTTGTCAGCTCTCCGCCAGCGAGGAGTACCGACCCCTGGCTCAGCCTGCAAACAGGCCTGCGCCAAGGAACCACCCTCCTATTTCCCTGTGTGGTTGCTCCCTTGCCCTGACTCTGGATCTGTGCTCACAAACTATTGTGCAGCCCCTAAGACTACTATATAAGCAATTATTTGTTGTTTTGCCCTGACCCAGGGCCTGGGCTCCCGAACTGAGGGGTAGCCCACCGGAACCTTCTTGTTGATTTAATTGTTGATGTACTGCCTGGCCCTGAACCAGTGGGCCATTAAAACTGCTAATTAGCGGCCGCTCAGCTATTGAGGCTCCAGACTCGGGGCTTGCCATGAGTCAATGAAGCCTCTCATTGCCTCAAATAGTCACATGACATAAATCTGTTAGTCTTTAAAGACCTTCGTGGGTCTTTGTCCATGGAAGCTAATGCTCACGTAATTCTTAAAAACAACGAATGCTCCTGCAGCATCTTAGAGACTAACAAAAAATGTAGATGGTATCATGAGCTTTTGTGGGCACAACCCACCTCTTTAGATGAATGGAGTAAGGGGTCCAGGGTACAAATCAAAAGCAGAGAAGGAGAGGGAATAGGGGGGGGGGGAGAAAGAGAAGGGAAAAATAGGGGGAAAATTGTCAATTAGAGTGTTCATACTAAATGAGGCAAATTGAGTGAAAAAAATCTGAATAAATGTGTTACTGTTTAAAGTGCCATAGGACTCTTTGCTATTTTTGCAGACACAGACTAACATGGCTATCCTCTGATATGAATGAAACTGTAACCCAATAAGTTCAAAGCCCTGGTGTGATTCTGGAAGAGGAATGCTTAAGATGCAGGAGAGCCTGAGGAGTCAGCACTAAATTCAAGGGCTAAGCAGCTGGGCTGTGAGATCTCAGAAAGGGGTACTTGTAATGTAATGCTAAATTCAGTCACTAGGTGGCATGGTGTGTAAATACCTAATTTAAGATCTCTTCAGCTGTACCTAGCAGAGCATTGGAAGTCCTTGTGATCAACACATCTGCTGGCTAAAAAGGAAGCACTGTAGCCAGTTCATACCTATACAGGAACATGACAGTGCTAGCCAGAGGATTTGTATTGCAAGAGGGTCAAAGAATCCCTAGGCAGAGGATTTGTACCCCAAGAGGGTCAAAGAATCCGTAGGCAGGAGCAGTGACCAGATTCTGTTCAGACTCCCATGTGAGTAAAACACCTGAGGATCCAGTGGTTGGGTCCCCTTACAGCAGTGTGGCGGGCTGCCAGCAGGGTACACAGACTTGTGACGATTAGCATCTTTCTCTGTCTTGACTTTGAACTGGTGTCCATAGCTGACCAGCTTATCTCAGCCTTCTGAGTCCTGGAGCCTGGTTCAGCTCTTGGACTCCACAGTGCTGCACATAAATGGCCCATTGCAATTTTCTCCCTCAGATGTGGAGCTGCGGACTATCAAGACCACGTTCTTTGATGCATCTGGGTTCCCTAACATTAGGTGATGGACTGCATTTATGTGAGCATCATAGTCCTTATAGTGAGCATATGGATATGAAACATTTCCAGAGCCTGAATATGCAAGAAATATCCATCTATATAGGTTTGTATAGTGTGCCCATCACTTTACTGCCAAAGGACAGGATTCATAAGGGTATTAACATATATTTGCTACCTAGTAGCAGGACGCCTAAATGTCTTTGATCTGTTGAAATTTAGAATGATTCTGTCTTCCAAGCCTGAATTAAAGCTTTAGCTTGTAAACATGCAGCAAAGACAAAGAGGCATAAGTAAGAAAGTTGTAACAGGGATCACATCCTGCTCACTCTCTTAACAGCCTCAAGTTATTTTGTCTAATGAATATAAATGTTTCCATGTTATTGTTATTGCTTCTATTGCTATTTCTTGTAGAATTAAAAAACATATTGTGAGTGTAATTTTTTTTAGTGAATGGAAGATGAACATGATATTGACTGGAACAAGACTAGACAAATGAAATGACTAGGCAAAATGAAAACATCTAATTTAAAAAGTAATCTAACTGCATTAATAGTAAAAGGTAATTACATTAAAAGTCTTTCACATTTACTAAAGTATTATTAAAATAATATAGATTACATTTTTAATATATTTAGATAATATTTTAAAAATTTGACTGTATTCCTTTTAATGTTGTGGTCAGAAATCTTCACCATAATCTGCCTAGCAACAAGTGACTTTCTTTCTTTCTTTCTTTCTTTCTTTCTTTCTTTCTTTCTTTCTTTCTTTCTTTCAGTAATAAGGATCCAAACTGAAAATTCTTTGTGACAAAAAATCTATGTTTAGAAAGTGCCAAATACATTATTATTAAAATAATATTAAGATAAAGGTAAATATCTCAATTTAATTAATAAAATATAAGTAATATGCTCTCCTAAAGGAGTACTATATTCTTTCATAAGTAAATAGTTCATTCATTATAACAGGATTTATAAAATATGTAATTAAACTATTACGTATTAGATATTTAAATTGGACAAAATGCAGGACACAAATAAAGATAAATGAAAAGGACCATGCTTAACATTATGCACAAGTGTTAATATATTTAGATAATATTTTAAAAAGTTGACTGTATTCCTTTAAATGTTGTGGTCAGAACATGTGGTATTCACATGTGTTGTGCATTCATGCATGCAGGCATATGCAGGATTGGGGCCTAAATAAACTACATATAAGCAAAAGTTATAAAGTTTTAATCTGGATTTGAAGTTTTTTTTCAAAATTTGGGCAAGTTCATATGCAAGATCATAGAAATATCGAACCAGACGTGACACTTGGACACAGATGCGGATCCAAGTTTCTTTGAAGTTTAGAGATATTTGGATGTGGGATTTTTCTTCAAGTTCATCTCTAGAAAAATAGATTTTTAAAACGTTGTTCTGAACATTTTCATGTTATGACACTAAATGATGAATAATCTGACTGACCACCTCCTTAAGTAATGATTTATATCATAAATGAGTACTAGGAAGTACTTGACATTTTTTAAGATATACAGATAACTTCTTGATTTCCATTTTCCAAATCTATATACAGATGGAAGTAACAGGACCCTTCCCCTCTGATCCATGTTACTGAGTTTTCCATGGCAAGTTTGTTTTCAGAGCTTATAGAAGGAAAGCTTTTAAAAATATTCTATATAGGGTTTGGATAATTATAGTTGTTACACGAACAGCATGAATTTGAATCATCATCAGGTTCAAAAGATGTATTACAATAGTTTCAGATTCTTCTCCTTCTTCTGAGTACCCCTTACTATTTTTTTTAGTTTTACAATCACATTTCTTATTTTTTAAAAATGCTTTTCCCTTCCATATTGCTGTGTAAAAAACCCACAAGGAGAAATGGACTGACTGTACGGAAACACTGAAATGAGCTATACACAAAGTTGTCAAAAGCACAAAGTGAAAAAGAATAGAGAAATTGTTGCACTTTCTCTAATATCATTCAAAGTAATCTCTGGTGTTTTTTATAATAATAGTAAATGCAGATGTAATATCCCTTTATATTTTCTTTTCATGTTGACAAAAGAGGGTAAATGGCTTTTAACCTTGAGAAACAACTTTGCAAACACAATCATCCAAATACTTTTTGTTAATAAATAGACAGTGTTTTCCCAAATATTAGCATGTTCAGAGTTCTCAGATGTGGTGATTTCAGTTCACCTTTGCTTTTCAATGCATTAACTGCAGCTTTCAAGGTTCTATTTAAGTATCAAGGACCTTACTTTACTTTCTATAAGTATTAAAGAAGATATATATAGAGAGGTAAAGCCTGTCTATTCAGTTCAAGTTTCTCTCTGGCCTTCTAATCCCCTAGGTTTGTATTTTTTCATTTAATTTCTTATCAGACTTTGTAACGAGAAGCCATAATTAACTTCAATGGCAGATCCAGGGATCTGCAAAATTAAAGCTTTCTTAAAAAGGACCACTGCTCTTCCTCTGATGTTTACTATGTTGAGATTTTTTGCCATTCATTATGGGTTGCTTATTGTCAAAATTTCTTCCTCTGTTTCTGCGCTGCATCCTTCTCTCCCGATGGTAGCTAATACAAAATAAAAATTTGTGTCTCTCAAGAAGCAAAAAAGAACGAGAGTGTAATTGAGTTGACTTTGTTGTCACGCCAGGGGGTGCTGTTCTGTGCAATGACACATGAAGAGTGAAATGAAAGCAACACTCAATTTTTAAAACAGCTCCTTATTTTCTGTGGGCACAAGGCCAGATTCTACCCCTGTGGCCCCAGGCAATACGTTTTCATTTAGTAGCATGGACATAAGATTTTAAAGAGTTTTACCTAAAACTTTATTCCTTGCTTGTTTGAGATTATTTACAAACAGGGATGAAAAAAGCAAATTTCCTATTCTTCTTTCTAATAATATATGACCGGATAAATTGAAGAGCGATCCTGATGCTGCAAGTGTATGTGCCAATTCTGGAAACTGCCTGTGTGGAATCCCATGAGGAATCCTATGACAGTCAGGGCTCAGAGGTTGGGCATGTGTTTGTTAGGATTAGGGCCATGGCTTTTTAACACTAATGATCCAGGTCATCAGTGTGCTTGTACAATCAGGGATTGCATATTGAATGTACTTTTTCTGGGTACTTGGGGGTTTTATATGTTACACATCTGGGTCCAAAGAGGGACTGGAGATTGTAGAGATAAAGGCATTAGAGATTTTGAATATTTTTATTGGCGGGGTGGTGCCCAACTGGAGACATTTTTAAAAAGCCTGATTTCTTTTCAATAGGTGCTCAGCACTTTTTACATATCGGATCTCCTTCGGGTGTCTCAAACTGGGCACCCAAAACCACTAGTCACTTTTGACTGCTAATAGTACAATGTGTTTATTACATTTAACGTTTGTATACTTAATATACTCATTTATTTACCTATCTAACAGTTCTAGGGACCTGATCCTGCTTCAGTGGGCATTTTAGCAATGACTTCAGTGGGACTATAACTAGCCCCTATGATGTATTTCACATGCAGCTGTTTCTACTGTTAGTAGGTGATTATGTCAGTTTCATATTAGTCAGAACAAACAGGAGAAAGAAACAAAGCTGAACAATGAAGCTCTGAGAGGCTGACTTGCTCAGTCTCACTACTGCTGGCATCATGAAGTGTAAATTGCATTTCCTAAACTCGTTTCATCCAAGAAAAAACTTGTTATCATGAAAGGCCTCTGATGGGCCGCAGCTTTAGTTCTGCTGATGGCTCCACAACTGACTCACTGCACCTTGCCTACACTTGCTCCCCACCCTGCGCTGCTCACTTTTGTATTTGCATTGGCTGCCCTGGCAGAAGGAAAGGTGGGGATCCTTTGCAGTGAACTCTGTACCAGACCTGCACTGGCTTCCGCTGCTAGAGACTGGGCTGCAATAACAAGTTCCTGATAAGCTTTCTCTGAGCAATAACTTGACAGATACTGCAGGAAGTAATTGAACAGTGCTGGGATATTGCTCCTCTCTGCCCTTCAGCCTTTAATATTAATTACATAAATGATATTCATAGTGATAACTAGCAGAAGCTTTCTAAAGAGCTCTAGAAAACTGCTTTAAACCAAGCAGGATTACCATTAACTCTTTGAGTCCCAACATGAATGAAATGTACAGGGTCACACATGTGGAGGCCAAATTGAGTTAGACTGCATCCAGGAAGGGAAAAGGTTGCATCCAGGAAGGGAAATACAAAGTGGAAACTGCCTGTCCCATTTCTGGCTCCCCTGCAAGCCTTTGGGGACCAGAGGAAAGGAGGAGCACTCCAAAGCAGGGCTTAAGGGTCAGGGTACAGTCTGTTTTACACAGTGACCTCACATTGATCTCCTCTCCCACACAGAATGTTGCTGGCTGCAGATCACCCACACAGGACTCTTCACAGTGCTGAGGTTGAACTTTCTCTGACTTCTTTTTTTCAGCATTAATGTGCAGCTATTTGGTGGTGATGGAGGAAAAGTTACTGTTTTAATGCTTGGAACCAGAATTTGCCTTGTGTGCCTGAGTATGTTTGATTTTGTTTTGCCTGTCAGGTTATAGGGGTTCTTTTCTTACATTCACATTGCACAGTTCACAAGTGAGATTCTTGGGCCATGTGAATTATTCTGTGATTTTAGAAGAGTTGAATGCACTCTGGGTCACAAGCACCAAGGAAGTGTCATAATACAGATAAATGTGAGGTCTACTGCTAGAATGGTGCCTAGAATAGGGGTTACTGGGCCATGTCACCGTAAGGGCTCACTAGTCAAACTGAAGATCTCCAGAGGAGCAGCATTGAAGCAAGATGGATAAAGTCACATGTAAGCAGTGATCCATTCAGCAGCGTGTTTGGCCATCAGAAATAAACTCTTTTGACTGAAGATTAATTTTTGTGTGTGAAAAAATGTATAAAAGGTCAAGGGAAACTTACCCATGCATCACCACTAACATTTGTTGGAGGGGATATGGAGCCATCCATCCTTCTCCTGAAAACACAGTCTTGATTCTGTGCAAAAGGAGTGTAAAGTGCTACTCTTGGTATGGTGGAGAATTCTGATTTGGTAGTGTTCTATACCCACTTTGCCTGGGTGTAAATTACTACTCCAGGAACAAAGTAATAGAGAATATGATCTCAAATCAGCTGATGGAGAAGAAGGGGAGAGGACCACTTAAACTCCATCTCATTACTCCTTTGCATAGGACTTATTACCAGAGGCAGGAAAGAGACATCTCATCCACAGAGGTCATGGGACAGCAGTCTGCTGGATTCCAAGAGAAGATGGAAGAGAGGGAGCCTTCATAGGGGTTCAATAGATTTTACAAGTAAAAGGACATAGTCCGTCCTGGGAAGAGCTGGTCTAATTTTAGACATGATGGAATGGGTTGTGTGGCAATCAGTAAGGCACAGGTCAGGTTCGTCAGGATGAGCATTGCAGCAATGGATATCCAGTCTGTGCGCATAGTGCATATCCAAACTTATCTTAACTGACCCTCAGCACCCTGTAAAATTCACCCACAATTCATGTCTTACTCCTTAGGGAATTCTGCACCTAAAAATTATGTGCACAATATTTTATAATTATTAAAAAATTCTACAACTTCTATTTGTCAATAAATAAATATGATTCCAGCATGGCAGTGGTGAGCACAGACTACTGGTTGCATTGAGGTGGAAGATCACTCTGAAGCCCCCACCTTCCCCGGTACAGGGACTTGGGGGTGAGTCCTGACACGGAGCCAGGGCTGGGCCTGCCCCAGAAACACCCTAGGGACCTCCTCTGTACTTGGTGTGGGTGATGTAGTTATTCAGGAGGGGTCAGGATTTACTGCTGTGGCATCCGGATAGGTCTCTGGCTCCGTCGATGATGATAACCAGAAGGCTGCTTGTGTGTGTGCTTAATGATGTGGGCCCAATGACCACAGCAGACCCCAAGAGAGCCCCCAAAGACCACAAACCAGATAAGGCTCGAAGGTGCCAGGCCAGGTTTATAGTACAGTAACAGTTGTCAGTAGGCTCTGCTGAACCATTACGGACATGTACTTGCCACAATGGAAAGATTCAATCAGTGGGAAATTTCCACTGTCTCCCCCACCCTCCTGGTCATACAAAGACACCACTTTATGTTCAGCTACAAACAAATCACACCTCACTGCTGATGTGTCAGGTTGCTACCCTCTGACGTTGTCAGGTTATCACTCTCGGATGCTACTTAGATACCACTCATCACCCTGTACCTCGTGGTTTGATTAGATCATCTCTATCCATCCTGCTGTCATTTTAGAGCCTTTCCTGAACCTGAGTCTGTACCTGAGAGGAGTGGGTCCCAAGATATTTTTTAATGAGCTTTTGGTATCATGTGTTTTCCACTTATGACCAGTACCAATTATTGTTCTGCAGTCAGTACCTAGCACCTATTACTGTTTTGCACTTTCAGCCCTGTTCATGCCAAGTTCTGTGAGCGGGAGCCTGCCTCTTGCTCACAGCTTAGTTTTGCTCTATATTAACCATGTTTTGCCCATTGTTAGCTAGTTCTCAGGCCTCAGATGTTCTGCATGGGCTTATGTTTTAGGTATTCATCTTACTACAGGTGAGCAGGCTCAGCCCAGCAGGAACCAACTGTAGAGGGGCTTATGTACATAAGAACATAAGAACGGCCGTACTGGGTCAGACCAAAGGTCCATCTAACCCAGTATCCTGTCTACCGACAGTGGCCAGCACCGGGTGCCCCAGAGAGGGTGGACCGAAGACAATGATCAAGCGATTTGTCTCCTGTCATCCCTCTCCAGCCTCTGACAAACAGAGGCCAAGGACACCATTTTATCCCCTGGCTAATAGCCTTTTATGGACCTAACCTCCATGAATTTATCCAGCTTCTCTTTAAACTCTATTATAGTCCTAGCCTTCACAGCCTCATGTAGGGTGAGGGGTTTCTCTCTGGGGTAATTTGATGAGCCACATCAACTCAGTTGGCATATGGAAAGAACCATGAATTATAAAGGACTATAAAAACGATGAGTAGTCCTTTGGCACCTGAGGCTATGTCTACACAGCAGCGTTATTTTGGAATACCTAAAGTTATTCCAAAATAATAAAGTCAGTGTCTTCACACAAGCAGTTATTTCAACATAATGTTGAAATAATGTTGAGCTGGAGAACTTCTTACTCTGACTCCTGTAACCCTCATTGTATGAGGAGTAGGGGAGGTTGGGGTAGAGTGCTCTACCTCAAAATAACTGCTGTGTAGACAGCACCAAAAGTTGAAATAAGCTATTTCGACTTAAGCTACGCAATTACTGTAGCTCAAGTTGCATAGCTTATTTCAAGTTTAGCCCTGCTGGGTAGCTGTGTCCTGCGAGACTAACAAAAATATAGAGTATCATGAGCTTTCCTGGGAAAAAACCCACTTCATCAGATGAGCTGGAGTGGACTATAAAGGACTAGAATGGCGGAATCAAATTCAGTGGATGGAAGAGGGTTGAAGTCAGTGAAGTTGTGTTCACTTGTAATAGTGCTGAACCTGGCCCAGTAAGTTTGCAATTCATGATTTATCTGTTCCCAAAAGATTAGTTTGAATCCAACTACTAATCGTGCTATGAGTGACTCATAGATAATGTACTATATATATGAGAGAATTTGTCTGTCTGTCTGTTTGTTCAAGAACTCTTTCTAAACAGTAAGAGCTAGGACCACCAAATTCTGTATTCAGTTTCCTCTTATCATAACTGAAAGCAAGGTAAGGCTTTGGTTGTGCCAGGAAAATGGGATGTGCCTGGAATTGGATTACTTCTCATAAGAGATAAGAGATAGCATCACTAGGCAGATGAAAGATGCTGGGGGATGGGATGTTCCTCTCCCCCATCTGGGGCTGCCCTATCCCCATGCCTCTCCCCCAGACGTCCTTTAGGAGGGCAGGGGGTGAGGACTGAAGCTCTCCCACCTCCCGTTTCATATGGGAACATTGCTGGTTGTTCCCCTTCATCAGGGAACGAGGGGAAAGTGCACACTTTGCTGCACTCCTCATTCTGGCTGGGGTGTGTGTGTGGGAGACAAACCTGACCCTGTCCCAGCTGGGAGTCATGCATCCCTCCCCGAGCTGTGCTTGCTGGAGCTACAGTAGGCAAGGAGAGGAGCTTCTCGCCTAGCCCGAAGCTACTGATAGGAGCCTCCAAAGATGGATCATAGAATACTAGAACTGGAAGGGACCTCAAGAGGTCATCAAGTCCAGTCTGCTGTCACTATTGTGACAGTTTCTTACAAATAGTACTGATTCCAAGTGGGGACCTCAGGTTAGTTAGCAAATCTGGTATTCTGGAGCGGTTGCCAGATAGTTTGGGTGAATAGATTTTTGGTTCACGATTCATTTATGAATAAAGCTATTCATGTTTTGTTGTTTCTGCTGGGTGGCTGATCATTTCCGTTACAAGTATTATTTCTTCTCTCTGATTATACATATGAAATTCATAGAGTGGGATCAAGGAAACTTACTTTCACTCATGGAATTTGTAGATATTATCTCAAGTCTGTGTGGCTATTAATTTAATTGAAACTGATATTCTGCATAATCCACTCCTATAGTTGCACATTTCATCTACTTGGGGTTGACCTTGCTAAAATAATATAAATCTATAGGCTAAATCATGTATCCCTTGCATGGGTACAATGGGAGGGAAGAGGGCAGAGGAAGTCTTTCTTCCTAGTATACCCATACAAGATTCATCCAGAATACAGATCCATTATTCACTGGAATACTGGACTGTTTAATAGCCAAGGCATCCAGCAGTGTTTCTTATCCCAAAAATAACCGATAATTGGTCCCAAGAGAATATATTCCTCATCACTCATCAGAAGAAGGTGCAAGTGTTGTTGCCCAGAGATCTCTTGGGAGCCCCTGTACTGTGCAGGTAGAATGTATAAACACTACCACGCAGATGCTCCACCTCAACTCCCTCCCTAGAATGCCCTTAGCTCCAAATGCCAGCATCTGTTCCTGAGTGTACAATCCAGTTTGACCATAGTGTTTTAGGTTGGGCTAGTCTCACTGAAATCCAGGGGGTAACCATTACGCATCATTTAAAAAAACTGTAAGAAGTGTTGGATATTTATTATGAAATGATCCTTTGGTAATTCTTCCCAGATGAAATGGCCACACAAAAAAGAATGAAGATTTAATCCTTCATTTGCCAGTAGCTGCTTGGCTACTGATATCCGCTCATTTGAAAAGAAAAAGAGTCCAGCTATAGAAGAATGGTTTAAAAATAGGGGAAGCTGTTGTGAGAAAATGAATGCACCAATTGTGTACCCAACAAAACAGACAGAGGACAAACAGAGCTTAGATATTTGCTTACCATTTAATCTATACTCAGAAAAAGTATATTCACCTGAAAAGAAACCAAGATGTCTATCCAATTAGTTTGAAATATGAACACTTGGTAGCCATTGTTACTATGTTATACACATGTTATCAGAGATTTTGTTCAGTTTACAACTATTAGTAGAAGCGACATGACCTGTTATAAAGCTGGCCATTTAGTAACATGGTAACACCCTCTTATCAGGCAAGATCTCATGACTATATTCTGTATAACGCCTTTTTTATACAAAAGCTCCTTGTGACAGTGATGATTGTTTTGTTCCTGATATTTACAAAGGAAGTATTTGTGAATCTGTTAATATTTCCTAAATACAATAATAATAAGATAGTAGTAAGATGCCAGTCAGCTCCTTTATGGAATTTTGTAGCTGAAACAATAGCAGTCTCAAACCAAAACACACACATCACCAATATTCTCTCTAATCTTTTCCATCCATGTACAGAATACATTTTATATGCACTAGGGCATGTGCAAATGTGCACCATTAGCAGAAACAAAATACTTAGCTGTGGGTTCTCTGCTGATCAGCTGGGTGGCACTTGAATCTCTCCTGAGTGGCCACATGAGCGCACAACTTACAGGGAACACTGCACCTAGTCACCACCAGAAACAAAGGCATGTGTAATGCCACTCAGGAATTTGATCTCTGTGGGCAGAGGCATCTGACTGGGTATTGTTTGGTAGTGGTGAGACAGAGGGAAGCAGGAGAAACTCCACAGGAGTCAGAGAAGGTAGCAAGAAAACACCAGGCATAACTGTAGATGTATTGGTAGGTGACCCTGAGAAAAAGTGAAAAGAGTAAACTTTTGGGCTGAGTTCTTGATGAAAAATGCTTGGAACTGTAAGTAAAGAACTGATCCTGTTTTGGTTAACCACTTAGTCAAAAAGGGTAACCACATTGTTTAATTTGTCATGTTTCTCGAAGACACATTTCAGTCTGAATCTAAAATTTTAAAGTTTCCAGACAACCCATGAAATCTGCAGTGCTATGGTATGACTCTGGACTTTCATTACAGATTTCTAGTTGCTACATGATCCCACTAGTGAGGTTCATGCAATTGTGAAAGAAGGCTGTGCTTGCACATCTTGGTCCTTACCTCTTCCTGGGATTGGAAGCAGAAGTCCTAAAATATCACAAGAGCTGCTACTCTTTGCAGTATTACTCACTTAACTAGATGCAGGAAATATCAGACATTTCATACAGGATTAAATTCCTTTTATGATATATACTGCCAACCCCATTGACATAACGGGATTTTTATGCATGTATTGAGGAGCATACCCCTAATATTTCCTTAGATCTCCACACGGGAGCAGATATTTAGAGTATCTGATTGGGGTTCCAACAGAGGTAGGGCAGAACAAAACCTTGAATCCAAACATCCTGGAATCTGAGGGCACAAATTTACACAGATGTCCCCTATCTCTTGAATGGGTTGAGTCAAAACTATATGTCAACAGTGCCCTGAACTTTGGATGGTTATATTAAGATCCAGGATTTTTTGGCAGGGCTCATTGCTGAGTTCAAGTGCCAATTACATTTAGAGTAGTGTAGTCTTAGTATCAAGAAATCAAAACAGGAAGAATCCTTACATCTACAAAAATAACTTTTGATTTCCTTCCTCTATGGCAGAAAGATGCATTTTTCAAATGTATAGCTCACTAAAAGGATGGTTGAAGTTTCCTTTCCAGCCATACTGTAATGAACTGGTCAGTGGAACATATACCATTGCCCACTGCAAGATATAACTAGTTCAGTTGTGTGTCACTGCTAACAGATTTCCTTTGGAGAAGGACCATCTGAGTGCTATCACTGTGAATTTCCAAATGTCCATGGCATGCTGCATAGTGACAACTTTGTGATCTTAGGTGACCACAATTTATTGCAGTACTTTTCTCTCTCCTTTTTGCTGGTATCTTATTAATTATATGTGGACACATAATAGTAGGTGCTAAACAAACATAGATTAAATACTTAGATGACGTAAACAATATAATATATTTTCATGATTTCCTCTGTTAACCAGGTACAGTGTAGCTAATTAACCTTGCACATAACCACTAAATGTAGATCAGATAATCACACCTCACCATCAGTAGAACAAGTGCAAATTTCCTGCAAATGAGAGATTACTACTATGGATGTTCTTTTCAAAATACAGGATGTTGATTTAAAAAAAAAACTACCTATATATTAGTGTATGTTTATTCACAATAATCTAGAAGACCATGAATAGTGTAACTTCATAGTATTTATGAACTGCCTTCTACATGCTTACGAACAAAATCATTTTGCTTTTCAAAACCTCAGGATATTTTTTTGTTTTTTTCCTGGTTACACGTCATATAGTCCTGAACTTCTGTGGGTTTGCTTGCTTCTTCTTTTTTTGGTGAACAATATTTTCATAATGCTGAGAAGGAAAGAACTTTAATTTCAGCTGTAGGGAAATAAAAGGTAAGTTAAGCTTTTCTTAATGTATAATGACAATTATTCCTGTATTTCTTTAATCAATGAATTATGATTACCATTGCATACGGGGATGTAATACTGGAGTAGACAGAATTACATCTTTTTACAATTGTGGAGGGGTAATCGTGTTAGTCTGTAATTTTAAAAACAATAAATGGTCCTGTGGCACCTTAGAGACTAACCAAAATATGTAGAATCATGAGCTTTGGTGGGAAAAACCCACTTCAGATAAATTGGAGTGGAAATAACAGAAACCAAGAGGTATAACAGTAGACGTACCTGTAAATTGAAGGACCCATGTTAATAAGGCTAATTAAGTGGGTTAGATGTGACCCATATATAGCTTTTGATACGGATTTTTTATATAAAACCTACATATGGCACACATCCAGCCCACTTAATTAGCCTCATTAACATAAGTCCTACAATTTACAAGTACTTCTTCAGCTGCTATATATATATTCATACATCTTGGTTTCTGTTATTCCCACTCCAATTCATCTTATGAAGTGGGTTTTGCCCATTAAACCTCAAGATTCTATATATTTTGGTTAGTCTCTAAGGGTATGTCTACACTAGAAAGTTAGTTCGAACTAACGGACGTTAGTTCGAACTAACTTTCCTATGCGCTACACTAGCGCTCCGCTAGTTCGAATTTGAATCGAACTAGCGGAGCGCTTAGTTCGAACTAGGAAAACCTCATTTTACGAGGACTAACGCCTAGTTCGAACTAGCTAGTTCGAACTAAGGGCTGTGTAGCCCTTTAGTTCGAACTAGTGGGAGGCTAGCCCTCCCCAGGTTTCCCTGGTGGCCACTCTGGCCAACACCAGGGAAACTCTATGCCCCCCTCCCGGCCCCGGACCCCTTAAAGGGGCACGGGCTGGCTACGGTGCCCGTGCCAGGTGCAAGCCTGCCAGCACCCAGCTAGCAGACCCTGCACCTGGCACGGCACAGAGCCACCCACCCGATGCCCCCCAGCCCACCCCCTCTTGCCGGGACCAGGCTGGCGGCTCCCGGGAGCTTGCCCTGGACCGCAAGAGGCGGGCACCTTCCTGGGCTAGTGCGGACATCGTGGACCTCGTCCACGATCTCCGCACTAGGCACAGGAAAGTGGCCGTCTAGGGCAGGAGAGCTGCCAGCCTGGCCACCCAGGACCAGGTGTGCATGAAAATCAAGGGGGTCCACTGAGACCCCCGACACTGAGCCCTGAGCTTACAATGGCCGTACTGGGTCAGACCAAAGGTCCATCTAGCCCAGTAGCCTGTCTGCCGACAGAGGCCAACCCTAGGGACCCTGGAGGGGATGGACCGAAGACAATGACCAAGCCATTTGTCTCGTGCCATCCCTCTCCAGCCTTCCACAAACTTTGGGCAGGGACACCACTCCTACCCCCTGGCTAAGACTACTCCATGGACCCAACCTCCATCACTTTATCTCACTTCCCTTTAAACTCTGTTCTAGTTGTAGCCTTCACAGCCTCCTGCAGCAAGGAGTTCCACAGGTTGACTATTTGCTTTGTGAAGAAGAACAACTTTCTCTTACTAGTTTGAAGCCTGCTACCCATTCCTTTCCTTTGGTGTCCTCTAGTCCTTCTTTATGGGAACTCAGGAAGAACTTTTCTGAATGCACCCTCTCCACCCAACCCCTGCTTTGAGAGACCTCTATCCTGTCCCCCCTCCGTCTCCTCTTTTCTAAGCTGAACAGTCCCAGTCTCTGTAGCCTCTCTTCATCTGGGACCTGTTCCCAACCCCTGATCATGTTAGTTGCCCTCCCCTCTCCCAGCCTTTCTCTTCCCCTCTCCCACCTCCTTTTCCCAGTCTCCCCCAGTTTTTTTCAATAAAGACAGAGTCAATGTTGGAAGAAACGTTATCTTTATTTTGTACATCAATAAGAAGGGGGGATAGGGAAGGGCAAGTGGAAGGAGGTGAGGGAGGAATGGGGTACGAGCCCCCGATGGGGAGGACTGGGCTGGCTCTGTGGGCTTCTGGGGGTGGAAGCTCTCCTGCAGCCCCCCAATTACTCCCTCTCCCCAGATGGCAGCCTGCGGCAAGTGCAGCCGGGCTGATGGCCGAGTGCTGTGATGTGCCCAGTGTGGGCACTCAGGGCACTCCAAGCCAGAACTTCTTTGCAAGCGGGGCACCCCTTAGAACTGTGTGTTCGGGGTGGGGGTCGGGACCCTTTAAGCGCAGCCCTCGGCTAGCCTGAGACAGTATCTCCATGCTCTAAGTCCTCCTCTGATGCCCTGCCGGCACTGCTTCCGGCCATCCTTAAGCCCTGTTCAGAGTCCACTCAATGTGGACTTACTAGTTCGAACTAGCAAAACGCTAATTCGAACTAGTTTTTAGTTCTAGATGCGTTAGTTCGAACTAGCTTAGTTCGAATTAACTAATTCGAACTAAGTTAGTTCGAACTAGCGCTGTAGTGTAGACGTACCCTCAGGGTGTGTCTAAACAGCAGGGCTTAACTCAAAATAGGCTACGCAAATTGAGCTACATCAATTGCATATCTTATTTCAAAATAGCTTATTTCAAAATATGGAGTATCTACACAGCACTTATTTCAAAATAGAGCACTCTTCCTCTCTCTTCCCTTCTTCCTTGTACAATGAGGGTTACAGGAGTTGGAGAAAGAAGTTCTTTGAAAGTAGGAATTAGAGATCCTCCGGAAAAGGGCTTATTTTCCGGAGAATCACGTCTAGACTGGCGCTTTTCTCCGGCTTATCTCCAAGCCGGAAAAAAGCGGCAGCCATGTTAATGCAAATGCCGTGGGGGATATTTAAATCCCCCGCGGATTTTGCTATTCTGATGTGCTACATCAGCATCCCTTTTCTGGAAGGGATACCAGTGTAGACACAGCCCCCCTGTATTTCTGAAGAAGTGTGAGGGACAACACTTGAGAATACCTTTAGCGCATCCAGAACTCATACTGAGTCAAACCTGGCTCCTAAAGTTGACACTAATAGCAGAATTCTCAATGAGTTCAATGGGAAAAGGGCCATTTTGTTTAATGGAAATCACAGGTGTTTTTCCTGATACCAAGGACCAGTTCTTTGGCCTCTTTTCTGAGTATTTTCCATATGTAGTTTAGACCAGAGGTGCTCAGCCTTTTTCTTTCTGAGCCTTCTCCCCCATGTGTTTCACAATAACTGGTTCTTCTTTGAGTTCTGTCCCTCTGGGTGATCCACTGTACGTGCCAATGTGTCCTTGCACCAGTGATCAAAGAATTTTCTTGGCAGTATCTGGTCACACCACACCTGCACAGCTGCTGCCTTGTGCTGTGGCTTGTGTCTATTGACTGCATACTTCCGCTCTGTTCCTTCTCTACCATCCTCAGTAGCAGACAGAGCACTTAGCACTCAGCACTCTTCATCTGAAAAACAAAGGAAATTATCCAGTTACTTGTGTCTTTCCTTCCCATCTTTCTCCTTTCTTTCTTAAAGAGAGAGAGAGAGAGAGAGAAGACTTTTTCTTTCTGAGAGAAAAGGCACGAATTTCCCCTTTCCCTCCCCCTTATTTTCTCTTCTCCTTCTCCCTTGAATACTTAAACTGAAAAAAAAGAAGAGAGTCTAAGAAGCCTTTGCTTAAAAAAAAAGCAAAAGCCTGGCACCGATCCCTCCCCTGCCGGAACCATGCAACAGCCACCATGTTTTCCCACTCTTCTTATACCAGATAGTGAGGTCCAAACAGATGGGCAGGATAGCCATTTCTCCTCACAATGCTCTTCACTCACCCACTATGGACCGCCATGGGAGGAAGGACCAACTAGACCATCTTATAGTCTACCACCTCCTCATTGATAAGGCCAACCACCCTATTTACCCATTCATTGGCCATCTTGGGACAGCCTGTCTCTATACAGCACAGTGATTAGGACTCCTCCACCTCAGACACATGACACTACTCAGAAGTGCCTGACAAGGAACCTATGGAGGAAGAGGATACGGACCCTACTGAACCTAAAGATCAGCGACCTCTGCATAGTTCTTTCTCTTTACCAGATGAAGTGGTAATTCTTCAAACATCTGTTCCTATGAATGACCTTAAATGATCCTAGGACTTCTTCAAGAGGGTAGCCTCTGCACAAGAGATTTATTTACAAGTCCAAGAGAAGCAGCTTCTAAAAATCTTATACCCCTCAGTCACTATGGGTATGTCTACACTACAGCATTATTTCGAAATATCTTATTTTGAAATAGTTAATTCAAAATAAGTAATTTCGAAATAATGTGTCTACACACAAAATATAGCATTTTGCTATTTCGAAATAGCGTGTCCACACTAAGTAGACACTGAATTGCATTTAAGGCCGGCTGGATTCAAGTCCGGTAGGGCATCAGGTAAGGAGTTACTTTGTGTGGCTGCTGCCTGAGGCTATTTAAGGCCTGTGCTTAAAGCAGTGGTCTCCAACCTTTTTAAGCATGAGATCACTTTTTTAATTTAAGCACAATCCAAGAGCTACCCCAAACCCAAATACCTTTGCCCCGTCTCCTTTATACCCCTTCTCCGAGATCCCGGCCCTGCTCACTTCATTCTCCCTCCCTCCTTCCCCCATCTTCCCTCCCTCCCCCATCGTCCCTCCCTTTCACCAGGCAGGGGCAATGAGTTGGGGTGCTGGCTCTGGTCTTGGATGAAGGGATTTGGAGTGTGAGAGGGGCTCTGACCTGACCTTGGGGCTGAGAGTTGGAATGTAGGAGGGGTTCTTGGTGCAGGCTCTGGGAGGGTGTTTGGGTGCAGGGGTGCTTGGGGCTGGGGCAGGAGCCTGGGTTGCAAGAGGGGGTTCATGACTGGTGTAGGGTTTCCTGATGTGGGCTCCGACTGGGCCCTGCTTACCTCAGGTGGCTGCTGGGTGGTGGTGCAGTGAGGCTAGGGCAGGCTCCCTGTCCTGGCCCTGCACCACTCCCCAAAGCAGCCAGCACTCTCTATTCTAAGTCCCGATATGCCCCCTCTCTGCTCTGTGGTGATAGGATACAGGGTGAGAGAGGGGGCAACTTGACATCAGCGCCTCTCTTCTCCTTTCCCTGCCCTGCCCAGAAAGCAGGAGGCTTCTAGGGGTGGGGGAGGCAGCTGCAAGGCAAAGGTAAGGAGTTGCGAGGCAGTGCGGGGGAGGGGCAGCTGAAGTGCGAGCACTTGATAGCTTCTTGGCCAAACCAGTCAAGATCACCTCTCAGAAGCTCCAAAATCTACCGGTAGATCCTGATCTACTGGCTGGTGACCACTGGCTTAAAGGGACCCCACCGGACAGCTGGTTCTCAGCTTCCGCTGCTTGCTTGCCTACCTCGATGAGGGACAGCAAAGCATTTTGTCTCTGCGTGCTCTGGTTGCTCTCACTCGGGACACCACAGCACTCTGCAGCATGGAGCCAGAGCTGCCCCTGGGCATTCTGGTGCTTCTCGTGGACGTTTTGCTGTGAGCCTGGCTGTATTTTCTGCAGGCTGCCATCCGGGAGGTCCATCGGGGGGCTGTCAGTATCCAGGAGGCCCTGCAGGAGAATTTCCACCCTGAAGAGCACTAAAAGCCTTCCTGGTCTGCCCCACTGGGGGCTTGTGCCTCATTCCTTCCTCACGTCCTTCCATGTACCCCTCCCTAACCTGCCTTCCTGATGTCAAATAAAATACACCTTAAATGATGCTAGGACCTATGTATTTTCATGAACACAAACTCTCTTTATTTAACAAAACTGGGGGGAGGAATGAAACTCGGGTAAGACTGAGGAAAGGAGGCGGGAGAGGGGAGAAAAGAGGGTGGGAAGAGGAGGGGGAAACCTGGGAGGAGGGAGCTGGAAGGGGGAAGCATGGAGAAGAACGGGGAGGGGAAGCTCAGGGATGGGGGTCTCACCGGACCAACTTGATTTTCATGTGAACTTGCTCCTGGGTTTTCATGTGGCCTTTGGTGGCCAGGCTGGCAGCTATCCTGCCATAGACGGAAGCATTCTTCTGTCTAGTGTGGAGAGCATGTGTTGGGGGCATCTCCCCCACACCTGATCCATGTTGGGGGCATGTCCCCCAAACCTGGTCCATGTTCTCCACCCTGGACCAGGAAGGTGCCCATCTTCTCCAGGCCCTGGCAGGTTCCTGGGAGCTGGCAGACTGCTCATGGGGAGCGGTGGAGGGCTGGCTGCCAGTGGCTTGCTTGCTCATGTTTTGGGGCCACTGGATTAGGGGCAGTGACTGCTGGCTCTGGGCTGGCAGGCTTGGAGCTGGCACAGGCATTGTGGCCAGAGTCAACCCCTTTAAAGGCTCCGGGGAGTGGGGAGGGAGAGGAATGTTCTTGTTTGAGGCTGGAGTGGCCACCAGGGCACCCTGTGAAGGCTGGAAGCCCCCTATTTCAATATAAGTGTCTACACAGAACTTATTTCGCAATAGCTATTTTGAATTTGGTGTTGTTCTTCGTGGAATGAGGTTTACCAAATTCGAAATGAGCACTCTGCTATTTCGAATTAATTTCAAAATAACGGTTTGGCTGTGTAGACGCTAGTAAAGTTATTTCAAAATAACTTTGCTGTGTAGACATACCCTATGAAAATAGCCCTTCCTATGGATGAGGCTATTTTAGAACCAGCTGATACCATTTAGCAAACACCAGCATTGGCTCCCCCCCACCAACAAATGAGCTGATAGAAAATATTTCATTCCTGCCAAAAATATGGACTTTTTATTTTTCCACCCTCCACCAAATTCCTTACTAATGGACACTATGCATCACAGAGCACAGCTACCTCAATTTCAATCCACCCTATAGGACAAAGAACCACAAGTATCTTGACCTGCTGGGCCACAAAGTCTACTTATTGGCCACCTTACCACTTCAAGAAGCGAATTATTCAGCTCTTCTTGACAACTATAATCACTCCAACTACTCCAAACTTCAGTACCTTGCTGAACACCTCCCCGAACGGAAGTGACCACAGCTTCAGGCTGTAGAAGAGGGTCAAATGATATCTCATACTGCCCTTCAGGCTGCCACAGATGTAGCGGACACTGCAGCCCATACAACAGTGACAGCTGTGGTTATGCACAGGGCATCCTGGCTTTAGGCCTCAGGGATTCCAAAAGAACACCAGATGAAAGTGGAGGACTTCTCCCTTAATAAGTCCCACCTCTCCTGCCCAAATGGATGAAGTCCTTCACACTATGAAAGACTCACAGGCCATGCTTAGAACACTCGGCACTTACACCCCTCCAAATAAATGAAAATGATACACTCCATACCACAGATTGCGTGAGCCTCATCTTAGACCTCACCATAGACCATATGAATTCTGTTCAAAGCAATGTCCCCTATGGCACAGATTTCAACACTCTCAGCTTACAACCAACCAACTCTCTACTTCTAAGCAGCCATTTTGAAAAATTCATCAAGGGCTTGCCTGACCTCTCCCCAGTGCCACAACTACAAGCATCCTTCCATCAACCCTTTTTTCCATGTATGGGCAAATATCACGTTGGACCTGATGGGATTTAGAATGAGTTTTAGTCCATTTGGGCTATTTGATTGCCTTTCTATCTGAACCACCAACCCATCCCCCTTCCTCATCCCTCTTCAGGGATGAGTGCCTATTATATCTAGAGCAGTGTTTCCCAATTTTATTTGGCCATGGAACCCTTTTAAACTCAAAAGAATTTTGTGGAACCCCAATAGCAGTCTTATACATGGAGCTGAAAAAGTAGGCCACAAATAAGCAAGGATAATAATAAACAAATGCTAAACAAGGTCATGAGATCAACACAAATGAAAATTGTTTTCAATAAAATTCATAAATGCTTAATATTAATTATTATTTTTTAAATAATAACATGTTATTTTAATGGCATTTTCTCGCGGAACCCTTATTTTCACTTCATGGAATCCTGGAGTTCCTCGGAACACCATTTGGGAAACACTGATCTAGAGGTACAACATCTTCAAATTGGAGCAGTGGAACACATACCAGCTCCATACCAGGGAAGAGGTTCCTACTCCAATTAGTTCCTCACCCAAAAGAAAATGAGGGGATGGAGGCTAATACTCGATGTCAGGAGGCTCAGCAAGTTAATAGGAAATCACAAGTTCAAGATGGTTACTCTCTCCACCATTATTTCACCTAATGTGGAGCACCCACAGGAACATCTATCTTGAAGAACCATCATTACTGCACAAGGCGAGTAACTTCTTTTATGCATATACAAACCATGACTGGGATTAGAGGATAGCAAGCAGGGCAATTGCCCCATGCCACAAGGGGCCCCAGCAAACTAAAGATGCTCAGGTTTGAGCTTTGTGCCTTGCCAGGGTGAGGCGTGAGCTTCCAGCCTGCGTGAATCTAAAATCGGCTCTGCTTGGCAAAATCCCTGAAATCTGCTCATGCTCCTCCCTTCCCCATTGAGAAACACTGGATTAATAAAGAAGGAAGTGTTTTGGTAGCATATGTAATGCTGGCAGGAAAGAGGTTGCCAGTGTGTAATTACTTAGAAAATGTCTGTATTCCTCAGAAAGCCTGTTTGTTTTTGAATAGCATGATGGCAAGGGCTGTACTGTTCTGCAACAAGACACAATGATGATGCCTGTGAATGGAGGTATGATATGTAATGAAAGTGCAAACAAATCCTTAGGCTTAAGACTAGTACAAATCATCAACTAGATGTTATAACTTCCTGATGCCAAGAAAAGATTAGAAATTTCTTACCTCAGTGTCACTGTTCACTAGTTTAGCCCAATCTGCTTCTTTGCCCATCTTTTCTTTTCTTGTTTTAAATCAATTTCACTTCAAAATTATGCCAATTTTTAGGCCAGAAAGAGAGCAGTTCTTATGGCTTTGTGGTAAGACTGGCAAAGATGTACTTACCATTGCTACAGTCTCTACTTCTGCTGCAGGGGGCACTCTCTCTTGTTTCCCTGCCACTGTGAATGCAAGGGAATATACTGCGTAGTTCCCCCCAACACAGACACCCCTCCACGGGGAACAACCCTGAGCCGGGGATGTCCTTTTCCAAGAGGAATCCCAGTACACTGACTAAGCCATCTTTTCTCCTTCTTTGCACTACCAGAGCTTAGGGGAGGATCCTTGTTTGAATTTCTTTTTCCAAATTGTGTCAGTGATTGAATATCACTTTAAAATTTTGGGTGCATTCAAACCTGAATGTTGGACCTTGAGTGGTGCAAATCCATTTGGGCTGAAACCAAAGAAACCCTTTGTAAATTAAATTATCATGTTATGTCCTATCATAATAAACACAGGGCCTCTGACAGAGGGGAGGGGAAAGAAGGCAGATGCCCAGGGGCCTGGTGATTTAAAAGGGCCCATGGCTCCCAGCCTCTGCCCACAGCTACCTCAGCAGCAGCCAAGCCTCAGGCCCTTTAAATTGCCACTGGAACCCCACAGGTGCAGACCCGACAGAGCCACCCCCCATACCTCAGGCCTAGTGACGTTTGTCCTCGATTCTGAATAAATGATACTAATAAGCAGGGCTAGATATTGGTCCTGATGTTTAATGCTTTGCATCCTGATGGGAATTTACATCTGGGCAAAGTAGGCTGCATCATGAGCCTTCCTGGGGCAGCTTTGCAGTACTCCAGCCAAAAACCTACTTAACTCGCTACCTAAAGATTCTGCTGGCATAGGGGTGTCCCTGAGCAATGCAGGGGCAAAGTCGCTCCCCCTGTGTAATGGGCATTGGTAAAGTATTAGTGTGCTGCTGTGCTGCAGTGATCTCTGGTAGCAGTCAGAGCTCCCCTTAGGTACCACTAGAGAGACCAGGTGGGTAAGACCAACATCAGCAGAAGTGTGGCAGAGGCAGAAATCTATGATGATGCCTGCCTCCTAGTAATGCACAACAGTCACAACAATCTATAAAGCAAATTTGAACAGCATGTCGAGGGTCTAGAGAGTCTCTCGCCTATTCCAACGCCATCCTCACAATTTAAGCTTTTTCAGTACCATTTACTTCCATTTTTTAACAACTGGCGACCTATTACCTCTGACAGATGGGTGCTCCAGATAATTGAACAGGGTTATACTATTCCCTTTACATCTATACCTCCTTCCCATACCTCTTCCCAGTCCCTTTTCAGGGACCACTCTCACAAAAACCTTTCCTACAAGAGGTGAAACATCTTCTTCACCTAGGGGCGATTGAAATAGTCCCAATATAATGTAGGGGAAAAGGTTTTTATTCACATTATTTCCTCATAGAGAAGAAGTTGGGAGGATGGAGACCTATCTTGGACTTGCCACTTGCTACCATCATACTGTCATTGGAACAGGGTGATTTGGTTTTCGACATTTTACTTGCAAGATGCATATTTTCATATTTCCATCCATCTAGTTCATAGATGGTTTCTCCAATTCATTTTAGGTGCACAATACTATCAATATAAAGTTCTACCGTTTGGCTTTTTTATGGCTTCAAGAGCCTTTTCAAAGGTTCTTTCAGTCATCACAGCATATCTGTGATAAAAAAAACCATCACCATGTTTCCTTACCTAAATGACTCAAAGTGTGCTCAGAAAATGACTTTTGCCACTCACCATCAGTCACCAGGCACTTATTCCAACACTTAGGCCTGAAAATAAATGAAACCAAATCAATGTTAATCCCTACTCAGAAGATTCAATTCAGAGGGGCCTATTTTGAGTCTACAAGTGCCATAGCTTCTCTTCCCATTTTGGACCATTTTGACAAAATAGTGACCTTGATAAAAGTGTTATAGTCCACTCCCAGAATGACAGCACACGATTGCCCTCAGCTTCTGACCCACATGGCAGCATGCAATTTTCTTGTCAACAATGCTCGCCTTCATATGAGGTGTGTACAGGGCTGGCTCAGAACAGTTTACAAGCCCAAGGTACACCCATGATCCAAAACACTCTTGATTCCACTACCAGTAAAGAAGTCCCTTCAATGGTGGACAGTACTGCAGAACCTTTGCTCTGGAGTACCATTCCTCGCATCAGAGCCGTCCATTTCCATGACAACAGATGTATCCCTCACAAGATGGGGTGCTCATCTAAGATACCACATGGCTCGGGGACTGTGTTCCAGCAAACATGAGAACCTTCACTTAAAAGTCCATGAACTTCTTGCAGATATGTCTGCAAGAAATTTCTTTAGTTCATCATCAACAGTCACGTTAAGACTCTATATAGACACTGTCACAGCAATATTTTATATAAGTCACCGGGGGGGAGCCCAATCTCATGCCCTATGCATAGAATCAATCGCCCTTTGTAACTAGTGTTTAAAATATGTAATAAACATAATGGCCGTACACCTTCTAGGGATCCTCAATACTATTGCTGATGTCCTCAGCAGTGCCCTTCCCATCGATTATGAGTGGCAATGGCACCCAGACCTCTTGTACACTTTTCATCAGTGGGATCACCCCACCATAGATCTATTTGCCATACAATCCAACAAAAAGTATCACCAAATTCTGCTCAAGAGCTGGCATGGGGAAAGGCTCCATGGGAGAAGCCTTCCTAATCAGTCCATCTCATCTCCTATATGCTGCTCCCCCCCATACTTCTGTTAAACTATGTCATCCACAAGGCAAGGAGGGACAAAGAACGCCTAATTCTCACAGCGCCATCGTGGCCATGACAACCTTGGTTTCCCTTCTTAACTAGTATGATCCACACACCACCAATCTCCTTACCACATACTCCAGATCTCCTCATCCAGACCAGCCATCCAAACCTCCACATGCTGCATCTGAAAGTTTGGCTCTTGAATGGTATTCTGTACAAGAACTAGATTGTTCACAACAGGTCCAAACAGTTCTGTTGCACAATAAGACACAGAGCACCAGTAAGACTTACCATCAAAAATGGAAGAGATTCTTGATATGGTGCACAGAGCAACAGGTTGCCCCCTCCACATCTTCTTTACCCTTCATTCCCGATTACTTGCTGCTCCTTAAACAAGCGGGACTTGCCATGAGTTCCATCAAGGTTCCCCTTGCTGCTATAACAATCTTCCACCTCAAGATAGACAACTTGTCAATATCTGCACATCCGCTCACTAAGAGGTTTTTGAAAGGCCTACAAGCATTGTATTCAGAGTGCTAATGGACCCTTAGAACTTACATCTCTTTTTGAACACTCTTACTCAACCTCCATTTGAACCAATGGCTAGTATTTCTCTTTTGCACTTATCTATGATAACCACTTTTCACATAGTCATTATGTCACCTAGGGTTCGAGAAATTGCAGCTTTGATGGCAGACACCCTCTCCCCACACCACCTTTTTCAGAGACAAGGTCACCTTACGTACCTGCCCTAAGTTCCCCTCCAAGATACAGTCATCCTTCTACCTCAAACAGACCATCCACCTTCCTACCTTCTTCCCCAAGCTCCATGTGAATTTGTTTGAATCTAAGATGCACACACTTCACTTATGCAGAGCACCTTCCTTTTATCTACAATGCACTAGACCATTTAGGTCCTCTCCGAGACTGTTTGTGTCTGTAGCAAACCACAATAAGGGTCAACTCATTTCATCTCAAGGACTCTCCCACTGGATTTCAGACTGTATCAGACTTTGTTATTCTCTGTCAGAGGTGGTTCATCCTAACAACATTCCACTAAAGCCATGTCTACCTCAATAGCATTCCTCCATAAGGTTCCCATTACCGATATTTGCACAGCTGTTATATGGTTATCACTTATCAGACCACACTTTTTCAAAGCACTACGCCCTTACACAAGGACCCTTATCCAACCCAAAATTTGCCAAGTTGGACTCGTCTACTGCATTCATGCCAGATCCAAAGTCCCTGCTTCCTTAAACAAATATAGCTTTGTAGTCACGTGATGTGGAGCACCCACGGGGACATCTCCTGAAGGAGAAAAGGAGGTTAACTCACCTGTGCAGTAACTGATGTTCTTCAAGATGAGTGTCCCTGTGGGTGCTCCACTACCCTCCCTTCATCCCCTCTACTTCAGAATACTGGTTTCCGTATAGGGCCTTGTTCTGGGGTAGAGAATGACCAGGGTGGAGGGAGCTCTCACATGCACTATGCCTGCAAACTAGGAGCATGCAGCTGCAGACACACTCATGCACAGCCCCAGGGATGCTGCTCTGAAAACCATGATCAAAGACTCAGCAGTGGCGCACCGACCTGATGTGGAGAACCGATGGGGGGACACAACTTGAAGAATGTCAGTTATTGCATAGGTGAGTAACATCCTCTTTTTCTTTTTGGTCAAACAGTCTACCTGGGTATGTCTACACTACAAAGTTAATTCGAACTAACAGACGTTAGTTCGAATTAACTTTGATAGGCGCTACACTAGCGCTCCGCTAGTTCGAACTCAATTCGAACTAGCGGAGCACTTAGTTCGAACTAGGTAAACCTCATTGTACGAGGACTAAGCCTAGTTTGAACTTACTAGTTCGAATTAAGGGGTGTGTTGCCCCTTAATTCGAACTAGTGGGAGCCTAGCCCTCCCCAGCTTTCCCTGGTGGCCACTCTGGCCAACACCAGGGAAACTCTATTGCCCCCCTCCCGGCCCCGGACTCCTTAAAGGGGCACGGGCTGGCTACGGTGCCCGTGCCAGGTGCAAGCCTGCCAGCACCCAGCCAGCAGACCCTGCACCCGGCACGGCTGGAGCCAGCCACCCGATGCCCCCCAGCACTCCCCCTCTTCCCGGGACCAGGCTGGCGGCTCCCGGGAGCTTGCCCGAGACCGCAAGAGGCCCGAGACCGCACCTGCCTGGTCTAGTGCGGACACCGTGGACCTCGTCCACGACCTCTGCACTAGGCACAGGAAAGTGGCCGTCTAGGGCAGGAGAGCTGCCAGCCTGGCCACCCAGGAGCAGGTGTGCATGAAAATCAAGGTGGTCCACTGAGACCCCCGACCCTAAGCCCTGAGCTTACAATGGCCGTACTGGGTCAGACCAAAGGTCCATCTAGCCCAGTAGCCTGTCTGCCGACAGCGGCCAACCCTAGGGACCCTGGAGGGGATGGACCGAAGACAATGACCAAGCCATTTGTCTCGTGCCATCCCTCTCCAGCCTTCCACAAACCTTGGGCAGGGACACCACTCCTACCCCCTGGCTAATACCACTCCATGGACCTAACCTCCATGACTTTATCTCACTTCTCTTTAAACTCTGTTCTAGTTCTAGCCTTCACAGCCTCCTGCAGCAAGGAGTTCCACAGGCTGACTCTTTGCTTTGTGAAGAACAACTTTCTGTTACTAGTTTGAAGCCTGCTACCCATTCCTTTCCTTTGGTGTCCTCTAGTCCTTCTATTATGGGAACTAATGAAGAACTTTTCTTGATGCACCCTCTCCACCCCACTCATGCTTTTATAGACCTCTATCCTATCCCCCCTCCATCTCCTCTTTTCTAAGCTGAAAAGTCCCAGTCTCTTTAGCCTCTCTTCATATGGGACCTGTTCCAAACCTCTGATCATTTTAGTTGCCCTCCCCTCTCCCACCCTCTCTCTTCCCCTCTCCCACCTCCTTTTCCCAGTCTCCCCCAGTTTTGTTCAATAAAGAGAGATTCTATTTTTGACCACACATTTTCTTTATTTTGTACATCAGGAAGGGGGGCTAGGGAAGGGTAAGTGGAAGGAGGTGAGGGAGGAATGGGGTACGAGCCCCCGATGGGGAGGACTGGGCTGGCTCTGCAGGCTTCTGGGGGTGGAAGCTCTCCTGCAGCCCCCCAATTGCCCCCTCTCCCCAGATGGCAGCCTGTGGCCAGTGCAGCCGGTCTGATGGCCAAGTGCTGTGATGTGCCCAGTGTGGGCACTCAGGGCACTCCAAGCCAGGACTGCTTTGCAAGCGGGGCACCCCTGAGAACTGTCTGTTCGGGGTGGGGGTCGGGTCCCTTTAAGCACAGCCCTCGGCTAGCCTGAGGCAGCAGCTCCACGCTCTAAGTCCTCATCTGATGCCCTGCCGGCACTGCTTCCGGCCATCCTTAACCCCGGTTCAGGATCCACTTAATGTGGACATGCTAGTTCGAATTAGCAAAACCCTAATTCGAACTAGTTTTTTAGTCTGGATCCGTTAGTTCGAATTGGCTTAGTTAGAATTAACTAAGTTAGTTCGAATTAGCGCTGTAGTGTAGACATACCCCCTCAGACATTGTACATGTGTTCTCCTGGGGCTTGTCTGCCCCAAAAGGTTTCCTATAATTTCTTCGGGATAAGCCTTTAATGAAACATGATAAAATTGATAGCTACTCAGAAGGCCCTGATTCCTGATAGATACTCATCTTTCTCTGCTAGTATTATTATTGAGGTTATGGTTGTCAGTTTATCCAGAATAAAATATCCCTAGCTCTAGAGTGGTACATGTGTACTTGGAAGAAAATTGGATGTGGATTATATTTCACTCTGCTTTCAGCAAACCTTCATGTATTCTGTACAGATGTTTCCCATTGAAATTTTAGCTACATCATATTATGAAGCAATGCAGGGCTCTTTTAGTAAATTAGAATATCAGAAACATTGTGGGAATGCTTTCACTTTTAGTAACATGCATGGTTTTCTATTTATTTAAAGAATAAATAATTGATACTTAGCTTGGACCAGATTTTCCTATACTATTTTTTTTAATTGGCAAAAGAACTGAAAAAACCAGCAACCCCAAATCTGCCATCTCAAAAGCTTAATTGACGTTCTCTGGGATAGTCAGACCTCATTTCAGTGTCAATCAGCAATTTCAGGTGAAAGATGTGAAATTTGTAAAGTGAAGCTTAAGCTATGGCCTCAAATATTAAATATAGCCAATTAACCTCACTATTTCCTGTTTAGCACTTCTAAAGACCGACAACATCCGCAGACTACTGCAGAGAAAGGATGAGGCAAAATCATATGCTGATTCACCCTATCTTCCATTCTAAGACATTACCCTAACCCTTCACTCTTTTGCAATATTTCAAAGTGCTCCTTTCTCTATCTGCCTGTTTTAATTGGACTGGTCATTGATTTGGGTTTTCTCTCCTTGATCTGTAAGTCATAAAATTGAATGTTCTTTGGAGGCTGCTGATGCACACAAGGTTTCACTTCCTCTCATGGTCAGGTTCTGCATTTTGTGTGTTTTGCTCATTATTAGTGTGCAACGTGAAGACTTTTGATTTAGGTCAGGTATGGTGCTTATATATTCTCAGGCAATGGAACTGACAAAGTGATATAGGACTATAATAAAAATTGAAAAATTATAAATCAAATTCACTATTTAGGCTATGCTAAATGGTAGCAGAAAATTTTCCTGGAGCTTGGACTCCTGTGGAACAAGCCATCTGCAACTCCTGCGTTATAAGGGGTTCTGGAATTTGGTGATGAAGCTCACAAAGTGTTAAGGGAGGCCACTGAACCAGGACTCTCCATCTTCCAAGCAATTTTTTTCACCGCAGTTCCACAGGAGTGCCAGACAGAGGTTAAAACTGCCTTATCCAGATGAGGGTGAGGGTAAAACTACTGTCCCCCTAACTCCAGCTGTCCCCATAGGTCATATTACATCCTGATGCACTCAGTGAGAGAGAGATACACACAATATAAATATTGTCATAGTGACAAAGAAGAAAAGTCTATCGGAGTAGGTAATGATGCAAAAGCACCTTAAAGATACCTCAGATAAGCAGCTGAGAATTCCTCTGGTGCACTGGAGGTTGGAGGCAGTAGAAACAGAGTACACTTCCTAAGAAGATACCTAGCTAGCACAACAGATTGTAACAACTCCCAGGGAGATAATATAACTTAGAGCAGCCTTAGTGTTGAATTGGTCCCCAGCTGACCCAGACTTCAGTGAAGCATGAAGGTGGCTTAAAGAGCTCTGGCATAACTGAGCATCAGGGCCTTGGTGTCTGTTGGAAATTTAATTTGAATAGAGTTTTTACATCTTTATTAGCTTGGTGATTCTGTTTGCTTAGGTCACACACATAATGCCACTGGGCCTGAATTTGGTATCTCTTACCCTAATACAAATGAAGATGAATTTCTCTGACATTAATGGAGTCACACTGGTGTAAAATCAGTGTACTCAAAATGATGGGAAAATCATTCAGGGCTACTGGGACAACTTGCATGAGTAAGATAAGCAAGATTTGGCCCCATATTTGTGATTCACATTTTAATTTTTAATACAAATTCTGTGAAAAAGTGGACCAAGAAGGCTATGAAACCTTTTCTTTTGTATTAACGTTACAAAGGGTTTTCAGTTTTACCAAGAGTGAATTATATGTGGCAGCTGGAAATAGCAGCCTAAAAATTTCCATACATAGTACACCCACCGCTAGACTTTGTCCATGTTAGAAATGAAGCAATGCTGCAGTGGTGGAAAGGGGCTTTGTAAAAGGCTTTTTCCAGGCTTCTCTGGCTCTGTTCCAGAGCCCATGTTAAATTTAGAGATTAAAATTCTGCAGTTTGCCAATATACCTCAAATACAAGGTCCAGACATGGCCCATAGGCTATTGCTTCCTCTATGCCCACATATGGAAAATGACTCACTGATTCACTAATGCCGGAACAGAGCAAGCATTTGATACACAACTTTGGAAGCCCTGGGAGCCACAATGATACCCACAGTACCTGCCGAGGGCCGCAACTTAAGTGCGGTTGAAGATATATGCAAATATATGCAAATAACTTCTTTCATACTGATGTGCATGAGTACAAAGATTAAGGCAAGACTACACAACACACAGGCACCATTTAAATCAGTTCTGCTGGTATTAATAAAATGCAATATTTACCCGATTTCCACCCATATGGCAGCACTTTTAATGAGTGATGACAGTTCAACAATTTAACTACTAAAACACGTATCAACAGAAGACCGTTATATTGACTACTTTTTTGTTTTGACTTCATAATTTTAACAAATCAAACAAAAACTGCCAACACGATATTTACTGGAATATAAGTACAATCAATGTGAAGGTAAAGGCACCAAGGGGAGAAGTGGCGTGGCTAGAAAAGGAACCCAGGAATCCTGCTTCCCAGAATCCCTTCCTTTCCCCTGCCTGCCCCACTAAGCACCAGCTCCCACAGTCCTCACAGAGCAGAGACTGGAACCCCCAAATCTAACCACCAGACCCACTGCCCACCTACAGGAAAGGAAAGAAGTCAGAAGTTTTAATGCCCAGATCCCTGCTCTAACCCAATGCACCCACCCCTTCCCCAGAGCCAGGCACCCTCCAGCCCTCTGGCTCCAACCCAATGTCCCTCTCCTCCACTAGAACCAGGCACCCTCAGCCTCCCTGCTCTATCTCAATTCCCTTTCCCTCCCCCAGAGTTGGGGACATAAATCTAGTGGGGCAGAGGGTAACACCCTGGGTCTCACCAGAGCCACACGCTTTTCCCTCTAGGCGCTGAGGCCTGTGTGCAGAGCGGCTGTGAATGGTCCAGGTTTCTGGCTCCGAACATTCCATTGATGACTTGTGCCACCACCCCCTCCCCAACCCCCTTTGCAGGGCAAAAAATTCCGGACATTTTTTGCCTTTTAAAAAACCTGGCTGGCCAGTGATTTAACATGAAAACAAGGACATGTCTGGGAAAAACCGGACGTATAGTAACCCTGCCAAGCCCCAGTGCAGACCTTTCTCACCCCAGCCTCACTGCCTGGCTCTGCCACCGCCTCGCTCTCTCGCTGCCCAACTCTGCCACTGCCTTGCCACTTGCCTCTTGCCGCCCCCGGCAGCTCCTGCGCACGCAACGATGTGGCCTGGTTTGGGTTGGCACTGCTGCTGTGGCAGATGTGGCAGGCGTGCTCTGCCACCACCTTTTGCTGCCCCATCCCACCACCAGCCGGCAGCTCCCATGCACGCAGCGACGTGGCCTGTGTCGGTGCTGTGCCGCTGCGGCAGATGCGGCAGGCGTGCTCTGCTGCTGCCTCTTGCTGCCTCCCAGCCAGCTGGCAGCTCCTGCACACGTGGCCTGGTTCAAAGCCGCACAGCTCGGCTTATGGCTCAGCGCTGCCACTGGAGCCCCAGTGATGAGGCAGGCAGGCCCAGGAAGCGGCTCCAGGCGCTGCAGACCACAGGCGGCCCATGGGCTGCGTGTTAAGTAGCCCTGATTTAAGGTATGCACACATAAGGAATGCCTCTACCAGGGGAGACACTGTGTTTTTCATCAGGAGTATTCTGCATGTTCTAACAGGGACAATATTTCTTGTTTATGTATTAAGCACTAAGTGGGTTTGTCCTTCTACATACTATAGTAAAAAAAAAAAACCATGCTTCCTTCTGCATGGTGTTTATGATCAAATGAAATAAAAGTTTTAGCTAGGACACAATCTGCTCTCAGAGCTCAGAGAGGGTTGCTGGCTTCACAAGGGCATGTATTTTAAAAACAGATACAGGCCCCAAACCTGCCATCTCTAGTCCACAGGGCCGGAGCTCTCTCTCTGCAGGGAGCATTGTGGGAGACAGAGATCTGCGTGTGTGAAAAAACTTGGAAGATCGGGGCCATAATATCACTTTTGTCATGATAGATTATGGTTGGTAGACTGTGAGGGTAGGTGGATCTGCCTCATGGAAAGGATGCATTGTGTTTCCCAGCTACTGCTTTCCCCCTGCCTCCCAAACAAAGTCTTTTCCATGTTTCTGTTTTTGTGAAAAAGAGATGACCAGACATCCCAATATGCGGGGCTATGTCTTATCTAGGGGCTTCTTATCTCCCATTCCTCATCAAGAATTTTGAAAAAGATCAGGGAAAACAGTGAAGGGGCACTAAATAGTAAGTAAAACCATTCAGACTTATTGATTATTATGAATCTGCTTTTTATCACTTTATATAATTGCTGTTAATAACAAACCCCTTATTAATGGACATCAATAAAGGAAGAAATATACTAACCCTCTGAGAGAGCTAGTAAGGAGGACATTGAATGCAGAGGATGTGGGAAAATCCTAATACTGACCGTCCTGGCTTGGGTAGTTAGTTACTGGATCTATTATCTACATCTATTTTCTTAGAGAATTTAGTTTTTGGGCAATGTTTGAGATTCAGTTTTGGAGATTGACTTTTTTTATTTATGCTCAGAATAAAGCAGTGGTGAAACCATCAAGAATTGTAGGGGAGGGTATTTTAGCCCTGTTACCCATTTAGTTTTTGATATGTCTCCTAAACTGCAAAGGCCAGCTGTGATGTGGTCGTGTTTTTGGTTATTTGGTCACTTCTCAAGAACACACAATTTTTAAGTAAGCCACTAAAAGACATCAGAGGTTCCGGCATGCATTTTTTTCTAGTCATTAAAACTAACAAATCTAGGTGCGTAATTGAGCTATGCCAATTACTTAGCTTATTTTGAAATAAAGTTGCTGTGTAGACGTACCCCTAATGTAAAGATCTGTCTAAACAGATGATAAATGTAGGGCATCAAATTTTAATACCGATACTGACTGATAGCTGGATCCAGAATAGAAAAAAATAATATTGAAAACATTGGGATAAACATAATATTTTTTTTCTTTTTTCCCACCAGGACCAGAGTGCTAGTTTTAAAGATGATGAATTCATCTAATGGAACCAATGGATCACTGAATGATGCAACAAAAAGAAAAGAAGTTGAGATAATAAAGGCTTCCCTTTACTTGGTTAATTTCATCTTCATTACTGCAATTGGTTTGTTAATTTTTAGGACAGTGCAGCAGAACTCTGCAATGAAGAAAAATGTTCAGTATTTTTTCCTGTGCCATCATCTTCTATTTAGTTCTTTATTTTCCTGTTTTGGTGTTGCATTTAGTACACTACGAGCATTTGCTGTGAAAAGTCCCCAAATTGTGTTCTGGATAATCTTTGGAGTGCAAGCAGCAACTGGAGAAGGAGTACTAATAACTTTGACTTTGATGGCACTTAACAGATGTTGTGCTGTTTGCTGGCCTCTTAGATACATGTCCTTAGTACACACAGTGAAACACAAAGTCATGATTTGTGTTTGGATGATAACAGTATTCAAACTGATGTTCTTATTAATTATAGAAGGCAAAGACAACTCTCCAGAAAACATGTTTCAAGTGGTACCATCTTGCTCAATTATCTTGGGTGGTGTTCCAGCCAGAACAATGGGAATTATTTTAATTTTATTTCTTGGGACCATCATTGTAATTAGCTATAGCCTCCTGTGTATAAAAGGAAAAGATGCTGGTCATTTCAATAGCTCAAATAAGAAGGCCAAAAAAACTATAATTATTCATGGATTACAAATGAGTTTGCTTCTGCTTCTGCCTTTGATAATATTAGCTGCTAAAATCAACCGTGACAATATTATTTTCAATGTTGCAGCTTTTGTTATTTTCTCACTTGCTCTATGCTTTAGCCCTGTGGTTTATGGTCTGCGAAACAAAGAACTGCAAACCAAGCTATTGAATAGGCAAAGACCTAGTTTATATACTGGCTATAGGATAAGTCACATACAGCAGACTCAGAGGCCAGAACAGTTGAATAACCCAGAATTAATTGATACTAGATGTAGCACTTCTGATCCTTAGTTTTCTAAGAGAACATTTGATCCAGTAATGTAAAATAAGTCCTTGCATACTCCTAATACAAACTTACTCCATTTCGAAAATGATTTAACTTAAATGAAATTGAACTGTGTAATTTAAACCATTTTCTGCCTTCTCAAATGTGGTTTGCAATACATGAGAAAAGCACAATAGAAATGTGTGTGAGAGGGTATGTAGACACTGTCCAGTGTTTGACAAGGAGAGGGCTAGAAAACCCTGCTAGGCCTGATCTATACTCGAACGGAAGGTCGACTTAAGTTACGCAACTCCAGCTACGTGAATTATGTAGGTATAGTCGACATGTCTTAAATCACTGTCCACACAGTGGGAGATCAGTGGGAGCAAACACTCCCATTGCCTTCCTTTACTCCTTGTGAGGAGGAGGAGTACTGGTGCCAACAGGGGTGCCCTTTCAGTTCGAATTAACAGGTCTTCATTTGACCCCTAAAAGATCTACTGCAGCAGCGTCAATCTTCTGTGTAGTGTGGACTCGGCCTTTGTGAATAAGCAAGGAATCAGAATCTGCTTTCTCTGAACTACAGTAAGACTAAGAATGGGGTGATAATTAGAAGAGAAAATATAAGCAGTCCAAATGAGAAAGCATCTTGCTGCAGGAACCATAAGTTTTTAAGACTTGGATAGAGGTAAAACTCTGGAGCAGATCTTAATTGATGTAGAGCTCAGTAATCTCATTGATTTTAGAGGCGATATGCCAATTTACACCAGTTGTGGATATGGCCCTCTGCCTCTACGAACCTTAATCCTGAAGGGGTTGTGGCAATAAGCCTAATTTTTTTTCATGTAAGGCTTTGGTTGTAGAAAACCTCATTTCTCCTTGGTATTGGCTTATCAGAATTTTCTTTGCTGGAATTCGTTTAGAGAAGGTCTGATTTTAGTTTGTGTGGCAGCTGCCTGGAGCATAGAGGCCGTTCACTGTCTGCTGTGGGCTGGTAGTGCCCTGTGCCATATTTCCTGACACTGCTTTTCTTCACTGACATTATGCGATGGCAAAGATCCTGGGAAATTTTGTGAAAACAAAACTTGTGCAAATGATTGTGAATATGGGACATGGGGATGGAATTCTTGAAAGGGGCTTATCATAGATACAAAATATTGAAATATGTATTTGTTCCACACCTGTTTACTTCCTACTTTGGAAATAGCCTCTCTGCAAACACCAATGATGTTGACATCACTCTCGGTACAGGGATAATTTGATGGGATGACTAGTTGCTGTTTTTATTATAATTTATTATTTATGCTGCCATAGCGCTTAGGGGCCTTAGCCATAGAACAGGAGCCCCCTGTGCTAAGTGCTGTACAAGACAGAACCAAAATATCTTCCTGTCCCAAGGCACTTAACCAATACTTTCTGTAAAACCACAGATGGTTCATCAGTTCTGTTTTTGAGTCAAGCAGAGTTTGAATATGGATCTTATAACTGTTTTTAATGTTTTAAAAAATGTACACTATATTTTAAACCATGCAAGGCACTTTTGTACTGCTTCTCCACATAATATGGTTTTCAAGGTCTGTGGATTATTGTTGAGGTTTTTTTTAATATTCACTTTAATAAAAATGGAACTGGATTTGGCTATGTTTGCTTTCTGCAAATCTTCAATGGATAGAAATACTCTCAGCTTCAAACTGGAAGGGAAGATCAGAGAATAATGAAGAGAAAGCAAATTGACATCTCATAAACATTTTTGAACCAGAAGACTTCAAAACAATGGACATAAGGTACTTCATAAGCTTCCTTGCACAGATCTTCTCATACCTTTCTGTTTTAACTTATTACATCCATATGAGTCTTACTTAGGGGTCCCCTCATGGTGTAGTGTCAAATTGTATGATGATTTTGAGATGTGACTCACCAGAGCAGGGGTGGGCAAAATCAGGCCCAGGAGCTGGATCTGGCCCACCAAGCATTTCTCTCTTATTAGCAGAGCGTGTACACTTACAGTGGGCAGCTATTCCTCCCACACCTTACTCCATCCTGTAGCTCAGCTGCTCCCAGGATTCTCCTGCTAGCTGTGGTGAGCGGGGATGGGGGAGAGGGGAGTGCTGAAGTCAGGATATCTGCCTTCAGAGTGCTGAAGTCAGGATATCTACCTCATCTCTGCAGACAGAGAAACATACAGTGGAGCTGCTTCAGTCTGACACATAGATGATAAGTGACTAAGAAGAGTGCTTGTCTTTAGAGGCAGGGTACTATTTCTAAGATTTCAACTCACGCTCTCTCTCTTTACACGCTTTTTCCCTCCATGCCACATCTCTGCAGAGCAGGGAAGGGGGAAGACAACAGAGCAGGACAGCTTTCCCTGTCTTAAAGGGCCAGCACGTGGCTTCTCTCAGGAATTTGCCTAGCAGCAGCCAGCACAAACACACTGTCACTGTCACACACCCAGTCTGTGCTACTCTGTCTCTGTGCCACACATAGTTGCTGTCATACACACATTTGCCACACACACTCAGTCTGTGTCATCATCTAGCTCTCTTACACACCGTATCTTTCACACTCACACACACTCTTTCTCTCTCTGTAGTCCCCAGCCTCACCCTTTCCACCTGAGGCCCTGCCCTTTCAGGGAAAGGGGAGCTGGCCCATGATGATGTAAAAACATTCATGAAGTGGCCCCACTGTGAAAATTATTGCCCACCCCTACACTAGGGACCAGGCCTTATCTACTATGAAAAAATGACTCCTTGTTGACTCCTTGTTGGTCAGTTTCAGCAGCGGCTGACTTGGGGATGCCTGGGGCAGAGCAGCTGGGGTGCTGCTGGGTTGGTCCAGTAGGACCCGAGTGGCAGGACAGCGGCACGTCTGGGCAGTCCCGCCGCCCGCGTCCTCCGCAGCTTTGCTCCACATCTCCCTGGTCTGCTGGGCCCCCACCCCGCCGCCCGCGTCCTCCAGGGCAAGAAAAGCCCCGTTCGTAAGTACGGATCCGACTTAAGTCGGATCCGCGTAACTTGGGGACTGCCTGTACTATTAAAAGCCATTCTTTTCTTTCCTTTTCTATTTTTCCCTTCACCTTTTCTCCTCTCTCCCACCTTGCCCCAGCACAAGCTTTCTCCTGTTCCCACTCCATCACAAGTGTCTTTATCCCTTCAAATCTCCCTTCCCTAGGTTAGGATCTCTAATCATTCCTATTGGTGGAGTTTCTCCCTTTCCCTCTCTGTTCTCGTTCCTCTCCAATTCCCTTGTGTAATCTTAACACTTCTTTCACTGGGGCCATCCTTTTCAGGTTTTATGCTCAGTTCCTTTCTTCATTCCACTCATCTTCTACTTTGCAGGATAAGAGTCTTCTACCCTTGTGTGCCACATTGGAAAAAAATCCTTCCCTTCTGTGTGCTCACCCCAAATGAAGAAGAGGAGGACCAATCAGGTGGGAGGAAGCTCTGATCGTGCTTGCCCCAGTGCCAGCCTCCTTTACTCGGCTCTGAAATGAGATTCTTGGGGCTGGCTTTCAGAAGAGCTGAGCTGGACTTCAGCTAAAGCAGAAAATCAGGTGTATCTTTAATACGCGCCACTTTGTTGTGTTCTTGTGCACATTGATCTTACTACCAGCAAGGGGCCCATTAAGGGGAGGTACCTCTCTACCTGTTGTTCCCTAGCTAATGCTTCATTCTGTAGCTTCAGCGGAGGTGTCCAGTGGATGGGAGCAGAAACTGTGGTATCTCCAATTGAGTAAGAGGTAGCAATTCATATAATAAACAGGGACCTATGCAAAAAAATAGAGGTACACAGTTAAACTCTCTCTCTACTGGGAAGAGGAGTATGAATGGGAGGAGATGAAGGAGAAGAGATGGCTCTTCTGCCATAAGAAAGTGGACCCGCCTGTCCCTGCTAAACTGAGGGAGTTGGCATGGACAGTATACAGCTGGAATGCCTGGCCAGCCCTGAGCACTGCCCAAATTGGAGGGTGGATTGGAGTCAAGGGGCAGAGAAAGTATGACTCCAAACCCCCTTCCAAGTTTGCGGATGAGGAGGAACGGTAATGTAGATACATGCTCCTGCCTCCTGAGAAGAATTTTGGGAGAAAGAGCCGGACGGGCAGGGCAGAGGAATTGTAGTTTCCAAGAATCCCTCCCACTCTGTCTGTGATGAAGAGGCTGGAGGAGGAAGTAAACATATGGATCTTAGGCCTTTCTAACCTTCCTGAGCGGGAGGTGAGCGGAAGGTAAATGTGGCCATGAGGCCCCATCCTCTTTCCCTGTATGATTCAGTGGCTATGTCTCTTGAGAGCCTTCTCAGATTTTTGTAAGCCAGAGGTCTCCAACCTTTTTAACCACAAGTGTAAGTTCAATGTAAGATCTACCTCAAACCCAAATACCTTTGCCCCACTTCCTTCCCACCCCTTTTCTAAGGCTCTTTCCCTGCTTCACCCCTTCTCTGAGGCCTCACCCTGCTCACTCCATCCCCTTCCTTCCCCCATTCTGACTCACTTTCACCAGCCTGGGGTACATGGTTGGGGTGCAGACTCTGGTCTTGGCCAAAAGGTTTGGAGTGTGGTAGGGGCTCAGAGCTTGGCCCAAGGTGGAGGACTGGGGTCCAGGAGGGGGTTCAGAGTGTAAGCTCTAGGAAGGAGTTTGGGTGCAGAAGGACTCACATCTGGGGCAGGAGGTTGGGTGCAGGAGGGGATTCAGGACTGGGAGAGGGATTCAGGAAGCAGGCTCTGGCTGTGTCATTTAAGTGACAGCTTCTGGGTGGTGGAGCAGTGGGGTTCAAGCAGGCTTACTCCTGCCCTGGCCCTGCACCACTCCTGAAAGCAGCTGGCATGAACATCAATGGCTCCATGGCACCATGTGTTGCCCCTTATCCACAGAAACTGAGCCCACAGCTTCTACTGGTCATGCTTCCCCATTACTGATCAACGGGAGCTGCAGGAGAGGTGTCTGCAGGCAAGGACAGCATGTGCAGACCCCCTGCTCTGCCCTGTTCACGGGCTGCAGGGACATGCCAGCCACTTCCAGGAGCAGCAATTACCCACAAGGATAATTACTCCATCCGCGACAGGTTAGGCATTTGAGAACTCACTATTCAAAGAATTAAATGTAAGCGTAAGAGAGAAATGAAAATTATGAAATGTACAAACCAGTCAAAAACCAAAAAAAGTAAGCAATTAAAAAGTAACAAACACTCACCACGTATGTGTTGGGTCGGGAGATGAGAGTGAAGGACCGTGTGTGTTTGTAAGAATGACAGAAACACACACAGTGTATGAGAGTCACAGAGATTTGCATTGCCAAGCTCCCTCCATCCCCTTCTCTCTGTGTGGAGATCGGGTACAGAATTGGGGGAGGAGGGAAACACTGACATCAGCACGCCCCCCCCCTTCCTCCCACACCTGCACAGCAAGCAGAAGGCTCTCAGGGCAGCAGCTTCAAGCCAGAGGGCAGGAGCAGCATGACAGTGGGTGGAGGGGCAACTGAAGTGCCAGTGCTTGATAGCTTCCTTGCCAAACCAGTCAGGATCACCTGTCAGAGGCTCCAAGATTTACCGGTAGATCCCAATCTACTGGTTGATGAGTACTGTTGTAAGGTGTTTAAAGCTCTTCTCAGCTACCACGTTTAAAAATATTTTATGAACGATTGTGACAGAAAATTCAACTTTACAAAAAACACACAAGTGTAACTTAATTGTAAAATATAGTGAGGGCAAAAGAGCTGGGTGTGGGCTTCAGATCCCCATTTCATCCCTTCCTCCCACTTTGTATCTGGAGAAGACAGGAAAATACAATGTCTGCTGGGTTTTTATTCCCTTCTCTCTCCCCTCCCCTCCCCGCCCCCGCCCCAAGGAAGGAGGAAATGCTTAACTGTGACTCTTCCTTCCTGGGTATAGATGGAAAATGTCTCCAAACCCAGTCCCCCTGCATCTGATATAACAAAAAGGCTCACTGTTCCTTAGCCCAGCCCCCATCCGTTTCATTAAGGGAATGGGGCACAGCTGATTAGGGTTACAGTAGTTTGTCTCTTAGGGTACGTCTAAACTACATGCCTCTGTCGGCAGAGGCATGTAGATTTGTTTTTTTGGCAAAGGCAAATGAAGCCGCGATTTAAATGATCGCGGCTTCATTTACATTTACATGGCTGCCGCGCTGAGCCGACAAACAGCTGATCAACGGTTTGTCAGCTCGCGCGCTAGTCTGGACATTCCCCCTGTAGACATCAAAGCCCTTTGTCGGCAGCCCCAGTAAACCTCATCCCACGAGGAATAACGGGGCTGCCAACAAAGGGCTTTGATGTCGACAGGGGGAACGTCCAGACTAGCGCGCAAGCCGACAAACAGCTGATCAGTTGTTTGTCGGCTCAGCGCGGCAGCCATGTAAATGTAAATGAAGCCGCGATCACTTAAATCGCGGCTTCATTTGCCTTTGCCTATGTGTCTAATCTACATGCCTCTGCCGACAGAGGCATGTAGTCTAGACACAGCCTTAGTGGTGAGGGGATGCTCTGAAATATTCACAGAAGGTTTTGAAGTAGTGATGCTCAGCCTTAGGGAAATGTGATCAGCTGGGGAACTGTTCCTTCAGTTAGTATGTTTGGGGGAAAGGAGGTTTGGTGTATTGCAGCACCAAAGCATAGCCTATCCTCGTTACAACTATTCCACAGGCCCAAAAGGCTTTGTTGCATCAATCCCTGGAAGTACTCTCAAACAGTGTGGTTTTGCCCACCTGTCATGGTAGGCTGGAACCATTTTTCAGTCAAATGAAACTGTCCACAATTGCTTTAGTAAGTTTGCCCCTTCTGCCCATACTAGAATCTGCTGACACAGTTTTTCAGTGCTGATTTTACATGCCTTCAGAAGCAAGGAATTTTTGTAGTATGCATAGGGCCTTAAAATCTGCTTCCTCTATGAAAGTAACTCCATGAAAATGGTACCATTGGGTTCCGTGATTGCTGAGTGTCATTGACTTCAGATCAAGCATTACAGATACAACAATGCTTTCTTTCCCTTCATGGGTAACCAGCAAATTCAGCCTGGGCTCTCAACTTCAAGCACACAGCTACTTCTGAACTATCAGTGACATAAAGATTCCGCATAATGAAATTGTGCCCTCATTAACACCTGTGCAGCTCCACTGACTGCTAATAGGACCGTTAGTGACACCTGAGCAGCAGTCATATTACTTACATGGAGACTGTAGATTGAAACTTAGTACAGGTTGAACCTCTAAAATCTGGGACTTTCCAGTCCAGCAACATCCATGAATCATAGAATCATAGAATACTAGAACTGGAAGGGACCTTGAGAAGTCAAGTCCAGTCCCCTGTCTTCACCATCTACATTATCCCTGAAAGATGTCTATCTAATCTACTCTTAAATGTCACCAATGATCGAGATTCCACAACCTCCCTAGGCAATTTATTCCAGTGTTTAATTGCCCTGACAGTTAATAGGTTTTTCCTAGTGTCCAACCTAAACTTCCGCTGCTGCAGTTTAAGCCCATTGCTTCTTGTCCTATCACCAGAGGTCCAAGAGAACAATTTTTCTCTTTCCTCCTTGTGACACCCTTTTCAGTACTTTAAAACTTTTATCATGTCCCCTCTCAGACTTCTCTTTTCTAAACTAAACAAACCCAATTCTTTCAGTCTTCCCTCATAGCTCATGCTTTCTAGACCTTTAATAATTTTTTGTTGCTCTTCTCTAGACCTTCTTCAATTTTTCCACATCTTTCTTGAAATGTGGTGCCCAGAACTGGACCCAATACTCCATCTAAGACCTAATCACTAATCACTTCTCATATCTTGCTTACAACACTCCTGTTAATGCATCCCAGAGTCATGTTTTCTCTTTCTCTTTCTTTTTTTTTTTTTTTTTTTTTGCAATAGTGTCACACTGTTGACTCATATTTAACGTATGGTCCACTGTGACCCCCTAGTTCCCTTTCTGCAGTACTCCTTCCTAAACAGTCGCTTCCCATTCTGCATGTGTGAAACTGATTGTTCTTACTTAAGTGGAGCACTTTGAATTTGTTCTTATTAAACTTCATCCTATTTACCTCAGACCATTTCTCCAGTTTGTCCAGCTCATTTTGAATTATGACCCTGTCCTCCAAAGCAGTTGCGACTCCTCCCAGCTTGATATCATCTGCAAACTTAATAGACATACTCTTTATGCCATCATCTAAATCGACTTGCTGAACCACAGATTGTGGTCTTCTTAGACCATGGATATTGCGGACCAGAGAGCCCTGGCTAACCAGGTTCAGGGTTGGGCTGGTGATGGGGAGCACAGCCCCAGCTGGGGTCAGCACAGCAGGCAGTGCAGACATGGCTGGGGCCAGTGCACTTGGGAGTGCAGCACCAGCTCTGGGTAGAGAGTGCAGTTCTAGCAGGGCTGGAGGCAGCAGAGCTGGTGGTGTGGAGCATAGCCATGGCCAAGGCCAGGAGCAGAGCCCAGTGACTGGAGGTGGCATCCAGGAACAGGGAGGGGAACTTTGACCTCCCCGGGCCAGCAAACTCTGTGGTTCAGGACTGCTTAGATCCAGAGGAGGCCAGACCAGGGAGGTCCCACCTGTATATCATTCTGCTGATTTTGTTAAAGAAGGAAAAGGATCCAGCTCCTGCTGTCTTAACTGTGCTGATACTTCAGCAACAGTAAAAATCAGTAAAACCTTATTTGAATCACTGTACGAGGACAGTATGACTGCACACATGCATCTGGCTGAGAAGGTGCTGCTCTTACACCATCACTTTTCAGGGCATATTCATACTTGTAGCACTTTTGGCCTGCAAAATGTTGAATTTGCTACTTTGCTAGTGTTATTAGAAGCACAAATGACTATTGTTTAATAAAACACAAATGATTCCTTACAGGGATTAATACAGTAGGTATGTAAAGAGAAAACAGGAACTTGTTAAACAAATACTGCATCTCTTCTACCCAGCCCTGACTTTCCCTTGTCTTTAAATTTATCTGGATTATGATCTCTGAGGCTATGTCTAGACTACAGAATTTTTCTGGGGTAGTTTTTTTTCCCTGCCATGTCCAGGGAACACATCCCTATTTTTGGATCAGTTTCTGAAAAAGGGGGCATCTTTTATCAGAAGCCCTGTATTCCTCATTTTATGAGGAATAAGGGATCATTTTATGAGGAATAAGTGCTCTTGGGAAAGAGGAGGCTTTTCCCACATTTGGCCCCGTGTTGATGGGTCAAATGTCAGAAAAGTCTCTTCCGAAAAATAATCGGAAAAAGGTACACAAATTGCAGTTCACAATTTGCGTACCTTTTTCTGAAAAAGAACAGCAGTGTAGACATGGCCTTTGAGGCAGTAACCTGTTTTCTAATGTGTTGTTAAAGCACCTAGCAGAGCTATGTGAAGAAAAAGAAGTCTGATATGCAAAATCAATTTATCTTTCTAATGGTGTGATATTCCATGGATAAATAAAGCTGAAAACAGAAACATCTAGGTCCAATCCTGCAGGTACTGAGCACACTCATTTTCTACTGAAGTTAATGACAGCTGAAAATACTAAGCATTTCCCAGCAGGCAACCAGGACCTGAGAGTTTCAGGATCTAATAATAACTCTGCGCCTGGCTTTTAGTCCAGTTGTGCAAGGAGCCCTGGCTACTAAATGACAATTTAATTATTAATGTTTTAAGACGTGCTGTTTCCATTGTTATGGTTTGTTCAATAAACAAACAGGTCAGCATGATTTAAAGGTGTTTTATGCGAGGACATTAAACTTCTCAAGAACTGCTAAGTTACTGTTCAGATCTGGTTCTGGGGGCAGTACTCCAAAGTCTTTCCAATCCATAACACTCTTTGTAGAAACTGGCATCCTTGTTTGCATCACAGAAGACAAATGAATGATTGATGAAGCATGCAGACTGAATCAGTCTATTGCTCCTAGGGATAGTTTCTCCAGGTCTGAACTCAGCCATGCTCATGGGGAAACACGCACTGCAGCTGACTGTGCTGTACCTCTTCTGGAGCTTCAGCATCTGCATTGCTTTCATAATTCTAAATGAATATATAAAAATAATGTGCCTCAGAGACCTCTCCAGAAGTGTAGAAGAAGGGAAGATTTTAGAATCCTGCCAAGGAAACAAGTATGAGAAAGCCAGAGTGCAAAAAAAGAGTGGGGGTGAAGGGTTGTGCAGCAGAATCAGATGAGAGGTTTTAGGTATCCAATTCTGCTCAGTTACACGAGGACATATATATGGGTGCGTCTACACAGCACTGTAACTCAAAATTTGATACTCAATTTGAGCTATGCAAATTGCTTATCTTATTTCGATGCTATTTCAAAATAGCTTATTTTGGCATTTGGTGCTGTCTACAAATTTCGAAATAAAGCGCTATTCCAAAACATCCCTTATTCCTCGTAGAATGAGGTTTACAGGGACATTGGAATAGCAAGCCCGAAATAATGGGCTTGCTGTGAAGACGCAGTATAGCTATTTTGGGATACTCCGGTACCCCGAAATAGTGTTGCAGTGTAGACATACCCATAAGGAGTAACTCCACTGAAATCTGTGGAGCTACATCTATGTTAAACGGATGGGATAATCCTGGCAAGTGAGACTTAATTCCTGGAGGAAGATCTGCCAGGTGTCCTGAAAATAACATTTTCTTAAGATATTATCTGGTACTTTTTCCTTAAATGGTTTAATGGGATGGTTAATGTTTGAAGTTTGTCTTAAGAATCAGTTTTGCTGTAAATGTGAGTTCAGCATTTTACTTCTTTACAGAGAAAGTATAGTGGTTGTGTCATTGTAACCAATAATAAGAATCAATAAGTAATGTGTTTTGGGGGTTGGAATGTATTTATTAATTAAAGAGATATCAGTTAACTCAGCCTGACTGAGTTCATTAAACAATTAGTAAAGAACAGAAAGGAATATTTCACCAAAATCTGGAGAATCAAGCCCTGCAGCTAATGATAGTCTGATTTCCACAGTGTTCTGGTCCCATTATTTGTTTACAAGTAGGCATTTTCATGCCTGAGCTGTTTACAGCTTCATTTCCATTATTTCTTTCTTTTCACACACAACAGATCTTATTTTGAATATTTCTCATCATTTTTAGTTCCATTTAATACATTTCCAACTGCATAATCAAACACCTGTTGTTTGCTTATACCCTTTCAGTGGGTACATCATATTTTGCTATATGATGGGGGTGCCCCTTCCCCACATTGTAAGTCAGCCTGTGGGCGGGGCCTAGCTGGCTGAGAGCACCTCTCCCCCACAGCCTTGCCAGGCATGCTCCCTGGTGAGCAGCACTATAAAAGGCCTTGAGACAGCTGAAGGGGAAGGACCTGCAGAGCCAGCTCCAGAGTCAGAGGCGCCCACGCAGCCTGAACCAATGCCGCAGCCATTAAAACCCCAGCTGCAATTGCTGCAGCAACAGCCCTGGCCCCGGAGACAGGGCAGAGGTACGGCAGCAGGGAACTGCAGGGAGGTAGGAAGCAGCCCAGGGCAGGGAATGGCGATCCCTGAGTGCTTGGCAGGTTGAGGGGAGAAAACCCTTGCTGAGCAGGCAGTGGACTGAGTCACTGCCAATAGGACCCTGGGCTGGGACCTGGAGGAGTGGGAGGGCCCGTGTCCCCCGTCCTCCCACCTGCAGACCATGATGTAGAGATTGCTGCCTGCTGCTGCTCCAGTTATTGCTCCTCCTCCCATTCCTGCTCCCCCTCCCGCTCCTTCCTTTCTCTCTACCCCCCTTCCTCCACACCCGCTCCCCCCGGGGATGCCGAGGCCCCCACACCCGCAGTGCTGGGAGACAGGTGGGCCAGCAAGACCCCCAACCCTGAGCTTCTCCTCCCCCTTCCTCCCCTTGCCTCTCCCTTCCAGCTCCCTGCTCTCAGGTTTCCCCCTCCCCTCTCCCACCCTCATCTCCTTCCCCCCTCCCCCCCCCAATTATGGTCAATAAATAGAGGGGTTTTGGCCACACGTGTTTTTATTTGAAATCAGGAAGGGGGGGTTAGGAAAGGAAAAGTGGAAGGCCGTGAGGGTGTAATAAGGCATAAGGCCCCAGTGGGGCACGCCAGGGAGACTTCACTCCTCCTCTGTCTGGAAGCTCTCCTGTAGGGCCTCCTGGATACAGTAGCCCCCCCAATAGGCCTCCCAGTTGGCAGCCATGCGGGGCTGCGTGTACAGGCTGGCCAAGCGGTCGGCCTCTGCCATCCAGCCTGGCAAGAAAGCATCCCCCTTCCACTCACACAAAGCGTGGAGCACACAGCACGCCGCCACCACGTGCGGAATATTCCTCTTGGAGAGGTCAAGGCGGGGGAGGAGACATCAAAATTGTGCTTTCAGCTGGCCGAAGGCCCCCTCCACCACCATGCGGGCCCTGCTGAGCCTGGCATTAAAGGCCTGCCGGGAGGGGTTGAGGTGTCCCGTGTAGGGCTTCATGAGCCAGGGTTGTAGCAGGTAGGCTGCATCCCCCCCCCCCAAACCAGGTACACAGACATGTCCACGTCCCCGACCCTTATGTGGCAGTTGGAGAAGAAGGTCCCGGAGTTCAGCCTCTGGCACATGGAGGAATTGTGGTACACCCGCGCGTCATGTGCTTTGCTGGACCAGCCCACAGTGATGTCCAGGAAGCCGCCCTGGTGGTCAGACACGGCCTGCAGGATGACCAACAAGTACCCCTTCTGGTTAATGTAGAGGGATGCCTGGTGTTCTGGGGCACGGATGGGGAAGTGCGTCCCGTTGTTTGCCTCCCCCCCTTGCAGTTGGGGAAGCCCAGGGCACCAAACCCCTCGATGACCGCGTCCAAATCTGTGAGGTGGATGACTCTGTGGAGCAGCACTCTGTTGATGGCCTTGACCACCTGCAGAGAGACACACAAAACCGAGCGTCACTGGGGTGCCAGGGTGGCTGAGAGTAGGGTTGCCAGGTGTCTGGTTTTCTACTGGACAGTCCGGTATGTGCACTGTCTGTACAGTAGAAAAATTCAGAAAATACTGGACACGTGCAATGTCCAGTATTGTCTGAATTCCTGGCTGGGTGCCGGACGGAAGCTAATCGCGGCCCCACCTCCCAGTCACTCCCCCCGCCCCCGTCTGGTGCCCAGCTGGGAATTCAGACAATACTGGACATTGCACGTGTCTGGTATTTTCTGAATTTTTCACCTGTTGCCGCAGAGCAGGGGTGAGCCACTCACAGAGCTCAAGGAAGGTGTCCTTCTTCATCCTGAAGTTCTGGGTCCCCTGGTGGTCTCCCCAGCACTCCAGGATGATGTGGTCCCACCAGTTGCTGCTGGTGTCCAGACACCAGATGCAGCGGGGCACACAGGCGTCCAGCTGCTGCTCCTCCATGGCTCCCAGGGGGGGTCCGGAAGAGGACCTGGGGGTTTGGCTGCCACGGATGGTGCCAGGCAGTCTCCAGCACTTGCTGCCAGGCTTGCAGCAAAAGAGCCAAAAGAAACACCAGAGTACCCAGGGGCAGCTCTGGCTCCATGGTGCCAAGTGCTGTGGTGTCCCGAGTGAGGGCAACTAAGCAGACAGAGAGAAAAATGCTTTGCTGGCGAGGTAGGCAAGCAAGCAGGGAAAGCTGAGAACCGGCTCTCCGGGGGGCTCCCTTTAAGCACTAGCCTCAGACAGCAGCCACACAAAGCAACTACTGACCTGATGCCCTGCTGGAACCGGTTTCAGCCGCCCTTAAATGCGATTTAGCATCCAATCAGTGTAGACGCGCTATTTCAAAATAGCAAAACGCTATTTTGAAATGCATTTTTGTGTAGACGCGTTACTGCGCAATAACTTATTTCAAATTAACTATTTCGAAATAAGATATTTCGAAATAACACTGTAGTGTAGACATACCCTAAGTGTGTATCTGTGTTCGTTGGGAGGAGAAGGAGCTATTTCACTTTTCCAGTTGAACTCCTAATACATACTTGTGGCCATGCCAAAGGTTTTATTTGGTTGTTTTAAAAGCACTGTACTTTCCTGAAAAAAGGAATGAAGGAGAGTTTTATTATTTTTTTCAGTATTTGAGACTCAGTAAAATGACGTCCATCTTTGTTTATGGACAGAGCAGGTTTTAGTCTTGGATGACTGGCTGAAATCCCCATTACTAAAGTCCTATAAAACTTAAGAGAAAACTATAACCTATCTATAGAGTCGATTAATCAAAATTTTAACCCTGTTATAGAGGACTATAGGATGTTTCAAAGTAATAAAGTAAGGACATAATTCTCTGTGTATTATTATAACTATTTGTACTGTAGTAGCATTTAGAGGTCCCTATCAGGATCCCAGTGTGTTAGCCATTATATATGACAGAAAAATGGTCCCTCCCTACCTCAGAGAGCTTACAATTTAAATATGAGGGACAACATGAGGATAAAATAAACAGATAGGGGAACACAAGATTATGAAATTCTATTATTTTAGATTTGTAATATGACAGGAATAGGCTTTCGTTGTTACATGTAAATTGTTCTGTGACTTAATACTGTATGCAGCTTTCCCATCTGAGGAGCTTTCCCATCACCTCTAATACCATTAGCTCACAGACGTCCCACTCTCCCCACCTCTAATATCATCAATTCACAGACACTTACCTTCCTTCCTTCCCCCCCACCCCCCCTGCATCCCCCCTCCCCCCTCTTCTGTTCTGAAATGTGATTTGTCCTTTTCATATGTGTTCATTTTTTTAATTGTATCCTTTGGTATATATGGTTGTAACTATTTTCTTCCACTATTTGATCTGAGGAAGTGGGTCTGGCCCACGAAAGCTCATCATCTAATAAACCAACTTGTTAGTCTTTAAAGTGCTACATTGTCCTGCATCTTGTTATACCTAGAGCCTTTTCTGCAGTTTCATTTTAACAGGTCATTTTTAACAGTGCTGCAGATGCAGACTAGTTTTGTTCTTAAAATGAACAGAGTTTCATTCTGATGCGCAGACAGAGAAGGCGAGAACTAGTTTCACTTTTGGGCTGCCAGAAAGGTGCTGAGTCTTTGTTTAGTGAGAATGATTTCATCTGTCAGTTGATGTAGGACTAGTGCTTTTTTAGAACAGCTAGAGCCTCATCGACACAGACCTCGTCATGTCTAAGTTTAAATAAAGTTTGTGCTAAGTCAGTACAGTTTGGCTAATTGGGGTGAAGAGCTGGCATCCTTTTAGAACAATGTTTACAAACGGTTTTCTTGTCTGTCAGAGCTTTAAAATGGTTCTTAAACATAGTAGTGAGACCCGTATATGACGGGTATGATAGGGTGAAGTCAGCATAAGAACGGGTGTGACTGGGTGGATAAACCCTTCACTGCAACATGGAAAGGAGGGTTTAAAAGTGTGGGATTTACAGTTAATAGTCCTGGTCATTAATGTATAGTTGATGAATGGTAATGAAGAAAAGTTTGAAGCCAACCCATCCCAGCAATATTTGCCAGGAGGGAATAAAAGGGGAAAATAAACTTCAGAACTAGGCTGCCCTATTAAAGGAATCTTAGGCCAGAGTCAGAGAGAGGACAAAGCAGGTGGGATGAACAGCCTTGTGGTAGGAAACTTAGGGGCAGCCAAACCTGAGGGCAGAGGCTTGCAATAGACTTCCTGCTGTCTTAATGTTCCTTTCTTTGTTGGTAAGTCAGACCCCCAACAAGAGTGGTTTTAACTCTATGCAAGTTGCAAGGACTGTGGTTTAGAGTTAGTAAGAAATCGGTTCACACAGGTTTTAAGAGTGGGATCTCTCTGACTTCTTAGGTGACATGGTTGATTTTATGATAACTGTCAAATCCAAAGCTGTTTTTACTGGCACTTCTGAAGACCTTTCTCTTTTGTTTGTTCTAGCACTCAGGCTGTTCAAAAAAAGTTACAAGTATGTTTTTAATAATCAAACGTATTATTTTCATTCTCATTCTCCCACACAGTTGAAGAGTTTCTGCACAAGCTTTGAGGGAACAAGAAAGCATTTTTGTATGAGGCCAAGCTTGCAAAACTTTAGCCTGAAAGGCAAAGTTTCAGAAAGCTATGAGTGACTTTAAACGGAGTGTATAAAGAAGTATTATGCAACATCCGCAAACTGTATGGTGCCTTCCCCGCGGTGGGAATGGCGAATGTTCAGGGAAGCACAGAGGGGACCTCAGCCAGCCTCTATGGGGGGCAGTGGGGAGAGAGTGCCACCCAGCTCCAGTCTGCCTTTGAACTGTGCTCCAGCTCGACCCCCAGCTGTGGCCCCTGACTATAGCCTGGCTGCGGCTTCTGTTCCTGGCCCGAGCCCAAGGTATGGCTCCATTCCCAGCCCTGCTCCCAAACCCAGATTAACCTGCAGCTGTGGGCTCCAGCCTAATCAGCTCTTTTACTCCTGTCTGTGTCCCCTACCCTCCAGCTCCTGCTCCACTTCCAGCCCCATCTCCCATGGGGGAAAGGTGCAACCATGAAAAGTCTGGGGACCACTGAACTGTAGGGAGAGAGCTGGTGGAATCTGAACCCGCAATGAACAGAGCACATAGAGACTACTGCAATCCAAATTTACCCTCTCCTTCAGGCTGACTTTGCTGGTAACTTACGCTGCAAAAAATAAAATAAAATCACCACCACCATCAACAAACCATCCCCCCAAAAAACCATAAAGTTCAGCATAACCATTCCAGGTAGGGCAGTTCTTACAATTTTCCTGCAGGACCTCTTTTGCTCATGAATAAGCTCCTCTTACACAGGATATGATATTTATAAGCATGACTTAGCATATATGCCTCTGTATTTCTATCCAGGGTGTAATAACTTGATATACTCACAAGAACTCCTTTCTACTCAGGATCTTGGTGGGAATGCCTATAGAGCAGTTAAACACCTACGGCTGCGTCTAGATTGGCATGATTTTCCGGAAATGCTTTTAATGGAAAAGTTTTCTGTTAAAAGTATTTTCGGAACAGAGCGTCTAGATTGGCACGGACGCTTTTCCGCAAAAGCATTTTTTGCAGAAAAGCATCCATGCCAATCTAGATGCGCTTTTCCGCAAAAAAACCCCAATCGCCATTTTCGCGATTGGGGCTTTTTTGCAGAAAACAAATCTGAGCTATCTACACTGGCCCTTTTGTGCAAAAGCTTTGTGCAAAAGGGACTTTTGCCTGAACGGGAGCAGAATAGTATTTCCGCAAGAAGCACTGATTTCAGACAGTAGGAAGTCAGTGCTTTTGCGGAAATTCAAGCGGCCAGTGTAGACAGCTGGCAAGTTTTTCCGGAAAAGCGGCTGATTTTCCGGAAAAACTGGCCAGTCTAGACACAGCCCTATTGCTTGCTGTTGTCAGCTGATTTGGATTGAGGGCCTGTAAAATGCAGTGTAGACATTCAGGCTTGAGCCGGAATCTGAGCTCTGGGGCTCCCCGGTGGGGGACATGGAGAAGGGAGGTGAAGACAGAAGAGAGAGGCACCAGTCCAAGCCCAAACATCTGCAATGCAATTTTATGCCCTGCAGCCCGAGTCCTCTGAACTTGAGTCGGCCGCAATGTGGACATCCAATACTGTGACTGTTACTAACTGTCTCACTAAGATCAGAGGGGAGAGGAAGTAAGGGATATAAAAGTAGAAGTGCCGAAAGGAAATTAGCTTTAAAAGACTTAGGAAATACTTAGGTGGGGGCTGACACAGGATTAATGGAATTTAACATGGGGGGGGGGGAATTAAAGTAATGAGTGCAGGGTAAAAAAAATGAAAAAAAGGAATTCTGTCTTAACTGCAACTCTCTAGTTGGGTGTGGGAGTCATACTGGGTAAGATACTTGAAAGCATCAGTCTGGCAGCCTTCTAGAAAGCTACAGGATTCTTGATGTAGAACTAGAGGGCTAGCCCATGCACACATCAAAAGCGGTTGCTCAGATACTGTTCAAAGAGACAGTGAGGCCACATTTTGAGTATAGAGACAGTTTTAGATGCCACGTTACAGGAAGAATATTGAAACACAACTTGTGAGGGTGTTTACACTGGTTATAGAGCTCTCACATCTTTCATATTCTGTAAAGGGATTTTTTTTTAGAGGGATTCTGTTTGCATTTTAGTCCACAGGGATTTGTTTTCATAAAATCTCAGGAATTGTAAAATGAGTCTATAGTTTGTCTATAGAGCACAAGTGTTTGTGTTTCCTCAATTTAAAGCCCCTGTTTATAGCAAAGATAAGGCTGAACCAAAGTTATGGCATACTATATAATTGCCCTTTAAGTAAAAGTTGAAGGTGGATCCCCTTGTACATAGTTTAGCCTAGTCACATTTCTTTTGCTATTACATGTCCTATAATTTTTACTGTTTTCTGCATAGCCTCAGCTTTCATTTTTAAAAAGGGCAACTAATAAATTGCTGCTGTGTCAACCCAGCCGTGCAGAAAACTATACCTTTCTAAACTAGGGTAGCAAGGGTGTAAATGCTCCTCTATTCATATCACTTGTGTGTTGATTTCATAGCCTATTTAGGACTGTGTGAATGCTACTGTTGCTAAGAACAAAACTCTGTGAAACAATCACTCAGCATACAGACATACTGGTGACAGTTCTTAAAATCTTAACCTCTCCCCAACCATCACTTTTCTGTGATAGGATCTTTCTTTGTCTCTGTCATACATTGATTTTTTTTTAAATGAAAGTACATTCACTGGCATTTTACCAGCCTTCTCATCCTAAGCATTGTCCCTTATTCCTGGCTTATGTAGCGACTAGAATGTAGCCTGTCATGACTGCAGCGGCAAATACATCTTATCCCTGGAGAATCAGCAAACACCTTTGCAAAGCCTCGCAAGTGGTAGTGAGCCCAGTTTTGTGTGTGTGTTTGTCTCCAGGTCTTCTGCACCCTGTTGCGGGGCTGAGGAACTATGCTATTATACTCATGAATGTGATGTGATTGACATGTCTAGCCTGCCAGATGAAGTGGTGATGACCACAATTTACTAAACTCTTCTGTTTGACATTAAGTTGTCCAATGTCACCTGTGTCTACTGTGACCCTCCTGTTTTGGCCTGTGCATATCCCTTGCCTGGCAATCCATGCACCTTTGGATCTGCCAAGGGCAAGAAAGCATGTGAGCTGGATCACACACTCAGTCCCTCAGGCATTAGGACTCCTGCTGTCTTGTGGTATGGGTGCCCTAGACGGAGAGACGAGACTTTTCCTCTGCCTAATCACTTGTGCACACAGGCAGTATTCATAAGGGTTTGGCCCTGTGCTTGATGCAAAATAAAGATGTACAACACTGTAATGGGAGATTACACAGATGTGGGGGTGGAGCACACCTGTCTATCTACACTACTTTAAAGTGCTTACATAGCACATCATCATGGTTATCTAGATTCCATCACTAAAAGTCTGAAAATCCCTTGAAATGGTCACCATTTTTCCTTTTTCCCCTTCAGACTATACCTGAGACTTAAGGCCAAGAAGGTGGAGGTGACCACTTACATTGGTCACCAGCCACCTCTCTTTCTGCCAACTGCAGCACTCCACTGGGGTGAAGATGTGTACCCATCACGCCGCACATGCTTTCTGCAGAACCAAACCCATAGATTATAATTTGCTGCTACCCCCTGTCTCTATAATGCTGAGCCATTATGACAGCAGGTAAATATGTAAATTAAAATGCAGGAACATTCTCAGTAACCAAGGATGTTGAATCAGTATCTGTTCTTGGTAGTGTTTGCTATAAACAGTGCACAAAGGCATACCAACTAATAATAGTAGTTCACATCTGACAAGATGCTGCTGTAGTGTCTCACTAAAATGTGTTTGACAGAGATTAATTTAAACTACAGAGAATGGACATAAATTGAGTTGCCCTCTCTGAGACTGCATATACAGAGGTGCATTCTTTTATTCCATGTAGTCAGCAGCTAAATTTATGCCAAATTAGTTTAATCCCATTAGTTTAATCCCAGACTCAGTTGTTCTGAATTCTGTATAACAGATCTTATTTTCTTTAGCAACAGTTTTCAGAATAAGTTGATTTTAGTGGATAAACTCAGAGGAGCTGTGACAGGGCGGCAAACCCTTGGCCACTGGGGCTCGCCAGCTCCCGCACTCACCAAAGGGGTCCAGAAGCCTTCAGCGGAGAGAAGGCCGCCCCAGGACAGAGGTGATGCAGGGCTGCTCAGCCATGATGCGCCTCGCATGTGCACAACCCCAGCCAATGGCTACGTGCCCTGGCATCCAGGGAGGTGCTGTGGCGGAGGAAGGGCGGAGCCTGGGAAGCGCAGGGCTTCAAAGGGCGAAACACTGGATGCCGTAGGGGAAGACGGAGGATCAGCGTGGCCAAAGAGGCAGCCAAAGACCCAGAGAGGGGATGGACAGACTGGCAGAAGTAGCCCAGGACGGGGCATTCGGAGCCCGTGGGTTGGTGAGTTAAGGAGTTCCCACCACCAACCGGACAGGAATGAGGGTTCCTATCCTTAGGGTCCTGGGCTGGGGCCTAGAGTGAGGGCAGGCCCAGGCCCCCCTCTTATCCCACCAAGAGAGGCACTAGTTATGGCTGAGTGCCGCGGGTGACGTGGGAAAGTAAAAGACTGGACATTGGTCCGGAGCAAAAGAACTCCGGTTGAGGACACGGGGAGGACTGGTGTCAGGGTAGATAAGAGGTGTAAGGGTGTGGGGGTCTTGGCCCGATGATGAGACCCTCTGGGGGCTGAGGGCGATACCCCTGTACAGATGGTGGAGAATGTGGGTAGGCAAACCTAGCCCTTGATGGTGAGGAGCTGAGAGCACAAACAAAATATATAGATATAGATATAATAAGGACACAGGAGCAGGATGGACCCAACAAAGATGTATGAGTGGCTAGCTGAACAACAACGGCAACAGCAGCAGCAACAGACTCAATTGTTGCAGCAATTAGCCGCACAAAATCAAGAACAGCAGCAACAGCTGCTGTGGGAGCTAGCGGACCAGCAGCAAGCCCAGCACGAGCAGTGTTTCCAGCAGGGTGTTGCTTTAGGATGAGCCGGGGGGATGGTCTTGGGGTCTGTAGAGAAAGGCCCAACAGGGACCCTATAGCTATCAATAAGACTAATGAAAATGTGCCCTCAGGATGACCCCGGGGCCTATTTAGTAACGTTCAAAAGGGTGGCCACGGCAGCCAGATGGCCCAATGAGCATTGGGCCACATTACTGGTCCCTTACTTGACTGGACCCGCACAGCTGGCTTATAGGGGTTTGGCAGCCAGAGATGCTTTAAACTATCACAAAGTGAAAGAAGCCATATTAGACTGGGCAGGAGTACTTCCTTAGTATGCCGAGATGTATAGACAAAAGTTTCGGTAGGAACGTTACCCTTCAGGGGCTCATCCTTGGGTGGTGGTTCAGAAATTGCTAGAGACCTGCTGGAGGTGGTTAGAACCTGAGTGCCGTATGAGTACCCAACTGGCAGATACTATAGTACTGGAACAGTTTTTACAGATCCTGCCGGTGGAGGCCCAGCGCTGGGTGCGTAGACATCGACCAGCGACCTCCGCAGAAGCAGTTACCCTGATGGAGGATTATTTAGCTGCTGAAGGTCAGGGGGGCGGAAGTAAGGATGCAGTGAGAGTCAGGACAGAGCCTGCCCATCCTGAGGAGGAAGGAGGCGGGAGATAGGTTGGCCTCTGCTGAACAGGGAGGAAGAAAGACTAGCCGCTGCCGAAACAGAGGCCTCGGGGATGGGAAAAGGAGCTGGGGGAACAAGGGAAGACACAGCCCAACGTGAAGTGGAGGAACCCGAGAGTGTTATGAATGTGGCTGGGGGGCCATTTCTGAAGGGACTGTCCTTATATAGACTGTTCATACAGCCAAGTGGTGCTCCTAACTCACAGGGCCCTCTCCTGGGACTTGGGAAAGCTGATGGTTCGGGTGAAGGTAGAAGGAACCCTGGTACTTGCCCTGGTAGAGTCAGGGTGTGGGAAAATGATTGTTAGGGCCGATCTGGTTACTGAACCCAAACCAGTGGGGGCGCTAGTGTGGATGCGGTGCGTCCACAGGGATGTGCTGCCCTACTCGGCATGAGTACGGATATAAGATGAGGTAGAAGAGGTAATATGCCAAGTTGCTCTAACTCCGAACTTGTCATACCCCGTGCTGTTGGGGCGGGACTGGCGGGGGTTCCAACAAATTGTAAGGGCTTGGAGTCAATGGTTGGTTCCAGAGAGAAACGCCAGGGAGCCCAAGAGTGCCTTAGCCGCTTAGAAGCTGGCAATTAAAAAAAACAAGATACAAGGGGCAGCACCTTGGGGAGGCCCAAACAACCCGGTTGACTGGGTGACAGGCAAAGACTTCCTGCAGGAACAAAAAGAGGATCCCTTCCTATCGAGGGCCTGGGAGCAAGCCAGGACAGGTGACTGAGAGTGAGACATGATGCAAGGATGGCCCCAAGGGCCCTACTTTGAGGTACAAGGGGACCGTCTATATTGGGTAATGGAGGCAGGAGACTAATGAGGACCCCTACGTCAGCTATTAGTACCCACGGGTTACCGAAGGCACATATTGCAGCTAGCTCATGCTAATCCCTGGGCTGGCCACTCGGGGAGGGAAAAGACCCTTCAGCGAATTACCCAAAGGTTTTTCTGGCCTGGGATGCATAGGGAAGCACAGGACTTTTGTAGCTCCTGCCCGGAGTGCCAGCTGATCCAGCCCCAGTTGGGGCCAAAAGCACCTTTAGTACCATTACCAGTGGTCAGCGTACCCTTCGACCAGGTAGCTATGGACCTTATGGGTCCCTTAGAAAGGTCCAAGGCAGGCTATCAATACATATTAGGCCTGGTGGATTATGCCACGAGGTACACCGAGGCTGTTCCTTTAAAGAATACTACAGCCCCTAGGCTAGCCGGGGAATTGGTGAAGATCTTCTCTCGGGTGGGGTCCACGAGAGATACTGACCGACCAGGGGACCAATGTGTCTTCTAGATTGATGGCAGAATTATGTAGGACCTGAGTCTGTCCGTCTACCACCCACAGATGGACGGGCTAGTCGAACGATTTAATTGAACATTTAAAAGTATGCTTAGACATTTTACGGATGAGGCCCCTCAGGAATGGGATAAGTTGTTACCAGCTTTACTGTTTTCAATAAGGGAAGTCCCACAATCATCCACTGGGTTTTCCTCTTTTGAGCTTTTATATGGGCGACAACCGAGGGGCATTCTGGATCTAGTTAAGGAAGAATGGGAGGAGCAAGAATCACAGGTCCAGGGTTCAATTCCCTATGTGTTACACTTGAGGGAAAGGCTGCAGTGGTTAGGGGATTTCACCAAGGCCAATCTGCTGTAGGCTCAGGAGACACAGGAAGAGTATTAAAACCGTGAGGCTAAGTTGAGACAATTTATACCGGGGGATAGGATACTGCTCTTGCTGCCCATGAAGGAGTTGAAATAGTTAGCAAAGTGGCAGGGCCCTTTTGAGATTATCCGTAAAGTAAGAACCGTAGATTACGAGGTCCGGTTGGTAGAGGTGGGGGACGCAGGTCTACCACGTTAACTTATTTAAAAAATGGAACCCATGAGAGAGTCTGTTAATAGACCCCTCTCCACTCCCTGTCGACTTGGGAACCTGGGCAGGGGAGTTAGAAGGTCCCAAGGAGGTAGGGTTGGGGGACGAGCTGGGAGCAGACCAGCATCAGGAAGTGTTGGCAGTTCTCAGGGACTATCCAAAAGTACCATTGGCAGCCCCGGGCAGTACTTCCTTAGTATGCCATGACATCCGCCTGTTACCATGGAAGATGTGGGACACGGTGTGAGAGGAAGTGCAGAATATGTTGCGATTAGGAGTGATTGAAGAATCTGATAGTGATTGGCGAAGTTCCATCGTCTTAGTACTGAAACTGAACAGGGCTGTGTGTTTCTGCATAGACTTTCGAAAGGTAAATGCGATTTCACGATTTGATGCATACCCAGTGCCCCAAGTGGACAAAGGGGAGGAGACATGGCAGCAGAGGGAAAAGGTAGAGGTTTAAAAATATTTATTAACTTGGGTGGCACATCCAAACAAGCCACATGAACTCAATACTGGTGCACAACACAAAATTCATTTTGCTCATGTGAGGAAACTCTTAGGCTATGTCTACACTGGTTGTTTCTTGCGCAAGAACATCTCGTGCAAGAGTTCTTGTGCAAGAACACATCCACACTGCCATGTGCGAACTGTGCTTTTGCACAAGAGAATCTATGGCAGTGTGGACATTTTAGCCCATTTTAGCTATAAGGCTTTCTTGCACAAGAAATTCATGTTGCCTGTCTACACTGGCCTCTTCTGCAAAAATAGTTGCACAGAAGGGCTTACTCCTGAGCAGGAGCATCGTAGTTCTTGCGCAAGAAGCCCTGATTTCATACATGAGACCAACAGTGTACTTGCTCAAGAACACATAGCCAGTGTAGACAGGCAGCAAATTTTTGCACAAGAGCAGCCGCTTTGGCGCAAGATCATGCCAGTGTAGACACAGCCAAAGGGAGGGAGGAAGGCAGAGGCAGGGAATCAGCACTGGCTCAGCATGTCTGCATGGTTTGGGGGAAGGTGCAGGGAAATTGAGCTCAGCTGGGTTGCAGAGTAGGGAGGTCCAGGGAGCTGAGCTGGGCTGGGCTGTGGGGTGGGGGATGTGTGTGTGGAGCTCAGAGCTCAGTTTGGCTGCAGGAGGAGGGAGGTGCCGGAAACCGGGGCTAGACTCAAGGGGAGTGAGGGGCAGGGAATAGGCTCTTGGCTCAGCAGTTTTGCGGGGCCTGGAGGAAGTGCAGGGAAACGGGGCGCAGCTGTGCTTTGGGGGAGGCATGCAGGGAACCAGTGCATACCCCTGTACAGGAGCTAGATAGTAGAACAGGTTCTGTTTTGCAGTCTGACCCCTTTGCACTGCTCCTGAGAGAAAAATCCCATCAGATCTCCAATGTTAAGGAATATCTAGGGGTATGTCTACACTACCCTCCTAGTTCGAACTAGGAGGGTAATGTAGGCATACCGCACTTGCAAATGAAGCCCGGGATTTGAATTTCCCGGGCTTCATTTGCATAAGTGGGGAGCCGCCATTTTTAAAACCCCGCTGGTTCGAACCCTGTGCAGCGCGGCTACACGGGGCTCGAACTAGGTAGTTCGGAATAGGAATCCTAGTCCGAACTACCTAGTTTGAGCCCCGTGTAGCCGCGCTGCACAGGGTTCGAACCAGCGGGGTTTTAAAAATGGCGGCTCCCCGCTTATGCAAATGAAGCCTGGGAAATTCAAATCCCGGGCTTCATTTGCAAGTGTGGTATGCCTACATTACCCTCCTAGTTCGAACTAGTGAGGTAGTGTAGACATACCCTTGGTGTGCAGGTAATCTTAACTAGTGTAGGCACAACTGGTTTTCACATTGCTCTATCATGTAGCTTCCAAAGTAGAGGTTGTGGAGGAGGGAAAGGAGCAATTGCTAGAATGGTTTTCTTGGCTACAAATACTGGCTTTTAGGGCTTGTACCCAACTGGCATAGAGTAGCACAAGTAGGAGGGTAAGTAAATGTTCTAAAGCAGTGTTTCTCAACCAGTGGTACGAGTACCCTTTGGGTATTCAAGAGAAGTCTGGGGGTACGTCAACACAACTGAATTTTTGTTTTAAGTTTTACAGCGCTTCCTTATATTTGTACTTTTTACACGCACAAATTTCATCGCCCACCCGGCTACGATTAAGTTGTTTAAACAAATGTGTTGCAATGGTAGAAAAAATTTTGTGTCTGAAAACTGTAGGTACTGGGGGTACTTACAATTTTTTTCTAAAGCGGGTACTTTATAAAAAAGAAAAAGGTTGAGAAACACTGTTCTAAAGTACATAGGTTCCACACTGAGTCTTATCATAACATCAAGGAACTAAGTTATTTGGAAAGAATCAGTCTTATTGTCCTCTGACTGTACAGTGCCTAGCACAGTGGGTCCCACTCTTGGTACATGCCTGAGGCTCCTACGTGTCATGGTATTATGAATACAGGATTATGACAAAGGAGCTACAATTGGCTCCTTTATGGTCCCCTCCCTCTCAACTATACCGAGTGAACATTAGGCATAGCTGAGATTCCAGGGTGAGGTTTTTGAAAATATGTAAGGGAGCGAATCATAGCAATTTGTGGACCAATTTGTCTTTTTTAATCTCTGAGCTAAACTACATCCCTTATATTTGTGTTTTTAATTCCATTAGTTCCATGATAAAAAGGCTGCTGGATGGATGGCATTAAAAACCAGATGAAATCAGCTGTGGCCCATGGCTGTTGAAGTTAGTGGACTCTTCAACAATAATGGGTATCTGGCCTAAAAATCCAGTAGAACATTCATCCAAAAATTATTGGGAAATAAAATGCAAAAGGCACAGATCCCACCTTCTCATGTATCCCTATTGTGTGATACACATGGGATCTAGCACAAAGTGGTCTGCCACTGAAACAAAATGAGTATGCAGAGTGCAAGAGAACCCTCCTCTAGAACATGGCTGCGAGGAAAGGCAGTACAGGCTCCCTAAAAAGATGAAGATCTATCATGTTTATGGTGGGGGAAAACCAGGGCCAGCCCACAACATTTTGGCACCTGAGGTGGGGAGCTCAAATGACGCCCCCATGCTAAAACTTGGGCTAAAACTTTGAAAGGTCTCAATTCTGCCTTCTTCCTGTTCTACTCCTCTCATGGTACTGCAAAGAGAATACATATGCACCAGCAGCAGACACAATTTTCTACACTCTGGGTCCTAGTGGCAAATCCCCCCCCCCCCCCCCCCCCAGACTTGGCACCTAAGGCGGCCACCTCAGTTCGCCTCATGGTAAGGCTAGCCCTGGGGAAAACAAAGGTGTGACTTCAAGCTAGAAAGGTATTACCTGAACTACAGAGGGAAAGAGAACCAGATTCAAACAGGCCTTTCTCTGAGACTTTTGTAATATAACTCATTGACATGATTTGTTAACAGTTTTTCAATTAAAAATATCATTTTCGTCAATAAATATGTTCATTTTAACACTAGTGGAACAAAATACTCCATTTTTCATATCAAAATGACTTTTCAAACAATAATTTTTTTATAATATTAAAACAAGTTAAGTCAAAGTTGGAACAATGTTTTGATTTCCTCAAAATGAAACATTTTGATTGACCCAAAACAATGCAAAAGTTGAAATTTTGCTTTAGAGTTAATTTTGAAAAAACATTTTTTTTGTTTGTTTTGGTCCATTTCAGAATGGAACATTTTTCTAAATCATGGAATTTCCTGTGAAACTGAAAATCTGATTTCCTAGATAGCTTTGTTGCCTCTAAACCTAAATTGTAGTATTTTTACTGAACCAAAATATTTAAAGCAGTACAACTCCCTCTTTCCTCCCCCAGTCTGGGCACAGTTATACTATAATAGCTTATCTCATTTGGGAAGGAGAGTAAGTTGTACTGTTCAAAGGCACCTTTATAGTGAAACACCTGCATCCACACTAGGTTTTGTACAGTTGCAAATATTTATGTCAAAAAATACACCCCCTAACCAAAATTGTGCTACCTGTACAAAATCTTTATGTAGACCAAGCTGAAGTCTCTAGCATAGCCTAAGAATTTAAGGGTTGATTTTCAGCAATGCCTAAACTGCACCCTTTGCAGTATCATCTCTCATTGATTATGTAAATAATTCATCACAAAACTTTCTGGAAGACCTCAGAAATGTATTTTTTTTACTGAAATTCACTTTTAAGAGAGCCACAAGAAAATCCATGCAAATACATGATCACAGGAATGCATGTCAATGCTGAAAACAGTCCATTATTGCATACTTTGTAAAATGAGAGAGACAAACACAGGGTCAAAACAGCCTTGCTCCCTGATGAGTCAACAGAGGTGAGGCACTTGGGCATCAGGAATAGGCAAATTTCTGTGCAGGTGCCTCTTATTACCTGAAACACACAAAGATTCTTGCCCTATTCTTGCCCTCTCTCAGAGACTGCGTCCACACTGGCACGATTTCATGCAAATACTTTTAACGGTAAAGTTTTTCTGTTAAAAGTATTTGCACAAGAGAGTGTCTACACTGGCATGTGCTTTTGCGCAAAAGATGTGCTTTTGCGCAAAAGCATCTGTGCCAGTGTAGATGCTCTCTTGCGCAAGAAAGCTCCGATGGCCATTTTAGCCATCGGGCTTTCTTGCGCAAGAAATTAACGTTGCCTGTCTACACTGGCCTCTTGCGCAAGAATACTTGCGCAAGAGGGCTTATCCCTGAGCGGGAGAGTCAGAGTATTTGCGCAAGCACTGATTTCGTACATTAGAACGTTAGTGTTCTTGCATAAATACTTGCAGCCAGTGTAAAAAACTGCTTTTGTGCTAAATCTTGCCAATGCAGACACAGCCAGACAGATTAGACAGAAGGGATAGATTACGCCTAGAATCCTGTTGAAATCTGCTTCTAGTTGTATTACTCATCTTAAAGCAAACCTGGCAATTTGGATAATTGGTTTATATCCTCCCAAAAATTTAGCATGCTGCCACACTTCCCTGTAAGCTCATATACTTTACTGACATGGGACACAAATCCTCTCCCTTTAAAGTTAATAGGACTTTCACCATGGCTTTAAAATGGCCAGGACTGGGACTATGTATCTTGCATTTCTTGCCAAGTCTTGAACTTTCCTGGGATTAAACATTTTAATTGTGTGCTGCAGTATTTGTATGAACAGACAGTTCCTCACAAAAAGCAATTTTGTAACTCAGTTATTTTGTAATCCTGTATTAGAATGATAGCTGTTTTTATAACTCTATCCTCTTCTGTTGCTGGCCTGGTTTCATTGCTATGTGACAGATGTGTTATTTATGGAAGGGGATTCTGCATATTTTAAAGCACATACTGCTTGGATCATCTGATCCTCAGCCTTTAAACCAAACAGGACAAAATGCCAAAGCTGGATATATTTTCATAGTGAAAAATCTCCCAGTTTCAGAGAGAAATATTCACTTTAACTAAAATAAAGCAAACAGAAAGAACCTTTAGCATCTGATCAGGTAATCTTATTAGTTATTAGAAAGGCCTACATTTAATATCTACATACTTGTATGGCAATCTCTAGTTATTACTGTGTAATTTATTTTCTGAATTAACGTTGTAGTCATTATTAGCTGTCCCTTACATAAGATTGGAATTTGCACAGAAAAATAGTTAGTAATGCATACAAACATCCACTCACTTCAATACCAGGGTAGAAACAATTTACATTCAATGATGCATTGGCTAAATAAGATTAAGGTTTAAAAAACTTGGATAAAATGTATTCAGATTGTTTCCTAGCATTTAAGAATAAACCCTCTGTTTCCCAGCATTTAAATAGGTATTAGTTGTATGTGGTTTGGGGAAGGGAGAGAAAGAAGAATTGATGAGCCACAGAAAATGTTTTCAAAAATAAGGAAATCCACTTTCTAAACCAGGTAGATTTTAGACTTTGTTTCACTCACCTGGCAGTTCATTCTTAAGGGAATGTAGTACCGATCACAGCAAGCTGTTCCATTTCTCTCCTTCTTCCCTTGGGGACACATTGACAATGGAAATGTAGCAAAACAGCTTTTGCTTACTAGGCATTTTTTCAAAACCTCAGATAAGCAGCTTTTTTTTTTAAAGCTCTGTATATTTTTGTTCCACGTGTTAAACATTTGACCATAATTTGAGTGTTTCAGGAAAATGTAAGGCATTTTTGGAAATGTATACCTCTACTAATTTAGAAAAATCTAATTCCCACGATCACCCTATCACAATCTCTGCAGAGGATGATACCAATTTAATGTACGCAGCCAAACAAGATGCACCGTATTAATTTCAGAAGATAGAAGAAAGATATTAAATAAATTTTGTGGCATTTTGTATTTCTTCAGATTAAATTTTTTAAAATCAGTCTAGTCATAAAACCCCCCCCCCCGACAACACTTCAGTGGTTGCATTGACCTCCATGATGTCAGAATGTCATTGTGCAACTGTAGCTAAGAAAAGCTTCTGAGAAAAAACAAAGGAGCATTGCATCTCACCATAACATGAGATGTGCCCATACAGTACGTAGAATTCATACTACGGTAGTGAGTAGTTGCTTTCAGTTTGATTAGACAATCATTGTTTTGCTTTTCTTGCTTTGATAGTGAGTATGTTTGTATGCTGCTTAAGTCTTCTTAGCGTTATTTAGGTCAGTATACTTATGATGGCTTTCATGGTCTGCAGCGTCTGATATATACAGTATGTGAAGGAAACCAGCATGGCATTTATGTTTATTCTCTCTTTATTTTATTATTTCTAAGAGTGGAGGAACATGCAATTTAATCAAAATTCTAAACAACAAAGTATCTGCCATTTCTGCATTGCAGATATATTTAGCTCTAACATTGCTTGTGGTTAACAGGGTGTAGCATTGACACAGACAGCTGATGGTGCAGTCAGACCCTGTGATCTTGTGGTTTTGTCAATACTGCTCAGGATTTTGATAAGCTGTAGAAAAAGAATTGCTATATGTTACATCAAAATTACATGTTTAGAATTGCTGAGCATTTTTTCTGGTATTGTCTTTTATTAATTAAAAAATAGTGTAAGCTTAAAAATTAAGAGAGCATAGCAAATGCATCCAGAACCTAATACATACTGCATGAAATCTTTCTTCACCCGGAGTATCTTACTGTAGCCATTCCAGCATTTCTTCAGTGAGCAGAAAGATTGGTTTATTTTCCTCAACAGAAGGATGCTGTCACTGTAGAAGCAGGTTTTGATAAGAGTTTGAAATACCTATTACTGCATTATTGCAGAATTTAGAGTTTTCTGCACACTGTTTAGTGACTGGGGCTCATCTTGCATCACCAGTTGATGACATTTTTTCTTTGTTCCCTCCCACGCAGTTGAATCAAGACTGTAGCTGATGTGCAGTGTCACTTACAACATTAATCAGATACTGCATTTAAGGTGAGCTGTCCCTTGCCTCCACCCTTACCAGAGCCGTGCTGCAGTATGTATCTTATTCCTGCAAGCCTAAAATGGCAGGCAGGATTAATGTTGCTTGTGCTGTGTGCATGCTGTGTATAGAATTCATTATATCATGCCTACTATTTCAAATGTGAGTATGTAAATGCTCTGTGTGCCATATGTGATAGTGAAGACTTGTTTGTGCTTCATTACAGGCTTAGATATTTAAGCATCACCTTTAAAATTCTCTTTCATTTACAGTATAGTGATCTGTTAGCTTGTCATAACATTCAAAATACAGTATTAGCCCTTTTTATAAAAGCAAACTCTGCTTCCACATGGTGTCACCCTTTTTCTTGTATTTACTGTAGTTTAAATAATGTATGCTGTATTGTTAATTAATGTGAATATCAAATTAAAGCACTTGAAACGTACATATTTATTATGCAGGTAGGAGGCACGTCAAATCTATTTTTAACTCTTACGCAGTCCACGTTGTGCAATGGGCTTTGGTTATCGAGTTTGTATTTTCAGCAGTGATACCAATAGGCTGATTTTTAGCAAATGTGACAAGTGGCCTTTGCAGTGGTCAGCTTCACTCATTGAACCCTCTGTAGGTGGGAGGGAGACTACGTTGTGTTGCAGTTTCAGAAAACCTTGGATGTGGACATCTCCTGTCCCCCCCCCCCCCACTCCTGCTTTCCCTACTGATAAATTCAGTTCTTATGATCAGTGTATTCAAGCTGCTTCCCATCTGATTTTTGACAACTGCTTCTAAAAATTTATCGAGAAGACCGAGAATTCAATTGATCTCCATCGCTTTACATAAAAATGGCTGGGTATACTGCCATGTTAACACTGCATTAGGAGGTACACACAGGTAGGTTGAGATTTGCATGTTTTGTAGATTTCTCATTCAGTGCTGCAAAGACAAAGTGGTTTTTAAAATGTAGCTTTCAGTATAAAAATGTATCGAACAGTTAATTTTAAAAAACAATAATCTAATACTTAATGGTATGGCTTCACATATTGGCATGACGATTGTTTTCACCTGATAAAATAATCTGTTGTGAAAGTGAAGCAATCATGTCTGTTAAAATAATCATAGGTAATAAGGGCGTGGCAACGCTTATGCAACAAAAGAATTTTTTAAAAGACTATTGATTTGGTGCATTTTAAAATCTATTTTGAAAATTATTGGACTTGTAGATAAAATGTAAAAATAAAAGTTAAGCTGGATAAGAAAAATGAAAAATATTTAATTTCTACTATAGGAAGCGGTCTTTCAATGTGCTCCGTGAATGCTTAAATAAAGATTATTTTGCTTTATTAGAGATATTTTTCTATATCAGGTGCCAAAGAAAACCTACAGTATTTCTTTTTATTTTAATGCATAATGTTTTTAGAAATAGATATAGATGGCCCTGTCAGTTTAATGAACATCAGCTCAATACAGTATGGTTTATTTCAAACAAAAGTGGTTCAGAAATTGAAACTAAACAGCTCTAGATACAAAAGCCTGAACTTGAGCAATTTTACAAAAAATAAATTATCAGTATTGTACTTCTGACACTGGCTTCTGAAATAAATTTATTTCAAATTAATACCGGGCCAGACCTGTTTCCTTGGTAACCAAATCCTGTTAAAAAGTGCTATAGTAGAGATACAAAGAAAGTTTTCTTGTTAAATACCATGATGCAAATGTAAATTTTGCTGTTAAGTTACTTTTTAGTTCTAAATGAGAAACTGATCTCATTTTATGTTTCCGTGCGATTATCATTTCTTAAGTGACGCCATGTTTGCAAGAACTGCTTTCTCTTGTTTTGCATTGATTGCCTCCAGAAATGTACCAAAGTATCTTTTTTAAGCATTGTATGAAATGCAGTTCAAGGTCTGTGCAGTTTTTGTATAAAATAGAAGTTTCATTATTACTAATGTGCAAGTATCACTAAAACGATAGACAGCTGAGAAATGTAGAGAATCGAAAACATCCTTAAACCTTCTTTCATAATCACTGAATTTAGCAACAGTAGAGCTGCGGACCTTTCATTAAACAGAACCCTTCTGAAGTCCATCTAAAGCACCATGTTTAACCATTTTCAAAAAGTGCTTTTATATTTTGGGACATCAGCAAAACTTAATATCTCATTTGTGGTTTGCTGTAATGTATGAATCACAGATTTTGCACCGTTTGAGTAAATATTGATTAGATAAAACAGCTTGTCTAACATTTTTACCAGTATTTGTAAAATCAAACCCCATCTGTGCTAGAGAAAATTTCTTAGGCAGTCTTAAATTGTGCTAAATGTTTCCACTTAGCTTATAACCTGGTTATCTCCTTATGGATCTCCTTGGTTCATGATTTGAGAAATTCTTACTGCAAAGATATTTTTTGCATCACGGTAGCCATTTTCCTTTCATGTTCTTGACTTTAAAATGCTTAAGTACATTTTGTGTGGAAGAGAAGAGGCATACAAACACAATCTCACTGTGATCGAACTAATTTTAATTTATTTTTAAAAAGATTTTCTACATTCATTTTAATTTGTTTCTAAACGGATCATCAGTTCAGTGTATTCCCAATAAATGACTTCTATCATCTGTTTTGATAGGCCAATGCTGAATAATCATTCCAAACTCATTTGATTTATTTACTAGGTTAGTCTGATACAGTACAGGCATTATTTCCCCATTCCATTTAAAGAAACGCAGGTGAAAACATTAAATAGAGTTACTAGTGTGTGTTTTACAAATGACATTTTAAAGTAGAGATTTTTAATTATATTCATAATTTCATTCCTTCTGGTTGCAAGGATTTGATGTACATTTTATCCTTGGAATGTACTTTGCAGCTGGTTCCTCAGTGCTGTTATTAACACTGTATTTCTTTGTGTTTTTTTCTGTGCATGGCATTATTTTCTAGGAAATTTTAGTTACTCCTGAGCAAAAGCTATGCAATGGCAATCTTAATTACATTTTAAAATGTTTTTAGTATATTGTACCATGTCTTAGCAAGAGGGTGGAGCACCATACGCATAATTTTTTACATTCTTTTATTTTGTCTCTGTGGTTCAAATGATCGTACCATACCCACAATGTTTAAAGAATTAAAACATAATTCTTGGTTATTTCAGTATGTTTGTTTTGTCTCCATTTGCAAATTTTCTCTTTTGTCAGAATGTAGACCCTTTTTAATTGATAATACCAAAATAATAAATGTTGCTTCCCTGGCTTCTGTGAAAATTCATTGTCAGTGTGAGAGCAGCAATTGTTCTGAACAAGATGATTCACTTATTAAGGGGGATTCTATTTATTATCACTCTGTTCTGAGTTTAAACTTCCAGCATGGATTGCTATGTTTGTTTTTAATAGTATGCTTCTAATGAACGGGAGGTGCCCAGATTCTACCACAAAGGGCACCATATGTAAATCTTATGTAAATCTTATGGCTTTGAGGCCTGAAAGAGGTACATTGGAACAGTAGAATTTCATTCCCAGCGTACAACCAGACAAATGCAGACTTTTTTCCAGTTCTGCTTTGGATGCCAAATATCTGATATTTAACCCCCAACTTTTATAACTGAAAGCTATTTTTAAGCCTATGAATTCCAGTTTCTGTCTTGCAGAAAAACTAAGCAAATTTTGAATACAAAGGAGACAAAACTACAATTGTTCCAACAGCTATGCTATCTGCAGTCCCACCTACGTTTCAGTAAGGTCTTTTTCATTAACATCCCACTGCTTACAATGTGAAGTCATCTAGGTTCTGTTGATTTTTGTCATGGTATCACAGCTTTTGATGTGGGTTCTCATTATCAGGGAATCCTTGTAGTGCTGTCTTGAACATCTAGTGGATCTTTTAGTACTGATCTTCATCTTCTGACTGCCATGTTTTATTCTTAGCTTTCATATGACCACATACCAGAAAGCTGTAGGATTCCTCAAAGTTGTGTTTTAAGCTTCAGCCTCGTCAAAACATCAAAATCTTTGGCTTGACCTTATGAATAAAACGGCTTATTACAGTATTGCTATTTCAGTTTATCTTGCTGAGTTAGACCTAATCTTTTATTCTTACCTTGCTGAAATTAAAATGTGGATGCCATGGTATATCTGAATCAGAGATTTCCACCTTTGTTTTTCATTTGCGGACCCCCTCTGGAAATTTTAAACAAAATCCATGGATCCCCAGGGGTCTGTGGACCACAGGTTGAAAGACACTATCTATATGAAAGCGAAATATTGAAAAGAAACACTGCTAAAATTGAAAAAAGAGTTATATTGGGCTCAGCTTTATCATCTGAAGTTCAGAGGTCAGATTCTGCAGTTGCTATGAATGTGATTATTGGTATATTTGAAAAAGGAAGATGAACCTAACTCTTTTATTCTTAACTGTGGTACCGCTACTGCTGTACACATGACTTAGACTGCCTGCATCTGGCCCCCAAGACTTATCAGTTACTGCACAAAACAATGTCACTTTGTTCAGCATCTTTTATATAAAACCTTATTCCAAAATGTTTAAAGTGTTAAATAATAGCAGAGGGAGAGAGAGTAACTAAATAAAATTTAGAAAAAGATGAAGAGTCAGCTCACAAAAGAGAGAAAGGGGCTTATGTTCCAGAAGGGAGGAACTGCTTGGGAGAAGGAACTTTCACCAGCTATGATTAGGGTTACTATCTTTCTACATGCACAAAACTGAACGTGCTAGGTCCACCCATTCCCCGAGGTGCCCCTCCCCCCTCACTACATTACTCCCTCCCTTAGTGACTCCTCCCCCCCCCCCATCCTTATTCACTTACACTTAGGTGGGAGAGGGGCTGTGGGTTTGGGCTCTGGAATGAGACAAAAAAATGAGGAGTTCAGGGTGTGGAAGGCAGCTCTGGGGTTGGGGTGGGGACGAGAGATTTGGAATGTCAGAGGGGGCTATGGGTTGAGGTGGGAGTTCTGGTGCAGGAGGGAGTGCAGCCTCTGTCTGCAAGTGCAGGCTCTGAGGTGGGACCATGGATGATGGTTTTGGAGTGTAGGAGGGGGCTCCAGGTTTGGCAGTAGGGAGTTGGGTCTAAGGATTGGGGTGTGGGCTTACTTTGAGCAGCTCCTGGTCAGCGGCACAGAGGGATGAAGGCCTATCTGGCTGTGCTCTGGAACCCACCAGCAGGTCTGCCTCATAGGTGGGGGGGACCAGGAGGCTCCACATGCTGCTCTTGCTCACATGCACAGCCCCTGCAGCCCCCATTGGCCATGGTTCCCAGTCAATGGGAGTGTGGAGCTGGTGCTTGAGGTGGGGGCAATGCATGGAGCCCCTTTAGGCAGGAGGGTAAGAACCGGACCTACTGGCTGCTTCCAGGGCACAGCATGGAGCCAGGATAGGTACAGACTAGCCTGCCTTAGCCTCACAGTGCCACCAACTGGACTTTTCATGGCCTGGTCAGCAATGCTCTCCAGAAGCCCTTATTTATACAGTCCCAGCTGGGCCCTAATTGGATGTCTCTGCCTCAACTACTGGCTTCACCACACCATCCTTCTTGCAGGGCTGGGTTTAACCCTTAAAGGGTCAGTGCAGGCCAGATATCCTGCCACAAGGGAGCACTACCTGCCTATCATCCCTGCTGCCCTATACTGGGCATTTAATTGGTCCCAGTGCAGGGATTACGGGGCTCTTCACAATGTAACCTATAACTGGTGCCTTAGTTACAGGGCTCTTTTCCGTATAACCCGTAACAAGGGGTTGGCTCTCATCATCCTATGTGGCCCCTAGGCAATTCTCAGACTGCCCATAAAAATGGGATTAGTACTTCATCAGAGCAAAGTCTATCATGCCAGAGTCTGCTCTGACAAAACTTAGGCCAGTGATATGTTTTAAAGATACATTAATCATCTATCGAAAAAGAATGTAAAGATTCCTATCAACCACACTGTTTTGGATTAGCTCCTATGAGATATGCTACAGTATGTAATATCAATTACAAAAAAATCTTAAACATGGTGAATGTGTTTGTAATTCTCAGCAATCTGCCAAACATACACATTGCATTGAAGTGAATGCTAGTCATGATAAATACTGTCAATGTGATTCTTCGATAGAATGAAACCAAAACTAACTTTGATTATTAAGTCTACGTGTATGTGATTTTTTTTTAAAGAAACAAAGTACTCTATCCTATTTCTGCATTATTTTAAGTGGTAGAATTAGAAGGGATTCTATGTTCTGCTATGTTGATTCTCTTAAGATCATGTTTGATATTGGCTTTAACTGTAGCAAGCACCTCAGGAGCATCTGCTCCTGCTGAAGCCCTGAGCAGGCACACCCTGGAGGGCTGAAGTCTTCAGATCCCTGTCTCTGCTGGGCAGAAACCCCTACCTCATCACTCCACAGCAAGCAAAGATACTAAGCTTCTCCTGCCTCCCTCCCACCCCCAACCAGTCTGGTAGGTAGAGAATGGGGCAGGATTATGGGGGTGGGGTCACAAAGCTGCACTTTAACTGTTAAAGAGACAAATATGTCTTGGGATACCAGTGTTGGCCTCCCCTGTCCTTAAGATTTATGGGGTCCTACTCAATACTGTTAAATCGGTGCCCCTCTGCCAGACAGCAGCCAGGGGAAGATTTTTTAGAGTTGTGATTTTCTAATCTTCAGCAACACACTAATGAAATATTTTAAAGCAAATTTTTAACACAAGTTCCATGGACTAATACAGTAAATTCAGAAGCTTCAGGGGGTAGCTGAGTTAGTCTATACAGGCAAACTGAAACCATCTAACACTCCAGTTATCTGAAGAAGTGGGCTATGCCCATGAAAGCTCATGATAACAGTAAATTCAGAAACTGACAGTATAGACATGGTGGTTTCAGATACCTGTTAAATGGCTTTATTACCACTCGAATGGCTCTTTCACAGTCTTAATGTGCTGCTCATAGGTCTGGCAGGCTTCATCTGATTTAAGTTAGCTGCCTTCTCTATGAAGTTAGACTGGCCAGGCTGCAGCAGCCACAGATCAGGAGTAGGAAGGGGTGTGTGTGGATATTAAGACCCAGTGGTGTCCCAAATTTTCAGGTGCCCTACACAGCTGCATATTCTGTATATGGGTACGGATAGCTCTTCCGCAGACAGTGTCTCAGAATGTTCCTTTGCAATACATGTGCAACAGTGCTATGGAAATATGAGGCCTGAATCTGCCCCTGAGACTTAGCAGACACCTGTGCAATGACCATACTTGTTTGCATGAGGCCTGAGTTTTCTCTCACTTGCACCTGTGTAAATCAGGAGTAACTCCACAGAAAACAGTATGAAACAGTCATAAGGGAAAGGAGGAGGGCCTAGGGCTCAGTCCTTATATCTTTACCTAAGACTGAGGTCAGTGGCAGTTTTGCCTGAGTTAGGACTTCAGGACTGGGTTGATAGTTAGATTGACCAGGCAACAAGTGTAAAAAATTAGGTGGGGAGATGGCTGGGTAATAGTTGTCTGTATAAGACAAAACCCTTAATATTGGGACATCTGATCTCCATTTCTGTAGTGCTGACCTGTGTTCCCTGTAAACTGTGCACTTGTGCAGCTGCTCAGAAGTAGGGTTGCCAGATGGTTTAACCAAAAATATCGAAATGACCCCCCCCCCAAAAAAAACCAAAAACCATTGGGGAAAACATTCTGTTGAGGAAAAAAAACGGGGCAGACCACAGTTGTTGAACCAAAAAAAAAAAAAGGACCCCAAGAATTGTTAAGCAAAAAAAAGTTTAAAAATTTAAAAAAACCAGCATGGCCCCTTTAAGAAATTCTTTTGAGGCTTTTTGGCCCTAACAGGCTGCCGGCGGCCGTCTGCCATCTTGTCTCCTTGCTCCGGGCCAGACATCTCCCCTGCAGAAACCAGTAAGCACCCAGGATTTTCACCTCCTGGCCAGATAAAATCAGAAAATACCGGACATTTTAGGTGTCCGGTATTTTCTGAAATTTTTTTACCGGACAGGAGGTGAAAATACCGTACTGTCTGGGTTAATACCGAACACCTGGCACCACTACTCAGAATAGTTTCAAATGTCACCAAGATGATTAGCAGAGTTCCCACAACCATTCTTTTTGTTTCTATGGGTAGTGCATATTCACATACGCCTTGGTGGACATGAACACATTTATTCCATACATGGATGGCAAAGGTAAGAGGGAACATTGGTGCTGACTCCGAATGACTTCTGTATCTGAGGACAGAATTTGATGCAGAGCCTTGTGTAAAATAGTCTCATCAAGTCTGCATTGTGTTCTGACAATGCAGACCCTTAGATGTTACTCTGCAGAAATGAATTTTGCCTTGAGAGTAATTGCACACACCAGCAATTTTAAAGAGGAAACTAACATGAAAGTGATTGTTTTAGAATCTAGTGATCGTCACAATCAATTAGAAAATGTTTTGTAATAATATACAATAATATACAATTATTCGTAGTATGGATGATAATGTAGCAAATGAATAAGAATTTTACCATCTATTTACGTGTAAAATAAATTCAGTTTGTTTTGTAATTTTAAAAATCATTACAGACATAAATTCCCTCAGATATTCAGAGAATATTTGTTTAATCTGAAATTGAAAAAGGACAGATTAGATTAGGCTACATTTATCTTGCCTTCTGCTAGCTGAATGTGTGCCAGAATTCAGTATGACGACTGTTTTTTTGTTTAAAGCCATGCGCATGTATCAGTTTCCAAACGAGAACAGGGGGGGAAAAAAGAAAAGAAAGAGAACTTTATAACAAAGCGAAGATGGAAATAATATTGGAAACAGTTTTGCAGAGACAGTCAGATGCAAGGTCTGCTGTGTTTCTAGTAGCAGTCCAACAGGTTGCATTTTTATTTAATTTTCTGCTTAGCAGAAGAGTTTGGATTTATGCCATTTAATGAAGTTGTTTAACTTTCTTTCTCAGGCACATGAAAAGACAAAGGCTATTAGTTCTGGAATATTGGAATGCTGTCTTTGGTTGTTTTGCAATACATTTGCCTAATACAGAGAAAATTGATTCAAGCCCCTTTCAATCTTTGAGACTCATTCTGCACTTAAAATTAGAAATTATACACGGACTCCTGTTTACTTTTTCTGAAGGGCCCAAACCAAGGAGTTTGATCTGAATTTTCTCAAATATTGGGAGAGTTGAGACCTGATCTCAAATGTTGAAGCTTGGCCCTATCTCAAGTAGTTGTGTTACATCAGTGTTTATCTACATCAGTGTTTCTCAACCAGTGGTTCGAGTACCCTTAGGAGTACTTGAGAGAAGTCTGGAGGGGGGAAGGGTGTACGTCAACACAACTGAAATTTGGAGAAAACTGAATTTTTGTTTTAAGTTTTACAGCGCTTTATTATTTTTGTAATTTTTACACCCAAAAATTTCATCGCTCGCCCAGCTACAATTAAGTTGTTTAAACAAATGTGTCACAATGGTAGAAAAAAAATGGTGTCTGCAATCTGTAGGTACTGGGGGTTCTTATAATTTTTTAAGCGGGTACGTTATAAAAAAAAGGTGGAGAAACACTGATCTACATGAATAGTATATTAATTCTTATAATGTTAGCCAAAGGTGGTACATTATTCTGTGTTCAATGCCTAAAGCATTATTTTCACTAACTGACACCTTCCCCCTTCCTCCATTAGTCCAGAGCCTTTTTAGGATGAACAGGTGTGGACTTTAATGTAAAAACCTCTGTAGACCTCTGCTAGAGAGCTCAGGAGTGGACATGCATGCCCCAGAGAGTTAACCAGAGATTACTGGCAGGATGGCTTATTCTAGTTGAGGAAGAAGGTATAGTTTGCATTGGAGTTACGTTCTGTAATGTGTGAACTATCACAGAGGCCCATCTTTGTAATGCCTCTCTCTTGGGTCTGACAGTAGAGAATCTGTGTAGTCTGAATTCCATCACAGGTTTTGGGATGTAGCAGCATCAGTGACGCCAGAGAGCTGCTGCAGAGGAGGGAAAAGGGTGAAGACCTGTAAATAGAAGCAGAGGGCTGTAGGACAATTAGGGTACGTCTAGACTACATGCCTCTGGCGACAGAGGCATGTAGATTAGACTACCAGGCATAGGAAAATGAAGCGGCAATTTAAATAATCGCCGCGTCATTTAAATTTACATGGCTGCCGCGCTGAGCCGATCAGCTGTTTGTCGGCTCAGCGCGGTAGTCTGGACGTTCCGCGGTCGACATCAAAGGCATTTGTCGACCACCCAGGTATGCCTCATCCCAGGAGGCATACCTGGGTGGTCGACAAATGCCTTTGATGTCGACCGCGGAACGTCCAGACTACCGCGCTGAGCCGACAAACAGCTGATCGGCTCAGCGCGGCAGCCATGTAAATTTAAATGACGCGGCGATTATTTAAATTGCCGCTTCATTTTCCTATGCCTGGTAGTCTAATCTACATGCCTCTGTCGCCAGAGGCATGTAGTCTAGACGTACCCTTAGATGCAGCTGGGAGGGAGCTGGCTCAGGCAGATTGGGGCCAGTTGACTCTTCATACCAACATTAGAACAGAAACAGCCAGGGAGAGAGTCCCAGGAGGTGTGGCCAAGCTCCCTACCACAGAGACCTGCTAAAAACCCCAACCCCTAGGGTTGGCAAAGAGAGTCTGGCTTCAGCATGGCCTGAGTGAGAGGGGCCCTTGCTACATGCCAGGACCAGCCTCCTGGTACTCCCTCCCTGGCTGTTTCTATTCTAATGTTGATATTAATTGCTCTGTAACCTTTGGCTCTCTGTCTCTCCTTCACCTCTCTTCCATCCTCTCACTCACCCCCTCCTCCCCCACTAGGGTTGCCAAAAATACCAAACACCAGGGGAAAAAAACACCGGGGGAAAAATTCTGTTGAGAAAAAAAAGGGGGAGACCAAAGTTGTTGAGCAAAAAAAAAAGGACCCCGAGTTATTAAGCAAAAAAACCAAATCAAAACAAAACAAAACAAAAAATAGCATGGCCCCTTTAAGAAATGCTTTTGAAGCTTTTTAGCCATAACAGGCTGCTGGCGGCCATCCGCCGTCCGCCGTCTTGTCTTCCTGCTCCGGGTCAGACAGCTCCCCTGTGGAACCAGGTAAGCACCCAGTATTTTCGCCTCCTGGCTGGGAAAAATCAGAAAATACCAGACATTTTAGGTGTCTAGTATTTTCTGAATTTTTTTACCGGACAGGAATAAAAAATACCAGACCGTCAGGGTCAATACCGAACACCTGGCAACCCTACCCCCCAGCTTCCAACTGCTGAGGCTTTTCAAGGCCTCCAGCCAGCCAGCAGAGGAGTCCGCTGGCCCCAGTCTGCCTGAGCCAGCTGCATCTAATTGTCCTGCAGCCCTCTAATTGTCTTTATCCTTTTTGGGCTGCCTTTGTCCCCCTCTGTAGCAGCTCCCTGGTCTGACCCTGCCACAGGGGCAACACAGTGGCATAGACAGACTGGGACATTGGGTTGGGCCTCTATTTAGGGTGTGCGGGCAATGACATGATGTCAGGACAAGAGCCATCAGAACCACCTCTCTCCACCACCAGTATGGAAGGTCAGTCAATGCAAACTATTTCAGACTAAAGAGCAATGTGCCTTGCACAGGAAAAAGATAATCATTACTTTACCCTGGAGCTGAAGAACATAGCCAAACTGAATTATGTGACTTTCTTTCCCCTGGCCCTTCTTCACTGATGGTATGTCTACACTGCATGGCTATTTCAGGATACTAGAGGTATCCTGAAATATCTACCCCACGTCTACACAAGCCGCCTGTTATTTCAAAATATTTTTCAAAATAATGGGCATGCTGTTTCAGCATCCCGGTAACCCTCATTCTATGAGGGTTGTGGGATGGTCTCGAAATAGCACATTATTTCAAAATTTGGTGCTGTGTAGATGTGCCAAATTTCAAAATAAGCAATTTTGAAATAGACTCAAAATATTTAGCGTTTAGGGTGCTGTGTACATTCACCCTGAGGCCGATACTTCTCTGCCTTTCCTAGTTCTAGTAGTAGCATTACACTCTTTTCTGATGAGATGAACAACAGGGAATAGAATTACAGCTAAGAAAAATAGCCTAATTATGCATTTATGATTGTTATTCTGGATATGCTTAAAATGAAGATAACCCATATATTCAGACTAGGAAAGGAAGATGGGCTTGGGGCCTATTTGGAGATCAGAACTATGTTTAGTGTTAGGATATGAATATTTTGGGGACCTATCTAGCCCCTCCTCTGTGCAAAGGATCCTGAATGCAGTTGAACTTGCATGTTGTGCTGCTCCCTGCTGCCAGCTAAAAGGGAGGTTTTGAGGAGGAGATGAGGGAACTGTACCAGCCAACCTTTTGGCTACGTCTACTCTGGCCCCTTTTTCGGAAGGGGCATGCTAATTTTGAAAGTGGGAATAGGGAAATCCGCGGGGGATTTAAATAAACATGTCCGCCGCTTTTTTTCTGGCTTGGGGAAAAGCCGGAAAAAAAGCATCTAGACTGGCCCGATCCTCCGGAATAAAGCCCTATTCCGGAGGATCTCTTATTTCTACTTCAAAGTAGCCAGTCTAGACGCTTTTTTTCCGGCTTTTCCCCAAGCCGGAAAAAAAGCGGCGGACATGTTTATTTAAATCCGCGGGGGATATTTAAATCTCCCGCGGATTTCCCTATTCCCACTTTCAAAATTAGCATGCCCCTTCCGAAAAAGGGGCCAGTGTAGACGTAGCCTTTATGTATGAAAAGGATACAACAGAGAGAAGGCCTAATGCAACCTGAAGCTGCATTACTGACCATATCGAAGAGATTCCTTTGCTTCCCAATCTTGCAAAATCCTGTTTAATGTTCTGAATGCAGTAAAATGGTGTGTATACTTAGGTCAAGGCATTTGGGCTAACTTAAATACATTCAAGTAGGAGAAAAGAAGAGGACAAAGCTGAAATGAAATTGACCTGCATCTGACTATCCATAGAACGATCTGATTATTTGGGATTATTCTGAAATCTCAGTTAATCAGAGCACCACGGTTGTTATGTGGCTACTGTCTCAATGCATGGTAGTTTACATATACAATATTCAAATCCCTCAGATTTGTTACTGCTCTAGGACCTTGTCACTTTTATGCCAGCAACAAATATGGCCACCAAATTTTAGCATTTCACCTAGTGACCTTTTACACAGTTCCAAAATGTTTCTGTTTTTCTTCCATTTAAAGCATAGAAACTCTCATAACATTATGTCTGAAATAGAGTAGACTATTGGATAGTTAAGTATAATAATAACTTGAGGGTGATTTCTTTTAAAATCAATAAAAATAATATTCTATGCTAATAACATCTTTTGCCTACAGCATTAATTTAGCCTAGGATGTAGTTAATTACCAGTGCTTTTTTTGTACAAACTTTCCGGGGGAAAGTTGTTGAGTAAAAAAAAAAAGCTGCGCTGGGGGACTAAATACCGTCGTGGTTCCTTTAAGAGCCACGTGTCCCTAGCAGGCTTCCGTCAGGAGCCCCGCCGGCCCAGGAAAAGAGGTGCCCATACGCCCAAGGAGAATGCAATTCATTTAAGTTATGCAGGGAAAATAGGTGCCGGTACATCTCAAAAAAACGCACTGGTTATTACCGCCTGTGACGGGGCAGGCCAGCCCCACACTGAACAAGGGGAAGTAGAGTACGCCTATGGGGGGAATACAACCCTCCCTCACGACCCTGCTGGGCATGCTCCCAGTGCACCCCGAGTATAAAAGCCGGCAGTACAGCTCAGTTGGCCCGGACCTCGAGAGGGGAAGGAGCTCCTGCTAGAGCACCAGAGCCACGGCTACTGCCGCCAGCGCTGCTGACACTGCCCTTGAGGCGATCTCTACCGCCTCACCGGCCACGCCTTGCAGCTAATCTCGCCACTGTCACTGCACGCGCAAATGCCATAGGACCAATTAATCCAGCCACCGACGTGAGATCTGGACATGACAGTAGGGTCCGCGGTAGCCAGGGGGACGGGGTAGAAAGCAGCCTAGGGCAGGGCACCGGGAGTAACCCGGTGGGCTCGGCGCATTTCGGGGAAAGCTCCCCACCGAGCCAGTGGTGGGAACCACCCACCACTGATAGGGTCCCGGGCTGGGGCCTGGCGGAGAGGGAGGGCCTGGACCCTGTTACTCCACCCTTTACTATGAAACTGTGATTAGGCCTCTGGGCCTGCAGGACAATGATTCAGCCTCAGGGCCTGTGGAACTGTGATTAGGCCACTGGGCCTGCAGAGCAGGGCCCAGAGCCCTGGGTGCCAGGTCAGGGAGAGACCTGGGGTGAGGCAACCCGGTACACCCCCTAAACGGCAAGCACCTTCAAGTTATCATCTAAATCCCTGGTTTTCAACCATTTTCTATTTGTGGACCCCTAAAAAATGTCAAATACCATTGTGGACCCCTTTGGAAATCTTAGACATAGTCTGTAGACCTTCCCACAGTCCACAGTTTGAAAATCACTGTTCTATGGTAACCAGGGATCTTAAACTTTGAGCTCACTGGCCATCCCCACCTGGAACCAGGGCTGGACTAAGGGGTGGGCGGGCTGGGGCGCCAGCCAACGGGGATGGGGGGGCGTGCAGCGTCCCTTATAGCTGCCACCAGGGGCTGCACGCCCGGCTCCCACAGCGCACGCCCCCCCCATTCCCGTGGTACCGGCCAGCACCCTTTCCCCGACAGCCGCGGGGCCCTGCACGGCCAGGTGTAGCCCGTCCCAGGCTGCGTGCCAGCAGCGGTGGCCGGGTCGGGCTGGGCATCACATGCACCGTGAGCCTCGGTGCCCTGGGCCTTTGGTGCCCTGGGCCGCGTGCCAGCAGCTGTGGCCAGCCCACGCATGCGTCGTGCACTCTGGGGGCAGGCCCTGGGCTGCGCGCCAGTGGCCGTGGCTGGCCCGCACATGCACCGTGCACCCCGGGGACAGGCTCACGTATGCGCCATGCGCCCCGGGAGGCGGGCCTGTGCACCCTAGGGGGGCGGGCCTGCACCCCAGGGGCAGGCCCGTGCATACACTGCGCATCCGGGGACGGCGCTGCGCACCCAGGCCCAGGGCACCAAAATGGCTCAGACCAACCCTGCCTGGAACAAGTGTACAATCCAGCCCAGGAATCCTGGTGGCTCAGTGGGGGACTGTTTGTTACCATTTCCGAAGCCCTGCCCCTTCCCACCACCACCCCTTCCTCTCCTGTCGCCCCTTCCCTGCTATGGCACCCTGTCCCCAAGGATGCAGCTTCCGTCATCACTGGAGAGGCCTAGCATGGGGCGGTGGCAGCAGTCGGTACCCCCTGCACTGTCTGCAGCAGCAGGAGCTGCAGAGAAGCAGAGTGAGTGCACCCACCAAATACACCGTTTCCTTGGATTGTGCAAATGCTCTACCCAGGAATGGCCTGAGGGCTGAAAGTTTGAGACCCTAGCCTAAGACATTGCCTGTGGACCACAGAGGTCTGTAGCCTACAGGTTGGAAACCATTGATCTTGAGAACTGAAATGCTCTCAAACACTGGGATGGATTGAGAGGCTCAAATTCTTTTGGAAGGAACTACACTAAAGATGAGAGGCTGGTTTTATTGCCCTCTTACATAAACAGACATACATAACTTTATTCAATCTGGCAGCCATAGTTTATTCATATCATTCTTGAAATTGTGTACTCCCTTATTTCACCAGTTATCTAACACAGAAGACAGTGCTTCCTTTGTGTGAATCCAGCGCCACCTTGTGGGCAACACACAGAGAGGGAGTCTACTAGATTTTGCAGAATCATTTAGGCATGAGAGTTTATGAGAAGAATTTTGAAAACTTTGCAATTTTAAGTAATTCTAAAGTTTCAGCAAAGATAGACTTTAACCTCTTGATACCAGACATGTAGCAAGCATTGGGAAATATATTCTGAATAGTTTCCACAGATTGTACTTTTGAGTAGACCCACTGATGTGCCACTCATACTTTCTGCTGCCATCTAGGACATAATGATAAGACTTTGACTTTATAGGTGAGACAGTAAGGGTATATCTACACCGCAATAAAACACCCCAGATGGCCTGTCTCAGCTGACTGAGGCTGAGGCTGTAGTGTTACCTGCACAAATTTCTCTATCCTTTCCACACTGTAGGGACACACACCTTTACGCAATTCCTAGGGCTCAGGGTGTAACTTCCTGCGGGTTTGCAAGATCTTTTGCCACTGAAAGAGCCTTACACAGTAATATTCTTATTCTCTATTTATTGACAATTCCCAAGCGAGCAGAATACACATGCTAAGCACATAGTGTCATGCTCACCAATCCTAATAAAGGCAGGCAGGCTTCCCCTGCTGGCCAGGCAAAGTCAGTGTCTCTGGATCTTAGCTGCTGCACATCACGGTCGGTTGTGCAGAGGAGTTCTGGCAGCTCTAGTCTTAGGCTGTGTCTTGGAAATGAGTTCTTCTAGGTCTTCCTTCCTTCCTTCCTTCCTTCCTCCCTCCCTCCCTCCCTCCCTCTTCGGCTACCTCTAGACTGGCATGATTTTCCGGAAATGCTTTTAATGGAAAAGTTTTCCGTTAAAAGCATTTTCGGAACAAAGCGTCTAGATTGGCACGGACGCTTTTCCGCAAAACCACTTTTTGTGGAAAAGCGTCCGTGCCAATCTAGATGCGCTTTTCCGCAAAAGAGCCCCGATCGCCATTTATGCGATCGGGACTTTTTTTTGCGGAAAACGAATCTGGGCTGTCTACACTGGCCCTTTTGCGCAAAAGGACTTTTGCCCGAACGGGAGCAGCATAGTATTTCCGCAAGAACACTGACAATCTTACATGAGATCGTCAGTGCTCTTGCGGAAATTCAGGCGGCCAGTGTAGACAGCTGGCAAGTTTTTCCGGAAAAGTGGCTGATTTTCTGGAAAAACTGGCCAGTCTAGACACCGCCTTCTTGTTTTCCTCCTTTTCCTTCTATTCTTTTGCTTCTTTCACTTTTGCTTGCTTGTCTCCTTCTTGGACACCAGTGTATATAGTGAAACTTGAGTCCTACTTAGCTATATCTTAACCAATTATTTTAGTATAATTTTACTAACCAATCATAATATACTGTAACGGAATTACCTAACCAGTCATACCTCACCACTTTAGCTGATTTACACCTAGCAAAATGAATTAGCCAGCAGACAGAAATGGTTACAAACCAGACAGAGATCACACAGACAAAAAATAGGAAAGTGAAGACAATAATCATAGAATGTGGATTCCACAACCATAACTATTGGTAAACAATTTCTTGCCAGACGAAATGCTATTAATTAAGTTTTCTCTACCTATCTTAATATCTGTTTCTTTATCTGGTGACAGTGGGTGCCATTAGGACAGGATCCCCGTCTCACAGCCTAGTGTGACACTATTTTAATGCAGTTTAGATGGAATGTGAGTATGTGACTCCAGGCTTTACAACTAATGGCTGCTGCTTTTCAGTCTGGCTGCAGAAGAAGGCTTTAATTTAGGCCTACCAATATGGCTACAGAAAACCATATTGTTACAGTGAGACTATACAAATGCTTTGTAGATATTCAGACTCAGGTTTGCGAGGTGGGAGAGTCCCAGAGCTTGGTCTCCAGCCCAACCCTTAACATCTGCTCTCTCGTTTTCTTGCCCTTCGGCCTGAGCTAGCTGCCCTGAGCCATCTTCAGGTGAATTATTGTACTATAAACATAGCCTTAATCTTCATGAAAAAATGTCCATTGTGCCCTTCATATACTAGGGTTATCTTGGAATATTGATGATGGGCTAAATACTCCTACCAGCATGAGAAAACTTTACAGTGAAACTTTACAACGAGACATGAAGGGTCAATTGCAACTGATGAACTGCAAAAAGGAGAAAGGAGAAGCTTCTCACACTCATATATCTGAGAGATTTGACAGTTTAAACATAATATTTGTGTATCTGTTGCCTTATTACAGCACTGATGTCTGAATTAAAATGTCGGAAAACATTTGAGAAAAGAGATGATTTAGAAATATGACTAAGAGTTTATAAATGTCAATGAGGATATAAAACAGAAGTAGTATCCGATGTTTACAGTGACGTACACAAGAAGTAAGAATCTAAAACAGGAAATGTAAGTGTAATTGTAGAAATAATGTAGAACTATGTTGACTCTAGTCCATTAAGCAATAAACTACAAAGGGGGATTCTTGAATCACCACTTTTATTTTCTTTTAATGAGCCAAAGTGATCACTACTGCACATTGAGCAGAGGCTTTCAGAGGACTATCAACAATAATTCCAAGATCTCTTTCTTGAGCAGTAACAGCTAATGTAGAGCCCATCATTTTGTATATATAGTTTGGATTATGTTTCTCAGTGTGTGTTACTTTGTATTTATAAACACTGCATTTCATCTGCCAATCATCCAGTTTTGTGAGAGCCCTTTATAACTCTTTGTCATCTGCTTTGGACTTAACTATCTAGAGTACTATTGTATCATCTACAAATGTTGCCATTTCACAGTTTATCCCTTTTTACAGATCATTTATGAATATGTTGAACAGAACTGTTGCCAGTATGGGGGACACAGCTATTTTACCTTTTTCCATTCTGAAAATTGACCATTTATTTCTATCCTTTGTTTCCTGTCTTTTAACCAGTCATTGATCCATGGGATGACCTTCCCTGTTATCCCGCAACAGCTTACTTTGCTTAAGAGCCTTTAGTGAGGGACTTATCAAAGACTTTTTGAAAGTCCAAGTACACTATATCAACTGAATAATTCTTGTCCATGTGCTTGTTAACCCCTGTTCAAAAATTCAAATAGATTGGCGAGGCAGGATTTCCTTTACACAAGCCATGTTGACCCTTCTCAGACAAACCATGTCAATTTATGTGTCTGGTTATTCTGCTCTTTATTATAGTTTCAACCAACTCACCTGATGCTGAAGTTAAGCTTATTGGCCTGTAATTGGCAATCGTTTCTGAAAACTTTTAAAAAATTTGGTGTCATCTTAGCTATCCTCCAGTCATCTGGTATGGAAGCTGATTTAAGTGATAGGTTACATTCCATAGATAGTCGTTTTGCATTTTCATATTTGACTTCCTTCAGAATTCTTGGGTGAATATAATCTGGTTCTGGTGACTTGTTGTTTATCAATTTATTCCAAAATCTCCTCTACTGACAACTCAATCTGGGACCATTCCTCAGGTTTGTCACCAAAAAGGAATGGCTCAAGTGTATGATGCTCTCTTACACATTCCACAGTGAAGACCAATGCAAAGGATACATTTAGTTTCTCTGCAACAGCCTGGTCTTCTTTGAGTGTTCCTAAAACACCTTGATCATCCAATGACTCTAGTGCTTTGCTAGGCAAAGTTACTGCTTTCGATATACTTGAACATTTTTGCTGTTGTTTTTCTCTTTCACTAATTGCTCTTCACATTTTTCTTTGGTCTTCCTAATTATGCTTTTACACTTCATTTCCCAGAGTTTATGCACCTTTCTATTTTCCTTAGTAGGATTTGAATTTCAGTTTTTTTTTCTCTAATCACTTTTTTTGTGGTACGGCTTAGCCATAGTAGCATTTTTGGCCCTCTTTTTAAAAAAAATTTAATTTGAGCTTCTATTACAATATTTGTAAAAGTTTCCATGCAGTTTGCAGGCATTTTGCTCGAGTGACCATCTTTGTAATTTCTCTTTTTTAACTAGATTCCTTGTTTATGTTGGTTCCCTTTTTGAAGTTAAATGTTACTGTGGTGGGCTTGTTTGGTATTTTCCCTCCCAGAAGATTATTATATTGAATTACATTATGATCACTCTTACAGAGCCATTTAGATATATTGCCCTCTTTGATATGTGTATCAGTATAAGAGGCAAGAAGAGACAATTCCTTCCCTGGGGTTAGTGTTCAACCTCTCCCATCTTTCTATGTCCATTTTGACTATTCCTGCAGACTCCCACAGCAGGCTGTTGTAGTCTGATGAACCTCCTCCCCCGCTCCATCTTCCTCCATGTTGATCTAGTAACTTAAAAGTGAAAAGTCTCAGGGGGTAGCCATTTTAGCCTGTACCTGCAAAAATAACGAGGAGTCCTGTGGCACCTTAGAGACTAACAGATTTATTAGGGCATAAGCTTTTGTGGGTAAAAACCACTTCATTAGATGAATTAGAGTGGAAGTTACACAATTAGGGGTATACATAAGGAAGAAGTTGCTTTTGTTCATGAAGTGAATAGTCAGGATGGAAGTGCATCATTCAGAGCATTAAGTGAATGACCCATTTCCACCCTGACTTGATTAGCTATTTCTAAAAGCAAATAACTTTATGAACACACTAAACCACGCTGACTGGCTTAATTTAAAATAATGTCTTTGTTTCAGAGTGTTAAATACATAGTAATCTGGAAGGATTATAAAGGCTTGAGAGTATATTTGAAATATAAAATCAGCTTAGAAATACTGATTAAGAAAATGTAAAACAGAGAAGGGCTGCATCATGTATTTAATAATATTTAATGATACATTCAGCAGGATAGCTGACTTTCCCTTACTACAAAGTTTTTGCAAATAATAAAATTTCTGACGAACTTCAGGGTACATCAAAAAAAACTGTGTCTGACAATTTTATTCCCAAATTTAGTGTGTTTAATTAGGTACCTTCTGCATGTCCAGGCTTCACAATCTGGCATGCAGCAGAAAACATGCTCCATTTTATTTAGAAATAAATTTTAGAAGAGTGTGTGGTGTTGTTGTTGTTTTTCAAATGACATTTGCTATATTTGGATTCAAGGATTTTGCTGGAAAGTGTGACCAGAGAGTGGGAGGAAGGAGAAGATATAGACAGTGGGATGGCAACTGGGCCTGAGCAGAGTGGGGATGGGACCTAGAAAATGCAGAGGGGCGAATATGGGTAGAGCCATAGACTGGGGAGCTTGCCTCCCCAAGCAACAGCTACACCCACTGCCCATGCTCTTGGACTACATCCTATGTTTCACTTACCTTGTAGTTTCCAGGACTAGCCGCCTCAAAAAGCAAACATTAATGGCATTTAGAAACTTTATCTCAGCATTCCAACCTGATATATGTATTCAGTCAAAATGGGAATAATTTAAATCCCTATTAATGAATTTTTTATTATAGCCTCTCTGATCTCTCTGAGCATTTTAAAATCCCCATCTCCATCCTGGTCAGATGGTTGGTAGTATTCTTAATGCTATACTCTTTATTGTTCCAGCATAGAATTTCTATCCATAGAGATTCTATGGTGCAGTATAATTTATTTATGATGTTTATTATAATTGACTCTGTTTTCTTTCACATATAGTGCCACCTACCAGCAGAACCTACTTTGTCATTCCTATATATATTGTATCCTTGTATTACCATGTCCGACTCATAATCATTGTTACACCAAGTTTCTGCGATACCTATTATATCAATATGCACATTTAATACTAGCACTCAATCAAGTTCACCCATTGTAGTATTTACACTTCTAGCATTTGTATGCAAGCACTTATAAAATATGTCACCTTTTAGTTATCTGCCTTCATGTGATGTAGTTCAGTGGGACTCTTTTTCATTTGACTGTTTCATCTTCAGTTCCTACCTGTACTTCATCAACTTGTATCTTCTCCTCTTTATTGGGATATAAAGAAACCCTGTTACTAGAACTTACCTCTATCCAAATTGTGTGCCCTCCCTACCTATCTGCTTTTCCCCAGCCCATTCATCGATGTCCAAAATAATGCTGTGTCTCAAATAACTTCTTCACTCTACAGCCAGTCCATATCTTTAAACACACACAGCTACCGAAGGCACCTGTGGTATTGTACATTATTATATAATTAATCCATACTTCCCTGAAGTATCATTGGTCAGATTTGTACTTTTACAATTTCACAATTTTCAGTCTTTCTATATATCTTTAATATTGAGATTTATAGTGACAGTCACTGTTCCAGGTAAAGGGATTGTCCAGGACTGATCTTCATTTGGTGCCAAAACTGACAACAGGATAGTTTTTTTGTCTCATTGAACATTGCATTTTCGGTTCTTGATGTCTGAAACTATATCAACAACTTTTCTCCTCTGTAGAGGATAGGATGATAACTTCCTACATGCAGTGGCACCTGCAGCCATACACACATTACATTCAGTGTGTACCACGGTTGGTGAGAAGGAGCAGCACCAGCTGCTCTGATGCCCACTCAGATTTGGCCCCACCCAACCTCTGTCATGATGTCAGGGCTGTGGAGCCAAAACTGAGAGAAGGACATAGCGATCTGGTTCACTGTGATCACAGAACTGCTTGAGTTTGGCTGTAATAAGAGAAAATGGGATTACATTTAACAGTGCAACGTGCAATGTCTTCCACTGAGGAACTGATAACAAAATTTGTTGCTATAAACTGAAGTTCATATGTTGGAAATTATGAAGGAGGGAGACCTGGGTATATTAGTCAGTCACAGGATGACTATGAGCTAACAATGTTCTCATAGAGATAGGGAAGTACTAGTGCTATTTTACAATAAATAGTCTGGTAGCACTTTAAAGACTAACAAAATATATAGATGGTATCATGAGCTTTTGTGGGCACAGCCCACTTCTTCAGATGACCAGAGTGTTGGATGTTCAGAACCAAAATTAAATAGGGGAAAAGGGGGTAGGAGGAAAAAAATAGGGGGGGAGGGGAGGGACGAACAAAAAGAGGCAGTGGGTGTATAAATATCAAAGGGATAACCGAGTTGGTATGTAACAAGCAAAACCTAAAGACTGGATAGTTAAAGGAAGCTACATTCAACACTCTGGTCATCTGAAGAAGTGGGCTGTGCCCACAAAAGCTCATGATACCATCTACATGTTTTGTTAGTCTTTAAAGTGCTACCAGACTATTTGTTGTTTTTTAAGTTTATTCTGTACAGACTAACTTGGCTACTCTGAAGCTATTACACAAGACATTCATCAGACTTCATCAAGAATACTGTGCACAGTTCCAGTTGCTCATGTTCAAGAAAGATTAATTCAGACTGGAACAGGTGCCAAGAACGGTTACCAGGATAATCAGAGGATGAAGAGACGATTTTATGAGAAGAGACTAAGGAGTTTGGCTAAGAAGGGATATTGCTCTATAAATACATCAAGCAGATGCACACCAGGGAGGGAGAAAAGTTCTTTGATCTAAAGGACAGTGTTGATGCTACAAGTGAGTATAAACTGGCCTTGAATAAATTTAGGCTGGAAACTGGAAAAGAGTTTCTAATAATCAGAGAAGCAAGGTTCTGGAATAGTGGCGATGAACAACTTAAGTACAGTAGAACCTCAGAATTATGAATGCCAGAGTTGTGAGTAGACTGTCAAACACACATCTCCTTTGAACCTGAAAGTACATTAGACCAGGCAGCAACAAGTGGGAGGAATAGAGGAAGCAAATACAGTTCAGTACTGTGTTAAATGTAGCCTACTAAATAAGTAAAGGGGAAATTTAAAAAAAAGATTTGACAAAGTGAGGAAACTATTTCTGTGCTTGTTTCATTTAAAGTAATATCGTTGAAAGTATTTTTCTTTTTCATAATAAAGTTTCAAAGCTGCATTAAGTTATTATTCATTTGTAAACTTTTGAAAGAACCAGCATAATGTTTTGTTCGGAACTAAGATCATTTCAGAGTTACGAACAACCTCCATTCCTGACATGTTCCTAATTCTGAAGTTCTACTGCATTTTTAAAATAGATCTTGATCAGTTATGATAGGGATTATATGAGAAGGTTCCCAGTGATAGCAGGGACCTGGACTCAATGAGTTAGAAAGTTCCTTCCAGTTCTATTTTTCTATTATTAGCTCCTCAAGGACATAGGACCATAAAAAATGTGAACTGGCCCCTTTCGGTCAGGCTTTTTACCAGTGTAGTCAAGAAACCTACCATAACTATGGAGTTCATATATGATTTGGGCCGCACACTATAATCCAAATTATAAGATCTGTCTACAGCTCTATAATGAAGGGCAGCAGATGTTCAAACAATAGTATCTCAAATTGGCTTCCAGCATGAGTAGTTCCTATAGACCATGTGTAACTGTCTGTCCCATCAAGAGTTCTTGATTATTTACTTTCATAACCTTGGTATGGATCCCTTAGAAACCATAGGCCTCATTGCTTACTACCTTGCACCTTGTATAGTCATTTACATCTTTTACAAAGTGGGTGCACAATGCTACCACCAGTGTAAAGCAAGTGGAGATTTCTGGCAAGGCAGCAATTTAGCACTCACTTTGCATAGCATTAAATGACTATGCAAGATGCAGTGCACAGGCAAATAGTGATGCTGGCTTCCGGAGTTCCCAACTCCTTCCCCTTAAGCTCTCACCCCTGCCTTCTTCTGCCCTTTGCCCACTTCCTCCTGCCCTATGGGCTTTCTCCTCCCCTCACCCCCATGCATGCCATTGAACAGCTGGTCTGCAGGAAGCACTAGGGGAAGGGAAGGGAAGGGAAGGGAAGGGAAGGGAAGGAGCTGATTGGCAGGGCCTGTTGGTGGGTGGGAAGAGCTAGAGGGGGAGGAAGAGCAGCTGAGCATGCACTGTTTGGGTTTTTTTCCCCCAGGTGTGCTCCAATAGTCAGTGCCTGTGCAGGCAAACTATTTGGGGATTGTACTAGCCAAGACAAAGAGAAGCAAAAATTATTATATGTGAAAATCAGCTTCCTCTGTAATGGAAGTTTTTCAGTGAGAAAGGTACCAAATAGTGTAAAGCAAAGTACAATATTAATGCCCCAATAACAAATCATAACTTCTAAATTCTTCAAAGCATCTATGCAAAGACGTAGTGTACTAAGCAGAATTCAACACCCATGATTCTGAGACTACAAAGGCTTCTAACGTGTGCATACAGGTACAAGTCTAAAACATGAGTATTTCCCCTAAGGATGGCATGCTAAGGTAACTGTTTGAGGAATCAGCCAGTCTTTCTATTACAAACATTTCAGTTCACCTATTACATTTTGGGTATAAATCTAGTGTAGAAATAGCCATCTGGTGTACTTAGTGTGTCAGATGATCTGTCCATTCAAACTAACACTAACTGAGCTACTCCAAAATACCGTCAAGCTTCTCTTACTATGGTCACTGGCAGGTAGAATTAACAGCATCTTTTTCTTAGACAGGAAGTAACTCAATAGGTCCTGTTATGAGATCAGTTTTTGATCTCTGATGATTCTTTCTTATAGTATATCACATGAGCGAGTCTGATGTAATGTCAGACATTGTCTATGAAAAAAATCTATGGGATTATGGCAGCTTGCCTGAAGGAAAATATTTTTATCACTACTCTTTTTGTGTAGAAGAGTCTAATGTACTAGAAACTAATTACGTATGGATTTTCATATAGTGGGTCAAAACAGCAGTCTTAAACTAACATAAATTTCAGGTCAGCATTCCAATGAAAGTGAATTAATATTTAATATCTCTTATTACAATCTATGCAAATTTAATGAAAAACACTACATAATGCAACATCGTCTAAAACTGACATGCATGATGGTATGGTCAAGATTCTCAGTTTGTGTGAGAGGGCATCTCTCCATTGACTTCCATTTTTCACCAGCTGAAGATCTGGTCCAGGCAAAATCAATTTGACTTTTCTATGGCGCTGTTGCTCAATACCCTGCTTATGTGCATATGTACTATTTTATCTCACAGTATAGACTATTGAATTCATATCTGTTACTATTACGTTGCATATATGAGTTGGTGTATGAACCATAACTGACTTTGTTGTGCTCTGTGCATTTTAAATTCTCAGCTATGAACAGTTTTTGTGCCTCAAATAGTTAAATCTTCTGTGTTACAAACAGGAGTCAGATTGTGAAAATAAGTTATTTTATTCCCAAGGTCTACTTGCGATGCCTAAATAAGATGTGTGTCTCAGGATGTTGTGCATATCATCATTATATCTTTCTTCTCTGCTTTGATTAGCAGAGAAGTAATGGAAGGTGTCTTTTAAATTATTGTCATTAGAGTTCAGAAATGCATTGAGAGGGATGGGTAATTCCCACCTCATTCAGAATTTTATTTTAAGTCGGCCAGAGATTCCAGAAGATATCACTCACTCTCTTGAAATATATATATGATTCACTTTTTGGAGATAACCTTTGTGACCATAGGGGCTTGTGGTTTAAATTTTTTGAAGTGAAATCTTACATTTAGCACTCAAGTTGTTCCAGAAAATAGTACTGGCTCACCCACCACATAATGGTATAATGTGACCCCAATTATAAACGGTAAAAGTGTGTATATTCAGTCATTCTCTTTTTGATCTATTATAGTTTAAAATGATGAAGTGTTATAAACTAGTTGTCTTGTAGATCTTTGGCTCTAGCAATTGTTAAATGAATATGAAACTACTTACTTCTTATCCTGATAACTGGGAAGCAGAGCTCAAAGTAGGGAGAAGAAAAAGGAGAGGATTCATGTTATGTTGCAGAACAAGTCTAAATTTGAACAAAACACAGTATGGGTATGTCTACACTATCCCCCTAGTTCAAACTAGGGGGGGCAATGTAGTCATACGGAGTTGCAAATGAAGCCCGGGATTTGAATTTCCCGGGCTTCATTTGCATAAAGCCGGCCGGCGCCATTTTTAAATGCCGGCAAGTTCGAACCCCGTGCCGCGCGGCTACACGCGGCACGGACTAGCTAGTTCGGATTAGGATTAGCTAATCCGAACTAGCTAGTCCGTGCCGCGTGTAGCCGCGCGGCACGGGGTTCGAACTTGCCGGCATTTAAAAATGGCGCGGCCGGCTTTATGCAAATGAAGCCCGGGAAATTCAAATCCCGGGCTTCATTTGCAACTCCGTATGACTACATTGCCCCCCCTAGTTCGAACTAGGGGGGTAGTGTAGACATACCCTATTTGGTAAAACTCTGAGAGATTTCTGCAGCACATATTCAGTCAGTTCCACCTATTAACTGTGTTTTTCTTTTCCTTATTTTATTTCGTTTTTAAATATGATTTTATTCTGAGAATCTTGGCATCATTCCTTCTTATTGAAGTGAAATAGGAGAAACTTTATACAACAGTGCCTTGCCATTCTGAAGACTTTATAATTCTCAATAAAATAAAACAAAATGGAGCCATCTTAATAAACATTCAACAAACATTTAACATCAGAGCATTGCTATGAGCTCTCATTAATTTGGTTATTATTAGGGTACCATAAACTAAAACAAATCTGACAAAATAAGCAAATACATTTTATTACCCTTGACTTCTTATTCACAAAATTCAGTAATTCACATTAAACTTCCAGTCATTATTAACGAGGTTCTATCTAAGCCAATTGTTTTATATAAAAATTGATTACTGTTGTCATTGATGTTAGTCACAATTTATATGTTTTATCTTTTAGTTTTAGAGCAATATTTTGCCATTGAAACTTTTTAATTTCTCTGTAGTTTTTTATTAATAGGATCAAATGAAGTTTTATTGTTAAATGTGATTATCTGCCAAACACAGCCCTGGAGCTCCAAGTCCTCTGTTATCCATGGAACAGATACAATATGGGCAGCAGCAATTCAAGTTTCCATACACTTCTACATCAATGTATCTCAACCCTGACCTTGGAGGGACTATCTCTAAGGTTGAGTTCAGTTACTTTATTCGTTCAGGGTTAACATCATCACTTGTACCACTAGCCATTCAGAAAGCTTGAGGCTCTGATTTCAGATGCCGGATATCAGCCAGATTACAAATATAAAGCACTGATCTGGCTATTGAGGAACAAGAGAGATGCTTGATCTTCTGTTACCACTACTGAGGAGCTTGCAGACTTCCTCCATCCCTAATCTGTTTGTAAATATTAGTGTAGGCCCTGAATGAAATATTATGACAGAATGTGCTTTGAATATATAATTTAGGATATATGTAAATACATTTCATTTACAAAATATTATTATTTTCTTTAACTCCTTGGAGAATTCACCCATTTCTACAAATTGCAAATAGAGATAACCCTTCAACATTAATTCTGAAATACAGGGCATCACCCTGCAACCAATTACTAGCAGGAATTTTAGTAACTTTTCTGAGGAGTCATCCTATTACCATCAATATTGTTAGCAGGATTAAACCCAACGTTTGCCCCTGAAAATGCTATTCCGTAACTTCACCCTCCCTTTTTAACCTGAATTCAAAACAAAACAAACTAAAAACAGTCCTAATTACAGATGTTTGTTTGCAATAACTTGTAAATGCAAATGTAACCATTACCTTTTTAACTTTAACTTTTTCTTTTCTTTTTGTAGATGACAGTCATGTCCCATTCAAAGGATCTCAAGGATGACTTTCACAGTGACACGGTACTCTCCATTTTGAATGAACAGCGCATTCGGGGTATTTTATGTGATGTCACTATAATTGTGGAAGATACCAAATTTAAAGCTCACAGTAATGTACTTGCAGCTTCAAGCATTTATTTCAAAAATATTTTCTGGAGTCATACTATCTGTATTTCCGGACACGTCCTTGAGTTAGATGATCTTAAAGCTGAAGTGTTCACTGAAATACTTAATTATATCTACAGTTCCACAGTTGTCGTTAAGAGACAGGAGACAGTAACAGACCTAGCAGCTGCAGGGAAGAAACTGGGAATATCATTTCTGGAAGATCTTACTGACTTTCATTTTTCAAATTCCCCTTGTCCGTATACATTTTGTATTACTGAAAAAGGGGTGGTCAAAGAAGAAAAAAATGAAAAAAGACATGAAGATTCAGCTATCGCAAACGGGCCAAGAATCACAAATGCATTTTCAATTTTTGAAACTGAAAATAACAACAGTTTGTTTTCTCCACTTGACTTGAGAGCAAGTTTTAAAAAGGCATCTGAGACAAATAAAGCAACCAGTGTTGGCCTTGATAGGGATGATGCTAGCAAAGATGCAGAGCCAGCCAGTACTTTAGCTGAACACTCCTATGCAGTTTCTTCTGGAGGGGATGCTTTTCAAGGAGCTCCTTTTTTAGAACATGACAGCCGTCCCCTATATAAAATGAATGAAGAGAGTTATGAAACACTTCAGACTATTCCTTTACTTCAACCAATAAAACAAGCATGTGATGCACCAAAGATAGCCTTTAAATCCCAGTGTATTGGTTTGGCTACAGCAAAAATATCAGCCTCCAAAGTAACCAACACAGATGTTCAACAAGACGCAGTTATGGATCAAGTGATTATTCCTTTCCCTCATGATAAGGCAGGAGATTTACATTTTTCCACAGAAGAGGAAAATAAATCTGCTAAAATCCCTGGATCTGTAGCAGCAGTTATTCCACCTATTTACAGATGTAACTGTTGTACCAAATCTTTTGATGACAGAGCTTTACTCAGCACCCATCTTCAGCTTCACACAAATCATCAGGAACTTTTAATATGCAAATACTGCAGCAAACAATTTGCAAATCTTAACAAACTGGAGGATCATGAAGAAATCTGCAGGAGTTCAGGCAGTATATCTGGTCAGAGTGGAAATCAACAAATCTTTTTGGATAATTATACCACCGCTGATGAAAGAAATGGAAGCTCACATGGAAACACAGAGTCTCTCTTGTCCGAAAACAATATTACTGAATACTCCAGTGCAAACTGCACCTTGCCAGACACAGACCATTTGGTTAAAGTTGTTGATGGGCAGATATTATACACATGCATTGTTTGCAAACGTAGCTATGTAACATTGTCTAGCCTTCGAAGACATGCAAATGTGCATTCATGGAGAAGAACTTATCCTTGCCATTACTGCAACAAAGTATTTGCATTAGCTGAATATCGGACCAGACATGAAATCTGGCACACAGGGGAAAGGCGTTATCAGTGCATTTTCTGCCTTGAGACTTTCATGACCTATTACATACTAAAAAACCATCAGAAATCTTTCCATGCAATTGACCATCGGCTTGCAGTAAATAAAAAAACAGCTAATGGAGGCTTAAAGCCTAGCATGTATCCTTACAAACTTTATAGGCTTTTACCTATGAAATGCAGAAGGCTACCTTATAAATCCTACCAGAATTCTTCATATGAACATGTACAAGCAAACAACCAAGTTAATGAAGCTACTTCTAGTACCTGCGTTATTCAGAATTCTCTCAACTCTGAACTACCTTCACTGAATTTTCAAAATAATATTTTAACAAACAATACTGCTATTTCCTTGAATACATCTTCATGTAATGATGCAACATCATCTATGAATATTCAGAATGTTTCATCCTGGGCAGTAGGAATGTTAAATTCTAACCTACAAAGTGGCTTTTTTACTGTAGAAAAATCAGTGCCCTCAGCTGCAAATGAACTTAGTTCTGGTTCTCAGGAATGTGATACTTCTGTTCTGTCTTTCAGTAATGTGAGTGAAAATTCAACCTCTGTTATCAACTATCGTAGCTCAGCACCCTCGGTTATAATGCACAGTAGTAGAGTTTCATCAGTAATAATGCACAGTAATGCAGTCACTTCTATGGGAAGTTGTAAGACAGTATCCTCCAACAATACAGCCAGTCAGTTCATAAAAGATGACTGTAAACATGGGTCAGATAACTATGGCAAAGGCATTACTAAAGCAAAAGCCATTAAAGAGAAAAAGAAAACACTTCTGTGCAATAGAGGAGAGGCACTGGAGGAGTGCCACTATATTACAGGATCTGCAGATTCAGCTAACAAAACAAAAGATATTGTTCAAGAATCAGGTAAAACTGAAACCTACATTGCAAAGCCTGCCTTACCTGGAACATCTACTGACAGTAATGTTGCTCCTCTTTGTCAAATAACAGTAAAAATTGGGAATGAGGCTATTGTAAAAAGACATATTTTAGGATCCAAACTGTTTTATAAAAGAGGAAGAAGATCTAAATGTGAATCTGAACAGGACAGTCAGCCTCAGGAGGCTAAAACAGAGAGAAAAGAAAGAAGCCCCGCGAGGCTTTGCAGATCAGAATGCATGGAATTGTCTGAAATGTGTGATGATGTAAGTGATCAAGATTCCAACGACAAACCTTGGAGACCTTATTATAATTACAAACCAAAAAAGAAGTCTAAACAGCTTAGAAAAATGAGAAAAGTAAAGTGGAGAAAGAATCATAGAAACAAGAACTCCAGTAGTGAAAATCAAAATACATGCAATAGAGAGTATGCACTTAGAAATATTCCTGAAGAAAAGGGCATCAATAAAGAAGGAAACACAGAAATGCCTAATCTTCATTGTGAGCTCTGTGTGAGAGAGAAATCTTCCACTGAAGAAATCCAAGAACCTATACATTGGCATGTACCTACTTCAAAGCCTTATATTTGTGAATTATGCCAAAAGCAGTTCCAGAGCCCATCCACACTGAAAATGCATATGAGATGTCATACTGGGGAAAAGCCCTACACTTGTAAAACCTGTGGTAAGTGTTTTTCAGTTCCAGGAAACCTACAGAAACATGAACGCATTCACTTGGGCATCAAGGATTTTGTTTGTCAATATTGTAGTAAGGCATTCACTTTAAATGAAACACTCAAAATACATGAAAGAATACATACTGGAGAAAAACGCTACCATTGTCAATTCTGCTTACAGAGTTTCTTATATCTTTCTACCAAAAGGAATCATGAGCAAAGACATGCACATGAACATAATGGAAAAGGATATGCTTGTTTTCAGTGCCCTAAAATTTGCAAGACAGCAGCTGCTCTTGGAATGCACCAAAAGAAACATCTATTCAAAAGCCCAAGTCAACAGGATAAACAAGAGTATTTGTGTAATGAAAGCTCTAAACCTTTGGAGAATCAAAATTTCATAGACTCAGATGGGAATGAAGTGAATAGTATACAGAGTATGACTCCGAAAGTTATACTTTGAGTGACAGTATCAAAACCAAGAAAAAAAACACTGAAAAATATATTAGAGAAGAACATATAGAAGTATGGGATGCAAAGGAAACTCCAAATCTGAGCAGGTTCAAAAAAATAATGATGACATTTTTCATCCAAAAAACTTCTATATATTAGCATATGCAAAAAATGCACTGTACCAGAAAAACTAGAAATATTTGCAATAGTGTAAATATAACATGAAGGAGAATAAAAGTCTGATTCAAAATAGTTCCGCAATCATGGACAGTTATAATATATAAATAGAAGAAAATAGCAGTCCCAATCCAAAACTCCTTTATTAGGAGTTACAAGTAACTAGCCACTGAACTCTCTTAAATGTACAAAAACATATTTTATTCTGAATCAATCTGGGTGTAATAAAGGCCAAATATATAGGTTCAGAGTACATTCACTAAGAAGAATTTGTAGTACAGAAGATTGACATACTTATAATCAAACGTTCATGGTAACGTGTTTATAAATCAAAAACAAAATTTAAAAGATCATGACCTAATATATACAATATCTTAAAATAACCTGCTGAAGATGGAAATGTTTATTGAATGTGGGTATGAAGTATAGTTCGGTTTTGGAAAACTTTTCTATATCACAGTAGGGTATATACTGGGTTATACTGTTGTATGAATACTACATTTTACACCATCTATATTCAATTTTTACAGTTACATTGATAGCCAGTGGGCATCTGAGTGTCAGTAAGGTTTGGAAGCCCAGAATCATGACAATAAATGTTCATCTTAAATATGAAGTCTTCCAAGTTGTGTAAGTCCTGGAAGGTCCAGCTATCAATGTATGGCAGACCAGCTAATCCAGGGGCAAGTCCAGACTTTTGTTGTAGAAGCCAAATGAAACACTCCAGTTTCATGATGAAGGAGTTGTGGAACTGACCAGTGTGAATACCTTGTGTAAATACATTCCTAACCTACCAATGGCTCTGAAACGCCTACATTTTTTAACCATTTCTCTTCTCATCGGGGGATGCTTAGTCCACGAAAGTTCTTCCAGTTGGAATAATTCCAAACATCCCAGGAAGAGGAGTTGGACTAGCTCTTGGTCTTCAAATGAGTGGGCTAAAGCCAACAAATAACAATTACCCTTTTGATTTGCTTTTGGGGTGACAGGGGTGGAGAATATTTCGTTTCTTTCATCCATACATCAGTCAGGGCTGTATCATTGTCTCTGCAAACTTTCATCCATACAGACATTTGAGTCAGTTCACTGTGGAGCTGGGATGTAGGAGGAGTGTCCTCTTGCCCTGACAGTCTTTTTCATTTTATGGGACTAGGAGCTTGCACTTACCCACTATCCAGTTGCTGTTTCTTGGAGTATAGTGTATTAACCATTGGGCCACATGCTGGCCCTAATCTCTAGTTGACAACTAAATAGAGAGCTAGTTGTATGTTTTGGGTTGCAGTGTCTTTAAAGTTCTTCCCTACATGATTAATGTTCATCCAGCAAAGAGTACCATCCCCACACCAAAACACATCATGCAATGAGCCAGATTTCTATGTATATTGATGACCAATCTTGGTAGAGATGCAGTTTCTGTTTGAGTAAAAAGGAGCCTGTTTAGAAAGTTAGTACAACTCCCCTCTGATTAAGGATTAGTCCCTGGAGCTGCATGCTTACAACCTGGCTCAATCTTCTCTGGACAGACACCAATCTTGTGTGTGAACACAATTGATAGATTCCATATGTTTCTAATCTCATTGGTCTGATTAGAGCTGGGTCAGTGTTCCTAGCTTTGGATCTCTGAATTCTTATCTAAAGGAATGTTTACTTTGTGACAAGTTGGGATGTGATCCTATTCTGCACTCATCATCCTCAGCAATTTCTTGAAGTTGAGGTTGATTGTCTTCCATGAATTGTCCATTTCAAACTATCTGTGGAGCCACTGATGGCTTAAAAAGGTTTTTCTGGAGCCTCAGATTCTGCCACATTATACACATGGGTGCAGATGAAAGTAGGGTATTCATTCGGGTCATAATACACTCTGTTACTTCTATTTTTCTGTCATAGAGAGTTGCATCTAATTCTCGAAATGCTGAGTTCTCTGCCTCAAGCAATTCCTCCATCATTATTGGTTCTGGGTTCCCACAAGTGGATGTCTATATTTTTTAGCAGTCTGGAATCAGGCATCCGGATAATATGGCATGCCCAGCAAAGTTGATGATAAATAATCAACAACTTCATGCTCATTATATTGGCTTGCATGAGGACTCTGATGTTAGTATGTCTATCATCCCATTTGTTTTGGAGATTTTTATCTATACAGCATTTAATGATACTTTCCCAGCACCTTATGATGTCTTCTGTGTGCTGTCCACATTTCAGCTCCATATAACAAAGTGGGAATCACCACTGCTTTATAGACTGTGATTCTAATTTTGATTCTGGTTGTTGCAGTCTTCAAACACTTTCTTTCTCAGATGACCAAAATTTTGCTTGCTTGTATAAGCTGATACTTGATTTCTTCAACAACATCAGCTATTTATGGAAGTTGGCTTCCAAGATATGAGAAGTATGCAACATTCCTTAGAGGGAGCGTAAAACGTGATCAAATAAAGCATTGCAGCAAGGAAGATGAAGAGCATGTGGACAATGACACTACCCTGATTGACATCTGTCTTAACCTTATAAGGAGCCATAGTGGATCCATTACAGAAGCTCACTCCTTGTGTGTCATCATGAAAGACATGAAAAAGAGTGACAAATTTCAGTGGACAACCATATACCAGAAGGATTTTCCACAGTGCTTCCCTGTTAATTGAGTCAAAGGCTGCTGTGAGGTCAATGAATGCCATATGTAGCGGTCTGTGATATGGTCTATATTTTTCTGTAACTGGCAAGAGGAAAAATCATGTCATTAGTGTCTCTAGATGGCCCCCCTGAGATTTAGGAAGAGAGCAAGAAGACAGTTTAGGATAAATTTTTCAAGGTCCTTTTCTGCAGTTGCTAACAGAAAGATTCCTCAATAATTTTCACAGCCAGGTTTATCCCTGAAATAATGCACATGGAAAATCAGCACAGAGGCACTCAGGGATCCAACAAAACATGATCCTTTCTGCCAATGCCACAGCAAGAATACATCACAATGGTCTGCCACAGATTACCTGCATCAATGAATTGTTAATGTGTGTCAGCAGAGTCCACATAGATAGATAATCTTTGGCAGGCTAATGCACATTAGATTCACAGCCCAGTTTGCTGTGAACTAATTATTCATATAGAGAAGCAGTAAGATGCAATCCTAAATGCAGACCCCATGTCTACCATCCTACCTTGGGATATGGGATGCTGCAGGTTGACCTGCCTTAAATCCTGAAGCCAGTGCTTCAGCATTTCCAATCCCCCAGGGGCTTATGTGTGTCCCGGGAGGTATGAGCCTCTACAAAATGGTAGGCAAGCAAAAAATACAGGATTAGCAAAAGAAATGTCTTAACCAGTCACCAAAGGAAGGTACTAAAGAGTTACAGCACTCTGCAAAATAACAAACAGTTCTGAGATGCCCTCTTTTTAGTGTGATCTAACCCCTTCTGTGAGTCTGAGATCTGATCATTGTTTCAGACGAGGCAGACACTCCTGCCTTCTCTCTTGCTCTAGCGTGGTCTTCTAGCTTGTGGCACTGGAAGCTCTCTTCCCCCTACCGCAACTGCTTAAATACAGTTGTTTTTGTTCTTATACACCAAGTAAGAAATTCCAACCTATTCCACCAGGCTTCGGTAGAGCCTCTAACATCCCATGGTGATGGCTGGCTGGTATTAGAAATTGTAACTTGTTAGCCCTAGATTGCTAGATGATGGCTTCTCAGCCATAGTCATCCTCTAACAGTCATAAGCCACAAATGTTCATTTGGTGCCCTTTACAGCTCTATAAAGTCCTATGTTACCATCTCAAAAGAGACATCCAGTAAGACCAGAGTATTGTAGTGAATATTGTTTCAGTGACTGGAACAAAGGATCTAATTTTGAAGATGGAGAAAACACTTTTTAAAAAAATGGTCAAAGGATAGTAGATGATTTTGATCTATGCTTTATAGCACAGGACTGCTCTGATAAATATCCATAGTACTGCATCTGTACTATCTATTCTTCATGTATTTTCATCTGTACACAGTATTATAAAATAAAGGGCAAGGCATAGATTAGTGAACCTCAGCTTCATTCTACGTACAAATATGATACATTATTTGTTTGCTTATTTGGTTTTTATTAGAAATTGCAAAAGAAGTGATATCTTGGGTATGATAAAACTACACTTGAACTGATAGTGCAGTATTGAATTAAATAATAGTATTGTCCACTTATTTATTCTGCCAAGGATGAATGCTATGAATCAATGAGAGTTTTGGTTCCATAGCAGCTTTAGGTCCAGACAACTAGGATTATGAAATAAATACAATAAAAATGTGACAAAATACATGGGGATATTTTCTAAGTGGGTTTATATGCTGATAACTGTAGACCAAAGCAAATCAGGTAGAATATTTATACATAAAAGATAATTTTACAAGTATTTTATATAATTGTATGGTTCATAAAAATATTGACAGTTTGTGTTAGGTTTGGGGGGGTTGCATATTTTGATAAAAATACAATGACTTTATAATTCTGTGTATTCTCTACTGTTTATAGCAAATCCATTTTTAAGATGGCCATGTCAAGTTTCTTGTTAATTGTAGGACTTTAACTGCAAGTAATATGTTGAAGTAATCAGTCAAGTACTAATGACCAAACTGGAATTAAAATAAGTGTAATAGATGGAAATATTGTACACTGTAAAAGAACGTAATTTGTTACATTATGGCATTTGAATTTTTGTTTAAAAATACTATTAAATGCAGATATTAAGGGTTGGAAAAAAGTCTATTTTATTTTTAGAAAGAGTGACTATAATTCTGGTTGTGATTGATTAAAATAACCTATTACTATCCTTATGTGTCTCCATTTTTAAAAAAAAGATTTTAATATTGACTTATTTTTATAATGTGTTTGGTCAACAGTTTTGTATCTCCTGTTTTATTCACCTGCTATATTTAAGATTTTTTATTTCAATATAAATTTGTATTAAGTCTGAAGGGATGACAATACAGTAGCTACCATATTTATAAATTCAATATAATTTCAAATAAGCTTATTCACCAAGGAAAACAGGAGTACTGATTTCAAAATAACCAGCCTGTTATTTTGAAATAATGGCATTGGTAGTGTGGATGCTCCGCTTGTTACTTCGAAATAAGGGGGGTTATTTCGAAATAACTCCCTACTGTAGACCAGGGCAAATTCTCCATCCTCATTCAGTTCCAGGACAATGGGCATGACAGCTTTTGTGATATGGACACTGGCAATATGATGACCAAATGTCCTGCTTTTATTGGGACTGTCCCAAATTTAAATACTCTGTCCCTGTGCCCCATCAAGTAGTGAAATGTCCCAGAGAGCCCCGTCAGACATTTCACTATTTGATGGGATTCCGATGTGGTGCAGCAGCCTCCTCTCCCTCCCCTACTTCCCCTCCCAGCAGGGCACATAGGACAGCTGGGGCAGCTTCCACTAGCACGCGGACTCTCCCTCTTTCCCTTCCCTCCCTCCCCCGGTGGGACTGCCTCTGCCGTGCAGGGTCCTGGTCCGGCAGCCCCACCTCCTTCTCCTCCAGGCCACTTTGGAACCTCAGCAGGAGCTGCGTGGAGCCCAGCTGGGGCACTGTGGCATGGGGCACGCTCAGGCTCGGCAGGTGCCGGGACTGGAGTGGAGGCCCCAGTGGTGCTATTTTTAGTGCTGTGGTCTGGTCCTCCTTGATTCCTCCAGTTGGAGTCAACAGTAACTGTGCGAGTCATGTTCCAGCTGGGGCAGCCTCACTGGGATGGGCCTCATACAGCTGCTGCTTGACTCCCATTGGAGCCAGGGCTGCCATGAGGATCCAGACTGTGGCACTAAAAATAGCACTTCGAGTGGCCTCTGCTCCAGTCCCAACAAGCGGTTCCACCCTGGGAGTAGCTGGGGCTGGAGCTGCAGGGGCTTCTGGGGCCGGACTGTGGGCTCCAGCCCCTGCAAACTGGAAGGCAGAAAGTGAGGGATGGGGCAGGGGCAGAACTAAGGAGAAGGGGGTGAGGAGAGGAAGGGGTTTGTGCTGAGTGGAGTGGGGGAAGGTCAGGAGAAGACAAGAGAAGGCATCAAGGGGCAGAGTGGAGAAGAGACAAATGCCAGGGGGCCAAGAGGAGACAATGAGGAAAAGGGCAGGAGGAGGCGAGGGAAGGTGTCAGTGGGAGTAGGAGAAGGGAGGGAACAGGGTGATGCTGGGAGAGGGAAAGGACAATGCGCACAAGAGGGAGGGGGAGGAAGAGGAGAGGGGAGGAGTGGATGCCAAGAGAAAAGGGATTGAAAGGAGGGGTGGGCATGAGGAAGGCAGGGGATGGAGCAAGTCATGTGCAAGGACACAGAGAGCGTGACAAGAACTGGGCCAGAGGATGGTGAGAGGGTAGGCGCCAGGGAGAAAGAGGGCAAAGAGGACAGGGGCAGTTAGGGAAGAAGGAGGCACCAGGAAGGTGCAGGAGTAATGGAAGGTGCAGATGCCAGGAGATTCTGGGGGGTGAAGCAGAAGGGCAGACACACGGAGGGGAGGAACAGGCACCAGAGGAGACAGACAGGGCAGGTGGGTAGAGGGAGGTGTTAGGAAAGGGGATGGGGAGGGATAGCTACAGATGATCCAAGCGGGGCTAGAGAAGAAGTGGACACAGGGGAAAGAGAAGGGCTGGTGCAGAGGAGGGGGGCAGGTGCCCAAAGGGCTGAGGGGAGTGAGACGGGCAGGAGCCAGGACAGCAGAGGAGGGTCAAAGATGGTGGCAGCAGCAGGCACCAGGGGAGCAGATGGGGCAAGGGGAGGGTAAGAGATATGGCAGCAGAGGGAAAAAGGAGAGGTTTATGATGTTTATTAATAACTTGAGTGCCACAGAGTCACAAATCCAAATAAGCCACATGAAGTCAATACTGGTGCACAAGACAAAATTCACTCTGCTCAGGGAGGAAAATCTTAAGTTTGTAATGCAATGCAAATTGGGTTAATGCAATTGCAGGATAGTTGTATGGAGGGAATCTGTGGGGGCCAAACTCATCCCTATTGGTAGAGGACGGTGAGAGGAGTTCTTAGAGGGGTCATGACACCCTTTACTACTGATCATGTGTCCGTCTTGACCCCAGGAGTACTACCTCCAGGGGTAGGACTTCTTGTGGCAGAGGGAGTGGCAAACTGGGCTCAGGGAGTGTGGCTAATGTGTCCCTAACTTTGGTTCAGAAAATATGGTCACCATAGATATTGGCCTGCTAGGAAATGGAATAAAATCACCAACTAATTGCTGAATTAGCATGTAGCATTTCTACCAACTTGAACTATTATGTTATACTAGCTGGACTTACCCGGCATTGCCGGGGAAATTGGAGGAACAAAATTTAGAAAAACAGAAGCTGGTCCTGACAGCCTCCAGCCACATCTGGCCATTCTGGCAGACCTCCATGCTTTTCTACTGCTGCATAAAGCAAAATCTCTGACTCAAAAAAGAGGCATTGCAATGTTGAGAATCAGAGCTATATGACTTGGCAAACTTAGATACAAAAGTCACAATAGAAACTATGTCTCTGTTTTCTTCCCACATCATGAGTCTTGGAGCCATTAAAAGCACAGCGGAAGGGAGAGCCCCCAAATCACCATGGCTTGTTTCCCCACCATTGCTGGAAGCATATGGAGGCCCCTCTTCAATAGTGCAGTGTTTTGCTTCCTATCGGGTGGTGTTTTTGCTAATTATCCTTGTAGAAGCTGATGATTTTTGGTAGGGAAGTAGGGGATAGGCATGTTGGGTCTGCAAATTCTCATCCAAGAGCTGAGTATAGGGATGCCTCAATCAATGGGGCTAGGCCTGCTGAATCTGAGAGATTTCAAGGTGACACCTCAAACTCTTCTCCCATCTTTTTTGATGAAGCTATGAGCCTGCTGGCACTTCTATAGTCCCTCCTCCAGCACCACCCCCTTGGCCAGCTGCCCTTCCCATGGACTGCATCTCTCACCACCCCCAATATCATCCGACCCAGGACCAGTGCCCAGATTTAGGGATCCCCCCCGCCTTGGATTAATTTCTCACCCACCCAGCATCATCCACGGCTGCCCCTTGGGCCAGTGCCCCTCAGAGGAGACCACCCCCCCCCACCATGGGCTTAATTTCTCACTCACTCCTTGCAGGATTGTCCAGCCCCACTTCCTTCATCCCCCTACAGTCCTGCCCTCCCCCCACTTGTCCCCAATGGTCCAGCCCCACCCCCCTACAAGCCTGCCCTCCCTCCACTCACTCCCAATGGTCCAGCCCCCCAGACCAGCCCGTCCCCCAATGATCCAGCCCCCCCAATCCTGCCCTACCCCTCACTCACCCCCAACAGTCCAACCCCCTCCCCATTTAACCCTACCCCCCCCCCCCGCTCTCACCTCCCAGTCCCCGATATGCCTCCTTTCAGACATTTTTTCAAAGCGGCAGCTGAGCGGTAACAGCAGCCCCGCCCCTTCCACCTAGAGCGAGCCCTGGCAGCAACCTGCCCGCCCCTTGGTCGGCGTCCGGGCGCCAATCGTAGTATTGAAGAGGGGCCTCCATATGCTTCCAGCAATGGCGGGGAAGCCACTTCTCCCCGCACTGCCAAGCTCCGTGCAGCCCCAGGTAGGGGCACTGGTCTCTCATCTCTTCCCTCCCACAGTGACTTAAAACTTTCTCCTGGAGGAAAGGGTATCCCATGGAAAGTTTGGTTGCAGTAGGTCTTATAGTGTCTAAGTTATTAGAGCACAACCATACAAACATTCTCCTTTCTATATTAGACTAGCTGGAGTTATCCAGCGTTGCTCAGTCCCACTCCCCACTGGCCGATTCGTTTCCCCTCGCCCGCCCCTGCCAGCCCTACTTCCTGCTGGCCAGTTCTCCTCCTCCCAATCTCCTCCACCCCCCGCCCCCACCTTGATCTCCCCCGACCAGCTCTGCTTCCCACCGGCCGCCCCTCTCCTGATCTGCCCCGGCCAGCCCCGCTGCCCCCGACCCCTCCCCACCAGCTCTGCTTCCTGCCGGCCGCCCCTCTCCCGATCTCTTCCGGCCAGCCCCACTGCCCCAATCCCTCCCCCCCCGGCCAGCTCTGCTTCCCACCGGCCACCCCCGCCGATCTCCCCTGGCCAGCCCCGCTGCCCCCGACCCTCCACGCCAGCTCTGCTTCCTGCCGGCTACCCCTCCCCCAATCTTTCCTGGCCAGCCCCTCTGCCTCCGACCTCCCCTCTCCCCCCAACCAGCTCTGCTTCTCACCGGTAGCCCCTCCCCCGATCTCCCCCTGCCAGCCCCGCTGCCCCCAACGTCCCCCCCAACCCGCTCTGCTTCCTGGCCCCCCCTTCCTCCCAGCCAGTCCCGCTCCCCTCCTGGCCGGTTCCTCCCCCCTCCTCCGCCCCCGATCAAGTGTGTCCGGTTTTTTTTTTAAGACCACCAGCTAACCATAGCCACAGGGGGCAGGGTGGGTGCCCGAGCCGTTGCACGTATGGGGGTGGGGCGAATCCCAGACAGTGCTGGGGGCTGCATGCGGCGGGTACGTGACCCTGCATGCGGCGGGTACGGTGGGCGGGGCTGCCCCTGCAGCACTGCACGGCAGGTTATATTTTATTTTTACAGGTTAAGATAGGGCCCGATCAGGTCCAAAAGTACCTCAAAACCTTCTGGAGGAAAGGGTATCCCATGGAAAGTTTGGTTGCAGTAGGTCTTATAGTGTCCAAGTTATTAGAGCACAAACCTACAAACATTCTCCTTTATATATTAGATTATTGGCAAAACAGCATATGATCATGTAATTAAAGGCTTTATATAATGCATATGCATAGATGTACATTATAAATACATATACACTGATGTACAGTTTTAAGGTTGTGCAATTTTCAATGGTCATTGCCTAGCGTTAGCATGCTTGTGCATACAACCACAATGTTTTCTACATGTAGATTTAATAATAAATATCTGAAAATTTCTATTAGATGAGGACATTTTACAGGACATGGAAAAGACACAGGTGAAGTCCTGATCCCACTTATATCACTGGCAAAACTCACATTGTCTTAGTGGAGCCAAGATTTCATTCATGGCCATTGCCGCCAAGCAGGGCCGGCCCACAACATTTTGGAACCTGAGGCGGGGAACTCAAATGACACCCCCATGCCTCCTCACTTAGGCCAAAGCTTTGAAAGGTCTCCATTCTGCCTTCTTCTTTTTCTACTCTACCACCATCTCTGTGCATCTAGAGCAGAGAGAATACATCTGCACCAGCAACAGACACAATTTTCTACACTCTGGGTCCTAGTGGTGCCCCCCTACAGTCTGGCACCTGAGGTGGCTGCCTTAGTTCGCCTCATGGTAATGCCAGCCCTGGCTCCAAGGCAGAGGCAAGGAGCAGTGTGGCAGTGGGAGGTGGGACACCTGAAATGGCCACCTGGCCACACAGTTTATAGGGGACTTAGCTTAGACATATTTATAGTGAAACAAAGTTTAGTATCCAAAACCAGAGATTTATGTGATAGTGAGTAGGAATATTGGAAACAATATAAAGCAAAATTCTAGTGTATTTTCTAGAGACTAAACTAACAACTTACCCTCCTGTCCAAATAATCTTATTTCATGCTGATTGAGATCCTATTTTCATAAAGCAAACTCGCTGTTCATTTACTTCATAGATGGAGGATACTAGGATGTCTTTTTGCAACCCCATGTATACCAGTACAAATGGTACTGATGTGCACCTCAAAGTAGCATTTCCCTCTACTCCTCCAGTTTACCTTTTCCTGTTTCTGTGCTCTATTTGTAGATGTCACAATCCTTTATTAGCAATTGGATTAGATTGGTGATTGGAGGCTGTTTCTGAACAATGCAATATTTACATATAAATGGATGAACATTTCTTTCCTGAAAAAACCCTGGTTTTCACCTTTGCTGGTGACCCTAGACACAGAGGCTACGTCTACACTGGCATAATTTTACGAAAATGCTTTTAACGGAAAAGTTTTCTTTTAAAAGCATTTTCAGAAAAGCGCGTGTAGATTGGCAGGACACTTTTCCAGAAAAGCACTTTTTGCGGAAAAGTGTCCGTGGCCAATCTAGACGTGCTTTTCCGCAAAAAAGCCCCGATCGCCATTTATTTGCGATCGGGGTTTTTTTTGCGGAAAACAGTACTGTTCTGTCTACACTGGCCCTTTTACGCAAAAGTCTTTTGGAAAAAGACTTTTGCCCGAATGGGAGCAGCATAGTATTTCTGGAAAAGCACTGATGATCTTACATGAGATTGTCAGTGCTTTTGCGGAAATTCAAGCGGCCAGTGTAGACAGCTGGCAAGACTTTCCGCAAAAGCAGATGATTTTGGGGAAAAACTTGCCAGTCTAGACACAGCCAGACTGTAAGAATATAATTTTCATGTTATATATGTAACTCTTTACAGATCCAGACAAGTGTTTTGAATGATATTGCCGACCAGTGAGACACAGGGTTTTGTCTGAGACATCACAAAACCATGTTTAGTGAATTAGAATGTAAATATCAGACCCAGGAGATTCCATTATGCATCTCTGCCAGTTGGCATCAGGAGGTTCGTACTCCCACAACCCCCAAATCTTTTTCCAAGACTCTGCTTTCCAGAATATAGACCCATTCTACATTCTTTGTTCCTAAAAGCATGCCTGCATTTACATTTAAGCTGTATTAGAACACATATTGTTTGCTTATACCCAGTTTACCATGTAATCCAGAAAGTTCTTCCAATTTTTGTGAATATGCAAACTTCATGATATTTTTATGTTTTCTTCCATATCATTAATAAAAACGTTAAATAGTGTAAAGCCAACACCTGCTCCAACCAGGACACCACTAAAAATGCCCTGTTCAAAGATGGCTCTCTATTTACTATTACAGTGAGACCTACTGTGATAGGGTGCATCAACCCTCACTGGGCCTAAATGGGTTAACCTGGCTCACCTGGCTGAGGAGACCCTGCCCCCACATTCCTGCTGAGCATGCTCTAGATGGGGGTTGGATATAAAGGCCTGTGGAGCTGCTCAGTCGGAGCTACCAGCTGCCAGGGAAGGAGATACTGCAGGAGCTCTGGAGGAAGCACAGCTGGACCAAGCAGTGATGGCCGAGCAGAGAGGGACTGCAGAGAAAATGCCTACAGCAGAGCACAGAGATGGAGAAGACTACTTATAGAATACTGGGAGGAAGTAGCCCAAGGCAGGTAATTGCTCCCCAAGACCTTGGTGTGCTCTGGTGGGATTCCCTGCCAAGCCAGCAGTGGACTGCTCTACTGCTGACAGGGACCTGCTGGAGAAGGAGGGCCTAGGTCCCCCTACCTCCTCCTCACTTATCCCATGCAGGGAGCTTTGTCTGTTGTGTATTGACCCTGTAGCCACTATACTGTGTTACCCTGACTGCTGGGAGTAATGGATTGACTCTGTAGCTGTTAGGCTGTTACCCTGAACTCAGGGGAACTAAATATTGACTATTTGGCTAGTGGGCTGTACCATATTTTGACTGTGGCTGCTGGGCTGTACTGTATGCTGACTTTGTGACCACTAGGCCATACTACCATGAACATAGAGGGAAGTGTGCAGATTCTGTGGCTCTCTACACCAAGAGAGAGTCCGAGGGGCTGCAGCAAGCCTGTCACTGCTCTCATGTGCAGCCAGGCCAGGCACTCCTTGACACCTAAAAAATAGACAATTTTTAATCTATGTAATGTGAGCCATATTAACTTTATATTCTAGTTTTTAATCAAAATGTTGTACAGTGCCAAGTCAAACACCTTACAGAAGACTAAGTATATTGCATTAACACTATTACATTATTTCATAAAAATATCAAAATTTTGACATGATCAATTTTCCAATAACCCATGTTGGTTGGCAATAGTTACATTACACTCCTTTAATTCTTTTTTAGTAGTCCTGTATCAGCTGCTTCTTTATCTTGCTCACAATTGACGTCACACTCACATGTCTATAATTACCCAGGTCATGCTACTTATTCTTTTCAAATATTGGCACAACATTAACTACATCTTCAAGAGATGTTCCTATGTGTGCTCCACTCCCAGTATTGCTACATCCTTGTGCATTTGCTTGATGAGTTTTGCAATAGTGCTCATCTAGTACATGTGGTACGGCATGCACAACCTGGAGACCTCAGTTCCTTCTGAACTGTCCCCAGCCAGAGACAGAGAACAGCACTCTCACTGAAAAATCTAATTCTTTAGATAAAACCTAGTTAGATAGATTTAGAAATCATAGATAGAACAGGTTTCAAAACCTCTTTTTCTTTCTTAGCTTCCCTTGTAGTGGTTTCTATCTGGCTCACCAGGTTTTAAGAGAAGCTCAGTCTGCAGAGCCAATCTCTGATGGAAACCGTGTTTCTGATGTCTGAGTATCTCATGTTCCCCAGAAATGTGCCCATTGCTCCAAACTTAAAACTAGGGTATGAAGAGACAAGGGCCCAAGGCTTAAACTCATCTTAATGGAAAAGTTATTGTGACCATCCTCTGACCAAGGACAAGAAATACCTTCCTAACAAGGATATCTAGTCCCCACACCACCCAGATACTCAATCACAAAAAATTAGGAAAAAACAGCTGGACTCATCACCGCACCAGAAAAAAAAAGGTCCCCCCCCAAACAACTCTCTACAGTGCCAGTCACACCAACACTGACCCAATGCTCTGGGCACTTCTGGCACCATTTGTGCAGCAGCTGCCCCTAGCACCAGTTTCTCAGCTGTTGACACTCATGCTATGACAGACCCCAGCTATAGCCCCACCAACCTGTAAGAGAATAGATCTCAAGTATTCTGTTCCTTCAAAGGGATGAGAAGTTCTATTTGTGCCCAGCACCCCATTCGCAGCTGGTTGAAACAGCCAATAAAAAAACAAGCAGCAACACTTTCAATCCACCCATGCAGATAAACACAGCAAAAGGGAAGATCTTTTTGGCTGCAAAGTATATGGATCATCTTCACTATGATTCAGTCTCAAACTACAATGACATTACTTGACAAATATGGTCATAAAAATTATGGAAAGTTTATGGATTTTATTAATGATCTACCTGATGACAAGAAACAGTTTAAATTTTTAATCACAAAGGGACAGAAAATTGTGCTGATATAGCAGCAAGATACACTGCCACAGCGGTTGTCATACATTGATCCTCATGGTTCAATTACATAACTTTTCCCAGGGAGAAACAGAACACCAATGAAGATCTCCCTTTCAATGGCAAAAAATTGTTTGCTGCCAGAATGAATGAGATACTGCATAGCATGAAAAATTCAAGTGCCATGCTATAGTTCCTTGGCATCCACACACCTTCCATGGGAAGATGCCGATTTGGTTATTCCACCATACCAGAGGAGCAGATACCCCACTTATTCTCAACAACAGAGGCCTTATGATCAACAGCAACAATAACTCCACAGCCACCACAATATTGGCGCCTGCCATCTTCATTGGTGTCCCAGCCACTGCCTTCTAATAAGCAAATCTGAAAGTCTGGTTGAGGGTCATGAAGACCTATCCCATCCTATAGGGTTTTTACCGCCTGTATACCTATTTTCAGATCCTCTATTTCTACCAAGAATGGTTGACCATCACCACTGCCAAATGGGCCTTGGAAGTCAGTGGATTGGGCTATACTATCCCTTTCCTTTCTATACTCCTTGCCCATCACCACTCTGTCTCTTTTCAGGGATCCCTCTCACAAACAGTTATTACTCCAGGAAGTAGTCCCTCTCCTCCAACTGGGAGCAGTGGAATCTGTCCCTGTACCACACAGAGGAAAAGGATTTAAGTCCCATTATTTTTAACACCAAAGAATAATGGGGGATAGCAACCTATCCTTGACCGTAGCTACTTAAACAAGTTTGTAAAAAACACATGTTCAAGATGCTTACCTTATCAATAATAATACCAGTGCTGGACCAGGGGGACTAGTTTTCAGCCCTCAACCTGCAGGAGCCTTATTTTCACGTGACTATGCCCCCAGTACATAGGTGTTTCCTAACACTTACCAATACAAGGTCTGATCTTTGAGCCTCTCAATGGTTCCAACTGCCTTCTCCAAAATCCTTTTAGTGGTCACAACACACCTGTGAGAGAAAGGGACTCATGATATTTCTTTACCTGGACAATTACCTTCTAAAAGCACGCACCCATCCAGAAGTCATCCCTGCGACACTGACCACAATGAGCTGCTTCCGGACTTGGTCTACAATTAAACATAAAGGAATCAATGATACAAATCCACTCAACAGCTAGAATTTAAAGGAGCTCAACTCCATCACTGCAAAAGCATCACTTCCACAGGGCACATTTGTCAAAATAACTGTACTTGTATCCACCTTACAGAGCACTTCATAAACCACAGCCTTTAAATACCTTCAACTTCAATGCCACATGGCTGTATGGATGTATATGTGCTGTGTACAAGGGTGGCTGACAGTTCTGTATGAACCAAACACTGTTTGAACTTACAGGTAACAATTCCTCACAAGATTAAAGACTTGATGGACTCATTCACACAATTTATGTCAGGGATCCCCTTCATACAAAATTGGCCATCATGTTATCACAACTGATCTCTCCCTTACTGGATAGGGAGTCCACATGCAGCACCATAGAGTACCGAAACTCTGGCCCACCAACAAGACAAGGCTGCATGTAAATCTGCTAGAACTAAGCACTATACAGTATATCTGCCTCCATTTCCTGCCATTCACCAGAGATCATGCAATAAGAATGATGCCCAGCAACCAACCCTGTATGTTCTATGTAAACAGGCAGAGGGGTGCTCGGTCACATTTGCTGGGTATTGATGTGATAAAACTTTGGAACTGGTGCAGCTCACACAATATCCAGCTCTCAGCCTCATGCCTACCCGGTTCCCAGAACACCACAGCAACAAACTCAGCAGGGGTTTTCTTCAAGGCCTCAAATGGGAAACAGTGCTATAGTAATTCCTAGCTTAATGTTCATGAAAAAATGTGCATATACTTTGCTTTTTGCTTGGACAGAACAAAGGCATTTAGCACTCCACCAAAGCTCTTTGTGTTGGTCAATGAATGCTCCTAGGATAAACACATATCCTCACAAAGACTCTAACTGGATAGCTATTGGATGTATTCAGCTATGTTGAGAATTCAAAGGCATATAGACCACTCCTACAAGATCTGTATTAATGTCCATAGCTCTCGTACACAATGTCCCCCTCATGGGCGTATGCAAAGTGGCCACCTGGACTTCAGAACACACTTTTGCCAAGAAGTAAGCTATGACGCAAACCTCTAAAACAGACACCGCAGCTACTCCACCAACTCCGAAGTCCCTGCCATCCTAATGGGGCACTGCTACTCAGTCACTTGAAGCGGAGCACTCATGGGAAATCTCTCTTTAAGAGAAAGGTATTCATCTGTGTCATAACTGAGGTTCTTCTAAAGGAGTGTCCTTGAGGGTGCTCTGTTACGTGCCCTCCTCCCCTCGGCTTCAAAAGTTATGTTTGTCCATGGTAGAGAAGGAACTGAAGGCTCTTGTTTGTGTGTGCAGTACTTAAAGTATCAATGGCATGCAAAGCAGGCACCATGCACGCACAATCTAGACGGGCACTGTTGCAAAACTCTCCAAGTAAAGGTGAGAGAGCCCTTCAACGGAAGTGCTTGCTCAGACAACAAGATGAGCACACACAGCAATGCAGAGGAAGTGCTCAACATTTCATGGGATAAGACATTTGAGGATGAAATGTGTATAAATGCTCAAGTGATGAAAAGCTGACTGCTTAGTTACCTAATAGAACTGAAAAAAGAAAGGTACGCTATTTAATTTTTCATATGCTTCAAAAAGGCATATTTCTCTTTTAATAAGTTGTCTTAAAATACAAAAATCTAATCATGCATATGCAGTATGAATAAGTATTCTGCAATGTACTTTGCCACAGTCTCAAAAGAATGATTAAGACATACACTTCAGCATGCAAAATGCCTAATTTATATCCAGAAATGTGCAAATATATACAGCATAAGGAAAAATGCAAATTAAAATATTTGTCCTTCAAGCTTTATTCCACTAGTCTGCAACATGCATAAAAATAAGCTAGCCTACAGTAATAGAAAAGCAGTGGTCATATGTTGGACAGCACTGAAAAAATATATCTAACCAAAACAAGGAAGTTTAGAAGTTTACTCCATATACAGTAAAATATTCTTCCTTACCTATTTCATATCACTAGGACTAAGTTTATGGGTCATTCTACTAGCTCACTTATTCAGATATAAAATACAGGCAGTCCCCGGGTTACGTACAAAATAGGGACTGTAGGTTTGTTCTTAAGCTGAATTTGTATGTAAGTCGGAACTGGTACATGTTGTAGGGGAAACTCTAGCCAAACATTTCTCCAGAGTTCAGTTTTATTCTCCCACACCTCACTTCCCTCAGTCCTTTATTCTCAAGCTTAGGTGTCTGCTGAGAAAAGCCGCTCCGCGTCTCCCTGGTCTGCTGGAGGGCGGGAGAGGGGGGGCGCTAGCTTCGTGTCTCCCTGGTCTGCTGGGGGGAATCAGCTAGTGCGGGGTTGCCTCACCCCATTTGTAAGTAGGGATCCGATGTAAGTCGGATCCATGTAACCCGGGGACTACCTGTATACTAAACCATCGTCGACTGGTGGATGTGCAAAAATTAAAACAAGTTACCATCCCTGGATTAGAATTGCTGCCGTCTGAGATATACGATAAAAATTTACCAGACATCCATTTCACTGAAACATATGGAAAGAGAGTATACAAGCTTAGTCACAAAAGTGTCAGTCTTTTTCCAGCTACTTCAATATCGCTTGCATTACATATTATCTTGTGACTTGCTCAATCATTTGTTCTATGTGTGCTCAAAATGCTGCATATCATCCTCAGAAGTGTCTGAAACCGCTCTGTTAAAGCACATTTGGGAACATTTAGTGCACACCAGCAAAGTCGACATGGACCAATTATTACACAACACACTAGTGGGCTTTAGAAATGACATCCTCACAATGCACATTATCTCCCACTGCATAGACAAGCCCTTAGTCAAAGGCCTTAACTATACTTAGGATTACCTCTAATTCACCTGTTGGCATTTGGCTATTTCGAAATAGCGCGTCCACACTGAGTGGACGCTGAATTGCATTCAAGGCTGGCCGGAACCAGGTCCGGCAGGGCATCAGGTCAGGAGTTACTTTGTGTGGCTGCTGCCTGAGGCTATCTGAGGCCTGTGCTTAAAGGGACCCCCTCCCCAGACAGCCGGTTCTTGGGTTTCCCTGCTTGCTTTCCTACCTCAATGAGGGACAACAAAGCCTTTTGTCTTTGCATGCTCTGGTTGCCCTCACTCGAGACAGCACAGCACTCTGCAACATGGAGCCAGAGCTGCCCCAGGCACTCTGGTGCTTCTTGTGGATACATTAGTGCGAGCCTGGCTGCAATTTCTGCAGGCTGCCATCTGGGAGGTCCATCAGGGGGTTGTCAGTATCCAGGAGGCCCTGTGGGAGAGCTTCCACCCTGAGGAGCACTAAGAGCCTCCCGGGTCTGCCCCACTGGGGGCTTGTGCCTCATTCCTCCCTCATGTCCTTCCACTTACTCCTCCCTAACCTCCCTTCCTGATGTAAAATAAAATACATGTATTTTATAACACAAACTCTCTTTTATTTAACAAAACTGGAGGGGAGAATGAAACTCTGGTGAGACTGGGGAAAGGAGGTGGGAGAGGGGAGAAGAGGGGGAAACCTGGGAGGAGGGAGCTAGAAGGGGGAGGGAAAGCTCAGGGTTGGGGGGGGGTGTCTCGCCAGACCAACTTGATTTTCATGCGAACCTGCTCCTGGGTTCACTTGTGGCATTTGGTGGCCAGGTTGGCAGCTATCCTGCCATAGATGGCCGCATTTTCCTGTCTAGTGCGGAGATCATGGATGTTGGGGGCATCCCCCAAACCTGAATAAGGTCCATGATCTCCACCCTGGACCAGGAAGGAGCCCATCTTCTCCAGGCCCTGGCAGGCTCCTGGGAGCTGGCAGACTGCTCCTGGGGAGCGGTGGAGGGCTGGCTGCCAATTGCTTGCTGGCTCATGTTTTGGGGCCATTGGGTCAGAGGCAGTGACTGCTGGCTCTGGGCTGGTAGGCTTGGAGCTGGCACAGGCACAGTGGCCAGAGTCTGCCCCTTGAAGGGCTCCAGGGGAGGGGAGGTGGAGAGGAGTGTTCTTGGTTGAGGCCAGAGTGGCCACCAGGGTACCCTGGGAAGGACTGGAGGCCCCCTATTTTGAAATAAGTGTCTACACAGCACTTATTTCAAAATTGGCATTATTCCTCATGGAATGAGGTTTACCAATTTCAAAATAAGCTCTCTGCTATTTCAATTTAATTTCGAAATAGTGGTTGGCTTGTAGACACTAGGGGTGTGTCTAGACTACATGCCTCCTTCGACGGAGGCATGTAGATTAGCCAGATCGGAAGAGGGAAATGAAGCCGCGATTAAAATAATCGCGGCTTCATTTAAATTTAAATGGCTGCCCCGATCTGCCGATCAGCTGTTTGTCGGCAGATCGGGGCAGTCTGGACGCGACGCGCCGACAAAGAAGCCTTTCTTCATCGGCACAGGTAAGCCTGGTTTCATTCCACGAGGAGTAACGGTAGTTCGAACTGGGAAGCCTAGTTTGAACTACCTAGTTCGTGCCCCGTGTAGCCGTGCTGCACGGGGTTCGAACCAGCGGGGTTTTAAAAATGGCAGCTCCCCGCTTATGCAAATGAAGCCCGGGAAATTCAAATCCCGGGCTTCATTTGCAAGTGCGGTATGCCTACATTACCCCGCTAGTTCAAACTAGCGGGGTAGTGTAGACATACCTGGAGAGAGGTCTCTCTGAGCTACTCTTCCAAATTTCTCACAGGCCGTTCAACTGAAGACATAGACATCAAGATTCAAGGCCAGCCTTGCCTTGAGCAGACTGCCTTGCCAGGTATTCACAATCGCAACATTTGAACATGTATAAGACTTTTAGTTGAGAAAGCCATGTTAATCCCAAGTCTCTACTAGGACTAGGAGTTGTGGGTGACCTATAGAAAACACCAGCATTTTCTTTGGAAAATCCACAACAAAATGTGGGGGGACCGATCACCTCAGTAATGCCAACTCCTTTAGAATTGAGGCTTTGATTATCCAGCACCAGCTGAGGCAGAGCAAGCACTGTGTGCACGTCTGATATATTTTTACCAAAACTCCTGCCTGCCTTTCCTTGCCCAAAGGAAACAGGGAAGCCAAAAGGAATGGTACAGAGCTGTTTCTCAGCTTTTTTTTTATAAGTTTTAGAGGGGTAGCTGAGTAACAGGAAAAACTTAAAAAATAACAAGTAGTCTAGTAGCACTTCAAAGACTAACAAAACATGTAGATGGTATCATGAGCTTTCGTGGGCGGAAGTGGGTTTTGACCATGAAAGCTCATGCTATCATCTACATGTTTTGTTAGTCTTTAAAGTGCTACTAGACTATTGTTTTCTAAGTTTTTTTTTCTTTCGTTATAAAGTACCTTCATTAAAAAAATGATAAATGCACCCACCTCTGCCCCAGAGCCAGGCACCCCAGCCCCCACATCTCAATGCAACCACCCCTCCCTCAGAGCCAGGCACCCCCAGCACTCTACCTCCCCCAACCAAATCCCCCTCCTGCAGAGCCAGGCACCGGAGGTACGGGACAGGTAAGGTAATCCTGTCTTTAAAGTGGCTGCTGCTGCCACCCGGCCCAGCTATCTTGGCTCCAAGTGTGTACAGGGAGGCAGCACGTGGCTCAGCTCGCTGCTCTATGCATCACGTGGGCCTGTGCGGCGTGCACTCCGGTCTCACCCTAGCCTGACGCCCCCCTAGCGTGGTGCCCGGGGGCAACTGCCCCCTCTGCCATCCCTCACTCCACCTCTGAGCTTAGCTGATGCAAATTGAAGATTTCCTTATCTATACTTAGAGTTCACAGTGGTATATACATGCTAGTTACTGGCTGACTTCTGAATCAGGGTTAATACCCATGTATAAGCAAGATCTAAAATGACTCTATTGGGGTTCACATCTTTGTGCAGTGGCAAGAGAATGCCTTTTCAAACTTGATGGGGTTCAGCTGCACCACTTTGTTGACTGAGCTAGGCCCTGAGTTAATGAAGAATTGTTTATTGTAATTCAACTTGGCTTCACTTCATATGTAATTGGCTGAATCATTGTCCTGAGAACTAATATTCAGACATTGTCTGCTTGTTTCTTGTTTTCAGTCTCATAACAAATAACAGAAAAAAAATTCTAAAAAACTTCATATCCTTATTGTATCTGTCAGGAAAAAAAGTCCATCTGTACCACTGTATGCGAGAAATTGGACCAATATACTCCACAACTTGCTTCAATAACTGAAGTAGCCCAAATCTCTTAGGGTATGTCTACACTACCCCCCTAGTTCGAACTAGGGGTGATAATGTAGTCATACAGAGTTGCAAATGAAGCCCGGGATTTGAATTTGAATAGGAAGCCTAATCCGAACTAGCTAGTCCGTGCCGCGTGTAGCCGCGTGGCACGGGGTCCGACCTAGCCGGCATTTAAAAATGGCGCCGGCCGGCTTTATGCAAATGAAGCCCGGGAAATTCAAATCCCGGGCTTCATTTGCAACTCCGTATGACTACATTACCCCCCCCCTAGTTCGAACTAGGGGGGTAGTGTAGACCTACTCTTACTCTGGTATAATACACAGATCTACAGGATATAGTGTGTGGAACTGGTGAAAAGCCTGAGGCTGTGTCCATGTTACAGAACCTGTCAGCATAACTCCTGGGGGAACTCTGCACCACTGTGCAAGTGCAGAATTAATGTCCCTGCAAATGTATTCTTTCCTCTAGAACAGTGGTCACCAACCAGTAGATCGGGATCTACTGGTAGGTCTTGGAGCCTGACAGGTGATCCTGACTAGTTTGGCCAAGGTGGGGCCTCGGAGAAGGGGCATGAGTATTTGGGTTTGAGGTAGATCCGGGATTGCACTTAAATTCAAAAAATGATCTTGTGCTTTAAAAGGTTAAGGACCACTGCTGTAGGATAATTGAATTTGATAGATGAAGAGAAGCTACAATTACACCTTGTGCCCACCAGGGGCTGATGTGGCAACAGAAGAGAAGGCAGCTGACTCATGGGCCAGAGTAGCCAGCTGTGGAGAGTGAGAGGGCAGAGTGCCTTGCTCACAGCCCCCTGCTTGCAGGGCTAGGTGAAGAGGCATGGAATATGGGAGATTGGATAAAGTGAGGCACACCCTGCTACTGGGGATGGTCATACAAACTGGGGTTCAGAAGACTAGTGAGGGGGGACAGAGTGGGGTGAGGGTATATGAGCTACTAGGGTGATGGAGGGGGAAGGCCAAGTCATGGGGACATGTGCAGATACGCGTATCTGAATGGAGAACAGGGATGTGGGGAAAGGGGTTGATACACCTGATTCAATGGGAGAGGCCAGCGGTCGGCATGGGGAAGTCTCCCTAGCTTCCTAACAATCCCCACAAAATGTTCCATATTCCCCCCCCACACACACACACACATGCCCAACAACCCTCTGAGTTCATGCCCTGGCTCCTTCCCAGCAACTATTTTCTTCTTCTTACTCCTCTGGTTCCCCTAAGTCTTTGCACTACTACTGAAAGGTGCAGGAAATACGATTTGGTATTGTAGTTTAAATGCATTATTACTCACAATTCTGTATTAATATGCCTAGTAAGGAATCTGTGTGTCAAAAAACATTTCCTGAATCTTTTTTGTTTTCTGTATTGTTACAGAAATACTTGCTGACAGGCATTTTAAACAAATTACTCAATACTTGAAAATGGCATGATTATATTATGACAACATGTTCAGAATTTAATACTGTGTAAAGAATTTTTATTTTTTTCGAGTATTAACATGGGTAGGCCAGCATACTGGCTAGAGCAGATGCAGCATACACCAACAGAAGTTTTTCTGACAGTGTAGAAAAACCATCACTTCAAGCAGCATTATGCCAACAGAAGCATCTACAATGCAAGTTGGTATTGTTGGGAGGATGGATTTTTTTCATATATCTGACTGACTGAGAACGTATACCATCATACCTAAATGTAGACCAAGCCTCAGTGAGACTGACAATGGCCACAAAATGACAGACTACAGAAAAAAATAGCATTGAGCAACAGCAGCTTGATATCAACAGACATTCCATAGCTCTTTACTTCATAACAGATTGCTAGTGGAGCCACGTATGTGCACTTAGATGTAATCCTTATCTCCAACAATGAGCTTGGAAGTGATCACTGCATACCTCTCTGGGGGTATGTCTATGCTACAAAGTTAATTCGAACTAACGGATGTTAGTTCGAATTAACTTTGATAGGCGCTACACTAGCGCTCCGCTAGTTCGAACTTAATTCGAACTAGCGGAGCGCTTAGTTCGAACAAGGTAAACCTCATTGTATGAGGACTAAGCCTAGTTCGAACTTACTAGTTCGAATTAAGGGGTGTGTAGCCCCTTAATTCGAACTAGTGGGAGGCTAGCCCTCCCCAGCTTTCCCTGGTGGCCACTCTGGCCAACACCAGGGAAACTCTATTGCCCTCCTCCCGGCCCCGGACCCCTTAAAGGGGCACGGGCTGGCTACGGTGCCCATGCCAGGTGCAAGCCTGCCAGCACCCAGCCAGCAGACCCTGCACCTGGCACGGCTTGAGCCAGCCACCCGATGCCCTCCCCCTCTTCCCAGGACCAGGCTGGCGGCCCCCGGGAGCTTGCCCAGGACCGCAAGAGGCAGGCACCCGCCTGGTCCAGTGCAGACATCGTGGACCTCGTCCACGACCTCCGCGCTAGGCACAGGAAAGCGGCCATCTAGGGCAGGAGAGCTGCCAGCCTGGCCACCCAGGAGCAGGTTTGCATGAAAATCAAGGTGGTCCACTGAGACCCCCGACCTTGAGCTTAGAATTGCCGTACTGGGTCAGACCAAAGGTCCATCTAGCCCAGTAGCCTGTCTGCCGACAGCGGCCAACCCTAGGGACCCTGGAGGGGATGGACCAAAGTCAGTGACCAAGCCATTTGTCTCGTGCCATCCCTCTCCAGCCTTCCACAAACTTCGGGCAGGGACACCACTCCTACCCCCTGGCTAATACCACCCCATGGACCCAACCTCCATGAATTGATCTCACTTCTCTTTAAACTCTGTTCTAGTTCTAGCCTTCACAGCCTCCTGCAGCAAGGAGTTCCACAGGTTGACTATGTGCTTTGTGAAGAACTTTCTGTTATTCGTTTGAAGCCTGCTACCCATTCCTTTCCTTTGGTGTCCTCTAGTCCTTCTTTTATGGGAACTAATGAAGAACTTTTCTGTATGCAACCTCTCCACCCCACTCATGCTTTTATAGACCTCTATCATATCTCCCCTCCATCTCCTCCTCTTTTCGAAGCAGTCTCTTTAGCCTTTCTTCATATGGGACCTGTTCCAAACCTCTGATCATTTTAGTTGCCCTCCCCTCTCCCACCTCCTTTTCCCAGTCTCCCCCAGTTTTGTTCAATAAAGAGAGATTCTATTTTGACCACAATTGTCCTTTATTTTGTACATCAGGAAGGGGGGCTAGGAAGGGGTAAGTGGAAGGAGGTGAGGGAGGAATGCGGTACGAGCCCCCGATGGGGAGGACTGGGCTGGCTCTGTGGGCTTCTGGGGGTGTAACCTCTCCTGCAGCCCCCCAAATGCCCCCTCTCCCCAGATGGTAGCCTGCTGCAAGTGCAGCCAGTCTGATGGCCGAGTGCTGTGATGTGCCCAGTGTGGGTACTCCAAGCCAGGACTGCTTTGCAAGCGGGGCACCCCTGAGAACTGTCTGTCCGGGGTGGGGGTCAGGTCTCTTTAAGCACAGCCCTCGGCTAGCCTGAGACAGCAGCTCCACGCTCTAAGTCCTCATCTGATGCCCTGCCGGCACTGCTTCCGGACATCCTTAACCCCAGTTCAGGGTCCTCTCTGTGTGGACATGCTAGTTCGAATTAGCAAAACGCTAATTCGAAGTAGTTTTTTAGTCGGAATGCGTTATTTCAAATTAGCTTAGTTCGAATTAACTAATTCAAACTAAGTTAGTTCGAATTAGCGCTGTAGTGTAGACATACCCTGGTATACCAAGCAGTGTGCCCCTTTTGCAAATGGCTACAGATCATCCACAAAACAGGATGCTTAGGTATTAGCATTCTGCAAAGAGACTTCAATTCAAGCCACTTGTAGGTTGCTAGATAGTTTTCTTGCAGCTCTAATGTTATTCATATTATTGTGACAATCTCTTGCATATTTTTAGACATTTCCATGCCTTATTCTTCACAAAAGGGACTATATGGTTCTATAGAAACCAATACCAACTCCGCATTTCTAAATATCCCTTTCCACGTTCTTGAAGTGTCTTTGTTACATATTAGATCTGATGCAACTGAGGCATGCAGTGTCAACACACACAAGCTACAATGTGTCTACTACAAGGAATTGAATCTAATATAAATGAGAAGTACTCCACAGTTCCTTTTTCAGTCATCAGATTGTTTTTACTCTAATGGGGTATCTGGCTACATTTTCAGTTTAGTAGGGGCCCACCAGTGCTACAAAGTAAACGACATGCAGCTTCTATGTAACTTAGGTGACCGATTCAATTTGTTGCCAGCTTGTATAAGTTAATAAACACATTGCCAGTGGCTGAAATATGATGGTGAATGGTTTTTTTGAAGAAAAATATTTGTTTAGGATTACTGCAGTTTTCTTGAAAGCCTGATATTAAGGAGGAAGTCTGCTAAGTCAGCATTTATATATAATATATATATATATATATATATAATCATAAGAATTTTGCTTCATTTCTACATAGATTGAATGAAAGAGTTTCTCTCTCTCTATAGCCCACTCCACTTGTGAAGATTGACTCAAAGAATCTGGGTGATTGACTCAAAGAATCAGGGTTTATAGTCCTGCAGGTTGCTAAGTGCTTTTTAGTTGATAGCATGCCACACTTTGCAGGATCAGCTGCCAACTGTAGGTATTATTTATGTTTTCCAGGGCAGAGGTGGTAGTTGTGCGATAGAGTGTGTTCTCCCCCTGGCACTGCTACCCATGATGTGGGTAGCTTATATAAAATGGCTTACATTGCTTCATCTAGAGTTGAATTGTATGCTTTAGCAGACATAAATGAAAACTTCTATAGGTTGAATGTGGCGGGGTAGCCCCGCCCCTCCCGGTAACCGCCGGGACACCGCAACCACGGGGGGAGAACCCACCCCCCGGAGGGGAGCGGATCACCACCCACCGTCCCCGAACGGGGGGGCCGGCACCTCGGCCGGGTGACGAGCCGGGGCCGGCAGACAGTGCAGAGACGGGGGCGCCGGCACACTGGCCGGGTGACGAGCCGGGGCCGGCCGGCAGCGCAGAGAGGGGGCGGGGCCGAGCGGACGTGGCAGGGACGTCACGGGGAGGACGGCCCTGGGAGGGGCCAGAGGCCGACGAGGGGGTGACGTCATCTGCCTGCGACCGGCGGGCAACTCAAAAGGCCGCAGTGGACCAGCCATAGGGAGGAACGCCGAGGAGACGCACCCCCCCCGTGAGCCGGCGAGTGGTCGACATTATTGGAGGCCCTGGGCAGGGGCAGCGGAAGGGCCCAGGTGAGCTTATGGGACCTGGGGGAAGAAGCAGCCCAGGGCGGGGACGCGGACCCTGAGGGCAGGGGAGTTTAGGGGTCTCGACCCCCCCTGCTAGGTGGGGGAGACTTTCCCCCGACCTTAGGGCCCTGGGCTGGGGTCCGGAGAGAGGGCGGGCCCGGACCCCCTTCCCCCAACCGCCTAACCAAACCAATTGGAATCGGTTGCGTCAAGGCGTCGATAATCAGAGAACCGAGGGGGGCGGACGTAAGCCCCTCCGCACAGGGGGAGAACTCCTACGGGTGGTGGAGAATGTGGGCATAGTGGACCCCGAAACGGGGGTTCGGATAAGGGAAAGGATTAACAAAGTCTTGATTGCCAGGAGACAATGGAAGCCAATAAAATTCTGGAATGGTGGACAGAGACCCAGAAGGTACAACAGCAGCAACAGATGCAGGCGCTGCAACAGCTCCTCAACCAGCTCCAGGAGCGCCAGGAGCAGTTGGCGCGAGGCGCACCAATGACGGTACCGGGGGCGGTAGCGGGGTCTGGAGGAGGAGAGGGAGTCGGCACCCAATTGCCCATACGGCTAACGAAACTAGGGCCGGAAGATGACCCCGAGGCATTCCTGGTTACGTTCGAGAGGGTGGCCGCCGCCGCGAAGTGGCCGCCCGAGCATTGGGCCACCCTCCTCGCACCTTACCTGTCGGGGCCGGCCCAGCTAGCATATCGAGGGATGTCCGCCAGCGATGCCTTATGTTATTATAAAGTTAAAGAGGCTATTCTGGACCAATTAGGGGTGACTCCCGAGACCCACCGCCGGCGGTTTAGAGAGGCCAGGTACGACTCCCGCGAGCGACCACGGGCGGTGGCGCAACGGGTTAAGGAAGCGGGGATGAGATGGCTTGAACCAGAGACTAAGACGGGGGCCCAGGTGGCGGATCTCGTGATACTTGAACAATACGTCAGCATCCTCCCCGCGGAAGGGCAGCGGTGGGTACGGCGGCACCTTCCGGAGACCTTGGATGAAGCGGTGACCCTCATGGAACACTACTTAGCCGCAGAAGGGCCAGAGGGGAAAGGAGCCGCTGGGACACCAAGAGAACCCCGAAGGAACGAGGCCGGGACGGGTAAGCCCACGGGAGCCCAGCGGGCTGGGGAAAGCGCCGGGAGTTCCCTGGGCCCCCTCCCGACCAGGAGGTTGGCACCTCGGTGGAACCGGCCGATCGGTGAGGCCAGGGGAGACCGGGCGACCGGAACAAGTCCGGGCACCCCGCCACCCGAGGGAGCTCCGAAGGGGGTCTGCTATCAGTGCGGCCAGGAGGGCCATTACAAGAGGGACTGCACCCTGATGGACTGCACCTTCGGGCAGAGGCGTGCTGGGAGTGCGGACAGGAAGGCAGCCAGCGCAGCTCAGGTAATTAAACGGCTGTGGGTTAATGGGAACCCGGTGGAGGCTATTCTCGACTCGGGATGCGGGCAAACCATTGTCCGAAGGGACGTGATTCTTCCAGGGCGGGCCCGGGGTGCCCCCATAGCCCTCCGGTGCGTCCACGGGGACATTCATTATTACCCTACGACCCGGGTACGGATAGGGGACGGGGAGTTGGAAGGAGACTGTGTAGTCGCCGTCGGCCCGAAGTTAGCGTACCCCCTCCTGCTGGGGCGGGACTGGCCCGGCCTGAAGCGACTCCTAGGACAATGGGATAGCGGAAGACATCCTAAAAGGGAGCCAGAAACAGGGCAGGGGACCTTGGTCGCCCAAGGAGAGCAAGATGAGGGGGGGGCCGAGCCAGCAAGGGCCCCGGACGCCGGGACACCACCCACCGTCCGTCTTGACGTAGAAGAAGGGGACTTCCTCACCCAACAACGCGAGGACCCCACACTACGGGCGGCCTGGGAGCAGGTGCGCACTACAAGCGAGCCGCAGGAGGGGGACCCGCCCAATCGGCCGGACGGGCCGCGATTTGAGGTAAAAGACGACCGCCTGTACCGGGTGTCTTCAGGGGAACTCCCTGGGGAAGAAAGGTGGCAGCTGTTAGTCCCAAGACCGTACCGGTGGAAGGTCCTGGAATTGGCCCACGAACACCCGTGGGCCGGGCACCTGGGCAGGGAAAAGACCCAACAGAAGATACTCCAGAGATTCTATTGGCCGGGGGTGTACCAGGAAGTTAAGAATTTTTGTAACTCCTGCCCCCAGTGCCAAAGAACAGCCGGGGGCCGGGTCCCGCCGGCTCCCCTGGTGCCCCTGCCTGTGGTAGGGACCCCCTTTGAGAGGGTAGCATTAGACCTGGTAGGACCACTCGAGAAATCTGGGCGCGGGCATAATTACATCCTGGTCATCGTAGACTACGCCACCCGTTGCCCAGAGGCAGTGCCCCTGAAAAGAGCCACCGCCCCCGCCATAGCGGAGGCATTAGTTAAGCTATTCTCATGGGTCGGGCTGCCCCGGGAGTTACTGACAGACCAGGGGACGAATTTAACGTCGAAGGTTATGACGGAACTGTGTAAGGTCTTGCAGATCAGGAAGCTCCGGACGTCGGTATATCACCCCCAAACCGATGGGCTGGTGGAGCGATTCAACCGCACATTGAAGGGGATGCTGCGGAAGTTCGCACAAGATGAACCCCGGGAATGGGACAAGCTGCTGCCTGCACTGATGTTCGCCGTCAGAGAGGTACCGCAGGCATCGCTCGGGTACTCCCCCTTCGAGCTGTTATACGGGCGGCGACCGCGGGGGATCCTGGACCTCGTAAAGGAGGGATGGGAAACGTCCGTGTCTCCGGCTTTGGGGGCCGCCCAGTACGTACAGAAACTGAGGGGAACCCTCCACGACCTAGCGGGCCGGGCCCGAGCGAACCTAGAGAAGGCGCAAGAAGGGCAGAAGGCCTACTATGATAGAAAGGCGCAGGTGAGGGAGTTCGAACCAGGCGAGCAGGTTCTACTATTGCTGCCTAGCGGGGAGTCCAAGCTCCTGGCCCACTGGCAAGGACCCTTCCGGGTAATCAGGAAACTTGGCCCGGTCGACTATGAGGTTCGGGTAGACGGGAACCGCCGGGCAACCCAAATTTACCATGTCAACCTCTTAAAGAAGTGGCATCCACGGGAGGCCCTCCTGATTGACCCTCGGGACACTGACATTGAGCTGGGTCCGTGGGGGGAGCCGGAGGTGAGGATCGAGGGCATACGGGTCGGAGAAGAGCTCCCGGGCCCAAAGCGAGAACAGTTGCACCACCTTCTCGACCAGTTCAGGACGGTACTAACCAGCCGACCCGGACAGACCTCGCTAGTACAACACAAGATCGAGACTGAACCCGGCAGAGTGGTAAGAGATAATATGCGCCCCCTTCCCCGGAAGTTATGGGGCACGGTGAAGGAAGAACTCCAAGCCATGTTGGAGTGGGGGGTCATACAGGAATCTCGTAGCGAATGGCGAAGCCCCATTGTTCTGGTGCCCAAAACAGATGGATCAACGAGGTTCTGCATTGACTTCCGCAAAGTCAACGCGATCTCGCGATTTGACGCATACCCCATGCCACGGATAGATGAGTTACTGGGACGCCTGGGGAGGGCCGCCTATTTGTCGACCCTCGATTTAACGAAAGGGTATTGGCAGATCCTCCTCGCCCCCGAAGCCCAGGCGAAAACGGCGTTCGCCACCCCCTTTGGGTTGTACCAATTCAAAAACATGCCGTTCGGACTGCACGGGGCCGCTGCGACCTTTCAGAGACTCATGAACCAGGTCTTAAGGGACCATCAGGACTACGCAGCGGCTTACATTGATGATATTGTGATATTCAGTGAGTCCTGGGAGAAGCACTTAGAGCACATTACGAGTGTATTAAGGGCACTGAGGGAAGCAGGACTCACGGCCAACCCAAAGAAATGTCAATTTGGGAGGGCCGAAGTTTCATATCTGGGGTACACGGTAGGGAGGGGGAAGCTGAAGCCCCTAGTAGATAAGGTCCAGGCGGTACGGGAACACCCCACCCCAACGACAAAGAGGAAAGTACGGCAGTTCCTGGGATTGGCGGGCTATTATAGACGGTTTATCCCGAACTTTTCCTCCGTGGCCGCGCCACTGACAGACCTCACAAGGAAAGGGCAACCCGAGAGGGTGAGGTGGACCGCGGCGTGCGACGACGCATTTCAGGAGCTGAAAGACCGGTTGGTCCGGGCCCCGGTGCTGGCCCAGCCTGACTTTAACAAACCTTTTACCTTGCAGACCGACGCGTCCGGAGTGGGGTTAGGGGCGGTACTGACACAAGAGGAGGAGGGACAGGAGCACCCCATCCTCTATCTGAGTCGTAAACTGTTCCCGCGGGAGAAGGGATATGCGACCATTGAAAAGGAGGCATTGGCCCTCAAGTGGGCTGTCGATTCACTAAGGTACTTTCTTTTAGGCGATGAATTTACCGTGGTGACGGACCACGCCCCGCTGCAATGGATGCAGCAAATGAAGGACACTAACCCACGGATCTTGAGATGGTACCTCAGCTTACAGCCATACAAATTCCGAGTCGTGCACCGCCCGGGGTCCGCCAACGGGAACGCGGACTGGCTATCACGGTCAGCGGAAAACACAGAGACCAGAACTGCGAGTATGGCCCCAGACTTAAGGGGGAAGGGGTGTGGCGGGGTAGCCCCGCCCCTCCCGGTAACCGCCGGGACACCGCAACCACGGGGGGAGAACCCACCCCCCGGAGGGGAGCGGATCACCACCCACCGTCCCCGAACGGGGGGGCCGGCACCTCGGCCGGGTGACGAGCCGGGGCCGGCAGACAGTGCAGAGACGGGGGCGCCGGCACACTGGCCGGGTGACGAGCCGGGGCCGGCCGGCAGCGCAGAGAGGGGGCGGGGCCGAGCGGACGTGGCAGGGACGTCACGGGGAGGACGGCCCTGGGAGGGGCCAGAGGCCGACGAGGGGGGTGACGTCATCTGCCTGCGACCGGCGGGCAACTCAAAAGGCCGCAGTGGACCAGCCATAGGGAGGAACGCCGAGGAGACGCACCCCCCCCGTGAGCCGGCGAGTGGTCGACATTATTGGAGGCCCTGGGCAGGGGCAGCGGAAGGGCCCAGGTGAGCTTATGGGACCTGGGGGAAGAAGCAGCCCAGGGCGGGGACGCGGACCCTGAGGGCAGGGGAGTTTAGGGGTCTCGACCCCCCCTGCTAGGTGGGGGAGACTTTCCCCCGACCTTAGGGCCCTGGGCTGGGGTCCGGAGAGAGGGCGGGCCCGGACCCCCTTCCCCCAACCGCCTAACCAAACCAATTGGAATCGGTTGCGTCAAGGCGTCGATAATCAGAGAACCGAGGGGGGCGGACGTAAGCCCCTCCGCACAGGGGGAGAACTCCTACATTGAACCTCTCTAGTCTGACACTCTTTGGTCCGGCAATATCCATGATCAGGCATGATTTTAGTTAGCTGGATGTCCACTTGTCATGAGTGTAGCCAAGTTTCCCACTATCCCATGAGGTTTACCATCACCAGCCCTGGTTCTGTTCTATGCTGTTTAGTTCTAATTTACCCCTAAATGTCTTTTAGGAGCCCAGTAAGCTGTGGAAGTGTTGGTAATACTGCTAGACAGTATTAACCTCCTGTAGTTCAACAAATTCTCTGGTTCGGCACTGGTCAGGACTTGATTTAAGGCTGGCCAGACTAAGGGCCACTGCTTTATTCCTGAACATGTTAACACTTGCATATTGTGGATAAATCTGAAGCCTGGAAACATGTGGGAACTTAGGTCCAGGTCTCTAGAATCACATGGTGCTTCCTCAAACACTCACATTCATATGAAAATGAATATTCCATTTTTTGATAAATAAATTACATTTAATTATTTTTTCTCAATTCTCTCTTGTAAGCTGGGTGGTCCAATGGAGAACAAGCTAGACTTCTATCAGATAACACCCTACTTGCTTTAGTAAGGACCAGTGATTCAAATATTATGGGTTAGAATCAAATATTATGGGTTAGAATCTCTCCAAAATCAATTCTTCTGTTCACTGTGTGGAAGTACAGGCTTTTTAACTTGGGGACAACCATTTTAAGTGGATTCTAACAGGGAAGAATTTTTTGTGACACTGTAGATAGAAGGAAATGTGGTTGAATATGATCAAGAAATGACGGATTTCATGATTCTAAGAAAAGAAAGATGTGAGAGCAACATCAGGCCAAGGGGCTTCAAAAAAAGAGATTTCAACAAATTCAGAGAACTGGTAGGTAAGGGCCAATGGGAAGAAAATCTCAGGGGAGTTCAACAACGATGGCAGTTTCTTAGAGACAATATTAAAGGTAGAATAGCAAATTATCCATATCTAAAGGGAAAACAGGAAGAATAGTGAAAGGCCAATATAGCTCCATTAGGAACACTTTAATTACTTGACAAATAAAAATGAATCCTAAATAAAGTAGAAGGAGATGAGTACAGAGAATTATAGATCAGTAGAGCCCAGCAGGGATATAAAAATGTAGATCTGCACCTACCGAGATCAACCCATGATCCAACTCATGAACTGCTAGCCAGTTTTTACTTCTGTGTTTGCACGTGCAGCAGCTAGACATTTGGAGGGCTTGTGAGTGACAGCACCCAGGAGCAGTGGTGTGTGCTGTGTAATAGTGGGGGATAGAGATGGGATGTTAGGACTCCACCAATCCACTATCTGTGTCTGGGGGACGGGGACGGGTCCCTGCTGCCCAGAAGCTGACAGGCTGGGAAGGAGGCCAAAGCTGCTGGGCCAGGTGACGCTGAGGATGCTGTCAGGGGGCTCAAGCTGCTGAACAGGAAGCAGTGCAATGAGCAGATGCTGGACAGCCACTGGCTGCTGGCTAGTGGCCCAAAGTCCTTCAAAAACCAGCCAGCCAACTCCTCAGTCCCCGCAACAATCATACAAAACATGGCCCTATGTGCAGGGGTTAAAAACCAACTTTCTTATTGTTTTGCACCGTGATTCAATAAAACCCCGAATGCTGCCTTTGCACAGTGCTTGGTACGCTAGGGCTGACCGAGCTCTTAACGCCCATCAGCCTTGGCGCTGGAAGCCACCGACCCATTGGCACAGTACTACAGCCAGACGGCCCCTGCCCTGCTGTGTCCAGCGGGAGGAGAGGGACGGCGCGACGAGCCGAGGAAACAATCGGCTGCTTCCATCCTATTGGCTTACGAGGCTCCCATTCAACGAGCAACCCCGGGGCCAAAGGCAGAACGCAGCCCGACACACCGCAGAGTTCCAGCGCGGAGCCACACACTCCCCCCGCCCCCGCCCATGGTTTGCACTAGAGCCCCTGTGACCCCCACGCCCAGAGGCCTCTCGCCCGCCTCCTCAGCAAAGCCCGCCCACGCTCCTGGCTTCGGACAGGGAAGCCCCGCCCCGCTCTCTGGAGGGCGGGGCTGCGACGGGAGGCCCAGCGTGGCGCAGAGACAGGAACTGCGGCGGCCCCACCCGGCCTTTCGGCATCAGACGGGCAGCGCCAGGAGAGGAAAGGCGCATGCGCCCCCCGCCCCGCTGCCCAATGGGAGAGGCGGAGGGGGCGGGGCGGCGAGGTGCCGGCGGGGCCTCTGCTTCGCTCCTTGCAGCACAAGGGACAGGGCCGCAGAGGGAAGGGGGAGCTGCCTCTTCCCCTCCTGGCTGGCGCGCGGCGCAGGTGGCGGCGCACGATGGCGGCGGAGGATGGTGACGGCGAAGGGGTCCGAGTGCTGCAGAACCTGCGGGGGAAGATCTGTGAGTGAGGGGAGCGGGGCCAGGACCCCACAGGGGCCTTTCTGCCTGGGCTGCCGCGCTGAGTCCCCGCTGTGGTCTTGAACCTCCGTCCCTCGGTCCTCCCCGTGCGGGAGCTGCCCCCCTTCCTGCTTCTTGGGCCGGCTACGGGGGTGAGGAGGCGTCTCGGGGCAGGTGACGTTTACCCCGCCCCGAGGGGCGAGACGGCTACAGGCAGTTGGTGTCCGAGTGGAGGCGCTCGCGAGCGGGGTGGTGACGCGGGCGGGTGGGTCTGGGTGGCGTGGGTGTCTGTGGGAGATGTGGCGGTGTCTGGGCTGCCTAAGGCGGACATGATCCTGGGTGGCGCTGTGGGAGCTATGGCTTGAGGGCTCTGTAGCTTGTCGTGGGCATGGTGGCCAGTGGGTATACATGGAGGGCGTAGGGTTTTGTGGAACCAGGGTCAGTATGGGGGGGGGGGTGTACTAGGGAACGAGTGAAGATGTGAGGCAGGGTGAGTATGGATGGAGTAGTAGTGGGGTTCGCTGTGGGCATGGGAGGAGGGTTCTGGGTGTTTTGGAGGGTAGGGAAGGCATGAGTAGGAGATTCGCTTTTCTGCCTAGAGGTGGTAGATTAGATGTCGGGCTGGGTTGCTGTCTGTATGCGTCTCTTCGAAGGAATTATTGAGGCTGGGAGCTTGGTGGATAGGTCCAGGGAAGGCTGGGAGTGGGAGGGAGTTGGTGAGGAAAGGGCCCGTAGGCAGTTCAGATAGGGAGACTCGATGGCCAGGAGCATGACTGACAAATGCAGTCAATTGGCACTGTGGAAGTTGCTCTTGGGAGTAATGGATTTCCATTTGAGGGCAGAGAATTAGCTATTGAGAGCAGAAATGACACACACAGGAAATTGACATGTAGTTGAGAGTGCTGTTGAGCAGTTGGAGTTGAGATGCTGCAACCAGTGTGCACTTCAGTGAAGCATTTTTTTATGCCAACAAACACAAACTCAGCTCCACAAAACCTTAGGCATAAGAGTCTATTTGTCAAGCAAATCTTGCGAAATTATTGATGCAGCAGGAAGTTGGTACAAGGCTACTTTGGAAACAGTAACATGTTAATGTGGGGTGGGGTGGGGAGAGAGAGAGAGTGTCAGATTTTTCTTGCGGGGTGCAGAATGGCAATTATAGCAAAAAAATGCATAAAATCAGTAACGTGGAAAACCAAAGTATGAATGTCTTAAAACATGAGGGCATGGGGAAAGGAGAGGGAGACAAATAACGTGTGATGCGACTGACAAGGACTTCAAAGCAGCTGAGAGAAACAGGATGTGTGGTGGCTTCCTGAAGGGTTATCGAAATGCATTCATATAACTCAAATGTAACCCATTTATTTCCTTTCTCACGCATTTAATCAATCTTTTTTTATACAGTAATTCATGAAAAGGAAATGCAATATGATGAAATTTGGCAATGGAGTAGAATTAATAATCTGTTATATATTTGGATTTATCTATGTTAATTCAAGCAGGAAAAAGGAAACAACAAAAATACATACATTTCTACAATATAATATCCACTATGAAAAAACTTCTGATTTTTTTCCAACAGAAGTGTGACACGATACATCTGTTTAGGGTTTTATATCATGCTTCTCCATGATTTATAAGCGAAATATGAGGGGGACCCTTCTCTTAACTTCTGGTTTCTGTATTTCATTCTGCAAATTAATTGGCAGTAGCTGATTTTTTTTCAATCAATATTTGAAGCCAGGATAAATATGATTTAAAAACTCAGGTGTATTCCCAAACTTGATATTAATGTCTGAATTTGACCTTTGTCAATGAAAGACCAGATTTTGAGAATAGCACAGTATCCAGTGTAGCTTGAGAGGGAGTATTAATGAAGGCTGTTGCCTAGATTTGCATACTCAAGAGGCAAAATCTTAAGGTTTGGTTTTGGTGTTTTTCTCTCTTGAGATTTCAGGTGCATCTAAATTGGTGCAGAAATAATGCAGGAGAAGCTTTTACTGTGATACTTTGGTACCGCCAGTCCTGGCAAGGATGCAAAATGGAAAAGCAGTTGAGTCTTTAGTTCAGTTGAGCCTCTTAGATCACTATTGAGTTCTTGTGGTAGAAAGCAGGTACAGGCAGTCCCTGGGTTACGTACAAGATAGGGACTGCAGGTTTGTTCTTAAGTTGAATCTGTATGTAAGTCGGAACTGGCGTCAGCCGCTGCTGAAACTGATCAGTTTCAACAGCAGCTGAATCTGGACGCCAGTTCTGACTTACGTACGGATTCAACTTAAGAAACCCAGGCGTCCCCAAGTCAGCTGCTGCTGAAACTGATCAGCGGCTGATTCCAAGAAGCCCGGGGCAGAGCAACTCTGCCTCGGGCTTCCTGTAGTCAGCCCCTGGTCAGTTTCAGCAGCGGCTGACTTGGGGACGCCTGGGGCAGAGCAACTGGGGTGCTGCTGGGTTGCTCCAGTAGCGCCGCTCCTCGGCGCTACTGGAGCAACCCAGCAGCACCCCAGCTGCTCTGCCCCAGGCGTCCTGATTTCAGCCACTGCTGGTCAGTTTCAGCAGCGGCTGAATCAGGACGCCTGGGGCAGAGCAGCTGGGGTGCTGCCGGGTTGGTACAGTAGCGCCGAGGAGCGGTGCTGCGGTACCAACCTGGCAGCGCCCCAGCTGCTGTACCCCAGGCGTAGGCAAGAAAAACCTGGTCTGCTGGTGGGGGGGGAGGGCACTAGCTGCCCCCCCCCCCAGCAGACCAGGGAGACGCGGGTGGCAGGACCACCCACGTCCTCCACGGCTTTGCTCTGCGTCTCCCTGGTCTGCAGGGAGACGGGAAGCAAAGCCTTGGAGCACGCCCGCAGCTTTGCTCCTGTCCCCCTGGTCTGCTGGGGGGGGGTCCAGCAAAGCCTGGTCTGCTGGGGGGGTCCAGCAAAGCCCAGGTGGCAGCTTTGCTCGGTTGTCCCTGGTCTGCTGGGGGGGTCCAGCGGCTTTGCTGGACTGCCCCCCGGGCAGACCAGGGAGACCGGGAGAAGCTTTTCTCGCCCCAGAGGACACGGGTGGTGACCCGCTGCCCGTGAGCTCGGGGGCGAGAAAAGCCACGTTCGTAAGTGCGGATCCGACGTAAGTGCGGATCTGCGTAAGTCGGGGACTGCCTGTAATGGCTTTTATTTTATTGTAACCAATATATTTATTCCTGATGATTGCAGCAAGTAAAATCTGGAGAGTAAAAACACGATAGTTAGAAGGGCTTTATGATGTAGAGGACCAATTACCTCCCATGTGTTTGAATAGCAAGTAATAAGTGAAATTCCTCAGGATTGGTGTTGAAATGAGTTTGTTTCCTTTAAAGCCATATGTTGTAACTGAATTTGATGGCAGTTGTTTCCAGTGCAAATGTGAAAATAAACTCAACATTATGACTTGTCTGCAGGATTCACAGAATACGGGGAATACTGTTTGAGCATCTTGGTCAACAGATGCAGCCCTGTGCTTGAGGTGCTGTTTGCAGGTAGACCTGATGGAAAGAGATGTGGTCATTGTAGTGTCAAAGGAGCATTGTAATCTGGAAAAAAGGTGAAGGCGGGTTAATTATGGTGAAGCTGAAGTCTACAACCAGGAGGAGTTATCTATCTTGAGATGACAGTCTGTTGTTGGAAAAATGTTTTATTGTGATGGCAACTTACAGTTTTTCCTGAATGCGAACTAGATGTTTGTTACATTATTACTTGTTTACATTACACTATCGTTCCTTCCAAACTTTGGGGGTTTTCCTTTATAAATTTGAAATCTGGGCTTATATCCATTGTATTGGTTTTTTTCTGCTTCTCATAGTTAAAATAGCTTACCTTAGGTGTCACTGCAGTATGCATTGTGAACAGGATAGCAAGAGTTCAAAGCAGAAGATAACTATCCTAGACCAACAAGAGTCAGTCATGGAGTAAAGCATGGGAAAGTTTAACAGGAGGGCAACTCATACAGAAACCCCCTATACATTCCATATTTCTTTGGACCATCCTTGTTGCTTAGGTTTTTTTTGGCAAAGACTATTGAGGAATTTAAGACAGTGCTTCAGCCAATGTTCAGATTGCATGAGCTGCCAAACTGGAAATAGAGGCCCTGCTTGGATAATTGAAGGATGTAGCTAAAAGTGAAGTACAAACAGCCCTCAAAATGTAAAAGGGACTATAGATCAAGTAGACTTCAGATAATCCGGAACCTATGGGATTTAGGTGGTGCCAGATTATCAGATATGCTGGACTATCAGAAGGTCCTATAAGTAGGTGTGTTATATATATATATATATATATATATATATATATATATATATATATATATATTATATACTGTATATAAAGTGTTCTTAACCCTTTTTATTGTACATACTGTATGCAGTATACTGTAATGTTTTAGTTTTTTAAGCCTTTTTTACCCTTTTTGCTCAGTTCAGCTGCTGCCGCTGTTACCTTGTGACTCTTTTTTGACGAAGCTCACTCACTAGGCTCTTGCCATTTTGATGCCGGACTATCAGGAGTGCAGGACTATTGGATGCTGGACTATTGGAGTTTTACTGTATTTGGAAGGCTAGGCTGTATGTCTGATTGATAGATGAAGCCAAGATTATTCTGCACAGTAGAAAGTGTAATTCCAATGTGTATCCCCTTACAAGAGGCTTTGCAAGCAGTAGAAAAAAGTTAACTTCATGAAGTTCTAAGATACTGATAAAATGCTGCAGGACAAATTTTTTGAGGAACCATATATAATGATTCTTGGTGGCTGGAATTATAACTGATTAATCCAGAAATTTCCTTCTGGATTTTGAGGATGGTATAAAACCTCTGGGATGTAAAGAGCCACACAGGACCATTGAAGTGTGTCCCCTGCATGGATATAAATGTATCATTGCCTTCTGTCTTAGAGATGATGGGTGCTGTGTGGCGCAGAGGAGGCAGAAATAGAGGATGGTAGTTCTGGAATGGAAAATATTTTTTCAGAGAATTTTAAAAGGATATAGAGAATTTAGGCGGGGGGACACTCATTGACAGAAGAGAAATTCAGCATATTATACTAGATTTGAGACACGAGTTCCTGGCACTTAGACAATACAGATGCAAGCCACAGGAAGTCAGAATGGGTATAGGACAGCAGATAAGTTTGATCATGATGGCAGTCTTGTTTGCAGATGATTTAGTAAGGTGAGAAATATAGAAAGGAGGTGCATGTCTCAAAATTCTCAAGCCATGTCTTGAAATGCAGAGTTGAAGAAGGGGTGTCAGATGAAGGACAGGCTACTGCTATGGGGAGTAAGGATGTAAAATACTGTTTAACTGATTTAATGTGATGTTTAACCAGTTAACAGATTAAAGGGTATTTGGGAAGGGAAATTCCAGGGTGATTCTTACCGGATAACATTTCACATGCCTGATGGAGAGATGTTGAATCATGTTGGTTTATACCTGGGCTGCAGTCCGAGCATACCCAGCAGGGCTGTGGGGGCAGGACTTCTTCAGCCAGGTGAGTTTGCTTAGGCCTTACTTCCCCAGTGCAGGGCTAGTTCACCCAGTCACACACACCGAAAACAGAGAGCTTTTTCATGTTTCTTAAACAGTTGTACTGATCTTTCTATCTGCTGTTCCAGTGCTGAAGGCATTCCCAAATCTGTGTCCTTCGTTGCTGGAACGAAGATGCATTCCATAGATCTATTCCACCATCCTGAATTTCTTGTCTGCAGGTATCCTACCTCCTCAAACTGTTATCCTCAGGCCCCAATATGTCCCAATATCTAACTATGCGCATCAGATGCCCAGTTTCAATGGACTGTTGAGAGAGAATGTCTGATTACTTGGGATGAAAGAAGACCTCCAACAGTTTTTTGATGGAGCTTCCTTGCATCCTCTTTATGGCAGTGGTCTGTTAGAATGGGTAGCAGTAGATAATTTAAAATTGAAATATGGGAGGGATGGAGTTACATATGTGCTTATAACTGATTGTTACACAAAATTTGTGGTGAAGGCTCTGTGAAGGATTTGTTCGCTCAAGAGTATGGCCCAGACCTTTCAAACGTATTTTGCAAGGCTATATGGATACACAACAGAAGTGTTGACAATCAGGCAGCTGGTTTTGAGTTCCAGTTACTAAACAACTTTGTATGCTTTATTAGAGAGGCAAGGTGGGTGAGGTGATAACTTCTGTTGAGCCAACTTATTTTGCTGATAGTGTGACTACACAGCAGCTAGACATCCATGGCTGGCCTGGGTCGACCAACTCAGGCTCATGGGAATTGGGGCTGCTGCAGGGATGTTGCATTGCAATGTAAACTTCAAGTCTCAGGCAAGAATCTGAGCTTTGAGAAGCTAGAATGCTGCACATCAATGCAGCAGACTTGTGGTCTGAGCCCCATAAGCCTGAGTTGGCTGGCCTGGGCCAGCCATAGGTGTTTAGTTGCTGTTTCGGCTGACCTAGAGACAAGCTTCTGAGTCACACGGTGGTCTGGGAAAGGAAGTCCCAACGACAAATCAAATTCACAGTAGAACAGATTGTTTAGCCTATGTAGTTACACTACGTGTTAAGGGACTATTCCAGGTAGAGTTGCCCATTGACACCTATCAAGTCAAAGGACAAAAAGGGGAGGGGGGGGGGGACATTGATGGATTATAGAGTGATATAGTAAGTAGGTCTCCATGTTTGTTATGGAAGTCAGGGATTCCGTGATTTCCTGTGACCTTCATGATTTCTGTAGCAGTCAGTGTGGCCGAACTCAGGGCCAGTGCTCGGGCAGCCCTGACGATACCTACACTGATGATTGCTGGAGTGACTCGGCTGCCAGTTGTTTAGGCAGCCCCACCACCTGCTGCACCGGTTGCTGTATGTGGCCCCAAGGAGCGCCTGAGCAGTATTCCTGTGGGTGGTGGGAGCCACTGTAGCTCAGCAGCTCCCAGCAGCTGTCCCACAGCAGCTTCTTGGGCCCCTAAAACTTGCTCCTAATCTCTCCAGATTCAACTGGGGTATTTTTAGTAAAAGTCATGGACAGGTCATGGGCCATGATTTTTGTTTCTTGCCCATAATTTGTTCATTACTTTTACTAAAAATACCTGTGATGAAATAGTAGTCTTAATAAAAAGCTTTAAATCTAGTGTTCCTGTTCAGACCAGGGTTTTTGGTGTTTAGCAGAGTAATGAATTTAAATTTTCAGACTCAACTTTTGAAGTATTGTGCAGGGTTCCTTTAAGGATGATGACAGGTAGGTTAAATATAGAAGGAGGATTGCATTATGAAAGGGTCACCTAGAGGGATTTAGTGCACTGGATGAGGCACACCATGTGTTGTGATAGGCATGTGTAGGACCCAGGGATCTTGAAATTTGGGTTGTGGAGGAGTGATGATCCTTGTAGTAGTGAAGATATGTTTGCAGGTTTTGTATTTGTTCAGAAAGGGTCTGATGCGCCTCAGTTTATGTGCCCTGGTCTATGGGGAAGCTTGTTTCTGATGATGAAATAGTGTAGGTTTTTTTTTTTTTTTTTTTTTTTTTTAATGGCAAGAAGAGATGGTTTAGAGAAGATTTTGTTCAGGATTGGCTCTCCCATCAAGTACAGGTTGTCGTTTCATATCCTATGAGGGTTCAAAGGTTGGGTGGTAGGTGACATTTAGGGGTGCCTGTTGAGAGTGGGTTTTTATTTTTCCATTGAAACAAGTTTTCTTGGAGTGTTTGGGTGGCCTGTTCTGTGATGCAGTCTACTGTCCTGGTGGAATGTCCTTGTTTGGTCAATGTGTCTTAAGTGTGTGAAGGTGTATATCTTGGACTGTCTCCTGAGAGTGTAGTCTGTGGTATGAGTGGTGTTGTAGATAACCAGTTTCTTGGTGTGTTTGGGGCAGGGATGTAAGTGACTAGTCAACTATCTGATGAGCATAAGCTTAAGCTTATCGCAGGGCTACTCAACTTTGGAAGCCCCCAGGGGCCACAATGATACTCGCAGCACATTCTGAGAGCCACAACTTAAGTGTGTTTGCATATACATGCAAATATATAACTACTAAAACACATATCAACAGAAGACCATTGACTACTTTTTTGTTTTGGCTCCCACCTGTGGACCACATGTTGAGTAGCCTTGGCTTATCTGATAGTTGAGTAGTGATTTGACTAGTCACTCTTCCTCCCTGCCCCCTGCCCTCTCCTTGCTGCCTCTTAAAAGCTGCTCCCCGCGCCCCCCTCCCAGCACCAGTTCTGTGGGGAGCATGGGAGGCACAGGCATAGTGGGGGACCAGGAGTCAGCTAATTACCAGTTCATGCCCAGTCCCAGGTGCCATGCCTCTGTTTTTTAAATGTATTAAGAGCTTGTAGGGTCTTAATACATTTAAAAGGCTGAAGCACAGTAGGGGGACCAAGGCGCAAGCTGGAAATCATATGTCCTGGCTTGCATCTGGTTCCCCCCACTATGTTGATATGTTTAAAAGGCAGAATAGCAGTGGTTCTGCTGTGGTTCTTCAGTTTCTCTTGCTTATCGACTAGTTCATGGAAATTCCATCAACTAGTTAATTAAACACAGTTTAACATCCCTAGTTTGGGGTAGTTATTTGATTTGTAATGGTAGGCACAGTGAGTTGTGATGTTTCTTGTATATGGTTACCTGTAAGGTTCCATTGTTGAAGCTGATTGACACATCCAAGATGTTGATGCTGGGATATGAGTGTTTCGGAGAGTATTTAATGGATGGATGGTAGTTGTTGAATTTGTGCTGGAAATCTGATTACGTTTAAGCAGTCTGCTCAGAAGAGGATGAAAATACTATCCATATTTCAAGGTATATACAGTAGACTTCCGATAATCCGGCACCTTTGGGACCTAGGTGGTGCCAGATTATCGGATATGCCGGAGTATCGGGAGGTACTCCGGCGCGGGGCTGTGACCGGTCTGCCGGGACCCGCACTGTGCCTGGGGGATGGACAGGGAATGGCGCGGCGAGGGGCAAACCCTCTGTCGTTTTGCAGGAAGGAGGGGGAAGCCCTACGCAGCTGCCGGCAACAGGCCAGCTGGGGAAACCCAGCCGCTGACCTGGAAGTTGCAGCGGAGTAGAGGGGGCGAGAGCTAAGTCCCCGAACTTGCCCTGTTCCGGCTGCGCTCAGCCCCGCGCTGCCACCAAGAGTTTCCGGGGGGGAGCGGGCTCCCCACTCCCCAGACTGCAGTAGTTATTGCCGAGCAGTGGGGTGAGGGGCAGCTCTGCGAGACCAACCCGGCAGCACCCCAGCTGCTCTGCTCCGCCGCTTCCCCAAGTCCACCGCTCATCAGTTTGTTTGCCTTCGTGCAAAATGGTGGAAGGTTTGCCCTTTGCCACGCCGTTCCTGCCCTCTTCCCCCTCCCCCCCAAACCGGATGCAGTGTGGGTCCCTGCAGACCTGTCACAGAGGTATAATCCCCTTTCCCTCTTCTCCCCTTCCCTTTCCCAGCTGTGAGGACCCATGGGGCTCACAGCAGCTCCAATTGTCTGGCTCCAATTGTCCGGAGCACTTCCGGGTTCCAGTTGGTGCTGGATTATCAGGAGTGCTGGACCACTGAATGCCAGACAATTGGAGTTTTACTCTAATAGGTTTGTTATATGTGAACATCATAACAAACAATTATGGCGGAAGCCTGCTTGTAACCAAATTGATGAGCCCATACTTAAAATATAACCGTTTAAATGGTTATATTTTTTCATCCCTAATATAAAGTTTAAATATTAAGGTTTATCTCTGGATTGGGTTGTATTCTCCTTTCCTCACAGTAGCCATAGCCTGGCTCAGACAAAACTACACTTCAGTACTGCATGTAGTTTGTTATAGTTTGTCTTACTCATTAGTAGTCATTCCTTATCTTCCTCTTTTTGATCTATTGCAAATGCATAACACTTGATAAAAGGATTCCATAATTCCATAATTCTGCTTCAGTGGCTCATTAGGTGCTGAGTATGGACTTGTTGGTTGTTTTCCTGCAATACCTGCATTGAACAAATTAAGGAACTAATAGATGAAATCAGGTACTGTCTCATAGGTGTTGCATAGGGCTGTCAAGCGATTTAAAAAATTAATCATGCGATTAAGCAATAATAGAATAAGATTTATTTAAAAATTTAGCTATTATCAACATTTTAAAATATATTGATTACAATTACCACACAGTGAACAGTATTCATTTTATATTTATTACAAATATTTGCACTGTAAAAACCAAAAGAAATAGTATTTTTCAATTACTTAATGCAAGTAGTCATAAAGAGATTGTATCATGAAAGTTGAACTTAGAACTGTAGAGTTATGTACAAAAAATAACTGTGCTAAAAAATAAGTGTAAACCTTAAAGCCTACAAGTCCAATCAGTTTCTTCTTGTTGATCCATTCGCTCAGAAGTTTGTTTACTTTTGCAGAAGATAATGCTGCCTGCTTCTTGTTTACACTGTCACCTGAAAGTGAGAAGGCATTTCCATGGTACTGTTGTAGCCAGAATTGCAAGGTATTTACATGACAGATGCACTAAAGATTCATATATCCCTTCATGCTTCAAACACCATTACAGAAGACGTGTCCATGGTAAGAAGTTCCGCTCAATAGCAATCCAAAGTAGGGCAGACTATCACACGTCTATTTTATTTGTCTGTCAGATTCCACCAGCAGAAAGTTGGTGGATGTTTGTGGTTTTGATTGAATTTTATTTTATTTTATTAAATTATTTGTGGCTTATTTTCTGCATCCGTGTAGTTCACTTAGGGCTTCTGAAAGCATTCTCCACACCTCATCCCTCTCAGATTTTGGAAAGCTCTTAGCTTCTTAAGCCTTAGGTCAAGAACTGTTGCTATTTTTAGAAATGTTACTTTGATTCCATCTTTGTGTTTTGTCAGATCTGCAATGAAAGTTTTCTAAAAATGAACAGCATGTTCTGGGTTGTCATCAGAGACTACTATAACATACAATATATGGCAGAATGCAGGTAAAACAGTCACAAATTTAACTTTTCTTTTTTAAAGCGTCATCCTCATAGTGGGTCCTCTGGGATGGTGGTCAAAGAGGCATATGATTCTTCAGCGCATCTGTCACAAATATCTAACAATGTTAGCTACAGCAGTCCTGTGTGAATGCCTGTTCTCACTTTCAGGTGATATTGTAATTAAGAAGTGGGCAGGATCATCTTCTGTTAATGTAAACAAACACACTTGTTTCTCCTAGTGATTGACTGAACAAGAATTGGGACAGGGTGGCCTGGAAGGCTCTAAAGTTTTACAGTGTTCCCACCTTCTCTGAGCTGTTACATTTCAGTTGTTTTCATGGTGTTTTCAGTGCTCAAAGCTTAGAGTGGAATTGGTAATGGTGTTGTTATATCAGCATGTATAGGAATTTCTTTGCACTTTTGCCAAATTCTGTGTGTCTTAGAATTGGAACTCCAGTACTTAACAGCAGGCCTTCACACCATTGTGCATATGTACTAGTACATTTACCGGTATGAAGTTCAGTGCAATAACTCTGTGCAAAGCAGTGTGTATTAGTGAACAGGAAATAATATAGAGAGTTAGCATTTGGAAGCTGTTATTTCCATGTGCTGTGTTGTTGTTTGTGCTCAGACGCCTTCTCATTGGAGGCACAACCCCTTGTACCTGCTGTTCCCACTTCTTTGATTAGGGTGTAAAATCCCGTTTGTTTGCCCCTGTTTATTCAGTTTAACGAGTTAATCGGGGGCCATGCACTGTGGGCAAGGGCTGTTCCAGCTCAGCTGCTTCTGGCCCTACACTGGTCTGTTGGCTCCCTGCCAGAAGCAGCAGCTGCATGAACAGGAGGGCTACTTCCAGGTAAGGGTTAACCATTACCTGGTAAGTATCACCCTTACCCACTCACATCCCTGTCTCTGACCAGCTGTCACATTTCAGTTGTCCCAGAACTTTAGGACTCTGACATTTCATCTGATTACTGTAGGGCCCAGGTGTGACTGAAGGTGGTTGATATGTGTGGGTGACAAATGAAGTGTGTGTGCTGTTGTGAGGGGCTATTTTGTGTGCTGGTTATGGTGTTAGTGGGTGGCAAATGGGCCTGGTAGTCCAAAATCTGTGGGTTATCCTCCTGACAACAAATGACATTATTTCATGCGAATTAGCTAGAGAGTAAGGGTGGTGATTCTGTTACTTCTGATATCACAGTGGTCTAGGGCACTAGGTCTAGCAACCCCAGGCAGCTGCCAGGCAACACGTTTGTGGCAGATCTGGGAGCCATGAGCCCTTTGCTGTGTTTTTAATTCAAAGCCTTCGGCCCCAGACAACTCTGGGGGGAGGCTAGTTCCCAAGCCCTGCCCCTTCTGGTGATGGAGCAGGCCCATGACTATGTACCTAAATTCATTAAGTAGCCTCTCTTCCCCTCCCCCCCACGCAAAAATTATTGGCCACATTAGACGCATACCTTACAGTAGCTGAAAATATATACTTAGTGTAATCAAAGTCTGAATAACTTCAGATTTGTAATTTCAGTCATCAGACTATGAAACTTCATGATGATTAAGGCCAGCGATAGTCTGAACAAAAAAAGCTGTCAACTAATAGCTTTGTAAATGTTTCTGTTTTGTCACATGGACTGCATATAGTGTGGTTGTAACACTGTTGGTGTTAGGCTTTTGGTGAGGCAAGATGGACTCTATGTGGGCTCAATAGTTTCTCTTACTTATAGAAATTGGTTCAATATAAGCTATTACAGTACTTCATCCATCTTGTCTCACTAACAGTACAGATATTTTATGCCTCAGAGTGACACATTTTGATAATGGAAATTTATAGATAATGGGGATGTTAATTGTTTCAGGTACTTTGTCACAATGCTAATACTACTAATTCTTGCAATGTGACACTAATGGGGGAATCTGAATTAATTTAAATGTATGTTTAAAATTAAAAGGGAAGTCTTGGAACACACATCAAGCAACAACTTAATTTGAATTAATATACTTTATATAAAAAGCACATAATGAAGTGGGACAACTTTAGGTACTGTGTAGGAGCAAAATCTAATATTGCCTCTGTCCAAAATGTAAACCCATTATAGCATACGTAATTAATTTGGATTTTTTTTATATTCATTGTTTCCCTGGGCTGAAAACTTGAGAGGATACATAATGTTTATTTAATTACTTTATTGCAATAAACACAACCACTACATGTTTTGCTTCTGAAGTTTTAAAGTTAGTCACTCAACTAGTGAAAACATCTGGAATCGGTGTTTGTTAAAATGCTAAGCCAGATTTTTGTTAGCAGTAACTTCTACAGGTACAAAGAGAATATTTTTTTCATTTCAACTTGTTCAACCAGTACAGTTCAGTGAGTAGTTAATTCAAAATTGAGAAACTCATTGGGAATTGAAAAAGTAGGAGAACTTGTTTTCCTTTTCCAAATTATGAATAAAAAGTAAGGGTGTGAGCATGAGAGCTGCCAGTTCTAAAATCTGGAAGGCCATGGTGACTAAAATTATCAGTTCGATTCACTAAACTGCAGAGAATATTTTGGTTGAATAAATTGGTTAATTTTAAATATAAAATGTTTCTTGATCAACTTTTTCTTCTGTACCTAGAATATTTTAAGGTAACATTTTTTAATTTATAATTTTAAAATGCTGTTTTTGTGCATTTTAATTAGTCTACTTTCTATCCAAACATAATTTGACTTCAATCCTGTACAATATATTCAGAGCCTACTACAAAAATGTGATTTGCCGTTTTTCAGCATAATGAAAAAAAAAAGCCCTGTAGATTGTCCATACTTGAGTGTGTGTGGTTAGCTGTAAATCAACACATTTTAATGGTTACCAACCAGTAAGAATTAACCTTTCTTTAAAAAAATAATTAAATACTAATCCAAAACAAGATTAAATCAAGGTTTAAGTTTGCCATTTGCTTCATTATTAAAATTATTGGCATAGGTTGGTCCTCCTTGCTCCTGCACTCTTGTGACCTGACCAGTTCCGAATGAGGGAAGGACTAGTGAATGTCAATTCGGCCCCTCTGCTGAGGAAATCCGGGCTCTCTGTGTCCATCAGCAGACCCAGGCAGTCTCCTCTTTGGACTGCCGGGAATCTTGGGCCCCACTCTGGACCTCTGGACCAAAGAGTCCTGGACCAAAGAGGTTTAACCTTTAGTGATTTCAATCATCAAGTTTCAGTTCCTGAGATGTATAAAAAATGCATCTTATTTTGAAAAGCAATGAAAGGCAAGTTTGGGCACAATTTTTATTTTGATAGTGTGAAATATATCTCCTAAAAACATCTGAATTCATCAGAAAAGTAGGTATGGTATACACAGACTCTGTCCTCAACACTTATGGTATGTCTACACTGCAGAGTTTTTCTGGAAAAATGGTTGTTTTTCCAGAAAAACTCCACTTATGTCCACACTGGAGTTTTTCTGACAGCAGTAAACCTCTTTCTACAAGGAAGAAGCCTTTTTCTGAAAAAGCTTTTTTGGAAAAAGGAGTGTGAGGATATGCAAGATGGTGTTTTTTCAAAAGAAGAGGCCTCCAGAAAAAAGCACAAGTGCCCTAGTGGCCACTCCATCCACAGTAATCACAACTGAAATTCAAGATAGCATCAACACTGATTGGATGCTATCTTTCAAAAAAGCACAGCACTCTTTCGTTGCACCTTTGCTGTGTAGACGCTCTCTTTCGAAAAAAGTTTTTCCAGAAGATGTCTTCCGGAAAAGCTTCTTCCGAAAGAAACTTGCAGTCTAGACTTAGCCTTAATTTCAGTCACCAGGCAACCTGACAAATTGGTGTTAGTAAAGTCAAAACAACCAGAATAAATAAAATGTTGTTCTACTATAAACTTTATTTGGTTTATTGTACTATTTTTTTCACAAATTTGAATTATGATTTTAGCATTTTGCATGTAAAATTGCATGTGACATTTTTACACAATCACATATCGGCATAGAACCACACTTCAGCTTAGCATATTCTAAACTTTTGAAAGCCTTCCTTCTGAAAAACAATTGTATCCTCTTCCCATAGAAACCTCATCATGTGGTCTTAAAGGCCTACCTATCTTATTTTGTACATCTCATGTCTTCTGTTCCCCTCCATTCCCAAAAGCTAATTCTTTGATCTTTCAGAAATGCTAGTGTAGGACTTCATAATATAGTTTCTCTTTCATATTTTAAACAAGAAAATAGGGAGTCATGTTAACTTTTAAAGCACTGTCACAGGCATCCTAAGTTGTATGTGTGGAATGAACGAAGATCTCTACGTTGGTTGTGCTTGCTTAACATTTTGAAGTGTATGTCCGTGTCTTATTGTTAGTGTCTTTTGCAAGTAAGTGAAGACTCTTCTTTTTTTTTTTTTTTTAATTAAGATGAGTGTTAGGTGATTGAGACAAAAATTTAGAAAGATTCATGGAAGAATTGAACACTTAAAACGGATAATAAAATTGGATGATTTAAAAAAAATTTTGGGAGCCATGTTAAACCTCATGTTTGAAACAGCCCATAATTAGGAGGGATTGGAGTGAGACCTTTATTGGGGCAAATGTTATCCCACATTTGTCTATTTTTTGCACTTTTTTTGAAGCATCTGGTGCTGGCCAGTGTTTGAGAGAGGATAGTGAGTTGATGGACCCTGGGTCTGGTCCAGTGCAGCAGTACCTATGTTGCTAAGGCAAATAATTGAGATATGCTTGCATCATAACCCAGCTGGGGTTCATAATTCATCTACGGATGTAAAATCCTGTTTAAACAGTTAAGTGGTTAGTTGGTTAACTGGTGTGACGGGCCAGATGGGCTGTAGTGGCTGCCTGAGCCACACCATGGGTGGGCGAGGGAGCTGCTTCAGCCTGGTTGATCCGCCAGTTAACTGTAACCCATAAGCGTCACCGGGTAAGAGTGATGCTTACTGGTTGACCAGTTAACCATTCATATCCGTATTCATCGTCCCCAGGAGGATGCAGCCCACATTTGTTGCACTGCTTAAAGAAACATTTTTCAAGGTGTTTCTAAAGTGCTGTTCGGCTATTCATAGGAGTACTGTACGCTGCTTCATTGGCGTGGGATGTAGATTTAGTGGTGTAGTAAAGTTATTTTTCTCTTTGAGTTTGGTGTCATTTTGTGGCTCACAGCTGGAGTTGTGCCAGTCATCTCAATGGGTATAAAACTTGTGTACTGCATAGTATACAGGGTTTAAGAATATTAACTACAAATACCCTATCTGCAGCACACACTCCTCTCCCCTTGTAAAATCAGGCTGCTTTCGTTACTATGAGTAATTATACAAAACTTGCAGAAAGGAAAATTGTACATTTTTAAAAATCTCTACAAATTATTTAAACAGATTTCCGTACATATTTTGGTTTTTTTTTATCCCTTCATCACTCTATACATGTATGTGTACATGCCTCACAGGCATGGATAGGCGTCACTGCCATAAATGGAGTAGTTGCGCCAGCTATGTGGTGATTCAGTTCTATCGTGTACCTTTTTAGCCTTCTGCCCATTTGTTTACCTCTGGCTAAGTTACATCTACTGTTCTAAAACTCAAAGCAATTGCAAAATGTCAGCAATTCTAAAAAGTGAAAATAGTGTCACTAATAGTATACTATAGATGTGTAATTTTTAAAATAAATATGTACATTTTTCTGTATGATGATGCATATTGAAACTGGGTTTTTATGTAAAGTTTTTATTGGCACTTAGGATGATCTGCATTACTTCCTCTAGCATGTTAACTCTATTCATGCATTTGTTTTTGGAAAGTACATAAAATGTATATCACTTCTCAAAGGAACTATAGAGATTACTAGTTTCAATGTCATAGAAGAATTTTTTTCACCCCAGAGGGCTGTCCCTACCAATTGTGCTGAACTGTGCAGCCTGAGAACCTGTACACTCCTGCCCCACATACACAAGTGGGAGGGCAGGGAGGAAACTAAAGTCCTGATCTGTGGGGGGCAGGCCTCTGAGGCTAAATCTGCCGAAGACAGTGGCAGAGCTGGGAGGCTTACCTCAGAACAGAGGAGGAGATGGGAGGCGCGGATGGTGACAAGAACGACAGTTTCTCCTTTAACTTGGGAATCATGTGATGAACAGCGCAGTTCAGGGCAAGAACGTCAAACCCTGTGCTTTGTAGCCCAGAGGACTGGAGGAGAGGGGGAGTAGATGCTGGTAGCAGGTATTAGGCCTGCCCCTGCACTCACCAGCAATAGTGGTAGGGAAACTGAGAGACCCAGACCCAGCTCGCTCTGCTTCCCAGCTGCGGGTTTTGGGGGAAGCAGTGGAATCATTCCATGCACTCACCAGTGGCGGGAAGTTAAGTGACATGCCTAGGAGCCAGGCTTGGGGGAGTGCAGTGGACTGGGACTGAGCCATTCCTCTTAATGTCCCCTCTTGTGAGTGCGGGGGAATGGCTGCCAGCCCCCTTCCTGTCTCTCCCACTAGTCCACAGGCCACAAAGTGCAGGGCTTGGGGGAGGGGGGGTGTCCGCAAGTCCCCCTCTAGTCCTTTGGGCCTCGTGGCTCAGGGAAGGGAACTTGGTGGGAGGGATGGGAAATGGCAGGGATGGGGCAGGAGGTTGTGTCATGCCCAACTCCATAGGTCACGATGAAATTTGGTGCTCTTAATTTCATGGTATCCTATGCATCTGCATCCTTTGCATAAAGGCAGGGATGTCGCTACCCCACAAACAGTTCTTAAAAAGCTTGTTTTGATGTTGTATTTCGAGTGACATCCTGCCCCTAATGTTGCTTTCTAGGGCTTTCCACAACTTTGGTTGATTATAACATTACGTTCATTATTGTTTGGGGGATTTTAATAAAAACTTATTAATCTAAATCACCATAAAGCAGTGTTAAGGAACATATCTGCTTTTTTTATTTTTCAAGTCACGTTGCAGTCACTGCTGTAATTGGGAACAGGTCTTTAACTACAGAACACTTACATTGGTTTTGGAAGCAAATACAGTCATTGCTGTACATTAACTCCTTGTTTAACATTGTAGTCTCAGAGGAGTGGCCATATTAGTGTTTAACTAAAAAAAATAAACAAAAAAGGGGCGTGGTCAAGGAGAAATCGGATGGGGGGAAACCCTGTCACTTTGACTATTTTTTTTCTTTTTCCTTCCCCTCCTTTTTTCTGCTTTATATTTCAAACTCTGTGCAACCCTTGCTCCATAGTTGTCATTTGAAGAAGTGGGTTGTACTCCTATACTTATTTATATATTTTTGTTGGTCCTGTACTACCTTAGAGACTATTGTTTTTTAAATTTTATTGTAGTTTTATGTTCTTGAAAAATGGGATTAAGTGAAATGATTTTTCCTGACCAAATTCCAGAGCCTCCACTCAGTTCCTCATCCTTTTGATAGAATTAATTGACTACTACTATGAAAAATACTCTCTCTGATTCTTTCCTTGCTACCTACTATCTTGTGTTTTTCTCTTGACCTCTTTCAAAAGGTAGTGTTTTTTCTCTCTCCCGATAGCTAGGAAAATAAACTGTACTGTTTCATACATTGATAGGGTTAAATTGAAAATAGTTCAATTGCATACCATGTGGTGCTTCAATGGTTAACATCTCCAATAATGAACAAATCTGAATCAGAGTGTGTTTAAAATAATACTGTAAACATGTCAGCCAAATTGTATTTATTACAACTAGCAGCCAAATCATTACTAAGGTGAGATTTCTGTAGGGAAAGTGCAAATGTTGCAGGAAGTGGTGTTCTTGAATCAGTATGCTAGTGAATCAGTGTTATGTTTTTTTCTGAGTCAGTAGGGAAATATTTCTTTAGTGTACTTTTTCTGGTAGTTTCCTTCTAGATCAAATACAGCATTGAAGTCCTGGCTACTTGTGATTGACTATCTTGGATAATTTTTGCAGCAGAGAATGGGTAACTGGGGCTAGACGTAAACATTTTCTTGTAAGCTTGTGTATGATGTATTAAAGTTTTGTAACAAATAGGGATGTGAACATGTAGTAGCCATTTACATGATAAATTGATGCACCTGGGCTCATTGCTTAATCCTAACAGTTATACGCAGCTCCCTCTCCCTGTTACCTTTTAAGCCAGCACCTCATGCATGCAGGCTCCCCCACCCTCATGCTGCTGCTTCCCACAGAGGCATCAGTACAGGAGGGTGGGGGGGAGCAGATGGAAACTGCTGCTCATGGTGAACAGGCTTAAAAGCTGGCTCCCCATGAACACCTGCTCTGCCCACATGTAAACTAGGGATGTTAAATATAGGTTAATTAGTCGATTAACCTCATGAATTCTTATTGGTTATTCGACTATTCTGTAATGTCAGGGGTGGGGCCAGCAGCCAGTTCGCTCCATTCCCGCTCCCAAGAAGCCCCATGCCACTCTGCGCTGCTGCCTCTGTATTAGGCAGGAGCCGGTCCATGAGGGGAGCCAGGTTAAAAACCAGCTCTCCTCACGGACTGACTGCCCTATATACAGGCAGCAGCACAGGGTGGCAGTAGCCCCTGTTGAGGGGCAGGTCTGAGCTTCCAGACCCAGCGTGAGTTGGGCTGCCTGCCTTCCTCGTTCTGAATACACTTGAAATGGAGAGCTGCAGCAGTGGTAAGTCCCAGATCCAGCACAAGCTGGGACTGAGCTGGGCTGCTGGTCAGCCTGATAAAAATTTACTGGAGATGAGGGAGGGAGAAGAATGCATGTAGTCTAAGCATTAACCAATAAGCTTTTGCTTATCAGTTCATTGACTACACTGTTGCACGTTTACACTAGGGATGTAACTGCTGTGAAGTTCAGCAGTTATACATTTATTAAATTAAACACATTTTAACATTCTTAGTGACAAAACTGCTTTACTATGTGCTACTAAACAATTTTTGTGCCATCCAGAGAACTTCATTACTGTGTGAAGTAATTGGTGTGCGTGATATCTTGTGATTATTTTGGATTAAATGTGCTGTATACATTTGTAAATGGCTAGATGTCAGTTGCATAAAAACAATTTTATATAATGATGTAACAGGGTTTCTGGGGTGCAACCTGCACTGTGGGTCCATTAAGCCCTCGGTCCCACCAATCTGGGTTAACCTCGTTCTGTGATGCTGTGTCAAGCCACAAACCTCGGGTATGTACTGCACTTAAAGGGACATCCCCAAGCAAGGACACACCCAACTAAGTTACTTGCGTGCTTTCTCAGCCACTCATGAACCAACAACAGAGAAGCTCTGGCCTATACCCCCTAGTTCTCCAATCCTGTGCCCCAGAACTGTACGATCTTGCAATTATCAGAAGCCCCTGGGGTTTGGAGAAGGCCATTTAACTGGATACTGGGTTATTGGTTAACCTTTTGCATCTCTAGGGATCACCCTCCCCCAGTTGAAAGTTCTTGTCCTCTGGATGTGTTTTACAGCTGTTGTGTTATGCGGGGAGTGAGGCCCAGTGATACCACATTTTTCCCCTCTTCCATAGTACCTTCCAGTTTGCTGGAAGGATGTTTTGTTGTGACACGGGACAGGCAATTCTACATGTTCTCTGAGAAGTCTCTCTTGTAGGGTTCGGGTCGGCAACATACGGCTTGTGAGCCAAATATGGCTCTCTAAGGATCCAGATATGGCTCTTCTGGAGCCCCAACTCGACCCTTTTTTGTTCCCCCCCACAGCAAAGAGCCAGCGCTGGCACTACAGCCTTACGGACCCCCTCAAGAGTGGAACACCACCGGGGGGTGGAGAGAGCCCCAAGGTTCTCTGCCAGATCCGGTGTGTGGGGAACAAGCAGAGGTAAAAATGACTCAGTGCAACAGCGTTTGCCTCTCCCCCCCACCCGGCGTGGGGGAAACCAGGAACCAAAGATGGCTCCCTGTGTACTGCTAATTTGTTTCCTTAGGACATGCTTCCTGCAGCCTCCCCTGCCAACCTTTCCCCAGGGCTTCCTGCCAGCAAAAGGGAGCAGTGGGGAGTATATCACATGTGGCTTGCCGCGCAGCATGAAAATGAGTGCCCTCCACTCCCTCGTGCCCAGACCCCCGCCACTCAGCCTGCCCCCAGCTTCCTGACCAGACACCCCCTGCCCTTTTGCCATCTGGCCAGACACCTTCTGACCCCTGCCTCTAGTACCCCCTACCCAAATTCCCCTCTGGCCAGAGACAGCCTGCCCCCTGCCCAAAATCCCCCCAACACCCTGGCCAGTCAGCTTGCCTCCTATCCAAAATCCTCACCCCCACCCCAGTCTCCTGGCCAAAATCCCTTCTGTCCCCTGGCCAGGCAGCCATCCCACAACCCGCTCATGCCCCCAGGCCAGACCTCACCCCTCCTACACCCCACCTCCTGCCCAGGTCCAGTACTCCCATCGCTATATCATTCACTGGCAGCCCTGTCCCGCACACTTACTTAATGCCTCATTTTTAGCCCCAACCCAGAGCCTAGGGGGGTCCACTAAATCCTCTACACCTGGAAGCCCAGAAGAGTAAATCTAGCCTGAGGCCTTGAACCTCAGTCCTCCCTGTCCCTGCCCCTCCCCCCACTATGGGGCTGGCACATCAGGGGAGTGAGATGTTCCAGGTGGGGGCCAAATCAGTGAGGTTTGGGGGTTTTGGAGGAGGGTGAGGGGGTGTTTGTGGTGTTGGGTTTTTTTTTTTGTTTTGTTTTTTTCTTCTCACTGGTGTGGTCCCCAACTGATTTTTTTTCCCTGTGGGTCAGTGGCCCCCGACTCAGAAAAGGTTCCCCACCCCTGCCGTAAATAGACAATGTTGAAACCTTTTGTGTTGGACATAATGTTTAATCAAAGTAAAATATTAAAGCTGGCCAAGCAGTCCCCATTTCGGGCCCAGCCCCCATCTGGCTGCAGCATTATAACACTCTGGCACCCCACACACACCCCAACACTGAGCCCATCACACTCCTGCACACCCCAATATCCTGCCCTGAGCCCCTCATACACTCCAGCCCAGACTTCTGCCCCCTATATTTCCAGTCCCTTGCCAAAAGTTTGACAGAAGACAGTCTGAATGCATGCATGAACCTGGATTTGACCAGTTATAATGTAAACTTCAAAGAACTGTGATTTGAGACTCCTTTGTGAGGGGGACGGAGGTACCCATCTGCTGCCCTGACATGTCATCTTGGGAGGTATGCTGCCTGCCATGGGCCCGTATCCTTGATGTTAGGAAGGAATTGTTGAGGATTATCCAGCCCTCTGACTACTACCACATGCTACTCATCCATGTGGGCACAAATGACACTGCAAGGTATGACCTTGAGTGGATCAAGAGTGACTACAGGGTTCTGGGAGTATGGGTGAAGGAGTTTGGAGTGCAGGTACTGGTCTTTTTAGTCCTTCCTGTCAAAGGTCGGGGCCCTAGACAGGTGCATCCTAGCAGTGAATGCCGGGTTGTAAAGATGGTGTTACCAAGAGGGGTTTGGCTTCCTTGACCATGGGATGCTGTTCCAAGAAGGATGGCTAAGCAGGGATGGAGTTCACCTTTTGAGGAAGGGAAGAGAGTATTTGGACACAGACTGGTTAACCTAGAGAGGAGGGCTTTAAACTAGATTCGATGGGGGCAGGTGACCAAAGCCCATAGGTAAGTGAAAAACATGGAGACCTGGGAGATGGATCAGAAATGGAACAGAGGAATGGGCTATAATAGCAGAGAGAGAGGAGGGGGAAGGCAGAACTGGGAGGCAAAATCAAATCAGTATCTTAGATGCCTATGTACAAATGCAAGAAGTATGGGGAATAAGCAGGAAGAACTTCATGTGCTAGTAAATAAACACAGCTATGAAATAGTTGGTATCACAGACTTGGTGGGATGCACATGATTAGAATATTGCTATAGAAGGGTACAGCTTGCTCAGGAAGGATAGGCAAGGAAAAGGGGAGGAGGTGTTGCCTTCTATATTAAAAATGAATACACTTGGACCGAGGTGGAGATGGACATAGAAGTCAGACTTGTTGAGAGTCTCTGAATTAGGTAAAAAAAATAAGGGCGATGTCATGCTAGGGATCTATTACAGACCACCTACCCAGGCAGAAGAGGTGGATGAGGCCTCTTTTTTTTAAACTAACAAAATTATCCAAAGCACAGGATTTTGTGGTGATGAGGGACTTCAGCTATCCAGACATATGTTGGGAAATTGACATAGCAGTGCACAGATCATCCAACAAGTTCTTGGACTTCATTGGAGACAGTTTTTTATTTCAGAAACTACTAGAGGAAAAGCTGTTCTTGATTTTAACAAGTAGGAAGGAACTGGCTGAAAATTTGAAAGTGGAAGGCAACTTGGGATAAAGTGACCATGAAATCATAGCATTTGTGATGCTAAGGAGTGGTAGAAGGGAGAACAACAAAATAGAGAGTATGGATTTCAGGAAAGCAGATTTTAGTAAACTCAGAGATCTGGTAGGTAAGGGAACTAAGATGAAGAGGAAAACAGCTGAAGCGAGTTGGCAGTTTTTTAAAGGACATTACTAAGGGCCCAAAAGCAAACTCTTTTTCTGCATAGGAAAGATAAAAAGTATGGCAGGAGACCACCTTGGATCAACCAGGATATCTTACATGATGTAAAAGTAAAAAAGGAGTCTTATAGAAAGTGGAAGCTAGGTCAGATTACAAAGGATGAATATAAGCAAACAACACAGGTATGCAGGGGCAAGATTAGAAAGGCAAAGGCACAAAAAGAGCTCAATCTAGCTAGAGTCATAAAGGAGGCAGAAGATGATCTACAAGTATATTAGGAGCAAGAGGAAGACTAAGGACAGGGTAGGCCCATTGCTCAGTGAAGAGGGAGAAACAATAACAGCAAACTTGGAAATGGCAGAGGTGCTTAATGACTTATTTGTTTTGGCTTTTGTCAAAACAGATGGTGACAGGGTACCAGTATAGTGAATGCTAGTGGAAATGGGGTAGGATTAGAAGTTAAAATAAAAGAGCAAGTTAAAAATTACTTAGAAAAGTTAGATGTCTGCAAGTCACTGGGGCCTTATGAAATGCTTCCTAGAATACTCAAGCTGATAGAGGAGATATCTGAGCCCTTAGCTATCATCTTGAAAAGTCATGGAAGTTGGGAAAGATTCCAGAAGACTAGAGAAGGGCAAATATAGTGCCCACCTATAAAAAGGGAAATAGGAACAACCCAGGAAACTACAGACCAGTCAGTTTAACTTCTGTGCCAGGGAAGATAATAGAGCAAGTAATTAAGGAATTCATCTTCAGACATCTGAAAGAAAATAAGGTGCAAGGTAACAGCCAGCATGGATTTGGAAAGAACAAATCATGTCAAGTCAATCTGATAACTTTCTTCGGTAGGATAACAAGTCTTGTGGATAAGGGAGAAGCAGTGAACATGGTATACTTAGACTTTAGCAAGGCATTTGACATAGTCTTACATGATCTTCCTATCCATAAACTAGAGAAATACAATTTAGATTGGGCTACTTTAAGGTGGGTGCATAACTAGTAGGATAACCGCTCTTATAGAGTAGTTATTAACAGTTCAGTCATGCTGGAAGGGCACAGCAAGTGGGGTTCTGTATGGATCTGTTTTGGGACTGGTTCTGTTCAATGTCTTCATCAGTGATTTAGATGATGGCTTACAGAGTACGCTTATTAAGTTTGAAGATGACACTAAGCTGGGAGGGGGGGGTTGCAAGTGCTTTGGAGAATAGGGTCATAATTGAAAGTGATTTGGACAAACTAGAGAAATGGTCTGAGGGAAACAGGATGAAGTTTTCTAAGGACAAATGCAAAGTGCTCCACTTAGGAAGGAACAATCCGTTTCACACATACAGAATGGGAAGTGATTGTCTAGGAAGGAGTACTATTGAAAGGGATTTAGGGGTCATAGTGGATGGCAAGTTAAACACGAGTCAACAGTGCGATGCTGTTGCAAAAAAAGCAAATATGATTCTGGGATGCATTAACAGGAGTGTTGTGAGCAAGACACAGGAAGTCATTCTTCCGCTCTACTCTGCAGTGATTAGCCTTCAGTTGGAGTATTGTGTCCAGTTCTCGGTATCACATATCAAGAAAGATGTGGAGAAATTGGAGAAGGTCCAGAGAAGAGCAACATGACCTGTGAGGGAAGACTGAAAGAACTGGGCTTGTTTAATTTAGAAAAGAGAAGATTGAGAGGGGACATGATAGTGGTTTCCAAGTATCTAAAAGGGTGTCACAAGGAGGAGGGAGGAAAAATTGTTCCCCTTAGGTCTGAGGATAGGGCAAGAAGCAATGGGCTTAAATTTAGTTTAGGTTAGACATCAGGAAAAACTTCTTACCTATGAGGGTGGTTAAACACTGGAATAAATTGCTTAAGGGGGTTGTGGAGTCTCCATCGCTGGAGATATTTTAGAGCAGGTTAGACAGACACCTATCAGGGATGATCTAGACAGATCTTGGTCCTGCCATGAGGGCAAGCAACTGGACTCAATGACCTCTCAAGGGCCCCTCCGGTTCTAGTGTTCTATGATTCTATGATATGAAAAGATGCAGCAGAAGTCCCATTAAAGTCTGAGTACAATGGTTCATTTGTGCTATCAGTAATAATGTCAATTATGAATAATATTAAGTTTTACATTTTTGGTTATGCATATGGGCATTCTTATACAGCTCTTTGTTGACCACTTGTTCTGAATTTTGATGTAGTTTGGTTTGTAAAAGTTGCTGACCCCTGCTCTATTGTACACTGTTCCTGGGATAGTGGATTCCAGTAGTGTTGATGAGCTTAGCTGTTAATCACTGTCTGGTTACTCTACTGTTGTACCTGAAAGGCTGGTTGTGGGTGTTGCCAACCTCACAACATATTTCATTAACACACACAGCAAAACTTAACTTCACATAAAATGATAGTGCATACAATCTACCTAGATATTAATGTTCATCAGATCAAGACTTTTTTGAAAAAAGACTTTATATGGTGCAGGATATTGCTTTGGGATACAGAGTGTCACAAATGGTAAGTCTAAAATTTGTGTCTGGCAACCTTATTTTTTTAATCTGTTTACAATTACTTATTTACAGGTGAAGCCAAAAATTTAGTGCCATATGCTGGACCCAACAAAATGAGAGACTGTTTCTGTACCATAAACTTGGACCAAGAAGAAGTTTTTCGTACACAGGTGGTTGAAAAATCTTTAAGGTACATTTGCATATTTAGATATACGTTTCAGTGAAATTACTTCAGAACTCTGCAAGTTGGGTATATTGTGGTGGGTGTCTATTTTTTATTGTAGTTCTTATGTGTCTCTCTTTCCCTACATAGTACCAAATATTTGCCTAGCTCTGTTTTTCATTCTTTTTATTTGCTGAGAAGTATTCCATCCATAGATCTGAGGTGTAGCCCTATAAGTCTGTAACTGAAAAAAACTTAAACAATTAATGGTCCTGCAGCACCTTAGAGACCAACAGAAAATGTAGGTGGTATCATGAGCTTTCTTGGGCACAACCCACTTCAGATTAATGGAGTAAGAGGTCCAGGGTGTAAATAAATAGCAGAAAGAAAGGAATGGGGAGGGAAAAGGAAGGGGGCAGAAAGAGGAAAAAATCTTGTCAATTAGTGTACATGCTAAATGAGGCTAATAGAGTGGCCTCTTATGTCATTATGTTGTGGAATGTAGCGGCCCATCCAGTTCAGGTCTTTGTTCAAATCTTGATTACAGGTGTTATATTTTAAATAGAAAGCAAGTCTCTAAGGTGCTTCTGGACCATTTGTTATCCCATCTATAGTGTATGTGGTATATTGTATTTTTGCATGGAAGTTGTGGGCTGCAGTCTGGACAAAATTGTCTGACTTGTAAACCTTGAGAGGAACTAAAATGAAAACTACTAGCCAAATACACAGAGAGGCGTTGGAATTACAATTCATTTACAAATTTAGTTCTCATTCTGATAGCCTACTCAATCGTGATAATAGCTGACTGGGACGTTATCAGCCTAACAGTCAATGAAGGTGTCTTCACCTCTTTGTGTAGGTTCTTGCGTTGGTACCCTTCCTATCTAATTGCTATCCTTTGATCCTTATCCGCTTCTTTTAACTATCCAGTCTTTAAGAGTAATGTCACCATTATACACTGGTTCTTGCTATGCCTCTCAATCATCTGATTATTCAGGGGATAGATGAATTAGTCTGTACAGGATAAACTTAAAAAACAACAAATGGTCTGATAGCACTTTATAGATTAATAAAACATGTAGATGGTATTGTGAGCTTTTGTGGGCATAGCCCACTTCTTCAGATGACCAGAGTTTTGAGTTTAAGATGTGCAGACCCAAAATAAATAAGGGAGAAGAGGGAAGGAAAAAAAAATGGAAGGGGGTGGGAAATAAAGAGCAGAGAGTATGAAATTATCAAAGGGAAAACCAAATAGGCAGAACTGGTAATCAGTAAACACTTAGGGTATGTCTACACTAGCCTCCTAGTTCGATCTAGGGAGGCTAATGAGGGCGACCGAAATTGCAAATGAAGCGCGGGATTTAAATATCCCATGCTTCATTAGCATGTTCCCGGGCGGTCGCCATTTTAGAAATTACTAGCCCGAAGTAACTGACCGCGTCTACACGCGGCAGTGAAACGGGATTCCAAATTAAAGCCCTAAATCGAATTAGCTGGTAAACCTCATTGCAGGAGGAACAACAACTAATTCGAGTTAGGGCTTTAATTCAGAACACCGTTTCACTGCCGTGTATAGATGAGGGCAGTTACTTTGTGCTAGTCAATTTCTAAAATGGCGACTGGCCGGGAACAATCTAATGAAGTGCGGGATATTTAAATCCCGCGCTTCATTTGCAATTTCGGATTTGCAATTTTGGATTCTGGCAATACTGGATTGTTACCAGTCAGTGGGCAATAATTTTGGAGTTGGGGAAAATCCACTGTGGGGTTCATTGTCATGCAAGTGTGCCTGTCTCCTGCTACACAGGATCCTATCTCCCTCCCTGTTTGCAGTGTGTTGAACATAATGATTGGTTTTGCAGCAATAAGATTTCCAAACTGTGGTGAAGTGATAGATTTCATACATAACCATATTTTGGCACTTTCTACAGTGTACATCAACAAACAGGTTCATTTTTAAGGTAAAGTAGGTGCTTGTGAGTAGGTATCCTAGTATACAGTTTGCCACCATCAACGTTGGCTGGTAAGGGAAGGTTCATGAAACTGCCTTCTTAAAAATACAGGACAGTTCAGAAAGCTACAAGTTTGGGACATGCTCTCTTGACAGATGACCATTGGCAATGTTGAAATGCCAATAGTACAGGCAGTCCCCGAGTTATGCGGATCCGACTTATGTCGGATCCGCACTTACGAACGGGGCTTTCTCGCCCCGGAGCTCGCAGGCAGTGGGACCGCCCAGAGCGCAGCGGTCCCGCCACCTCGACCTCCGGGGCGAGAAAAGCTGCTCCGGGTGTCCCTGGTCTGCTGGAGACGGTCCCCAGCAGACCAGAGGCACTGGGAGCAAAGCGGCAGCGGCGGCGGAGTCCCGCGCCTCTGAGGCTTTGCCAGAGCAAAGCCTCAGAGGCGCGGCACCCCGCCGACACTGCGGCTTTGCTCCCTGTGTCCCTGGTCTGCTGGGAGGGGGGGGGGGGCGCAGCTAGTGGCCCCCCCTCTCCTCCCAGCAGACCAGGGAGACGTGGAGCAAAGCCCCGGGCCTGTGGTAGAGCAGGTGGGGCGCTGCCGGTTGGTCCCGCAGCACCGCTCCTTGGTGCTACTGGACCAACCCGGCAGCATCCCAGCTGCTCTGCCCCAAGCGTCCCCAAGTCAGCCACTGCTGAAACTGACCAGTGGCTGACTACAGGAAGCCCCTGCCCTGTGCTTCCTGGAATCAGCCGCTGATCAGTTTCAGCAGCAGCTGACTTGGGGATGCCTGGGGTTCTTAAGTTGAATCTGTATGTAAGTCGGAACTGGCGTCCAGATTCAGCCGCTGTTGAAACTGATCAGTTTCAGCAGCGGCTGAATCTGGACGCCAGTTCCGACTTACATACAGATTCAACTTAAGAACAAACCTACAGTCCCTATCTTGTATGTAACCTGGGGACTGCCTGTAATCCTAGGACACCCAGCCTACCTCTGACTCCACTGGTTCATGAGGTTGTATACCCGTAACCAAGGACAGATTCAACTACCATCTCAGCAGCTGCAGAATGACAGTTGAATATACTTTAAGCTGACGGGGCACTGGCATTGTTTGTACATAAAGATCAAATGTCAGTGGGGGGAAGGGAAACCCCAAGGGTTTTACCTGCTTTTTGTGTCTGCATACTATCTGTGAAGCAAAATAGGAAAAGCTACTGCTGGGGTGAAAGTGGAGCAGCAGTGTGAATATGGACTGCCAGATACAAGAGCTATCAGCAGAATTCATCTCAATGAGAAGAACTGAGGGAGGCTTTGAGAGAGCACCTTAATACAAGCCATGGTAATATGTCCTGATGTACTGTACCTGGCTCCGTGACTTGGACCTGTTAAGAAGTGTTTGGTGCTTATCTATGAATATAGTACTGACAATGCACCTGTTAATTTTGGGCATTGCAGAGGCCAAGGAAATGCTCAGCTGCAGGAAACTGAGTGTAGGGCAATGGCACTGAATGCTGGCACCACTTTCCACAAGCTGTGGTGATGTTTCTGATTTTTTTTTTTTTTATTTCTTGTTTTTTTTTAAATGGGAATTCTCACTCTTCAAACTAGTAACAGAAAGTTGTTCTTCACAAAGCAAGTAGTCAACCTGTGGAACTCCCTGCTTCAGGAGGCTATGAAGGCTAGAACTAGAACAGAGTTTAAAGGGAAGTGAGATCAAGTCATGGAGGTTGGGTCCATGGAGTGCTATTAGCAGGGGCGTAGGAGTGGTGTCCCTTCCCAAGGTTTGTGGAAGGCTGGAGAGGGATGGCACGAGACAAAAGGCTTGGTCACTGTCTTCGGTCCATCCCCTCCAGGGTCCCGAGGGTTGGCCGCTGTCGGCAGACAGGCTACTGGGCTAGATGGACCTTTGGTCTGACCCAGTACGGCCATTGTAAGCTCAGGGCTCAGGGTCGGGGGTCTCAGTGGACCCCCTTGATTTTCATGCACACCTGCTCCTGGGTGGCCAGGCTGGCAGCTCTCTTGCCCTAGCCGGCCACTTTCCTGTGCCTAGTACGGAGATCGTGGACAAGGTCCACGATGTCTGCACTAGCCCAGGCGGGTGCCCGCCTCTTGCGGTCCCGGGCAAGCTCCCGGGAGCCGCCAGCCTGGTTCCGGGAAGAGGGGGAGGGTTGGGGGGCATCGGGTGGGTGGCTCAATCCATGCCAGGTGCAGGGTCTGCTGGCTGGGTGCTGGCAGGCTTGCACCTGGCACGGGCACCGTAGCCAGCCCGTGCCCCTTTAAGTGGTCCGGGGCCGGGAGGGGGGCAGATGAGTTTCCCTGGTGTTGGCCAGAGTGGCCACCAGGGAAAGCTGGGGAGGGCTAGCCTCCCACTAGTTCGAATTAAGGGGCTACACAGGCCTTAATTCGAACTAGTAAGTTCGAACTAGGCTTAATCCTCGTGGAATGAGGATTACCTAGTTCGGACTAAGCGCTCCATTAGTTCGAATTAAATTCGAACTAACGGAGCGCTAGTGTAGCGCCTATGAAAGTTAGTTTGAACTAACGTCCGTTTGTAGTGTAGACATACCCCCAGGGACTGTGTGTTCGTATCAACGTGGGTGCCAGCCGGGTACTTCTCGCAGCCTCGAGGCCAGCCTATTGCCTTAATCATTCTCTCCTCATATCTATGTTTTCAGCTTCTCAGGATCAGATGAGCCAGCATAGACTATGCTGATTTTATCACTCCTTCTCTGTCCTGTATGCTTCAGGAACCTCAGAGAAGCAAAATAAGATGGATGAGATGGGGGGTTGGTCTGTCTGGCTACAATGTTTCAGGAGGATTCCTGCATGAGAGATGCAGGAGAAGGGGTACATAGACATTCCCATGCACAAACTGCTCCACATAGTTGCTCCCCCAATTTTACCTCTTTTCCTTGCTCCATACCTATTACAGTGCAAGTAAGTTAATGAATAGTCATAGCTGTATCTTGCAAAGTTGGGGGCACAATCACTGTAAGGAAAAATAAATAAAACTGTTACCAATGTTTCTTCCTCTGCATCAGGCTTATCTGTTAGCACGATCTGGACTGCGGTAGAGTCTCAGGTCCAGGTTTGCATCATGGCTGGTTTCTCCTCGCCCATTTGCATGTCTTCTCTGCTTTTCATTCTTGGTGTTCTCATCAGCACCTATGACTGAGGCTTCTTGTAGATATCCACAGTAGTGTGCAGGGTGGTGGGCGTGGTTTCTGCCAAGTAGGGCATACAGTTCTTTGGGAAAGTGGCAGGTCTGCAGCTTGGTGCTTGATTGACTGTTGGTTTCCCTGACCTTTTGGAATGCCTGCTACAGTTCCTTTGCTTTCATGTGGTGCTGTTGTACCCCTTCTCCTGCATCTCTCTTGCTGTCTTCTTATAGATGGCCACATATCTATGGACATCCAAGGCTGGTCTGTAGTTGTTGCATATCTGCTGCTTCTGACAGGCCCAGGAAAGCCAGTATTTCCTGTCTGCCCCAAGTTGCAGGGTATCTGGAGCATGGAGCATGTGGTTGCCATGGTCAGCTGGGCAGTTGTGCACAACAGTGAATTGCTAGGTGTGCTTGCCAAGCTGGAAAAGGCACTTCAGTGATTCATAGCTTTAAAGGTCTTTATAACCCCTGAGCAGTCAAGATCACAATTGTGACCAGAGCCGTCAGTGTGAGGCATTGTGGGGCAACTTTTGGGGGACTATTAGGCACTGTTATTTCTGTCAACCCTACATTTTCATTGTATTGCCCTCAGTATATCAAACATGGCTCAACACAGCTCAAAGGTGGGGTTATTTTGTCAGCATAATAGAGAGCTTATATCAGTGAGAGACGATATTAATACTAATGACATAATACTATATTTGCTGGATACGTCATTAAATTGTACCTCTCATTGGCTCTTGTGCAAGTTGAAGTCCTGCTGTACTACTAACAACTCATGAAATCTGTGTTGTGGGTATGTCCTCTGGTTAAATATCTGTGGAAGGAAATTGACACTAGAATTAAAGTGATTTTTGGAACTTTCAGATATTAGTCATGAACTACTTATTAGAATATTTACCTGTGAATTGGGGCTTCTCTGTACATGGGGTTCATGGTTTCTCAGAATAGCCATAATTATCAAGTAAATGATTGTGAAAAGGTGGAAAAATAAATCAGTGCTGCGAGTGGCCAATCAGTGACATAAGGATCAATTACATGAGTTTGAAGAAGTCTGGGTGTAGAAATAAGTCTTTAGAGTACAGACTTTCTTTTTTGGAAAGATGAAAGATGTTGAAAGAACAGTTTATTCCTCTGAAATTTTAGTGCTTGACTTACTTTTTTTGATTAATTACATTGTCATCATAGACCAGAATGTTGTGGACACAGAAACAATTAAACAACACATTCAAACTCTGGAGTTATTTCATAAACTGGGGTAGGAAACGGGGAAGGAGTGAGACTTCCATTCATAACTCAAACTTTCTGGAAAAGAGGAAAAAATCTCTCCTGCATAGACTTCAAATTTTGTGACACATTACTACAATGTTCTGGTTTAAAATTTAACTTGCTACAGTATATAGCAGGTCATCTTCTATAAATTTTACAGTAAAATATGTTGCTATTTCAACTCCTCTATTCTTTTTTTTTCTTAGTCCTTTCTTTGGTGAAGAGTTCTACTTCGAGATTCCAAGAACATTCCAGTGTTTGTCCTTCTATATTTATGATAAGAGTGTGTTACAAAGAGATCTGCGAATAGGTAAGAACTGGTGTATTTTGTAAATCAGGAGTGTGCAAAGGGGCCTCTGCAGGGTAGATTCAGCCCACAGCTGCCCTGCCACTCCCCCTGCCAAGGGCGCACAGGGGCTAGAGAGAAATGCTGACTGTTTTAGAACCGCTGATGTTTTTCTCTAGCCACCGCTCACCCCTGGCAGGGTGAGGGCAGAGGGTGAGAGACCTTGTGCGCTTCCCCAGGCCCTGGTTGACTGGGGGAACGTCTGAGGTCTCCTCCCCCACCAGGGGTTCATGGCATCAGAAGGAACAGCCATCTGTTTTAAAACCGCCAGTGGCTCTCTGTAGCTGCTGCACGCCTCTGGCAGGGCAAGGAGACTTTGTGCTCCTTTTCCCCATCCCCTTCCCCAGGCCCTGGGTGGAGCAAATGAGGTGGTCTCCTGTTGAGGCGCCTAGAGGGACTTGCCAGCTGTTTGAAAACAGCTGACAATTCTGTCTGGGAGGTGGATGGGGGCGGAGGGGGGGTGACTTGTTCCTCCATCCTTAGGCCAGTCAGGTGGGCGGGGGGAGGGGAAGCAGGAGAAGTCTCCTGACCCCACCCCTTCCAAGGTGGCCCCCGGGTTCCTGAAGAAATTTATGAAGTGACCCCCTTTTAAAAATTGACCATCCCTACTGTAAATGTTACTGGAAATAAGCTTCACTGTTGAAATTATGTAGAATATGTCTGTAGTCTAAAAGGATTTTGTACAGACAATTTTAGTTCAGCACACAATTTAAAATAATTCATATATAGTACTGTTCTATATTGGAGTACAGGAGTCTACTTAATTTTGTCCTGTTCTAATTTGGTCATTTTGAAGGATGGTAGAATAACTTGCTGTAACTATTTACCATATTCAGTGAATTTCAGAAAAATGTTTTGGTTTTTTTATCCTTTGGTTTCTACAACTCCATTCCAACAAAATATTTGGATCATTGCTTGTTTGTGTAGATGGGTAGTGGAAGTTACTGGTTTTAAAATTTGCTGAAGATCTACTTAAACATTTTAGTTTTGTCCTGAAATATTTAAAAGTTACATATGCTTCAAAACAATTGTCGTGTGAGGCCTATCTGATAAAGTGGAAGGAAACAAACTGTTGTTTCACTGTATAATTGTCTTTTTACAGCTGCTTTCCTGAATACAGGCAGTCCCTGAGTTACGCGGATCCGACTTAATGTCGGATCCGCAGTTATGAACGGGGCTTTTCTCGCCCCGGAGGATGGGAGCGGCGGGAATCCCAGATGCGCCGTGGTCCCGCCGCCTGCGTCCTCCGGGGCAAGAAAAGCTGCTCCGCGTCTCCCTGGTCTGCTGGGGGGGGGGCAGCAGACCAGGGAGATGCGGAGCAAAGCCGCGGAGCACGCGGGCAGCAGAACAGCCCAGACACGCCGTGGCTGTCCCACTGCCGGCGTCCCCCGAGGCTTTGCTCCCTGTCCCCCGAGGCTTTGGCTCCCCCAGCAGACCAGGGAGACGGGGAGCAAAGCCGCAGAGGACCCGGGCGGCAGGACCGCGGCGTGTCTCGATCCCGCCGCCCGCGTCTCCCTGGTCTGCTGGGGGGGGGGCGGGGGCGCAGCTAGTGGGCCCCTCCCCTCCCCCCCCCCCAGCAGACAAGGCTTTTCTTTGGATGCCTGTGGTAGAGCAGCCTGTCTGGGCGCTACTGGACCAACCCGGCAGCACCCCAGCAGCTCTGCCCCAGGCGTCCTTATTCAGCCGCTGCTGGTCAGTTTCAGCAGCGGCTGAATCAGGACGCCTGGGCAGAGCAGCTTGGGTGCTGCTGGGTTGGTCCAGTAGCGCAGAGGAGCGGCGCTACTGGAGCAACCCAGCAGCACCCCAGCTGCTCTGCCCCAGGCGTCCCCAAGTCAGCCGCTGCTGAAACTGACCAGCGGCTGACTACAGGAAGCCCGGGGCAGAGCAACTCTGCCTCGGGCTTCCTGTAGTCAGCCGCTGGTCAGTTTCAGCAGCGGCTGAATCTGGACACCAGTTCCGACTTACATACAGATTCAACTTAAGAATAAACCTACAGTCCCTATCTTGTTACGTAACCCAGGGACTGCCTGTACTCTTTGGATAAATAGTTGCTTTAAAAACTCTAGTTAGCAGTGTTCAGTAGAAATAGTTACTTCATATTACAGGCAGTCCCCAAGTTACGTACAACATAGGGACTGTAGGTTTGTTCTTAAGTTGAATTTGTATGTAAGTCGGAACTGGTACATATTGTAGGGGAAACTCTAGACAAACATTTCTCTAGAGCTCAGTTCTATTCTCCCACACCTCACTTCCCTCAGTCTTTTTTATTCTCAAGCTGAGGTGTCTGCTGAGAGAAGCTGCTCCGTGTCTCCCTGGTCTGCTGTGGGGGGCGCTAGCTTCGCATCTCCCTGGTCTGCTTGGGGGAAGCAGCTAGTGCGGGGTTGCTTCACCCCGTTTGTAAGTAGGGATCCGATGTAAGTCAGATCCATGTAACCCGGGGACTGCCTGTACTTGAACTGAGGAAGGAAATACTTCATGCCAGATAGTTTGGTATAATGGTTTTTCAAATAGCAATCAATGCAAAAGTCATCTACCTTTTAATTTTCTATTTTTAAACTTTCTGCAGCACCTTTTTTGTTGTATTATACAGTTATTTTGTTTAGCATTTTAAAGGGATATATTAACTAGGGATATTAAAATGTATGTAATTAACTGCTTAAATGCAAGGCAGCTGATGTGTGCCGCCACTTCCCATGCGTACCATGAGCCTGCATATAACTATGAAGGTTAATGAATGAGCCCCCCGAGTCATCAGTTAACCATTTACATGGTTATACTTTCACATCCCTAATATTAACTTGTTTTCTGGCAGAAGTTTAATTGACTTAAGACTGTTACCTGTCCATTCTGAGGTAGTAGTCCAATTAAAAAAAAAAGAATTCTTCCTTCAGTTAACTCTTTGTATATTTCTTTTCAACTTTTTTCCTTTGTACATAGTTTCCTTTATTTGTGTGGGTCTTTTTCTCCTTTGCTGTGTGAAACAACTTAAAATTTGTTTTTTATTTTACAATCTTAAATAACTTGACTTTTTATAAAATATTAGATTTTAAATTGAAGTCTCTTATTAAAAGTATTATCTCATCCTTCCATGGGAAAGTCAATTTCTTACATTATCACACTCATTTTCTGTAGGAAAGGTAGCACTCAAAAAAGAAGACTTATGCAAATATACTGGCAAAGAAGCGTGGTTTTTGCTTCAGCCTGTTGATTCCAATTCAGAGGTCCAGGTAATGATTAATGTTAAAGATAAAATGTTACATAGATGGTGAATGTTCTAGTTGCAGCATGATGAGTATTTTAGGAGTTGTTGAAAACTTTGCCAGATGGATGGGGAGCATCTGGGTAACTTCTCTAACTTTTTTAATTGCTTGCATGATTTCTAATAGTGATATGCATTTCAAAAATGGATATTTTATATTGTTTCTCATGACAGGTTTTCAAGCAGTAGTATGCTGAGAGGACAGTTCCTCCTCCCTAGTTATATTAACTTTGTGTGGAAGTATCACCAAAAAAGTGGGGGGTTTTTACCTTACAAATGTATATTGACTTGAAATCATTGTGCAAGAGGCATGTGCCTGTAGAAAGGAGGGGTCAAGAGCTGGGAAACATACAAACTTGTTCTTTTTTTCCCCCATTTAAGTATCTTGGTAGTATAGTACAGTTTTTTATGTATGTAGTTTGAAATGGTGTTTGAAGGACCTCAGGGCTAGAGTATTCTGGGGTGCCCTTCATAGGGAGGGGTTTGTTTTAATTCTTGACATTGGATGCATTCCAAAAATATTTTATTCTCTTCAGATGTGTATTTGAACCTGTGAATTAAGTTCTGCTGGCAGTCTTTTTTTTAGCAGCACCTGTAAATGAGTTGGACTGCATTGTAAGCAGGGAAGTTGCATTAGGCTTTCTTTCAACTTGATGGAGATAATTCAACAGGAGGCTCTTGAGACCCTCCTTTACAATTTGCTGCAGTAACAACCATATAATTTAAACCCAGTACAATTTTCTCAAACTTACCCAAGCGCAGGACCCACAAACCTTAATTCCTCTTGACTAGTTATTCTGATTAAGTAGATTAAACTTTCTGTAGAAGGGGAATCTGTGGGTGAGCTTTTCAAATAAGATAGACATATTAATGCCCAGAATTATCCACTTGTGCATGTAGAATTACATTACCTGGGTATGCTGGTAGACACAGAGTTATGTGCCCAAATTTAGATTGCTTTGCCCAATCTATACATTATACTATTAGAACAAATCAAGAGGCTTAATTTAGTTGTCTCATTCTTCACCATACTTTTCTCTCAGAAAGCCATTCAGAATGCAGAAATGTCATTCCTCCTTTGGTCTAAGTAGTATCATACTTGATTCTTATTCTCAGAGAAACATATGGAACAAGTAGCTTGCTTTTAATTGTACATATGTATTAGGCAGATACAAAGCTGTTGATAAATAACTTCAGTGTACAGTGTTCTAGATACAGAAAAATAGCAGACTTTGCCCCCTCAAATATCAACAGCAGAAAATATTAATCTCTTCTAAAAGTTTAGACACCCACTTTTTAATGCTGCTCTTTCTATACAGTCCATTGTTCAGGTTGTGCACTTTGCCATCTATTTGCTGCACTTCTACACCTGACTCCACTTCATATACACAAAAAGGTGCAACTAGGTGCCATTGCACTTATGCTCTTGAGCTTTTTCCTTCTTCTTTTCGTTATTTAGTGAAGATGTGTTTATCATGTGCCCTGATAACCTAAATGTCATACAAAGGTAAAACGTTAGTCGTCACTAATAGAACACCTATTTAGGAAATGCTTGAAAAACAACAAATAGTAGCATCTGAAAGACTAACAGACATGTAGATGGTATCATGAGCTTTCGTGGGCACAATCCACTTCTTCAGATGATAGGAATGAAGTAGTGGGTTGTACCCATGAAAGCTCATGATACCATCTACATGTTTTGTTAGCCTTGAAGGTGCCACTAGATAAGTTTTTCCTGCTACAGACTAACTTGGCTACCCCTCTGAAGTATTTAGGAAACGTCAGCAATAGAGATGCTAGTTATTCTCGCTAACTATAGAGATATTCTGGCATACAGTTTGCAGATGTAGAAAAAGTAAATGGAGTTATGAAGTACTTTATTTTCTTAGTAGCAAGTTTATCTTGATTTGTTTTGCATTATGCTACTAGCAGTTTTACTGTTTCTGAGGGGAGTACATTGTTTGCTACATGGTTTTTAGATAGGTTAATATAACAAATCAAAACATCACAGTATTTAAAAAAATGACAGTTTCTAGAACTGCCAAAAAATAAACTAGAATGGAAAATCTCACTAGATCCTGATATTTAGTCAGGAAAAAGATAAATCAGAGCAGAGAACAAGATGGTAATGCCATAGCAAATATCTTCATGAAGTAAAGAGTTCTTATTAACTCCTCTGAGGGCAAATTTAAGGCTTCTACAAAGCAAGAACGTAGGCAGTATTGTTAGGTCTACTCTCTCTATCCTATCTGTGCAAACCTGTGGTTCCAGTAGCTCTTCGCTTTCTGGCCTAAGGTGGCAGTTTAGCGCGCAAGAAGGTAAAAGCTCCCTTCCCCCTCCCCCCCAAAAAGATAATATCTGTATTGTGTTTTTAACTGTTAACATAAAGATTTGCTTTTAGTTCACACGTTAAGTGTGGTGGAAAGTCCAAATTAGTCTTGAAGCACGTTTGCAAGTTTTGCTTTGGGTACCATTTACATTTTTCTTCTAACTTAGGGCTTGTCTCTAGATGAAAGCTATACTCACCCAATATGGTTATAACAGAACATGGCTGACTTCTGCACCCAGACCCCCTCACCTCCTACATTGATATTGTGAAAGTGTGTGGCCATTGACCACTTTTCAAATTCTTGGATCGGCACTCCTGCCCCCATAAAAAAAATTACCCACCCTTGCTCTAGTGGGTTGGTACCATAGGCTGATAAAGCATCAAACCATCTGGTGTTTTCTTGACAGTTGCAGTCTGGAATAATCCTGTCTTGATATCTCTGATACAACATCTCTGTTGACAGTGGTCTTAAGGGCCTTTCTCTGAGGCCACATCTTCTCTTCCCAGATGATCAGTGCCACAGCACCCGATGCTGCAGAGCTTAATTTACCTGGTCTAGTAAAAACCCACTAAAACAAATGCTGAGGTTGCCCCCATCAATACCATTACTCCTCAAATTGTGAGAAGGAAGGGAAATCAATGGGAGCATTTTCTCCCTTCAACCTCCCATTGTGGAGGTGGCACTGAAGTTTCAATTAAAGTACATAGACTCCAGCTGTACTATTCAAGTAGCTGGAGTTGCATATCCTAAATCAGACTTCCATGTAAGTATAGATGTGGCCTGAGTCTAAAGTAGACTCTTACGACCCTCTCTTTTGAGAGAGATGACAGAATGGGTTATGTCGCAGACAGTGGCTCTGTCCAGGTGCCCCACACGCAGGACAGAGCTGCTTCAGCTTTCAGAGCGGCCTCTGTCCATGGGGAGTCTAGGCACAAGAGCTAGAAGCTGGTGACAGCCCTAGTTTCAGCGTGGGGTTGGAGGTGAGAACCCTGTGGGCTGGAGTAATCCCCAGCCCGGATCCCACTTGAGTCGATTAACCCGTTAAATATTAGGTTGACCTAATGCTTAACTGATTAACTGGGATTTTACATCCCTAATCTGCAGATCCAGGATCTTCCCCAAGTGTCATGTATTCTTCAGTCAGAAGATGGATGAGAAGCTCCATGGTATCAGATATTCAAGGACCACATTGAAATAGTTGGAAATCATAGAAGACGAAAATTGAAAGGGACCTCAAGAGATCAAGTCCAGTCCCCTGCCCTCATGGCAGGACCAAGCACCGTGTAGATCATCCCTAATAGATGTCTGTCTACCTGCTCTTAAATATCTCCAGTGATGGAGATTCCACAACCTCCCTATGCAATTTATTCCAGTGTTTAACCATCATGACCGTTAGGAAGTTTCCCTAATGTCCAACCTAACCCTCCCTTGCTGTAGATTAAGCCCATTGCTACTTGTCTTCCCTGTGACATCATTTTAGATACCTGAAAACCACTATCATGTCCCCTCAGTCTTTTCTTTTCCAAACTAAACAACCCCAATTCTTTCAGCCTTCCCTCATACCTCATGTTTTCTAGACCTACATTTCTTCCTAAAAAAGAAACAATTTCGTCCTCAGTCTCTCTAGAGTGATCTACTCTTCCTGCCTAGGTCAGGTTATTTTCCCTTCTTCCTGGCTTTTTGGGCTCTGCATCCCGAAGTACAGTGCTGTGTATGTTTTCTGCTGTCTTTTCTCCCCACCCTTTTTGTGTCACCTGAGGGCACTCTGCCCCTTGCTGAGACCCAGTTTTTCCCCAAATTCAGATAGATGTGCCTACATAGAATAGCAGGTATGGCACAAACTCATTTTCCACTTGCTGCTGTTGTCTTTTGTTTAAGATGTTTTGTTGACAAAATTGGATAATCTTTCAGTATGTCACTATGGATCCCACTGTAAGTGTACGTGTGCCTCACACATGCAAGACTGGATTTATATGTATGTACTACTTTACTAGCAGTGTCCATCATGTTTGAACATGCACCCTTTTCTGCCTCAGGGTCCCAATTGAGGGAGTGAATGATGAGGTGGCCATGACCATTCCTCAATTTCCTCCTCTTGGAGGAGGTGATGGAACTTGAATTAAGAATGAGAGGGTTGAGCACTCATTAAGTTGAACTCCTCAAAATGTTCTGCACGTTTTCAGAACCACTTCTGATTTCCTGTTTTGAATGCCATGAAATGATTAACAATTGTCTGGCTTGAACATCCCCCTTTTACCCTTTTCCCCCAGAGCTTTCAGAGTAGTGGATTTGAAACCTGTAAGCCTCAAGCCATGTCCATCCTGCCAATCCCTGTCCAAGGATTGGTAGATATCTCTTCTGCCTGGGGGAATTACACACTCCAGATAGATGACCTGCATGCTTCTCTTTCCATGTCAGGAGTCACATGTTGAGCTGCAAAGCTGAAACTCCTGCTAATGGACAAGCCACCATATACTAAGCAGACTGACAGTGTCTAAGATGATTGCAAAGAAGATAGGGCCAGTAAAAGACCTGGCACCGGCGCCAAAATAAACCCCGGTTTTGATTAAGCTAGCATCTCTGCCTCTGGTTTCAAAATCAAGCAATAAAAGGGACCTCTCTGAAATGAGTCAGAAATTCAAGGAGCTCAGTGTCCTCCCATAGGTGCAGAGACAGCTTCTGGAGAACAGCCTTACATGCTGCTGGGTGAAGAGAAGAAGCAGACTGAGACACAACAGACTTCACCAATGCTGCTTATCCTCATAGCATTAACCCCAGACTCCAGCAGACCAGGTCTGTTGTCCACATATCAGTGCATCTCTCATTGCTCCTAGGGTTCTTCTGACCTTCACTTCGTGTGTTCTACCCTTCATCTAGCAAAGAGCATCCTCCCTGCCAACTAAGATCTGTAGTGAGCGTTACTGAGACCTCTACAGGTTTTTCCTATGAGCCCTAGCTAGAATGGCACTGGTCTAGCCAACAACCAGTGAGTCATCTCTACCCGTACATTGTGCCCCCATAATCCTGTAGAGAATATTGGGGCTCACCTTCATAGGCATTGAGGAGCCAGTTTCCGCCATTTGAGAGAGCAAGAGATCTCCTTCCCAAGGGGCATTTCTGGTCAGATGGCCAATGGGGGAATATCAGGAGGAGGCAGATCCAGGGGCTGAGTAACGTCAATAACTCATGTTAACATCAGGGGATCTTTCTTGACCCTGGATAAAGCAGTATCCTTGGCATCGGGAAACTTCACAGCTTTGCAGGAGTGCCCTATAGATTTGTGTAGATTTCCTAGATTCTGCTCATGGAAATTTCAGTCCATCTCTGAAGTCTCATGACCATGAATGAGACCCTCCCTGACAGTGGAGAAGTGAGTGGCAATTGCCCTGTTGGAGCTTGCAATGACAGACAACTACCTGGTCAATTGGGAATCCGTTTGGGGTGAGGAAATTTACAGTGGGAGCTATTGTGACCCAAGTAGCCATGGTAATCAATACTCTTCTGTCCCAGAGGGTAGTGACTCTGGGATACATGTTGTCTGGGGTCTGTCAGAGGGTTCTAGACTCCTCGCAAGCCAGGACTGAGCTGGACTGCTGGTCAGCCTGCTGAAAAACTTACTAGCAAGGTGTGTGGGGGTGGGGGAGGACGGGAGGGAAATGCACGTAGTCTTTGCTAATCAGTTAATCGACTACACTATTACATCCCTAGTCCCTAGCTGACCCTGGGCTCTGAAACACCATAGGGAGCCATAGGGCTATTGCTACACTTCAAAGGTGGAGGAGCCCTATTGACTAATTGAATAGTTGTTGCAAAATGCATTGATTATTTGATTAGTCAATTACTCAATATTTAACATCCCTGATATTTATTAGGGCATAAGCTTTCCTGGGTAAAACCCACTTCATCAGATAAGAGTGCAAGTTAGAGGTGGGGTGGGGGTGTGTGTGTGTGTGTGTGTGTGTGTGTGTATTGTGTTAATGAGGCTTATCAAGTCAGGTTTGAAGTGGGTCATTGACAGCATTTGGTATAGAGATGTGAATATCAAAAGAGGGGACAATGTGGTTTATAATGCATTAACCAGTTAAGATCCTTATTCAGTCCTATGTTGATTGTGTTGAATTTGCAAATGAATTCCAGTTCAGCTGTTTCCCTTAGTAATTAGATTTTTGAAATCTTTTTGTAGAAGAATGATTATTTGCAAATTCATTACTGAATGTCCAGAGAGGTTAGTGTTCCACTATAGGCTTGTGTGTTACCTTTCCTGATGTCTGATTTGTGTCCATTTATCCTTTGGTGGAGAGACTGTCTGGTTTGGCCAATATACATGGCAGAGGGCCATTGCTGGCACTTGATGGCATATATCACGTTAATTTCATGTGCAGTAAGAAGAGCCCCTGATGGTGTGCTTTATGGTTTTCCTGCAGTCTTGAAAGCACTTACACAGCACTAGCAACATGCTATGTAATAAACCATGTTAATCAATTTCTCGGTTTTCACTCACAAATGTTTCTGGCAGCTTTCATTTGCCTAAGCCTGATTAGAACGGGCAACAGTGAAGGTTCTAGAGTCCCATATTGCTGGTTGTTAAACTGTTTAGTCAGGTATTGCATATCAAGATTTGCTTATCTCATTTTTGCTAGCTCAGTGAGAGCAGCAGGATGGGCCTTAAATTACTAGTTATCTCTAGCAAGATTGATAATGAGTTGATTTAAAGTCAGTGGGAGCAGGAGTGAGCTCCTTATCCAAAAATATTCCACTTAGCATTAGTATGCCATCAATTACCTCCATTTTCTCCTAGCATGTCTAATGTGATTTTTTTTTTTTTGAGTTAGTTCTATATCTGTCTTACATAGAGGGATAATTAATTTGAAAACATGTGCAAGTTACTTCCTATGTGCTATTACTACTTTAAAAATAAACTGTCTCTCAAATATTTACATGTGGTATTTTTTTTTTTTTTTTTTTGCAGGGAAAAGTTCACCTTGAATTAAAATTGAATGAACTGATAACGGATAATGGATCTGTGTGCCAGCAACTAGTAGTACAGTAAGAAAATTTATCAATCACTAAAAGGAGCTTGATTTTTTTTTTTTACTGATAAAAGTTGTGTTGTAATTTGCCTAGTTTTATGGGCCATATGTACACTGGGGAGATTTTACAAAAAATTTTCAGATTTTTTTTAAAAAGGTGTATACGAGTCACCCACGTTAGGATCCCTAATATAAGCTGGGTGCTGGTGCCTAAGGAGTGTCTTCTAATCCTGTTCAAAGCCGGTCTGGTTGACAACTAAACGTGTCAATGGTAACCAGCAGCTAGGACTTCAAACATTGATACCATTGACAGAGCTGAACTGATGGCATTGGTGGGAACATTTCAAAATATCGCTTCTCTACTTAACCCATTACATCTGGTTGACTTTAAGTACAACTACATAGCAGAAAACAAAATCCATGCCACCACAAGTCTCAGACTGGGTCATCTTACTAGGGCTTGTGGAACAAAGAATGGCAGTGTAGATATTCAAGCTTGGGCTGGACCCTCAGCTCTGAAATATAGTAAGAGAGGAGATTCTTGGTGCTCAGACAGCTACATGGCTATTCTACAGAGGCACAGGTGGGAGTGGGGGGACACTCAGCTCAGTGGAAGCTAGTACACATGGGGGGCCAGCTTTCAAACCGGCTTCCACCTGCTCCCCTTGCTGTCTCTGAGAGGGAGGCAATGGGGGGGAGGGGGGATATAACCATGAGGGTTAACTGATGAGCCCAGGCTCCTGAGTTAACTGTGTATACCAGTGGTCTCCAATCTTTTAAAGCACAAGATCACTTTTTGAATTTAAGTGCAATCCCAGATCTACCTCAAACCCAAATACTCGTGCCTCGTCTCCGAGGCCCCACCTCTGCTCACTCCGTCCTCCCTCCCCCATCCTTCCTCACTTTCACCAGGGTGAGGCAAAGAGTTGGGGTGTAGGCTCCAGTCTTGGGCTAAGGGATTTGGAGTGTGAGAGGCTCTGAGCTGAGCCTGGGACAGAGTTGGGGTGCAGGAAGGGGTTCAGGGTACAAGCTCTGTAAGGAAGTTTGGAACCAGGGGCCTCAGGGGTTTGGGGTGTAGGATGGGGTTCATGACTGGGGCAGGGATTCAGAACTGTCTCCAGCTGGACACTGATTACCTCAGGTGGCTCTTGAGTGGTGGTACAGCGGGGCTGAGGCATGCTCACCCCTGCCCTGACCCTGCACCACTCCCAAAAGCAGCCAACAAACTCCTTCTATCCCAAGCCCTGTTGTGCTGTTCCCCGCCCCCGTTTCTTTGAAGATTGAATACAAGGTGCGAGAGGGGGCACCCTGACATCTGCGCCCCCTTCCCTGCTCTGTATCGTGAGCAGGAGGCTCTCGGGGAGGAACAGCTCGGAGGCAAAGGGCAGAAAGTGTGCAGCAGTGCAGGGAGGGGCAGCTGAAGTGCTGGCACTTGAGAGCCTCTTGGCCAAACCAGTCAGGATCACCTGTCAGAGGCTCCAAGATCTACCAGGAGATCCAATCTACAGGCTGGTGACTACTGGTGTATATGGATGCACATTCAGATCCCTAATAGCTACTGTTACAGCTTAGTTGTTCTTCTTCCTCCGTGTCTTGGCTCTCCCAATAAAATGGAGGGGGGGGAATTGGAATATTGAGTACACTAATACATATTTCAAAAGTCAAAATGAAAAAAATTATATGAAGATTTAATTGACGATGCTGTAGTTAATATATAGCCATGCCAGATGGACTGAAGCAGTGTGATGAAAATGCGAGAGAGGTTGACAGCAAATTTCAGATTTAAGTAAGGAAGTGAGGATAGTGTGGATTGTCTTACCTTGTACATTTATTGAATATATTTTTTAAAATGGTTGTGATCTGATCAACCAGTTGGATAAAGATATAGGTGCTTCAGTTTGTCATTATGATGTAACCTGAACTTAAAACAGAACAAATCTTGATATCTCTTGGATGAGTGCTTTTCATTTGCATATCTCAGTGCTTTACAAAGGCAGGTGTAGGTAAACACAATTTCCATCAGGGGAAACAGGTATAAAAAGAAGTGGTTTGTCTAATGTCGTGCAGCAACTCAGTGGTGAAGCTAAATAGAATCCAAGTCATTTGGCAACTGGTCCAGTGCCATAATTGCTAGATCCTGCTGTCTCTTGGAAGCCTTTAGTTTATAATGTTTTGTATATAATATTCAAAGAAAGCTTATATTGCAGTGTCGGGGGCCCAAGTTGCAGATGCCAGTTTTAGGGTTGCGTTAATCTGGCTCCTTAATGCATACATAATGAAGGATGCACTTGCACAGCATTATAGAAGATTTCTGTAGAGCCAAGGATAGAACTTGGCTACCTTGGTTCTCAGTCTAGTCCTTCAAACACAAGAGAACCTCCTTTCCCTACTTGCAACCCTCTGCCTCATTCACTGTGCATGCTATGTGAAATCAGAAATGATATGGGATCATGTAACTAAAGACTGTGTTGTAGGGATGGAAGTGACTTACTGACTACTCGCTTCTCCCCTTGCTTCCTCTGATGGAAAGAGGCAGCAAGGGGGAGAGGGAAGAGGAGAGGGTTCTGGAAGGAAGTGGTTTAAAAGCTGTTTCCCCTCTATCTCAGTGAGAGGGGGACTGGGGCACAACGGCAGTGTTCAAGAGTCCCCACTAGGGCTCTTGTTCACTTCAAAGCAGAAGTGCCGCATGGAGCCTGGGGACAGCAGGTGACTGGCCCCAGGCTCCATGCAGCGTTTCAATCTTTAAAATGCATAAGAGCTGCTGCTGGGGCTCCTGTACATTGAAAAGGCGAACTCTGCACGGCACTTCCGCCTTTGAAATGTTGCAACAGCCCAGCAGGCTCTTGCTACATTTCAAAGCGGAAGCATCCTTATCAACTAATTGAGCAGTCAATGGAAATTCCATCAACTATTTGATTAGTTAATCTAATTTTAACATCCTTACTGTGGTGTTTGGATATACGTGACTAGGCTGAATTAAGGCTATGCATGTAAGCATAATTCTGGACTTTCCTGTCTTATGATTGCTTAACTTCACAAAACCTTAATGTTTTCATGACACATTTTTCTGTGTAATCTCCTGGATTAAAAAAAAGCAAAGTAAGAAAAAAACCAACTCCTTCATGTGGAACCACATTAACCCTTGCATGTGTCACTGGCAAGTGTGGAACCTACCACCATTAGATACATAGCATACACTTCTACCACATGAGCTAATGGAGTAACTGGGAGGAGAGAACTATTGGTCTCTGTGTGGACCCACCACAAGTTCCACTAGGTGCTACTTTTTGCAAGTAGTTTAAAGAGCTAGTTGTTAGGTACCAAAAGTGTTAAAAATCTTTGTCTGGCTTTTTATTATTCTGAAGAGCAATATGGTCCAGTGTTTAGTTAGGTAACAGAGCAGAGACCTAAATTTGGTGCGCACGTTCTGAAAGGCAGTCTGGGTAGGATGGGCCATGCTTGAGCTCTGTTAGAAATAACTCTGAATAGCATTCATTAGAATAAAGAAGATCTGTGTTCTTCATATGGGCTGGCCTGCACTAGGCATGTTAAGAAACAGTTGTTTATTGTAACTGTATAGTTGCTGAAAATTGTAGTGGTTCCATGATTACCTGGCTCCCCAGCAATGGGACTGGCAGTGCACTCCCAGCTGCTGGCCCCATTCCCAAGGATCCAGCTGCCCAGGAGCAGCTTCTCTCACCAGCTGCCCTGCTTCCGGGTAGCCAGCTGCTATCTCTGATACAGAGACAGCAGCACAGGGTGGCAGTCAGCTCCCCAGGAACCACTGTGCATTAATCGTTTGGGTAACTGCTGAGCTCTTAGTTATTAGCTGCCCATTTAAATGATTACTCTCTTGCATCCCTGGCCTACACTAGGTATAGCTACATCTCTCTGTAGTATGGAAATCCATGTCATTGAGGGAAATAGCTATGTCAACCTGTCCTCTGGTGTAGACAGTGCTATGTTAATGAAGTTTTCTGTTGACCTGCCTACGTACCTGAGAGGTGAAGGATAATCTGTGCTGATGGGAGAACTCCTGGTGGTCTAGGTAGTATTTAGCCCAAAGCACTACAGTGATGTTGGTGTGGCATTTTCAGTGTAGAAATCAATAACTTAAGGGTTTAAGACTTCGCTTAATAATATCTGGGAAGTGCACAGAATTAACTCGGGCATAAGAACAGAGTGACTAGAATTTGATGGCTTCCTGTCTTGTTACCTTGACATGAAAGGAGAAATAGCAGTGACTGCTGTTTCATCCCCATGTAGAGGTGTAACTGTCATTTAGAGCATGCTCAGGAGAGTTGGCATATTCTGAAGTTTAGCAGTAGGTCTCCAAAAACCGAGCATATGTGAGTTGCCATTTTCAGAGACAGCTGCCAAATTTGGATAGATTGTTGTGACTGCAAAATATACCTTTGTCACCAGAAATGTCTATATGCTAAACTTACGTTTCTGGTCTGAAGCATTGATGGCACTATTGTTTTTATAATAAATGTTAATATAGATAAAAATAGCTTTGCAAAATGTATTCTCCAGAATTGCTTAACACCGTGTTTCTCAAACTGTGGGTCCCGACCCCCCTGGGGGGTCATGAGCAACTTAGAGTGGGATCGTGGTATCACAAAGTTTGAGAACCCCTGGCATAACAGTTTTCACTGAAACATTTAGTAAAGAAAACTCAGCCTGAGGCAGAGAGCAAACACAAAAGATGTCCACCCAAACAGATTGGCAAAGTTATAAGCAATTGAAAAATGGGTCTATAAGGGGAAGTATTAACTTTAGCTGTCACTAGTAGCTCTACTTATAATAGCACTAAATAATTTAGAAAACATATCATCAAAGGAGAATATAAATGCACAGTTTAAAGGTGTTTCTGTTACAAGGGATCAACATTCAGTATGCATCTATTGATTGTTTCCCAGTTTTTCTCCCCAGCACTACTTACAAATTTATCTTCAAAAAGCAATATAGTCCGCTATAATCTGGCTTTCTGCAGGTAAAGATGTGCACAAAATCATGTATTTTAGTTCCCATTTAAATAAGGATTGCTTGGTGTTGAGGATTTACCTCAAAACCAAAAGATCCTAATGAAATGTCTCTATGAAAATAGCAAATGTGTAATTTACCTTACTTTCCTTTTGTCTTTTGGAGGTATAAAAGACTGTGAGCCTTTCTTTTGCCTTCTGGGGACCAAGTTTGGAGATACAGGATCAGTCTCCTTTAAACATGCTTTTAGGAAGTAGATTTATGTCCACTTGCTCTTTTGTCCATCTATCACTAGTGAGTTTCAAGGAAACAGGGAGCTAGCTTACTCGTTTCAATCTATCAGTATTGCCAGAGGAGGAACAGTCCTTTACTTCTGGCCATTGTTAGATCTTGCCATATAATCTTTTGAGTGGCTGAGAGTTAGTAGTACTAAGGTTTTATTTGTGTCTGCTTTTGGCATGAACACTTCACTTGTCTCTGAATTAAGAAAGCTAGAGTTACTACTTAATTGGCTCTTTATTATATGTCAATCAGTGTCCGGATGTGAAACCCCTAAAGGATAGAATCTTGACACTTTGAATATTCTTATTTTTTCAGATTTCAGATATGCTTTTTAGGATTTGAAGTGCTTTTGGATATTGTCACCTGATTGAATTCATTATTGGTGCTCTTGTTTCCTTCAATCTGTATAAAGGAGCTGTGATATCCTGTGAATCCACAAATTTATAATTCTAAACTACTAAATAAAATTGTGGAAAGCCAGGCTACTGTATGTTTGCAGTCACTTTTTTGTATATTTTGCCATGCTGTTATGCATGCCATTTAAAAGTAGGCCCTGGGTGTGGGGCATATGAGTAGATCCCTGTGTGGATACAGAATTTGTATCTGCATCTGTATTCCCAAAAAGAGCCACAGCGATCTTCATCCACACAGGCAGATACCCTCAAGTAGATATCCATGGATTTGCAGGATTCTGTGCATCAGTAAGCCTTTAAAACCTGGGAACTCTAGTTTGTCACATGCTTTTTCCTAGTTATATGCCCTCTATGAAATTGCATTTGAGGCTGCCTGTCTTTCATGAAGGAGACCAGGTGGAGAGACCAAGAATTGGGGAAGCATGTGGAAGGGGTAATCTCCACACTGGTCAGGTGAAAGGCCTTGCTGACAGCAAGATCAGGGATGGAGGGAAAGCATCAGCAGGGAGGACAGTGAAGCCCTAGAGAAAAGGGGTAAGGCAAAAACCCTGAGGGGCAATGAGACTATCTGAATTGCCTTTAAAGAAATCTTGGTTTATAAATAATAAAGAACAAAAGAAGTGCAGCTATACAATCTGAATTTAGTTGAAGCGCAGGAAAAGGAATCTGACTCTCCCAGTGCTCTGTTAAGTTGTCACTAATTTTGCTCCATTATTTTTTGACCCAAAAGTAAGCAAGTCAGACTGGGAATGTATCAGTGGTTTCTTTTTAGGCTAAAAGAGTCTAGGTATAAGTTAAGCATACTAGCAGAAAGTCTGATCAATGTCTTGCTGCCCCCTTTTTAGTGCCCCTTCTTAGAATATGAACATCTGCATATGAGGGAGAAGTAGGATATCTTTTCCCACATGGATTCAGCAAAAAGCAAAAGCTGAATGTTTGGAATTTCTTAACATTTTGTACTTTATTTACAATCTTAACTTTGCACAGGCAGTTTTTACACTTGATTTTTATATCTGCACACTTTAACAGTACATAATTATTTATTTTTAAGATGTTTTCACATTTAAAATTGTCTTCATTTATTTTGACTTTTATGATGGAAAAATTGCTTTAGAAAGTTACTGTTGCAGAGTGTAATTGTCAATAGGAAGTGGGTAGGCACTGCACCACCTTCTCAGATCTCTTTGAGAGAGAAATGATCTAAAAGGAAATTGGGGGTTCTCTCGTGGTTGCTGCAGTTATCTAGTGACCAACGTGTGGTTAAAAACTAGTGCGTTAAACATTCTAGTGTTACGTCAGCATTTGTTTGCTTTCATCTGAGATTCTGCAAAGGGGGCAAGTACCTTGAAAATTTGACACATTTGTTAATGCTCTGCCAAACCTGCTGGCAGTCTTAAAATAATAAATGCATTTTTATTGTCAGTTTCCCAAACTTGTAGAACATGTGATGTTTGAGACCATAGTAAACAGATGACCAAAAAAAGCAATGGGAAGCCTCACTCCTGTCCATAGAAATAATTCTAGTTAGCATGTAATAGGAAACCTTGTCCCTTAATTTTATGAAGTAACTAAAAATTTCTTACACATGAAGAAGAGGAATGATGTGCTTTTCCACTATAATTTTCATTTTAATGTTTTGTGAATAATTGTTGCCTTTATAGTGAAGTGGGCTCAAAATATTCTAAAGTGAAAGGTGAATTAACCTTTTCAAATTCACAAATTTAGAGTTTGGGAAAAATGGGCTTTAAGTTCCAAGGACTGGTCCTGGATACTGAGTCTCAATTAGTATGTCTGCCTTAATGTTCCGTGGCTTAGAAAATTCTGCCTTAAAGAGCAAACGCTTAAATGTACTTCTATTGGGAATTCTGTTGCAAAAAGTTTTCAAAAAATTCTTTGCTGTTCACAGCTTTTTCACATATAGCTTAATCCTTGTTTACTCTTCCTGGAACCAAATTATGGTGGGAATAATGGATAAGTGAGTAAGAGCAGTCCTAGAATTTAATGCTTTCAGAACATTTAGAAATTTAAATATCAAGGCAGAAACAAGTTGTAATGTTCTGCCATGCAATCCAGACCAGTGAGGCATAATCACCACTTGCCCCCCAACTTTGGGTGCTTTACAGTATTTTGCTGTTGTCACTTAAAACTTGGGCTGCTCTGATAACCAGAGAGTTTGTAGGTCACAACCTGAGTGCCTATGAATAGCTTCAGCCCTGGTCCAACTTCTCTGACTCCAGGAACATTGTGTAGACATAGACATGGAGTCTCACTGTGAAAGATGTTCCTGATTGTTGTTTGCTAAAATGCGGATTGATGAGTTCTTTCTCCCCTTCATTGCCAAAGAATGGCCACTGGATGGGTGAAACAGTCAACTTTAACACCTGGGAAGAGGTGTCAGTTTATCCTATCTTTGAGAATACAAGTAAAACTTAAACAAGGGTTTTTTTTTCTTCCCCCTTAATTTATTTATTCTTGGATCTGGACTTCTAATACTCCTGTCATCTGAAGAAGTGGGTTTTGCTCACAAAAGCTCATACCACCATCTATATGTTTTGTTAGTCTTTAAGGTGCTACTAGTCTATTTATTGTTTAAGTTTTTCCGGTTACAGACCAATTTACCAAGGCATGTGGTGGATTCTCCATCACAGTGAATTTTTAAATTGACTGGATCTTTTAGAAAAGAGATCCTCTAGTTCAAACATGAATTAAATCAGAAGGTTAAACTAGATAATCACAGCAGTTCCTTTTGTACTTATCTGGGGGTCATGACTATTTGAAGATCTGGCCCAATGTCTTTGTGATTTTAAGGCACCAATCTAAAATATGTGGTGCTTTATTTCAGCAGGCGATCCCAATCTACTGTTAAATCTTCACTGTCATAGAAATCATTTAATTTCTTTCAGGTAATCAGATTTCTCTGATCTGGCCACTAGAACAGATGCATACAAACCATGTTACAAATGTATTTGTAACTTATGAATATTCACTTTAAAATAGGAATCCAGCACAATTTTACCCTGCTGCATTGATCAGCCAACCCAAATTAGTAACAATGTTTGAACTCCATTTGGATGCCTTCTGAGCTCTGCTGCTGACCCAGTATAAATGAGGTCTACTAGCAAGTCCTCTTATCCTTAAGTCAAATTAACAAATTACTTGAAAGTCAACAGTCTTCTCATTCACAGAAACTTTCTGTGTGTCACTTCCGTGTGTGTGTGTCCGTCCGTCCGTCCTAAACAAATGACTGGTATTTCAGTACTTTTGTGGTAACTAATCACTTCCCAGGTTCCTCAAAACCCACTAACTCTCTTCAGACTAATTTTCACCTAGTTATCATCTTGCATTAAGTTATGCCCAGAAAACTGTGGATTGGATACACTTCTGGGGGAGCCAGCTTGTTGTTTTTATATGTAATGTGAATATGTACATCCACGTGGAATCCAATATGCTTCAAATGCATTAAAAATTGCTGTCATACTGGCTCATGTTAACTCTTCATTGGTTTCATTTTAAAATGTCCTTTTTGCTTTAAAAGGAAAGAAATATTTTTTCAGATTTGTCAAATTATTAATGATAGATTAATTCACTAACTCTTTGTTTCTCCTTTTCATTTTAGCATAAAGGAATGTCATGGGTTGCCCCTTGTAAATGGACAGAATTGTGACCCTTATGCAACGGTGTCTCTTGTGGGTCCTTCTAGGTAACATTTGTTGCATTACATAGCAAACATTTGTAAGTGTTGTCCCAAATTAGGAGTAGCAAATATGTCCTCTGGACTTAAGTGTTCAAATATATACAATAGTTATTAAATGATTAATTGGATGCATGGATTTTAGTGTTGAAGAGAACAGTCTTTATTTCCCTCCTCCCCACCCTACATGTTTCTTACTATATACTCCAGGTGTTCTCCACAATCTTGTGTTAGTGTAGAAACAGCGGTAAACTATGTATGGATACAAAATCCTATTTAAAAACAAAAAGAAATAGTTTTCATTTTTGCTGTGCTTCTCACAAGGCATGGTATTGAGCAGGAATTGTTAGGTGGGATGAGAAATCAATAGAACTCTTACTTACTTTAAGTATTTAAAGTGATTTTCTGTCTGTCTGCCTTAGTTTAGAAGTGACTTGAAAGTGACATGTTGAGTCTCTGGGAAGAAAGGAGGCAATTTTATGTAGTTATAGTAATACTGTACACTACTGCTTAAAGAAAAGTAGAAAATGGGAGTGGAGCAAGAAGGATGGGGTAGAGAAGAACAATTAGCACTGTGTATATAGAGACAAGTGCACAAAAAAAATGTTGTTCAGGAGTACAGTCCATACCAAATATTAAATGCATTAAACTCTATCCATTTCATATGGCACTTGTTTGTGAGCTAAAATATAAATAGTAAGCTAACTAGGACCACCTCCCAGGTTCACATGTCCACATCAATATGTAGAGTTTTTAAGAGCACCATTTAACTTTCCAGATCACGCTGTGAATGTAGATTAAGTTTTTCTCATCAATATTTTTCCATTATATCAAGTGTCATTAGTAATGATAGCACTACTTACATAATTCTCCAGAGTATCTACAGATCTCAAAAGTATTTAGGGGCTCATCTTCTATTGAAATGAATGGGAGTTAGGCACCTAAATATGCTTTAGGATCGGGACCTGAGAGTAAATGGATGGCCCTTTCTTTGCAACTGAATGTTTCAATAATTGTGTTTAAATTCTATATGATAAAACTGTACTTAATTGAAACAGGAATGACCAAAAGAAAACAAAGGTAAAGAAGAAAACGAGCAATCCACAGTTTAATGAAACATTTTATTTTGAGGTAACTAATTTCTCTGTTTAATCTCATTAAGTCCTGTGTTGTATTGCCTGCCTGTTTCTCATGTGCCTCTCTTTTTTGAGCTAGCCACAAGAGTTTCTATTGAAGTAAACACAAATTTATCCAGAAAAATTGTCATCTTTATTTGTAACACAGGCTGAAAGACAACAGTAGTCCCATTCAACTACTGTCTAGTGAGAAGTGCTAGTTTCATAACAACAAATGTGAGGGCTATTTATTGCCCTGAACTTACTGCTATCAGTAGTGGTTCTGATACGGACTGAAGTATGAAAACATGCAGCCTTTAATTTGAACATCCTTCAGAGCATTTAGCAAAAACAACATTTTGTCTGTGTATAATCAGTACAGTAATTTAGCAGGGTAATCAATCTGTGGAGGTTTCCTCTGCTCGCTCGCTCAGTTTTGAGATCAGCTAAAGAATATGCACTGATGGATATTCATCCTCTGGCCATTGCAGAATTCTTATGCCGAGCTTGGCTTGCTTGGCCTTCAGTACAGGGGTCTAGAATTTGGCCCTTTTAAGATGGTGGTTCCATTATATTTGTTTTTCATCTTTGTGTTCTGCTTTTAATTTTATATTGTGAAAAATAAATAACCAGTGAAATATATATCCCGTATTTTTAAGTTTACCAAGCTATATGAAAGTATTGAAGAACTTTTAAAGTCAATGCTATGACAACATTATGGAATGTAATGCTTTGCTTTTAATAAGGATGCTAAATTGCAGTTCTCTAACTAATCGTGTAGTCGATACAATTTGCCACAGTGGGGGTAGCTCCAGGAGCCTGCTCAAACTGGGACTGAGCTGTCCCAGCTTGTGCCAGCTCCAGGAGCCACCCCACTGCACCTCTACATTTTAAATGTAGTAAGAGCCACTAGGCTCTTACTACATTTAAAATGTAGAGGTGCAGCATCCTAGACTAGCTCCTGCCTGCGACCAGCCTGGGGCACTGCAAACAGGGTCTGCTTGGCGGCATTAGCCCCTGTCCACAGGGGGGGCCAGCTCCCCGCTGGGACCCCCACAGACAGGCTGCTGCCAGAGCAGCTTCTGCCTACAGCAAGCCTCTACACGCTGATGGAGGCAGCAGGGGCACAGGGGAGGTGATACTATGGAGACTGTGCTGCAGGGAACTGGGTTTTGAGCCAGTTCCCCCCAGCACCAGCTCAGAGGCAGCGGAGGGTGGGGAGGAGAGAGCAGTCGATACTACAGTCAACTACTTGCTTACATCCTTATATGTACATTCTGATCCTATGAGAACCCTGCTTTTGAAACTCCCATTGATTGCAATAAGATTGGATGATTGGAGTATTTACAGAATCAGGCCTATAGATTGTTGCAACATTTTTGTTCACAGAAAATTTAATCTGGGATTTCACATGGTAGAACATGGAAATTAAGACAAAGTGGTTACAAAGCAATTAAATAATGTTATGTTTTAGGATACAATGTAGTTTACCTGATCTATCTGGGAATGCAGTAAATAGAATTCAGTCTGGAAGTAGAAGATACTAAAATATGCAGTTAAACTTGTGTGATGTGGGGAAGGATAAAGTGGGCTTTCAGTGCTCATCTCCTCAGTGTATATCAGTTTGTGGTGCATCAGTAATACTCTGAAACTTTCAGAACTTTGCTTTCAGGACCAATATGACATTAAAAAGCAAAGATTTTACAGTAGATATGGAAGATTTGTAATTTAAAAACAAGACCGAAAGAGAAAAATAATTGAGGGCTTTTACTTGCAGGTAACCAGGTCCAGTAGCTATACCAAAAAATCCCAGTTTCAGGTAGAAGAGGAGGACATAGAGAAACTGGAACTCAGGTATGTTCTTGAGGTTATATAGTGAATATCAGTTTGTATGAAGTACAGTGGAGTCCAGATTAACCGACACCCGGTAATCCAACACTCCACTTTATCCGACCCTGCAGCTCCCGGGGACATTGTCGGGGACATTGTCCCCGGGAGCTGCAGGGTTGGATACTGCGCAGGCTGGGAGAATGGCCCCGCTTGCTGCCATGTTGCTCTCTAGGAGCAGCTACTGCCGCTCCTGCCGGGGACGAAGCAGCCCTGGCAGGAGGGGCAGCAGCTTCTCCTAGAGAGCAAGGGAACAGCTGATGTCACTCCTGCTGGGGACATCCCTGGTAGGAGCGGCATCATCTGTTCCCTTGCTCTCTAGGAGAAGCTGCTGCTGCTGCTGCTGCTACCGTTGCTGCCGGGGACAAAGCGGCCCCGGGAGGAGCGGCAGCAGCTTCTCCTAGAGAGCAAGGGAACAGCTGATGCCGCTCATGTGGGGGATGTCCCCCGCAGGAGCAGCATCAGCTGCTTGGGAGCGTCCTGGCAGGAGCGGCAGCAGTTGCACTCTACAGTAGAGTCCATATCATCCGACACATTTGGTAATCCGACCATGTGTCGATCCCGTTTAGGTCGGATGATAGGGACACTCCTGTACATTTAAAATCTTTATATTCAAATTAGGGATGTTACAGTTTAACCGATTATCAGTTAACCTTAACAGTTAAAGACCTGCCATTGGCAGGAGCCTGCGGGTCCAGCAGCCCACAGAGCATTTAACCATGTCATTAATTGAAATTCAAAAGCTTACATGGTTAGTGTTGTGCAGGTGGTTGTGTTTTTTAAACATTTTTACATCCCTAATTCAAATAAGCATTATGGCATAACGTGACTGCAAAAAACTAGTGCTCCAGTTTACAAAGATTCTTTCAATTTCAGAAATAAAATCCTCGGTAAACTTGTTTTGATTCTAAAAGTGAAATTGTGATCAGTTGTATCTGACAAAATTATTAACGTAACGAAAATATTTTTTTTCAAACTTTAAGATAGCTTAGCTAATGGAAAGTTGTATGTTTTCTTAATATTAATTACCTGGCACATGTGCAATATTTATTAATATCAATGAAAACAAAATCCCATTTTTTCAGAACCTAGATTATTTTCTTAGTACAGTACAGCAGAACCTCCTGTTTAGGAACACCAGTCTTATTTGCAATCATTTGCATGTATTGTTTTTTCCTAGTTGGGAGAGGGGTTGAATTCCATAACAAAAGCGATGTTAGTGGAGAACGGGTGTATAGCCTCTCACATTCTGATGCTCTCAGTACATTGAAAATCACTTTGCAGGTATTTGAAGAAAAAAAAGAAAATAATGCAATGCATTGTACTGCAACTTGTACACTGTACATGCTGTGGATTTTTTTAGATGTTTTATTAATATTTTGCTCTCTCCTCAGTGCTGATTATTTCATAAATTGTGGTTTTGCTGTATTAGATAGATTTTGGAACTAAACTCAGGATACCCTGTGCTGGTACAAAGAGCCCCTAACTCGCAACGTGTTAGAAAAAATCAGAATCCTGACACTAGCACCAAGAATTCAAGAAAAGCATGGCATCTAGCCTATCCAGTGGCACTGCAGGGGTATAGTCAGCCTCTCCTATGTGACTGCTAGTATCTAGCAGCATGTTTGGCAGAATACATATAATACTTTGCCCCGGCAGATGTAAGGAGCACCTTGCAGCATATTTCCTCTTTCTGCTCCTGCATATTTTAAGAGAGTTTGCCTGCATTTGTATTGCACAAACAGTGCTTCAGAGTATCTCCACTATAGTCTCATCAGCTTTGCATATATATGTGCTTGACCTCAGAGAGGAACTGAGGGCACAACTTGAGTGCTGGTGACTGTTTCATAATTGGCACCAAAAAAGTAAATTTGAATTATCATTGAAGTACTGACTTCTCACTCATTTCTGTCCTTGCTTATGTGACCCATCAATTTGTACTGTTTGCAGGATTATAGATACAAATATATGTAGAAAAGTAATTATGCCCCAACAACTCTAGCATTAATTTTTTTCTTCTTCTTAACATATCTGCTGTTTAACAGAAAAGTCAGAGGTAAGAAGTAATAGAATCCAAACCAGGTGCATGTTTTTGGAGTGATAGCTCTTTAGGTTTTGAACATTCAGGCTCTTGTTTAAAAAAATAAGCGCATGTGTCAGTGTGATATTGCAGCCTGTCCAATCTTTACTATCAGCAGTAAAATAGGGATATAGGTACAGTGGTAAAAGCTCACTGCAAATACCTGAAAAGGAAATGCAGTTATTTTGTTCAAAATAGAAAATGCATCAACCAGTATCACTATGTTTTACTGATGTAAAGTCTGTGATATCTAACTTTCACTGTCTAAATTTGTTTCCATGACTGCCTTGTGTGGATTTAATAAGCTATTTGAGTTCCTCTTGATTTTATTAGATTGGTATGACAATTCTAATATTTCCTCTCTGCATGCATGCTGAACTAGTGATGCGAGGTTGTGGATGAAATCCACTCATGGTTTTTATCCTTATAATTTGCAAGAACATTTTAAAAACAATCCTTTTAACTTTCAGGATTGACCTATGGAACAATGGAAATCTGGTGCAAGATGTCTTCCTGGGAGAAATTAAGGTTCCAGTGAAAGTGTTAAGAAATGATTCTTTCCAAGCATGGTGAGAAATTACACACCAAAAGAAAATTTGATCTTACATTGATATTCTTAATACAGAAAGTACATGATGTTCTTTTAAAGCTTGCTCATATCCAGTCCAATGTTACGTGTGTGCAACTCTGAGCTCATATCTCCAAGAGAAAATATTCTGACAACTCTATATAAAGGACTATCTTTGGATCCTGTACCCCATCTGTTCCTTCTTACTGCCAGTGACAATTTTTGGAACTAATCTTGTTGCCCTAGGCTAACTTTCCAGTCATTTTTCTGATGGTTTTTCTTTTCCAGTGTGTAGAAAAGTTGGATTCCTTTGTGCTTAATGAAATTCATCCACTCAAATGCCAGGGCATGCCTCGATCACCCAGCTTCAAGCCCTTCACTGCTTGTAGAAAGTTGATGTCATTGAGCAATCCACACTCAAGCTGTCTCAAGTTCTTGGGGAAGCCTTCAGAAAGGACCACGTTTAGACCTGCAAAGATATTTCAAACCTCACGCCAAAAAGGACCAAGAGTTGAAAGTGAAAGTTTCTCTGATACGGAGGCAGCAGCCCCTATCCTGGGGAGGGTCTGAGCTCTCAGACCTGGCGTGAGCCAGAACAGAGCTGGACTGCCTGCTCACCCAACTCCTAATACACTTGAAATATAGAGCCGCAACAGGGATAGGTCCCAGACCTAGCACAAGCCAGGACTGAGATGGGCTGCTAGCCAGCCTGCCAAAAAATTTACTGGCTGGGGAGAGGGAGAATGCATGTAGTCTATAGCATTAACTGATAAGCTTTTGCTTATTGGTTAATTGACTACACTATTGTATCCCTAGTGCTGCCTGGAACTAGGGTACCACTTTGCCCTTGGACCAACTAGCCTGAGTTCCTACTCACCCTGTAATGCTATGAAAAGTTGCAGGTACCTTCCCAGTTTCTCACTTTAATCAGCACCCAGGGACAATTCCAGCTGTAATAACATGCCAGCCCCTGCATGGAAAGGCTATGCATGTAGGGCACTAACCAGCCTTACAGGCACACATCCCCTCTGGAGGATAGACCCAAAATTATATAGTGCTGTGCTGCATGGAGATTTGGAAAGTGTAAGCTCATGAGTATGAGTATCAAATTCTCACCCTAAGGCTTTGTCTACATTACACAACTGTTACTGATACATCCGTGTCAACACAGCTGTGTCTCTAAAAATTGGGCAGTGTAGCTGCTAGCTTATAATCTCTTGGTCCCGCATAATAGTTCCACCCCAATGTGCAGGGTTCTCATTGTCAGCAGGAGAATATGCAGCAGCATGCTGTTCACACTGGCATTTGTCATGGCAAAACTTATCTTTTGGGCGGCAGACAGGTTTAACATCTCTGAATAACAGAGCTTTTGTTGTTCAGTTGCCCACATACACAGAGCTTAAATATTGTTTTCGGCAGTTTGCAGAGATTCTTGTGTAGTGACGGGCAAGATATGGCCCATAGGCTGGATATGGCCCACAAAGTCTTTTTAATCTGGCCCATGGCTTGCCGCTATATCAAGGAGCAGCACCACTCAAAGCAGCTGGCTGCTCCCTGTGACACTCTGTGCTGCAGGGAGAGGGAAAGAGGCTTTGTGCACTGCCCTCACCTCCAGTAAAATCTCTCAGCTCCTATTGGAAACCAGCCAATGGGAGCCGAGTGATTTTTGTTGGGAGTGCAGGCAGACTTCTCAAGCTGTCCCTGCAGCACAGAGAGCCACATGGAATAGAGTGGTCTGGGACTGCTGGCTGGGAGCTGCTTAGGTAAATGCCTCCCAGCCAAAGCCGGCTTCTGGCACCCCACCTCCTTGTACACCCCAACTCTCTCCCAGACCCTGCACTCCCTCCTGCACTCCTCCCAAAGGCCAGAATCCTCTCCTGCTCCCAAACCTTCTCCTGAACTCTGCGCCCCAATCCCCTGCCCCAGATGACCACCTGAAATCTCTGCTACCTCCCTGCCCCCTCAGGTCACATTCCTTCCTAGACCCTGCACCCTTCCCAGACCAGAATTCTCTTTGGCATGCATACACTCTCCTGGACCCTGCTGTCCTCCTAGGAAATCCCTTGCCTCGGGTCACACCAATCCCTTGCCTCAGGTCACACCTCCCTCTCAGACCGCATGCCCTCTCCTGCACCCCAGTTCCCTGAGCTCTTTTCTGCACCAAACTCTGTCCCAGCCCCCACACCTACTCCATAGAAAAGTGTGACTCTTAACTACTTACCAAAATCTTGCAGTGGTCCTCCATCAAAAATTATTGCCCACCCCTGTTCTTGAGGGTAAACTGGTTTTGCTTGGAGCTTAAAACTTCAGATACTCCTTTCACAGGCTAGAAAATCCTATGAAATATCCTCCTTCCCCACCCCCCAGTTCAGTCTTTTATTTCTCAGATGATTTTCTTTTCAGCTGTTCTCTTTTTTTTGGTGGGGAGTCAGTGAAGAATGACCCATGATTATGTCATTCCCCTGCCTTAAATAGTGTTTGCCTGTGGTGGAAACCCATTTTCTTCTAATTGGATTCCGATGCCCAATCAGTGGGAAAACACCAGTATTACCATAGAGTTCAGTACCAGGTGACTTGGTCACATGTTTCTGTGGAGCCACTGCAGTCTGAGACAGTCTGTAACATCCTCAGGAAGTTGTCCTAGTGAGAGATTAGCATATTCTTTGACGTACTGTTCTTCTTAATAGCACTTTTCAGCCAGTCATCGACTGATCACATTTTATCTAGTGGACATTTCCAGATGTAAACACGTTTTGATGGATGCATAAACATATTCCTAGCTTCATATACCAAAATGATACATGAATATAAATAGGATAATCATATTCAGTAAATCATAACTTTTTCCAACAATACCTCGCAAGACTTGTCAAAAATCCCTCTACTAGTGTTCTTCCTGAAGCCATGTGCAAGAAGGATGAAACAATAGATGCATTCCTTGCACGTTAGATGTGCCCTGGCATTTTACATACAAAGAACCAAGATATTTTTCAGAATAATGCAGCTGTATATAGCAATAGCAGAAAGGATGAAAGGTCTTCGCATCTATGCCAAGAGAATCTCATTCTGGATTATATCATGCATTCATGCATGTTACGAGCTATCTTTTGTTCCACCTCCCGCTTATCTGACCTCTCACTCCATAAGATCACTAGCCTCCGAGGCCACTTTCCTAGCAGGACAGCAACCTCCTTGTCAGTGCATACGTTCTCAACATAGTATGCCATCACCTATCATTATTTCCGACCTGTTAACTAGAGCTTCACAATCTTTGTCACCTTGTTCTTGAATTCCAAGTATTATAAATATCTCCAAAATTTTTAAATGTAGCATCAAGGTTAAATCCAAACACGTTAAGTTAAAGAAACCAGTGAGCCAACAGGCTCTCCATGCCCCTGGGCAAGGTAGGGGAGAGGTGGGCCTGGTCTCTTGGAAGGGGTGGGGTCTCTTCCTTTCTACACCTCCATCCTCCAGTCCCCAGGCCTTTATAGAAATAAAATGGTTAAGGCACCAAACAGCCTTGACGCCACCCAGTGGTAACACGAAGAAAAAATTGATTGGAGAAATTAGTGTCTCTTAAATTGGTTTTATCTACTGCTTGAATCACCTACATTGGACTTCTCTCTCGTGGCTTCTCTCTGGGGCCAGCCAGGTGACTGCAGGGAGGGGACTGTGAACTGGTTGCCCAGGGTATGGCATGGGACACCCCTCCCTTTCAATTTGATCCAAAACAATCTCATTTCACACACATCCCATTATCCTCATGTCCCTCACCTGGGGCAAGTCCAGGTTTGTCTGTCCCCTGCTCCTTCCCCAGACAGAATGAGGAATGAAGCAAACTGCACTTTCCCCCTCACTTCCTGGCACAAGAGACCAGCCAGCAGTGTTCCTGTACAAATGAGGGAAAAGAGAGGTGGAGCTTAGGGCTGGGGCAGTTCTGGGGATTTCACCTACCTGGTGATTTTTCTCTTATCTGTATGGTTGGCTGTGTGTCCCTGTACATGGGAGCAGGCAGGGGCTGGGGGTTAATAAGTCCCCTTCCTCTCCTGCATAACCAAACCCTTAACTTGTTTTAAATAAAAGGAAGCTGCATACTGAATCTGGTGGTCTTAGCAGACAGTCTCACTTGCTCACAAACAAACTCTCTCAAATATATAGTTGATAATTATAAGATGCATTTTTCCCCCATAACTGCTATTGTGTACTTCCAGAATAAATTTTGTCCTAGTTTTTGCCTGGTAATGTGTTCTCTACTCAATATTTTTCTTCACAACTTTCACTTTTTATTCTATTTTTATTTCATTCTAGATTATCTGTAATTTCTGCAGATAAATGCTGCTACTCTTTTAACCCATATTAAAAATGAGAAAACAGTTTTTTAAAATAATGAATAAACCAGTATTAGCATTTTTAACAAACCTTGCTCTCTCCATCCATCCCCACAAAGGCTATCACTCCACACAATTCTCACCTGTGGAAAAGACCTTAGAAAATATACACCTGGTGTTATGTCCTGATGGTCTACTGAATGCTCCTACTTTCATTTAAAGATTTGTTTATTTTTAAAAAAAATTCCTTTAATCAGCCATATCTAGTTCTGAAATCATAGAATACTAGTACTCGAAGGGACCTCGAGAGGTCATCTAGTCCAGTCCCCTGCCCTCATGGCAGGACCCAGTACTATCAAGACCATCCCTGATAGATATTTATCTAACCTACCCTTAAATATCTCCAGAGGTGAAGAATTCCACAACCTCCCTAGGCAATTTATTCCAGTGTTGAACCACCCTGATAGAAACTTTTTCCTAATGTCTAACCTAAACCTCCCTTGCTGCAGTTTAAGCCTATTGCTTCTTGTTCTATCCTCAGAGGCCAAGATGAAGAAGTTTTCTCCCTCCTCCTTATGACACCCTTTTAGATACCTGAAAACCGCTATCATGTCCCCTTTCAATTTTCTCTTTTCCAAACTAAACAAGCCCAGTTCTTTCAGTCTCTAGACCTTTAATCATTCTTCTGGCTCTTCTCTGGACCTTTTCCAATTTCTCCACATTTTTCTTGAAATGTGGAGCCCAGAACTGGACACAGTACTCCAACTGAGGCCTAACTAGCGCAGAGTAGAGTGGAAGAATGACTTCTTGCGTCTTGCTCACAACACACCTGTTAATGCATCCTAGAATCATGTTGGCTTTTTTTGCCACAGTGTTGACTCATATTTAGCTTGTGGTCTACTATAATCCCTAGATCCCTTTCTGCCGTACTGCTTCCCAGACAGTAGCTTCCCATTCTGTATGTGTGAAACTGACTGTTCCTTCCTAAGTGGAGGACTTTGCATTTTTCCTTATTAAACTTCATCCTGTTTACCTCAGACCGTTTCTCCAATTTGTCCAGATCGTTTTGAATTATGACCCTGTCCTCCAAAGCACTTGCAAACCTTCCCAGCTTGATATCATCTGCAAACTTAATAAGCATACTCTCTATGCCAATATCTAAATCATTGAAGATATTGAACGGAACCGGTTCCAAAACAGACCCTTGCAGAACCCCACTTATTATACCTTTCCAGCAGAATTGTGAACTGTTAATAACTACTCTCTGAGAATGGTTAGCCAGCCAGTTATGTACCCACCTTATAGTAGCCCCATCTAAGTTGTATTTGCCTAGTTTATTGATAAGAATATCATGCGAGATCATATCAAATGCCTTACTAAAGTCTAGGTATACCACATCCACCACCTCTCCCCTATCCACAAGACTCGTTGTCCTATCAAAGAAAGCTATCAGTTTGGTTTGACATGATTTGTTGTTTACAAATCCATGCTGGCTGTTCCCTATCACTTTATTATCTTCCAAGTGTTTGCAGACGATTTCCTTAATTACTTACTCCATTATCTTTCCTGGCACAGAAGTTAAACTGACTGGTCTTTATCATAACTTTGTTAAAACGATTGACAGCAGAACCAAATTCAGACTGATGAGTTAATATACACTGGAAATTTTCATTGTCATTTTATCATACTGCAATTTAGCTACTTAAACGGTAACTTTTAACATAGTATTTTACCGTTGCCTTTTTTTCCCCCCAGGTACTTACTACAGCCAAGAGAAAATGGAAATAAATCTTCTAAAAATGAAGATCTGGGATCACTTAGACTAAATGTTTGTTATACTGAAGACTATGTACTTCCATCTGAGTACTATACTTCTTTAAGAAATTTGCTGCTAAAATCACCAGATGTTCAGGTACTTCTTTTTATTTTAGAAGAAACAGTCAACCGATTTAGGGCCAGGTTATAACCTTCTGTAAGTGCTGCTTTATGGAAGTAAGGAGGCATGTAACTGTTCCTTTCCATAATCTGCCTGTGCCATAATGGTGTAAACTGTCTTTGGAGGCAATGATCCTGCACTTCTTGTGTGGGTAGACCCATAACTCCCCACCTGTCCCTATCCTTAGCGTTGGCCAGTACAATGAATCTGGATGGAGAGTGAAGTACAGGCAGTCCCCGGGTTACGTACAAGATAGGGACTGTAGGTTTGTTCTTAAGTTGAATCTGTATGTAAGTCGGAACTGGCGTCCAGATTCAGCCGCTGCTGAAACTGACCGCCAGTTCTGACTTGGGGTTCTTAAGTTGAATCTGTATGTAAGTCAGAACTGGCGGTCAGTTTCAGCAGCGGCTGAATCTGGACGCCAGTTCCGACTTACATACAGATTCAACTTAAGAACCCCAAGCTCCCCAAGTCAGCTGCTGCTGAAACTGATCAGCGGCTGATTCCAGGAAGCCTGGGGCAGAGCAACTCTGCCTCGGGCTTCCTGTAGTCAGCGCTGGTCAGTTTCAGCAGCGGCTGACTTGGGGACGCCTGGGGCAGAGCAACTGGGGTGCTGCTGGGTTGCTCCAGTAGCACCGCTCCTCGCTCCTTGGCGCTACTGGACCAACCCAGCAGCACCCCAGCTGCTCTGCCCCAGGCGTCCTGATTCAGCCACTGCTGAAACCGATCAGCAGCAGCTGAATCAGGACTCCTGGGGCAGAGCAGCTGGGGTGCTGCCGGGTTGGTCCAGTAGTGCCCAGAGCGGCGCTGCAGGACCAATCGGCAGCGCCCCAGCTGCTCTGCCTCAGGGTCCACAACAAAAGCCTGGTCTGCTGGGGGGGGGGGGGCACACTAGCTGCGCGCCCCCTCCCCCCCCCCCAGCAGACCAGGGACACGGGGAGCAAAGCTGCAGCGGCAGCGGGGTGCCGCGCCTCTGAGGCTTTGCTCTGGCAAAGTCTCAGAGGCGAGGGACCCCGCCGTGGCTGCGGCTTCAGTCCCGGTGCCTGTGGTCTGCTGGGGACCGTCCCCAGCAGACCACAGACACCGGAGCGAAGCCGCAGCAGTGGCAGGTTCCCACGCTTCTGAGGCTTTGCCAGAGCAAGGCCTCAGAAGCGCGGGAACCCGCCGCTGCTGCGGCTTCGCTCCCGGTGCCTGTGGTCTGCTGGAGACGGTCTCCAGCAGACCAGGGGCACCGGGAGCAGCTTACGAACGGGGCTTTCTCGCCCCGGAGCTCGCAGGCAGCAATCCGCCACCTCGACCTCCGGGGCGCAAGAGCCCCGTTTGTAAGTGCGGATCCGACATAAGTCGGATCCGCATAAGTCGGGGACTGCCTGTAATCTGTAACAGCTATAAGGCTTTGGTTATTTTCTCTGTAGAGCAAGGAATGAAACAGAGACCAGATTTGGACTCTTGAGTACTGGCTAGGACAGATGGTCTAGATTTGATTTGAGGGTGTGGATTCAATTGATTCTTCAGACACACATTTCCTTTGTGATCCTGGACAAATCACACTTTTCTGTCTTATAGTGGTGTTTCAAGGATAGGATCTATTAATGATTGGAATTTTCAGATGCTACAGTGATGAGTGCTATTTTTTTTTTAAGTACCTGATATGACCCTGGGGCACAACCACATGCTGCCACTTATTCCAGGCTTGTGGCAAACTCACAATCTAACCTTTTAGAAATACTACAATATTGAATAAATGCACAATGTTAATAGTTATTCGGTGTCAATGTGTTTGAAAGTACTTAACACAATCTGAGCAGATAGTATCTATTTTCAGTAAGATTTTTTTTGTAGACTTGTAATTGCCCTGTTGCTAAGTTTCTTAAGAAATTATTGGTGTCTGTTGTCTTGTTGAAAGAGCTAACTTTTTCCAGGTTGTGTTCAAATGGTATTTTCATCTTGGTTTCACCTTTATTTTTGTTACAGCCAATCTCTGCTTCTGCTGCCTACGTTCTGGGTGAAGTGTGTCGAGATAAATATGATTCTGTTTTACCTCTTGTAAGACTATTGTTGCATCACCAGAAGATAGTACCATTTGTCACTGCAGTGGCTGAACTAGACTTGAAGGACACTCAGTATGTTTCGTCTTTCCCTAATTTCATTATAACATGGGGTATTTTAATTAGAGAGTTTTGAACCATTTTATGATCAATTTTTGATAAATGGTCACTCATTTTGTTTTCTTATGTTTGTTACTGTAACTACATGTAGTCACATGACATTGAATATTTTATTGTAACAGCACTTGATAATACTCTTCTAGCTGAGGATCAGAATTCCCATAGCCCTCTTTTTGATGAGCTGCTTTGGCTGTTGCATTTTCTTTGAGTTGTTATATAACTAAATGTGACATACTGGAATAGTGTTCAATAGCAATTGGGTTTTATTTTGTTTTTTGTTTCTAAAAATTATTTTGGCCATTTTCTGGAAAATTTTGTAGGTCATTAGTCTACAATTACTCTGCTTTAAAAGATTGTTTATACCCAAGTCTGTCTTCTCTGAGCTGAAAGGCAACACAGTTTCTGTTTTACTGTGTAAGTGTGGAAATCCCATGCACTTGGCATTCACACCCTCCTTTGCATCTTGAAAGCTGTACCATGGAAGCTTAAAACACCCGCTTTTGGTGGCATGGAGTCGGACACAGGGGGATGGGGACCAGCAACTGGGCCTATTGGTATGCATTTACATATATGCATGGGTCAATCCAATGCCCCCATATTTTGGGACCAGGGACACAAAGTAAATAGCTCTTCGGAAGGCCCCCAGAAAACACAGTAGTTGCCACTGAGGTGCTGTTATGTGCTGTAGAGTTAGGAAAGGAATCGATTCCATTACCATACAGATTACCTCTGAAAAGTGTATTTTCTTCCATTTTGCATATGGTGAGAAAAATCTGGTTTATATTTAGGTTTGACAGAATTCAGATTGTATTGTTTCTAATTTCAACCATGTATAGTGTTTAACTTCCTTTTACGGATGCTGAAAACTAAGGATGTTAGGGTAAGGGGATTCTCCCCCCTCCCCCCCACTGACATCAGGACTACAAAGGGCTCCCTTAATAGCCAGGGGACCCTATACACTGAGGTGTAAGGTGCAGGAGAAGCTGCAGTCCTGGTCCCACAGAACAGAGACTTCTGGCCAGGGATATATGGCTGACACACAGCCCCTGGCTGCAGGCTACTGCTGAACAGTTCAAGCTCAGGGACAGCTCTCTGACTCCTGTGAGTGAGGGGGGAGAATGAGCTCCTAGCTGAGGGGGAGGCTACCCTGATGCTGGTTCCCACCCATTCTTCTTGTGGCTCTGGCTGGAATTCTCTGCTCTGTTTCTGCCCAGCATGACAGCAGCCTCTCGCCTACCTTGTGCTTCCAGAGTTTGTGTTACTAATCAGCCCTGTGTCTGCAGCTCAGCTGTCAAAGAGCCACACCTTACCTGACAGCTCCCCAACCCTTACAGGCACTAGGTGCAGTAAGGGTTGGGGAGCTGTTTTTGCTACCAATGATTTATTTTTTTGTTAATTTCAGTGTGTCAGGTGAAATTGACATTTACTGACAAGTATAATTTAAAATCAATCCTGGCAAGCCTACCTATATTTTAAAAATCTATCTATTTTAAACCATTAATACTTTTTAAAGTGTAATTCTTATGGGATAATTTATATTAAGTTTTTAGTGTGCACATGTTTTTCCATCATAATGATTTATTGTAATTTAAAATTAAGTTGGATTTTTCAAACTATAAACACCTCTTTTATAGCTCAGTATATAACTTGTTTGCATTTATTCAATAGCTGCATCCAAAGTACAGCCTTAAATTAAATATTTGACTGAAGATTATTTAGTCTATATTTTAGTAGCATACTGCTCAGCAATATCTTTTTCTCCAATTGCATTTTCTCACAAGTTTCTTTCTTTGTTGATTTAGATTGTCCATAATGGCACATTTTGATTTTTATATTAAGTTTGACTACAGTAATGGGACTGTTTTCTTTGTTGTTGTTATTGTTATTTCTCTTTCTGTACCTCAGTGTTCTTGGAAACCAGATGTTTAATCTCAGTGGGCAATTTCTGGTTTAAATATAGTAAATATTTTCCAGCAACTGTCTAAACATGAATTTATGTAGTAGTAGCATTAAATAGTAGTCATGCTTAGATGTATTGTGTGTGTGTTAGTTTAAATTGATTTAATCTTTTTTGTTACAGGGAAGTAAACACAATCTTCAGAGGAAACACCTTAGCTACTCGATGCCTAGATGAGATGATGAAAATAGTGGGAAAGCACTACCTAAAAGTTACGTTAAAGCCAGTTCTAGATGAGGTATGGGATCTTACTCTAAATTTTTGCAGTATTCTGATGAGACCATCTCCTGTTAATACGTACTTTTCTGGTTCCTATAGCTCTCTTGTATAAAGAATATATTATATATTTAGATATGACAGTAGCATGTGCACCAGGTTATGGTTCTGTAGTATATATTTTAATCTATAAGCAAGTATTATGAGCTAAGTCGCTTGTCCAAGGTAATTGTTTCAGACCCCACAGAAACTCCTGGAAATGTTCTGCCAGGCAGTTTCAGCAAGAACAGAACAAGGACAATAGTTGTTGTACCACACTTTGACCAGTCTCAGCGTTTCTACTGGTGCGTGCCGTGGCACAGGGAGGTTCTTCATGGCAGAGTATTTCTTTGATTTAAGAGCACAGTGCCTGACTCTTGTGTAGATAAATGAGGATAAGGTAGGCTCTTTGCATACTGTCCATTCCTTCTGGAACATGGAGAAAATATTTACTATTTTGTCCTTCAGATTCAGGGCTTGTTTTTAGCTGATTTCTTTTAATATCAGAAGATATTGAAAAATTAGTATACAGTAAAACTCCGATAGTCCGGCATCCAACTGTTCGGCACTCCCGATACTACAGCATCAAAATGCCAAGCGCTTCTGACCAGCTGATTAAAAAGCCTACTGCTCAGCACATGTGCTGGCTGTAACCAGAAGGAGCATAAGGCTGGGAGGGGGGAGGAGGAGGGAGTGGGATCCTGTTAGAGTATGGAGAAGAGCATTTTGCTTCAGGGAAGGGGAGGGTAGGGAAAGGAGGATCAGGTTACAGCATGGAGGAGATGTGAAGAGGAGAGGGAGGGAGGGAGGGAGATTGTGTTAAGCCGGGCAGTTGTACCTGACCTCCCGATTCTCTGGCAAATCTGATAATCCAACACCACCTAGGTCCAAAAGTTGCTGGATTATCGGAAGTCTACCGTAGTTAACTAGTTAATATTTGTGCTTTTTGTCACTTAAAAAAAATTAACCAAAAGATTTCAATTTACATTTTCAGATATGTGAGTCCCCTAAACCCTGTGAAATTGATCCCATCAAATTAAAAGAAGGTGATAATGTAGAAGTTCACAAGGTAAACGTCCTAATTAATTTGTTTCCATCCTAATGAATTTCCTAATTCTTAACTAAATTTGATACAGCTGTATAAAAGATCACTTTCATTTTAGCATGGGTAACATTTGAACATGCTCTGCTTTTAGTATTGGTACAATTCCCTTGTACTTTGTTCCTACAGTGTTACTGATGCTATAGTGTGGGGCATCAGTAGACCAACCCTTGTTGGTAGCTCTCCACTTCAAACATTACTCATCTTTCAAGTTTTGCATGCATACTGAATACTGACCTTCCCCCATCTGAATTCTTATTAATGCAGCAGATGATGTAGTCCAGTGTTTCTTAAACTTTTTAAGACCGAGGAACACCAAACAATAATTTTTTTTAATGAGGAACACCAAGGATTTTGGGATGAACCCCCTCCCCCCCAAAAAAGGTCAGGGGCAGGGGGAGAGGGAGAAGGGGTGGGGGGAAGCTGAGGAGGGGGGAGTTGAGGGGGAAAGTTATTGAGCAAAAAAAGGGTCACTTGCCCCTTTAAGGGCAGCCATTCTGAATTCTATTCTCCAGGGCGCACGAGTGTGCTACAGAACACAGTTTAAGAAACACTGATATAGTCACTGTTTTCATGGTTAACTTTGTTTAAAGCTTCATTCAGTGAGTTCTTCACTTACCAGTGTTATGATTAAGCCATACCAGCTGGTGACATCTGCTGATGGCAGTTGAATCAGCAAAGCATTAAATGATGAGGAATGTTAGGGAGATACCTATCTTGCCAGCATGCCATTGTATTGCTGAAAGGCTGTGTATATGGTGCTATCCTGTATTACAAGAAACCAATAGTGTACTTTCCACTGGCCTTCTAATTCTGAAATTCAGTGAGGGTTACTAATATACCTCTTAGTATACTACTAAAATTAGGTAGTTGAAGAGATCACCTATATTAAGTAATGGACAATATATCATATGTACCATGCCATTGTTTGTCCATAGGAATAAAAAAAGTGCTGTGTTGTAGTTAACAGAACCATTAACATTCTGAAAAAATATCTGTTTTCATCCTTTTAGGAGAATCTCCGTTACTATGTAGATAAAGTATTCAATACAATTGTACAGTCAAGTATAAGTTGCCCTACATTAATGTGTGATGTGTTTTACTCTCTGAGACGCCTAGCTGCCAAAAGATTTCCAAGTAAGTGTTTAAAAAAAACTCTTGTTTTAAAAAACTTCTTCTTACTCTCTCTAGTTGTCTTATGAAAAGCTCTTGCTTCTCCTAGACTGCATGGTATATTTTGTTGACCTGGTAACAAAATGTTCTCCGCCTGACATACTGTAGTAAAACTACTGTACAACCTCGAGTTTTATTGGGTAGGCATTAGTACCTGCTAAAAAGGATCTAGGGGTTATGGTGAGTCAGACATTGAATATCAGTCAATAATGTGATGTAGTTGGTGGGGGAAGGAAGCTAATGTATTGACAGGAGTGCAATAAGTAAGATAGAAGAGTTAATTGTGCATCTCTGCGTGGCTGCAGTGAGGTCTAAACTGGAGTATTGTGTCAATGCTTTAGAAGTATGTGGACAAATTGGAAGGGTTCAAAGGAGAGCAGAAAAAGTGATAAAAGGTTTTAGGAGAAAACTGGACATGTTAATCTTGAGTACAGAAGATGGTGTGCAGGGATGGGGGAGACACCCAGTAAGTCTTCAGATATTTTATGGGCTATTATAAAGGGATGGTGGTCAATTGTTCTCCATGTCCACTAAAAATAGGAAAGGCAGTAGTGGGCTTTGAATTTGCTGCTAGTGAGATTTTAGGTTGGATATTAGGAAAACACTTTCTAATTATAAGGCTAGTTAAACACTGAAATAGTTACCAAAGGAGTTTTTGTAATGTCATTCAGTGGAGGAGTTTAAGAAGAGATGAGACAAACAGATCTGTCAGGCATGTTCTAGGTACATAGGTTCTGCCTCAGCAGTGGGGGTAGACTTAATGTTGAGGAGTGAGCAATAATTCAGTGGCATCTTATGCATTGCCGCAGGTGAAGACATTTATTCCAAAGAAGGGCTTTGTGTCGTCATTCGTGACTGAAAGTGGCTTCTTTAGTAGAGGCTGACAAATGTTCTACAGAGAATTCCATGGAGAACTGCTCTCTTTCAAAATGACTGCTATCTCCTGCTATGGTCAAGTGCACTGAAGACAAGATGCCATCAGTTAAGATAGTGATAGAAATGTAGCCGTGTTAGTCTGGTGTAGCTGAAACAAAATACAGGACTATGTAGCACTTTAAAGACTAACAAGATGGTTTATTAAGTGATGAGCTTTCGTGGGCCAGACCCACTTCCTCAAATCAAATAGTGGAAGAAAATTGTCACAACCATATATACCAAAGGATACAATTAAAAAAATGAACACACATGAAAAGGACAAATCAATTTCAGAACAGAAGGGGAAGGGGGAGGGGGAAGGTAAATGTCTGTAAGCTAATAATATTAGAGGTGATAATTGGGGAAGCTATCTTTGTAAGATAGATAGTACTTTGAAAATGGTCACTGTCTCAGTGAAACCAAGCTGCTCTCAGCTAAGTCCATGGCCCCACTATACTGTTAGGCATAAAACAGTAAAAACATCACTGGGTGTTGTACAAATTTTGCAGATATTTACATGTAGCATTAAGGTTAAATCCAAACACGTTAAGTTACAGAAACAGGTGAGCCAACAGGCTTTCCGTGCCCCTGGGCAAGATAGGGGAGGGGAGGCTCTGGCCTCTTCCTTTCAAGTCCTGCTCTCTCTCTTCTGGCGATTGAGGAGGGGGGGCCGGGCGGAGGTTTGTAAAGAAATAAATAGTTAAGGCACCAAACAGCCCTGATGCCACCGAGTGGTAACATGAAAAAATGGAAATTGGAGAAATTAGTGTCTCTTAAATCGGTTTTATCTAATCTGAGACTACAAAATGTATGTACTAATAATAATATGGTTTCATGATATTATTACAGGATGGAGTCAAGATTGTGTTTGGATATCTTAATTGTATTTTCATACCTTAAATTTACCATATTTGGATTTCTTTTAAACTCAGCTCTGAATAGACTAGTTCGTAATGCTGTGTTGTGTTGCTAACCCTGGTGGAACTAAGCCAGCATTAGCAATAACAGAATATTTTCATCTCATCATTGCCACCTTTTCATTTCATGCACCTCATTAATTCTATTCTATACAAAAATAGTTGTCTGTTCCCTATTGATGCTGTCTCCATAAGGTTTCATTTTGACTGTCTTCATTGCTTCCTTGTTAAGCTTAGTTAGTTACATTTCATGATTTTTCTCTGCAGATGACCCTCATGTACAGTATTCTGCAGTGAGCAGCTTTGTGTTTCTTCGTTTCTTTGCTGTCGCTGTAGTCTCACCTCATACTTTTCATTTACGACCTCACCATCCAGTAAGTTTTTTGGTAAAGTTTTATATCACTTTTTCTCATAATCTGCCCATCTCTTTAGATAGAAAGATGCATAGAAATAAAGCTTCTTTCGCTGGCTGTGCTCTGCAATTCAAAAAGAAAATCAAGACATTTATTTTATGTAGGTTGGGTTTTCCTTTCACATCTAGCTTAAGGAAACTATGGATGTGTGGTTTTGTGGGAGGCAGGTGGCTAATAGTTTATAGTGGACACTGTCAAATGTGGAGCTGTTTTAATGGAGAATATTTTGAAGGTGTCAAGGGGAAGGTGCTGTTCTTTGGAGGTAAAATCTTAAGGAGAGATTTTTTCCAAAGACAGGAATGGCAGTTTTGAACTTCAGTTCCATTGATTTCCTTCCTCCTAACTGTGTTGTTAGGCATAAATGTCAGTTGTGCCTTTGAAAATCTCCCTTCTCCCCCTAGTCTCTCAAATGGAAGTTGCAGGAAGAAACATTTTCTGTGATGGTATAGGGTAGCTCTAATTTTCGCAATAATCTGGACTTCAGTTATGCTTGTATTGCCAGATGTTCAACAGAATAGAAAAAGTTGTGTGTATATATAATACTGTTACCTGATTATATGAATATAATGATTGTAATATGGAAAATGCCCATCCAAAATTTTGTACATAAATATTTAGTCTAAATTTTATATTGGAAAATGTTAAAGCATAGGAATTAGCAATTTAATTAATACTTACATACAAAAAATCCTCTTAAAGCTCTCCGAGACTAATTTGTATTTAATTTCATACATATCTTATCCATGCATTTGGTATTTTCAAAAGAAAAATATTCTTAAGTTTAGCCATGAGTCCAAAGACATTGTGCAACAATACGCACAGTTGACAGTAAATGGATTCCGTATGGTGTAAAGACCCATCAATAAAATTAATACTTGGAATCATAAAAGGCAAAGCAGGTACATTTCCCCTTTTCCATTTCTGCCACAGTAGAGGTCTGCTCAGACATAGCTGGACCCACATCTTGGGGGATTGTTTTCCAACACTAAACCTGACCCAACACTGAACCTGAGTCAGCACCACCATATCCTCCTCTATGAGGCCTGGGCTTGGCAGTAGCTACATTCATGTGCCCTTGCCTTGTTTCTGCCATCTGCCGCCCTGGAGTGTGAAGGGCAGTGACTTCTTGACCTACTTACTCTGTAATGCACTTAATACAGAGAGGTGGTAGTGACTGGCAAGAACAGGTCCTGCCACTGCTTCCCCAAGCCCATGGGCAAGAGGAGGAGAGCCAGCCAAAGCCCAAGAAGGTCTGGCTATTTTCCCTCTTGACCTGAACCAGACACTTGTAATCAGGTCCCATCTGGTTTGGCTCACGTTGCAAGACTCTTTCACATGGAAACCTCCTCCCTTGTCATCTCTCTGATTAGTCATAGATGAGACTGAGTGTTGCTCCCTTTTTAAAGAGCTAGCTAGTTTGAGATTGCAAGTATATATTTATAGACTATAAATATGCCTTTAACTTTAAAAAAAAATTGGGATTGAACCATAAAATTCTCCATTTCTCATGTTGATCAGCAGCAATAAATTACTAACAACAGTGTCTCTCACAGGGTACTGTTGTATTTGCTTTACAACACTGTTTGGTATATCTTAGAAAATGTGAAAAACTCAATCAATGTTAGTTTATTGCTAGTGCTGGTTGAAAACTTCCTATGTAAACCATTTTTAAAGAAGATTGGGGTTTGGACAAAACTTTTTTTAGCTTCCTGTGGAAAATTTAATTTTGTACCATAAACCAGAAGGGAAAAAAGTATTTAAAAATTTTAAGGTTTTTTTGTCAACAAAAAGTTGAAACTTTCCAGGGGAAATACCTATTTACCCACCAGCTCTATTAGCAGCAGTATGTTGGGGAATGGGGGGGACATAGAAAATAACTGCAAAACCCTAACAACCAACAAACTATTGAAATTTAAAGAGAAAAAAGCCTGCCAAAACAAAATGCTACTTTGTGCACACAATTCTCTTATATGGGAGTGACTGAGAATAAATGATAATACCTCGCAAGTTGCTGGTTTAATGCACTACTAGAAGGCCCACAGATACTACAGTGATGGGAGCAATATGAACTTGTATATAAGAAGGTAGATATTTAAATTTTCTCATGAGAATTTACATTATTCTCTAGCTGAAAATGTGTAGCAAATCAAGTAGGGCAGTCATTTTGCTGAATCCCTATTTTGTAAAGGGGATCTTCAATTTGTTTCCTAAAATTATTTATTTTAGGATGTACAAACTTCTAGAACGTTAACTCTTATATCAAAAACCATCCAAACTCTGGGGAGCTGGGGAAGTTTGTCCAAAAGCAAGCTTGTAAGTATATTAACATTCTTATTTGATGTATTTGTTGTATGAATCATCTTGTTAGATATCAGTTTATATAACTCTGTCTTGTTTTTTAGTCAAGTTTCAAGGAGACATTTATGTGTGAGTTTTTCAAAATGTTTCAAGACGAAAAGTTTACTGAAGCTGTTCAAAAGGTACCTTTTTACTGATACTATGTAAGCCTCTTTTTATTGCCTTTGAGAGTAGACTTAATGGCAAAATGCCTGTAATTTTAAGCTGTTTCCTTACAATTTTCTTCTAGTCTCCAAATATTCTAATGTGCAATCTGTTATAATAAACCATAGAGGTGAAAAAACTGCCAAAGCAAATGTTTAGATGATAATGCAGCTCCATTCTTGGATGGAAATGACAAAGCTGGGGTTTGAACAATATAAAATATTTAGATATTTAATTATTTAGATATTTAAAATAAGTAGATTATAAAAGGTTGATATATGAAAAATGTATTGAATTCAGGCTTAAAGATCTCAGCTTCTTAAGTATCTCTGGAAGATCTCTGAATTGAGATTCTAATTAGGGATGTTAATGGTTAACCAGCAATCCTCACCCTGAACAGGTGAGGCTTACTGGTTATGGTTTACTAGTAAGGGCTGAAGTAACCCCCCCACTGACTGCGGGCATAAAGCTGCTCAGGTTGTGCTGGCACAGCCCCGGTCTGCAGTGGTCCTGTCCATGATGGGCCAAGGGTGCTCCAGTGTGTGGCAGCAAGCAGGGGGTCATTCCAGTCCAGCTGGGCTGGAGCAGCCCTTCCACCTGCCCCCCCAAACCTCCCGTTTGAATCAGTTAGCTGGTTAAACTTAGAATTTAACCAGTTAACCAATTAAATGGGATTTTACATCTCTAATTCTAATAGAGTACATATCTTAACATGTTATATTGATATTACTTCATCCAGAATGTGTGTTATGAATGATCTTCTTGCTAAAAATAATAGATCTCTATTCAATGCCTAGATTTTTTTTTTTTTGCCTCTTTGCTATAGTTAAATGGAGAGCATCTAGGTCTTCTGTCTAGTAAGTAACCATACTAACATGTCCATTACAAACCTACCAACGAACATTTTTGTTTAAAAAAACCTAGGAAATTAAAAGGCAAAAACTTGAGAACAAAGTTAAAGTTGGTCTGGGGAAAAATTGTGCCCTTCTAGAACGATGAGTTCAGCAAAACTCATACTTTGGAAGGTTATGCCTTTGTTTGAGTTTTCTCTTAAGCAGTATCAAATTTTCATATCCGCCAATCAGTTTACGTGCCTGTATTTTTCCAGGACTGGGGCAAGCATCAGCTATACATATTGGACAAGCACTGATGTTTTACATAGAGAACATCAAAGAGTTTCAGCAGCCCACTCTGCAGTTCATGGCCATAGCGGACAGAATGAAAAGGTCTTCCAGTCTCTCCTCAAATAATTTCATCCCAGATAACTTCCTGTGTCTGTGTGTTATGATCTGGCAGGCAGTTCTCCCCCCCCCAGACAAGCTGACTGCTGCACAATATTATAAGGAACTGTAGCGGTGGTCCTCATACAGCTTTCTCCCCAGGACAAAGTAAAGTAGTAACCAGACCATCAGAGCACATTTGACCTCCTGTTATGCTACCACCCATTACTGTAAAGATGACGCCAAGTTTGATTGAGCTGTACTTCAGCTTACGTGTACATGATCTCCAATCCCTCTGCCAATATTACTGCTTGTCGGTCACCAATGGTGGAATGCACATGTTCAGTCACTCAAGGAAAAAATGGCTACTAACCTTTTGTAACTGGGATATCTTTGGGAAAGTTTCACATGTTCGTTCTGCAATCCACCTTCTTCCCTCTCTCTATTGAAGTTATATGGAAAGTAGGAATGGAGAGGGAGGAGTTTGGAGTCAGCTGAGCCCTTTATGCCAGTGCTGCTAGCATGCAGCAACAGAGGACATTCAAGCCACCCTACTGTGTACCAGCAAGGTAAAAATTTCCAGTAGCTCCACCAAGAGTGAAATGCACATGTGCCTCACATCTCAAATAACAGCAGTTACAAACAATTAGTACGTTTTTTAACCCCAGAAAAATAGGGCCCAAGTTCAAGCCCTTTTTAATAAAAGCAGATGAGTGGCAGGAGTCTCACTACAAGTTGCAGTCACCTCTGCTGATGGTGTTTCAAGATTCATGATGATGGCTACAGTGATATGCCAGGAATCTTCCATTTGCTTTTCAGGGCTTCCCAGGGAGGTACAGAGCCCATGCAAGACTTTCCATTTGAAGAAATTTATCTTTTTGACCAGAAGACAGACAAAGCATTACGTTCACTAAAGGATTCCAGGGGTAACCCTTCGCTCCCTGGGCATGCATATACCAGCTCTACAGAGGAAGTACCGTACATAACTGTACAAGCAGAACTTATTATAGCAGCCATTACATCACCAATGCTATTATGAGCCATCAAAGGGTGCAAAAATTGAGTGCCCCATCCATTCTCTACTATATGTACCTAACTTAACCTCTCCTCCCCCAACCAAAGGTTACTATTGGATGCTCAAGAACTACAAACAAATGTTGGTGCCACCTCTATCCAACTCCAAATCCACTTTGATGGATACCCAACATGTTTTTTCCACAACTGGAGGACAATAACCATGGAAAATGTGTAGTGGATGTAATCTCTTCTAGATATTCCATAGAGATCCTTGTTCCTTTTCAGGGATCACTGTCACAAGAACACCCTCTTTCAGGAGGTAAAATTCCTACTGTAATCAGGAGCAATAGTACATGTGCCCCTTCAACATTAAGAGGGAGATGCTTTTAGTCTAAATGTTTTTCTGATCCTCAAAAAGACAAAAGGATTCAGATCTGTTCTCAGCCTGTGATGACTCAGTTTAGACTTCATAGGAGCAACCTTAAAACTGAGTCATGGTAGAGGCTTGTGTCCATATGGACAGATTCCAAGCCACAGTGTGACAGACATCCAATTACATACAACTTTCTGAAATCTAGTCACATTTGCCTTGCTGTTTTGGGAGCCTCAGCATCATGTACTTTTCTGATGCCTTCTGGTTTGGCTGATTCAAACAATGTAGGTACTGAGCAAATGAGAGTAGTTGGGGTTTCCAGTTCTCCTGAGTATGTCAGACCAATTGTAAATAATTATGCTTTCCGTCCGGCACACATCCCAGTCCAGAAATTTCTCACCTTATGGCTTGGGCTTTTGTTGGGCACTGACCTAGAGTGTTCCTGTTCCCAATTGGCACAAGGTGTGCTTGCTAATAGTAGAAAGAACTCTGCAAGAAAATGTTACCTTGCTAAGTTGGAGTGTTTTCTGTCTGGACCCAGTGATTCTGATTCAACAGATATCCCTGTATTTTAGATGCCTGACTTCTTGACAGTAAGGAGATTCTTTCCCTTAGCTAAATAAGGTGTCACATGCTGGCAATTGGTGCATGTCACCTTCTTTCAGGGGGCTATTTCCTCTAGAGAATCTCTAAGCGTACGTCTACATTGCACGGCTATTTCAAAATAAGTTATTCCAAAATAACTTATTTTGAAATAGCATGTCTACACTTCAGGGAAGCCTCAAAATTAGCCCAAGGCAGCCTTCCCTAATGTAGACGTGCTATCTTGATTTAGAGCCCCAGGAGGCACTGAGGAGGAATAGCTTGTAATGGCCCTGGTGAGGGGCTATTTTGAAATAACAGCGGTAGAGCGTCTACACACTCCTTATTTCAAAATAGCTTTTTTTGGAATAGGCATTATTCCTTGTAGAATGAGGTTTGCAGATTTCAGAATAAGCCATCCGTTATTTTGTAATTATTTCAAAATAACAGAATGGCTGTGTAGACGTTCAGATTGTTATTTCAAAATAACACTAGAGCAGTATATACACGCCCTAAGTGCCTATCTAGCTGTATCATATTTTATTTTTCTTCCCTCCCAAGGGGAATAATCTTCTCTACAGGAGCACAGATGGCTTCAATTGCCTTACTCGAAGAAATGTGTCTGCTTGACGTTTGCAAAGCATCTATGCAAATTTCCATCTGTGAATTTATAAGGCATTATGAGTTGGTCCAAGCCTCCTCTGCTGACATTCTTTGGCATGGTGATTTTGCAATCATCCGTAGTACCTGCATCCTCTACTTTGTGAGTACTGCTTGTGAGTCACACACAAGTATCAGCACTCAGAGAAGAAAGGGAAGCTCATAACCAGAATTTTCTCAGCTATATGTTCCCAATCTATAGTCCACTAACTGGCCTCCTTCCTCTAGACTTAGCAGTAAGAGGTTGTGGAGAAACGTTATTCCTCATTGTCCCTTCTGCCATTGGTTCAAACCAGGAACAGAGCAATTGAGCTGTGGCCAGTACTTTCTAGAATTCTTTTGCCTCAGGAGCACATAGTATATGCATACTCACAATGGAATACAGATTGGGACCACACATCTTGAAGAACTTCAGTTACAAGCATTCACAGGTTTCCTTTAATAGCATACTTGGGGGAGATTTGGACCCAAGGTTTCCTCATGTCAGAATTTCAGTTCTTCCAAGCTTTCTAATTATTCCTTTATCAGTCAGTACAGCTGCACCTAAAACACTGAATGGCATTGGTGTACATGCAGATACTTCCCAGAGGCTATTGTCCGCTCCAGGGTCAGAGTGAAGCTTGCATGGGCATTTACCTCTGTGTTTGCTGCTTTTTAGAAACTTGAGTTTTGCTGAGCTTAATATTCTAGAAAGGCATGAGTTAGCAATGTGTTTTTGCCATTTAACTTTTACATATTTTTCACATAGCCCACGATGTTAAAAATCAGCACCAGCCTAATAAATGTGGCAACTTTAAAAAGTACGGAGCAGCCAGCAGCTCCTACAGGCTATTGGAAATCTTGAGTGGAGTTTAGAAACTTCTAATGTACTCTTCATAAAATTGTTTTCATGTTATTGTCTCATTAAATCTGAATTCTATGCAGTTAATCCCTGATTATACTCCATTTACCAAAATATTCGTGTACTGTAAAAAATGTTTGAAAAACGCTGTGGATTTAGGCAACTTTTATTCTTTCCAAACATAATCCTTCTCCTTGTTCCTTTTAGTTTTTAGATGAAGTGTCATCTACTGAAAGTAAAGAGCCCAGTGGCATGAGTGAACCAGTACATCTAAAAGAAGGGTAATTGAAGTATAATGTATTTAATTACAGCAGATTACTTTATAAAATGAATAATAATTGAAAAACATATGTTGACATGTTGTGTTAATTATACTATTTATGAAATGTGTAAAAAATATTTCAATAGATGTCCACTGCTGATGTGGTTTGTAGAATTAACAACTCTCATGGGATTTTTTTTTATAACTCATCTTACATGTTTTAGGAAGCTTTGTATGTAATATTTTCAAAGTCTCTCACTCACTCACTCATATGGAGTGTAATCCTTGCCCTCTCCATGGCAGTTTTAATAAATGTTAAAATGTATTTCAGAGTCCAATAACCTTCTGTTAGAATGACTTCATATACTCTCTCTGAGCTCTGACAGATGAAATACACCCAAGCAGAAAATTCCTTTCTATAATTAGACAGCATATGAAAGTTTCATGAATCATGGAATATTTGAAAAATGTATGTGGTAGAGGAAGCTAATGGCAAAGGAAAAGAGGAAGCTAATGGCAAAGGAAAAGAATATTTTTACTTTACCCATAAACTCCTTTGAATTCTTCTATTTCCAAGCTATTCCTGGGTAAAATAGATTCCATTTATATCTGGGAAGCAGATTTTTAGCAATGAAATCCTTCTCTACAGAACAATAACTTCTGGCACATGCTTTTTTTCCAAGTCTGAGAGAGAAATTGCCAAACTCATTTAATGTGGCAAATCGTGTTCCTTTTACCCACAATGCTTGTTCCCAAAACATGCTTAATAGAAATGAAAGAGAATATGGATGCAATAGAAAAGTCACCAAACCTTTTGATTAAAAAGCCTTCTCGATGCTAGGGAATTGACCCATTACTGAAAATATGTGCAACTTAAGGAGTGTTGAATACAGTTTGTTCTCCTGATGAATTTCATTTCAGCTGCACATGTCTCATAAGCTAGACTAAGCTGTATAGTCTGATAAGAAAAAGGGAAAGGAGAGAGCATCTCATAACTGGATGCACATCACTATTTTGGTAAAATGCAGGTTTCCAACGTAAGCAAGAGGCCACAGTCCTGGGTTGGATTTTGATTGTCTAGCGCAGTGTTTCCCAAATGGTGTTCCGTGGAACCCCCAGGGTTCCATGAAGTGAAAATAATGGTTCAGTGAGAGAATTCCATTACAATAACATTTTATGATTTTAAAAAAAAAATTGTGATTTTTGTTGTTGTTGTTTATTTTCAAATATGTGCAATTAAACTAAATGTTGATCTCATGACCTTGTTTAGCATTTGTTTATTATTATCCTTATTTCTGGTCTACTTTTTCAGCTCCATATATTAGACTGTTATTAGGGGTTCTGCAAAATTCTTTCAAGTTTAAAAGGGTTCCGTGACCAAATAAAATTGGGAAACACTGGTCTAGCGGTCAAAGTTCTTACCAGCTAAAGAACCTCTTCACTAAGTCACTTATAATAAAGGGGAACTCAAGATCTCTTTTGTGAACCAAAGGCTTCTTTAAACCAATATTTTTAATGTTTTCATCATTGCTCGTTCTCTTCATTGAGTTTAATGCAAAGTTTTTAAAGAAAAGTTCTATAGCGGGTGAGCATTTGTAGATTTATAATGTAATTTCTCTTTACAGTGAAATGTATAAAAGAGCTCAGGGAAGAACTCGGATTGGAAAAAAGAATTTCAAGAAACGATGGTTCTGCCTAACAAGTAGAGAACTTACTTATCACAAGCAACAAGGTAAATCTTAAACTATTTTTCGGTTATTAGATTTTTATTGAACACTGATTAACTATGCTAAGAATTGGTTAAAATGTGTATCAAATTCATTATGTGACTTTAAGCATCATGATCATGTTCTTATTTACTGTAATGATAACAAAACACTAACAATAGTCAATTTCTGGTCATTTCCTTTTCTGAAGAGATGCTCAGAAATGTGTCTCAGTTGCATTCAATTTTGAATCCTGTTTTTTGTTTATCCACAAATCCGTTTTGCTTTTTTCCCCCCAGAGGCGCATGTTGTGTATATAGTGTTCTTCTATCCTGCACTCCAAACACTTCCCATTTGAGCTTCAGAGATCTAGTTCCTAGCCATCCTGCTGAAAGGGTTACACTGATTCTACCATAATTCCACCCTGTTGGATTCCCTATAACCAGCCAAATTATAAGGAAATACTGGGGTGTTTTTTGCAGTTTTAAAAGCATTTTTAGGTAGAGTAAAATGTGTGCTTGTGATTAAACGTTTCCTGGAAATAAATACTATGTTGATCACAAATTTAGCTTTTAGGCTACTGTATAGACTGTTTGTGTTTAGACTCTCATGTAGAAGAAGGTCTACAGAGCAATCAATTTCTTTATCTCATAGGACCGCCCTTTAGAGTTTTCACTATTTAATGAAGGTACCTGCTCAGCAGAAGTCCAAAACTGAAGAATCTTTAGTTCATGAACTGCAGAGCCAAATTTTGATTCAGGAATCAAAATTGCTTCTTTTTGTTAACTGCAAAATCTTGATTTCTGACATTCTGCTATCTGCGTATCTATTAAAGAGAATTCTGTTACCTGTGTGATACTGTGAAGGAAAATGGTCTGTAGGTGACAGAACTGTGACCTATACACGTTTTGCTGGGGCACTTATGGTATGTCTAAACTATAGGGGTTTTTTTTTTTTTAAAAAAAGTACCCTTTTTTCGAAAAACTTCGCCTGCGTCTAGACTGCAGCCACGTTCTTTCGGAAGTAAATCGAAAGAACGTGGCAGTTTTTTCCATCTCGGTAAACCTCCTTTTATGAGGAATAAAGTCTTTTTTCAAAAGTACTCTTTCAAAAAAAGGCACTATTGAATGCAAACTGTGCTTTTTCAAAAGAGAGCGTCTAAACTTTTGAAAAAGCAGCTCGCTTTTTCGAAAAATCTGCTTATAGTCTAGACGCTCTTTTTTGAAAAAGCCTCTTTCAAAAGAGACTTGTAGTCTAGATGTATCCTTAGAGACACGCTGACAGACGTGATTATGATGGTTAGTTATAAGAGAGCTTTTACCTATGTTACTATGTATGAACTCCTAATTCATGTTGCTTATAGCTTTAGTGAAGCACTACTAAATGGATGTAATGGGTACAGTCACCAATTCAGAACATAAAAACTATGTTCCATGCTTTTGTCTCTTTCTATGTTACATGCTACTCCAGGCCCGCTGATGGAGGTGGCAACTGCCCTGGAGCCCAGTGATTCAAAAGGGCTCGGAGCTCCCACTACTGCTACTGTGGCATTAGTGGCAGCCTGAGCCCTTTAATTCGCTCCTGGAGCACCAGGCAGCAGTAAGAATTGGCTGAGTGCAGGGAGGAGACACAGCATGGTCCAGGTGATGCTAAGCACTGGCCAGCCCCAGCTCCACCCCTTCTGCCCAAGCTCCGCCATAACTGGGAGCATGGAGCTGGCTCCTCCCACCTTGCCCACAGGACCAGCAATTCTATGGGCCTCCCTGTCCTACTCATTCACAAAACACAAGCATAAGGATATCATCAGTACTTTCCTGATTGATACTTGGCCAATTAGGAGACTAGGAAAGCAGTTATTCCTCTTAGAGAGCATCTAGCTTGCTCATCCTGAATCTTCCTTCACTCAGTCTTCACCTGGTATGTGTAGGCAATGCTTATTACATTTTGACATATTAAAAGGGTCTGATATAGCAAGGTCTTGATTTCCTACAGAGGAAGGCTTTCTCTTTGGTCTTCTGGTGAGATTTGGTTTCTGATCAACAATTCAACTTCTCACTTCAACAAAAGAGCAGTGAACCTACTCCTTCAACCAATTCTTGTATGTTATTGATTTACGCAACACTAGGAAGAAATGACAAACAGATGTCTTTCACCTGTCCATAATGTCTGGTTTTTGTGCTTCATATGAGCCCTTTATTCTCCGATCACTAGCATTAATTTTTATTAGTTTGTGCTCTGTCAAAAATGGGGGTACATATCTGTGAAATCTCAACTTCTAGTATCAGTGTTCTAATCTAAGAAAATGATTGATGGTCTGCTGGTTTTTTTGTTTGTTTTTTGCTGTTATCTATTCACAAATTTATGCAGACAAAGAACCAATATACACCATTCCAATCAAAAACATCCTCACTGTGGAGAAGCTTGAGGAAAGCGCCTTCAATAAGAAAAATGTGAGTCAGATGTAGCTTTTGAGATATTACATTCATAATTCTTGATGAGTTCTTAAAGAAACTGAGATTTACTGGTTGGAAAGTTCAGTTTATACTATCACATTGGTAGCATGGGCTAGTGGTTAAGCACGTGACACTGAAACTTTCTCTGCGACTTGAGGAAAGCTATTTAATCTGTTGTGCCTCGGTTCCCTTACTTGTAAAATGGAGATGTTTGCTCATCTTTGCACTTATATAGTACTCTTAAGCTAGAATATTATAAACCTTAATTATACTAGATGTTTTAACTTTGTTAAAAGATGATACTGTCAAACCTTATGACTAGTGGTGATAATGTTATAATCCCTTGTCCTTAAGAATTGAATTCTCAATTTTGTTTCTGCTCTGGCCCTCAGAATCTATATTTTTTGGTCATTACTTTAATCCCACAGCCCTTTCGGGTCATGAAATCATAGCTATTCTTTGGGAGGGGTGATGGAAAAGGGGGCCCTAGAGGGTTCTGCTGTCTTTAGTTTGATAAGGCTATTGGCTAAGAGGTGATGCTGAAGGAAATAGGGGGATTTATATCTTCTCTTCCTTCCATATGTTGCTCTGCTCCAAAGAAATGCTTCTCAAAGAAGGGGGGCAGTTGTCTTAGCACCAGGAGCCACAGGGTCAAGGCAGCTGGTTCTTGACTTATTTAGCAGTGCTTCTTGGTATTAATAAGTGGTGTAGCCAAAGAGCAGAGAAGATTAGCGAGAAGCAGTATCCTGGGGTCCTTGGTCAGATTAGAAATGAAACAGCAGCAGCAATAGAAAGAGGAGAAGGAAAGATCTCTCCTTCCCTGCATTTAATTCACTCCCTGTGGTTCCTTGTGGCTATTGGGTTTTGCTGATTTTTTTTTTTTAAGTGACCTCTTTTCAGTTGATAAATCTGTATGCTCAGTATGTCATCTTTGTTAATTTAATAATTTTTGCTGAATAAAATACTTTCATCCACAGATGTTTCAAGTGATTTATGGAGAGAAGCCACTCTATATCCAGGCAAATAACTGTGTGGAAGCTAGTGAGTGGATAGAAGCTCTCTGCAGGGTAAGCAGGTGTAACCAGAAGAGACTGAGTGTTTATCATCCCTCTGCTTTTCTGAACGGGAACTGGATTTGCTGCAAGGCCACGACTGAGAACGCAAAGGGCTGCACTCCATGCACTGCGTAAGTTGTTTGTGAATTAAAAAGCATTCTACAGCAAAATGAGTCTTTGATTCCTTTTGCAACCTCTAGACAGTTTAAGCATTAGTTTAATGTTTTCTTTCATAAGTTAGCTGTATGCTTCTTTTCAAGTTAATAAAGCATGATTGCTATATTGATAAGACTGTAAAACATAGGTGGGGAACCTGCAGCTCATAGGCTGAATCCAGCCTCTAGCTTACTTGGATCTGACCTGTAGTGACGCTCGGGTCTTCCCCCGCAGCAGAGTGCACTCCAGCCCCACGACAGGCTTCCAAGCCTTGTGCTTTAGCCCTGTGGTGGGAAGGAGGCAAGTGCCCCACTGCCAGGGAAAGCCCAGATTTTTCACTGCGGGGTGGTATTTTTGCATGTTGAGAGCCAGGACAGTGAGATTTGGGAGGGGTTTTTTGTTTTTGTTTTTTAGTGGAGTTGTTTATTTTTGCTTCTCCCTTGTATGTGGTACCTGACCAAAAAAGGTCCCCCACCTTTAGTATAAAATATTTTATTTTGATAGGCATATAATTTCCTCTAATACCATTCCAGAACACAAAAAAGCAGCTTAGCATGTAAATTGGAAATAACATGATTGATACTGCTGTACAGAATTATATACATTATAGCAAATGTTCCTCTAGTCAGGGCACTGATTGGATTACCTTGCATACCAGTATTCCAGAAGCAGTAGTTTTTAGAACCAAATGACTTCTTTACGTATGCTGTAAATATGAGAATGCATTTCAGTTTCTCTCCCACTGCTGCTAGAGGCAACAGCTTCTCTCAATGGCTGTGGGATCATTTAAACCACAGACCCTTTGGGTTTTTGATGGCAGCTGTCTCTTCCCTCCCCACTGTCAACTGCCGTTCAGTAATTGAAAGACTTCAGCAAGATCCTTTCATCTGATGAATCTGCTTTGTGCATCTCTAGCAGGACAAAGAAGCCTTGAAGTTGGCTCAGCCAGCTATACAGAGATTTACCTGTCCACCCTTTTGGCTCTATTGTACAGAATGCATGGAAGGCTTGTTGAGGAAGAGGTATAACCAGTGTTGCTTAGCTCTAACTAACCCGGAGTGATGCAACTGCTCTTTTTGGGTTGTTAGAAGCTGTTGATAATTGGAGCAGTTCTCCACCTACTACAGTTGGATCAAATTCAGGATCCTGCTTAGGATACACAAGGATAGCAGAGAGTTCAGATAATTATTCACTGACTTCTGAATCAACCCCAAGTTTGTCACTTTGCTATTCAAATACTGTACTTTCCCTTTTTACCCAGTATTCTACCTTGCCATTTGTGTCTGCAATTTGACAGAATATTCGTTTGCTATTTAATTTTGTTGAGTTGCTGATTTTTTTTTTTAAAAAGTATGATTTGCTTTTTAAGGGAGATTTATCTTGAGTAATTTACTGGATTGTATGCCACCCTCAGTGTCTAATCCAATCAAGTCTGTTAAATAATCTAATCTAGTCCCTGAGACCCATGGAAATTAATCCCCTATAGCATGTTTTAAAATATTTGTTTCTGTTAATCACAGTTGATTCACACAGTAGGACTTCCACATGTTCAAATGAACATCACTTTTTAAAAAATGTTCACTTTAATCTCTTTATTTCTAAAAATACTCCATTATACTACTTTAATGTATCACCTTCATAGCATCTGTACCTTTCAGATATAGTAGGGGCTATTAAAACTGGATATTTATTTGCCATTGTAACTAAACTTATTGTGGCACTTCAGTTATTTTCACCTTGAAGTACTGTGTAGCAAATTCTGCTGTAAAGGTCCATTTTTAGTAACAGTATATTGTCTTCTGTTTTAATTTGTGTAAACTCCTGTTTCTGCATCCATATAAGATTTATTAACTTATTCAAGATTTAATGTTAGTTTGAACATGTGAAGTTATATATCCATTTAAAAATGGATAAATATATTGAAATTAATTCCACTCTTATTTGCATTCAACCTGTCTAGGAGAATGGCTTGCAGTATTTACAATCTATATCTTAATCTAACTTTTTAAAATTTTGGTTGTAGAGGTGTACCTGCGGATATTCAAATTGAGATTGATGGGGATCGAGAAACGGAAAGAATTTACTCACTTTTTGCTATCAACATGCCTAGACTGCAAAAGATGGAAGGTATCTGAATAATAAATAAGCGGAGTTAAACTAACATAAAATAATTGTAAAGGCGTGGAGAATGACTGATAGTATCATGTTTAATGTCTTGTATTTTCCTTTTAATTGCATACCAAATTGTACATACTTTCTACTACGAATTTCTAATATTGCTGTATGATAAGATCATTCTCATTCAGCAGTTAATCTCTTCTTAACATGTCCATATAACTCCCAGTAATGTGCTAAGCGGATTTGCATAAAAATTAACAAGAGACTACTACGTACAATAATTTCCATGCAGCGAGCAAAGGGAGTATAACTCACACTCCCTTACTCCTATAACTACTTGGTCTTGTACTACTGCTCTTTATTAGTGCTGAGAAAAATAATTCTTGGTGGCATGACTAGAGAAGCATCAGTTTTATGGCAGCATTACTGGTAGCCCAATATGTACAATAAATGTTAGACCCATTGATGATGAAATTACAAAACCTAACTAAATTGCTTACCATATCCAGTTGATACTTTTAACTTCAATACAAAATGGACTAAGCAAAGGAGAAAAATGGTAACTCCATATATGAAAAGTTTGGGCTCCCTGTTTGGTAAAAGAGAGAAGTTCGCTCTGTTTACTGAAAACAATATATTTTTTTATGTGTGGTGATATTTGCAGAGGCATGTGGAAGTATCGCAGTCTATCAAGGTCCACTGAAAGAACCAGATGACTATTCTAATTTCACAATTGAGGACTCCGTAGCAACTTTCCACACTCTTAAACAAGTAATATCCATAGTAGAAAAGCTGAATGAGCCTCATGAAAAATATCGGAAGAAAAGATCATTAAGTGCTAAATACGGCAGTGAGTAAGTATCCTCTGTAATTCCAGCTGCCTTGTATGGGGTACAGGGATTTTTATGGGGAAGGAGTGTCTGAACACCTTCTGATGATGACTTAAATTTAAACCCATCAGTGCATGGATTCTTTTCTTCAGTGGTTGTACAGTGTGCAACACAATGGAGGCCTCAATCCCAATTGGACATTTGGGGATTATTTTATGGCTATTAATACATAAATCAGGTATTTAGACAAGCTGATTCACCTCAAATTACATGGCACTTGATGGGGCATAAAACCATTCTCCAGAAGCACTGCTACTGAAAGAGGATTCCCAGGGAACCAAGTCAGCCAACACTGACCCTACTATTTTACTGCAGTGGTGACTGGTGTCAACGCCTATCAGTTTGACATACCGTTGGCTGTGGTAAAAGGTAGGTTACATCAGCAGTCAGGCTTGACTAGAACTTCAGACTTAACTGTCTGCAATGAATACTCATACTTTGTGGTCATGGGTTGATTTTTTTCCTTTTATAAGGAAAACTAAATTGTAAGAGAAGGTGACCTCTTAACATTAGTTTCCTGTTTACCCAGTGATTTTGAAGAGGTCTGGTCCTGGGTCATTGTTGCTTTCATGTGATAAATAACACATCAGGATTTCAGCAAACAATGGGACTACTCAACAAGATCTAGAAATTATGCAGAAAATATAGCTTTATATTTTAAAACGAAGTTCAATTTCATGATTACTAGATAATAACTATATTTTCCATCAAAAATACTTACATGAGGTTTTATTTTCCAGAGAGAATCCAATTGTTGGAAAAGTTTCCTAATGAAAATAAACTATTGCTTATGTGGAGTCAGAAGAAACTAATGTGGAGTCAGAAGAAACTGGAAGTGTGTGGGTTTTTTTGTTGGCATTTTTTTTACTTTGTGTACACTTGTCTAAAGTATTTAAGAATGAACGGAAATGCTACCTGTTTTCACAATCTATTTAATATTTAATAGAGAAAAGTATCTGTTTGGAAAACTGATTGTGAGGTTTATTCCAATTTTGACAAAGAACTTGAAGCTCCATGTCTCGAAATATCAGATGTGAGTAAATCTAAATATTTCTACATCGCCTTTTTTTCCCTCATGGCACTTCCTAAAGGAATAAGCTTTCTAAAAGAGGAAAATCAGCACCAATTGTTGATTTGGATTACATCTCTCAATATACTGGACTCACATTTAATCCACCATTAGTGCCTGCTGTGCCAAAGGTCTTGCAGCGGAAATCCCAACATGTGGTGACTCAAAAGGATCTGAACTTTCACTTTCAGTGTATAACTTCTTTCTTTTTCTTTGTCAAACTATTATTTTTGTCAGGACTCCGAGGTAACTACAACTGAAGTCTTGTAAAATCCTGCAGTGTATTGTGCGGACTTAGAGACACCAATGTTCGTTACTTTTTTATTTTAAAAAATACCTAAGAAGGAGAAATCAGGGAACTTGTTGTTAGATTGTACCTCTTGTTTACATTTGGGGTGAGCAACGGATGGAGTGACATGAGACCACAGTGTCTTTTCTTTTGTAAAAAATCAAGTACTAATTTTTCTTGATTAAAAAATGCAAATTAGCAACACTTTTTGGAAGCTAGTTTTCCTACAAGTGAGAAGAATGCAGATGTGGCAACACTGTGGTTGAGTAGTGTTCACTTTACATCTTCCCATCTAGGATTTTTTTGTTAACAAAAATTTGGCACATTTAGGCCCAGCTCACCTCTCATTACAGCTATATTAAATAACTTCTCCAGAATAATCACTCCAAGCACTTTAGATATCTGGACTGCCCCAGATTATATTTTTAGATACTTTGTAGTATCTAATCTTTATGATCAGTTGAATGATCAGTGCTGTTGTATGTTAAAACAATGCTTTTTGGCCATTTTTTAATTTCTAGTTATATGGGGGTTTTTATTTGTCAGATCAAACAAATGTGAACTGGCATCATGACTTCAGAAAGTTTGATTCTTGTTCTCCATCTGAGAATTTAAATTTATGTTGAAAATGATATCTGTACGTAATCAGTAGAAGAAAGGTAACACTTTGGAGAAGAGACGGCTGAACTTTCTTCACCAGTATTAAATATTATGGTATACTTGGTAAAGTAAAATAAAATACACTGTGTACAGGTAGTACTTCATTTTTGGAGCATTTGCTGTTTTTTCTATCATTTGCCCTAGGCAGAGCTGAGAATGTAACTTCATCAATACAAACGTAGATTCACAGTGTTTACAAAACCATAAGCTGTTGAAAATACTATTGTAGGGTGCCTTCTGCTACTAAAATTCAGACCAGTTGGTACCACAGGATTGAAATCACTGTTGAAACTAATGAAACTTTTCTATTAGAACAATCATTTTTTAATATTAAAAAAACTGATAGGAAATCACTTGGGAAGCGACACCAATATTTTGAGCATCACAGTCATGTTCTGCTACTGGCCATGTTACCTACAAGCATAGTCCTGCTTTTGCATTACTTTACTGTTGAAGGGATTCTTAGAGGAATGTTACTTGCCCTCAATTTGTTAGAAAAAAATGAATTCATTATTGACACCCAGAAATGTATTTTGTCAAGGTCAAATTGATCTACTTTATTTGCCAAAGAAACAAATTTTGCTAGATTTCAATAGCACTAATATGTGTCAATTAAATTTTACTAATTATTATGATCAATCTTAATTACAAAATCTGCTTGTGTTGGTTTCTTGAAGCCTGTCTGTCAATTAACAGCAAAGTTAAATGTATAACAATTTTAAATCTTATATTATTGTAAAGAGAAAACTTTTGAAAATGCACTTTTCATTTGCTTTGGTCCTAGACTATATAGAAAAGGACAGATAGGCCTTTAAGATCTGAGGCCTTTGACATGTATTTTGTCATTTTATTTGTTTAAAAATGCAGTAGGTACTCTAGAATTAAATTAGGTACAATTAAGATTATTAATATTAAAGTTGCTTTCACTTTGATTTGCCTAGACATGGAAAACATTGCTCAGTTATTAGTTTTATTTGGTCTGTAAATTCTTGTTTAATGTAGTTTTAATTTGTGTAAGTATGGTGTATTGTTGAAAATGTATTTTTATTTAAATTTATTTTCTTATAAAATATTAAAAACTTTTGTAACGTTGCTTCAGAACAACTCACAAATAAATTCAGACTATGTATTTTCTGAGAGTCCTGGTCTTAACAATTGTTAGTGGACTAATTGTGTAGTGAAGTAGATGACAGTAAATGGTATTCTTCCATCTTACAGAAACAGTAAGTGAAATTCAATAATATTGTATTGTCATAGAGTCAGTTAATTTCTGATATAAGACTGCTAGATAGAGACAAAAGCCCTATTAGTAGAAAATTAGTTTGCACAGAAAGTTAGCAATCGGGTCAGTCTTGAAAATAGTACCCTATTAAATTGGTGGCTTGATGCATTTGAAGCTATTTTGTTCTCGTTGTCACTGTATAACAGTCGTCAGCAACCAGTAGATTGGGATCTCCTGGTAGATCTTGGAGCCTCTGACAGGTGATCCTGACTGGTTTGGCCAAGAGGCTCTCAAGTGCCAGCACTTCAGCTGTCCCTCCCTGCACTGCTGCACGCTTCCTGCCCTTTGCCTTGGAACTGTCCCTCCCTGGGAGCCTCCTGCTTGCAGTACAGAGCAGGGAAGGAAGAGAAGGGGGCACAGATGTCAGGGTGCTCCCTCTCCCACCCTGTATTTGATCTCCACAGGAGTGGGGGTGGTGGACACACAACAGGTCTTGGGATGGAAGGAGTTTCTTGGCTGCTTTTGGGAGTGGTGCAGGGCCAGGGCAGGGTGGAGCCCCACTGCACCACCACTCAGCAGCCACCTGAGGTAATCAGTGTCCAGCTGGAGCCAGTTCTGAACCCCTGCCACAGTCATGAACCCTGTCCCGTACCCCAAACCCCTGAGCCCTCTGGACCAAAACTCCCTTACAGAGCCTATACCCTGAACCCCTTCCTGCACCCCAACTCCCTGCCCCAGGCTCAGCTCACAGCCCCTCTCACACTCCAAATCCCTTAGGCCAAGATCAGAGTCTGCACCCCAACCCTCTGTCCCAGCCTGGTGAAAGTGAGGGAAGACGGGGGAGGGAGGACGGAGTGAGCAGGGATGGGGCACGAAGGAGCTGGGGCAAGAGTATTTGGGTTTGAGGTAGATCTTGGATTGCACTTAAGCACAAGATCACTTTTTGAATTTAAAAAGGTTGGAGACCACTGCTGTATAACATGGTCATTTTGGCTGGCATTTTAACTTTTGACTTGTCTGTCACTTCCTGCCCTAAAGATGAGTGCTGATTAAAGCACCAGTATCTTCTGTTTTATAAAACCTATTTGAGTAACATTACTTATAAACAAACCTCCTTTCTCTCACACTTCACTTAACTTTTACATTATCTTGTTTTTCCTTGTGTGTCCTCTTGTTCTTCCTCCAAGATAAGGTACATATTTTTAATTGAAAAACCTCTTGTGTATATATACAATCCATTCATAACTCTTCTTTTCTTAATTAAACTTTTAGGCTACATCTACATTGGCGCGATCTTGCTCAAAAGCAGCCGCTTTTGCACCAAAACTTGCTGCCTGTCTACACTGGCTGCGAGTTCTTGTGCAAGAACACTGATGTTCTAATGCATGAAATCAGGGCTTCTTGCGCAAGAACTCTGACACTCCTGCTCAGGAAGAAGCCCCCTTGCGTAACTGTTCTTGCGCAAGATGCCGGTGTAGACAGGCAGCCAAGAGATTTTGCACAAGAGCCGTCCAAACAGAAAAAAGCCCTAGTGGCCGCTTGGACGCTCCGTACGCGCAGGCAGCTCCAGACTTCCTGGTAACCTGAGCCCCCTTAAAGGCACACGCAGCCTGCAGAGGCCACGAGGAAGAAGCACCTGTGCCACCCAGCTCTGCCCCCTCCAACATGCACCAGACCACCCAGGATTGCCGCTCTGGGAGGGGGAGCAATCCGCATCCCCAGCACAGGAGACCCCAAAGGGGCACAAAGCGGCGGGCCCCTTCCTGGTCCCCAGGGGAGATTGAGGCCCTCCTGGACCTCTGGGCTGATGAAGAGGCCCTCCACAACGTCAGCGCCGCATGGCCCAGGCGCTCTCCAACCAGGGTCATCCAGCCCGGACCCTCGAACAGGTCCGGGCTAAGGTCAAGGAGCTACACTTGGGCTATGTCCAGGCCAGGAGGCAGGAGCCAACAGCTGCCCCCATTACCAGTGGCTCCACGCTATCCTAGGAGAGGCAGCACCCCAGGGACCATCGGTGCCAGTTGACACCAGCAGGTGCCCCCTTGTCACCAGGCTAAGCAAGGCGGGAGATGACCCAGAGCTACCCAGTGGGTCAGAGGAGGACAACGTCCAGGGCAGCACTGTGACCCTGCAGCTTGAGGTCATCTCCGGCAGCCTGGACATCTCCTGTGCGTCATTGGAGGCAGGGGAAGGATCCACTGGTGAGTGTTGCACTTTGGACTCTCAAGGGCGGGGGGGAGCCAGGTGCCCAAAGGGGAGGGGGAGGGAGCGTCACTCGGGCAGCGTGAGCCGCACGCTGTGTAGCATTACCAGTATGCAGCATGTGCAACCACGTGCAGCCTGGTGACCGAGCAGCACGTGGCCACGGCAGGCAGCTCCAGAGCACGCCTGGGACTCTGCTGCTCACACACATCCGGACCAGGGGGGAAGGGTGGATGCCGGCTGAAACCAGCCATGGCCCCAGGGACTCAGGGCAAAGCCCACACCTCCGCAAGGGTGCAGCACACAGAATGGCACACTGTCCCATGCTTGGCTGTGTGGCACAGCCAGCTGCTCCTGGGAAAACCGCAGCGTCACAGCCCTGTGAGCGTGGCCCCCACTGAGTCGCTCGCCTGCTCCTGGTGCCTTGGCTGGCTCCCCGAGGGAAGTCCCCATTGTGGCCACACATGTCCCTGGGCTACGTGTGTGAGGGCTAGCAGGAGGGGAAGGGGGGAAGCGCTTGGGCCAGCCCTAGGGCCACCTGAGTTTCGCTGCAAGAATGGGACACTCCCCAGTCACCCCTGGTTCCGTCCAGGATACATCCACGTGAAGGGGATCTGAGAGCCCAGACCACGTCTGCCGTATATGCTCCCAGGCACTGTCTGGGGATTCATCTTGTTCCCTGTCAAGCACCATTGATTAGCCCAAAGCCTCACAGCCTCCCTGGCAGGGAGTTCCACAGGTTAACACATGTGCTGCTGCTGCTGCTGCTGCTGCTGCTGCTGCTGCTGCTGCCGCCGCCGCCGCCGCCGCCACCACCACCACACACCCCCTCCCCAAGAGGCCAGGACACAGACTGGTGGTTACAATACATGGAGGAGCACCCCCCAATACATGGGAGTGGTCCTGTTTGTAAACATACAACATGGCGGGGGGTGGGGAGGAATGAGTGGGCCCAAGCCACAGTACTGTGGTGTCACCTGGGCTCATGGGTGGAGGGCATGGGGTGTGAGGATGGTGGCCGAGCTGCCAGAGTGACCCATCGTTTTCTCTGTTCCCTGCAGCGGGACCAAGCAGCAGAGGGGGACCCTCCAGCCCTGTGGCAGTGCAGCACCCCCAACCGCCCAAGCACCAAGCTGGCGGGTCTGGCAGCGGGACCAACTTCTTTGACGGCACGTCCAGGCCGTCAATCGCATGGAGGCAGCCATCACGCCGGGTGGAGGTGGACCTGGAGTGGCGCCAACAGGCCTGGGGCAATTTCCAGGCCCAGTGTGACCGCATGGCAGATGCCATCACTGCCCTCACCACGCACATTGGACATGCCGTACATTACAGCATGGCATTGCCCCATGCACCTGTCATCCCTCCCATACCAATGCCTGTGCCGCCGCCTCCTGCTGCCCCTCCTGCTCCTGCAATGCCCCCGCGTGATGCACCCCATCCTGCCCACCTCTCCGTGCTGCCTGCCTCAGTGTAGCCTGACTCCCATGTCCTGGTCTGCCCCCGCAGAAGCAGTTGCAGGGCCACCCCTTCCAGCAGTAGCTGCCCCCTCCCAGTTCAGAGCCTCCTCTCACCCCACGTCCCCCCATTGTAAATAAGTTCCAAATGTTGTTTGTTTTCCCAAAAAAACCTGTGTTTGGTTATTGGGAGGGAAGGGGAGGGGAAGAGGGAAGGGTTGGGAATGGGAAGGAGATGTCAAGGGAGACAGAGGCGACCCTACTGTGGGGCCTAGGAGAACATCTCCATCATGGCCTCCCGGATGCGCACCCCATCGTGGTGCGCTTGGCGGATGGCAGCTGTGCAGGGCTGTTCGAAGGCCTGGCCCTCACCTGCCATCTATGCCAGGAGGAAGGCCTCCCCCTCCGCTCCGTGAAGTTGTGGAGCGCACAGCGCGCAGCTACTACCTCAGGGACGTTCCGCTCACCCATCTCCAGATGGGTGAGCAAACAGCAAAACAGGGCTTTCAGGCAGCCAAAGGCGCACTCCACCTGGTTGCGGGCCCGGTTGTGGTCTGTCTGCCCCGTGTAGGGCCACATTAACCAGGGCAGCAGGGGGTAGGCTGTGTCCCCCACAACACACGTGGGCATGGGCATGTCCCCGACAGTAAATTCCGGTTGGGGGAAGAAAGTGCCTGCTTCCAGTCTGCCCAACAGGCCGGAGTTTCATAGAATGCGGGCGTCGTGTGCCCTGCTGGACCAGCCCGCATAAATGTCCAGGAAGCGGCCACGGTGGTCCATGAAGGCTTGGCGTACAATGGAGCAGTACCCCTTTCGGTTTATAAAATGGGCCACTCGATGCTCCGGGGCACGGACAGGGATGTGGGTTGCATCCAGGGCTTTCCCACAGTTGGGGAACCCCAGGGCAGCGAAGCCAGCTACCGTAGCCTCCACGTCCCGCGGGCGGATGACTCGCTGGAGCAGGACATCGTTGATGGCACGGACAACCTGCAGAAGGGTGCACAGAAACACAGGAGGATGCATCACATAAGGCAGGGTGAGTGCATGCTCCCTTGGGGGGTTCCCACCCCCCCCTTGTGATGCCCTCTGTCCTCACACACACCAGGGCCCCCTCACCCCACAGGCCACTTCCTTCCCCCCCCCCCCCAGCAGGCCTGTGCATGGGAGGGATGGCCCAAACCCCTGGGTGATGGGGCATTCCCCATCGCCCCAGCCTGGAGTCTTGCCTGTTTCTGGGCATAGAGTGCAGCACCCTCCTCCTCCCCGCCCCCCAGGACTTACCTGCATGAGGACAGCAGCGACGGTTGATCTGCCCACCCTGAACTGGTGTGCCACCGATCGGTAGCTGTCCAGGGTGGCCAGCTTCCAGAGTGCGATGGTAACACTCTTGACCACGGGGATGGGTGCCTGCAGCCGAGTGGTGCTTTTCTGGAGTGCAGGGGTGAGCCAGGAATGTCTGCTTTCGCATCGGAAAGTTCCAGAGCTATTGCTGGTCGTCCCATTACCCCAGGACCAGTCGGTACTGGTGTCCAGTCTCCACAAGGGCCTCTCCACAGTGGCATGGGGATGCCACAGGGACGCCATGGCCTCCCTGGTGAGGGAGTCCAGAGCGACCTGCGCCTTGAGATCCTGGGCAAGGAGTGCAGCAGCCTGGAGCAGCAGCTGCAGGCACTCCAAAATGGCTGGAAGGGGCCAGAGCAGGCACAAGGCCACCCCTAGCTCCATGGCACAAAAAGAGAGCTGAGGTCAAAACATCAGCTAATGGCACTAAGGCACAAGGCTGTGGTGTCCAACAAGGCAGAGGGCAACCACAGGTAGAACTGCTATTGCTGTCAGTCCCTGCAAGAGGTCCTAAAGCTCGCAGCAAGAGAGAAACAGCTGTCCAGGGAGATCCCTTTAAGCACGTGTCTCAAAGGAGCTCCAGCCCCCACCCCCGGAAAGGGCTGGTGCCCTTTTGCCGCCTTCAGAATGGTTCCGAGCTCCTGCTTTTGTGCAAGAGCATCCCGCCAATGTAGACGCTGTCTTGCGCAAATACTTTAACGCAAGAACTCTTGCGTTAAAGAGTATTTTCGCAAGATCATGCCAATGAAGATGTAGCCTTAGTTTTTAATTACTAAAGAGTTGGCATCAGTGTTATACTGGGTTTGAGCAGAGTTATATATTAACCTGTCTAAGCGGCTGATCTTCTGATATTCAAAGGACCCTATGATTGATTACATTTGGGGTTTAGTAGCCAATCATATAGTCCAATGTCTGGGGGGTTAAAAGCAGGGCTGGAGTGTCTATAGAGACTTTGATTTCTTGTTAGCCAGCGTGGTAATACAGAAGTTTTCTTTTGTTACTGGTTTGGTATACGCTAATGCTAGAATAACCACCAGTTTGGGATGAATCTACCCTATTGCTGGACAGTGTGTCCTGAATTGGCATTGGAGTGACAAGTAACGATGTTGGATATTGGGCAATTGAATAGTCATGTAACCTCCTGAAATCTTAGCAGTTACATGACTATTCGATGGTCCCTAGGGGTAGGGGTGCCAACCAGTGCACTCCTGGCCCCGCTCCCAGGGAACCGCCTGTCACCCCATGCTGCTGTCTCTGACTCAGCAGCGCAGGGTGCCAGGGGCAGCTGGTTGGCCAGAGGAGCAGCTCCCTCAGTCCAGATGCTTGCTGCCCCATGCTGCGGGGTGGCAGAAGCACCAGTCCATGGGGGTCAGAGTTTCCCACAGATGTTGGCTGCTGCCACAAAGCAGCCTTTGCTTGTGGCAGGCCCAGGTTCACCCTGGACAGAGGCTGATCTGTGGGATGCGGAGCAGAAATTGGGCGCTTGGACACCCCACGGACAGGGGCTGCTGCCAGGAAGCAGCCTTCTTTTGCCTCCATCCCCGCTGCTGCCTAAGATGACTTACCCCGGCATTGGCTCTGTGGTGCCACCTGCCCCACTGCTTCTGATACATAGGCAGCAAGAGGGGGGAAATGTGTGTAGTGAACAAGATTAACCAATAAACCTAGGCTTTTCAATTAATTGTACAGTCGACTGTATGTTGACAACCCTAGTGATAAGAGGTCAGTGAAGGTTCAAAATCAAGACAGGTTTTTCTCTGACTCAGTGTTTGTCCTCCTAGTCATTGCAGTGGCTCTGCATTGGGATTAGAGTCTGGGGGAGTTACCATTTGAATTGCAGACTAGTAGAGGTGGTAGCTCTGGCTCTCTTAAACACCACTTCTCGGTATTTTCTTTCTGAGTCTTGTGACATGGTTGCTTAGTGATGGAGGAACACTCTGTGTGAAGCTGACAAGGAGCCTAAATAGAAACTTAGCAAAGTGGAGTCTGTTGACGCTTGTGAAAATCAGCCATCACCTACAGAACTGCTTATACCTGGCATAAGGCAGTTCTCATCTATAGATCAGCACACTTCACAAGGGAGAGGGTAAGTATGAGAATAAATCAGCTCCTTTCTTCTGCAGTTCTACTCAGCCAACCTCGCTGTCATGCAACAGACATGTCTCTTTCATGATGAAAATTCCTTAAGAAATCCCTTTTGCATAGTAACTGCGATCTTGCCTACTTTTAATTGCAACACCCATATTTCTGGCATTGGAATGTATGTAATGTCCATTTATCCATAGGTAAAATAAATATCTGATAGAAGCAGGTGAACTTTCTAATTTGCCTCTGGACTCTTAATTTATTCCAAATCCAACGTGTACTTTGTATTATACTAAAAATAAGGGGGTTAGTTATTCTGTTTTGGTCTACTGATTGAGGGGCAATGCACATCGCTTGTTTCTTCATTCAGCTCCCCTATCTCTGTGGGGAAAGAGCAGCATAGAATTTACAACAGGGCCAAGACTTTTTTTCTCCCCCACAGAAAATGCAGAAATAAGGTTCCCAAATGTCCTGGGAACCGGCTCTTATTGCATTTAAATTGCAGAGCCGCAGCAGGCGTAGCTTGTGGACCCGATGTGAACCGGGACTGAGGAAGCCTTCTCTTATCAACTAATCATGTAGTCGATAAAAATGTTATCGGCTACATGATTAGTGGATTACCCACTTCTTAACACTGGGACAGAGTTGTGCTGATAAACACTGCCCTGGATTTTTATATAGATTGTCTTTGAATTTTTGGAACTACTTTCTTTGGCAGATTTGATTAATTTACACTCTGCTTAAATGTTCCAATTTTGTTTGTTCAGTTAATACACCAATGTACTATTGCACTCCCCAGGATGTGCATAAGTCGGCCAAGATATATATCTTTACATAAATGTTCTTTGATTATCATCAAACTAACATTTCAATAACAGTTCTATTATTAATAAAAATAAACTTGATTTGTGTTTGTTTTTGTTAGCTTGCTTACCCTGAAAAACAAAGGACAAGAAAACAAAATTTTAAAAAAATGCCCGGAAAGGAGAGAGAGAAAATGAAAACAAAAGCCAATTCACTTCTTGACATTTCCATACTTCAAAAGTTTCTGAAAACCTATGAAAGACGTTGTGCCTCTTCCTAAAGCTCTGTCAGTGTTATGATCAAACTGAGTATAAGAAAATGCATAGAAAATGAAGCCATCCTTACAAAGGTAAATATGTTCTACATATTGATTTAAGGTGACATTGGAGGGGTGAAAAAGAACTTTGATTCTGTAACTTTATTATGCTTTTAAAGTTTTCTGTCGAGTATTTGGAGCTTGGGTGGGCATTCTTTGGAATGCAGTTTGAGTGAAATAAATAACAAAATATCCATTGACTTATGTGATGATCCAGGCTGGACTACGTTAACTGTGAGGAGAGGCAGAGGCAACTGAAAACAAAAGGAATAATTTTATATGTTTAGAATTTTATACGGGGAAAACCCCAAAATTTGTACTAGCAGCACAAAGACAGACCTTTACCAAAGATATGCTGTTTATAATAATGAGTTGATAACCTATCATTTATTAACTTTTGTAAGCTTGTACCCATTGCACACTTAATACTGTATTTTGTATTAATAAGAACAAATGAGATTAAAATATACTGTCACTTGAGTAAAAAAATCAGCTTTTCCTCTCCTTGCTGTAAATCTGACTCTACTCTTGCTGTCCTGTTTGCTTTTCTTTTGCTTAAAGTGCTCTTGTAGCAATACCTTTTTTCACTAAGTTGGTCCACAAATGGGATTTCTTCATTTGTCTATTACATGCCTTTAACCTGTATTCCTTCAGGTCTTCAGACTTTCAAACAACCCTTCTCTTTGTTCATACACTTTAGATCCTTTGTGGATGGCTTCTCATTTACTGAGGTCAAGATCTGTTTTCATCTAATGCAGCTTTTTGATGAATTCCCTTTTTCACCAACTATATATCTTTTGTAGGGTGGGAGGAGGTTCCTTAATGCACTCTCTGGTAAGTCTGTAGATTTTATTTGTCATTACTTTCCTTCTCTAATAGTATCTGCTCATATACCCAGGTCTGGTTTTTTTTTACCTACTTCTCCTGATGTGAGTGAACTCTTTCCTATTTACTTTCTCTCTTCTTTCTTACTTGCCAGTTCCCTACTTTTATTCTTCTGTTTTTATTACATCCCCTTTCCCCAAGGCTCCAGGTAATCCACTATGTCAGCATTTTGATTCTTCTTCTCTAACAGCTTTTATTCCACCTGCCTCTTTGGGAGGATTCTGAGCCTCAACTTGAGCTGCTCTCTTGCTGGTTCTGCCTGGGACAGCAGGCTGTGCTCATGCCTGCCAGCAAGGGGAGGGTAAAGGGAACAGTTGCCCTGGAGGCAGGCAGTTAAAGGGGCCCATTGCTCCCTGCCACTGCAGCAGTGGCCAGAGCCCCTAGCCCTTTAAATCACTGCAGGAGCAGTGTTCTGCATGGCCCTAACATTTGGGGGGGAGGGGGGGGGAAGCACTGCACTCCGGTCAGCACTGATGACTGGCTGCCCACTCCCTTGGAGGGCTTGGAGTCATCTTCCTCCCCACCTTGCCCAGGAGTCTGTGGAGGCTGTCAACACCCCTGTGTGTGCTGTTTCTTTGCAGCTTCAGCATGTGATAGTCCCAGGGTGAGGATGCATCCCCTGCCTTCCAAATGTGCTATAATTAGCTATTATACACTTGCATGGTTAGATACCCAGGTTAATAGGAGCACAGAGCCCATTGTTCTTATGCTTTTATCTCCAGAAATGCCTGGTTAAAAACATCTAGGATATAAAATAATGCCTGCCAGGCTGATCTACAGGGTTGGATGACATAATGGTAAAAATGCCTAGAGCATAGTTATTCTATTCGTTATAGATGCAAAGGCTGGAGCTGCACCAATATAGAAAAAATATGCTGAATGTCCCTCTTATTTAAGGAATTCTGCACAGTTTTTATATATTGATATGCAGAGTTGTGTTAACATCTTTGGACTTGTGTTAACATTGATAGATTACCATTTATGTATAGTACATGAGATATTGGTACATTTTATGTTTGGGTTCATAAAGTATAATGTTCATTTGTATGTTTTGATTATACCAAATTACAACTAAGTGTTGGGTTTGTTTGGGATTTTTTTAGTTTGTGCTCACAAACTCAGAATTCTCAGCTGGTTTGCCTTACACCTCTGTTAAGGACAATTAGAGATGAACCATATATGTTGGGAAAGACACTTTGTATCTGGGAAATTCAGCTAAATAACCAAGATATTGCAAATCTTGTAAGTAAAATAAAATGCACAATGTAACATAAAAAGTAGACATTTTAAAGAGAAGCTGACCAAAAGTAAAGGGGTTTTGATTTTTGTTTTTTTATTCTTGCCATTTATGCAGTAATATGTAAATTGGAAATACCAATATATAGCTAGAATGGTTGTACATGTAAATAGAAAAGTATAGGAAAATGATGGAGAATTATGTAGAGAAATGGCCAATGCAAATTATACCACACATACAAAAAGCAAGTTTTTAAAAAATTACCCTGGATTTTACATACGTCCACAAATCCAGACCTGAAAGGCCACGGAGACAATGAGCAAACAAGACATTCGTAGAGACAGAGATTTGGATTGTGAGGACAATCTGATTTCATGCCCAAAGCGCTGTGTAACTTGAGATTTGCCCAAACCCAGTCAGATATCTTTTCTATTGTCTGGTCTTGATAATGCCTGTCAGACTCAGGGAGATGTGTGTATCAGCACGGACAAACTCAATTTTGAAAATCTAACTTCGCCCTGTTTATGCTATAATTTATTTATAGCATATCTCTGAATGTACAATGAAAGAAAACTAGCCAGTTTCACTTTGGTTTACAATCAATTTCTAGTCTGTTCCCTTTTCAGATTCTCATGCATTAATACAATACTGTAATGCTTTGGTTGCAAATGTTTGGGAGTTTCATCCTCCCCAGATAGGTACATGGAATCATAGAATACTAGAACTGGAAGGGACCTCGAGAGGTCATCCAGTCCCCTGTCCTCATGGCAGGACCAAGCACCATCTAGCTCATCCCTATCTTCCAAAGCATTTGCAACCCCCTTACAGCTTAGTATCATCTTCAAACTTAATAAGCGTACTCTCTATTCCATCATCTAAATCATTGATGAAGATACTAAACAGAACTGGTCCCAAAACTGACCTCTGTGGAACCCCACTTGTTATGCCATTCCAGCATGATTCTGAACCATTAATAACCACTCTCTGAGAATAGTTATCCAGCCAGTTATGCACCCACTTTATAATAGCCTCATCTAGGTTGTATTTTGCTAGTTTATTAATAAGAAGGTGATTCCAGACCATATCAAATGCTTCACAGAAGTCTTCGGTATTCCACATCTACCACTTCCCCCTTACCCACAAGACTTATTCTGCTATCAAAGAAAGCTATCAAATTGGTTTGACATGATTTGTTCTTTACAAATCCATGCTGGTTCTTATCATAGAATCATAGAACCATAGAGCTGGAAGAGACCTCAGAAGGTCATCAAGTCCAGCCCCCTCCTCTAGGCAGGACCAATCCCAACTAAATCAACCCAGCCAGGGCTTTGTCAAGCCGAGACTTAAACACCTCTAGGGATGGAGACTCCACTACTTCCCTAGGTAACCCATTTCAGTGCTTACCTATCACTTTATTATCTTACAGATATTTGCAGACAAATTCCTTAATTATGTACTCCATTGTCTTCTCTGGCACAGAAGTTAAACTGACTGGTCTATAGTTTTGTTGGTTGTTCTTATTTTTTCCCTTTGTACTGATGGGCACTATATTTGCATTTTTTTTTCCCAGTCTTCAGGAATGTCTCCCAACTTCCATGACTTTTCAAAGATGATAGCTAAAGGCTCAGATACCTCCCTATCAGCTCCTTGAGTATTCTAGGAGAACACTCTCTGTATGGATCCTCTCTGTATGTATCTCTCATTTCCTGTACAGTAGAGGAGCTCAGCTGTGCTCAAAATAGCATCCATCCTTTTTTTGGGCCCTACAGAGGCCTTGACTGGTCCAGGTATCTGGAAGCAGGCAGGTACTGGTAAGCCAAAAGAGTAGGGTGACCTGGTGTCTGATTTTTGACTGGGACACCCAGTCAAAAGGGGATCTTGACGGCTCCTGGCAGCACTGCTGATGGGACATTAAAAGTCCAGTTGTCGTGCTGCAGAGCAAAGGCCAGCTATTCCCTTCTTGTCCTGGGGAGCAGCCAGCCAGCAAGTCCAGCTTCTAGGCAGGGGGACCACAGGTCCTCACAGTGCCCTACCAGCCAATGAGAGCTGTGGGGTGGGGCTTGCAGGCAAGAGCCGCATGCATGGTGTATCGTGAGACTTCTCATCCCCACCTAGGAGCTGAACCTGCTGAATGCTTCCCAGGCGCCGTGCGGTGCCCCAGGCCAGGCAGGCAGCCTGCTTAGCAGGAGCTGCCTGAGGTAAGCGAAAGGTCCAACTCCCCCGCCTTACTCCTTAGCCTCCCAAAACACAGAGCCCCCACCCTTTCACTCCAAAATTCTCATCTCCAGCCTCACTCCAAAGCCCACACCCCCATCCAGAGCCTATGCCCCCTCCTGCATACCAGCCCACAGTGGCTCCCCTAACCTGGAGCCTGCTCATTCATCCCACATCCCTCATCACTGAGCCCATCTCTGAGCCTGTACCCCAGCTCAGCCTTCATCCCCCCTGTACCTCAACCCCAGCACAGAGCCCCCTCCCACACACTGAACCCCCATCTCCATCCCAGAGCCCTCACCCCCTCCTGCACTCAACTCTCTGCCTCAACTTGCAGCCCCCTTTTGCATTTCTTGGCTCTACCCTGAGCCTGAAGCCCCCTCCTTCACACCTCACCCCCACCCCCACCCCAGAGACCACTCCTCCAGATGGAGCCCTCACTGCCTCCTACACTCCAGCTGCCTGCCCTAACCCAGAGCCCTGTCTTACCCTCTGAGCCCAAACTCCCACAAAGAGCTCTCAACCCCCTCACACCACAATCTCCTGCCCTCCCAGCCAGTGAAAGTGCGGGTGATAGAGAGCGAGCCACTTTCCGAGGAGGAAGGGAGCACGTAGGGGGTGGATCAGGGAAGGGATGGGGAAAGGATGTTCAGTTTTGTGCCAGTAGAAAGTTAGCAACCCTGCAAGGGAGGAGTGGGCAGCTCAGGGTTAGGAACAGACATGATTCCCCCCACCAGACTCGGGAGTGCAAGGAAATAAGAAAGATGTGTAGTATTGATATTGGAAGAGCAGAAGATACTTAGGATGAATATGCTTGAAGTGATTAGATTACTGGCTATTTTGTGATCCGGTTCTCAATGAATAGGTGGCATAATACACAAACGATCACCAAAATAACTCAAACTGTTCACTAGGTTAGCAGTCTCAGCAGGGACACCAACAGATGAACAAGCATGGAGAATTAACTATCCTCTTTCCCCCAAGAAATTAACAACTGTGACATGTAGGAGAAGTTGGCACTGCTACTGCCCGCAATGTCTCTGTATGGAAGATAAACAGGGAACATCTGTCTCAAGGATTGTCAATCTGACACGTTCCACAAGTACTAGAAATATACAGGAAAATTTAGGTTTGTTTTTTTTAAATGTAAAAAACAAACCAAAAGCCACAAACTCACCTTTGCTATCAGGAGTGTGCTTCCGTTTGATAAACTCTGACATCTATTCATATTTTGCATTTCTAGGCAATGCTTTTAGAGCAGAATGGATGCACCAGCTACCCCTTTTGTACTCTCGAAATAACTCATGTGCCAATAGACTCGTGGTCCATGGCGCGACTTGGAGCAGCTTTCCCTTTCAGCAACTTGAATGCTATTGTTCTGGATTATACCAGGTAAGAGAGAGAGGAGCTATGCGCCCTTTGCAGTGAGTGAGTTTGAGTGCTTATGTTCAGTGTACCCTCACAGTCAGAATAGTTCTGATGTACGTTTCCTCCTCTGAGGCTTATAATCAACGGTTTCCAAGTTCCTCATCCCGATAGTAATGAAAATCTGTTACTAATTAAGGATATCCCCATCTAGAACTTTGCGTTAGCCAAAATGTGTTTTCCCCGCCTGAATCCAAAATTCAGCTAACTGTAATTCCTCTGTACTATTTCATTATCATTTCCATCTAAAAACTTGATTTTACGAAGAATGAGCTAACGTTATCATGTCTAGTGCTAGAAAATTTGCACCTGAAGTGGTCGTCTTTTCCATTTCTTAAAGTGCCCATCGGTCACTGCGGCTGAAGGAAGGCTTGTACAAAGGCACAGAGAAAGTTCTTATATTGAGCCCTCAGTTTGCCAAAATTGAAACTCTGCCTATCTCTGGAGATCAGAAGTCTTACTCAGCTGTATGAGGTGTCTGCTGCCTCCACGAGTTACCCTGGGCTGTCTGCTGCAGTGTCTCTGTTGAATATAGCTGCTGTGGAGAGTGGAGAGACAGAGACTGTCTCTGATATAGGTTGGCCCTAACCCACTCTGGAGTTTAAAAATTAGAACCACGATCTGAAGCAGCGCACAAGATTAAGGTCTATTTGTAGGTCCCTAATAGTTGGGTTAGTGTGTATTGAACGGCAGCTTTCATGACACCTTTACATTCAGCCACAAGTCAAGTGCACTCCAGAAACCTAGCCTGGAGGCAGGGATGGGCCGCAGCAGCTATGTCTGCATTTGAAAGTGAAAAGTATGGGCTCCTGACTAGGTAAAGATGGATTTATTGGCAGATGTCAGGAACAGCTGGGGTCAGCTCCATGAATACTCTTACCCAACATGAGGGAGGTTTACAACAAGCTGGCAGTGGCTGAGGTCTTTTGTTGTAAGTGATGGCTTTTTGAACACAGACTGGACTATTGTATGTTTCAAGATGCAAAAATCCGTTATTAGTCCGTTCTCCTCTTTTACAGTTTTGAAGATAAAGGAATCAATGGACTTCTGTGTGGGTTAGAGGGAAACAGAAAACTTCTAACTCTTAGCTTATGCTACTGCAGTTTGGAACCTGAAAGTGGGTCCAAGTTAGGTTCCATTGTAGCCCAAACGGCTATTTGGTAAGTTTAAAACTTCTACTGGAATTATTTAACTTGTCTTGTGATTACATCATTTGTCTTTTCTAAAAATGTTAGTTGCCTGTTTTTTCCAATTAAATCTGTAATATTTTCCCCGGGAGAGAGATTATTGCTAGTTCACATTTTGTTTTGTGCTTCAGGTTTAACCAATTTGAGCTGGCTTACACATTACGTTAAAAAGTCCAGCTTTGATGACAGACAGTTAAAGAGCCAAAATTAGTCTGATTCAACCCGAAGTTCTTCTTGCAGTTCTATCAGATGACCTTCTGTTCTCAGCTGCTTAAGACTGTTGACACTCCAGTCTGAAGTCTCTCTGAGGAGTGGTGTTTCAAGTCATTACCGCTGCCAGTTCAGTGCTGGGGCCTCAGCCCTTCGAATGTCACCCATGGAACAGATACGCTTACTGAGTTGGAGCTAAGCAAAAAGCCAGTCTACAATTTGAGTGTTCTAAGATACATTTGTTGAGAGCAAAAGCAAAGGCCAACTGGGTTCAACTTTGGAACATGAAGTCGTTGTTTAAGACAGTTAAGGAACCCGGGTGGTCATCTCAGGCAGCTAGTTTAAAAAAGGCTGCCCTCAGGCATGATCTTCACAGCTTCTCGTCAACTTTACAGTGTTTGCAGGAAATGGAGAAACCTCTCGTCCATTAAAGAATGAATAACGTCAGCTGGAGTCAGAACAACTGCATCAGTGATAAGATCATTTCAAAAGACAGAAGTATGTAGCACTTTAAAGACTAACAAGATGGTTTATTAGGTGATAAGCTTTCGTGGGCCAGACCCGCTTCCTCAGATCAATATGTGGAAGAAAATCAGCACAACCATATATACCAAAGTGATACAATTAAAAAAAAAATTAACGCATGTGAAATTGACAAATCAAATTTTAGAACAGAGTGGGGGTCGGGGGAAGGTTAGTGTCTGTGAGGTAATGACATAGGGGTGATAATAGGGGAAGTTTCTGTGAGGTAATGACATTAGGGGTGATAATTAGGGGTGACATTTCAAGATATTCCTTAGTTTTCCACCGCCTGCAGTCAGTCTTCAATTTGATGTGGGACTAGAGGTACAAGCAGACCCACGTTCCTTCAACCTAGAAGAAATTTGTTTCACAGTCCATACATTGAAGTCTGGAAAGGCACTTGGAAGTTTTAATTTCACCCCTTAATTGCTGAAGACAAACAAGAGGATTGTTGTACTGTGGCTGCACAGGCTCTTCCAGATCATCTCTCACATGAGTATCGTTCCTGGTGACTGAAAGAAAAAAGTGTTCATTGTGCACCTGTTAAAAAAGGTGATATGGCTGAATGTAGCAACTGCATTATGCTATTGTCTGTCATAGAGCACAGTCTCTGCTGCTGTGTTATTTTCTCAAATCACTAATGCACTTCCATGAGGATACTCTGTGAAGTGTCAGATCTGGTCATTCCACATACCAACTAGCTCTTCACTGTGACACTACTTCTGGAGAAGATGGAAGGATTTAATATGCTCTTTGAAGCACTTTGTAGAGACTTCTGTCAGATGTTCGATTGAATTCATCAAACAAGTGTGTAGGATAAGGCAGCTCACCATCCCTCGAAAGACAGTGTCATTGACAAAAGAGCTGTGTAATGGAACAGAACGGGCAGCAGGCTTGCAGAAATTTTGGTGGTGCCCAGAGCCTGTACCCATCCCCCACTCAGACTCCCTCCTTCTCTCAACTGCCTAACACACTGGGAGGGAGTTTGGATGCCAGATGCAGGCTCTGGACTGGGACGGGATTGGGGTGCAAGCGGGGCTCTCAAAGGGCATTTGGGTGCAGGAGGGGTGAGGGTGGGGCTCTGGGGGGAGTTGAGCTATAGGAGGGGGTCTGGGATGCAGGCTCTGGGATGGAGTTGGGGGCTTGGGGTGCAGCATGCAGGGTCTGAGAGGGAACGTAGGTGTAGGAGGCGGTGATGGGTGCAGGCCCCAGGGTGGAGTCTGGGTGCAGACTCTGGTCTGGGGCATGAGGTGGGGATGCAGGAGGGAGGTTTGGGTGCTGGATGGGGTGCAGGAGTTTGGGGGTAGGATGTAGGCTCTCGAGGGAGTGGGGCGTGCGAGGTGATGCGGTGGAGGTGGTTGCGGCACCCCCTTTGGTAACGGCTTCTGAGGGTAGCAGGGATTACTGCACACTGCTGCGCTGTGCACACTCCACCAGGCATCCGCCAGCCCCCCTGCTACCTCTGGGCTATTTAAAAAGTCCCAGGGGCCCTGCTGTCACCACCGCAGTGCAGCAGGGCTAGAGCAGCTTCCTGCTGCTCACTCCGCTTGGCTGCTGGCACGTGAGTCCCTGCAGCCAGAGAGGAGGAGGGTATGTACGTGCACTGCTCCAGCTGCCAGGAGCAGCACATGGAGACACACACACACACTTCCCCTTCTCCCCTTGGCTAGGGGCCACATGGAAGTGCTGGCAGCGGCAGGGAGTAAATGGCAGGAAGATGCTTTAGTTCTGCTGCTCTGCCCGTGGCAGTAGGGCCGCCCCCCTCAGCATTTTAAATCACATGGGGTGGCAGGCAAGGGGGGGGGGACACAAGTGGGGAGAGACCTAGCCCCGAGCCAGGAATATTCCTGGGTGCCAGGACACCATGGGCCCACACAACTCAGGGCCCGTGGAACAGAAAGCTGTGTTTGAGTCAATGGCAGATCTATGGCATCCTTTCTTATTTCCGCCAGACTTCAACAGAGCTGCATTCTGTCACTCTTGATGTTCAGTGCTCACATTGACTGATGGATGGGCTTGAGGAGGCAGCTGTCAGTGCTGTTGAGCTGAGCATGACTCTGCTGTGAGATTGTCTTGTTCGCTCCATTCAGTGAATCATGGCAAGCTGAGGGCTGAGCTGATCAGACAAGAAGCAATGCTCTCGGGATACAACCGAGTCCTTGTCTGTTATTGTCAAGCATCCTCCACCTCCAGATTACAAGCTCAATATTAACCTGTCCAAAACAGCAAGTAGGAAGCAACCGTCAAATTCTTGTAGAGCAGCAGTTTTGAACTGTGGGTTGGAACCCCAAAGTGGGTTGCAACCCTGTTTAAATGGGATCACCAGGACTGGCCTTAAGTTTTCTGGGGCCTGGGGCCAAAATCCGACAGCTTTCACCCTGTGTGGCAATGCTCTGGTTACAGGCCTCCCCTTGGTGACTAAAGCCCTTGAGTTCTAGCTTTGGCCCCCCGTGTCCAGGGCAGTAGGGCTTGGGTGGCCCAATCCCCCTTCCTGGGGTTGTGTAGTAATTTTTGTTGTGGTGCATTGAGTTTGGAGAACCCCTGTTCTAAAGTATAATGGGTAGTGCTGGAGGGTGCTCCAAAGATGTGGATACTCCCTAGCAGCAGCTGCTGTCATGTTTTGGGGCCTTCAGCAGCCTCTGTGGAGCACTGTGACATCAGACTTACTACAAAGCTGTGGCTCTATAGAACCAAAAACCTACCATCTCTGTTGTATGCCGTGAAAGATGGGCACTGAGGAAGGCTGAAGAGTGGCAGATGGATGCCATTGATTCTTATCATTTTTGGCAGCTTTTCCACATTAGTAGCTAGATATGATCAGAAATGATGATGTTCATAGCAGATCCTACCAACTGCCTGCATAAACACTGATTCAGTATTAGTGGCTTATTTAGTACAGGCGTTACTAGGTTAGAAGATGAGCAAATTGGGTTGACCAGGAGATGGTCCCCAAAAGCTTTAGTGGTGCGATATGATTGCCAGTCGTGAGCATAAATTGATTATCCAGTCTGACCATCTTTAAAGACCTAGTCAGTGATTTGTGTGATTGCCTGCCTGCAAGGTGAGTATATTCCTTTGGGATTTGCCATGATGATGTTATCTGTCTGCAAATTTATAAAATCCCATTTAATTAGTTAACCAGTTAAATGTTACGTTAAGCACATGAAGGCTGCTCCAGCCTGGTTGCTTCCTGTCTCATGCAGGGCTGCTGGCTCCCAGTCCTATGCGGTGCTAGAATAGGCAGCCCTGCGCAGGACCGGAAGTGACAACCCACCCTTCCCCCACTGCAGCTGGATACTGCTCACCAGATACCAGTTTCCCATTAACATCCATATTGTATGCTATAAGAATGTCTTACTATGTGCTTTAATGTTAATGTTTCTAATGAACTCTGACATACACAGAAGATGTGACATGTATCATGTGATATGTAGAGAAAATTACACATTGATATAATGAATGTAAGAAATAGAATGTGATCCTAAAAGCCCATTACAAAGTATGTGCGCAAGGGGGAGTGTTAAAATGATCCAAGATTATTTTCCCTTTGGAAGTTCATTTGCAGGCTATATCGGGAGAGAGAAAGCTGAGGGGGGAGCCTCTCTGTACTATTCAAAGACAATATGTGTAGCAGACATTGACCAAAGATGTCATTTCACTCAGCCTTTTGGGGACTTCAGTAATCTTGAGCAGTCTTTTTCCTAGCCTTATACATTTCATAATAAATCTTTTCTTTGCCTCGATAAGCCCTCTGTAATATTTGCTTGGCCCAAAGCTGTTAACAGTTACTCTGGTCAGCTCTTTAATTTATCTGCATATCTTCCTTAAATTGATTAAATTAGACTCCTTATAATCCAGCAAACCTTTTATGAAATGATCTAAAATGAACGAAAGTGAATGTTTATAATCCAACAAGCCATACTTTATGCAATTGACATTCATGTCACTTTCAAGGGGAAAGAAGGTCCCCCCTCCCCCGTCCCATTTATTTATTTATTTATTTATTTATTACTCTCTGACTTGGCTGGAGGAAATTTTCCTTTAATGGTATTTTCTTGTTCCTGGATGTATGATGCAGGATTCTGGACATTCCCAGCCCCAACTCGAAGGAGGCAGCAAAAATGTATTCATTTAGAAAAACAGTCCAATCCAAAAAAGTATTTATACATCTACTTAACATAGGGCATATGATAAATCTCGTTGTTAATGGAACTACTGACATATCTAATGTAATGGCACTGTTTATATGCCTAAAATTTAAGCATGAACTTTGGGCGACTTGAACAGTCATTCTTGAGAAATTGAATCTCACTCTTAAAAGCTATATTTTATCTTTGTCATTATCCCTATTTGATTTTATTATATCTGCAATTTGAACTTTTGAAATCAGCTTTCAGAGTTTTAAGTCCAATTCAAGTTTAATTGAGCTTCTTTGGTATTTATCCTCATTTTTTCTTTTACAGTTACTATAATTTTAGTTTCAACAATATTGTTATAAAAAACAAGTAAAGAAAAAAGAAAGTTGCAATACTTTCTAAGTTTAAATGTAATGGAACCATCAATAAAATATTTACAATTGTATTTTTGTCTCAGCAATCTTTATCTAAATGGTAACAACTTGCAATGTTTGGGTGCCCTTGAACTCATCAGACCAATAGCTATGTATGCAGAAAGTCTTGGAAGAGAAAAGGAAACAAATGCCTTACAATTCAACAATGACTCTGATCACCAAATGCCAGAAGGTGAGACTACCTGGGGATGGTGCTTGGATTACAGAAAATTATCATTTTTATATTTTGGTTTAAAATTAAACTTACACATACTGGTAATATCCTGTGCAAACATTTAGGCTATGTCTAGACTGCAGGCTTCTTTCGAAAGAGGCAGAGCCTCTTTCGAAAGATCGCGTCTAGACTGCAGGCGGATCTTTCGAAAGAGAAATCCGCTTTTTCGAAAGAGAGCACCCAGCGAGTCTGGATGCTCTCTTTCGAAGACGGCCTCTTTACATTGAAGAACGCCTTCTTTCGAAAGAGGAACTTTCGAAAGAAGGAGTTCTTCCTCGTAAATTGAGGTTTACCGCCATCAAAAGAAAAGCCGCGTTCTTTCGAAATAATTTCGAAAGAACGTGGCTTGAGTCTGGACACAGGGGAAGTTTTTTCGGGAAAAGGCTACTTTTCTCGAAAAAAACCCTGAGTCTGGACACGGCCTTACTGTACACGAATGTAATGGAAGAGCAAGTACAGGTTCAGCCTCCCTGGTCCAGCACACTTGGGACCTGACCTGTCCCAGATGAGTGATTTTTGCCAGACTAGGAGAGGTCATTTCTGGACGCCCCCACTGGCCTCCTGGCCAGCTCCTCACCTCCTGCTGGCCTCACTGCCCTACTGATCCCACTTGGCAGCCATTGCTGCCCTGGGTCTGGGACCTGCAGGTCAGCCGCGCGCACCACGCTGGGGCTCAAGGACCTGCCAGACAGCCATGCCATGGATCTTTGTCTCACCAAGCTATTGCAGCTCCCAGCCCCTCAGGGAAATCACACGCGTATCTTCCAACTCCACTGGGCAGACCTGCTGCCACATTGACAGCTGGGTCTCTGTAGGCAGCCCACTGCCATGCCAGCCCCACGGGGATCCTTGCCACTGGGAGACTCTGGTCCTGTAACATCTGTGCCAGACCATGGATGTTGCTGGACCCAGAGAATCCTGGTGAAGAGACTTTCAAACTGTATTCTCTTCATCGCACCTAGACATACACCCTGTCCCTACAATGCACCGTGTAATGTCTTGTTTCAGAGAGTGTCGTGTTTGCAAAGATGTGTTTAAAAGGATATCACAAATTTGTGTAATCTTTAGGATTAATTATGCAACTGCTAATATTAAAATGTGCCTAGAATCCAAATTTAAAGCCGAAAAAGTACATACATTTGATTTGAGCAAAACACCAATTTAGTTTTCTAAGTACCTTTTATTGTTAAATTTTGCTCCCATTGTTTAATATTTACATGTTTACCCCCCTGACTGAGAAACGATCAGGATTTGGCCAGAACCACTTAAGCCACTATATTTTTCTACCTGAAAAGCAAGATCAGTATACTTGGGAACCATATAAATAAATCAACTTATAAAATTGTCAAATAACATTAGTTTCAGAGGCTGTCCTTGGGGTCAATTCACTCCTTGAGCGTTAAGCTGTTGATGATGATTAGTGTACCTGAAGCAGACATGTAGCTGCATAAACGGCACACTCTTCTTTCTGCCAGGGATTGCTGCTCTATGTGGGGATGGGCAGTACAGTGGTCGAGATGTCTTTTTAAATCACAATGAACATTTTCTGGAAATATTTCTAGAATTTTTTTCATTTGAAAAGCTGTTTTTATATTAGCGTTTGTGCATTTTTCAACCAGCTGTAGCAGCAGCAGCCTGCATGTGAAATGTCCAAATTCAGCATCTCCCTCAGGTGGCTTCTTTCAAAAGGTTTCTGATGACTAGAATTAAAGATGCCCTCTCCCTACAGAACTACTGTTGCAGCTGTCCCAGCAGACAGGGTGTGTGTCAAAACATCACTCCAGTGGTGAATCTGACCACGTACTCAGATATAATGGTGAATGTACTGCAGTGCAAAAGATGCTCTAATTTTCACAAATGAGAATACTAGGTAAACTATATTAAGGAATATAAGAAATTAGAAATAAGCAAAAATATCATAGAAGCTTTGTGCTGAAATATGCTGATTTCCCCCCCCCCCCCCCGCCACACACACACACTTAATTTTTTTTATCAAAAATAATTGTAACTGTGCAGATCCAGCTATGGTGAATGTCCCTCAGCATCCAGGACTATGTACATTTCGGAAGAGTATATCAAATAATTAATACTGCACATTCCAAAAAATTGTGTATAACTCCATGAATTGGCAACGGTTTGAATGGCTGTTCTTATTTACAAACATCAGATAAAGGTTTGGGTATCCACTTAACAACTTCTGACTTGACCATTACTTCCGAAACAAGAGCCTCTAACACAGTGGAAAGTAGTGGGAGGAAGGAAAAGAAAAGAAAAGGTATAGTTCGGTTTGGTATGGTATTCTTCTATTATACGTACCGTATTTTCCGGCGTATAGGGCGACTGGGCGTATAAGACGACCCCCTATCTTTTTAATTAAAAGATAGGGTTTCATCTTATACCCCAGCGCCCCGCCGCCTCCTTTGCTCCCGGTGTCCCTGGTCTGCTGGAGATGGTCCCCAGCAGACCAGAGGCACCGGGAGCAAAGCCGCCAGGAGCGCCTGGGCTCCCCCCCCCCCGCCGGAGCCCCTCCGCGGCTTTGAAAGCCTCGGGGGAAACCGGCGGGGGGGGGCATCCCAGGCGCGCATGGGCTGCCCCCCCGCCGGAGCTCCTCTGCGGCTTTGAAAGCCTCGGGGGAAGCCGGCGGCGGGGCATCCCAGGCGCGCATAGGCTGCCCCCCCGCCGGAGCTCCTCCGTGGCTTTGAAAGCCTCGGGGGAAACCGGCGGGGGGGCATCCCAGGCGTGCATGGGATGCCCCCCCCGCCGGTTTCCCCCGAGGCTTTCAAAGCCGCGGAGGAGCTCCGGCGGGCGGGCAGCCTATGCGCGCCTGGGATGCCCCGCCGCCGGCTTCCCCCGAGGCTTTCAAAGCCGCGGAGGGGCTCCGGCGGCGGGGCATCCGGCGTACAAGACGACCCCCGATTTTTGGGGGATGTTTTTTAACTTCAGAGGTCGTCTTGTACGCCGGAATATACGGTAAGTTCTTAAAACAGTGATGGGGGTGATATATCTGAGACCCTTCCAATAGCACATGAAGCAATGTGATTACCATCTATTGCACATGGTTTGGTGGTTCACTTCTTTCATCCCTATCATTAGTTTTTAAGGTTGGAAGGGGGCCTTGTGATCATCTACTCTTACCTCTTTCCTGCACAACACAGGCCAAAGAGATTCAAGATGTGGTGTCTTTTAGACATTCTCTTTCTCTCTCTATACTGCTCTTATCTCCGGTGTTCTTGTCATCTCAAGCTAGTAATGGAAAAGCTTCCCAGAGGATACTGCTTTCCAGTTTGAAAAAGGCCCGTCATATAGGCTAGATCAGTGTTTCTCAACCTTTTTTTTTTTTTTTTTTAATAAAGTACCCCTTTTTTAAAAAAATTGTAAGTACAGGCAGTCCCCGGGTTACGTACAAGATAGGGACTGTAGGTTTGTTCTTAAGTTGAATCTGTATGTAAGTCAGAACTGGCGTCCAGATTCAGCCGCTGCTGAAACTGATCAGTTTCAACAGCGGCTGAATCTGGACGCCAGTTCTGACTTACATACAGATTCAACTTAAGAACCCCAGGCATCCCCAAGTCAGCTGCTGCTGAAACTGATCAGCGGCTGATTCCAGGAAGCCCGGGGCAGGGGCTTCCTGTAGTCAGCCACTGGTCAGTTTCAGCAGCGGCTGACTTGGGGACGCCTGGGGCAGAGCACCCAAGCTGCTCTGCCCCAGGCGTCCTGATTCAGCCGCTGCTGAATCTGACCAGCAGTGGCTGAATCAGGACGCCTGGGGCAGAACAGCTGGGGTGCTGCCCGGTTGGTCCAGTAGCGCCCAGAGCGGTGCTACGGGACCAACTGGCAGCGCCCCAGCTGCTGTACCACAGGTGTCTGGAGCAAAGCCACGGAGCACGGGGGCAGCGGGGCAGCCCAGACGCGCCGTGGCTGTCCGCTGCCCGCGTGCTCCGCGGCTTGGCTCTGCTTTGTCCCCCCCCCACCCGTCCCCCTGGTCTGTAGACCAGGGGGATGGGGGGGGGCAAAGCAGAGCCAAGCCGCGGAGCACGCGGGCAGCGGACAGCCACGGCGCGTCTGGGCTGTCCCAGCTGGGAGGCAGGGCTGCGATCGCTGCTCTGGGTGCATCAGAAGTGAGGGGCTGGGAGTCCCAGCTGGGAGGTGGGGCTGTGATCGGCACTGGGAGCCTGTGGTTGTGCAGAAGCCTGGCAGGGGCAGGAGAGTCCCAGCCACTCCCCCGCTGGGCTTCTGTGCAATCACAGGCTCCTAGTGCTGATCATGGCCCCGCCTTCCAGCCGCTCCCCCGCCCACACCAGGCTTCTGTCCAGTGCGCAGCCGGAAAAATCAGAGAATACCAGACATTGCACATGTCCAATATTCTGATTTTTTTTTTTTTTACCGGACAAAGACTGCAAATACCGGACTGCCCAGTAGAATACCGGACACCTGGCACTCCTACAACCCAGCAGCCTGCCACGTGGCAGCTGCCAGAGACACATCCGGCCCCAGCTCAGAGGCCGGAGTATTTCCCAGTCCGGCGCCCACTCCTCCTACAGCAGGCCTCTCTGGTGGCCTTGTCGCTTTCTCCCTCTCCCCAGTGCCAGAACTTTTTTTAGCCTCCCTACGACGGGCCTATGCAGGCCCCCAGCAATTTTCCTCCTGCCTCCCTCCCCCAGATGCCTACCAGCAGCAGTTTACCTGGTGCTTGGGAGCCATGGGTTGCTGATCTCTGATGGGTTAGTGGCAGGAAAGCGAGAGGAACGTAGAAGGCGGGATGGCTGGGAGGGGACTATGGGACACAGTGACGTGATGATGTCACAGTGTCATCACACAGGAAGAACTCTTTTAAATAATATAGATTGACTAAGTTTTTAATAGAATTCAATTTGCATTTTTTGTAATTTCAGCTGATAATATCAATGGTTAGCCTTTTTTATGTTTATTGTCCATGGCTGTGAAAAATTATGATTTTAAGCCTTTTTTATATTTATTTCTTTAAATATTCACAAATGCGGGAAATCTGGGGATCAGATAATGGTGAGAGTCGGACAATAATTTCCTGATAGTAGACACAGAGATTCGAAAAGTTAAAGCTTTATAACCTTTAAAACACAAATTGGCAACATCACATGGGGGCAAAATATTCAAAGTGAATATCCATAAATCCAACTCTAATAAGCTATCAAGTAGCATTTCTCTTACTTTGCTGATCTCCACATTCCAGTACAATCGTTATCATTGGAAATATTTTTGTTCGTGTGTGACTAGTGAACATGTTGATCAACAAATAAAAATCTGAGCCTAAGTATTTTACTCCCTTCCTGCGTGTTTGGCTTATCTCTGTTAAAGCATTTCCTCCGGTGAGATAAACATTTCTCAATTCTGCTGTACATAAATCTACAATTGTGTGTGGCTATTACTAGAAGGGCAACTCTGGTGGTACGGTACAGAATGCCGCACAACTGGTACAGTGTACCAGAGAGAGAAGCAGCAGAATGTATAGCTGCTGGATGGCTCTATGCTGACAATTCCTCTGGCATAGCTGTACCACTCCCAGCCTTTCCCCCATAGGGTCTCCCCCATCTGTACAGCAGCCAGCCCTATCGGGGGCAGGGTGGAGGTGTGGTATGGGGTCGTATGGCCAGGAGCTGTGGGCACAGGGCTACTCAATGGCTCCATGTTCTGCTCCTTTCCCTGCTGTGGTTCCTGGGTCCTGAGAGCTGCAACAGGAAAAGAACAGAACCCCCAGACCTGCCTTTCCACAGAGCTGCATCTGCTCAGGCTCCCAGTAGCAGCCCTGCCTTGTTGGGAGTAGTACAGGTACCGGCGGAGCTGCCGGTGGCTTCTTTTCCCCACTGCTGTTCCCAGGTGGGTAGCAGCTCTCCATACAGCGTTTGACCCCAGCAGCTGGGGCAGCCGTTCTCCACATGGCCCCGGCTGCCAGAGTTGGAATTGGGGCCACAGTAAGGACAGCCTCACCGTGACCCAGCTCCAGCCACAGTGTTATACCAATAAAAGCAAGCAGAATCTCATGAGGGGGATAAGGCAAAAAGCCACATTTATTGTAAAGATAATAATAAAGAAAAGATAGAAGCAAACAACGTTGTTTAACTACTTATTCCTATCACTACTTAACCCTTATACACTTATATATATAAACATTCATTCATCCAGTCATTCAGGTTCTGTGTATTTGTTATAGTTACCAGCCTGGAAGTTGCTTGTGACAGAATACTGGCCAGGTATTCTGTACACAAGTGATGGTAGGTGGGGAGCGAAGTCCTGATCAGATGCGCATCTGAAGCTCCTGGTAGGCTGGCAGCAGAACCTTGGACTCTAACTTCATAGTCTTTTAGTCCAGTTCTTATAGGAATTTCTTCCTATGCCAGTCTATGGAAATTGCTGCATCATGCTGATGTCTTCAGGGTGGCTGCCAGGTGTTCGTTGGTGATCTCATAGGGTGGACCTCCAGTACTTGGTTTTCTCCACTTGACACCTTTTGGTTGCACTGGCACCTGACATCTTCTTCAGCCCTTTGTTGCTGCATTCTCAGGCTGGCACCTCTCAAAACCATTCATTCATCGTCCAAGCACTCTCTCTCTCTTACATACATTCCCTAATTGTTTCCCATACAGTATTTTGTATAATAACAACTTTACATATTCAAGAGTTGTAGTTACAAAAAAGTCACAAGTTTCTGGGTGGCATTTCTTGAAACATTCTCTGTCTGAGTGCTGAGTTAGTTACAGTTGCTTTGAAGAGAACAGGCGTCAATTATGTAACAATGCCCTTAATCGATTACAGGGCTTGGCTCCCTGGGACACAGAGAGGGGAGCTGTTTCTGGCTACATAATTATATTCTTAACAGTTCTAAGTTACATGATCTAATATTATATTCCTAATAAATTATATTCTAAAGGGGCAATAATAATAAATCTAAACATTTAACAATCTTAATAATAATAATAATAGATCTAACCACTTATATGCTTATGCTACTTGGACTTTAAATTGTGGAGAACAAATTATGGGGAGTCACTTCCACTTGGGGGAATCATTTTCAATACATTAATATGTTATCCCTATAACAGCACACTTGGCTGCCAACCATCCCTCTCACCCTGCTGCTGTGCAGAAATGTGGGTGGGAAGAGAATTTTTTGTGCGCATGCAAGCATGCACCTTTTGGGGAAGTCTAGTGGGCGAGGCTGATTAGCAACTGTGGGAGTGGCCTGGTAATGTGCCACGGGACAGCAGGCAGGGGTTTGCAGCCCACCGCCGATTCAGGGACCAGTAATTTAGAACCACTGTTCTGTAGTACACAGGAAAAACAAATCTCTGGAGTCTTAGCACATTGTGGCTCCCCTTGCACAGTAGAACTGAATTTATTCAGCCTTTAGGACCACCTGGGCCCTTTATTACACAAGAATTTTGACAAAAGGAAATTGAAAACCAAGGCTATAGATTTAAATAATATTAGAGATCTAACTTTCTCCCAGAGTCATGTTCCACACTCAGATGCAGGTGTGCAACTGCCAGTGTATTGGGAGTCACAGGTAAACTTTCTAGAATCACTTTTTGATTGCAAAAACAGATGATAGAAGCACATTTTCTATTAATATCATTAGGTAAGTGTAGGCCAGGTGAGAAGAAAACAGCTACTGAAATTCAGGAAATAATCAAATGTTATCAACATCAGCTGTCTTAATAAATGTTAGAAACAGTTCTACTATAATCCAAAGCAAAGTGCATGTGTGATGGATAGAAGGAGTGCTGTACTTTTCTGGGTATCCCAGTATTTGGTGACTAACAGGTTAAACTCAAGTAGCTAGAAGGTGTTAGCAGAGAGCCAAGAGAATGAATGGGAGAAGGTGTTGAGATTTGAATTGCAAGGAACCCTGCTTGCTTTGTATGCTTGTGTGACTTGAAGCTAGGAATTGGGGGAACAAGATGAATTGGACCAGGCAGGACTACCATGCCTACAATGAATACTGGGCATGAAAATGGACTGGACCTCGAAGCACAAATATGTGAGTAGATAGGGCATGTGTATTTAGACACACTGAAGTTATTTTCTTTGTTTTGTTGTTTGGTTAAACTTCTCTGTGCTAAATGCATGCGCCCCCTCCCTGCGCGTGCGTGCACACACACACCCACACACAAAAGCTGTAACTTTAAGCTGTATCCCAGGGATGAAATTCTCTATTTTAATTTGTTCTTTTCTCAGTTGCTTTACCAAGTATATATTTTTGTTTTGTTAATAAAATCACCTTTTTGAGGCTACAGTTTGATTGTGTCCTCGAAGGTAATTGGAGGTCTGTGTATGCATACCTAAGATTGAGAGGTCATCTATCGGAGGTTACAGTTTGGTTCCTTTTTTTTTCAAGCTCCCTTGTGGTAAAAGAGATTGGGGCATCCCTCTGGAAGAAGTTCCAAGTGCTTTCTTCCTGGATTCAAGAAGAGGGTTGTTGGGTTTTTTTAATGTTTATTTTTAATTTAACTTGATGATGGTAGCCTGTCTCCCAGGGTCAGGGAGTGACCTTTAATCTGTGACCTTGGGGAGTTTTTTAAAGCAGAAGTCTAGAGGCAAGATATTTTTAAGGTCTCTTGCAGGCCTCCATCTTCTGCACTCAGAGTGCCAGGATGGGGAACAGCTTCAACAGCACAGAATCAGCAAAATCTGGGAAACAAAACAAAGAGATTATGCAAGACGCAGCAACAAATGTGGAAGACTTCATAAGGCTTTAATGTTAAACAAAGTCCAAGTGGCTGCCTGTCTTACTAATGCCAACAGTAATACTCACATGAGTCAGGCAAACAAGATGTGACCCTGATTTTTGTAGTATCTTTAAACGAAGAAAAGTGATTTAATCAGCTATGGAATCCACTTTCAGTTTTTATGTTTATAGTCAAGAAATTCTTCCATTGTTGTGCCCTACCCACAATTGTTAATATCAGTACAGCTGTTCAAATACCAAATTGATGAGAGAATTTCAATGTATCTTTAAAAATTTTAATTGATTAGTGGGACTTAATCAATATTTATACACCTAGAACAGTGGGGTGTGTCTACACGGTACTTGTCGCTCGAAATAAACTACACAATTTGAGCTATGCAAATTGTGCAGTTTATTTCTAGTCAATTTTGAAATATTTTATTTTTCAATTTGGCACTATCTACACAGCACTTATTTTGAAATAAATCGCTATTCCATAATGTCCCTTACTCCTCGTGGAATGAAGTTTACAGGGGTGTTGGAATAGTGAATCCATTATATTTTGAAATAACGGGCACGCTCAAAAGACACAGAATAGATGTAGCCCTCAAGAGCAATGTAATGAGTATCCACTTTACCTTTATTCCACTACCCTCTTGGTTCTGAGCAAGTAGAAGGTGGCGACAGGATAAATTTTATTTGGTGAAATGTTATAGTCTATTATGCATGTCATACTAGATGGTCAACCCTTCTGTTCTTAAACACTATAAGTTTTTGTTATTTTTTTAAAGCCAAGCATAACTTTCTGAAATAGATTTATTGTGCAAATGCTGGTAGGTCTTTATTTACCGCTATGCAAACAGCACTGGCTACCACTATACATTCGTTTTCTCCTCTGAAATAATATTATGGAGCTGACATCTTAGCCGCCTTGTACTCAATGGGAATCCCATCTCTGGAATCTGACAGTGTTGTTTGCATATTGCTGAGGATTTCTATTCAAATTCTTATCTGAAAAAGAATCCTAGTAAAGAGATGAACACATTTTCTCAAAGGAAATCTTTAAGAGGAGCCATGTATTCATTTGGTGGCTGATCTAAAGCCCCCTGAAATTAATGGGAGTAAGGGGCTTTGGATCAGGTCACCAGTCAGAATTATCAAAGAATCATGGCTTTTGTTTCAGTGGTTTAATAATAAATCTTTGGCATTAGTTATATTCTACATAAAAAATACTTGTATTTTATTTACTAATGTATAACACTGTTTTTACTTACAGCAGATTTCTGTTTGTATTGTTCTTAAATGCAGCCTAATCAAATACTCTGAACACTTAATAGAACTCGATCTGTATGGCAATGCTATAGGAGATCTTTGTGCAACTAACATCCTAGAAGCTCTTCAGAAGCGAAAGAAAGGTAGAGTGTCTCCAACTTCAGTCTGTAAGCTTTAAAAATTACTTTACTTTTTATGTAGGTATTCATCTGGATGTTTATGCAAGAATATGAGAAATACTGTATGTAAATTAAATTTCTACATAAATTCAGTACTATTGACAATACAACCTTGAGTATCTTAGAGTTTTCAATGCAATAGATGTCAGGGGAAAGGGCCATATTATAAAAAATTGAGCTTTGTGTGCTTATATTTGGGTGAATGCAAGGTACAAATCAGAAAAAAGATCAAAATCCTGACAATGGCTATGTATGCTGCATATATTTGTTCTAATTTATACTTTAGTGATCCTGTATTATGCATATCACATGTATTGATACATCAATTGTCCTTTTTAGAAATGTCAGCAGCCTCATTTGTCACCCTCCCCAATGCTGCATAACTCCTAATAGTTTCTTGCTCTTGCATCTCCTTCTCCTCATTCCCTTCCTAATCGTGAACTTGCCCATATCCTCAAACTCCCTTCCACAATCTTGGTGGCTGATTTTCCCATCTGCTCTTTCCCATTTGCTTGCTGGCTCTCCCACGTCCCATGGAATTGTGATTGAGTATTTGGTAAAGGTAAAAAAAAAAAAACCTATGTCATCTATAGTTTAAATATTTTTGCTCTCGAGAATTGCTGCTGTGTGTCAATCCTTTGTCAATCAGAAGAGAAATGCAAGCATCAGGACCTTTTTCACATCAAAGATGTGTGATGTGTATGAGAGGAAAATAGTTGGAGGGAGAGATGCTATTCTGCTGATAAGTCAATAGAAAATGGTGAAGAAAAATGGAAATCACAGTGGAATTCCATTTTGGGGAATAATTACATCAGTGAATATGTCTGAGGTAGAAAGGGTTTAAAAAAAAAGTATATCGAGTTTTTTATAGTTGAAAATGGGAAAATATGTTCTTGGTAGTCTCAACAGACACGATGCCAGGCTTACATATTAAGATTACACCACAGATTTCCTCTAATACTTTCAAGTTAATTTTCAAGAACAGCAAGAAGTTCAGATCAACTAAAAAGGGAATGAAAAAGGTATGTACTTGCTTCTTTTCCAGCAAGGGGAGAAGAGAAAGAGAGAGAGACGGAGAGGCAGTAGGCGGACGAGAGCTAAGAGAGAGAGGGTGAGGCAGTAGAAGGAGAAGAGAGAGGGAGAGGCCGTTTGCGCCGCTTGCTCCCGCGTGGCAGCCTGGCTGAGCGGTGCAGAAGTCAGCCAAGCGCCACAGAGGGAGGCGAAGGGGGGGGGGCGGGGGGGTGACGTACACGCCCACGGGGCAGGCCTGGATGAGCGTGCATCTCCGATGATGATGATGGAGGAGGAGGAGGGGGGAGGGGGAGACCTGAAAATCCCATCTTATGACGGGTTAATTGGCTAGTTCTAGAATAAGAATGCTTTCTTCAAGTTTGTCTAGAAATAGCTTGGTTTAGAATAGTTTAGTTATTCTGGGATAGCTATTGCAGTAAATTACCAGTTGTTGACAAGTTTCTATCCTGGCCCTGCATTCCACTGATGCCTAGACCCATTGAAATCAGTAGAGATCTTCATGACTCAGGAATCTGTCCATGTGGATCAGAACACACGACCAGTTTCTAAATAGTAGCAAGTAAAACTGATTTTCAAAGCAAAATTTTCAAAATTATTTTACTTTTAATAATTTAAAGTGATATTAAATAAATTAATTTAAAAAATCACTTTGAGCATGATAGTGTCTTATTAAAGTTGTTTTAAATTGATGTAATGGGAAAAGGCATCATACTTTAAAAATAAAAATACAGAAACTGCTAATCATTATCCCTTTCTCATTTACATTTTAGGGCCTACTTCAAACACGTCAGGCACATAAGTAGAGCCATTGAAGTCAACAGAACTATTTGTGTGCTTAACTTATGTATATGCATAACCATTTGCAAGATTGAGACCTCAGACTATAACTTATAGTTAGTGCATCTGAAATGTATTAATTTAGAGTCAGATACACACATGCTCTTTAAAGTGGTGGTTGTTGTTTTAGACAAGAAACTGATAAGCCTGAAAGTTCCTGCTGGCAGGACTGGGTACCTAGAAGTTTTGTACTCCATCAGACTATTTCTTAACAATGGCTTCTTGGCCATGTAAATACTGTATTTTCTCATATGTCTGTTATTTTTCAACATGCTCCATTGAATGTAAATAAACTATTTCAAGAAAAAAATATTAATTGTATAGGTGCTTAGTATTTTTTCCTTGGTTATACTTTGAGGACAAAAATACAGTTGTCTTACAGCAGAATGGCATGCACTAAAATAGAGCAGACCCATGTGTAAGTTGCATTTTATGTTTTGTTTGTATAATTACTGCTGTAAAAAAATGCCTAATAAAGATATCAGTCAGAACATATTCCCAGGAGCTTCAGTGTAACCAGGCAAGGAATATTAAAAATATCAAATTACAGTCCTTCCCATATGTTGAGATTTAGATAATTATCTCCCCTTCAATCTAATGAGATAGATATAAATAGTATGCATTGATAGGAACATAGCAAATAGATCATTTCTTGTGGCTCTTTAATACCTGAGGTCGACAAGCCTTGATTTCACATTTCAGAAGGAAAGCAGCACCAGTCGTTCAATACTGTCTCAGAGACGAATACGGCCTACTAGGATTGTTAGATTTTGTGGTTTTAGTAGCCATAATTGATCCCCAGAGGCGGGACTGGCAGCCAGTGCGCTCCCAGTTCCACGCACAGGGCAACAGGTGGAGCCAGTCTGTGGGGGCCTGAGCTCACCACAGACAGAGGCTGCTCAGGCATCCCATGGAGCAGCCTCTGTCCGTGGCGAGGCAGCAGCACAGAGAACAGGGGAGGTGATAGAGACAGCGGGGGGAGGGGCGGGGGAGAGGGGGGGGATTGCATGTGGTTGTTTGGGTTAACCAATAAGCCCAGGTCTATGGCTTAATTGTTTCAACATCTATACACTAACATCCCTATCACCTACTTGGTCAGAAACACCGCCTCCTGCAGTGCTTTGGGTTTTCCTTGAAGGTCTCACATTCAAATACTTACTAGCCCAACTTTGTTTAGTTTATGGGACATTTAATAATGAAAGTCCAATGACTTTATGGCTGTGATCCTGCAACTCATTCATGGGCAGACAGTTCAACCATGTACTCTGAGGACTAGGGTGAAAGTCACAATCAACTTGGAAATGTCATTAATCTGAAAACAATGTAATAAAATCCTAAAATGAAACTAACTCAAAGATGGCAGAAAAAACATTTTGTTTAAAGTTCTGTGCATTTGTCAGCATTTGTGTATTGTCACTATCACCCTGTTTCCCAGTATAATCAGTTTCTCTTTTGCTGGAAAGACTCAAATATCAAAAGGGAACTAGGACCCTTGTAAAACTATTTTAATTTTTTTTAAAGTTTGCGTTTAAAAACTTTTTAATTGTCAACTTGATCTATTTTATTAACATCATTTTACATGCACACAAATCTATTAATTTTAGGACTTAATTGCAGTTAATTCATGCAATTAATTCAAAATAATGATAAAGCACAATTTTAATTAGTGTTTAAAAACAGAGTATCAATTGAAATGTATTTAATATTATGGATGTTTTTCTACTTCAAGAATATTTATTTAAATCACCACACAAATACACACTGGCTACGTCTACGCTGGCATGATTTTGCGCAAGAACTCTTTTGCGGAAGAGTTCTTGTGCAAAAACTCTTCCAGAAGAGAGCGTCTACACTGGCATGTGCTTTTGCGCAGGAGATGTGCTTTTGCGCAAGAGCATCTATGCCAGTGTACTGTAGACGCTCTCTTGCGCAAGAAAGCTCTGATGGCCATTTTAACCATAGGGCTTTCTAGCGCAAGAAATTCATGTTGCCTGTCTACACTGGCCTCTTGCGCAAGAACAGTTGCGCAAAGAGGGCTTATTCCTGAGTGGGAGCATCAGAGTTCTTGCGCAAGAAGCACTGATTTCATACATTAGAACGTCAGTGTTCTTGCACAGGAACTCTCAGCCAGTGTAGACAGGCAGCAAGCAGCCGCTTTTGCGCAAGATCGCACCAATATAGACAGAGCCACTCTGTGTTAAACCTCTCTAGGTTAGCACTCCCTGGTCCAGCAACATCTGTGGTCCAGCATGATTTTAGTTAGCTGGATGTTCACTTTTCATAGGTGTGACCAAGTTTCCCATGGTTCCATAAAGTTTGTTTACAGCCATCAGTCCTGGCTCTTGGTGTTCTGTGCCTTTTATTAAGCTCTAATTTACCTCTAAAGATCTTTAGAGAGTCCAGTAAGCAGTGGAAGTGTTGGTAATGCTGCTAGACAATACTGACCTCCCATGATCCGGCAAATTCTCTGGTTTGGCACCAGTCAGGTCCCAAGGGTGCCGGACTAGAGAGGTTCAACCTGTACAGTGGCTCCTTATATTTTAATTAGAAATATTTGCACTGTAAAATGATAAACAAAAGAGTATTTTTCAATTCACTTTATACAAGCACTTTAGTGCAGTCTTTACCATGAAAGTGCAACTTACAAATGTAGCGGGGTTTTGTTGCATAATTGCGCTCAAAAGCAAAACAACTTACAAATTTAGAGTCTATTAGTCTACTCAGTCCTACTTCTTGTTCAAGAAATCACTTAGAGAATGAAGCCTGTTTACATTTATAGGAGATAATGCTGTCCACTTATTTGAAGTGTCACCTGAAGGTGGGAACAGGTGTTCCCAGGGTACTTTTGTAGCGGCATTGAAAGGCATGTGTACCAGATATGCTAAATATATGTATGCCCCTTTATGCTTTAACCACCATCCCAGAGGACATAATTCAATGTTGATAATGCTCATTAGAAAAATGCATTAATTTTTGTCTTAATTCCTTGAGATATGTCTCCTGCTCTGTTTTGCCTGCATTCTGCCATATATCTCATGTTGTAACAGTTTCAGATGATGAGCCAGCATGTGTCTATTTTAAGACTGCTTTCACTGGCAGATTTCACAAAACGCAAAAAAGGTACCAATATGGCATTTCTAAAGACAGCTGCAGCACCGGAACCTATATTTAAGAATTTGACACTCCTTCCAAATTGTTAGGAGTTGTGGAGCATTGTTTCAGAAAAAGCAAAATTCTGATGAAGAAACTATACAACCCAAACTATTTCCTACCCCTGGTTTAAAATCTGCCCCATGATCTAAAAAGGTAGAAAAGGGTCATTTGACCCTTGCAGCAACATCTGTCCAAATTGAATAAGGACTTGATATAGTGTGCTGTGTGTTGCTGATCATCATGGCTATGTCTAGACTGGCATGATTTTCCGTTAAAAGCATTTGCGGAAAAGAGTGTCTAGATTGGCACGGACGCTTTTCCACAAAAGCACTTTTTGTGGAAAAGCGTCCGTGCCAATCTAGACGTGCTTTTCTGCAAAAAAAGCCCCGATTGCCATTTTTGTAATCGGGGCTTTTTTGCGCAAAACAAATCTGAGCTGTCTACACTGGCCCTTTTGCGCAAAAGGACTTTTGCCCGAACAGAAACAGCATAATATTTCTGCAAGAAGCACTGATTTCAGGCAGTAGGAAGTCAGTGTTCTTGTGGAAATTCAAGCAGCCAGTGTAGACAGCTGGCAAGTTTTTCCGCAAAAGCAGCTGCTTTTGCAGAAAAACGTGCCAGTCTAGACGCAGCCCATGGGAGTGTCTGTTCCACATAATACCAGAGGAGATGGAAGATATCTGTTTCTGAAGCTTCTATTCCTGCTCTCTCTGTTGCGGACCTGTTGTTCCCAAGTTCCTGATTACTGGTCAGCTGTTCCTTGTTCTTGTGTGGTGGGGTCCCTGGCCTAACACTGAAGTGGGTGGATTTTAACTTTTTAACTGTGATTAGTGGTTGTTCTTAGCAGACGGCCATAGTTGACAGATGCTAATTTAAGGGATGAACATGTATGGGACTGGATCCTTACTAAAGATTTTTCCTAGATATATATGATTCCTTAAACTAGCTCCCTTTGAAGACTGGAGCTGGAATAGTGGTGTACCATCATGTTCGTAATAAACCTTAAAAAATCCAACTCTCCTACTATACTTGCTGAATACCTTTTTCTACTGGTGGACTGTTGAGAACTGTTCATATTCTGCCAAATGGAATACAGTGGACTTAAGTGGTGGGGTCTAGTTTACCCTCTCAGGACTGGTTCGCCTTGTCTCAGCTCCAGTGCATGCCGCGTGCCAAGGGGCCTCTAACATCTTATTTCTTGGAGGGAAAGAAAAAAAATGGTTAAGTAATTCGGGTTATGACTGGGCAGGGGAGTGTTAACTCAGCCACCCTTGCTGCCAAACTCCCTTGCCACAGCCAATGGAAACACCTGTCCCAGAGGGTGGCCTTACTCTTTACCTAGGAATAATCCCTCCCTCTCCAACCCCTCCAAGGAGCCTAACTCACTTGTCTCTCCCACAGCTCGCCCCTTAGCTGACAGGAGAGTTTTCTCTCCTCTGTCAAGCAGCATTAATCACTGCCTGAAGTAGCAAGTGCTGGTGCCTGGCGACGGGCTCAGACCAAATCTCCCGCCGTCTGCCCTGGATCGGAACAGTAACTGTCCGATGTCCTGGGGGATCCAGGCTCCCCTGGAGCCGGACTGAGGAGCCTGGAAGGGACAGGGCCTCTGAGCCACCCCAAGCTAGAGGAGCCGCCGGGAGTCCTGTTGCCGTGGCGGGGGCGGCCGAGAGAAGTCTCCCCGCAGGGCTTGCTGCAGCTGGTCCCCGCCTCCGCTCCCGGTCCCCGTGCCTCCCGTGTGCCCCAGCTCAGCTGGCCGCGCTCCGGGCGCTGGGCGGCGCTGCAGCCCCGCTCTGCCGGCTGGGAGAAGCCAGAGCGGCGCCGCCGCCGCAGCGTCTCCGCCCCCCGCCATGGCCGACGTGGAGGACGGAGACGAGCCGGTCGCCCCCCACTCCCACGCGGGCTCCTCGGGCTCCAAGGCGGGCGCTGCCGACAAGATGTTCTCGCTGAAGAAGTGGAACGCGGTGGCCATGTGGAGCTGGGACGTGGAGTGCGACACGTGCGCCATCTGCCGGGTGCAGGTCATGGGTAAGCGTCGGCCGGGCCCGGCCTGCTCGCTGCCCCTTCCCAAATGGGAGGAGACCCCCGTATCCTGGGGGGAAGGGCTGTATCTCCTCGCTGCCACCCCCGCGCAGGCAGAGCCTCACGTATGACAGGCCTGTTTTTCCTCACTGGCTGGCCCCTCACCAGCAGAGCCCCACAACTTGGAGGGGGGGGGCTTGTATCTCCTCACTGTCCCCTCTGGAGGGCGTGTATGTCCCCTTGATATTCTGGAGTAGGAGGGGGGGGCTGTACCTTCTCCCCCCCCATAGGAAGAAACCCACATCCAGGGGCGAGGGGCTGTATAGTCTCACTGCCCCTTACCACAGGGAGAGCCCCAGGTAGTGGGGGCCTGTATAGCCTCACTGATCCTTCCTCACATGGGGAAAGCCCCACATCTTGGGGCTATCTGAATCTCCTCATTCCCCATCTTCTCCCCCTCCCCCAGGGCAGAGCTCCATATCCTGGAGGGGCTGTCACTTTTCACTACTCTCCTCCCCCCCACCTCAGGCAGAGTCTCACATCGTGGCAGGGAGAGAAGCTGTATCATGTCACTGATCGTCTCTCCCTGGTACAGATGTGAACAATTAACCAGTTATTTGGTAAGCATCCCCTTTACTGGGTGATGCACTGGTACCCAAGAGCAGCCCCCCATTCGTAGCCTATCCTGGGTAGAAGGCAGCTCTAGCCCTACAGGGCCCTGGAGTAGAAGCTAGCCACCCAGTGTGGGGTGGGGGCAGGGCGCAGAAGCTGAGGTCAGTCCTCCCCCCCCCCCCATATGGCTACTTGTTTCTGCTCCCATTCCCCTCAGCCAGGAGCCTCACACACAGGGGGTGACAGCCCACTTAATGGCTTAACCAGTTGAACCTAAAGTTTAACTGGTTAACTAATTAACCAGGATTTAACATATCGACTCCTTGGGGAGAACCCTGCAGAGCTGAGGCCCTCACTGCATTCCTCCCCAGGAAGACCAGGATTTCTGTTAGAGCTTGAATAGACTGGTTTCCTTCTTCCCGGCGCTGACATGTTTGCTGGGACAATACCAAAGCCCACAGATGGGGTCACTGAGCAGTTGTGTACCTGCCCTTAATTTTTACAGGGACTCCCATTTATATAGTGCTTAATGTCCTACCTCCGAGTTTGTCCTATGCCTAGTAGAAATTGCATAGAGGATCCTGTGCTTGTACCAATGGCTGATGTAGATCTCTGTGTGTTTGTACCAGAAATAAATCATTAGATGCCTCACCTAAGCAATCAGTTTTAACCTGTAATATTCATACTGTTTATTTCCTGAAATAAATTGCGGTTGCTTGACATGGCCCAGCATCTATCATATAGTGAGGAAACAGAATAAACAGCCTCTCAGTAGTAGGGATGTTAACAGATGAGCCTGAGCTCATCAGTTAATGCGCATAGTTACACGTAGCCCCTCCTCCCCTGCATTGCTGCCTCTGATACAGGGAGCTGGTGTGAGCTGGTGCATGTGGGGAATGGGCTTAAAATTTGGCTCCCTGTGAGCACCAGCTCCTGCCTGCACTCCCCTCCCTGCTTCTGCCTGTGATAAAAGCAGCGAGGTGGGAGGGATGTGGTGCTGTGGGAGCTGGTACGTGTGGGGAACCAGCTTTTATGCCAGCTCCCTGTGTATATAGGATCCTGCCTCCCTCTTCCCCTGCTCCCCAATAGAAGCAGTGAGGAGGGAGGCAGATAGCTCCCCAGGAGCTAGTACTCTTGGGGAGCCTGCCTAAAAGTTATCTCTCCATGAGTACTGGCTCCTGCCTCCACCCCCACTTCTCACCCACTGCTGCCTCTAATATAGAATATTATAGTTGTCTGGAATGTTGTGTTCATCCCTCTGGGGCATCTGGTATTGGCCACTGTCAGCAGACAGGATACTGGGGTAGACCTTTAGTTTGATCCAGTATGGCTGTTCTTTTGGGGCTGGAGCGGGGGCTTGCATGTAACCGTGAATGTTAACTGATGAGCTGAGGTTCATTGGTTAACAGTTTACACATGTACACTATCACATCCCTACTTGTCACGTGCTAGTGGAATATCTCCTGCCCAGTAATATTTCTGCAAATTTACTTTGGCTGAAAACAATATTTAAAAGTATCTTAAATTTTACAGATTAAAATATTGATAGTGTAGCAATTGCATTTATTAGTTGTGCAACCTAAGTAAGAGACCAACGGAGAAATATTATACATATTTTTAAACTGTGTAATCTTGTTGTGGACAGAAAGAAATAAGGTTATGGGACTTGCAGTTCAAGTAGTACTTCTCCCTACATCAGCTGCTGCTCCACACAATGAAAGCACTTACTGCTTCTCCCACTTCAGATTCCTCACCTAGTCAGTCCTCACTTTATTAAACAGTAGAATGAGAGTGCTGCTGAGGCAGCTCTATTTCTCCAAATGACACACAGGAGAGCTCTTCGTTTAGTGGACAGTGAAGAATTTCACTCATTATTTATTATTTGTATTAAAGTAGCACCTAGAGACCCAGACATAGTTGTTATAAGGGTTATTCAAACAATAAAAAGTGGTTCCCTTTCCTGAAGAGCTTCCTGTCTAAAGCAGGAAATTCAACAAACAAGAAGGGAAAGCACACAATAGCAGGTGAGATGACGGTAATCATCATGATCGTTAGTATCTGCATAAAATTTTTTGAAGGCGTCGTGATAAAGGAGTGTTTTAAAGAGAGATTTGAAAGGACAGTATGTGGCTTTACAGATTTTTACAAGGAGCTTTTTCTGTCAATATGGAACAGCATGGGAGAAGGTGCTTGCAAATGTGTTATGTAGAGGAATTATATTCTGGTGGAAGTTTAAGGTACTCCTCAAGTAAAATTGATCTGTTTTTTAAAAAAACAAGAAAGAAAGGGGGGGGGGGGTAAGCAGGTTTTAATACTAGGTTGAAGAACAATAGCATTGTGAATTATTTCTTTAAAAAGAAATGCTACCATCTGAAAAATAAATTCCTGAATTTGGGGGTTGTATGTGTACTTGCCAGTGCTCTTGTTTAATTTTTAAAATGCTTAAATGGATTTGGCACTAGTCTCCCAAAGGTTTGTCAAACAAAAAGAAGACTCTTTTTTGCAGCATAGTTTGTGCAAATATAACAACAACATGGAGGATGAGAAGAGCTTGCTTACAGCTGCCAGTTCTTTCTAGTGTGTGTGTGTGTGTGTGTATGTGTATGTGTATGTGTATGTATATATATATATAAAATATTTGATATGCATATAATTTTAATTTTCTTTTTATCTCTTAAATACAGTTGAACTAAATGGCAGAATTCTAGCTTTTACCTTTCTAAATATGATCCGAAGTTAATATTTACATTAGAAAAGCCAGTTTTAAGAATTGTGTTCTGAGCATCAAATTGAGTTTTGTTCTTGTTTACTTTTAGATGCCTGTCTTAGATGTCAAGCTGAAAACAAACAAGAAGATTGTGTTGGTATGTAGTGATTTCATTCTCTTGTTTTTCAGCAAAGGCATTTTCTCAGTGGGAGGCTTTTTAAAGTTTAAAGCTCATATTAATTTTATTAATGCACAAAAATAAACTGCAGAGCATTACTAATGTAAAAGACACACTGTCATAGAAAAGTACTTGACCGAGAAAATCTGCAAGTAGTCATTTATATATATGTATGTGACTAGGAAGAACTAGTTACACAATTCAGGACATCTCATTGTAGGCTTTTGATTTAGATAGGAAATAGCTACTATCTCTTCTTCAAGATAGGTACTAGAAGATATTAGAGATGTAAGCAAGTAGTCAACTACCTGATAAGCCTAGGCTTATCGGGTAGTCGGGTCGCTACTCATCTACTCGCTTCTCCCTTCTTTTGCTGCCTCTGTATCAGATCAGAAGCTGGTGCTAGGAGGAGTCATCTTAAAAGCCAGTTCCCCCCAGCACCATCTCCGTTGTGCGCAGTAGAGCAGGGAGGAGGAAGGAGCCAGGGGAGGCAGAACCGTAGCAGTCCTGGAGCTGGCGCAAGCCGGGACTGCTCAGTCCCAGCTTGCACCGGCTCTGGGAGCTACCCCCACTGCAACTCTGCATGCCTGGCTCCTACTACATTTAAACTGCAGAGCTGCAGCGGGTATAGCTCTTGTACCTGGTGCACACCAGGAGAGAACATCTCCCCTTATCGACTAATCGTATAATTGATACAAATTGTATTGACTGCATGATTAGCCAATTATCCACTTCTTAACATCCTTAGAAGATATAACAGAAGAACTTAACTAAAACATGCAACTGTGGAATAAAATTTTGACTTGATTAGAATTTGCGAATATGCCCTTAAACCTTTAGTATATAATGAAAAATCAACACCGAAACTATACACTAGCTATACTTAATTAATCAACCAGTAAAAATAAGGCAGAATTTAGCCAGGCAGTGGATGTTTCCAAACCATTCACAGACTTCACTCATCCCTCAAAAATGTTCCTAGTATTATGTATTATTTATATCATGCACAGCAGTGTGCTAAGCATTCTACAGATGTGTAAGACTGATGACACAGACATAATCCTATTGAACAGTGTTCCATTTATGGAAAATACTATCAAACCAGTGACACCAAACTCAATTAGTAAATCATTCTAATGTAGTGTTGCCTCAAATATAATGATCTTGTATAATCTGAAAAATGAGTTAGATTGTCAGTACTCTTAATTATGAATGTAGTTTGTTCATCTGTATTAAGCAGCATAACTAAAACATATCAAGTGTTTTTCTTTTCTTTCAGTTGTCTGGGGAGAATGTAATCATTCCTTCCACAATTGCTGCATGTCCCTATGGGTGAAACAGAACAATCGCTGTCCCCTCTGTCAACAGGACTGGGTGGTCCAGAGAATAGGCAAATGAAAATGTCAGTTTTTCTGTTGAACGTGTTTGAAGAAGTATATGTCTGATGCCATATACCCATATGAAGAGAGGAACACTCTAACTATGGTGTGATTCATGCAATTTATATCTGTTAAAAGAATGTTATGGGTTTTGTTGCGGTTGAACACTGTAGTGTGTTGCTGTACCATTTTGATTGGTCTTATGTCAACATCTTTTCACAACTAAGGCACACTACCTTAGAGTGTAGTGTTCTGGGTGTAAATTTTAGCAACTACTTAGAAATGATTTGCTGCAAAAAAGACACAATTACAGTCTACCTTATATTTTTGGTAAGGAAATGTAAAAAACAATGCATTCAAAAAGAAGGCCTCATTCATAAAATTGATATGATGTATAACTGAGTCAAAACAATTTTTACCATGCGCAATACTACATCCACACCAAAGCACCATAAATAATTTTGCTTTACAGTGATGTTTGGACTCAAATAAATAGTATGTGAAACATTCATTTTATTGTGTGTTTTCTCTCGGTCCTCCTTTCCCCTACCTCCAGTATGGTAGAAATCTTATTTATGTTCTAGTGCAGACTTGTTTTTGTGATGACTTAAAAAAATCTGAATTTATAATTCATTGAATATTAACGGCCTTTTCTTTTATAATATGTATTTTGATTCTCCATCATGCAGAATAAACTGGTACCACATTAGAATTTTTACTGTTATTTCTAATAAAAGCAATATCTTTAATGCAGCATTGGACTATGTTAATAATCATATTTGAAATTAATTAGTTGGTGTAATGAAAATAATAGTTAGGGACTAGCAGACTCATGGATGGATTTCAGATAAAATGAGAACTATGTCTATAACTTATTTAAAAAATAATTGACAAAATAGATGTTACAAAAAAACACATGGTAATTAAATATAGCAAGAATTTATTGCAGCACATTTTTTCATCTTTTCAGTATAGGTAGGTCTATTTTGGAACATGTTTTGTATCTATTTGTCTGTTTCATCAGATTGGTAGATTTATATTTTCATGTAATAACAATTGTTGTTTTGCTTTTTGTGGCTTCATAATTTCATTTAGTTATTATTCGGTATGTACAACCCTGTTTTAATTTTTGTTTTTCTTGTATTTAACGACTTGCCTTGTTAGTGTGTTTTTTGTTTGTTTGGTTATCTTTGCCCTTGCATGCCTACAAGAAACACATGGCCTATTAACAGTATTTTAGTGAGTTAAATATGTGGCAAGTTTGAAGAATTTGTGTTCTGATAAGGTTGTTCTAAACTACGTCTGATAGGCTGATTGGTTGGCAGGTTAGCTGACCATGGCCTCTTTGGCTATGATCAAATATTCCAGCAAGAATGCCCTTACACAGGGCGGTGACCTACCTATTTGATTGCATCATGCTGCCATCTGTTAGCAAGCCTATCTATACTGTATGTTAATACTACCTGCCAGGAAAAAGGTGGAGTCACTGGAAGTTGAGCATCTTGATTAGCTGCAATCTAGTAGGAAAACATTGTATATTCACAATGCTTTTGTATACTAGGCATAGTGAATGCCCGTGAAAATGATGTAGAATATGAGGCAAAAATAGGAAAAGAACAAGTTAAAAAATACAGACAAATTAGATGTCTTCAAGTCACTGGGGCCTGACGAAATGCATCGTAAAATACCCAAGGAGTTGACTGTGGAGATATCTGAGCCATTAGCAATTATCTTTGAAAAATCATGGAAGACAGGAGAGATTCCAGAAGACTGGAAAAGGGCAAATATAGTGCCTATCTATAAAAAGTGAAATGAGGACCACCTGGAGAATTACTGGCCAGTCAGCCAAACTTCTATATCTGGAAAGATAATGGAGCGGATAATTAAACAATGAATTGTCAAACATCTAGAACAAGGGTGGGCAATCATTTTTGAAGCAGTCGGGGTCTGCACTTTTCTATGGTGCAGTGTTTGGACCGGAGGTTGGGTGCAAAAGGGAGCTTGGGTTAGTGAATGAGGTGCAAGAGTTTGGGTGAATGAGGGTGTTGTGGCCTGGGGCAAGCGTATTGGGGTGCTGGGGTCCAGGAGGGGATATGAGTACAGGAGAGGATTCCAACCTGGGAGAGAAGTGTAGGAGGGGACTGTGGGAGAAGGGTGCAGAGGGTTTGAGTAGTGACTTGGGGCATGGGATTGGAGTGCAGGAGGGCATTGTGACAGTCCCCCAGATGTTTTATGAAAATTGGCTTATGAATATAAATATGCGTAGCTTGGAGATGCTATGAACAAAATACTTCATGTAATCTATCAATTTTAATCATACGATCTGTATACCCTATTTTGTATCATTTGCATGTATCATTCTTGTATGTGAAGTTAGAAATATGAAGTATGAGCCTTTATAATTTAAATATAATTTAATGAAAACCATTATTGGTGCCTCACTGCCTACCGCCCCCCCCCTCCTCCCAACCTTAACTTGGTAATCAACTTAACAACTTGTAAATAGCTTTATTTGTCCATTAAGTCCAGAAGGTGGTTGGTCCTAAGAAAACATGTGACCATATCACCTGGTACTGGGATCAGTTTTTGAACCTAGTAATTTTCCATGGAAAGAGGGATGTAAAACAAAAGATTCCAGTGCTGGGGAAAGGTAGTTAAACAGTGGGAAACTATCAGCCCTTTGTCTTCAGCTGGCCAGGAAAACCAGCCTGGGACACTAAAAGGATACAAAGAGGGCTGGAGACCCAAGTCAGAAAAAAAGAGTTTGTCTCTGACTTGAAGATTGTCTAAAATAAGAAGAGCTCTTTAGGGTAAGAATCTGCATGCAGTGTTTCTTAGTGGATTAGAACTAGCTATGCATTTTCTATTCACTTTAATTTAGTAACTTTGATCTGTCTGTTTTCTCTTGCAACCCACTAAATGCTACTGTTCATACCTGCCTATCTCCCTTTCATTGATAAAGGGGAGCTTACCTGAGTGAGTTTTTACTATATAAAATTTTTACACATAAAAAAGACGGATTTATCTGGGGGGGATTGGTCTCATTTGGGGGCTGGTTTCCTGGGTGCTGTGCCCTAGAACTGCATCCTCCCAGAGCTGAAGTGGTTCAGTGTCTGCATTGCTCTGCAGGGAGAGGGGGAGTTACCCCATCTCTGTCCCTTATCTAGGAGAGTCCAAAGGATCTGGCCCAGCAGGGAAGGATGGAGAAGAGCCCCAGAGAGTGAGAAGGTTGTTCAGTGGCATGATCAGCACATTGGGGAACAATCCTAAGAGGACTTCTGTGGTGACAGGATGAAGTCGGGGTATGGGTGCAGGAGAGGATTCAGGGTCTGGGAGGGAGTTGTGGCCTGCGGGAGGAGGCTGCAAAGGGTTTGGGTCATGACAGGGGTAGGAGGGAGTGGTGACCTTGGGCAGGGATTTAGGAAGTAGGAGGGGGGTGAGTGCCAGGTTCAGGCTCTGACTGGAAGGTGATTACCTAGGCAGCTCCCAGCCAGCAGCCCAGTGGGACCCTCAGGCAGACTCCCTGCCTGCCACAGCCACAGGTTCAAACTGGCTAGCTGCTCTCTCCATGTGCCAGGGAGGGGAAGGACTTTGTGTGCTGCCCCACCCCCAGCCCAGTCATAGCAACTCCCACTGACAAAGGGTCCTGGCAGGGCAGGCTGGATCTTGCCTGCCCTGGATCTGGAAGATAATAAGGTGATAAGAAATAGCATGTGTTTGTCAAGAACAAATCATGTCAAACCAATCTGATATCTTTCTTTGACAGGGTGACAAATCTTGTTGATAGAAAAGCAGTAGACATACAGCTTGATTCTAGTTAAGATTTTGATTCTGTCTTTCATCACCTCATAAACAAACTAGGGAAATGCAATTGAGATGGAGCTACTATAAGATGGGTGCAAAACTGGCTGGATAACCATTCCCAGATAGTAGTTGTAAATGGTCCACAGTCTTGCTGGAAGAGAATAATGAGGGGTCCCACAGGGGTCACTTCTGGGTATAGTTCTGTTCAATAACTTCATTAACAATTTGTGGATGATACCAAGCTGGAAAGAGTTGCAAGTGCTTTGGAGGATAGGATTAAAATTCAAAATGATCTGGACAATCTTGTGCACATACAAACTGGGAAATGAATGCCTAGGAGGGAGTAGTGCAGAAAGGGATCAGGGAGTCACAGTGGATCACAAGCTAAATATGAGTCAACTTCTCCCACCAAAAAACTGTCCTCTTTATACTGGACATAGACCTCTCACATGCCTTACAGTAGTAGCACCCAGATCAATCTCACCAGCAGTAGTGCATCTATGTGTCTGCAGTTTTAGGAAGACTGCACTGGTTAATCTTGGTACAATTATAAAAAGTTATTGTCATAACAATGAAGGTTAGAAACTTTTTAAGGAAAGTATACATTCTGCAGAAGTTGAGAGCAATTGCTTAAGAAATATTCCTAAACACCAGGGGCAAGGGGAACACCATAAAAATATAGGTGTTTCTTTGATCTGCTTCTGCCTTCACACAGAAACAGCAGAAATGCTAATACAATAAAACTCCGATGGTCCAGTATCTGATGGTTCGGCACTCCTGATGGTCCGGCACCATCAGGAACCTGGAAATGCTCCAGGCAGCTAGACCATTGGAGCTGCTCTGCCCCCAGCTTCCCCGATTCAGCTGCTGCTAAAACTGACCAGTGGCTGAACCGGGAACGCCTAGGGCAGAGCAGCTAGAGTGCCGCCGGGTAGGTCCCGTAGCGCTGCCCCTCGGAGCTGCGGGACCAACCCGGCAGCACCCCAGCTGTCCCCGATTCAGCCGCTGCTGATACTGACCAGCGGCTGACTCTAGGAAGCCCAAGGCAGAGCTGCTCTGCCCCGGATTCCTGGAATCAGCCCCAGATCAGTTTCAGCAGCAGCTGACTTGGGTACACCTGGGACAGAGCAGCTGGGGTGCTGCCGGGTTGGTCTCGCAGCGCCAAGGGTCAGCGCTACAGAACCAACTCGGCAGCACTCCAGCTGCTCTGCTGCAGGTGTCCCCGATTCAGCCGCTGCTGAAACTGACCAGCAGCGGCTGAATCAGGGATGCCTGGGGCAGAGCCGGACTATAGGAAGGGGGGGCTATGAGGGGTCTGGGGTGGCATCCCCCCCACCCCAGACCCCTCATAGCCCCCCCCCCTTCCGATAGTCCGTCATATTTGATAATCCAGCACCCCCTGGGTCCTAAAGGTGCCGAATTATCGGAAGTTTACTGTATTTGCATTGGTAATTTAGCGATAGGTTAATGACACCTGTTATAGGGTCAACATATACTGGAATTCTGCTTCTATCATTAAAACAAGTTGTGCTTAGTGGTTAAATGTAGTGTAATTTTGAAGCATTTGTCTTAAGGCATGGCTCAGGAGGAGTGAGTAATGTGGCCAGTTTTACTATCTTTAATATTGAGCACCTGTAATTTCAAGGTTTAAATCTGTTATTAACAATATGAATAAAAACAAGACTTTCAGGTGGAAGTTTCTTTTGGCAAAGGAGGACGTTTCTTATTCTTCTGAGATCTTCCTGTGCTATTTCTCATTGTTCAACTACTTTATAAATTACATTGGTAACCAATGAGAATGAACTTGATTCTTACAGTTGATTTATAAATTGCAAGTGAACATTTTAAGCTGTCTGTTTCATTTAAAAGATGTAAGATACAGGAAGCAATTTGCTCTGTATTGCCTTTCAGCAAAGTTCTGGTAAGATTAATGTGCACATTTTTAAAAAATCATTTTATACCATTAAAGAACATAATATATAAAAATCTGAGAGTGGCAAACCAATTCACATTAAGAAAATACAGTTCCTTTAGCGATGGCAATTATAAAAATGGCTTCTATTGGTAAATTCTGACCATTTTCATTTAAAATTACTGTTTTAGATAAGTAGTATGTATAGAACAATGGCAGAAACAAGGATTACCAGCATCTCTCTTTGTACAAGAGGAATTGTTTCACTGTTGCTAGAAACTTAGTTTTTAGTACTTGAATATTTACCTTAAATAATAATACATCTCTGAATTACCAAGAGCTAAAGTAAATAGGGATTAGACCAGGCATGTCCAAAGTCCGGCCCGCGGGCCAATTGCGGCCCGTGTTCTGGTTTAATACGGCCCCCCAGGTAATTTGGCAATATCTATCTTTTATGGCCCCCAACTAATCCATATGTATTGAGATGAATACATTGTAAAATCTCAGTTAACGTCAGTTGGTCTAAATCAGTTATAAATATATTTGGACACAACATGTATACTTGGTGTTATGTTCCTGTTCATATTTTTTGAACTTAAAAGTTGACAGACAACCTTTATTACCAATAATATGTAATGTACTTTACAATGTTCCTGACATATTTCAGCTTCCTGGATTTTTTTTTCATCTGGCCTTCAGATATGAAAGGCAGAGTGATTTAACACCTGTTTAGATTTGTCATCCATGTGACGAAATGAAAAGTATGCTGTTTGCAATAAACTTTGCATAAAATAGTTAATTTGCATTTAATTTTAATGGTTCAAAGAATGTCAGGCAAAATGGTCGGCCCTCACGCATGTTCACTTCATCAAATCTGGCCCTCTTTGAAAAAAGATTGGACACCCCTGGATTAGACACTCCTGGGATCTGTGCTGAGGACTCTTTTGTCTAAGTGACATTTTCAGGATTCAGAAAATTTGGACAGTAGTTTTCAATGTAGGGTATGGGTTTGTTTGTTTTTGTTTGGGGGGACTGGTGTGAGGAGGATATTTTTAAGTGTATATTATGGGAATTGCTTGTGTCATGTCTTAAACAAGTTCAGATTGTTTCCTCTTTGCTATGTGTGAGGGTGACTAGGATTCTACGTTGTTCTGGTTGTTCACAGGGTGGGATCGTTATTTTTAGAACAGCAGCAGTTCTTAGCCTGTTCATCTAATCCAATTTCTGCTCCTGTAGAGGGAGCAGCATATGACAGCACTGAAATGTATGCACTGTATATGTGCAGCTCACAAGCGTGGGTATTTCTCTTGGTGTAAGTTTAAGGATATGGTGCTTATTGATCAAACTGAGTGATTATTAAACAACTCCAAACATTTCCAGTGCTTTTTCTGTTGTTACTCTCTTCTGACTTCTGTTTCAAGGATAGGTTTGACGTTTGAATGGCTTTTGCATCTTGTAACAGCTTTTCTTTTATTTTACATATGTTTTCATTTAATTTCCAGTACCCCAAAGCTCAGAATACAATGGAAAGAAGTCAAGGAGATTTTATGTACCCCCAGGATCAGGGTGCCATGAATAGTGGATATGTGGGACTAGTGGGATTTTGTCCCCATTCCAAACGGCAAAGTAGCATGAGGGTATGTCTGTCTGTCCAAGGCAAGGATTCAGAGGATAAAAAGCCCATGGACAGTGGGCGGATGCGGAATTTTTGCATACCCAAGGGTCCCAGGGCCATGGACAGTGGGTGTGGTTGGGAATCCTGGCACATTTAAGGGGCAGGAAAAGGTCTGTGCTGAGGGTCACCAGCCAAGCTGCACCTATTCAGTGACGGCAGTGGGAAGGTTTTCTTGGGATGTCTTCCTGCTGACTAAAGATAGCAACCCAAAAGCTCCTTACAGAGAAACCTCTTACCAGTCACTTTCCACAAATGGCACATACACCTAAAGGTACTTAGTGAAAATCCTTGAGAGGTATTTAATGCTAAAGAAGCTAGTCTCCTCAGTGTCTCGCTGAAATCCATACACACGCAGGTAAGGAGAAGTGCAGGACAGGCCCAGGACCAGTGAGTGACTTTGCTCCGGTCAGGCTTTGTCACCCCAAGAACTTGCCAGGATGTGTGACATGGGGGGCCTGGACAACCTGATTGCCAACACAGCATACCTGCAGGCCAGGAAGAGCACGGATGGGGACACCAAGGAGATGCAGAGGAGGCGAAAGAGCCTGTCACTGCCCAAGCCTGAGCAGTGTACAGAGGTCAGAGAGGCCCTCCCTGCTGAGTATGAAAGCGTCTGTGAGCAGCAGCCCATTGGCAAAAGGTTCTTCAGGGATTTCTTAGAGACCATGCCTGAATACCTGGTGGCCAAGAACTTTCTGGATGAGGTGTCCAACTGGGAGCTGGCGGAGGACAATGCCAAAAGCAGCATCCTGCAGAGCTTGGTCACCAACTTCCTAAAGTCTGGCTCCAAGGACTACCTAGCCTTCATAAGCTCAGGCCTGTCCAGCAAGTGCCAGGCAGCCACTGAGAAGGACTATGAGAGTATCACGCAGCTGGCAAAGGAGGAGACAAAGGCCTTCCTTCAGGAGAAGCCCTTCCAGGACTTCCAGAAAACCCCCTTCTATGACAAGTTTCTGCAGTGGAAAGTCTTTGAGAAGCAGCCAGTGAATGAAAAGTACTTCTATGAGTTTCGGGTGCTTGGTAAAGGTGGCTTTGGAGAGGTAGGGGAACTGCCATCCCTTCCCTCCCTGGGCTAATGGGCTGGTATGGGCAATGCAAAAAGGAGCCTGCAATAGACTAGGCAGATGTCAGAGACCTGGGCAAGCTAACAAACTAATGTGATGTAACCCTTTTTCCACATTACTGCCCCCAGAGAATCCACATGCTGGTCATGACAGGGAACTTCTGAAAACTCCATGGGCGTCTCAAGAGCTTTGATCTAGAATAAGACAGCCCTAACACATACCCCAAGCAGAAAGGGCCAGCCTCCTCCTCCTATTATATTCCCATCCAGTACTCTGTCAATATGATCATTAGGAATGCCCTCTGAAATGACAGCCAGGTGTATCTTGCTTCCTTAGTTCCCATGCACCACTGCTGATAATTCACCTCCAATCTACATCTGTAAAGCCCCTTCCTTTCTCTTTTTATCTTGATCCTCTAGGTTTGTGCCATTCAGGTGAAAAACACCGGCAAGATGTATGCATGCAAGAAACTGGATAAGAAAAGACTGAAGAAGAAAGGTGGGGAGAAGATGGCTCTGTTAGAAAAGGAAATCCTGGAGAAAGTTAATAGCCCTTTCATAGTCACTCTGGCCTATGCCTATGAGAGCAAGAGCCACCTGTGTCTTGTTATGAGCCTCATGAATGGAGGGGATCTTAAATATCACATCTACAATGTGGGAGAGAGGGGATTGGAGATGAACAGGATCATCTTTTATTCAGCTCAGATCACCTGTGGGATTCTGCATCTCCACTCTATCAAAATCCTTTATAGGGACATGAAGCCAGAAAACGTACTCCTGGATGATAACGGCAACTGCAGATTGTCTGATTTGGGCTTGGCAGTACAAGTGAAAGAGGGGAAGTCCATCAACCAGAGGGTGAGTGTATGCTCCTGGTTCAGGGAAGGGAGGAAGGAAAGCCATTCTATTTCTAATGCATTATGAAAACAAGGCTTAATTCCTCAGGATTTGTTCTTCACTAAAGACCTTACATGGTAAGAGGATTTGATTAATTAACTCTTTGGTGGCATGTGCAATTAACACAACTTGTGCCATAGCAGAAATAAAAAAAACTGATTTGTTTTTATTGAGATACGCACTGAACTCAAACTAGCATTTTGAGAGGAACTACACTTTTTGTGAGCTACATCATAGTTCTAACCAGGAGTGAATCACAAGTATAATCAGAGACAAAGCTGTGATCCCATCCCCAACCAGCGTTTCTCCCATTTCTTGTAGGTTTGTTTGGGGATTTTTGTGGTTTTGTTTGTTTTGTTTTGTTTGTTTGTTTTCTATAAGAGAAGGGTAATGGTTTGCTAATTTTTGTTGCTTCAGTTAGAATGATTTTACATTAAGCTCTACCTGTGGTGATTACAAATTGATCCAGATTTAAAGTGATAATGTCATGGCGGTTCACAAGAAAGGTATAATGTAGCACATTTGTCTCCTGGTTGCTAGAACACACACACATGTATAATGAATGAATGTTCCTGATATGAGTTATATATTTGACAAAAGGGCAGTTAGCTGTTCTAGATATCATGTTGTAATTCTGGAGCATTTTACTCACATGGTATTTGGGGATTTAAAATTTCCACATCAAAGTCCCAGTGGTAGGAATAGTCTCAGTCAAGGAAAAAAAGCTCGTTATCATTCTTTCTCTCCCTCTCCAACCTTGAAAAAAATATATTTTTAATATTTTGCTGTGTAAGATAAGATGGAAAATTTTATTTTGAAGACCAACTCCCTTTTTCATATAGGTAGTATTTTTAATTGTCCATTGCTGAGTTTTCAGACTAAGGGAAAAAAAATACACACCTGTTTTTGTAGGTACAAGCAATCAAACATGATTAGTGGTGTTAGAATGTTAAATATGCAGTGACAATTAAGGCAAAGTTCCCATTTAAAAATAAATGTTGCTGACTATCAGTTCTTCCTAAGACGAATCATTTAACATTAGTTTTTCTTGGCAGCAATGTGTTCCTGACAAGTATGGATGTGGGTTGGGGGGGGGGTTTCTAAGATAATGTTAGTCATTGTTCTAGAACATAATTTAGTATCACAATAGCAAAAACATGCAAAACCCTCGTTCCCAATGGTCAGGTATTCTTGTTACAGCAGTTGCAGAGTAGAGAGAAACTGTTTATAGTCAGTAACATACACTTGTTTTGCTTTCAGTCTCTCTAAAATCTATGTTTAAAGAGATTATTGTATGGAAAAGTAGCTTATTTATCACTTTGTTTTTAGAATAGGTGACTGACATCAACTCCAATAGTTAAGATTGTACACAACTTTCCATTTTTGTATGTTATATGTGAGTGCATATTTGTGGTAGTCCAGCTTGATCCATAAATTATAGTTCACTATGGAAACAAAACGTGTATATGAGCTTTATTTTAGTCTTCACACTGAATTAGATAACCAGAAAAATTCTTGTTTGTCCCTAAATTAAAACATTCTGGGTTATTTAAGAAAAAGTTGAGGAAAGTCATTCTAATGTTAGGTTATAACATTAACGATCTGGTATTAAACCAGGCAAGAAGACGCTCTCCTACTCATAGGCACATTTAGCCTAATTCTAAACTACTTTTTGAATGGATCCTTATGTGTCTGCCTTTTAGAAGTCCTAACTTTTTGGAATTTCTTTTCACTGTGATTTTATATCAGACATTTAAGGTTTTCGTTATTTCAAACTTCTTTTTGGGCTAGGGTCCCATTGGGATACGTAAAATTACTTTTCATTCTGGTCATTAATAATGTGCAGTCTCTTTCTAGAAGTGAAATTACAGACATTTATTAAAATTATTTTATTACACAAAGGATTTCATGAGTAGCATATTGGCCGTTGCTCAAGTGTTTTTATTTGAGCATAAACCACAATGGGATGGAATTCCTGAAGTGCTGGTGCATAATTAGTTTGTTGTGAGGAGTGAAATCAATGGCTTATTGTTTATAACTTTCAATTTTGTCACAGACGCTGCTAGTTTTTCATGCAGGAAGGTAAGGAAGTTGTCATTATTCAGAAGCTCTAGAGGTGATCAAAGTCTACTCCTTTTGGAAAAAGCTGAAGTGACACCAATGTCTAAAATATTATTAGACTTTTTTAAACTATTACCCTTTATGATTATTAAAAACATTTGTAAAGAGCTTTGAGATGTACTGATGAAAGGTGCTACACAAGAGCTGCAGATTTGAATCTTACCACTGGCAACTCAAACCCTTTATTTTCTTTTAACTGGTATGATATAACATAAAGCACTTACATTTTACATTAGTTATATTATTATTGCATTAAACACTATATTTGTGAACTGTTTATAAGGGGCTAAATCTTATTTTATGCTCTGTCAACCTAAAAGCAGCTGTGCCCTGTAAGCCCAAAATTTCATTACAATAACGGCTGCATCTCTATCACTTACGTTGTAGGTATGTAAAATACAGTTCTATCTTGTAATGTGACAGAATTTAACCATGTGTTAATCACATTCACAAACCATGCTAGAGCCTTAGATGCTTGGTAACACTGACACCGTAATGTGGAACCATGCTTTAGCTAGGTTGTGGGATGCCTTCGTTATAAATTTTAGATTACGTAGCTGTTTTCTTTTTCTGTTCAGGTAAGCCTTTTATTTGGCTGAAGTCTAATACTGTCTGTGCATAAAACTAAAGAGATCATATTTGTGATGCATGATTGCTTAGATGAATATGTAAAAATGATCTTCTTCCATTGTTGCCACACTTAAAGGTGACATCAAGGGGGAAAAAACCTTGAGTAGAGAAAGCTGGAAGATTTTGTTTGTTCATATTTTCCTGTGTTGCTTTTCTTTGTCTTTGCTGAAGCACTCCTCACAGAATTATAGTGGCAGCATTTTTAGATTCTGTTACACGGCCAGCTGCTACCTGAGCTCCTCCTCACTGTACCTTTTCCCTCTGTTTTGACAAACTCCAGTCTCTTTCAGCAACAGCCCTTCTAAGCTACGTCTACACTGCAAATTTATTTCAGAATAAGTTATTCCGGAAGATATCTTCCGAAATAGCTATTTTGAAATAGTGCATCTGCACACAAAATGCGCATCGAAATAGCACGTGCACACTGATTGGACGCTAACTCGAATTAAAGGCCGTGCAGAACCAGTTCAGGCAGGGCATCAGGTCAGCAGTTATTTCGTGAGGCTATCTGAGGCTTTAGCTTAAAGGGACCCCTCCTGTACAGCAGTGTCTCAGGCTTTTTCTCTTTGCCTACCTGCTCTAGGGACAGCAAAGCCTTCTTTTCTGCCTGCTGTAGTTGCCCTTTTGGACACTTCAGCTTGCCAGATATGGAGCCAGAGCTGCCTCTTGCTTGTGCTGCAACTCATGCAGCAGTTTCTGTAGGCCACCTCCCAAACCCTGCAGGAACCCAACCTACAGCTCCTCTGGGAGACCTTTCTCAGATCTCTGCGAGCCCAGCTCATGCTGTGCTATCCCGCCCACCCTCCCTGGACACCGTACCCTGCCACTGCTGGCATCTGGACATCAGTGCAGACTGGTGGGATCGGATTGTCATGGAGTGGTGGGGAGACCAGCAATGGTTCCAGAATTTCAGAATGAGGAAGGACACCTTTCTGGAGCTCTATGTGTGGCTCGGCCCTGCCCTCAGGCGATGGGACACTCACGTAAGACCTGCCATCCCCCGTCTAGAAGCATGTTGCCATCGCCCTCTGGAAGCTCTCCATGCTGGATAGCTACCAATCCGTCGGGAACCAGTTCGGCGTGGGGAGATCAACGATCGGGGCCCTGGTCATGCAGGTATGGCATTCTCGGGCTATTGTCCCAGGAGTGGTGTGGTTCCCTAGGGAAAGGGGGTTGTGGGTGCAAGCCCCCTCCCCTGGAGGTTTTTTCAGTCCCGCCCTCACAAAGCCCTGCCGGGTATTGGGGTGAGTGTGTGTGGGAGGGAGGGAGGGGGGAACCAGGAGGGTGGAGTGGGGGAACTCCCGGGGGCCCTGGCACTCCTGTGAATCTGTTTGTTTGTCTCCTTCTCCAGGTGGTCAGGGCCATCAACACCATCCTGCTGCATAGGGTCATCTGCCTTGGTGACGTGAACGCCATCGGGTTTGCCGACATGGGCTTTCCCAACTGGGGGGGAGGGGAAGGGGCTATCGACGGCACCCACATCTCCATCCGGGACCCCAGCCACTGGGCATCTCTCTACATCAACCACAAGGGATACTTTTAAATGGTCCTGCAGGCTGTCACAGACTACCGGGGCCAGTTCACTGATATCTATGTCAGGTGGTCGGGGAAGAGCATGTTCCAGAAGCTGCACGCCAGAACTTTTTTCCCTGACCGCACCATCCAGTTTGGGGACGTGGACATGCCTATCTGCACTGTGGGGGATGTGGCCTACCTTCTCCTGCCTTGGCTCATGAAGCTATACACTGACCACCTCAACCCCTCTAGGGAACACTATAATGCCAGGCTCAGCAGGGCCTGCAAGGTTGTGGAAGGTGCCTGCAGCCGTTGAAGACGTGTTTCAGATGCCTCCTCACCCAACTGGACCTCAGGGAGCACAACTTTCCATGTGGTGGCTGCGTGTTGTGTGTTCCACAATGTGTATGAGTGGAAGGGGGAGACATTCCTTCCAAGGTGGGGGGTGGAGGCTGACCACATCGGCAGGGCCTTCGAACAGCCTCACACTGCAGCCATCCGGCAGGCTCATCGGGCTGTGCGCATCTGGGAGGCCCTGAGGGAGAGTTTCTCCCTGGGGGCCCAGAGACAGTGTCCTCTCGGCCGCCCCACTAGGGGCTTCTGCTTTGCTCCTCACTGCCTTTCCTCCAGTAATCCCCCCCCTTCCCTGCTGACACAATAAACAAAAATTTTGTTTTTGAAAAACTAAAAACTTTGTATCTTTTTATCTGGGGTCACAGAAACTGCAGAAAGAACCTGGGGGAGGGGGATGAGAACCTTGGAGGAGGGAGCTGGAAGGGGGAGGAGGGATGAGGAGAGGCTTGGGGCTGGGAGTGGTGCCTGGCTCTGCTGATCCCACCACCATTGGTGTAGGGGCCTTGGTGGCCACGCAGATGGGAGAGGGAATGGGAGGAGGCTCTACAGGGACAACAGGAGTGGGAGCAGAGGCAGGAGCAGGCATCATGCTGGCAATGAAGGAGTGCACAACCGTGCCCAGAGAGCAGCCCTGCTCCAGCAGCTCCCGCCAGGTGTCTCACCACAGCCCTCCTGGAGCCTGCAGTTGATGGTCTGCTCCGGGGATCAGAGTGCTGCGAGGTGCTCCCTCTGCAACTCATCCATGGCTCATCCATGGCTGGAGGCTGTCCTACGTCGTGTTGACCACCCCCCTCTTTCAGCTGGCCAGCTGTGGAGAAGAAAGAGGGGGGGGTCAGTCATTCCAGGGGACACTGTGCCTGAAGCTTTGCACTCATCTGTGAGCTGAAAATGACAGTTCTTGGCTCAGTCGAAGGCGTCATGCTTGCAGCAAGGCCATGTGCACTCTGGCCAGTGGGCCCATTCCTACAGATGCCCAGATGTCCCCAAGAGTATGGGCATGCCCGTGTGCAGGACTGCTGAGTGTGTGTCACTGTCCCCAGCCTCCTTCTAGAGGTGGCTTGTGGAGGGAAGAAGGGAGGATGGAAGGGTCCCACCCCAGGGTCACGAGCATGGCAGGACTCTCCAGACACCCTGTGGCCAATAGTACAAGGGTCCTCTGTGGCAACCTCCTGGGGCTGTGTGGCCAGGAGCAGTGTGACATGCTCCCATGTGCACAGGCTGCTGCACAATCCCCGGGCCTCAAGGGCCAAGCATAGAGCACCCCGCCACCCTTCACTGCCCACTCCCTCCACCCTCTGTGTGAAGGGAATGTGATGGCACTCTCATGTTCCTTCCCCAGCCTGGGCCGACGCCTGGGACACGTTCACAGGAGGGGTACCGGCTCCAGGGTCAGGAGAGTGCTGGTGCTGTTTTTGTCCTGTTCCTCCTCGTCTCTCCCACTGTGAGGATGACGATAGGCTTCTTGAGCCTGGAGTCCACAACTGGGGGGAGGAGGGGAGGTGTTAAGGGACTTCCCCGCCTCCCCTCAGGATGTGGTCCAGCTCTTTAAAATAAGGGCAGGTGTGGGGTTCTACCCAGGAGCGGTAGGTGCCCTCGCTGGCCCTGGCATATGCCTGGCGGAGGTCTTTTACTTTCTTCCGCACCTGCTCCTGGATGCAGATATGCCCCTTGTTGGCCAGGCTCTCTGCCATCCAGCCATAAACATCTGGTGTAGAGATCCTGGAAGTTGGTCTTGTCACCCCAAACCTCAATAAGTACCAGGATCTCTGCACCAGACCAGGAAAGTGCACATCTTTTTCAGCCACTGGCAGGCTCCTGGGAGCTATCTGACCGTCCCTGGGAGCAGTGGAACACTGGGTGGGAGCAGCAGCCTGGCTCGTTTGTGGGGACTAGTGAGGCAGGGGCAGCTGCAGGGTGGCTCAGGGCTGTCAGGGCCTCCTGCTAGCCACAAGCCCTTTCTGCTGATGCTGTAGCTTTAAGGGCTCCAGGGAGAGTGGGAGGAAAATAGAGTTTGGCTGAGTGTGGACAGAGCAGATAGCAGGGCACCCTGGGAAGGGTTGGAGGCCCCTTATTTTGAAATAATAGCTGCTGCCCTGTCTACACAGCCCCTATTCTGAAATAACTGTTTTGGAATAGGCATTACTCTTCACAGAAGCGGCAAGGAGTCCTGTGGCACCTTATAAACTAACAAGTGTTGGAGCATAAGCTTTCATGGGCAAAGACCCACTTCGTCAGATGCATGTAGTGGAAATTTCCAGAGGCAGGTATAAACATGCAGGCCAGAATCAGGCTGGAGGTGACAAGGTGGATCCAATCAGGGAGGATGAGGCCCACTTCTAGTAGCTGATCTGGAGGTTTGAATTCCAAGAGAGGAGAAGCTGCTTTTGTAGTTAGCGAGCCATTCACAGTCTGGCTGCGTCTAGACTGGCATGATTTTCCGGAAATGCTTTTAATGGAAAAGTTTTTCCGTTAAAAGCATTTGCGGAAAAGAGTGTCTAGATTGGCACGGACGCTTTTCCGCAAAAGCACTTTTTGCGGAAAAGTGTCCGTGCCAATCTAGATGCGGTTTTGCACAAGAAAGTCCCGATCGCCATTTTCGCGATCGGGGCTCTTTTGCGCAAAACAATACCACGTTGTCTACACTGGCCCTCTTGTGCAAAAGCATTTGTGCAAGAGTGCTTTTGCCCGAATGGGAGCAGCACAGCATTTCTGCAAGAACACTGACAATCTTACATGAGATCGTCAGTGTTCTTGCGGAAATTCAAGCGGCCAGTGTAGGCAGCTGGCAAGTTTTTCTGCAAAAGCAGATATTAGGAATGGCATCATACAAAAACCTGTAGGGGAACACTTCAATCTCCCTGGACACACAATTGCAGATCTAAATGTAGCCATCCTGCAGCAAAAAATCTTCAGGACCAGACTTCAAAGAGAAACTGCTGAGCTATAGTTCATCTTCAAGTTTGACACAATCAACTCAGGATTAAACAAAGACTGTGAATGGCTCGTTAACTACAAAAGCAGCTTCTCCTCTCTTGGAATTCACACCTCCAGATCAGCTACTAGAAGTGGGACTCATCCTCCCTGATTGGATCCACCTCGTCATGACCATAGTGGAAGAGACAGGGTGCTGATCTCTCTTTATATATTTAAAAAAGTTTTCCTGTCAGCTGACAGAATGATGTCATCATGCTGCTCTCACACTCTCTGACTGTGAAAGCCCCACCTTCTATGCCAGGGGTCAGCAACCTATGGCTCCTGAGCCAAATATTGCTCTTTTTCACTCCGGCTCGGTCCCTCCCACAGCAGCAGGGAGCGCGCACTGGCTCTCCAGGCTCACCCCCTCCCATGAGGTTGAAGTACCAGCACCAACTTCCTGCCAGATGGGGAGAAGCCCCAGGGCTCCCACCAAGATCCAGTTTACAAGGAAGAAGTGGCTGAATGTGTTGCTGTTTCACTTCCCGTTCACCCGGCTGGGGGAACAGCAGCACAGTGACATGCTTCCTGGAGGCTTTTCCCGTTGCTCGGCAAGGTGGTGAGTGAGGGGGGTGGGGGTCCTGGGTCTCAACTTGGGGATGGGGTGGAATGCCAGAATGGGCTCCCTATGTGGCTCCAGCCCCCTCACTCACTGCCCTGAGGAAACCCTGCACTCCCAGTCCCCTCACACATCACCTCTACCGAGACCCTGCACCCCCAGCATCCTCACTCTCCACCATGCCGAGACCCCACACTCCCAGTCCCCTTGCTTATCCCCTCTGCTAAGATCCTGCATCCCCAAGCCTGATCACTTACCCCCCACCGAGACCCCGCATCACCAACCTGCTCATTCATACGCACCCAGACCCAACACCCATCCCCCTCTCACATCTCGTCCAGTGAGACTCTGCACCCCCAGCCTGCTCCTGCCCCCTTCCCCCTGGACAAACACCAACCCCCCAGCCTGCTCCTGCCCCCTCTCCCCTGGCCAAACACCAACCCCCCAGCCTGCTCCTGCACCCTCTCCCCTGGCCACACACCTATCCCCCAGAGAGAGGGGGGTTGGCGAGCGTAACTCATGCTTTCTGGCCACATAAGCCACCAGAGAGAGGGGGTTTGACAAGCATAGTGAGCAGGCAGTGCAACCTCGTAGATTTTTTTTTTTTTTAACAAAGAACTTTTCTCCCAATTGTTTGCCAGGTTTTGAAATTGAATATATGCTACAAAAGCAAAGATATTGAAAATAAAACACCTCCCCCCAATGTTTAAACATGTGCCTAAAATACATTTCTCTTACAATGCTCAGATTTGTTTTCTTTGATATTTGTTATGTCACGGTATTGCTATTTCTCTAGTTATTCAGAGAGTCTTCTAAGGAAAAAAACAGCAAAGCAGCACCCTGAATTTCTAATATAAAAAAATAAGTAAAACAAAACAAAAAAAAATTAGAGATTCGTTATATCATAAAGAATCAAATAAATAAAGGAAGAGACAAATCCAGTTCTTTTTTTTCTGTCCAAGTTATCTTAAAAACTTGACAGTTGCCTAGGTAACAAAATAATACTTCAGTGCCTGAAAATTTCTTTTATGAGCATAAGAAATTCTATATATCTAAGGAGAAAACTCATATTTAATTTGAAATCCATGTCAGAACTTTAACAATGATGCTGTATTAATTCTTAATAATAACAACATAATCAGCAGTCCATCTTCAACCCTGCATATTTATCTTCTATAATACTCTAATAGAGAAATACAGAAGAAAAAATTTGTAGCTATTTTCTAAATTTAGACCTTATCCTGAAATCAAAACCATAGTCATCACTATGCTATAACCTTTGGTCAACACTAGTTACATCAGCATACAGACACCAAAATTTGTACACGTACATACTCGGTTGCTTCCATCAGCACTGCGTGTACTAACCAGCAGTGCATGTGTCAATCTCAAGTGTAGTGCACCAGAGGTGGTTTGGCATAGTGCATTTTGGAAAATTTTCACAGTATGTTCTGGGTAGAAACAACTGACTCTAGGATTTCTGGGAACAAGGAGTCAAATTCTCAGCATGCAACTTTCTATCAGGTTGGTTTGACGTGATTTGTTCTTGACAAATCCTTGCTGACATATATTACTTATTATCTTCCAGATGTTTGCAAACTGAGTCCTTGTTTATTTGCTCCACTATCTTTCCAGCTACACAGAAGTTTAGCTGACTGGTTTGTAATTCCCTGTATTGGCCTTATTTCTCTTTTTTATAGATAGATGGGCACTATATTTGCCCTTTTCCAGTTGTCTGGAATATCTCCTGTAGTCCATGACTTTTAAAGATAATAGCTAATGGCTCCTTCAGCTCCTTGAGTATTCTAGGATGCATTCCATCAGGACCTGGAGACTTGTTCTCCTATTATAGCTTCTGAACCTACCCCATTTTCATTGGCATTCACTATGGTACATGTCCAATCACCACCAATCCTCTTGGTGAAAATGGAAACAAAAAAGTCATTAAGCACTTCTTCCACCTTTCTCAGTAAACAAAAAGAAATCAATATGAACATAACCCATTTGTTTCTCTAACAGGATTTCCCATAAGGTAAGCCCTATCATTAAAGTTTACAATATTTTGTCCACAGCTGTATCATCCATAGTCAATTTCCTTTATGTATGTATGTGTGTGTATACACACACACACACACACACACACACACACACACACACACACACCTTTATTTAATCATAATACTAGATTCCATCAAGTTCCCTATTTTCACTACTGTGTCTGGCACATTATTATATAGTCTCTAATCTTTTGATACAATTATTTTAAATCATTCACTCAGTCTCTGGGAAAAGGGGGAGCTCTTTCCAGCTGCACCAGCAGTATATTCTTATGAAAGACTGCAGCATTTCTGAGTTTTCTCAGAATATAGACGAAATCTAGCCATTAGACCTTGAGTTTTCATGTCTCAGAACTCTTCTCTGTTTTGTAAAATAACCTTAATGTTGCGGGAATTCTTAAATAGTAATAACTCATAACTTTGGACCCCCTAATTACTACAATGTACAGTATTTATGTGTTGATGAAAAACTCCCCTAAACTTTAATTCACAATCCATTTTGAAAGACATTGGACGTCTCAAATTTTTGTTATCACTTGTTTAGGGAGTTCTGCATAACTCCCTCACAGTTTCATGAGTCATGAATAATATATTCATCCCAAACTCAAAGCAATAAAAACTTCATAGCATATATATTTGCTGTGCCTGCATACAGTGTAAGCAGGTGCCATGAGAACCTTTTGTACTTCCCCACTAACATGCTTCACACTTGATGGGCAGGGACCATGTCTGGTGTGAGGAGGGAGAGCTGCTTATATATAATTTATCTATATAAATAGCTTATATATAAATAAACTCCTGCCTCACCATGAACAGGACTAGCCCTTGAATCCCTTTTATATGTTTTAGGTTATTCGCATGAAAGTAGTGACATTCTTCTTGTAAGTCCATGTTTCAAGCACTTGTAACTCTTCAGTGAAAGTACCTTCTAATTGCTCTAATTCTTTTTACAGCTCACAGGTAATTTTGTTTGCATGTATAGAAAGGTCTGTTGAACCTGATTTGGTCATTTTTGTATGATCAGTAATTAAGTAATTCTTCATGTAAGGCTATACAAGGAATTACATTTCCCACATGTCCTTAGTTTCCTCCGTTTCCTTTGGCTCTTCTTGTTCCTTGTCATTTGTATCTTCTTACCGCTACTTAAAGAGACTTGTAAATAATTAAAATAGCTCATATTAGTTTTAGCATATGGATAGTTTAGATAACTTCAGGAAATAGTCTTTGGTTTTTCTGAGGTTCTTGGTTGTTCCTGGATTCAGATCAGATCCTTTATGATTAGGATGGTAGAACTCATAAAATGACCAGATTTGAGGTACATCTATTTTAGAAATAAAGAGTGATTTAAAATTGCATATAGTACGTGGGCAGCATGTTCATTTTCCTTATTGAAACAAATATGCACTGAAATTGATCTTTGGGAGATACATTCGCCTAATATCTAGGCATCTTACCTAAAAGTGCATATATGTGCTGAGTTGAATATATGGTGTGTTTAGAAGGTTTATTTTAAAATTACTTATCTTCATTTCTAATCTCCTCTTTATCTCATATAATAGGAATGGGCAACAAAGAGGAACTGACGGGTTTTCTTCATGTTCTTGGGGGGCCTGACCCAAAAGGGATGGTGGAGGGTAAAAAATTATTTTAGAGAGTCACTGTACAGGTTGGACCTTGCTGGTCCAGTGCCTGTGGGACCTGACTGTTCCTGAACAAGGGAATTTGCCAGACCAGGGAAGGTCCCTCCCCTTGTGGCCATGCTGCCACTGGGCTAGGGCTCCAGCCTGCTCCTGCTGGGGCTCTTCCCAGTTCCGCTACTGCCAGGACCGGAGCTCCGCAGCTGGGGCAGAGCTCCATAGCTGCTTGGCTCCATGGTTGGGGCCGGAGCTCTGTGGCTGGGGTAGAGGGATGGGGCCAGAGCTCCGTGGCTGTTGCTGGGGTTGGAGCTCCCGGCCGGGGCCAGAGGTCCATGGCTGCAGCCAGGCTAGACCGCTCTGGCCACTGGGTCCAGGGAAATCCTGTGGGGCCAGAACTCCCTGTCATGCTGTATGTGTGCGTGCGCACGCACGCACGCGCACACACACACACACCTCCCAGCTGAGTCGCCAGTGCCCCTTACAGCACTCCTGCCTGGTTCTTTGGTCCAGTAACATCCATGATCCATATCAAACCACAGATGTTCCCAGACAAGGGAGTCTTGGTTAAGGGAGATTACAACCTGTATTGTCACCCTTATTTCAAAGCTGGGCAGCATACCCTATCATGTTACTCTTACTTCTGTGCTGCTGCTTGCAGATCTGGGCTTGCAGCCGCCGCTCTCCAGCTGCTCAGCTCTGAAGGCAGCATCGCTACCAGCAGCAGCACTGAAGGAAGGGCAGCAGAACCACAACCACTGTTACAAATAAAAAGTTAACATCAATGTGGCTTTTTGTACACTCACTGCACTATCTGGGACAGGGGAGGGCAGGACCATACAGTATGTGGGGGGGAGGGGGAGGAGAGAGAGAGAGAGAGAGAGAGAATATGCTACATTGATGACTTTTGAGCAATGAAGTTATGCAAACACTTCAAGGGATTCTATTGACATTATAGTAATCACAAAAGCAAACCCTTTAAGATATGTAAATAGGCTTCTTAACAGTTTTCCTGTGCTGTGTTGTAAATATTTGAAGGACATCATAATATTTGAATAGGAAAAACATGTTTTGGTTAAAATCATATTCAAAATGTCCCTTTGCCCTCCTGTATGTTTGCTTTTTGTAAGAGTAGGTTGCTTAGGAAAACAAAAAAAAGCTATTTAAATGTTCCTTGAAGTTTCATATCAAGACAGCTAAGAATTGGTGGGTAGAGGGGTCACAATTCTGAAATGAAAAATAATGTAGCCAGTTCTGATACAGCTAATCTTTGTCCCAGGGGATTCAACAGCCAGTTGTCTCCTTTGCTCCTTTCCCCCACTCCCCCTTCTTCCACCCTTCCCCCCCTCTCCACCCTCCCGCGCAGCCGGCGGGCCTGCTTTGTTGAGTAATCTTGTTGACTAAGATTCTATAGAAGTTACTCTTCCTGTGTACTTTTGCAGTGACAGTTTGGCATTTGTTCAGAGTTAGCAGCAAAGTGATTATTTTATATATTACTACTTTTTAATACTTCAGAACCAACACGGGTTTCATCATCTCTCTCTGGTACATTATTTACTTTTTTCACTAGTGGGATTTTGCTATTAAAAATGGATCATGCTAGATGGTATAAGGTAGTAGTTCTCAACCTGTTGTTCGCAGAGATCTGGGGTAGGGATGTCATAGAGTAGTCAATTAGTCGATTAACCGATAAGCAAAAGCTTATCAGTTAATGCTATCAACCACATGCATTTAAATGCAGAGCTGCAGCAGAGGACCTGCCTGCCTGTTTGGCTCTTATTATATTTAAACTGCAGAGCCTCAGTGGAGGTAGGTCCCAGACCTGAAGTGAGCCAGGCTGCCCACCTGCCCAGCTCTTACTACATTTTAAATACAGAGCTGCAGTGGGGGTAGCTCCTGGACCCAGCTCGACCTGGGACTGAGCCAGACTTGCTCAGACCTGGCTTGTGCTGGGCCCAACAGCCCCTCTCCATAGGAGGGACCCCCCATGAGCAAGGGCTGCTCCATGCAATGCGGAGCAGCCTCGGCTCACGGCAAGCCTTGGCCAGCCGCAGGCAGAGGCTCCTTCGTGGCAGCCTCCCCGACCCCCTCTGCACTACTGCTTCTGATAGAGCCGTGGTCACCAACCATTAGACCACAATCTACCGGTCGATCTCAGGGGCTCTAAGAGTAGCTCTTGAGCCCTCTCTGAACTGCGCGCCTGCGCAGTACATTTACATTAGATTTCCTCATTTGAGGAGCTGCTACTCACCGAGCAACAACACAGGTGTGTAGCTGCGAGGAATGGTGAGAGCTGGGAGGTCGGAAGGGCTGAAACACCTCAGCCAGCTGACTTTGGCTTTCAGCTGAAAGATGCTGCCCCATGCTCCAGCTGATCGGCGGCTTCTCCTCTGCGCCTACCCATGTGGAGCTTGGTGCACCCTGGCTGAGCGCCATGGCCAGCTGGCCAGGCAGCCACTTCTCTTCCCTCCAGCCCGGCTGCCCTGCGCTCAGCCCAGGGAGGCTGCGTCTAGCTCCAGCTGTGCTGAAGCAAGCTTCCCAGGCTGAGCGCAGGATCACAGATGTCCATCTGATAGACTCTATACGACTAGCAATCTCAGACTACAACCCAGACTTCAAGACACTGGCAGATACTGTTTAGTCACAGGTGTCACACTGAGACTTTGCTATTGGAAGAAAAAATATATAATTATCAATACTTGATTTTAGATTTACAAAATAACAGAGAACAAAATGTATAATTGTAAATGCTTCATTTGACATTTGAGTAGCATGAATTAAAAACAGACCATTTATTTCATAACTATAAACGTGACTTTAATTTTATATATTGCATAATTTAAAAATAAACTGTTTAACAGAGTGTATAAGGGCTGGAGATAGCAAGTGATGGACAGGAGAATAGAGAGGGCGGGGCAGTAGATCTTCGCCTGTTCTGAGACTTAAAAAGTGATCTTGGGTGTAAAAAGGTTGGAGACCACTGTGATAGAGGCAGCAGTGCAGGGAAGGCAGGCAGCACCACGGAGAGGGTGCTGGTGCGAACCAGTTTTTAAGCTTACTCCTCCCAGATCAGCTTCTGCTTCCTCTCCCCCCCCTTGCTGCTTCTGATACAGAGGCAGTGGCGGGGAGGGGAAATGTGAGTAGTCAACTCAGTTACCCAATAAGCCTAGGATTATCGGGTAGTCGACTACTCAACTACTTGCTTACATCCCTATTATAAAGCATCTCTTAGTGATTAGTGTACTAATAATATTTAAGTAATAGTAAGAGAGTAATACTTTTTCTCTTTATCCATGAATCTCAACAGCATTTTACCAGGACTTGATCCTTCGAGGTGAAGTGCTGTAGACACCTACTTTTCTACTTCTGATCCACATCCTGCATAGTGGAGGAAAGCAGCTGATCACCAAGAGAATTGTTTAATGTCAGGGAGCACAAGGAAAGTTAGTCTGGCATTAAAAGGCTCAATTCTGCACAGCCCAACTTAAAACTCACTTATAATTGCTAAACAATAAAATGAGAGGTAATACTCCTTGCCTAGCACATAGGACTTTTATGAAGATTAATTAGTGAACATTTATGAAACTCTTTGAAGATGAAAACCAACATGTAAATACAATTATTTATTTGATTCTCTTTGTCGTTTGAAGCACATTAATTATTACAGAAAACATGTGGCATATATGTAGTGGAGTGATGTCTTCAAGTACCGTATACCAGTTTGAAATACACATCATTATTTGTGAAATATAGGACCTTATCTGACAGTTTTGTTGATCAGTGTGGTATGAATGCACAGTAAACATTTTGTGTATGTTTATTGAGTCTTGCCAGAAACATGCATGTGGCAGGGAAAGGGGTTATATGGCCTAAAATACTTGGCCAGTCGTATTTTTCTTTGAAATGTTTATTTCGCTGCCTTTGCTGAATGAGTTTTACATTATACATTTGTGAGCAATCTGTAAGCTGTGGTACTGTAGAATTAGGCTATTCACAACATCCACGATCCTTTGATCACATTGTAAACAGTCCCATTTATTTCAGAGTAAGGTTCCACTCAGTGTGATTAAGGGGATCAGAATCTGGCGCAAAATGACTGAAAAAAAAGTCCTCTTCTTCCCCATTCCCAAACAAATTAATAATACGTTATCAAAATGCAAAACTAGGGAGAGAGTTTGCAGCCATACGAGTGGATGAACTCTCTAGGCTTGTATCCTTGTATGTATTGGCAGAATTTGTCACTTTATTTAGAGTGACTTGAAATTAATTGCTTCAGAGGGGTAGCGGAGTTAGTCTGTACAGGATAAACTTAAAAAATAACAAATAGTCTGGTAGCACTTGAACGACTAACAAAACATGTAGATGGTATCATGAGCTTTGTGAGCACAGCCCACTTCTTCAGATGACCGGAGTGTTGGATGTCGTACTGGACATCCAACACTCTGGTCATCTGAAGAAGTGGGCTGTGCCCACGAAAGCTCATGATACCATCTACATGTTTGTTAGTCTTTCAAGTGCTACCAGACTATTTGTTGTTTTTTAAGTTTCAATTAATTGTATCTCTACCATGTATCCTGATCCTAAGCAGTACCAATAAGATGCAAGCACTCTTACAGATTTTTAGTGGCAGTTGAGGAGGGTGAACAATGTTCCCTCTATTTTTTTCTATTCATAGATGGAATAAATTTTGTTATGTGCACCAAGGCATTTCCAGATGCGCATCACCAATATAAACACATGCTGCCATCTGTAGGGAGCTGTGAGTGTTTTGCCAGTCAGCTGAGTGGCACCTGAATCTCTCTCGGGTTGCCAGCCAAAGTACTCAGTTTACAGGCATGGTGAGCACCATGGAAGTTTTGTCTTATCATCTCCTGCTAATATTTCTTGCTAAGCTATGAAGAGAAGTAAACAGAGACTTCATACACTGAGAAAGAAAACATCTGCACAGAAATACTTGATGTTTTCTGATGAATAAGCAGAATCTACTGGTAGATCTTGGAGCCTCTGACAGGTAACCCTGAGTGGTTTGGCCAGGAAGCTATCAAGTGCTAGTGGTTCAGGTGCCCCTTCCTGCTGCTCCTGCTCTCTGCCTTGGAGATGCCCTCCTCAGAGCCTCCTGCTTGCTGTGCAGAGTGTGGGAGGGAGAAGAGGGGAGGCGCTGACATCCAGATATCCCTCCTCCCCCCACTTCTGTACCCTATCTCTACACGGAGAGAAGGAGATGGAGGGAGCTTGGCAATGCAAATCTCTGTCACTCGTACACTCTGGGTGTCTGTCATTCTCACACACACAGTGTCCTTCACTTTCATCTCCCAACCCAACACATACGGGGTGGTTGTTGTTACTACTTTTACTGCTTGCAAAGCGGGTTATGTTTGGTTTTTGACTGGTTTGTGCGTTTCATAATTTTCATTTCTCTCTTATGCTTACATGTAATTCTTTGAGTACTGTAGTGAGTTCTAGCATGCCTAACTGTCATGGCTGGAGTAATTATCCCTATGGGAATTGCTGCTCCTGAAAGTGGCTGGCATGTGCCTGCAGCCCCTGACAAAGGCAGAGCAGGGGTTCTCCATATGCTGTCCTTGCCTGCAGACACCACTCCTACAGCTCCCATTGATCAGTAATGGGGAAGCATGACCAGTAGAAGCTGTGGGCTCAGTGTCTGTAGACGAGGGGCAGCACATGGCACCATGGAACCATGGCTGTTCATGCCAGCTGCTTTCAGGAGTAGTTCAGGGCCAAAGCAGGAGTAAGCCTGCCTTAACCCCATTGCTTCGCCACGCAGAAGTCATCTCAGTTAAGTGGTGCCCAGACAGAGCCTGCTTCCTGAATCCCTGTCCCAATCCTGAACTCCCTCCTGCCCCAGATATGAGTTCCCCTGCACCCAAACTCCATCCAAGAGCTTGCACCCTGAACCCCCTTCTAGATCCCAATTTCCCATCCTGGGCTAAGTCGGGAGCCCCCCTCACACTCCAAACGCCTTGGCCCAAGACCAGAGCCTGCACCCCAACCTTCTACTCTGCCTGGTGAAAATGAATGAGGTTTGGGAAGGAAGGGGATGGAATGAGCAGGGTGAGGCCTTGGAGAAGGGATGGAGCAAGGGCGGAGCCTCAGAGAAGGGATGTGAAGGAAGCTGGGCAAGAGTATTTGGGTTTGAGGTAGATCTTACATTGCGTTTAAAAAACAGTGATCTTATGGTTAAAAAGGTTGGAAATCACGGTCATACACTAATACTACTTGGAAGAGTATGCTACAACCATGAAGTAATTAATTCTCACCCTTCTTTAGCAAGGAAATAATCTCCCCATGTTATAGATGGGGGAGCTAAGGCAGAGAAGGTAAAGGACTTGCCCCGAGTTCCAAAGGAAGACAATGTCAGAGCTTGGATAAAAAGGTCTATTGGAGGCAGCTACTGCTATTTTTAATAAACTAGCTTGAGCAAAGCTAGCACACATCTGTCTGTCCACTCTGGGAATCACACCTGCAGTGTAGACATACTACCTTAGGAACTCATATTTTCTAAGCAGTAACTGCAGGTGTGCTTCATTCTTGTGGATTCTGTAAGTCTTTGTATAGGATACCAACCAGGAATATTTTCATTTGTTACAGAAATTTAATTTTATCTTGGCTTTAAAATAATCCCCCACTTATTTAAGTGACCAGGTGGATTATTGCTGTAATGTGAATACTTGCCAAGGTAACAGGATGATGGGAAATTGTAATTCCCTATCACCACTTTTTAAGTTTTGCTGCCTTGATTTCTCCTCCTAGTGACTCAGGAAAAAACACAACATTCAAATTACCATGATTAAATGAATGGCAAAGAAAGATAAGTTGTTTTCTTCCCTGGTCCAGGGTCCAGGAACTCATGTGCAAAAAATAATCTTGAAATTTAGAGCTATCAACAGCTTCCTGAGGTCTAATGTTACATTCCTCCAAGGTCTGGTAAGGCCACTGCTGAAGGAGCAGAACAGCTGGGAAAGAGAACAAAGCAATCGGTGGCACCCCATGGAGGAAAGAAGAACTGAGCCCCAGGAAAGAGCTGATAGAGCTAAACTCAGCTTGGTTTTTTCCCCCCTGTTCAACAGTTCTTGTGCCATGGCAAACAAAAGATAGATGTTCTGATTTGCTTTGCTGTTTGGTTTGTGATACTGACTGAATTTGTTTTGTAAAGATCTATGGGAAAAGTTAGAGACAGAAAAATCTTATTTTTTTCACTTCTGTTTGCCAATTCCTGTATTGATGGAAACTGCAAAGTGTTAAATTGTGTTTCTTCCCCTACCTTATTTGGTAGGAGCCCAGATGCTAAAGTTTACCTAGGGAATTACTAGGACTTTACCTTTCTCTGGACAATGTAGTCAATGTATAAGCATTTAAGTGTTAAGCCCAGTACTGCTGAAAGCCCTCACAATGTGCTAAGCTACTGTTTTTCAAAGTGTTCCATGGTCCCACTTTGGGAAAGCCGCTAGTGGGCCCACGCTGCTTTGTTTACCTAAAGGGTCTGTAGCCACAGAGCCTTGCGGTTCCCATTGGATCTGGTTCTCCATTCCAGCCAAGAGGAGGCACGGGAATTTTTGTGTTATGAGAACATATTAAAAAATAAGATGGCTTTTTAAAAATACACAAAATAAAATTTCAAAGAGGTATTTTCTCTCTTCAGCATGCTCTTTACAACATCAATTCATCTATATCTTGACAATCCATTCTCAAAATACCTATTGCCCTTAATGGAAATTCCTTGTGTGGATGGTGTCTGGATTGGTCTCATATTAATTAATTAATTAGTTTTAGAGCCAAGTGCTCACCAATCTGATTCACATATCTGAAAGCAGAATTTGGTCGTTGATTTTGACTATATATTTCTGGCTGTTCTCTAAATAAAGAAAAAAAGACAGAAATTGCTTTAAAAATCCCACTTAAAATAATAAGGTTAAAATTAAGTTTTAATGCATGTTTTTAACAAAGTAGAAAAAAAATAAAGCCTCTTATTCATCCTCTACAATTAAGATAAAAGATTTCCATGACAGAGATGAATGGAAGCACAGAATGGCTGGCATTCAGCTTTTATCTGCATGCCAGAAGAAATACAAGCAACGAAAGAGGCACATGGACTGCCTGGGTTTTGCCTTCTCCAAAAACTAGTGGAGACACCACATCCTATGGGTCCTCCATTATTTTATTCTGAAAGGCTATGTCTAGACTGCAGGCCTCTTTCGAAAGATCGCGTCTAGACTGCAGGCGGATCTTTCGAAAGAGAAATCCGCTTTTTCGAAAGAGAGCACCCAGCGAGTCTGGATGCTCTCTTTCGAAGATGGCCTCTTTACATTGAAGAACGCCTTCCTTCGAAAGAGGAACTTTCGAAGGAAGGCGTTCTTCCTCGTGAAACGAGGTTTACCGCCATCGAAAGAAAAGCCGCGTTCTTTCGAAATAATTTCGAAAGAACGCGGCTTGAGTCTGGACGCAGGGGAAGTTTTTTCGGGAAAAGGCTACTTTTCCCGAAAAAACCCCTGAGTCTGGACACGGCCAAAATGTGTAATAGGACATACCTAGCTGATGCAGGACTTACTTGGTCCGCATGTTTATGTGCCATGGACTTCCTGACTAAAAAATGGCCCCTATCGTGCACAAATAGTTCCTGCTCTTAGCAGGAATACTGTGGCACAAAATAAAGGTTTGAGATTAGATTTGATCACAGGCTAGTCTGGAGCAACAGTGTTTTGTCTTTACAGTAATATGACTGTTTGACATTTCATTTACTACACCTGTTAATAAGCACTCAATAGAATTTGTCCTAATATTGATACATTTTTAGTTACAAAATAGTTTTTCAATTCACGAAAATCCCTTTAAAACTGTTTACAATTTGTACCAAGCGAAAGCACTAACATCTGCAAGTCGTTATAGAAAAAGTGACTTATGAGGAATTTTTAGCTTCTGAAAAACAGCAGTAATAAGAGTACCAACAAATTCTGAATTTGGATATATCTTCATTAGTTTAACTGAGCAAAATATTCCACAAAAACCAGGATAAAAATCTCAGTGTTGGAAAACTGAATCCCTTTCAGTAATGTGCACTTGCCACCTCCATTTCCTTCTTCCAGTGCATTTTCATTCCATTGCTTCCCATCATGTTCTCACTTTTATATTGTTAAGTCAATGTACAATACCTTCCTGTTTTCTTTGACCTGGCCAGGAGCATATTAAATGGCTTTCTCTGACTCTTACTTTGAGGATCAGTGGATTTATTTTCAATTTAAATCACTGTCTTTAGCTGTCCTAAAACTACAAAGAGTTGTTCAGTTAAAAACTCAGTGTATCAAGATGAGAATATACTTTGTTATACCTTTGCTATGCTGGAGGGGAAAAGTCCTGAGTCATTTTGGCCTCAGTCTTTTGTGTTGCAGCAAGAGGTTTACTGTGCTAGTTGAAAAGCTTCAGGGGGTAGCTGAGTTAGCCTGTAACTGGAAAAACTTTAAAAAACAACTAATAGTCCTGCAGACTAACAAAACATGTAGATGGTATCATAAGCTCTCCTGGGTACAACCCACTTCTTCAGATGTGCTAGTTGAGTTATATAATTTTTTAATTGTGTCCCCTTTTGAGTTGTGGGCATAGTTGTCAGCAATGATTTGTGCACATAAGGACAAAGACTGTGCAAACTCCAGCTTTCATACAATCCACTCCTATCCCCATAAATATAGCTAAATCTTTACTTGCAAAATGTTTGCTTTGCCAGTTCAGGGCACTGAATTGTTCTGGTTAGTGTGTTTCCTGACAACACCCTGCATCATCTTATTCCAGCACATCTCTTCCTGTTTTTCTTATTTACTGTTCAGTTGTTTACATAGCTCAATGTTTGTGGTTTTATAGCCTTTTCTCTTCAACAAAAACTGTGCCCAGGCTGTTAGCTATATAGGAGATAGAAGAAGCCAGGGAAATCTAAATTTCATTTGTCCTTCTGCTTGCCAGTTCCTGTGCTGACTGAAATTGTGGAGAGATTTATTCTGCTTCTTCCTTTCCATGTTTTTTGGGTTGGTAACTACATATCAAACAAGAGGATTGCCATTTGTAACATGTATGTGTTCCACTAGACTTAGAGAATGGTCAAATCTAAATCTCTTTGAACTTCAGGTGGGAAGCTGGATATGAACTCCTACATTTTAACTCATTCCTTTATTTTGGATTCTGCATCAGGTCTAGAACTAAAACTTAGGTTCTTTCCAATTTGGGTTCAAATTCTGCTGAAATTTTGTGAGAAATGGTTCTCACAAAATTTTGGACCATAATGGTGAAAACTTCGTGAGAATAGCACATCTTGCAAGATTTCCCACACTTTGAACTAAATTTCCATAACAACTCGCAGAATTACAATCCCATTACATTAGAGCCTCAGACTCTACCCCAAATCAGCCTTTAACCCAAATCCTGGTCTCTCACCTAAACTTAATGTGAACTCAACCGCCACCTTGCTAACCCATCCCTAATTTATACTGAAAAAATGCACCCATTGGTCCTTGTCCTACAATTTTTTTGTAGGAGCTCTAGGAACTTGAGTGCCGTATCAGTCAAAGCCACAGCTTTTATCACATAACTAACACAGTAATACAGTTTATGTATATCAAATAGGTTAAAAGCATTTGGCAACCATCCCTTCAAGCGGTCGTGCTGCAGAAGGGCAAAGAGAGGGTAAAGAGAAGGTATTGCTGAATGGCGCTTCAGTGACCCACACTGATGATCAAGGAATGACACGCTGATACTGTCATGTGTGTATTGATATTATTCAGCTTGTGATAAGGTTGAATTCCAGTATAGCAATATCTTAACAGAGATACCAGGTCAAGATGCAACACTGTGATTACTGTGTTGCTCTCAGCTCTTAAAAGTATCACTTACTAAATCAACTTCGCCTCTGGCCTAATCAGACTGAGAAATGCTAATTTCCTCCCACTAAAAAAAAAGGCAAGGAAATAGTATTACAGAGGCTCTGCCTGGTTCTCACCATTGTTCTTACTCTTCCTGGGCCTGGAGACTTGCAGATAGCATTAAGTGATGTGGCTTTCTAATCATGTAGCTACCCATTATTCTAGTCTCACATTTAGGGCTTAGAAACCAGACTCTCTATACTTCTCTCTGGTCCCTTATCTCTCCTTCAGATAGCATTATTCTGGGTTTCTGATCCACAAAGGTACCCCTTCTGAATGGAGGAGTAGCCATGAATAAGAATTTAACTCTCCCTGGAGCAGAATCAAATTCTAGTGGGGAAAATCCAATACAAATAATGCAGATTGCCTCAGGGAAAATGTCAGACTGAGATCTCTGTCCACCGCACATAACTCTACAGAGCAGAATAACTTCCGTGGCATTGATGAGTCAACAAAACGGACTGTGCCAGTTTGGCTCCATTCTTTCTTTCTGTGCTTATTGGCCACAACCGGCTGATAGATGTGTTCTCAGCTCCCTCCTGCTTCTGAGCAAAAGGGATGATTTGGCCCTATGTCTCTAAAGGAGAATAGTTGCTAGCAAGGAAAAGGAAAGATATTTCATCTACTGTCTATCTTTTGTAAACAATAGTCTGCCATAGCAATGCTATGAGATATAATACACATACACATTGGCAGGAACTGAGATTTATAGGGATTTGAAAAACTGACCGAAAAAGGAACATTGTGCCTAAACTGAAGGGGTAATAGCCTTCCTACCCCTCAAACGGAAACTGCCTCTGCATATGTTTAATTGTGTCACTCACAAATACCTTTGTATGCACCAATGCTATAATTTCAAAAGCTTCAGAGAGGTAGCCGAGTTAATCTGTAACAGGAAAAACTTAAAAACCAACAAATAGTCTAGTAGCACCTTAAAGACTAACAAAACATGTGGATGGTATCATGAGCTTTCATGGGCACAGCCCGCTTCTTCAGATGACAACTGAAGAAGCGGGCTGTGCCCACGAAAGCTCATGATACCATCCACATGTTTTGTTAGTCTTTAAGGTGCTATAATTTTCTAAGGCACCTCTGTTTTGGCTCAGAGCCATAGTAGAACTCTGGTACTAATACACAAAGATACACAAAGATCATGTTGATACTAAAAAGAAAAATTCCCATCAGTTCAAAAAGGCATAGAAAAAGTTCAAGTGACTTTTGGCACTTTTACTGTCTGTTACTTAACCCTGCTGTATAACAGGTGTAACTGATGCAGAGGGGATAAAAATGGGTCTGCTTGTGAAAGCCTTAACTTTACTATGGCTTCCATCTGCACTAATGATGGTAGCATCATTAGCAGTGGACAAAAAGTAACTTCCTTCTTGAAAGGAAATCAAGTTACCAGAAAGCCAGTGGAACTGATTTGGAATCCTATTTTGTCTGTCTACAATCTAAGTGATACAGTTCTGGCAGTGGGAGGATTGGAGATGTACACTATCCACAGGACATGGTCAATTTGTCCGGTATCTAAAAGTGTTCTTTATTCAGAGTTATGTGCTGCAGCTAGCTACTTTTGACTCCTTAATTCTCCCCAACCTGAATGCAGTGTACACTAACAATATTCAAGCAAGGCTCACTTGCTGGTGCACTGCTTAAAAGGGAACTGGAAGGAGGAAGTGGTTCTGTTTCCTTTTTTGTTTCATAATGAATTTTAAAGGAGACCTGAAAGGTATAATTTAGTTGTTGCTTTCTGAACCTTAAAATACCCGGAAAATTGAATGTATTCTTTCCTGTTTTTGCCAGGAAACTACTTAGATGACTCAGAGATGTGGGTTGAGAGCTTTCTTTGCTCTTAATTGAAGGAATGAGCTTGGCAGAGGTGATGTGTAACTGTTGATGGTGGGGGGGATATGTATTTTGAACGCAGTTCCCACAAAAGCTATATATTATATAAATATTATCCCTGACAGAAATTGAAGGGCTTCACATGACCCTGCATGCCCTCCCCCACACATCACCTTGGAGAAGGTGAATCCTTATTAAGGGAAGGATTTTTTCCCCAAGTAGTTAAGTCAAAAAAATATTAATCAGTTTTCACTTCCTTGATTTTTCCTGATGTGCTATATCATCTGTTCCTCAATATTTTATAGTATTCCAGGAAAATAAGATACATAAAACCTGAATTTCTAATGTGAAAAAAATGCAGAAACTTTTTTTTTTGTAAAAAGGATGTCTGTTTTTAAATCTGTCCTGTTCTCTGTGCCAAAGGATAAGTGGACACAAATCAGACGTCAAGAAAGGTAATGTACGAAAGCCAATAGAACACTTTAACCTCCCTGAACACTCTGTAAGAGATTTAAAAGTAACCATCCTTTTACTTTAAAAAATGAAACAAAACACAACTTCAGAAGCAGACTACAAAGAGAAACAGCAGAGCTGCAATTCGTAGCAAATTTAACATGATCAAATTAGAATTGAATACAGACTTAGAATGTTTCTCTCACTATAAAGGCAATTTTTCTTCTCTTGGTATTCTCACCTCCCCATCAACTGTTGGGAGTGAGCTACATCCACCCTAATTGAATTGGTCTTGTGAACACTGGTCCTACACTTGATGGCTACGTCTAGACTGCATCCCTTTTTCGTAAAAGGGATGTAAATTAAACATATCGCAATTGCTAATGAAGCGGGGATTTAAATCTCCACCGCTTCATTAGCATAAAAATGGCTGCCGCTTTTTACAGCACGGAGCTTTGCCGGAAAAAAGCGCCAGTCTAGACGCTGATCTTGCAGAAAATAAAGCCTTTTCCAAAAGATCTCTTATCCCTTATTTCATAGAGGGATAAGGGATCTTTCGGAAAAGGCTTTATTTTCCACAAGATCAGCGTCTAGACTGGTGCTTTCTTCTGGTAAAGCTCCATGCCGAAAAAAAGCGGCAGCCATTTTTATTCTAATGAAGCGGGGGAGATTTAAATCCCCACTTCATTAGCAATTGCAATACGTCTAATTTACATCCATTTTACGAAAAAGGGATGTAGTCTAGACATAGCCGATAAGTAACTCCCTACTTTTGATATGCTAGTACAGTGTTTTTGTCTTTTTTTTTTTTGTCTGACAACATTTTTTTTAAAGAACATTTTCATAGGTGTTCCGCATTAAAAATAATATAGTTTGGTGTTCCGTGGTCTCAAAAAGTTTAAGAAATACTGTGGTATTATGTATTTCTCCCAACTTCTGTGATTTCTACTCCATGCATTTTGTTTTTACCCATGAAAGCTTATGACCAAATAAATCTGTTTAAGGCAGAGGTGGGGAACATAAGGCTGGCTCCCAGCTTGCCTGCATCTGGCCCTCGAGGCTCAGGGCTTCCTCCCCTAGCATTGGGGAGCCTGCGCTGGCACTTCAACCCACCACAAGGCTGGAGCGCACAAAATCTACTAGCCTGGACCTCCCTAGTCTCTGGTGTGAGTGGGGAATGTGGGGAGTATCTTTCTCCTTCTCTGTCAGGGTACACGTCAATGAGGGCTTGTGGGTTTTTTTTCTTCTCACTTGAGTGTGGCCTGTGACTGATTTGTCTGTGGGTCAACGGCCCCCACCCAAAAATAGTTCCCCATCCCTGTTTAAAGGTGCCACATGGACTCATTGGTTTTGCTGATACAGACTAACACGTAACCCTCTGAGACATGTTTGCTACTGATATTTTCAGATACATTTTTGTGACTTGATGTAATTAACATTAGGAAACTTGTACTTTATTCTAGTGTGTTTCATTATTACTGTTATTTAATGATCCTATATGTTTGATTGTCATAGGCTGGAACTAATGGTTATATGGCTCCTGAAATCCTGAAGGAAGAGAATTACTCCTACCCTGTGGATTGGTTTGCTATGGGATGTAGTATTTATGAGATGGTTGCTGGTCGAACTCCATTCAAGGATTTCAAAGAAAAAGTCAATAAGGATGAAGTGAAAAAAAGAACCTTGGAAGATGAAGTGAAATTTGAACATGCCAACTTCACAGAGGAGACAAAAGATATTTGCAAGCTGTTCTTGGCTAAGAAAGCAGAGGACCGTTTAGGAAGCAGGTATGATTTGTTTCCCATTTTTAAGCCTAGATCAATGATGTAATCATTATTTCATATAAATGGTGGTCAAAACCTTAAGTTTCTATGAACACCTCAATCTTCCTTTCCACTTCTATGAGTGGAAGTGTTCTCACAGATATTTCTTAAAAGAGCATGGAAAAGGGGGAATGTTGCCTCTTGTGATGTCAATCTCCATTACCTGCCCAGTAGCCACTCTTTGGAGTTTTGTAGGGATTTTAGGGGGGGAGGAGCCCCCTCCATAGCAATCTTTTCCTCCTATACAATGATAGTGTAGCCCTAAGTTAATATAATATATGGAGATATACCATCTCATAGAGCTAGAAGGGACCTTGAGAGGTCATCAAGTCCAGTCCTCTGCCCTCACAGCAGGACCAAGTACCATCCCTGACAAATTTACCCCAGATCCCTAAATGGCCCCCTCAAAAGCTCACAACCCTGGGTTTAGGGGGCCAACACTCAAACCACTGAGCTATCCCTCCCCTTAATGCTACTTGAGTTCAGAATGGTGGCTTTATGTTAATATGACTCTTGTAGGCACGGTGCTGGCAGGGTTCTAGAGCAGCAGCAGGAAAGGACAGCCCCCCGATGAACCCGGAAGTTTTCTTTCCTCCAGGTATCAGGATTATAAGGCTGAGTCATGTGTTTCATACAACAGGTATCCTAACCTTCTCATTGGCAGGCCAATTAAATGGATACTCACAGATCTTTCTGGGCCTCTTCTCTTCATCCCAAGGGTACTGTAAGGGAGAGTACACTTGGAGCTAAGTTCTTATTAGTCAAAAATTCCCTTTGCAGCATTAATGGGAGTTTTGCCTTTGAAAGGATGGCTGAATTTGGCCCTGAGTCAGCAATTCTAAAGATTCTTTGAATAATAAGATCATTTGAAGGCTAAACATTATAGTATTTAATTCTTCTAATACCTTTGTAGTGGTACATGATGAAACATTTAATACCACTATTGTTGAGACAGAATAAATACAAGACAATCCATATGACATTAAACTGTTATATAAAGTAAACTGAGGATAGCTAGAGTTAGAATATATAGTAAATTTCATCAGACATTATTGTAAATGTATCTACCAATTCAAATAGTTAGGTTTTCCAATATAATGTGATTCAGAATTTACCAAAAAGTAGATGAACAGACTCATTTAAGACAGTCATTCCACATTTTATGTGTATACTGCGCAATAATACAGGTAAAATCTTCTGTTGAGATCACTGGGAGTCTTTTCTGTATAAAGATTTCATATTTTGCCTTAAACTTTTATTACAGCACTGTAATATGCTGGATATGGTGAGCACCACAGTTTATAAAACTAGGAAATATAGTCTCTAACTATCTCTTGTTTAGGAATAAAATAGAACAAGTATAGTTCTGTTTGTGATACATACGTGGCAATTAGAATAAATTAGTGGATATTTTGTAAAAGTCAATGTTTGCCAAAAGTCCAGATTCAGTGTTAATCAAAATGACACGTTGTGACACTGATGATGCTTGCAATGAATATAAAACTCCTGTTTTCAATGGAAGGGCTTACATGAAGATGTAAGTAATATTATTATTTTTAATAATATTAATTTGTTATACTGAGTTTAGAAATAACTTAGGTATATTTGAAAAGACATTGAAGAATAATATAGAAGGTTATATAACTTTTATGTTTTTTGTGTTTTATATTTAATATACAAGTGAGGACCATATGATTTTTTCAAACATTTTGCAGGGATATGTGTGTCATTTTGTCACATGAATCTTCTCTCCAGCAGGGTTAGTGAAGATCGTCCAAAATATGTTTCTTTGCATGCCAATATGATATAGTCCTGGTTTGGTCAATCATATGCTGTACTTCTGTTGGGATTTCAAATGTGATCAGAGGCTGTGATTTCCCATTATTTGTTGTTATAAGGAAACTGAAAATTCTAACATTGAATGAAAACTGTAGATTCTGTTCAGCAACAAATTATCTTGCAATACAGTACAGATCACAGAAATTGCCTGGTTTAGCACAGTAATACAGGTTGGACCTCCCTGGTCTGGCACCCTCCGGACCTAATCAGTGCCAAATGAGGAACTTTGCCAGACCAGGGATGGTCATTTCTGGACACCCTGCTACCAGCCCCTCCACCCCTGGTCTGACCACTGCCCTCCCAGCTGGCTCCACCTCTTGCTGGCCCTGCTGCCTTGTCAGCCCCTGCTGTCCTACCGGGCAATCCCACCACCTCCACACACGCCAGGCTCCTGCTGTCATGTCAAGCTCCTGCTGCTGCGCTGGACACCCCTACTGCCTTCATGCATCAGGCTCTCAGTGCCACACTGTGTAGCCCCACTGCCTCTGCGTGCCAGGTTTCTTCTGCAGAGCCTGGCTCCTGCTGCTCTTCCAGGCAGCCCTGCAGCCTCTGCGCCAGGCTCCCACTGCTGTACGTGGTATCCTGCAGCCCTGCCAGGAAGCCCCGCTGCCAGGTGTGAGACTCCTGCTGTCCTGCCAGCTTGCAGGGCTTCCAGGCACTAGCCCTCCTCTGGGACTCTCTGGGAACATCCGTGGTTTGGGTGTTGCTGAACCAGAGAGTCCTGGCTAAGAGAGTTTCATCGGAAATCTCAGTTCGCTTTTCATACATTTAGTCTCACAACGCCCCCTGAAATAAGCTTTACCACCCTCATTTAAAAGCTTACATAGAATCATAGCAGGAACAGCCCTCATAGGCTGCAAGGCCAGGGCCAAACCCCCATCTGGCCCAGATCCAACCCCGTCTCTTCCCGCCCCATCCACTCCTTCCTCCAAGCTCCTTCGCCCAAGTGACACAGTCCAGAGGATCAGTGGAGGCCTGGCACCTGCAGCAAAGGTGGGCCCTCCCCCTTCACTCACTGGCAGTAGTGGGATACGGAGTAACTTGGCCCCAGGCTACTCCACTCTGCCAGTTCCCAGCCACGTTGTTCCGCTCCCTGCTGGTGAGTATAGGGAGCAGTTTCACCTCTTCCCTCAAGGCCCCTTCCCCAAGAAACGTGGCTGAGAGCCAGAGGAGCAGGCTGGGGCTGAGTTACTTCGCTACTCACTTCTGCCAGTGAGTGCAGGGACGGGCCCAATCCCTGCTGCTGGCACCAGTCCCCTGCCAACTTCCTGGGCCCTGTGGGACCCTCCCCCCAAAGCATGAAGCCCAGACAGTTACCCCAAACCGTCCAGTGGACAGGACAGCTCTGCCTGAAAGGAACTTTGAGAGGTTATCAAGTCCACTACCCTCCATTCATGGTAGGACCAAGCACCGTCTAGTTGGGCAAACTGAGGATTAGAGAGTGCAGGTAGGTTGTTCAAGGTCATACAGCAACTCTGTGGAAGAGCTCAGAATAGACTGTTCTGCTAATGGAACCACAATCTTGGTCATGTGCTTTCGCCACAAAACCATCCATCCGCCTACTTAATGGCATATTAGCCTTTAGTGGTGGGTGGGAGAAGCATCTCAAGACATTTATTTGTGCTGAGGTTTTTCATTTTATCACTTTGATTTTTCCAAAATATGCTGCATCTACTTTCTTTCCTGTTTGATGCCACTTCATGTGTCTGTGGGATTGGTAAAAGGCCACTTGCCCCCACCAAAACCTCTACAAGCCCAACTAGCAGAACTACACATGGAGTGATGTGTCCTATGTTTTATGACACCTGGGAATAGGAAAGGGGAGTAGTTATTCAAAGAAAGGAGCATAGAGCACAGTCTACAACTATAATCTGTTGTGGCACCTTGAGGTCTTGAGGGAGGAACACGATGGAATCCATTAACATTGTGTCCCATTTTTTCTTGCCCTCTCTTCAATACACAGTTGAATGAGAAATGGACAAGCAGTAGTCTAGCCTTACTGTACGTGATGTTAAAAAAAAAACCCTGTCTCTGCCTATTACACTGGAGATATTATTCAAGAACAGCTCATCCTTATGTAAAGATTAGCCTTGTAATTCTGCTAAGGTCAGTCAGACCTTGGGTTATCTATATAAGTGCCTGTTGCATAAGTTAAAGCTGCTCAAGAACAGCTTTATTTTGCACACCCAACCTTTCGAAAATGTTCTAATTTCTCCGTTCAAGATTCAGTATTGTTGGCTTTTTCTGGAAAGATTAACACCTTTCTCTCCATTCTCTGACCATTTTGGAACTTGCTCACCCCTCTCTCCTGCTGTCCCATGCAGTAGTGAAAGAGCTTATTGATGAATGCCAACTTGAGAGACAAAAGGAAAAAATATGTAGCACTTTAAAGACTAACAAGATCGTTTATTATGTGATGAGCTTTCGTGCGCCAGACCCACTTCCTCAGATCATATTCTGAAAGAGAATTGGCATGACCGTATATAACAAAGGAATACAATAATCACCTAAGAAACTATCTTGTTAGTCTTTAAAGTGCTACATATTTTTTCCTTTTCTTTTACCAAGATAAGACTAACACTGCTACCTCTCTATTACTATTCAACTTGAGAGAAGTTTGACAAGGTCATTTCCCTTTTTCTGTCACAGTTATGCAAACATCAGATTCACCCAGGAAGGGTCATGATTAGATAGAAGCATCACCCTATGAGTAGATGCCTTTACATGGCATTCCTATAGCTTCACATATTTAAAATATTTTTTATTCCTGATTGTATCAGACAAAAATATATAACGTCAAGAGGGGGAACACTGCAGTAATCCATTGTGGAGCTAACACCAAGTTCTGATGTTTTTAATTACATGTTATAGAAAAGCAAAATAAAATTAAGTCTGCATGAATATGCTGTGTGAAGTCACTCAGTAGCCCTTTAGGATGACTGACTGAGCTGCCTAACTCTCAAATCTGTGAGTTTCTATTATTTGAACTGCAGCTCCAATGCACTTCAGCAATTGACTTCAGATTCCACAGCTGCACCAGTGTTTGCATGTGACTAACTGAGCTAGGTAGGTTTTGCAAGGCCCTTTGCAAAAATGACATAAGCCTTATGGATCTCATCTGAGTTTTTATACTGTGCTCATTGCTGTAGTAACGGGAGACCGTGCAAAGGCCATTAAGGATGCTGTTCAAGCTGGAGGATCTGCTACATATGCATTGTGCAGGCTCTTGGAAGAGCTGGGCTTTCTGGGGCTACACACAGGCCTAAGGCTGCATCCGGTCACTAAGTAATGTTGCTTTTCATTAGTGAAGATGATTGATTCTGACAGAAATATGCACTGTCTGTTTCTTTTAATCCAGTTGTAAGGAGTCATGTCTATAGAATGTCTTTTTCTCAGTATTATCCAGTATGTGTGAAAGTGGCCTTTGTTTAGTATATGACTTTTATTTAAAAAAGTGTGAACAACTGCAACCCATTAACAACACTTCTATTTACTGTGGCCAAGGAATAGCCAGATGGTTGAAACAAAAATACCGAATACCCCCCACTCAAAAACAAAACAAAACAACACCGGGAAAAATTCTGTTGAAGGGGGGAAAAAGGGGGGCAGACAAAAAAAAGTACTCAAAGACTTATTAAGCAAAAAAAAATTAAAATAAAACAGCATTAAAACAGCATGTCCCCTTTGAGTGAGTGCAGGGATAGAAACTGGGGAGAGGTTGAGCACTAAGACCCAGGGGAAGTCCGTGGTTGGCAGCCATTTTGTGCTGGCAGCCTTGCGCAACCAGGTAAGTTTGGGGGCTAGGGTCAGGGGGTTGGGGGTGTTGGGAGCCAGGGAGGGTTCAGAGGGATTAAAAGTTGAAAGACACAGAGGGGCAAGATGGTGGCCAGCCGCTGACAGCCTGTTAGGGCCAAAAAGCCTCAAAAACATTTCTTAAGGGGGCCACAGTTTTTTTAATTTTTTTTTATTTATTTATTGCTCAACAACTCTTGGGGTCTTTTTTTTTTCCTCAACAACTTTGGTCTCCCCCTTTTTTTCTCAGCAGAATTTTCTCCCCAGTGTATTTTTTTGCGGGGGGAGGGGACGTGTTCGGTATTTTTGGTTAAACCAACTAGCAACCCTATAAGTCAGCTTTGGAGTTCTTTCTGTTTTGTATATATAGTTCACCCTTATTAGCTAGTTAGTGCATAGTTTTGACTGACAATCTCTTGTTTTATTGCAGGAGCAGTGTTGATGATCCAAGAAAACATGTTTTCTTCAAAACAATAAACTTCCACAGGTTGGAGGCAGGCCTCATAGACCCCCCTTTTGTGCCAGATCCATCAGTTGTGTATGCCAAAGATGTAGCAGACATTGCTGACTTCTCTGAAATCCGGGGGATTGAGTTTGATGACAAAGATAAGAAATTCTTCAAGAAATTTGCAACAGGTGCTGTCCCTATACCCTGGCAAGAAGAAATTATTGAAACAGGACTTTTTGAAGAACTGAATGATCCTAACAGAGTAGCTTCTGGGAGATGTGCAAATGGAGGTGAAGCCAAGTCAGGAGTTTGTTTATTGTTATAAATTTCACATAGTTAACAAAAAGGGGTGAAAAATGCACCACAGAACTTTCCAGATTCCAACAGTGTGTCAAAAACTCAGCTACACTGCTTAAGAAGTACTGTTTAACCTGGACATGAAATCACCAAGACAAGTAGGACCACAAATTAAATGGCTATCAACAGGACAAGTAGGACCACAAGTTGAATGAATATTTTACTACTTTGTTCTAGCAACACAGATAATCTGTTTGTTGGGTTGGAAGCTATCAAAATGAATTATCAGATTCATTTTAGGAAATATAAGAAGACAGCTGTCCATCACTGCGTGTATGTGAAATATGAAAGCAGTAACAAGGTGAAGAGAAACCTGTTCTAAAAATTAATGAGTCTGTCATTGTAATATATTCTTTTCTTGATCTCTCAATCTCTCTCCTTTTTTTAATTCAAATGTTTCCCCTTTTCTACAGTTTTCAATAAAGGCTTTTAAATTATGAAGAAATACTCTTAGTAATTAGACAGTGAATTTGGACTTCATGCATCAAACAAACTTCAGAATCTTTTGACTATCTAGATTTCTCAGTTCACCTTAGCCACCGAATGGTTCCATAGTAATATGTCCAAATTCTCATTAATATAGAAAATTCAGTTAGCATAAGGACAAAAAGAATGTCAGATTTTCCTCTGTCTTGACTTAGACTGAGAGTGAACTAGTGAATTTGAGAAAACAAATTGACTGAATATTGTGTAAACTTAATCTTTTGAGTAGTTATACTACACCTTTTATGAAGAAATGGATATTTGATTGATAATGTACATTTTTTATTTTGCTACCAAGTTCATCATTCCATCGGGTTGTCCTGATATATGTGTCTATATTTGGTTTAAACTGTGGTTTAAATTAAACTGACATACCACTTTGTAACTGGCCTTTAAAAATAAGTTTCTAAATATAATAACAATGTTAATTCAATCCACCACAAAAAGAAAATACATTGCACTATTTTTATAAGTGATATGGAAAATGATGTAAGTTGATATATTAGTCTAACTGTATAGTTTCACCAGTTGTTGGACAAAACTTTATATATTTCTATTTATTTTGAGTTAGAACACCCTGAAATTAATTCATTTGGGACGCAATTCTGCACAAATTCTACATCAGACAGGTAGTATGCTTACTACCAAGAGAAGTCCTCATGACTGTTCATATGTTAGTAATTACTATACTACATAGTAACTGCTAACAGGATTAGGTCCCTTTTTTCCCCCCAGTTTCTACTGATTTCAATGGAAGCTGATGGCGTTCAGCTTCATAGAGCATTGGAGCATTAGCACTCAGTCCTGCATTCCTTACAGGAGCAAGTTTTCTACTCAACTCAAAGGTTTCTAGAGGATTAGGCTTCTATATCTGATTTACAGAGGAATTGCTGAAGATACTCTGCATCTATTGCAGTAGTTTTTAAACTATGGATTGTGACCCAGTACTGAGTCCTGGAATGTCAGGTGCTGGGTCTTGTTGCAGGGTGATTGGTGGGAGTGCTAAGGCAGGCTTCCTGCCTACTCTGGCACTGCAGGCTGTCTTGTGTCCCAGAAGTGGCCAGCAGCAGGCCTGGCTCCTAGGTAAGAGGGGGGAAGAGTGCACAGGGCTCCATACTCTGCCCCTGCCCTGAGCACTAGCTCCATACTCCCATTAGCTGGGAGCCTGCTGCTGGCTGCTTCTGGGGTGCAACTTGGTCTGTGGTGCCAGGACAGGCAGGAAGTCACCGTAGCACCCCCAATGCACCGCTTACAGAGAGCCACTTGAAGTAAGGCTCTCCTGACCTAGCTCTAACCACCCCCCAGCCAAAGCCTCCTCCTAAAACGCAAAGCTCTCATCCTCAGCCCCACCCCAGAGCCCACATTTTAGTCAAAATATCTTGGGTTGCAGGCCTCAACAATTTTCTTCAACTGAGTCATGAGAAAAAAAAGTTTGAAAATCATTGGTTTAATGAACAGTATGTGGGTTTAAATATCCTTAATAAACTATTAATATAATAGCTTTGCTCATTCCAAATATGTACCTGTGAAACCATACATTTCAGATACTTAAAAAAATGATCTATGAGTACAGGTAAATACACACATTTGCTGTTGTGTTTCCTAAGTTTTGTACAGAATGATTAAGTATAAAAGGAGTGGTTTCTTTTTCTTCTTTTAAAAATATTTCTCCGATTTTCTTTTTTCTTGTTCTTCATTTAATATGAAAGATTTTATTTCATTTGGATAATTCTGTTGATGAATGCTATTTGGGCACCAGAAATTGAATTCTGATATGGATCACATAACCTTTTTTAGAGATAAAACACAAACAACTACCATCATGGAGGACCCTGGCCAGTCTATCAAATTATTGTAACTTTGCTATTGGCCAAATTGTGATTTATTCTGTTCATATGGCAGCAAAGATGGTTTTGAAAGGGTATTGAAAGATGGATGAACCTGGAGATAAAAGATGATGTTGTGGTTCTAACTAGAGATGTTAAAATTAGATTAATCAACTAATCAAATAGTCGATGGAATGTCCATTGAATATTCAATTACCCAATAAGGGCCCTTCCGCTTTGAAAGGTGACAAGAGCCACCCGGCTGTTGCTATATTTCAAAGTGGAAGTGCCGCATGGAGCCTGGGGCCAGCAGGGGACTCAGTCCCCTGGACCCAAGCTGGCTCCAGGCTCCATGCTGTGCTTCTGCTTTAAAATGTACAAGAGCCCCAGCAGGGACTCTTATACATTTCAAAGTTGGAACACCACCACTGCGCCTCTGCCCCTTCCCACGGAGCTGGATCTGGGAGAATCAGCTTTTAAGCCAGCTCCCACCAACACTCCCTCCTCTTTCCCTCTCTTGCTGCCTCTTTCTGATAGAGGCAGCAAGAGGCAGAGGGAACTGACTAGTTGACTAGTGTGTCAACTGTCTGATAAGCTTTTGCTTATCTGATTGTTGATTAGTTGCTTACATCCCTAGTTCTAACACAGAATGAGGAGAGAAGGGGTCTGTGTTCTATTCCTGCCTCTTGTCACTGACGTCCAGTGGTTTTATTTCTCTGCTGTAATTTTCACCTCTGTAAAAATCCTACGTCTCAGGGGTGTTGTGAGGCTAAAATCATAATCTTTGTAAAGCACTTTGAGGTTCCCAAGTGGAAATTGCTAAAGAATTGTAAATCTTTATTGTAAATGAATACAAAAGCCTGTGTGGTTCAGAAGGGTAATGAATAGCAGAAAGCTTGTGCCCTGAGTAGGTGCCCTCTCCAGATCCATGGAAATTGCACTTCTGGGGTCCTTTGTCGCTAGAGCCACTGAGAGTCATTGAGGAGTAGGTTGTAAGAGTTCTGGCACAGACACAGTCTGACTCAGTTTTATAACCCTATTCCAAGCAGATTACTCCTGGTGTAGATTACCTCTGCTCCTGGCAGGATAATATGTAGCAAGAGCTGATCTTGGGAGTGGAAAGCAGCCAGAATTTGGGCTCACGTTAATACTACTTTTGTAGTATAAACATGTTCCCATTTGGAGTGAATTGAGGTATGTACGGAACCAGAATTTGACCCTATGGTAAAAGCACATTTCACCTACTATTACTCTGCAGAACACAGCACTTCAATAAATGGTATAGCAAAATCTATTGCAATACCTAAATGGAAGAGTTCAGAACAAAGTTTCTCTCATCACAGGCCCAGGTTTTAAAAAGATGTATTATGCCAATAAGCCTCAAAAGGGCGTGCATTAATCGTCTATCAATTCATGCCTTAGTGTACCATGTAAGCCACTCAAAGAAGTGAATCAATAGTCTACTGATGCACATCCTGGTATGGCCTTTTGCTGAGAGGTTACCACAGTAGTCTTACCATTCAATTTCTAAAATCCGTCAGTACGTGGATTTGCACAGCAGGTGTTTCCATTATGAAGAATAGAGAAAGAAAAGAAAAGCAATGCCTTTGCAAGCTTTTTTCTTTTCTCTGCTATTTTCAATATATACTTTGTAAAATGTACTTACACTTTTAAAAAAGGATTTAGTCAAATATTGGGGTTCCTCCTTCCTCCTCCTGCCATTGCCATTAACATTGATGTACTTTTAACAACCACTTGGTGGTGGATTAAAGACAACTTTTAACATCTTGCTTTGTGTTATAAAAGACAAGGCTCTAATACTGCAAAGACTTACGCATGTGATGAACAGTACCTGTTGAAGCCAGTGACACTGCTCACATGGATAAAGCTGCCCTACCCAAACTGCTGAATCAGGGCATAGTTTGAGAAATAGTTGGAGAAGAATTACCTACTATCTAAAGCTATGTCTACACTTGCAATTGATCAACAAAACATATATCGTGGCAGCCACAGTTGAAAGGAGGGAAAAGAGAGAGACTGCTTTTACACCTAATGCCTGTAACAGTCAGTATGTATAGGGATTATTTATTGGTAGTGATGAAGACCCAGTTGAGCACTATACGAAAGGTTGCATTAGCATAAAGGCCCAAATGACCAATCAGAATCTGGCTTTGGAGAAGCAGTTCAACTTACTATTTTATGTGTCCATGGAATTTTCTTACTCTATATCAATAACATATTTGTGTCAGAATAGCCAGTCTTGTATAAAATCAAAAGTTCCATAGTGAATCTAACTCTTTTTAGGATCATCTCTCCAACCTATATTCACAAACAAATTTCAACACAGGAGCAGGAAACAGTAAAATGGGATGGGGATGCGATTTCTCTTGGACTTCTAATTATGGCTAAAAGATGGTGTTTTGCAAAGCATGCAAAATTCTTAATAGTGATATTCAAAATAATGTAACTTTTGCTATTTAAATATCCAAATATATCTAATTTTCATATCCGGAGATAAAAGTGAGATGAATAACTGAACTCTTGTCATTTATTTGAAATACTGCCTCTGCTCCTCTTAAGCTAAGATTGTATCTTTACCTGCTATCATTACAGTTTCATAGCAAAATGTTTAAATGGCTGGAATCCATTGTTACAATAAAAGGTTATAAAATCTTATTTGTGATTGTGCAAAGTAGTCATTTGTTAATGGATGGGTGGTGAGATTAAGATTTAAGGGTATATCTACACTACAGCGCTAATTCGAACTAATTTAGTTCGAATTAGTTAATTCGAACTAAGCTAACTCGAACTAATGCATCCAGACTAAAAAACTAGTTCGAATTAACATTTTGCTAATTCGAACTAGCTTGCCCACATAGAGTGAACCCTGAACCGGGGTTAAGGATGGCCGGAAGCAGCACCGGCAGGGCATCAGATGAGGACTTAGAGCGTGGAGCTGCTGCCTCAGGCTAGCCGAGGGCTGTGCTTAAAGGGACCCGACCCCAACCCCGGACAGACAGTTCTCAGGGGTGCCCCACTTGCAAAGCAGTCCTGGCTTGGAGTGCCCGGAGTACCCACACTGGGCACATCACACCACTCGGCCATCAGCCTGGCTGCACTTGCCGCAGGCTGCCATCTGGGGAGAGGAGGCAATCGGGGGGCTGCAGGAGAGCTTCCACCCCCAGAAGTCCGTAGAGCCACCCCAGTCCTCCCCATTGGGAGCTCGTACCCCATTCCTCCCTCACCTCCTTCCACTTACCCCTCCCTAGCCCCCCTTCCTGATGTACAAAATAAAGGACAATTGTATTCAAAAATAGAATCTCTCTTTATTGAACAAAACTGGGGGAGACTGGGAAAAGGAGGTGGGAGAGGGGAAGAGAGAGGGTGGGAGAGGGAAGGGCAACTACAATGATGAGGGGTTTGGAACAGGTCCCATATGAAGAGAGGCTAAAGAGACTGGGACTTTTCAGCTTAGAAAAGAGGAGACGGAGGGGGGATATGATAGAGGTCTATAAAAGCATGAGTGGGGTGGAGAGGGTGCATACAGAAAAGTTCTTTATTAGTTCCCATAATAGAAGGACTAGAGAACACCAAAGGAAAGGAATGGGTAGCAGGCTTCAAACTAGTAACAGAAAGTTGTTCTTCACAAAGCAAAGAGTCAACCTGTGGAACTCCTTGCTGCAGGAGGCTGTGAAGGCTAGAACTAGAACAGAGTTTAAAGATAAGTGAGATAAAGTGATGGAGGTTGGGTCCGTGGAGTGGTATTAGCCAGGGGGTAGGAGTGGTGTCCCTGCCCAAAGTTTGTGTAAGGCTGGAGAGGGATGGCACGAGACAAATGGCTTGGTCACTGTCTTCGGTCCATCCCCTCCAGGGTCCCTAGGGTTGGCCGCTGTCAGCAGACAGGCTACTGGGCTAGATGGACCTTTGGTCTGACCCAGTACTGCCATTGTAAGCTCAGGGCTCAGGGTCGGGGGTCTCAGTGGACCACCTTGATTTTCATGCAAACCTGCTCCTGGGTGGCCAGGCTGGCAGCTCTCCTGCCCTAGACGGCCACTTTCCTGTGCCTAGTGCGGAGGTCGTAGACGAGGTCCACGATGTCCACACTAGACCAGGCGGGTGCCCGCCTCTTGCGGTCCCGGGCAAGCTCCCGGGAGCTGCCAGCCTGGTCCCGGGAAGAGGGAGAGGGCTGGGGGGCATTGGGTGGCTGGCTCGAGCCGTGCCAGGTTCAGGGTCTGCTGGCTGGGTGCTGGCAGGCTTGCACCTGGCACAGGCACCATAGCCAGCCTGTGCCCCTTTAAGGAGTCCGGGGCCGGGAGGGGGACAATAGAGTTTCCCTGGTGTTGGCCAGAGTGGCCACCAGGGAAAGCTGGGGAGGGCTAGCCTCCCACTAGTTCGAATTAAGGGGCTACACACCCCTTAATTCAAACTAGTAAGTTCGAACTAGGCTTAGTCCTCGTAGAATGAGGTTTACCTAGTTCGAACTAAGCGCTCCGCTAGTTCGAATTAAGTTCGAACTTGCGGAGCGCTAGTGTAGCACCTATCAAAGTTAATTCGAACTAACATCCGTTAGTTCAAATTAACTTTGTAGTTTAGACATACCCTAAGATATCAAAAGATTTTTTGTATAAAAAAGGAACACACCAATCTTTTTCAAGTATTGAAAAATAACTTAATTGATAGGCAACTTGTATTTCTAGTGTTTAAAACAAAACTAGTGTTTTTTCACATTTTATGTGTTTTAAATCTTTTATGGGAAAATTCCTGGCCAATTTTTGGCTCACTTCATAGACATGTTAAAAATTAAAAAGAAATTCAGTGAAAGTAACTTTTCAACATGACTTTGGTTATTAATTATGTTTTACATTATTGAAAAGATCTTTAAAAATTTAGATATATCTCATTTAAAAAAAAGAGAGTTTGAAAGATACTCAGGAAAAATTGGCTTATTTCTCAACTGTTTTTCACTCTGTTTAATTATTTAAAGCTATGCAAAGTGAATGGGAAAATACTAGCATTCACTCAGTGGCATTTTACACTTTGTGTAGTTTTTACATCTGTAAATGTAAGGAAAAGCAAAATCAGGTCTTTCTTCTGGTGAACCAAGCATTGGGCCCACATTTAAGATGTTGGGTCCCTATGCCCTGTGGAAATGTGGAGGGTCCCCTGCCTTCCTTAAACTAGATAATGATTATTTCCATCTCTTCCCTAATGCATAACAGTGAGGATACACCATTCTTTTTGCCCTGTTCCCCTGTGTCCCCTGGGTGTCTGGCTGATGAGTCTTGCCCACATGCTCAGGGTTTAGCTGATCGCCATATTTGGGGTCGGGAAGGAATTTTCCTCCAGAATAGATTGGCAGAGACCCTGGAGGTTTTTCGCCTTCCTCTGTAGCATGGGGTACAGATCACAGCTAGAGGATTCTCTGCATCTTGGGGTCTTCAAAGTATTTGAAGTATTCAATATCTGAGATATAGGTGAGAGGATTATTCTAGGAGGGGGTGGGTGAGATTCTGTGGCCTGCACTGTGCAGGGGGTCAGACTAGATGATCATAATGGTCCCTTCTGACCTTAAAGTCTATGAGTCTATGAGTCTATGAACTTTGCAACTACCAATCTCAGCTAGTGTGTTTCACATATACCAGCATGGTCCTACAATCTTGTGAAAATAGTTTAGATAAATGAGGGTTTTCATAATTATTTTAAAAACAATTCTATTCCTATTAATTTTAACCGATTTTTTTCCTTGTCAAACCTATATTTTGGCCTTTATGGCATGACCAGGGCACTACTACACAAAGTGAAAAGATATCACAATGCTGAATCGTGTTTTATTACACTCACATCCCGTAGCATGAGACTTTCTCATGATGGAATGTTGTTACAATGAATGCCAAAGGGATGGCTCTGGCTTTGTCATTTGTTATAACTTGTAGTCCAACTAACAATAGTAGTGTAATTTTAAAAAAAACAGCTATTGAAAAGAGCTGTTCAGTTGGACTGAATTTGCTTTGCAAGACTGCATGCAAAGATGGCATAGAATATGCTGGACATGTCCCATGATTGAGTCACTAAGGCAGACCCACTGACCAGGGGGAAAGGGGCAACTGCCCTGGGGCCCAGTGATTTAAAAGGACCTGAGGCTCCTGATCACCGCTACTGGAGCCCCGAACTTAATCGCTGCAGGAGACTTGTGTAGCCTGCTTTGGGCAGGTCTGAAGGGCTGCCCAGGGGAGCCTACCTTGCCCTGTCCCTTCCACCTGAGGCCCCACCCCCTCTTGGAGTGTGGATTGACACCCCCCCCTTCCACCTTGCCCTAGGGCCCAGCAATTCTGTCGACCCCTTCTGCAGTAGGGTGAAAGATTGACCTTATGTAACAGTAGATTTATTTTATGTCTTCCATCATACCCACCCTCCCACAAGCAAACACACGCACTTGAGAGCATATACTACACATCTAAACTGTTTAAGGTAGTCAAGACAGAAGCAGACTATGAAGAACGTCAAAAAGATCTCACCAAACTGAGTGACTGGGTAACAAAATGGCAAATGAAATGTAATGTGGATAAGTGTAAAGTAATGCACATTGGAAAAAATAACCCCAACTATACGTAAAGTATGATGGGGGCTAATTTGGCTACAACAAATCAGGAAAGAGACCTTGGAGTTATTGTGGACAGTTCTCTGAAAACTTCCACACAGTGTGCAGTGGTGGTCAAAAAGCCAAATAGGATGTTAGGAATTATTAAGAAAGGGATAGAAAATAAGACACAGAATATCTTACTGCCCCTGTATAAAACTATGGTACACTTGAATACTGTGTACAGATGTGGTCTCCTCACCTCAAAAAAGATATTTTGGCCTTGGAAAGGGTTCAGAAAATGGCAACTACAATGATTAGGGGTTTGGAACGGGTCCCATATGAAGAGAGGCTAAAGCGACTGGGACTTTTCAGCTTAGAAAAGAGGAGACTGAGGGGGGATATGATAGAGGTATATAAAATCATGAGTGGTGTGGACAGGGTGAATAAAGAAAAGTTATTTATTAGTTCCCATAATAGAAGAACTAACGGACACCAAATGAAATTAATGGGTAGCAGGTTTAAAACTAATAAAAGAAAGTTCTTCTTCACAGAGTGCATAGTCAACCTCTGGAACGCCTTGCCAGAGGCGGCTGTGAAGGCTAGGACTATAACAGAGTTTAAAGAGAAGCTACATAATTTCATGGAGGTTAGGTCCATAAAAGGCTATTAGCCAGGGGATAAAATGGTGTCTTTGGCCTCTGTCTGTCAGAGGCTGGAGATGGATGGCATGAGACAAATCACTTGATCATTGTCTTTGGTCCACCCCCTCTGGGGCACCTGGCGCTGGCCACTGTCAGCAGACAGGCTACTGGACTAGATGGACCTTTGGTCTGATCCAGTACAGCCATTCTTATATTCTTATGTTCTTATCTGGCAAACCTCCATGTTTTAAAGACAACTGAAAAGCTCTTTAAACCATAAGTAAAGTATTGCTTTAACGACAGTACTAGTCTTAATTCTTTAGTTCATATTATACTATGAAGCCATAACATTTATGTAAATACATTAGGTAAATTATTCTGGACTCCTCCGTAAGGGGCGGTGCAGAGCCCATCACTGCAAAGATTGCATCGGAAGACCTTAGGCCTCATTCTGATTTCACAGTAGTGCTAATTAGAAGCAGGTCAGTGAAATCACTGGCATTAAACCAGGGAAAAATGGATGCAGTTGCGGCAAAAGGAAAGAAGAGTGGGTATTTGAAAGCATACGATGATAGAAGGGAAGAGGAGAAATGGATGGAAATGGTGGTGAGGAAAAGCCTACGAACGAATGTAGTGATGAGCTCAGCCTATTAAAAGAAATTGGCAGGCCACGGGAGTGTTAGTCATTTATGGTAATGCAGACTTTCCTGATTCCCAAGGGAATGGGGGAGAGAGAGCAAAGCAGAGGAAATGAGAAAGTAGCACAAACAATATCAGATGCTGTAATCAGTAAGGCACTGCTGATAGTGCACTTTCCTGATGTGGAGCTGGCTGAGGACTGGAATCTCTTGCAGAGCCAGCCCAAGCTACGGGCTGAGCGGGCTACTGCCCAGGGCTCCCCATTGTAGGTGGCACCGTGCAGGGCTGCCGGACTGGGCAGGGGTGGGGCCCCACATGCGTCATGCGCCCGGGGGCGGGGCTGCACATGTGCTGCACTCCCAGGGGCGGTGTTGTGCTCCCGGGGCCCAGGGCACACGAATGGCTTGGGCCAGCCCTGACCTCTTGGGAACTGTCTATAGCTCACAATAAGAAGCAGTGTGCTGGCTTCTAACAAAGAGTGACTGTGCTCAATGGCACCATTTAGGGTGTGTCTAGACTACATGCCTCCTTCGACGGAGGCATGTAGATTAGCCAGATCGGAAGAGGGAAATGAAGCCGCGATTAAAATAATCGCGGCTTCATTTAAATTTAAATGGCTGCCCCGATCTGCCGATCAGCTGTTTGTCGGCAGATCGGGGCAGTCTGGACGCGCCGCGTCGACAAAGAAGCCTTTCTTCATCGACACAGGTAAACCTGGTTTCACGAGGCTTACCTGTGTCGATGAAGAAAGGCTTCTTTGTCGACGCGGCGCGTCCAGACTGCCCCGATCTGCCGACAAACAGCTGATCGGCAGATCGGGGCAGCCATTTAAATTTAAATGAAGCCGCGATTATTTTAATCGCGGCTTCATTTCCCTCTTCCGATCTGGCTAATCTACATGCCTCCGTCGAAGGAGGCATGTAGTCTAGACACACCCTTAGAGAGGAACTAGAGGGCAGTAGACCCCCCCTGAAGTGTGTACTCCTGGATTTCATACTTGAGGTCTGTTTAAAGTTGCATGCCCTGGCTCCAGAGGCAGTTCTTAAATGCAATAGAGTTAGAACTGCTTGCAGCTTTGCCTTTGGGACAGGGAGTTTGTTATAAAAAGAGGGAAGCAGGTGAGTAAGACTAACAAAAGACTGGTCATTTAAGTAAATGAAGGATTATAAGATCATAATGAAAAAATTGCCAGGTTCTTAAAAGGGGGAGAGAGGGGAAAGAGTAGCATTGAGTGTTGTGCTGCCGGGATTTGAATTTGGACCAGTACTGCTAAACTTATAAATGTTCTTGAAAAAGGGGTAAATAGTGAGATGGCAAAATTTGCAGTTACTACAATATTACCCAAAATAGTTAAGTCCAAAGCTGACTGCAAAGAGTTACAAAGGGGTCTCAGAAAACTGGGTTATTGGGCGACACAAGGACAGATAGAATTCAGTGTTGATAAATGCGAAGTAATGCACAAAATATCCCATCTATACATATAAAAATGATGGAGTCTAAATTGGCTGTTTATACTCCAGAAAGAGACAGAGGCGTAGCAAGGGGGGAGCCGGAGGAGGCAGTTGCCCCCGGGTGCCACGCTAGGGGGGCACTGGGCTGGGCTGTGGGGAGGGGGAAGGTGTGGGGCACTGGGCTCAGCTGGACTGAGGGAGGAGGGAGGTGCTGGGACCCCCAGGGCTGGACTCAAGGGGAGGGAGGGAGGGGCAGGGAATCAGCGCTGGGCTCAGCAGGTCTGTGCAGTTTGGGGGGAGGTGTGTAGGGAAACAGAGCTCAGCTGGGCTGTGGGAGTGAGGAGGTACAGGGTGCTGGGCTGAGCTGAGCTGGGCTGCGGGAGTGGGGCTGTGCGGAGCACAGAGCTCAGCTTGGCTGCAGGAGGAGGAAGGTGCCAGGAACCCAGGGCTGGAATCAAGGGGAGGGAGGAGGGGCAGCACTGGGCTCGGCAGGTCTGCAGGGCTTGCGGGGAGGTGCAGGGAAACAGGGCTCAGCTGTGCTGTGGGGGGAGGCATGAAGGGAGCCAGTGTAGGGCTCAGCTGGGCTCAGGTGGATGAGGGAAGGCATAAGGAACAGATGGGCAGCTCAGCTGGGCTGCGAGGGGTTCCAGGGAACTGAAGCTGCGCTCCCTTGAATTGTGAGAGATGGTTTTGGGGGAGGCACAGGGAACCAGCGGGGGTGGGCAGCTCAGCTAGGTAGCAGGGGATGGAGGTGCAAAGAAGCCTAGTGGGGAGGGGGTGGCATCAGGAGCCCTGAAATGATCTCCCCTGGTCCAAAAAATCCCTCATGTGGGACCAGTGAGGTCCAGAGGGTGCCAGACCAGGGAAGTCCAACTCCTACCCAAGTCCCCTCTTACACCCTCCCACCTAGCCAAACAACCTACCCCCAACCTGCTCCTGCTCCCTCCCCCGGCCAGACACTCTACATCCAGCCTGCTCCTGCACCCTACCTCCCACCCAGATCTCGCAACCTTGCCCCCTTCCGCCCTCCCACCTCCCTCTCATATCCTGCACCCCATCCCTATCCCATTCATTGGCAGCCCTCTCACATACACTGAACCCCCTTGCCTATGGAAAGCCCTGAACCTCAGTCCTCCCTGTCCCTTCCCCTCACCTCTTGGGGCTGGAATGCCAGAGGAGTGAGGTGTCTCAGTTGGGGGCCACCTAAGTGGGGGTTGGGGTTTTGGGAGGAATTATTTTGTTTCTCACTTGTGGGATTTTTCTGTGGGTCAGTGGCCCCTGATCCAAAAAAGGTTCCCTACCCCTTCCATAAGTAAAGAAAATATTGAAACCTTTTGTATTGGACATAAATTAATATTTTACTTTATTTAAAATGAAGTTTGATAAACTAACATGAGAAAGTTAAAACATTTAATCTGTTTAATAATTGAAATTAAACCATTCTCCCCAGCTGCAGCACTAGCAAAATGGCTTGGGCATAATTGTATAATTAAAAGTGAGTTTCCATTGGCAACTGGTAGTCTGTGGAAAGGTTTACATTGAGACACGTGGTCCACGGGCCAAAAAGCTCAAGAACCACTGCAATAGAGGCACCTCTGACCTCTCCCTCCAAGAGACCACTGCAGGCTCCCTGCTGCTCCACAAGAGCCCACAGAGAGATCAGGTCTGTTACCCCTGTGGTGAAATCACCATGTTGCTCCAGTGTGGATGATGGACAGACTCTTTGTGAGTCTTCCTCATCCAAGCAGTCGATTTAAACAGCATGGTAAGATGCCACATGAAAACACTTGGTGAGTCCACAAAGAGGCAGGATGTTTTGTCTCTCTCCAGAGAGAGTTGTTATGACTTGTGTCTCTGGGTGAACAAGACCCTTTGTGAGCTCTGTGAAGAGGTGAGATGTTTTGACTTCCAGTTTCGAGGGATTTGATCTTCTGTCTTTGGGGTGCATGTTGCTTTGATCTGAATGGAGTTAGCTGTAACAATGTGTTTCTGTGTTATTCTGACACATAAAGTGAAACCTGTGCTGAAGACCCCATATTCAGTGAGAGAAAGCGCTGCTGTCAGAAAAAGTAAATTCAAACTCTCTCCAATTTTCTTCAAAGAGCACCTCTACCAGGAAATGGGGCTTTTACTGATTGGTCCCTTATATGTTTGAAGGGTGACTAAATGTCAGTGTTGTCTTCAAGTCGCCATTGTCAAGTCCAAGTCGAGTCTCAAGTCTTAATTTTGAAAATGTCAAGTCACTTTTATACAAGCAATCAATATTGGCATTTTCGGACAATTTTTTCACCAAGTCGATTTAACAAAATTAGCAAGTCTCAAGTCGAGTCTCAAGTCACAAACAATGAACCTGAGTCGAGTCTCAAGTCGAGTCACCTAGGCGACTTAAGTCGGACTCGAGTTCAAGTTGTGGGACTCGAGTCAACAACTCTGGTAAATGTTATCTGGCTCTCTTTGGGTCATATCAACAGATTGTTTGGGGCTCAATCCTAGCTTATAATTTAAATTGTATCAGGCCCTTTGTAAGCAGGTTGGGAAGTGGTCTCATTTGGCAATTATTATTCAGTATTATTTACATAATATACACATTGCCATCATGGTATTGACTTATACATTTCTCAATACCTTTACATATAAAATAGCCTAGCCCCATTGACCTCCATCGGCAGTGTACCGTGTAAGGAGTGATGGGGATATGATGAAGTTTTTTAAACAAATATGTTGCAATGGTAGAAAAAATTATGTGTCTGAAAACTGTAGATACTGGGGGTACTTATAATTTTTTTTAAAAGGGGTATTTTATATATAAAAAAAAGGTTGAGAAACACTGCTCTAAACCATTCCTTTTGGCCTCCCTGTTTCCTTTCTCCTTTGACAAGTTGGATGTAGCAGTTTTGGTAAAAATATATCAGACATGTGCACACAGTGCCCTCTCTAACTCAGCTGGTGCTGGATAATCAAAGCCTCAGTTCTAAAGGAGTTGGAATTACTGAGGTGATTGATCCCCCCACGCTTTGTTGTGGATTTTCCAAAGAAAATGCTGGTGTTTTCTATAGGTCACCCACAACTCCCAGTCCTAGCAGAGACTTGGGATTAAACATGGATTTCTCAACTAAAATGTTCAGACGTTGTGATTGTGAATATCTGGTGAGGCAGTCTGCCAAAGGCAAGGCTGGCCTTGATTCTTGATATCTATGGCTTCAGTTGAATGGCTTGTGTGAAATTTGGAAGAGCAGCTCAGAGAGACCTCTCTCCTTTACTTAAGGGATAGAATCTCACAGCAGCCTGAAGAAAAAAGTCCCCATGGCAGACAGGAAGCTGCACTTGCAGTGTATCCTCAGCCTTAGGCTACTTATTGCTTCAAGTGCCTTCAAGAAAGTGAGGGTGATTCTTGTGTTGTGTGTTAAGTTTTATTTAAAAGTTTTTTCTGAGTGTTATTTTAACAAGTAAGTTAATCTCTCACATTCACTGACATAGCAAAGGAGGTGGGGAGGGGGGTTATTGCCCCTCTGCTCCCCCTATCATACCTCGGCTCGCCTACTCTTCCTCCACCCACCACCACTTGCTGAAGCCTCCTCCCTGCCTCTGCACCCTCAGCATCACCCTCCTTCTTCTTCAACAGCGGGATAGTGCCTGCCCCGCGCTGGAGGGGGTAGGGGAAGATGTGGTACAAGCTGCCCCCCCCCTTCCTCCCAGGGTCGGGCTTAGCTGTGCACCAGGTTCAGGGCCCTGTCACGTGGTGCCTGGGGTGAGGGGGAGAGCGCAAATTTTGCTTTTGCCCCCAGGTGCATAACACCCTCACTATGCCTCTGGAAAGAGATCTTGAACATAAGAACATAAGTACTAGGTCAGACCAAAGGTCCATCTAGCCCAGTAGCCTGTCTGCCGACAGTGGCCAGCACCAGGTGCCCCAGAGAGGGTGGACTGAAAACAATGATCAAGCAATTTGTCTCCTGCCATCCTTCTCCAGCCTCTCACAAACAGAGGCCAGGGACACCATTTCTACCCCCTGGCTAATAGCCTTTTATGGACCTAACCTCCTAATAAAAGAAGAACTTTCTTTTATTAGTTTTAAACCTACTACCCATTAATTTCATTTAGTGTCCGCCAGTTCTTCTATTTTGGGAACTGATAAATAACTTTTCTTTATTTGCCCTCTCCACACCACTCATGATTTTATATACCTCTATCATATCCCCCTATATATACTCATATCATATCATATCATATCATATCATATCATATCATATCATCATATCAATCAATTTTTCTAAATTGAAAAGTCCCAGTCGCTTTAGCCTCTCTTCATATGGGACCCGTTCCAAACCCCTAATCATTTTAGTTGCCATTTTCTGAACCCTTTCCAAGGCCAAAATATCTTTTTTGAGGTGAGGAGACCACATCTGTACACAGTATTCAAGATGTGGGCGTACCATAGTTTTATACAGGGGCAGTAAGATATCTTGGAATCATTGTGAGTAGTTCCCAGAAAACATCTGTTCAATGTGCAATGGCAGTCTAAAAACTAAAAAGCTAGCAGAATATTGGGGATCATTAGGAAAGGAATAGAAAGTAAGATAGAAAACATGTTGCCTTTATATAAAGTGATGGTATGCCCACATCTCAAATACTATATGTGGATTTGGTCACCCCATCTAAAAAAAATATATTAGATTTGGAAAAGGTACAGAAAGGGCAACAGACAGAAATGATTAGGGGTAAGGGACAGCTTCCATATGAGGAGAGATTGACAAGACTGGACTTTTCAGCTTGGAAAAGAAATGACTAAAGGGTTAGGGGATATGTTAGAGGTCTAGGAAATCATGAATGATGTGGAAAAACAGAATAAGGAAATGTTATTTACCCCTTCACTAACATAACACAAGAAACTCACTCAATTAAATTTATAGGCAGCAGATTTAAAACAAATTATTTCTTCACAGTCAATCTGTGGAATTCTTTGCCAGGAGATGGTGGAAAGGCACAAACTATAATAAGGTTCCAAAAAGAACAAAATAAATTCAAGGAGGATAGGGCTATCAGCAGCTACTTGCCAGAATGTCTGCCAGCAGCTTGGAATGGGCAACAGGGAATGGATCATCTGATGAATACCTCTTCTGTTCATGCCTTCTGAAGCACGTGGCATTGGCCACTGTGGGAAGACAAGGATAGTAGGTTAGATGGATGTTTGGTCTGACCCAGTGTGGCCATTCTGATCTTATAGAGAGGCCAAAATTATCTGTCCCCCCCCCGCTGTAACCCAGTAGACCCCACTCCACTTCCAGATATAACATGGAGCTCAGGAGTCCTAACAGTCTCTCTCTCTCTCTCTGCAGAAGTAATATATATTAAAATTTTAAGACTAACCAGTGTCCCTTAAGTGACTTGCCACAAGATGTCAGAATGTTAATATTAGAGATGAGTAGGTCCAATATTTATTTACATTTTCTTTATTTTATATAGGAATTAGATACAGTGCTCTTGTTAGCTAATTGCTAAGTTATCTGCCAAAAAACCAGTTTTCCAGTGCCTTAGTAGCCCTAGAAAGAGATGCTATGTGTGTGTTTGGGGAGGGTGAATGGAATTGGTCCTCTCCCCCCTATTTGCTCCTTGTCTTTTACTGAGCATACTCAGTAAGACTGCTGAAATCTCAGTTCTCAGACTGCCATCCATGCCCAATCAGGACATGCACTGATCACTCCCCTCCCCCCAGTCTGAAATGGCGCTCTGTGCTGTCCAATTAGGGTTGAAGATAGGGAACAGCACATGCTAGCTCTCTCCTCCTGTTTCCCTTTCCTAACTGGAAGCTGAAAGGGGACTACAGATTCCTGGGCCTATTTGATGCCCACTGCAGGAAATGGTGAATTAGACTTTTACTATAGTAAGGCAAAACTTGGTGCCCAGGGCAGTGAATGTTCCACCACCCAGGTGACATAAGTTACACCAATATAAACACTAGCTCTCCCGCCAGCATAGCTTATGCCACTCATGGCATGGAAGATTAGAGTCTTGGCCATAAATGCTTCAGTAGTGCATTTGTACTTGTAGCCATGACCTTAGTTGCATCATAGCATGGAGAGCTGTGCTATGGGAGAGGGAGTTGGGGAGGTAGGATAAGGAACAATACTTTATTTCATGCTGTGCAAAGCAAAAATAACGCACTTAAAGAGTTAACATCACATTCAGTCAGCATTTTCTGAGGAAAGCTATTCAGATTGACAAGCATGAGCGGCCTCGTTATTATTACCAGCAACAATAACACCAGGATCACCATGAAGAGCCACAATGTCCAGTCAGCAAAAATAATCATTTTCATTGTGATACAATGGAGAGAGATGCCTGCTGTACAAATTTAAATCTCTAAACCAACATGAGTTTTGCTGCCTTACTCTAAACACGGAATGGCGAGGATCTCTGTTGAAGTTACACAGAAGTAGATCACTTGGCAAGCTCAAAGACGGTGTTGCTTGTCTATGACCAGAACATCAGCATAAAGGTGATAGTTTTATTCTAATAATTCAAGAAATGTGTATGAGACTAGTGTGAAAACACCCAATGAGTGTCTATGGGTATATCTACACTACAGAGTTTTGACAGAAAAAAGGCCGTTTTTCTGACAAAACCTGAGTTATGTCCACATTGCAACTGCATTCTTACAAAAGTAAATACAGCTGCTCCCTGAGTTGCGAACGGTCGAGTTACGACCGTTCGCACTTACAACCAAAGCTCCCATGGAGCAGTCATAAAGGCGGTCCCCGAGTTACGAACGCGACCCGCACTTACGAACAGTGCGGTCGCGTGTAACTCAATGGGGTCCGAGTTACAAACAGCTCGAGTTTTGGTCAAGTGTTTGGTCCGTAACTCATTTATAACTCGTAGAGAGGCTGTAGAAAAAACAGAGGGGGTTTTCCGGAGTTGGTAATCCTCTTTCTACAAGGAAGAAGCCTTCTTCTGAAAGAGGTCTTTTGGAAAAAGGCATTTGTGGATGGAGAGGAGTGTTTTTTTCTAAAGAAGAGGCCTCCAGAAAATAACACAGGTGCCCTCGTGGACATTCCCTCTAAATTAATTGGGATTCTATAGTTCCTGTCTCCTGGCCCCTCTTAAAGCTGCAGGCACCCTGGACAAGCCTTGTGGCAGGAAGCTGGCCTGAGAGCATCACCTCACCGTGTGGCTCTCCCTGCCACAGGCCTTGCCTTGGCCCAGGCAGGGAGCAGTCCCATGACCCACCCAGGGGACCAAGAGGCGGGTACCCTCCTGGTCTGGAGCTGAAATCCTGTCCCTCCTTGAGCTGTGGGGCAAGGAAGAGACATTGCAGGATCTCCTCTCCAAACACCACAATACTGAGATATTCGAGTGCATAGCTGAGTACTTGGCGGAGCGCAGACTCCTACCCTGGACCTTGGAACAGGTCTGGAGTAAGGTGAAAGAGCTCTGCCAGGGATATGTCCAGGCCAGAGAGTGCGGCTCGCGCTCAGAGGCAGGACTCCATACCTGCCCTTCCTTTGATGAGCTGCACCAGATCCTGAGGGGTGGGGAAACGTCTTCCCCACCTGGTGTGGTAGACTCCGGCCTCCATACTCCTGTCATCACTCGGACGGAGGTCACAGCAGAGGAGGAGCAGGAGGACCAGGGCCAACCGGAAGAGGAAGAGGAGATGGAAACCGTGACCCTGTCCCTGGAGCTGGTTCCTGTGAGCCAGGATGTCTTCCAGGCCTCATTGGACGCCAGGGAGGGATCTTTAGGTGCGTGGTATTAGTCTGTCACACACACAGGGTGGGAAAGGCTAGCACACAGGGGACTGGGTGCAAGTGTTGCTCGGGCTGGACATCGTGCTGTGGTTCGCGCCCATGGAAGTGTTAGTGTGCAGCAGGCAGACCCTGAGCATGGATAGGATCCTGCCATGGGGATGAGGAGGAGGCTCATAGAACCTGCCACAGCTGGAAGCAGGCTAGCCACAAGGGCACAGGCCCGATCTCAGACACACCAAGGAGTGCTGCACACAGCACACGGGCATGTCTGCATGTGCGAGGCACCACCTGCTCCCACAGGCAGCTCTGCCAGCCGCAGGTGTGTGTGCGGACACCAGGGAGGGCCAGGCTGCTCCTGGCTCATCTGCTGCCCATGAGGGGATCCCACTGTGGCTGGACACTTCCCTTGACTGTTTGTCCATGGACTAGGGGGTGGGGGTGTTGGGAAGCAGACAACTCGGTCCCCTGGGCACAGGGCTGGCCTGAGCCCTTTTGGCGCCCAGGGCCCACCCCTGGGGCACACGGTGCATGTGCTGCCCAGCCCGGCCCGGCCAGTGCTGCTGGCGCACGCACCAGGCCATGCAGGGCCCCGTGGCTGTGGGGGGAAGGGCACTGCTGGCTGGCACTGTGGGGCTGGCGCTGCGGGAGCCGGGCATGCAGCACTGATGGCAGCAGTAAGGGACGCCGCGAACCCCTTACAGCTGCCATCAGGTGCCTCCCATCGGTTGGCGCCCTGGGCAGCTACCCGGCTCGCCCCTGCCTCAGTCTGGCCCTGCCTGGGCACCTCAGGGCCCCTTTCAGGCATGGCCCACACATGGCCTTGCTCATGGGACATCCCCCTCCTCTGCCCCAAGGACTGTTGGTCGCTGCTCACAGAGAAGGGCATGGCCTCTGGGACAGTGTGTACATGGATGACTGACCGCTTCTCCCTCTTCGTGTTCTCCACAACCGGATCAGCCTGGACTGAGGGGCAAGCCACACCACCAGAGCTAGCCACCAGAGCCAGGGGACCTAAAGGCATGCCAGGGATCCAGGAAGACCTCATGCGCCAGCATGTTAGCGTCCTGCAAGACATGCAGCAGACCCTGGTACAGAAGAGACGCAAAGTCTCTGAGTGGCAGAACTGTGCATGGGACCAGCTCATGCAGCAGTGTGATAGCATGTGTGTTGTCATGTCGTGGATGCTGGCACACCATCTGATGTTGCTGCTCTTGGCTTCCACCCTCCTGCCTCCCCGCTATGCCCATTCCACCTCTGGCTGCCCTCCATATGATGCCTCTGCTCCTTCCCCAGGTGATGGCCATGCCTCCTTCCCCTGCCCCCCCCACCATCCCTGCCCCCCTTCAGTTCCCCCTCCTGCCCACACCCCTGTGGTCCTCAGACTCACCCAACCTCCTCCGATGAGATCCCCGCGCCCGAGGTAGCATATCTAGCTGCCCCCCACCCCCTGCAGGTTATGAGCCTTCCTCCTCCTCCAAGTTATGAGCCCCACTCCCCACTCCCAGCCACTACCCCCACCCCGGCTAGGCTTCTGAAGTGCCCAGAGTGGTGATCGCAGTCCCGCCTCCCAGCTGGGACACCCAAGCTGGGAGGCAGGGCCACCATCGGTGCTGGGAGCCTGTGATTGTGCAGAAGCCTGGCGGGGGTGGGGAGAGTGGCTGGGAGTCCGCCCCTGCAGGCTCCCAGTGCCGATTGTGGCCCCGCCTCCCAGCCTGAGAGTCCCAGCTGGGAGGCGGGGTTGCGATCGCCATTTATCCTGTGTTCCTTTTTTTTTTTCTTGACTAAAAAATTCCGGGTGTCCGGTATTTTTTGGGAGACCATCTGGGAACCCTAAGAAAGACACAAACAAACAGACAAAACAGAGAATGAGAGAGGGGTGCCTGAACCCTTGGGCGGTGCCCGCCTCCCTCTGCTCCCCTCCCCCTCTTTAACACTCCAGGAGCCACTCCGTGTGAGGCCACCCCCGAGCAACAGGGCTGTGTGAGGGCAGGATGGCACAACCGCCTCCCCTTGGGGACGGGGCTTCCCTCACCCACAGCACCTCCCAAACCCCCTTTCCTGAGGGTCCCTCTTTTCCAGGACTCTCCCCCCCCCCCCCCCCCCCGAGGGACTGCAGCTCCAGAGTGCCTTACCTCCGTGAGGAGGGCCCTGACGGTGGATTTCCCCACGCTGAAATGGTTGCCCACCGACTGGTAGCTGTCGGGGGTGGCAAGCTTCCAGAGGGCGATTGCGACCCACTTCTCCAGGGAAATGGTGGGCCGCAGGTGGGTGTCGCGTTTCTGGAGGGAGGGGCAAGCCAGACACATAGCTCCAAAAAGGTGGCCTTCTGCATGCAGAAGTTTTGGAGCCACTGCTGGTTGTTCCTCTACTCCATGACCAGCTGGTCCCACCAGTCCAAACTGATGTCGAGCCCCCAAAAACACCTCTCCACATTGGGATGTGAAGGTAGTTCCTGCACCCAGGGAGAGGGTCCCCAGAATGAGATCTGGGTCAAGCTTGGTCAGGGCCAAGAAGGCAGCTGGCACAAAGCGCTGCAAAAACTGCAGCATGGCTGTGTGGGGCCATCGCATGCCCTGGGGCAGCTCCGGCTCCCGGGCCCCAAGAGAAAAGCTGTGACATCCAAAAAACCAGGGCAACCACAGCAGGCACTGCGAGAGCTTTGCTGTCTCTCGAGGAGGTAGGCAAGTACGCAGCAGAAACAGAGAAACGGCTGCCCAGGGGGGTCCCTTTAAGTGCATGTCTCTGCAAAGCTCCAGCACCAGCACTCGGGAGCAACTGGTGACCTAAAGCTCTGCCTGAACTGGTTCCGGGTGGCCTTTTATGCAAGAGAGCATTCCATCAGTGTGGACGCTATCTTTTGACGAAGTGCATCACTTTTTCGATATGCTTCTGTGTGTGGAAGCACACCTTCGGAAGAAGTTTTTTCAGAAGATCTCTTCCGAAAAAAGGTTCTTCCAAAAGAAGGCTGCAGTCTAGACATAACCTATGGGAACAATTATAGCTTTCTTTGTCCCAGAATATTAAAGACAAGGTGGGCGAGGGAGTATCTTTCATTGGATCAGTTTCTGCTTGTGAGAAAGACAAGTTTTCACGGTACACAGGGCTTATCTTCAGGTCTCGGCAGAGGTATAGAAACTAACAGATAGGGGAAGAGTTGCTCCATCATGTGTAGGTTTTATGTGGGGCTCTGGCCACTGGCCCCACACCCAGGGCACCATTCCCTGCCTCAGTTCCTGGCTGCCATCCCACTCCCTGTCACTGGCCCTGTGCCTGGAGCTCGGGTCCTGGCTGCCAGCCCCACTTCCTGGCTGTGGGCCCAGGATCCTGCTCCTGGGGCTTTACTCCTGGCCCTGTGCCTGACCCCAGCCTTGGCCCAATTACCCATGTCTGGGTCCCCCCTGCTGGAGACATGATATTACTCCCAGTCCCAACAAGAGTGGGGGTGCGCAGACATGGGTAAGGGGGCTGGGTTTCAGCTCCCCCTGCTATTAAAGGGGTTCCAGGACCACTGGGTCTGGGAAAGGAATTTGAGTGTCACAAGATGGAACAGATTGTTTAAGGTAAGTATTTCACATACCTTGTAAAAGACCATTCAAGTGAAGTGGCCTGTTGACACCTTTGCAGCCATAAGACTAAACAGGGAGGGTGGGTTACTGGCTGTTTTAATAAGCCATAAATCAAATGCCATTATTAAGACCATGATTTTTAGTGTCTAATAAAGATCTGAATTTAAGCTCTTAACCTCATCTTTTGAAGTTATTTTTCTATGGGAAGAAACCTATCTATGAATCCATCCACATATTCAGGCAGGACAAGCAGTGGACTGCCATCCCAATCTTTGTTTTTCACAGAAAGACAGTGCGGTGGAGTCACTGGCAGGGCAAGAGGACACATGCTGCTCAGAGTTATCTGTAAAGTGCCATTGATTCTCATTTGTACCTCAAGCCATAAAACATGCTGGCCTCTGAATCAGAGATGCCTAATCTAGAATCTTTGTCAAATCAAGTGATGGGAAAGTGTCCTTGAACTTCTTCAACCAACAAAGCTTGCTTTTGCTGAGTTCAGTATAAACCTCATCATCTCTTTTGTTCTCTCCTCGTCTGTCCTTAAAAAAACTACATCAGAATGTTTACTTTATTGTGGGATGTGATTAAAAACATGGTTATTGAAAGGTGCTGGATGAAAGAACACTGTCTCAGATGATTCAACATTCAGTGTGCATCCATTATCTTACTGAAGCCTCATGTGCTACACCAGCTGTAGCACAGGGTGTGGAATAAGGAAATAGGTAATCTATGCCCGCCTCAAACTTTGTGTAGGAGAGAACTATCGGTCAAATTTTAAAGCAAAGGAAAGAAGAAAACTTCAGTATTACAAAGGTCACAATAAAGACTCAATAGGTTGACTTACAGTACCCCTCCTGCACCCTCCTTCCTTCCCAGGTCACACAGCCCCACTCTGAGCCATCTCATGCACCCTATCTCCCACCTAGATGCCACAACCTCACCCCACCTCACTCCTGTGCCCTATCTCTTGCCTAAACCCCCACTTTACTCCTGTACCCTACCTCCTTCCAAGACCGTGCACTCCCACCTGCAGCTTGCTCCTTGGCAGTCCCCTTCCACACACTGAACCCCACATTTTTGGCCCCACCCCAAAGCCTAGAGAGCCCCACAAAATCTACTAGCCCCAGGCCCTCAGAAGAGTTAATTCGGCTCTGGGGGCCTTGGCAAGCCCCCTCACAGGGCCCTGGAGTGTAAGTGGAACCCTGGTGGCTTTTTTTGTTCGGAATGTCTTTGGGGTTTGTTTTGTGTGTGTGTGTGTGTGTATGGGGGGGTGTTTGGTTGGTTGGTTGTTTGGATTTTTTGTTTCTCATTCTTCTGTGGCCCCAAACAGATTTTTCCATGGGTCAGTGGCCCCTGACCCAAAAAATGTCCCCCAACCCTGCTCTAAGAGTCCAAATAGAGATAAAGGATTTTTTTTGAGTCCTTATTTATAGCTTCTGATAGAACACAAGCTGACAACGTAACCACCCACATGGGCTTTTCCTTTGATGAGATAAATGAGTAATGCATTTTGAGTCTCTGATTTCTGGTCATCATAAACAATGGCCATGGGCTTTGAAGTCTGTACTTTTTCTGATAAAGTCCTTCATTAGCATTTCACAAGGCTTTTTGATGGGTTATTTGATTATGGGGCATTTACAATGTAATGTTTGCTAATACATTTTAATAGGCTACAAAATAATGCAAGTGATGTTCCATTAGTTTTATGAAGTCTAAACACACTTTTACTTTCAACAGTCACTTTGATCTATAATAATATACAAGTGAATTGCCCTGAATATACTCTGGCCTGACCTGGTCTGTGAAAATCCGACTACTGTCAACAAAGAGCTTTCTTACCACAAAACAACTCCTTCTCCTGTGTTAGACATCAAATGAACACTCATGGGGCAAAGGAGTAATGCAAAATTGGTAGTATTACCAAAATCATCCCTGTCCATAAAACATATGGACTAACCCTTTCAAATATCTGAGCAGAGACTGAAATCCAGACTCATTAGAAGTACATCACAACTGAGCTCTTACAAGAATAATTGTTTTCTTCAAAAAGATGAAGGCTGAGGGTTTTGTGTGTTGCTCTTTTTCCAACTGAAGGCTATATCTGTGTTTGCAATTGAATATAACATTTTTCTATGCTTCAAGTCTTCATTTGCTCTGTTTTTATTTTGAAAGGATAAAGACAGCTTAATTGCATTTAAAAAAATAAATGTATATGAAGAGTGCTTTTGCCTCTGAAATAAGTGGGAAAAAAATCAGGTTAGTTCAATGTATCAGTAATGGATCCACCAATTGGTGAGGATTCAGTTATTCTATCGTTTATGCCTAGGCTTTAAAAACGAGTAGACCTGTAGCACCTTAGGCTACGTCTAGACTGTTCTCCCTAGCTGTAGCACAATGGCTTGGGTGTAATTATGTAATTAATAGTGAGTTTCCGTTAACCATAGTGGTCCACAGAAAGGTTTGCATTGTGTCAGGTGGACCACAGGCCAAAAAGTTTGAGAACCACTCTTAAGTGTCCCATAGCTCCAATCACTGGAGATCTGTTCTACTAACAGTCATAGAACTGTTGGGGGCAATCTGATAATACCATCCCCTCAGAGAGGATGTGAAGAGGATGACATGGGGGGAAGGGGCTAGGAATCACTCAAGCTGGCGCAATCTGACAAGTCATAGTCCTAATTCTATGACTCTTTTAATACAGGATTTATGCGGCTTTCAACATCCATCATGGCTGGTAATGAGAACAAATGGATTAATTGTGTTGTATGAATAGCCATTAATTGTCTTCTGTTCCCATGATCTTCCTGTAAGGGAAAAAATAGCAATCATCCTATAATGGCCATTATTTTAAATGAACAATGAAAAAGCTAACAATAGTAGACAGGAAATGTTACTGAGCTTGTTTAAAGAAGAAAAAATAAACTTGCAAATAATCCCTAATCTAAAGCAAACCAGGAAAACAATTTAGAGCCTTTTCTCTTATGTTTTTCTAGATAGCAGATAATGAATGTTGCTACTAATCTCCAGTTAAATAAGGCAATGCAGAACTAACAAGTGTATTTTTTCACACCCCTGAATGACAGGTTTTGTCAATGTAAGTGATAGTGTAAACATAGTCTTTGAATAACATCTAAATTCCCTGATACCAACACAACAAAAATTAGAGGGACTATTGTAGCCTTTCATGCTTATAAGAAAAATGAATTTAGTACAATGAACTTTCTGTATTTGTTTTTCTGAAGAGAGTTGTTTACTCAATGTGCACATTAAAGACCCACGCATTGCACTTCTGGCTAAGACTTTTTATTTCCAGTGGCACAATCATGTATATTTAGGTCCAGAATATGTTTATTTCAGGTTAAAGGGGCAAAGAGAGAAAGGCCCTGATACAGCAAAGCACTGAACACTTGCTTAACTTTAAATGCATGAGTGGTCCCAGTGACTGCAAGTTTAAACTAAGCATGATGCAGTGGGTTGGAGCCAAACAGACAGCAATATAAAGTTCCTTAGAAGTCTTTCTCTCTGTAATGTTTCTCAAATCTTTACCATCCCTTCTTACTACCTTTGCGGCCTGTCTCTCTCTATGACTTCCGATGGTGAGTAAGAGGTGAGAAATGTGAGAAGGATATTTTAAATTCAGTTAAATTTACTAGATGAGTTTACAGTAACTAAGAACTGACCATTATGATTTAGGAAATGGAAAGCAAATGGTCCAGAAGTTGCAAAACTTTTATGTCACATTAAGATTTTTTTTTCACAATTAGTGAAACAGAACAAGCGGTTCTAACTTTCTTCAATGTTTACAAATTCTAGATTGTCTTCTAATCTTAAAAGAAATTTTCTCTTTTATACATTTATTGTTGGGGTTTATTTCCTGGGATCCTTGGATAATTTTAAAATCTAATTAAATTAGTTTCCTCTTAGGCACTTATTCCTATAGTACCTGAAAAATCTCTTATTTATATAATACAAGTGGTATGAAAAGTGTATAGAATACAGAAGACGACAGGTATTCGTGTAGCTGAAGAAAAATGGTAACGTGATTTCAATAATTAAAATTTTCCTTATCCAGAATGCAGTATAAATTTGTTGCATTTCTTTAAAAAAAATGCAATAGAAATTGTATTGTTGTAATAAATCTGCCTGGTAAAAGTGTTTTAGAAATGAAGCCAATGGCAAAGTTTCTAGAGTCAGGTCTGAAGTTTCTTAAAGTACAGAGGTTTTCAGGTCCAAGTTCTGGCCAGTAATTACTACTTGGATTTATTGACTTTTAATTATATAGCATCAGCAATTCATTACTTACTTTTAATTTACAGAATCACCTGAAATCCATTTCAAGGGCTTATTTCTATATCTAGAAAGTGGACTATGAAAAGCTGAGTTGGACTTTTGTCTATGCAGTGTTATTCTGTAATTTGAATTCTTAAGGATAATGAATAGGGTACATTCTTTGAAGCTTTGAAAATGAAAACCATAACAAACAGTGTTTTAAAATACAATATACTCTGCTTAATGAGAGTATACAGTAGTAGCCTTAACTGGAATTCACCCAGGGAACTGATTTATCTGTAATGGCAAAGAGTGCTGCTTAATTATTTAACAATAAAAATAATTCCACTCTCCTCAATAATTACTTGAGGGGCAAATAGGGATAGTTGCATTTTGCTGTCAAATTCAAGACAGAGATTTCCTTGTACAGATTTTTGGAGTTAGCATACCATATATAGTTCTCTGTCTCCTGTGCTTGCTCAACCACCCTTTTTTAGGTCTGCCTTCCTCTATTCCTCTGCCATTGCTGCTTAACCAGCAAAAGTTATTCTTCTGTGATATTATTACTGTGAACCGCCCTTCTGTCCCAATTTTGAACAGTCTGTCTCAGCATGGGGCACTTCTCTGGGGACTGTGAAAGTCTCCTCCCTCTATACTAAAGGGAACAACAGAATCTCCCTATGGTCACTGCAGCATGGTTACATTACTGATTGTGGAAAGGCATTGTCTGGTGGAATCTTAATGTCCACATGTTGTAATCATATTCTTTTTGTAATGATGCAAAGGTAAGAGGCACTATTAGCAAGCCTCCTTCCAAGATAATATGAAAGGTCTCTTTTCAGTCTTCTTTAAGTACTGCCCCTGAAGCAAACTAAGTTAGGAAATGTAATTTTAAAATCTTGTAGATTATTTTTGTTTTTTTGTCCTTTTAGAAAAAAGCTTATAGAACTGAAATAGTGGATCAAATCCTTTCTATGATATATTTTTTTTAATTCTATAGTTATCCAGAACAATTATAATTCTCTATTAAATGCTGTAGGGTGATTAATGTGCCTATAGTTTCTTTTTAAAAATAATTTTCTATTCAGTTCCATAGGAGTTTTCCATAAGAGTAGTGCAATATTGAATACCAAATTAAAGGTGAAGGTTTCCATCATGGAAGCAGATGATGACAAAATGGTGGAGCTGCCACACTTTCTGGCTTTGGGGAAACCCTGACTCATTTTCTATTTTCAGAAGCACTCATATTGCAAACTTCCTCTAGCACAATAATTTAGGTGAAAGGAAGCTGATTTCTAAACACAATGATTCATTCTCAAAGTCAATGTCATGTTATCTCAAATTATTAGAGAAGTGTGAGCTTCTTTATGAATATCTCAGCACTTCTCTGAATGTAGCAGTGTTCCAGTTGAATAAGAATAATCCTGCTAACAGATGCCTTTAAGGCCCATTCCTGAAAGATGCTGAGCATTCTTAATTACATTTGAAGTCAATGGGAATTCAAGGTGTTTTAACATTTCACAGGATCTGCCTCTTGTTGAATGGCAATATTACCCACAAATTATTATTAAAATGCTTTTAAATAACAATACTCAAGAGCTGTTAAGTGCATCTCACATGCCAGCTGATTAAACCTTTTATTTGTAATTCTATTATGAGGCATATATCAACAAAGTATCTGGGTGCACTGTATATTGTTTTAATTAAGGAATATATTGTTTAGATTAAGAAGTCAATGACACCTCCTAGCCAAGGCAGACTACAATACATACTTTAACACTTAAATTAATAAATTCTAATAAGCAACAATTTATTCCAGTGGCTTATACAGTACAGTGAATTTCCTGATGAATAGTACATAAAAAGCTACCTTCCACTAACACCGTATCAAAAAAGTTTTGCATCTCACAGGATCTATTAATAGGCACTTCTGATTCAAGCATTCATTAAGAATGCCATTAGATATTGCAGAAAAACATAAAATGTTAAAGATACAGGAAGCCGGAATAAGACACCCATTATTTCAAATGTATTTCGAAATAACAGGCATGCTGTTAAGATGTGCAGAACGCTGTTTTGTGACAATGGGCATTATCCTGACATAGAACTACTGTGTAGACGTATCCTTAAAGTGCAAGTCGCCTCAGAAAATGATTTTATTAAAATGGTTATGGTGGCTCCCATGTCAATCTTTCATAGATTTCCATATCAAATAAGTACAGTTTCAGAGGCAGGACTAGCCCATTGGGGGCCCTAAATAGGAATATCACAACACATAATACAAAAGCACACAGGTGGCCCCCTGGAGCTGCTCAGGACCCTGAAGTTTCAGAGGGGTAACTGAGTTAGTCTGTAACTGGAAAAACTTGAAAAACAATGAATAGTCTAGCACCTTAAAGACTAATAAAACATGTATGGTATCGTGAGCTTTCAACAACCCACCTCTTCAGATGACTGGCGTATTAAAAATCCAGATCCAAGAATTTACTTAGTCTGTTTATGTCTAGCATAGATTCCAAAAGTTTGTAAGTAAAATACCCCCTCACCCCTGCACACAACTATTGAACTGCTCTCTGGGCTCGGTTTCAGGTTGCTGGGTTGGTTTTTTTTATTATTATTAGCTTTATCTATATCAGAAAGAAAGTTTGCAGACAACACTATGCCCTGATATGACAGCTATGCAACTCCATTAGCTGTCAGTGGGTTTGCACCAGCGACCCTGAGTACATATATGAAGTCGAGGAGATAACAGTTGTACTTGATTCCAACTGGGCTTCTAGAACAGGGGCAGAGAACCTCAAGATCAGGGGGCTGGATGTGGCTCCTGTCTCGCCTGGATCTGCCCCCCCAAAGATCAGGGTTTTCCCCCCCATAGCATTAGAGCACATAAAACTTACTAAGCCCATTCCCCCTAGGCTCTGGTGTGCGAGAGGAATGCAAGGAGTCTCTCTCCTTCTTAAGTCAGGGATGCTTGCTTTTTTTTTTTTTTTTTTTTTTTTTTTGCTTCTCTTGTGGTCCCAGACTGATTTTTCTGTGGGTCTCTGGCTCCTGACTCAAAACAGATCCCCTACCAGAGAAACTTATTTTCAGGGTTGCTGATAAAGGGCAGCTTCTATGCTGACTTAAAACCGATGCCAGGTCAGTTTCTGTTTCCCTTCCCCCGCCACCCAGGCCCCTGGGTCCCACAGCCCCTTCCTCTGTCCGGATCAATGTGATGCGTGCACGGCATGGGGCGGTCCAAGGCAGCTCTTGAGGTCTGCCTGAGCTGTTGCGTCAGAGCAGCCCCACTGAACCATGGGAGATGTAGGCGCCGCTCTCCCAGCTGCTTTTCTCCTTCTGGCTGCCAGGGGGCAGCGTTGAGACAACGCAGGCGGGGATTGGCTGCGGGTCATTCTGACGTTCAGGGGCCCCGCCCTGGAGCGGGAGGCGGAGTGAGGAGCGCGGCTGCTTCCGACCAACCCGGCCTTTTTCCCCCTCCCGCCGAGCGCCGGAGGACAGTTACTTGGCGGCTCGGAGCAGGCGCTGCCGCAGTTCAGCTGGGAGTCTCCGCTGCCCGGACACAGAGAGCCCTCGCCCCACCGCCATGTCCAAGGAGGAGAAGAAGCCCTTCAGCCAGACCATGGCCGAGTGGCGGCAGTTCGTGTACAACCCGCGCAGCGGCGAGTTCCTGGGGCGCACGGCCAAGAGCTGGGGTAAGGGACTGGCGGGGGGGGCCCGGCCAGGAGGGGGAGTTCAGGGGTTGCTGGTATTTCGGGGGTAGGTAAGAGTCGAAGGAGCCGTTGGGCGCGCGCGGAGAGGTGGGGGGGGCACGAGGCGGTTCTCTGGGAGCCGTTACTTTCGCCGCGTTCGGATCTAAAAATAGCCCGAACATGACAGCGCGCGGGGGAGGAGGGATACTCGGAGCCCGCGTGCTGGTTCCGCGGCACCCGCCCCGCCTCTCGTGTGCCGCTCGGGGCGGGCTGGTGGGTTTGAGCGGGCCGCCAGGATTGGTGAGCGAGCCGCTACGGCAGCGGGATGAGGAAAGCATCTTTCGCTACGTCTCCAGCTGATTCACTCTCGGCGTAAATGCTGCAGTGAAGCTCAGCAGGCTCCTCCTCCACGTCAGGGATGAGGCGAAGGAGGGGAGGAATCTGGTGGCGGTCTGACTGTAGCAGGTTACTGCACGCTCCTGGGGCCTTCTCTCTTCTCGTGTAGTGCTGGAGCCCATGCGCATGTCATGCTTCCCACACACGCCTCATCGGCAGAACAACTCTAGCCTATCAGTGGTGCATGGGGCCTTCCTCTGGGGTGCAGTTTTCACTCCTTTCCTGGTTATTTTCCCACTGTCTCTATTGGGAGCTGGCACAGGAAGGAGATGAAATCCAAGTTAGTGTCGCAAATTCTTAAGTTACAATCACTGACACAGTTCATAGTAAAGTGGTATATACATGTAAAGTAGGGGTGGCCAACCAGTTAGAGACGAAGAGCCAAAATAGCAGTGGATAGAGTGCAAAGAGCCATGTATTATATATTGAGAGAGAGAGAGAGAGAGAGAGAGAGAGAAAATTTAGCGATAAAAATAACATTACAGGACATTTCAGACAAAAATTACTATCGTCTAATTGCTTCAGCCTGGCAAACAATAACCTTTGATTTTTCTTTAAAGAAACACAGTGTAAATCAGGTACCCTACTCTCCCCCCTGCTCCACTCTAATGTTGGAGCTGGAGCTGCCACCGCCACCGCATGCTTCTCCCTCTGGGCGCTGGAATGCGTGCTCAGAGCTGCTGGCCGTGAGCAGCACGAACAGTCTGGGTGCGTAGTTCAGAACCATCAGGAGCCACATTTCTTTGATAAAAGAGCCGCATGTGGCTCGAGAGCCAAGGGTTGGCCAGCCCTGATGTAAAGTATGAATACATTACTCCCATTCTCAAAGAGAGTGTATATTTCTTGGTTTCAGATAACTCTTCCTGCTCCTAAAACTTTGACACAGCCGAAAGATATTTAAATAGCCGTACTTATAAAATCAAGAGTTTCAACATTGTGTTGAGCAGTTCTGGACATATCCATAGCCTAGATCAAACTCCATGAGTAGTAACACACAGAACATACATGGGATATGTTCTTTGTGGTGCTAGGGTTGCCTATCTGTCAGGAGAGGGCCCTGGTTCTGATGTGAGCTCTTATCCATTCAGATAGAAGTAAGACCCTACTAGATACTGGGTTGTGCCCACGATAGCTCATGATACTATCTCTCTATTTTTTGGTTAGTGTCTAAGGTGTTACAGGACCATTGATGTTTAGGGTTTTTTGCTAGATACTCTATCACTCAAGTGGAAGAGGAGGAATAGGAAATTTCCACTCTGCTGTTGTCTTGTGACTTCTCTGTTTAGACGCACCATCAGCAGGTTTTCTTAAAGTGTGTGGGTTGAATGAATGGGTGTGTAGTTAAGTAATCACAGAAGCATATTTGTGTAATAAAACAGATAGTATTAACTTCTGTAAGTAGTTTAGAAATGCTCAGCATATGTTAAGGAAAAACAAAGATGTTTATGATTAGGCTTGGCAGAATTTGATTTTTGCAGAAAAGTTGGGTGTCGGACAGTGGGTGTTGAATGACTATTTAATGATAATAGAGTCAAAAAATTGGCTTTATAACTATTAAGACACAAATTATCAACTTTGGAAGTCAAAATAAATATCTTTTAATCAGTCTAAATTTTTAAGGAAACATAAAATGCTGTTTATATGTAAATATCTGTCAATGGATTTTTTGGCAGCTTGTATGTGTGTGGGGGGGTGAAATCAGCATTTACTGGTAATCTAATGATTTCAAGTTTGTAAGTTACTTTATTAGCAGGCTTCTTTGTAATACTGCTATCTTGGTATATAATGGTACAGGAAGAGACCATCTATAAAACTTTTTTTTTTTAATAGCATACCTACCTTAATCTGGAGTTGTGGTTGGTTTATTGCATTTATTGCCAGCTCACTTGATAAAGATTCTTTCCCATTTCAAGAATAAATTCAGTTTATATAAAGTTCATTAGTTTTTATGTAATGTTGTTTACCTGAACTCCTACTAAAGAACAAATTAATAGGTAAAGAGATTAATTTTCCTAAGTAATTATTCCTTGATGTCAGTGCTTAACTCTGCATTCACACAAATCATTTTTTGAGCTATGGAGGCATTTAGTTCAGATATTTCATGTTTAATGTATTGACTCTGTTATGGCTGGCTACTTAAATATTCCTTAAATTTTGAGTAGTCAGTCTATCTTCATCCATTCATGTATGATTTTGGACAATAACTTTAAGGAAAAAAATAGTATTTGATTATAAATTGAAATAACTTGCAACTTTTTTAAACAGCTGTAACTGAGAGAGAGGTGGGAGAGGCTGCTGTTTAGTAGCCTGCCTGGGAGCCAGGGTGCAACCATTCCAGACTGCTTCCCTTCAATCCCTCTGGCTGTGTCTACTCTACACCTACCACATATGTGGGTATAACTTAGGATGCAAATAAGCCATCCCCTTGGTGTCCTTAGTTACACTGACCTAAATGCCAATATGGACAGCTATGTATCAGCGGGAGAGCTTCTCCTGCTATCACAGCTACTGCCTCTCCTTGTAGTTAGATTAATCTAAGTTGACAGGAGAGTTTTTTCTTGCCATCTTAGAGAAGCCCTAGACCAGGAGTGGGCAATAATTTTTTGTGGGGGGGTCCCCTCCAAGATTTTGGTAAGTGGTCAAGTGCTACATTTTCCTGGGGAGGAGGTATGGGATCTAGTGTGGTGCCGGAGGGTGCATGAGGTAAAGAACTAGGGTGCAGGAGATGGTGTGAGTTCTGAGAGGGAGTTTGGGTGAAGGAAGGGGTTGTGACCTGGGGCAAGGGATTCAGGTGCAGGGTCTGGGAGGTAGTCTGGCTGCAGGAGAGGATTCTAGCCTGGAAGAGGGATATAAGAGGTAGTACAGGGTCTGGGAGAGAGTTGTGACCTGGGGTAGGGAGATGAAGGGTTTGGATGGTGACCTGGGGGAGGGAGTTGAGGCGCGGGAGGGACAGGGGTGGCAGAGGCAGGCTCTGGCTAGGAGATGTTTACTTATGCGTCTCCCAGCTAGCAGCCCTGCAGCACCCCCAAAGCAGGCTGGGCTCCCTGTCTGCTGCAGCCCCAGACTGCTTGAAAATACATACTTCTCCCTCCATGTGGCGCTCTGCTCTGGGAAGGGGAGGCTCAACCCCCAGGCCAGTGTCTCAGCTCCTATGGGCTGGTTGTTTCCGGCCAGTAGGAGCTGAGGATTGAGCTGGAGACAGGAGATCACAGGAATCTCCCCCTTTCCTCCAGAGCAGAGAGGTGCACAGAGCAGCTGTGTGCTTAGATCAGCAGCTGCTATGTGCCTGAGAGTCCTGTCCATGGGCTGGATCCGATGGTTTGGTGGCCCAGATGTGGCCCACGAGAGGAATCTTGCCCACCCTTCGTGTAGACAGCTTACAGTAATGCAGACACACTCTCTCTAGTGTAGTTATAGACTCTGAAATGTCTCCTCAACCAGGAGCTGCAAGGAGGGAAGATATGTAGGAGCTAGTTATGCTAGATCAATGCTTTCAAAGGACTCCTCCATGGCAGAGAACATCCAGTAAGGGAAATGCTGGTAATTCCTGCCAGCCTCAACTGACGAACAGGTTAAAGAATCTGTCTAGGCTAAGGTATTGATTGTAGACACTTGATTGCCATAATTTTTGGCTGACAAGATAGGATGCTATTGAATAATGTATGAATTGATTGGTGTGTGTATTTGGGAGTTGTTCCAATAAATAGACTATATTTCTACTGCTTCCTTAGAAGATTCCTGAAGACTTTTCCCTAACTTTGTGTCCAAGTCCTCCTTTTCCTTGTACGATTTCTTTTTGGAGGTGGGGAGTTCTGAGAGTTCTTATATTTTATGGCAGGGGTTTTCCTAGTTCTAAGATGAGAACTATGGGTACGTCTAGACTACATGCCTCTGTCGCCAGAGGCATGTAGATTAGGCTACCAGACATAGTAAAATGAAGCGTCAATTTAAATAATCGCCGCTTCATTTAAATTTACATGGCTGTCGCACTGAGCCGACAAACAGCTGATCACCTGTTTGTCGGCTCAGCGCGATAGTCTGGATGCGCGGGTGGCTACATCAAAGGTATTTGTCGACCACCCAGGTATACCTCATCCCAGGAGGCTTACCTGGGTGGTCGACAAATACCTTTGATGTCGACACGTGCGCGTCCAGACTATCGCGCTGAGACAACAAACAGCTGATCAGCTGTTTGTCGGCTCAACGCGGCAGCCATGTAAATTTAAATGAAGCGGCGATTATTTAAATCGACGCTTCATTTTACTATGTCTGGTAGCCTAATCTACATGCCTCTGGCGACAGGCATGTAGTCTAGATGTACTCTTTGTCTCTTGACTTCTGTCTTGAAATAACTTGTTCTGTGGTAAGTCAGTGTAGTTAATGATGCACAATGGTGATGTGACTTAACCAGAGGGTGTTGAGAAGATCGGTTGCTGTATGCATTTTGTCCCATCTGGAACTGTTTTAAGATTGGTGCATTCATTTAATAAAACAGTAACTCTACAGTGGCAAATTGTATACAAAAATATAAATACAAATCAAGATTCATTAGCATTTCCTGATAAAAATGGGGAAAAAGAATACATAGAAACCTTAAAATAAGCTAAAAGGTAAAGATATGGTTATAATCTTGGAATGTGACAGTAGTTATTTTCAGTGCCTGAAAGAGGAATAGATCTAAAACCCTAATTTGGTTCATGGAAACATTGTCAGTAACTCCTTTTAATTGTTTTCAGAATTTAAAGAAAGCTCTATTGCCCTTGCCATCCAAACTATAAGTGGAACATCAGTTGATGGTTCTGATTGTCTAGTGTGTTTGCCATTAATTTTATTTGTTCTTTTCACCTTTTGAATGCCATGGGGGATATAATCTTTTTTATTCTAGGTATTTAGCTCTCTAGGACTCCTAGGATAAGCATACTCTGTACTTGCAGAAAGAGTGCCATTAAATTATGTATTCATTGTTTAGCAAACTGTTGCATAGCGCACGTGCTGATTTCTAAAAAATGTTGTGTACGTTTCTCAATGAATCAAATATGAAATGTTGGAATTCTTCTTAATTCACGGTACTTTGGTTACTTCATGAAATGTGAGTTTTCTGTCAAAATGGATTTTTAGTGTTAGAACAGTCCTCTGTCATAAACTGACCAGTTGTGGTAAAACTTGCACAGAATAAATTTACCTGTAAATTCTTAAATGTTAAAAGTTAGTAAAGCTAACTATTTGATATAGATCATACCAGTGTAATGAGTACTTGATGTATAAAGCGTTACATGGGGCAGCCTGATGAGAGGCCACTGGTGAATGAATCTTTTTAATACTCCCTGCTTTATTGAAATATTTTTAAAAAATGGTTGCCTCCTTGAGTAGGCTGTACACTTTTCATACTAGAATTTTAATTTTTTTCTCTTCTGTTGCAGGTCCATGAAGTGCTGTCTCACCAGCTTCCTTTTAGTTTAATTTAATGTACCAGCATATAACCGGTGGTGATTCCACACCTACTATTGTATATCACTGAACCTTGACTAAAAGGTAAAAGGCAACTCCCATTAATTGCTAGGGTGTTATTTCTGTAAAGTTTTAATTTGTATGATTTGTATAGGATACAGAACTGCATAAAAATAATGGGAATTACCTTACTCCATATGGAGGCTGCAGTGGTATGTAATGGTACATGTGTGATTTCAGCAAGACATTGGTTGAGTGTTGCACTGAGTGACAGGGAGCGCTTCATGGGAGCTGCAATAGAAAGTGAAGGGGAGACAAGAAACTTTAAAAATTAATCTGTGCTGTATAGCCAATATCCCAACCCCCAGTCTTATATCACAAGATCCAAAGCACTTCAAAAAACATGAAACTGATGCTGATTCCACACCAAATTTTTTAAAGGAATAAAGTAAACTTAAACTGCATCTTGGTCAGAAAACTTCTATCTAATGCTTTTATAAGTAACACCTAACATTACAATAGCTGAAAACAAACTCATTTATGGATTTGACAGCTTTTTTGTATAGTCAGTGTTACTGTTTTGCCTATGTAACCTGTACATTTTGCTGTTTGAATGGGATTTTAACATAGCAATAAGGCTATACTGCCTGCCTTCCCTCCCCCTTTCTACATCCTCTGTATCAGAGGCAGTAGAGCTGGGAGGGGGGGCAGCTCTGCAAGAGCTAGTGCTTGTGGGAGGCAGCAGTGCAGGGGGACCCACATGCACTGGCTCCTCCTGTCTTCCGCTGTTGCCTGTAATACAGAGGCATTATCACAGAGGGGCAGTGTGCTTGTAACCATGAGGGTTAATCAATTAGCCATGTCCTTGGATCCATGTTCACATATACCTAGAGCATGCTGCGGGGGTTTAAGCACTTTGATTCCTGTGGCATGCTTATGCCCAGAGGGAACCCACATACAGCTGGCCTCAAGTGTTTAAGTGGGGGACACTTAGTTTAATTAAACTTCTTAGTTTAATAAGTGCAGCATTTGCAGGAGTTTTAGGTCAAGAACTAAGTGAGAGATCAGCCCTTGAAATTCCTGCTTATGGAGTTAGCACTCAGATCCTTGATGCCCACACTTATTGGCACCATGGAAAAAGGGACATAAAGAATATTGGTATCAGTCCCCACCAGGGCCAGTTCCTTGGCACACCACCGGTCCCAGTTCCTGGTGTCACACAAGAAGTCCAATTTGGACAGAGGTTGCTTTTCAGCCAGGAAGGCCACCAGTCACTGTACTCTGGTGCATCCCTTAGTAGCGCATCTATGGCACCATCAAATCTGGCTCCAATCATGAGGATGTTGAGTCTGGGCTCATTGGATTTCCTGGTACAGGGAGTAGTGAAGAAGGACCTGGACCTCCTTCCCCTCCACTTTTGAGGCTGCCTGTGAGCTTATCCAGAATATGGAGCACGCAGCTCTGGCACAGTCAACAGTGTACAGACAGGCACTGGCTCCTGCTGCGGGACACTATTCAATGTCTTAACGGCCAGTGGCACCGCCATTAGTACAGCTCTTTCTTCTGGCACTCACACTTCCAACATTGACTTCGGCTGCCACTGTGTCCAGTCCAGCACCTTGCGGCACCAGTGCCCATCTCCTTAGCACTGTCGAGCACTACACCTCCTTAACCTGATTCGGAAGACATAGAGTCGGAGGCTGAGTTCGGTCTCCTGTAGTACCCACTACCACTTCTGGAAATGCCATTGGGAAGCTTCCATGACACTGCAGGCATCTGGCCTTTGAAGTGTCAGGTTCCTGTACAGTGGCCATTCTGAATTCTGGGCCTAGCATCAAAGTCAGGACCCAGTGTTGTGGGCAATGTCAGTGGCTTCATCTCACCAGCCACCATTTTTGTCTCAGAGACTTGGAGCCTGAGGCTGCCCCAATGCAGGTGCTGCCAGAGCATCCCAGTCACACTAGTCCCTGTGCCACCAGCAGCTTGCGTGCCCAGTGTCTCTGAGGACACCAGGAAGCCAGAGGGTCAGGAGGACTAGGTTCCTATAGTATCATCTTCCTTGGGTGACACAGTTGTGAGCACTTTCTCCTCCTATTCTGCCCTGATGTTAAAGCACATCAGGACTTCCTCAGGCAGGTGCCCTGCAGCCACAATGTGCCAATGGAAGAGATGGTAGAAGATGTGGATCCAGGGGTTGACATCCTGGCCCGTGAGGGTCTATGTATGCTGACATTGCCATTGATGCTATACTCACGCTAAGGTGCTGTGACAGACTCCAGCCTGCTTCCCTCCCTCCAGTGACTAAAGAAGTCAAGAGGTGCTGCTTTATTCCACAGCAGGGGTACGAATACTTGATTACTTGTCCCCTGCTGGGGTCACTTGTGGTCAACACAGTCAATCACAAGGAATGGCAGGGACAACCAGGGCCTGCTCCAAAAATTAAAGATATAAAGAAGCTGGACCTCTTCAACTGGAAGGTATATTCGACGGGGGTTCCAACCTTGCACGTAAGCTAAGCAGACACTGTTGAGTTGGTATGCATACAGCGCCTGAAACGCATTAACCAAATTCCGGATCTGCTTCCCGCAGACTCATGACAGGAATTTTCTGTAGTCCTGGGCAAAACAGTGGCTATACTCTCCCTCCAAGCAGCTCGTAGCCTGTCTCGGCTACTAGAATTATGGCCACAGCCATCATGATTCAGCACAACACATGGCTCCATGTCTGGGCTTGCTCCAGAAAACAATCCAGGACTTCCCATTTGACTGTGTCGGTCCATTCTTTGACAAAACGGACACCTGGATGCAGTCTAAAAGACTTCTGAGTGAACCTCAAGTTGTTCAGCATTCACATACCAGCACCTCAGTACAAGCAGTTTAGGCTGCATCCTCCCTCACTTTTCTTCCTGGGTCCCCCTCGGCAAGACCATTCCCACGGGTCAGACAGAAATAACGACCGCAGATGGTCTTCACAGTACTATGGCCAGGGTCAGTCCAAACTTCCCTGAGGCCCTCAACTAAACTTTTGAAGGTGCATCTGAGGTCAGAGCACAAATTATCCGTCTCTCTATACACAGCACCTCCTCTTTTTTGGAAATTGCTTATCCTATTTCTGCTGTGTTTGGGCCTGTATCACTATGGAATTTAGGGTTTTGAGCATGGTAGGGGTAGGATATTCCATCCAGTTCTCTTCCCACTTTCCCCGTCCTTAATCAAAGGCCCCTCTCATGAGCAGCTTCTTAATCAGAAAGTACACTGACACCTGGCATTAAGGGTGATAAAGGAAGTTCCTCAGGGGTTCAGAGACGGGAGAAATCTATTCCTGATATTTCCTTATTCCTAATGCCAAGGGAAGGCTTAGGCCCATCATGGATCTTCAAAACCTGAATGTGTTCATAAGAAAGTTCAGGTTCTGCTTGGTCTCCCCAGCCACGGTCATTCTGTCCCTCGATCCAAGAAACTGGTACATCACTCTTGATATGAAGGATGCGTATTTCTATATTTCCAGTACACAGGAGATTCCTAAAGTTCATTGTGAGCTGTGTTGCTTATCTCCAGTCCAAATCCCACCCACCTCCCCTCTGTTGGAGTAATGGCAAGAAGGAATTGAAGAGGTGGAGGGTCAATAGAGCTCTATATACTGCACTATACAGGTACTACCAGGGCGTTCCACACCTAAGTCTATGGGTACTGCTAGGGGAAAACCTCCAATCGTGCATGTGGCATGCACACGTGTAACCTTGGGTGGGCTAGACCACTTCATTGTCCTTCTCCAGTGCCTTAAAAAAACCTCAACTCCAATAGAAAAGTAGCTGGAGACCCAGAATTCAGTCTAAGGATTTTCATCAAAGATTGCACAGTCAACTCCCACATTCAAGTCCCAAAATGAATGACAGAAATGAATTCAATTAACTTTATAAAAACTCACAATGAAGAAACATAATACAAATTTTATATCAAATATAGCTATTTTATAACTCAAGGATGTTATCCTCATAGTTAAAATAAACAGAATTAGAAATAAAATTTTAACAGTTGAGTCCACACAACTAGAATAATGTGGGCAAAATCAAAACATTCAAAGCATGCAATTAAAACGGAAGATATTTTCCCTTTCCAGTTTCCCCTTGCTATAATTAATGTTCCCTGTTAGTGGGTTAACAACAGCAGTAACCTGCAGCAAAGTGCTTCAGAGTGAGGGACTTGAGCCTGCTTTCTGTACCTGAGAACCAACTGGAGCAGACCCTCAGACTACCACATGCAATTCCAGAAGCTTCTGTGTTGGAGTGCTAAGTCTGCTTAGCTACAGTGACTGAGACACAACTCTTACCTCCTGCCATGGGTCTCTTAATGAGAGATCTCCTTATTAAGTACATGGGACACTCACTTCTCTCTATTGGAATGGACATGAGCAACACCTCTAGAAGAACAACAGTTGCAAAGGTAGATAATCACTGAGCGAAGGAAAAGCGGTTAAGTTAAAATCATTGTGATCAGGGTAATGCAAATATCCATTTGATATTTCAGAAACTAAGGTTTTTCAGTATAGGTTTATTGAAAATTCAATTAAAATATACTGTGGTATTGTAGACTACATATGAATTTTCTTGTGATGACAGCTGTGTTGAATCGCTGCTATATGTTTAATATGAACTGACTGAGCTCTTCATCAGATTTAAAACACGCTTTGGTGATTAAAGTTTGAGATTTTTAAAATAAGTATGACAGCTTCTTTGTACAAAGCTAAATGAACAAAAAATTCTCTTAGGGAGGATTTTAGGACTATGACATCATGAAGGGAAATATTGTAGATCTGCTTTGCTTGTTTGAATTCAGAATTGGTTGTTGCATACTTTAGAGTATGGATCTAAGATACCATTTAATTGGTTAAATGTGATTAATTGGTTAACCGTTTAAAGGGGGGAGGGCTGCTATATCCTGTCCGTGCTAGAGTGGCCCCACCATGGCTGAGATGGAGTGGCATCCCCTGCCTGTGACATGGTGGGCCCCACAAAGCTGGAGCAGCCCCATGCCTTGGCAGGTGAGAAGCTGCTCCAGTCCCCCACTGGTTTGCTTACTGGTTAATCTTTCACATTCCCTACTTTATAGCTATAGTCAAAAGAATACAAAACAATGTTTTATTCTCTCTTCTCCCGTCCCCCTCTTCCCCGACGTCTATAGGAGACCTGCTGATTTTCATGCCAACTTGCATTCCCAAAGAAATCAGGAAATTTGACAATTTACTGTTAACGCTCTGTGTGATCAGAACTTCATACTGTAGTTGTGCCACTTCTTTACAGAAAGTTTTGTTTCTGCGTTTTTCTTACGGTCAAGATAGAGCAGAGTTGAGGCTTTCCCCGCATGGACAATTGACCCATATCATGGAGCCGTGATGGTTTGTGGGACAGAGAAGTTAACAAACATCAGAGTCCCTTCTATCTGTATGTATTTTAGCAGGAAACTATCTGTTGCTTAACACTGTTCTGAAAGTTCAAAAGGTGCATTTGAATTGAATTTGAAATTTGCATGTCCAGATCTTCTTCTAGCTTCCATAGCTTGTCATGGAAACATCCTTCTCTTCAATATATTGTGTAACATGTTCTAGATGACATCCCCCTAGTAGTACATATAAGGAACTGAATTTATTATTTTAAATGTTAGGCACGTATGCTATTATATACTGAACACCAGATGGGATGATGGTATAGTAGCCAGCTATGATTATTTTGAAGTGACAATTTGACATCAAGTTTGAGGAATTTTTGGGGATACAACTAAGTGGCTAAATTATAAACCAGTTACACATTTTTAAATTCACATCAGTAGTAGTGCAGGGCAAAACTGACAATTTCGTGTGATTCTAATACAAAAAGTGTCTTCATAGCTTTTAATCTATTGCATAACTTTTAAGTCTTAGAAAGGTAGTCATTTTAGTTTGTATCTGAAAAAACAACGAGGAGTCCTGTGGCACTTTAGGGTATGTCTACACTACCACCCTAGTTCGAACTAGGGTGGTTAATGTAGGCAACCGGAGTTGCAAATGAAGCCCGGGATTTGAATTTCCCGGGCTTCATTTGCATATTGCCGGGCGTCGCCATTTTTAAATGTCCACTAGTTTGGAACGAGGTGTACCGGTAGTTCGGAATAGGAAGCCTAATCCGAACTACCTAGTTCGTGCCGCGTGTAGCCGCGGGCACGGAGTCCGAACTAGTGGACATTTAAAAATGGTGGCGCCCGGCAATATGCAAATGAAGCCCGGGAAATTCAAATCCCAGGCTTCATTTGCAACTCTGGTTGCCTACATTAACCACCCTCGTTCGAACTAGGGTGGTAGTGTTGACATACCCTTAGAGACTTAATAGGACATAGGCTTTCTTGGTTAAAACCCACTTCAGCAGATGAGTTGGAGTGGAAGTTACAGAAGCAGGAGCGTATATAAGGAAAAAGTTGTTTTTTTGTAACTGAAGCTAAGTCAGGGTGGAAGTGGTTTAATCATAGGATTTGGTCTGGAGATGTGAATAATCAGAGAGGGGAAGTAAGTATTTGCTCTATTTAAAAATACTAGGGGCAGTGCTCCCTGTTCGTTATGCTTGCTAACCCCTCCTTTTTTGGGGTAGGCAGGCCCAGCTTCTCCCTTCCTTACCCCCACACCCTCTCGGTCACCAGGAAAAGCTGGCAGTTGCAGTGCCCGCAGCCAGCCCCAGCCTCTCGTCCCCCCCCCCCCCCACTAGCTGCCTGTGCAATGCCACCCAGCTCTCTCCAGGGGGGCTACTCCAGCACCTGACCAGGTTCCACACGTTCTCCCCTGCCACCAGGGAGGGCTGGACTGTGGCCCCTTCTCTTCCTTCCACTGTGCCAGTGTCCCCCCCCCCCCCCCCCCCCCACGGCTATGCCAGCTTGGGTCCTTTCTCTCCCCCAGTGCTGTGCCAGCCCAGGCCCCCTCTCCCTTCCCTCCCTGGCTGTGCCAGCTCCATTCCCCCCTCCCTCCTCCTACCCGGCCATGCCAGCCTGGGCCTTTTCTCTCTCCCCCACCCTGTCATGGCCTAACCTTAACACCTCCTGGCCGAGGCCATGTCAGGCCCTGCTCTGCTGCTGGGGTAGGGAGGGAGTCACTCCGAGGCTTCACTCACCCCTCCTCCCAGTCACTAGGGATGGGGAAGCTGCTTGCACACCCTGTGCTCTCCTCCTAGCTGCCAAGCACAGGGGAGGACAGCATGGCAACTAGCCTTGGGGAAAGGGCAGGGAGGTGCTGCGGGACACCAGAGTGACATGATGATGTCACTCTGACATCCCATAGGAAAAATTTTTGTATAGGTATAGTAAGAAATCCCCAAACTTGCAATTCCTGATCTAGTGGCCAGATTCTCTTGTGATAAAGTGGGTGGAATTTGCCTTGAATCCCTTTCCCCTTCTACCCATCCAGAAAATGAGAGGATAGGTCCCTGTAGGCATAGAGATGTAGCAGTCTTCAATATTCTTTTCATAGCTCCAGTGCAAGATGTATGTTGATGTATGATTGGGTGAGGAGGGTGCTATGATATTGCTCAACAAATGGGAAGTGCCTTGGCAACTTTTGCCAGTTGATGGATGTTAAAGCAGCTCCTATGATAACATAAACTCGATGCAGCAAAGAATCTGGCCCCAGTTATTTTAAGGAGAAGAAATGTTTGATCCTATTATTGAATTCCACTTATTTGTATGAATATTTCCAGCAGACACTTTAACCTTGAGACTTAAAACTTTTGCTACCTTAGAACTTTGTTTGAAGCTTGAAGTATGAGCAAAATGGTTCAGTAAAACCAGCCATTGTGTTGGAAAATATTTGTATAGGATCACTTACTCATCTTTTATATCCAAATGTTTTGGAGGTTATTGTTACTTTTGCTAAAGTAACAAAACACTGAAATCAGAGTAAAATATGGCATTTTTCCAAGATTTACTACGTTCGTATCAGGAAAAGGGAAATTTTAAATTTATTAACTATCATGTGTATTTGCTTCTGTGGACAACTGTACAGGCAACACATAATAAGGAAAGACAAAGGGGGCATTCAAAACAGAGAAGCTAAACAAACCACAGAAGACAAGTTAAGGAGATGTGTGGCTCTTCCCTCCAGTGAAAGAGATGGAATTCCAAATTGGATACTTTAGCTGCCATGTAAGAATGTAAAACATGGGGGCTTTCTGGGAAACACTTTTGGTGTGAAGTCAGCATATGTTCTCCTTTTGCCCCATATTCTCCATGGTATCTTGGATCATTGTGTGCATCATAGTGCTTTATCTTAGACCTCAGATTATCTGTTATATAAGATGCATGCTGGTGGAAGTCTTGTTGACTTAATTTAGAATTAAGAGTGAATAATTACTCTTTCTGTGGGTAATATACGCTTAAGTTTAATGTACTAAAAAAATCTATCAAACTTTATTCTTTGCATACAAAATAATCTGCTTTTGTAAATGGATTACTGGAAAAAGTTTAGTTACAAAGTTCTAGAATGGACAGGGTTTCTTTAAAAGCTCACCGCTCAGGCTAAGCCATTTTTGATAGCGATCACTTACATGGGTAAACACACCCTTTACCTTCAAATTGACTTGATACCGCACTTCCAAGGTGAAAGCCTTCTGCCTCAGTGTTCATTAAAGGTTTACATTAATACTACTGCTGTATAGTGCCATTTCTGGTCACTTTTAAGACCTATGAGAATTGTGTAATCAGACAGTTACTTGATAGTATATTATTCTCCTTACCAGGTTTTCAGAGAAGCAGCCCAGTTATAAAATAGGCAATTCAAATAACTAATTGCATAATTAATCCGTTTTTTTATCTTGCAGGCACTTAATTTTTTCCAAGCTTTCAATGCAAAGGCTCCTTTATGTCACTTTCATTTTTGTAAGACATTAATCACTGTTGCCAGTATAGTAAAAAAACTTTGCGGTGAAGTGTTCAGGTTTCTTCTGAAATAGTATTATAAAGAATGCCAGCTGTCAAAATTAAAAACAAAACAAAACTATCAAAGCCTTTTGGTCTATTTCCTAATTAAGCCTAGTGTTATTTTTTTAAAAAAATGTTTAATTGGTTAACTCCGTAGAAGACTAGCCCAAGATGAGGATTCAAGCCAGCTATACCCTAGGGATATGTCTACGCTCACGGCTTCTTGCGCAAGAACATCTTGCGCAAGGGTTCTTGTGTAAGAAATCTTGCACAAGAAAACGTCCACACTGCCATGTGCGAGCTGTGCTTTTGCACAAGAGCTCCCATGGCAGTGTGGACGCTCTCTTGCACAAGAAAGCTCTGGTGGCCATTTTAGCCAAGTGTCCACACTGCGCTCTTGCCCAAGAAGCCCTCTTACCACGCCGTACTGTAAATTTCCTTGCACAAGAGCGGGCAGGCAGTGTGGACACTCTGCAGATTCTTGCGCAGGAACAGCCATACTTGCGCAAGAAGCCGCGAGTGTAGACATAGCCTCGCAGTGTTACTTAACATAATGTTATAAATATCTAGCAAGTGTGTCAAGTTTCATCCTTTCTTTTCTACACTGACTGTTCCTTTAAACACTCTTCATAGGTTATATTTATGTGGCAAGTTGGAAGGCATCACAAATATTTTGATGTTAATTTGTTTGAATGCTGTTATAAAAATGTTATAGATATATGTATTTAATAATTGGCTTGAATCAGAGGCAAACTTATCCTTGGCTTGATATGCTACACTATAATATCGCTTCTTACTAACTTTAATTTTCAGTTGAGTTTGGGACATTCTAGAGAGGATGGGAGAAGCTTTTCTGAGAAACTGTGTCTGTCACCAAGAGAAACAGTCTAACCTTCTGTAGTTCATTGTCAGAAACCTGTATTAACAATATTTAATAGTCCCAGGCCCTGAACTTCTGCTTTAAAAGAATTTAAAAAGCAGGGAACTGGGCATGAGCCAGGACAACTGATTCCCAGCTTGTGCTTGGTCTCCTGCTGCTCCTCTGCCTTTTAAATGTAGTAAGAGCCTACATCCCTATTTAATAGTACACAAAGCTTGCAGAAAACACCTAAAGTGGGCATTCCAGGCTTAGCTCTAGAGCAGTGTTTCTGAAAGTACTCCATGGAATCACTTTGAGAAACACATTAACTGGCCGCTCCGGTTTGTTTATTTACTGGCGCTGCAGCCACGGAGCCTCACGGCTCCCATTGGCTCCAACAAGAAAGCAATCCTGCATCTTGTTGATCAGATTAATCCGTTAGAATACCACAACAGAGTGTGATTTTTTTTTTTTTCAGTTACCAATCTTCTGACAGACATTGTTGCTCTATGTAATAATTTACACAGTAAGCGTTTGTGTTTTAGTTGAAGCAGCCGGGCCCATATCACTTCCTGCGCTTCCCCTTGGCTACAAAAGGATGAAACTGAGCCAATGGGAGCCACAGGGCTCTGGGGCCGTGGCACTAGTAAATGAAACAAACCGGGATGGCCAGTTAATGTGTTTCTTGAAGTGCTTTCAGAAACACTGCTCTAGAATGTGTTCCTACTTGACTGCCTTGTGTTCGAGAATTTGAATTACTACAGGTTGAACTTCTCCAGCCTGGCACCCTCGGGACCTGATTGGTGCCGAACCAGAGAATTTGCACAACCACGGGAGCTTGTTATTGTCTAGCAGCAGTACCAACACTTCTGTTTTTCCAAAAAAAGTCACTTGCATCCACATTGCAATCCCGTTCTTTCCAAAAAAAAAAAAACCAAAAAACAAAAACCACACCCCTGAAAAAACAGAGAGGTTTTTCTGACATTAGTAAACCTCTTTCTATGAGGAAGAAGCTTTTTAAAAAAAAATAAATTTTTTTTTAAAGAGTTCTTTCAGAAAAAGGCGTGTGTGAATGGGGAAGAGGGAGTTATTTTGAAAAGAGCAAAAAGCACAAGTGCCGTGGTGGCCACTCTATCCATCATAATCACAGCTTCAATGTGAGTTAGTGGACATTTAGTGTGCATGCTATCTTTCGAAAAAGCAAATCGCTTATTCAGTGCGCTTTGGCAGTGTGGACACTCTTTCGGAAGAAGCTTTTTTTGGAAGAACTCTTCTGGAAAAGCTTCTTCCGAAAGAAGCCTGCAGTCTAGACGTAGACTTAGAAATTTAGTATACAGCACCAGATTTCAATAACACAATAAAACTCTTCAGTATCCATACAGTTAATATTTACTGATATCTTGTGGGTAAGTGACATATGAATACTTACGAGTTTAAAATTAATGTTCATTTTACCCTGTTTTAACTAAAAGCTTCTTGTTCAGCAGAGGCTGAAGAAATGAACTATCTCCTTTCAAAATGGTTATTTCCTTTTCATTCCCTCTAATGTTTTCCATCTATTTACATATTTTTTCCATCCAGGTGAGGAATACATTTTTTTAATGTGCATCGGGGCATGTATGAATGTGCACTGCCAGGAGAAACAAAGAAACTAGCTGTAGGCATTCTGCTAATCAGTTGGGCAGCATTTGAATTTCTTGAGTGGTGGCACAAGCACACAGCTTACAAGAAACGGTATCTGTGACAAGGCAGAATTAAGATGTCCTTATTGTGCATTTCCAGTACATTAGTATGTCTGGATTTCTTTCAGTTTTAATGTTAATTGTAAATTTCTTAGTTTTATAACACTTGGTTTTGGAATAATTGAAATACTCATTGTAATGTATATTATCCCAATTAATTCATAGATTGCTAAAATATAGTTAATTTTTTTCTGGGATGTTAGATACTATTAGTGTTCTGTTTTCTAAAGAATATCCCTTTGTTATATATCTCAGAGTAGCCACCGTATTAGTCTGTATCTGAAAAAACAATGAGGAGTCCTATGGCATCTTAGACGAACAGATGTATTGGGCATAAACTTTCTTGGGTAAAACCCACTTCATCAGATTAACTGGAGTGTTAATGAGGCTAATCAAGTTGGGATGGCTCATTCACATCAACTGGTCAAGAGATATGAATATCAAGAAAGGGGAAATTGCCTTTGTATCAATCATGTTAGTGGATGTGCAGGTGAATGAGCCCCTGATCGCGTGGCTTATGTGGTTAGGTCCTATGATAGTGTTGCTTGTATAGATATGTGGACAGAGTTGGCAACAAGGTTTGTTGCAGGGATTGGTTCCTGGGTGTTTCTGTGGTGTATTGTGTGGCTACTGGTGAGTATTTGTTTCAGGTTGGGAGTGAAGGATTGTTTTTCAGAATAGGTTGTAGGTTTTTAGCAGGGACCTGGGGGACTACCGGTGATAACCAGTGGTATTCTGTTGTTTTTCTTTTGGGACCTCATCTGGCTCTTTCAATTTGTTTCTTCATTTCCCCAGGTGAGTACTTTACTTTTTAAGGATACTTGATAAAGATCTTGAAGGTGACTGCTTCTCTGAAGGATTGGAGCAGATATAGTTGGATCTTAGGGCATGGCTGTAGACATTGGATCATATGATATAGAGATCTTAAATTCCATGTAATCGGCTAATTGAATTTCCATCAACTACTCGATTAGTTGATAAGGGTGGGAAATATTAAGCCATCAAGCTCTTAATAAGTTTAAAAATTTAAAAAGCAGAGGCGCGGTGTCTGAGACCGGGCACAAGCTGGGAATCAGCTGATTCCCAGCTTGTGCTTGGTCCCCCCGCTAGCCTCTTGCTACCCTGCCCCTGCCCCCTCCGAGATGGTGCTGGGAGGAACTGGCTTTTAAGCCAGCTCCTCCTCACACTGGCTCCTGCCCCCATTGCTCCTCTCAGAGGCAGTGGGGGCAGGGAGGAAGTGAGTAGTCCATACTATAGTCAATAAGGTGCTTTACATCCCTGATATGATGTGTCTTGGATGGAAGATAGAGGCCTGTAGCTAAGAATAGCAGTCAGTAGGTTTCTGATATAGGGTGATGTTTGTGACCTTCATTTATTTGTACAGTAGTGTCCAAATAGTAGATCTCTTGTATTCAGGTTGAGTCTCTTCATTCTGTTTAGTTAAATGAAAAACTAAATTTTCTTAGTGCTTTGGGGGGAAAAACCCTAATTTGTTAATAAAATTGCTAAAGGAGAGCTATAATATGCCTAGTCTAAACCCAGTGTCCTAGATAGCTTGAGAAATGATTGCGAGATGTACCAATTGTATATTATGTGTGTTCTAGAGCCAATTTCTCCACATCGCAAACAGTGTTCCCTCTAAGATTTTTCCATCTGCAAGTGGAGTGAGTTTTGTCTTGTGTGCCAATATAGAGGTTCTGTGTGCTTGTTCAGGTGTGTGCCACTGTGATACCCACCAGTTGCTAACAACTATCTTTTTTTAATATATTTTTAAATTATTTTTACCGCATCCAGAAGCAAGAAGTAAATAGCAATGCTTAGCTCTCATACTGTGCTTTTCCTTAGTAGATCATATAATATTTTACAAAGGAGAGCACAATCATCACTATTTTATAGATGTGGAAACTGAGGTATAAACTAATGACTCTAAGGTCAGTAACACATCCAGGAATAGAACCCAGCTCTCCTAAACCACAATCCCATGCACTAGTCATTGGGCCACAACATTATAGATGGAGGGATTAAAATCAAAATTTTCAAAGTCAAGTGACTGAATAAATTATCCCATAAACAGATGTTCAGAACCTGCATCTCCCATAGATTTCAGTTCCTGTGTTTCTCAGTGTCTCACTTTGCCTGCCTGACACATGCCAAATTCTTGTGTCAGAAGAACAGATCGATTTTTAAATATGGATAAAATGTTATCTGCTTTCACTAGGGTTTCCCAGTCGCTGGAGATTATTCACATAGAGCATTGCACATAAGTTTCTGTAACCAGTGGGATATAATCAGTTGCTTAACTCTCAAAGACAAGCTGACAGAGCAAAAATTATCTCCAGAATCTAGGGAAGGAGAATCCTCCTGTTGAAGTTTTAATTATTATTATTATTATTATTATTTATTAAATGGAATGGCCTTTTAAAAACTGAACTTACGTATTTGGGGTGGGGTTGGAGCATGTGTATGTGTGTATTTATTTATGTACATTTTAATGCTGAAACACAAGGTTCAGGAAGATCTAATTTGGTGACTCTGGCTGAGTGGCGGACTCAAGACCAATCCAAAGTCCTACTGAACTACAATCCTGGGTATCAAAGTAAAAAATTAAAATTATGTTCAGTTGAAAATAAATACTCTGTTAATTTGAGTTCTTTAATTTTACAGGTCTAATCTTGCTGTTTTATCTGGTATTCTATGGCTTCCTAGCAGCACTCTTTACATTCACCATGTGGGTTATGCTTCAGACTTTGAGCAGAGATATTCCTAAATATCGTGACCGGATTTCTAGTCCAGGTAACTGTACTTTATTTTTTTATGTCTGGATTTTAAATTAGAATAAGATCAAATGTAGCTAACTTCTTTTTAAGATAAAGTATATATTCCATGAGGGTGTAGTTTTAGACTAACAAAAAGCTTTAAAGGAGGACTCTTACAATGTGTAGATCATTTGGTCTTTGTAGGTTTGCAGTACAAAGGGATTTTTTTAGGCCCTGTTTACTGACTGATATCTTTACATTCACTCCTTTTTAGTTATTCCTGGACTTTGCCAGACATTTAAATTACAGTTTTCAAGAGAGAGGGAGAGAGAGTGTGTGTGTGTGTGTGATGTACAGCATTGTTGCTTCACTGCAATAGTAAAAGCAAGGTTTTGTTAAAGCATACAGCTGAAATAGCCAAGAAAAGAGAGAGTGACTGGGAAACAAATCTTATTGTGGAAGTATTTGGGATATTTTCTGTTTGTAGCAGAAGCCACTTTCAGATATTAATTGCTCAAAGTATAAGTTGGATATGATATAAAAGATAGTGAAGATTTTACATGTTTTAAAATACAGAACTCAGTGAAAAAATAAAGCTTTCATAGCAAGATAGGAATAGGCATTCTCGATCATATCAATGGCCCATGATGCTAACAATGGCTAGAGGTGGTCTTAAACACTAAAAAATGAGGGTTCTTCCAAAACTTGTAATATTTAGTATTACAATTATTAATCTATTATCTAGTGGCTAATCTTTTTGAATACTGCTGTCACAAACCACTGAGGCTTGGAATTCTACAAGCTAGTTGTATGGAGGGGTATTTCCTTTTATCGGTTTTGGATCTGCCTTCTTTCACTTTAATTGGATGGCCATGTGATCTTGTATTATGAAACAGTGTCAGACTTCCTGATTTACATTTGTTATACCACTATTTGTGTAGTCATGTCTTTTTTTTTTAATTGTCTCCTTTCTAAGGTAAACAAACTTAAAATGGAAACATCTTTTCTTATGGGATTTTTTTTCATGCCCATAATCATTCTCATCTCCCATCTCTGAATCCCCTCCTTCTACTATGTCCTGATTTAAAAGTAGAGAACCAGAAAGTTTTCTCTGAGGGCACACCATTCCATTTTACATAATGGTGTAATATTTTATTTTAATTTATTTTTTTATATATTTATAATGTATGCATCAGCTTTTTAACCCCTGTTTCATATTGAGCAGAGATCTTCATTGTGTTGTCTGCAGTGATACTTCGGGCTTTATGAGCTCAGGCTGAATTTAGAACTTAGTTAAAATATGAATCCTTCAGATTATATCCTCACCCATGAATTACTTTGCATTTATCAATGTTATGTTTGTTCATTGGTTCCTTAAAGAATTTGGATTCAGTACAATGTTCCCTTCTGCTTTTGATTTAGGTCCTCTTGTACTTGTAGTAGGGATGTCAATGAGACTATACGATTAACCGATAAGCCTAAGTTTATCTGTTAATCATGTTGACTACTTGCATTCCCCTCACCTCTTTTGCTGCCTCCGTGTCAGAGGCAGCAGGGGGAAGCAGGAGCTGGTGCTGGGGGGAGCTGGCTTAAAAGCCCATTCCTCCCAGCACCGCCTCCACGGTGCTACCTTCCCCTTGCAGCAGCATGGGGTGGGAGCAGGAGAGGCTGCTGCAAAGCAGCCTCTGTCAGCTGTGGGCCATGTCTGCGTGGGGAACCATTTTTTAAACTGGCTACCATCATGGATTGGATTCACCCTGCAGCAGCACAGGGTAACGGGGGCTCCCCAGGAATGGGGCCAGAACACACTGGCTGCCAGTCCAGCCCCCAGAAACTATCAAATAGTCATGTAACCTCAAAGATTTCATGCAGTTACACAACTATTCAAGTACCCGATAGCTAACATTCCTACTTTATAGCCAATCAAATATTCATTAAAAATAAGTTAAGGTTGTAAGCACATACCAGTGGCTTGCATGTATATTACTTTTTTTAAACAAAAAACCCCTCCTAAACATTAAAAACGCAAGTTTTGAAAAATCAGAGTTGCACTTCAAGTTCCTAAAATACTTTCTCTGTCTCTGTGGAGATGCCAGCCTACCATTTGCTCTTCAATATTCTATATTATAAAAAAAACTAACTGCAGAACACTAGTTGTAGAATATTTTATGTATAAAGAATCTGGTAGCAAGCCATTACTGACTTCTGCTCACATACGGTGTATGCATAGGGCATAATAGTTAGTCACTTGGAGAATTGGTGACTACAGAATTTTAGAGCAGAGTATACCCTATGAGGAGCCAAGTTCCCTTAGCACTTTGAAAGATCAAGCTTTTTTAATGAAAAGCAGGAATAATTTTTTAATTCCCATTTGCTGTTTTTCCAGTTGTGAATTGATAAAATTGTATATGTATTGTGTGACTAAAGAAGACCATAAAATGACACTCTGACAATGATTATAAAGTCTGAGAGGTAGTTAGTCTGCATCTGCAAAAACAAGTAGGAGTCCTGTGTCACTTTAACCCTGATCTACACTAGGGAGTTATTTCAAAATAACCCCTTCTTATTTCAAAATATAAGCATATTGTCCACACTAACAAGCCTGTTATTTCCAAATATCGGGCTGGTTATTTTGAAATCTGTACTCCTGCTTTCCTTGGGAAATAAGCTTATTTTGAAATAGTTATTTCTGGAGTTATTATTTCTAATTTAGTTATTTCTGGAGTTATTATTTCTAATTTAGTTATTTTGCAGTGTCCTAGTATAGACATGCCCTTAAAGACTAACTGATTTACTTGGGCATAATCTTGTGGATTCCATGCATCTGACAGTGTTTTTACCTACAAAAGCGAATGTCCAAATAAATCTGTTAAGGTATGTCTACACTACAATGTTAATTCGAACTAACTTAGTTCAAATTAGTTAATTCGAACTAACAGATCCAGACTAAAAAACTAGTTTGACTTAGCGTTTTGCTAATTCGAACTAACATGTCCACATTAAGTGGACCCTGAACCGGGCTTAAGGATGGCCGGAAGCAGTGCCAGCAGGGCATCAGAGAAGAACTTAGAGCGTGGAGATGCTTTCTCAGGCTAGCCGAGGGCTGTGCTTAAAGGGTCCCGACCCCCACCCTGGACAGACAGTTCTCAGGGGTGCCCCGCTTGCAAAGCAGTCCTGGCTTGGAGTGCCCGGACTACCCACACTGGGCACATCACACCACTCGGCCATCAGACTGGCTGCACTTGCCGCAGGCTGCCATCTGGGGAGAGGGGACAATTGGGGGGCTGCAGGAGAGCTTCCACCCCCAGAAGCCTGCAGAGCCAACCCAGTCCTCCCCATCGGGGGCTCGTACCCCATTCCTCCCTCATCTCCTTCCACTTACCCTTCCCTAGCCCCTCTTCTTGATGTACAAAATAAAGATAACGTGTCTTCCAAAATGGAACCTCTCTTTATTGAACAAAACTGGGGGAGACTGGGAAAAGGAGGTGGGAGAGGGGAAGAGAGAGGGTGGGAGAGGGGAGAGCAACTAATATGATCAGGGGTTGGGAACAGGTCCCATATGAAGAGAGACTAAAGAGACTGGGACTTTTCAGCTTAGAAAAGAGGAGACGGAGGGGGGACAGGATAGAGGTCTCTAAAAGAATGAGTGGGGTGGAGAGGGTGCATACTGAAAAGTTCATTAGTTCCCATAAAGAAGGACTAGAGGACACCAAAGGAAAGGAATGGGTAGCAGGCTTCAAACTAGTAACAGAAAGTTGTTCTTCACAAAGCAAAGAGTCAACCTGTGGAACTCCTTGCTGCAGGAGGCTGTGAAGGCTAGAACTAGAACAGAGTTTAAAGGGAAGTGAGATCAAGTCATGGAGGTTGGGTCCATGGAGTAGAATTAGCCAGGGGATAGGAGTGGTGTCCCTGCCCAAGGTTTGTGGAAGACTGGAGAGGGATGGCACGAGACAAATAGCTTGGTCACTGTCTTCGGTCCATCCCCTCCAGGCTCCCTAGGGTTGGCCGCTGTCGGCAGACAGGCTACTGGGCTAGATGGACCTTTGGTCTGATCCAGCACGGCCATTGTAAGCTCAGGGCTCAGGGTCGGGGATCTCACTGGACCCCCTTGATTCTCTTGCACACCTGCTCCTGGGTGGCCAGCTGGCAGATCTCCTGCCCTAGACGGCCACTTTCCTGTGCCTAGTGCGGAGATCGTGGACGAGGTCCACAATGTCCGCACTAGCCCAGGAAGGTGCCCGCCTCTTGCGGTCCCGGGCAAGCTCCCGGGAGCACTGGGGGGCATCGGGTGGGTGGTTCGATGTGTGCCAGGTGGAGGGTCTGCTGGCTGGGTGCTGGCAGGCTTGCACCTGGCACGGGCACCGTAGCCAGCCCGTACCCCTTTAAAGGGTCCGGGGCCGGGAGGGGGGCAGAAGAGTTTCCCTGGTGTTGGCCAGAGTGGCCACCAGGGAAACCTGGGGAGGGCTAGCCTCCCATTAGTTCGAATTAAGGGGCTACACACCCCTTAATTCGAACTAGCTAGTTCGAACTAGGCTTAATCCTCGTAAAATGAGGTTTTCCTAGTTCGAACTAAGTGCTCCGTTAGTTCGAATTTAATTCGAACTAACGGAGCGCTAGTGTAGCGCCTATGAAAGTTAGTTTGAACTAACGTCTGTTAGTTCGAACTAACTTTGTAGTGTAGACATACCCTTAGTCTTTTAAGGTGCTTCAGTGATTATTAAGCATTGTAGCGTTGGTGGTTACTATTAGCCTGTGTTCCAGGCTTTTCTGAGAACACTGCTGTGAGTGAGTCAAGGTAGTTTAGGGACTTTAGAAGTTCAATCTTAACTTTTCCCTGAGTTTCTAATGTCTTTAAAAGGTAATATTTACTCAAACTACTGATATTTGCCTGCGACTAGAATTTGACCTTAACATTTTTTTTATCCTTACTTTCTTTTAAAATGGTCCTAAAGTCTACTGAAGACTTCAGTTCCTGCACACCCTAGGGTGTGATCAATCCAGCAGACCTTAGAAGGTTTGAGGGAAAATGCCACTTTGGTCTGCTGGCCACAAAGACTCCTGCTAACTACAGTGCCTATCCACCATCTTGTGGAGGTGAGTTCTGTTGCTGCAGACCTCCTTATGTGGCTCTCAAAGTCTTGAGTTAGCAAAATGGGGTAACTGGAGAGGAAAAGCTCCCTACATCTTTTATGTTCCAAGCCCTTTAGCAGGATTTGTGGGGAGTGAAGAACCACTTCCTCCAGCTGCTTCCTGGGCTCCTGTTGGAGTTTATATTTTTTTCCGGTAATCTCTGTTGTGAAACTTAACTTCTGGCCTCCTGTGAACTGTAGGAAGTTCATCAGAGCCCCGAAGGCCACGTTTTCACTTGCTACGCCAAAGATTGATCTTGTGGTGTTTTATTTAGCGGATCTAATTAAAACCTGCTAAATTGAGTGCTGAAGGCGGGTCTCATCAGCACTGGTCCTCCAGGCAGTTGCTCCCATCGGCCTCCCTCTGTGATACCTTAAGCCAAGCTTGGCACTGTTAAGACAACTTAGCTATCTATTTTAGGTAGATAGAGGTGTGTATCTTAACCTGACCTTCCAGGTATAGTGTAGACCTGGCATAAGCCTCATTAGTTTTAGATTGTTTCCTTTTCAGTGCCAGATGGGGCAGTTAGCTTCTGAACTCCTGATGCTCCAAAATAAGTTTATCTTCTTTGAACTGCTAGCTAACAAAAATGAGGCTTATGAACTTAACTTCCTTAACCCAAAAATACATAACATGTTAGTCTAGGCGCTCTCTCCTATGTGCATTGCAATTTGTACCCTGGTATGTTATGTTCTCTGGAGCCCTGCCTACTCTCATATCACTTTGTTTACACAGACAGGGTTTTTTTTGAGGGGCAGGTCCTGAATTACTGGCCCTAGTACAACTGTCCTTTTACATAGCAATGAGCAAAAATAGGTGCTTTGGGAGGGCATGGTATTTTCTTCCTTTTCCTCTCGATCCCCCAAACCTTTAGAATGAAACTAATTTTACCATAACAAGTCAGTCCCACCAATCAGATTACATGTTGAGTTCAATTTGTGGCTATGGAAAGGGCATTACAGTCTTTCATGTATGTATTCATTTTAATATAAGTTTATATATCAAACATCTTTTGACACTGACAAGATCATTGATGCAAAGTTGCCCAACAACAATACTAAATTAAATGTTAAGTGTTACTTTTGGTCTTGTTTGCTAGATCTCAGTTGAGGATTTTTTTTTGTATCTTTCTTTGTGTGATAGGTTTTTTGTTTTGTTGAAGAAAGTAGTCAAAATTTAATTTGGGACTACATTAAGCAGCTCTAATTTCATCATAATTTCAGATGCTTTAAAATTTTGTGATAGTTCTACTTCATTGGTCGATCTTATTTTGAGGCTGATATATTCTTTGTGGATTTAAAAAAGGAGAGGGCAGAATTCTGACTTAAACTTATCCACTAGGGATATAAAATCCCATTTAATTGGTTAAGCAGTTAAACATGGGGCATGTCTGCACTAAGCAATTATTTCAAAATAACTGCTCCCGAAATAATTTTGAAATAACGTGCTCACACTAAAGGGAAGCCTCAAAATTAGTCCAAGGCAGGCTCCATTAATGTTGGACGTGGTACCTCAACTTAGAGCCCTAGGAAGCACTGGGGAGTAATTAGTTTGAATTACTCTGAGGAGTAGCGATTTGAAAATAGCGGCACTGGATCATCTACACTACTGCTATTTTAAGCTAACCATTTTGAAATTAGCCTTATTCAGGAGTTGTTTTGAAATTATTAGTTTATTTCGAAATAACGGACTTAGTAGTGTAGATGTTAAATATCGATGTTAGTAGTGTAAGGATGTTAAATACTAGTCGAGTAGTCGATGGAATTTCCATCGACTACTCGACTAGTTGTTAAGAAAGGGCACTTTAAGTGTTCACTTCCGGCTTGGGCTGCGTTTGGGCACAACTCCCAGCTACCGCTCTGCACTCCTAAATGGACAGAGAGGAGCCGGTGTGCAAAGACACCAGCTCATTCTCTGGTCCCCCGCTGGGTCTCACGACAGCCCTCATGCTGCCACACTGCATTTTTAAATGGGACGCAGCAGTGACAGCCAGGCCCCCGTCCTGATCCCCCTCATGTTGCCCCTCTGCACTTTTAAAGGGACGCAGCAGCAGCTGGCTTGTGCTGAGAGACAAGCAGACAGGCTACCACTGCTGTGTCCCTTTAAAAATGCAGAGGGGCAGCGTGAGGGGGGTTGGGGAGGGAGCCTGCTGCTGCATCCCTTTTAAAAATGCAGAATGGCAGCATGAGGGTTGTCCTGAAACCCAGTGGGGGATCAGAGAATGAGCCCGGTGTCTTTGCAGGTCGGCTCCTCTCTGTCCTTTAAGAGTACAGAGCGGGGCTGAGGAGGGGAGGAAGGGCTGATCTAGTAGTGGATAGTAGTACTTACCGGGTAGTTGACTACTTCTTCACATCCCTAATGGACGCTCCACTTGTTATTTTGAAATAATGCCCAGGTCTATACTAGGGAGTTATGTTTCCCACAATAACCATTTAAAAGGAGTCAAGAGGGTGCTTGGGCAGTGGTATACTGCAACCCAGCCTACTGCGGCCAGGCTGGAGTGGTCTCACAACCGGAGAGGGCTGCTGCCTGCTCTGCCTAATGAGGGCCCTGTGGGGCTGGAGCAGCACCTTACCCGTGGCAGGTGGGGAGCTGTTCCAGGCCCTACTGGTTAACCGGAACTGATAAGTCATTCATGTCTCTTGTCCACCGAGTTTCTATTTTAACAAGGAAGTGATTACTACTACTCTTTGAAATAGACAATAAAAGGTTACATTTTAATCCTATAGAATTGTGCATCTCATTCTTTGTACTGGCCTGAAAATTTACTTTTGTTACTGATCTTAACGTTGAGCCTACAAAATGATTTTGCAATAGGTTTCCGTGCACTGGTACAGAGTGGTACAAGACTGCACTTTTGCCTAACCTCATAGATTTAAGGAAGGTAAATTCTTAAATGAGGAACAAAAGTTTTAAATACAGCTGACTGGGTGTTATATTAATATTTCATTAATGAAGATAGCAGGGTATTATTGTATACAGGTTGGATCTCCTTGGTCTAGCACCCTTAGGGCCTGACTAGACCCAGATGAGGGATTTTTCTGGACCAGGGGAGGTCATTTCCAGCCTCCCTGCTGTCGTTTCCTCCCCCCCCTTCTCTGCCCTGGACCCCCACCAGGCTCCTGTCGGCCCCCCACAATGCAACCCAGCTGAGCCATTTGCTGGCTCCTGTCCCACCCCCCACAGCTCAGCTGAGCTACTTGCTGGTTCCTGGCTCCCTACCCCCCTGCAACCCATCTGAGCCGCATGTTGCCCTCGCACACACTCCTTGCACTGTGCCATGGGTCTCTGATCCATGGATGTTGCCAGACCATAGTTCCGGTTTATAGAGGTGCAACCTGTACTGTAACTGTTCTAGAAAGAGCTATTATCACTTCTAGACACTATTTTCAAAGTGTGTGTGTGTGTGTGTGTATTTTCAAATATTTACCTCAGGTGTTCTAGAGAATAAAATAACTTATGATAAATATTTTTTTTAATTGCTCATCATTGCCCTATCTCTCCTACTGACTTAAATGGGAATAGTTTTACAATCTCAGTTTTACCTAGAACATGGAGCCAGTTAGAACATCCCAGAGCTGGGGGGAGCAGGTTGGGCTATCTGTAGTCACTTCCACCCTTTTTTAATTGAAGTGAAGTGCTGCATGCTTAGAAACAAGTTCACCTAATGTAAGTTTAATCAATTTTTGCCTTAATCTATAAATTTCAGACAATTGTTGTCACTTATAGTTTCTGATCATATATTTAACAGCTAATACAGAGCAGGTAGAAGCCTCAGCAGTTACTGAGTATTGAGACACTCTTCAGAATGGTCATTTAGTGGCTAGTCCAGTATTCTGACTCTGTTCACTTCACACATTAATTAGCTTTCTTCCAATAAACATTAAACATTTGTGCAATGTGCATGTCGAAATTTCAACTTGCATAGAATCCACGCAGTTTTCTTATCATGTCTGTCACCTTAGCCATGTTTTTCCTTTTTAGCATTATGTTATATATTTTATTACACTGATTGACTTCCTCTTATCTAAGTCCACCAGCACGGTACTGTCCATGAACAAAACATCACCATTGCCCTTCAGTAATTTTGCTTATGATCTTTAAGGTCAGGTCTGCGCTACAAGGGAAGGTCAGCTTAAGGTATGCAATTCCAGCTACATAAATAACTTAACTGGAGTTGATGTATCATAAGCCAAAATTTGGAGTTCTCAATGGGAGAAACATTCCTGTTGACTTCCCTTACTCCTCACAACAGCAAGGAGTACTATGGTCGACTGGGGCACCCTCAGTGTTAAATTTACCAGGTCTTTACTAGACCCTTTAAATCAAATAGCGGAAGATTGACTGCCACAGCATCAATCTTCTCATTAGTATAGATGTAGCTTAAGGTGCTTTGTTCAGTTTCAGGACCTTGGTATTCAGTTGTTCCTCAACATGGTTCTTTAAGCTTTTAAAACCATAGAATATTCTAGTGTATAAAATAAAGTGTAAATCCTGAAATTTATAACAAAGCAGACAAAAAAGCAACTCATCTGACTTCCTTCCCTCATTTCCGTGTTGTGTTGACATTCTACTGTGATTTTGACAATTCCAGTATCATAGAGGCTGTGATTTTTGCTTGAGGGGTGTGGAGAAAGTTACATTTAAAATGATTGCACTCCATACCTTTTGCAGCTTGGGGCATTGGTTTGCTTTTTCTCTTAACAATAAATGTGTCTTATTAAGATTGCAACTTAGCTGTAATGTATTAACCAAAGAACTTCAAGGTAGAAAGATTGTGATACTTGGATTGCTACTTAATATTTTTAATTTTGTGTTTTCTGTAAATTAAGAACTGAATAATGTATTCCTATTTGAAGAGTATTATAATAATGCATGTTTTTGTTTAATTTTTATCTCTTTATGATTGGACATTTATTGCATTTACTTTAACTTTATCATGTCTTTACTTGCAGTGTAACATGTTATAGACCTGTCTATAAATCTTAAATTTATATAAAAATGCACACAGGTCAAAGGGTTTTTTTATTTTAAATTTTTAGTTACAGAAATCAAATTACCTGATTTCTATGAGAGATGTTAGCATGTAGTTCATATGATTAACCAATAAGCATGGTCTCATTGGTTAATCCTAACTATTGCATGCACCCCTCCCGTGGTGCCTCAAGGGGTGGGAGGAGGAGTGGAAGCTGGTGCAGGAGTGAAGGAAGAAGAGGGGGATCTGGCCCTTAGAGAGGGGAAGAGGGGCAGCTTAAAAGCCAGCTCCCCTTGAGCACCAGGTCCCGCCTGCCACCCCTGCATGTAAATGTGTAACCACTGAGAAATTCAGTAGCTAAACATTTCCAAAAAACACGTTTGCTAACATCCCTAATTTCTGTAATGGTCATTTGATTTATCTTTAGTGAGGGTGTAATAGTATTCACTATGGCAGGGGTGGGCAATAATTTTTGCTGGGGACCACTTCCAAAATTGTCCTTGGGCTGCACCAGAAGGGTGCAGGAGGAGCGTGGCCGGAATACTTCCCTGCTTCCCCACCCGCAGGCCATGATTGGTCTGGGGGTGGGGGAACAGGTGAAGTCTTTGTCCTGTCCCCAGAGGTTACCTCAGGGCGCCCTTGCCCCTAGCGGTGGGAGGAGACTTCGCGTGCTCCCCTTCTGCCCCCAGACCAATCAAGGCTTGGGAGCGTGGGAGCATGTCAAGTCTCCTCCCGCCCTGTCGGAAGCACGGCACTTCTAAGCACTGTGCGTACCTTGCAGGATGGGGGCAGGTTGGAGGAATCTTTGCACTCTCCCCGGCCCTAGGCCAATCAGGACTTGGGGGCAGGCGAGCATGCAAAGTCTCCACCCGCCCTGCTAGGAGTGGATGGCGCTTCTAAGCACCGTGCACTCCTGGCAGGACAGAGGAAACTTCTTGTGCTCTCTTCCGCCCCTGCTACCTCCCCCCCCCCAATCCTCAAGTCCTGATTGGCCTGGGGGCAGGAAAGAGAGCAGGGCCTCCGTGGGCCAGATCCAGCCTGCAGAGGCCCTTTTGCCCATCCCTGCAGTAGGGGAATGGACTTGATGACCTCTCGAGGTTCTTTTCAGTTCTGATTCAATGAAATATACCAAGCATAAGTCAGTCTCGAATTTGGCATCAGGGCAGTTTATGACTATAAAATTGGGCTCACTTTCCATTTGTAAGTGCTATCAGATCATTAAACTTATCTGTTAAAAACATTGATTAGTTCCTCTTGTGGAAGTTTACCAGGCTGCTGTAAAAGTCCCCAATCTTGGATCCCCCATCCTCTTAGACTGGTTGGGTCTTGACAGAGTCCAGTCACTTTCTTATGGTTGGGTCTCCTCGCATGTTCTTGCAGTAGAGATATAACAACCTTTTTGGTTTGCTGGTATCCTTAGTCTTTTCCTAGAATGCTTATGGATCAGCACAAAGAAAGTGATGTGGACAATAAACCTGTTGAAAGTATGTAACGTGAGTTTTTTTGAAAAACTTTTGTGCTTGCTGCGGACAGAAGCAAAAGAATCCTATGATCATGCAGCTTCTAAGCAAATAAACTGTACACAGGCTTAGAGCTGGACATGGCAGCAATGGTGCAACAAATCTGTGTGGCTGTATGGAAGGGGAACCTGAGGTACACTGCCTCATGGCATTGGAGGCTGTGGGACTTTGTTTTCAGAATTTAGACAGCAGGACTGCAATGCTAATTCTCTCCATGCCTCCCCAGTTTGTTATATTGCTCCCAGAGTTCCACTGAAACAATATCTCATTCTTTGGAAACTTATGTGATAGTTAAAGCAAGTAACATAAACTTTATAAAGGAATTTATAAAGCATATCTCTTATCCAAAGCACAAGAGAGACACAGATCTATGAGAAAATAACCTAACTCGGTACAAAAAATACCACTTATTCCAGTGGCATTGGCACTCCAAAGAACCAGGTTTGGTCAATCCTTCCAAGATCCCTACAGCATTCTTTGATCTTTCTCCTGCCCAGTCTTGCAGCCTTTTTCTGGTTTTGTTTCTTAAAATAGCTAGTTTGAAAATTGAGAGCCTCCTTTGTATAAAATTCAGGTGAGCCATCCTCCCTCCTTTCAAGTTCCTGTCAGGTAACACATTGCTTAGAGCCCCACTTGGGATAACTGGTTCTTCTGGACTGTAACTAGCTAGTTGCTTTTCCTAGGGAGTGACCATTTGAATGGAAAAACCCTCCATGTTAATGGTTCTTAATTACTCTCCATTGTTAGCCCTCTGCTGACACCTCATGGAATTCCAGTTCAGTATGGAGGTTAAAAGACAACAGTGAAGGTACAGTGCAGTTTAAAGTAAAAATGGCATTAATCAACCAAAATAGGGTTTATAGTTTCATGTATCAGACCATCATATTGGCATTTAGATAGGACTTGGTGCTTGCCCTGGGAAACAGCTGCTGCTGGTTTGAGAAGGAGAACCTATGCTTTTGTGAGCCCCATAGAAAAGGTGACTGAGTCAAGAAGTGTGCTTTCAAAAGGAATATATAAAATGTTTGTCTCAGGAAGTCATTCTGTCCCAATTTTAAAAAACAAAACCATTTTCTTCACATGGGGCTTGCAATGAAACTCTGCTGGGTTTGGTCTACGTAGTTGTACTTTCCATATATTTCTGGATCAATGTGTCATGATTAAATATATTTAAATAATAAATGTATTCAGTGACCCACGGAGAGGGGGGAACCGTTTTTGTCACCCTTTTCCCCCCTTTTATGATGCATAAAGAAGGCCTGGGAAATGCCTTTCTTTTTTCTCTCTCTTTTTTTTTAATTGAAGATACGGAGTGGGTAGATACTACATCCTTAACAATTTTTTTTTCTACAAGGTTTTTCTTATGAAGTTATATAGGTTAATCAGTTGTTTTAAGCTATGTAAATAAAAATTATATTCTCAGTAGGCCAGGTTTTGCTTACTCAGTGCTTGCCATGTCATTCTACTAGTTTTGTTGCTATCTGCATGCATGCATTAGAAAGACCTAAGTATTTGTTTAAGGTGCAGGTCCTTTTTTGTTCTCTGTGGGTCACCCTAAAATTAAAATGGTATTAGCGTCCAGTGCTTTACTATGTAAAGCATGTCTGGCTTTATAAACCACTCATTTAAAATTAGTAGGTTTGAGCAGTATCCATAGGAGATCACTAGAAATACTTCATATCTCCATTATAGAACAAATATATAATGGAACTAAGAATATGTAAAAATACTCAGGCTTCTTGTTGCATACCGAGTAAGTAAACTGAAGGTAGGGAAGCTGTCTACTGGGCTCTTTTGCACAGCACTTATCTAAAAATTAATTTTTTTTAAACAAAGAAGCCTTACTAAAATTTTTGTTGAATATGGAAAGTACAAAGTAAAACTGATCAGTAAAATACTTTAAAACTGCATGTGATTGGCTAATTTTTCTATTCTCAATCTTTTGGGTTTTGGTTTATTATGAATTCTAATTGTAGCTCGCATTTAAATCACAACTTTTATTCAGATTTTGGTATTGATGATTTTAAAAATCTATCAAAACATGGTTGTATAGTATGAAAATAACATTGAAATTTCATATTGGTTTGTTTGATTTGAAAAATGTTTTGTCTGAAAAATAAGAAATGGTATGTGTGTGAAAATAGTTGTTTAATATCTGACTTTTACTTTTTTTTCTTTATAAGGACTTATGATTTCACCAAAGCCAGTCATTGCACTGGAATTTTATTTTAACAAGTCTGATGCCAAGTCATATGCAGAGTATGTTTCAACTCTTAAACAATTTCTAAAATGTAAGTACAGTGTTGTGTGTTTTTTTGTTTTTTTTTAACATTAAACTACTTTTAATTAAACTAATTACAGTGTTTGGACAGATAGTAACTATAATTGTATTCAGTTGATTTCCTTTAGGAGATTGCTTCTGTAGAATTTAGCATTTATTAACTAAATCGGTGTACTCAGATCTGCAGGGTGCACCCCCTTTCCCCCAGGGAGTGTGGAGAAATGCCCCCCAGTTCCACTCCCAGGCCCTAACTGTAGCTCTTGGGTACAGGTCCCAGAGTGTGAGGACAGGTTCCATTATGTAAAGGAGGGGGGACTAGATTTGATATTGTACTTTTAACTAAAGCTATTCTGAACAGTATTTTCTACAGATCAGTACCATTTAAATATTCTGCTTTTCAAGTCCTTTAAATAAATACAATATCCAGAGTTATATGTTTCATCAGTCGACTATGATTTACAGCTGTGCAGTCTTCACAGTAGGTAATGTGCTTGAACATCTGAGAGAAATTGAGAAGTCCTGCTGCAAGCATTCTTAAGAGTGACATTAAAATGGTTAATGAAATAAACTTGCTTGCAAACAGTAAAATAGTATTTACTTTTTAGATATAATGTCATAATGGTGCATGGTATTTGACAGGTTAGGATGTAGGGAAAGATATAGGACAAAGGGTAGATTATACAAATAGCTTTGCCATTTATTTAATATGAATATGTACATATAAAACCAGAAATTAAGATTAAAATACTGTTAAGATTTTCAAGTCAGACTCAAAAGTTAGTGCCAGAATTCTTTTTTTATACAACATAGTTTGGCCCATTTGTGCAAAAATACCATGATACAGCCTCAAATTACATGATCACATGTGAATTTTTCCATAAGACTCTTCATTCTGTGCACTGAATAAGAGTTGCTCCACTAATAAGGCTATACCATATTGTGTGTTCTCCCTGTTTTTTTTCAATATTTAGTCCATGCCTGCTGCACACGATTCAAATCTGTTCTGAAGACTGAATTATTTATTTGCCTCAGTGCTTCTCCAGGAGCTCACTGCTATAGTATGATTCTTTCTCAAACAATAATGAATTTATTTTCATATGACTCTTGTGAATTGAGGGAATATTATCCCCATTTTATAGATGGAGATTGCAGGTGTAGAGATTGAAATTAAAGTTATTTACTAATTTTGGGGGTCCCGTTTGAGAAACAGAGAGCCAGATTTTTCATAGTACTTAGCTTTATGTGTATTTAAGCACAGCTTCCAGTGATGGCAGTTGGAGATGGGTGCTTAAGTCTTCCACAAATCAGGCCCCCAACATCTCAAGTTGGATATCCAGCAAATAACGAATAGAATGGAAAGTCTGATTTAAGCTACTTGTATAGCATTACTCAGGAATTCCTGTGATGTAGTGAAAATGGGATCCAGTTCTCCAGAGCAGCATTCAGCTGCATCTACCAGAAAATCATCTTTTCCCTTACTGCAGTCCCCTGCCAAATTTACCACCCACATTACAACTTCCGCAATAAATGAAGCAGGTGTCCTACACACAAGTCTCCTTCACTATATAACCTTAATTCATTCCCAGAGCCAATACTTCATGTGCACCTACTCAGGCAAGGGTCCCAAAAATCTATGTCCCAAATACCTTATTTCCCATTTCTAATCCACCGCTGTCCTTGTTCTTTTCTCCTTATTTGATCTTTCACACTTTCCAACACTGATCTTCAGTTACCTCCACCCATATTTCCCTGCTCTCTGGCTCCCAGTGCTGTTCCCCCTTTATGGATGCCTCATCCAATCTCTGGCCTTATCTCTACTTGCCATACTGGAGACTGATCTTCTGGAGTTTGTTTTAGTGGGTCTAGAAAAGACCCACTAAATCAAATGCTGAGGGCACCCCTAGTCAACACTGGTATTCCTCAATTTGTGATTAGTAAGGGGAAGCCAGCCTCCCACCATGAAGATGACACTAAGCTCGTCTTAAGGTATGTTGACTCCAGTTATGTTGTTTTATGTAACTGGAGTTGCATACCTTAAGTCAGCCTTCTGAGTCTAGTATAGACCTGGTCTCCCTCTCTCTCTCTTTCCCTCTCCCTCCAGTTCCTTGTCCCATTCTCTTTGCCCAGTCAATGCCAGTTTTCCTCTCTGCATCCCAGATTCTTGTCCAATCTGTCTTCGTGCTTCTCACTACCGTGTTGCATCTCAATCTCCTGCAGATTCTCGCCAACTTTTGCCACTGCACCTCTTTCTATTTCGACTGCTACTATTCTCATTCAAGGTCAATTCCTGTAGGATTTTGTTCTGAAGAAACCATGTTTTTCAAGATCATACACATTCCCTGGTACTTTGTAGTCTTTGATGAGGTTGGGGGCATTTTGTGGTAAGAGGTTTTTTTTCAGAGGCAAAGGTCATTTTGGACGTCCTCTTTGGATGGTGGAATCTGGCCATGCAGTGGTGTCTTGTACAATGTACCTATCTTTAGTTTTTTAGCTGAAGGCATCCCACTTCACTGTTGTTGTGCAATCCCCCAGATGTAGTTTAGTGACCGTGTAGAAATCAATTTCTAAGTCTCAGTAATGAGAGCATCCCCATTGGACAAATAATGAACAAGAAGAGAACAGAGTCCAATTCGATGACTATTTTTTATAGCTGGAGTATTCCATTTTAAAAATGCAGTCCATATTGTCACAATTGTTCTGGGGACAAAAGATCCTTAATGGCCCCTCTTTGTAATCTCTTTAATACATGAATACACTAATGTATTGTACTACCTTTTCCTTATGAATCTTTTGGAGCAATTTGAGCTCAGCAGAGTCCCAGAAAAGTAGGAGTTTTTCTAAGAGAGCAGACAAAAGGCCCTTTCCGAACAGATTTTGTTGTTGTTGTTGCAAAATATGATTTCTTGCTCCTTCAGAAAGTCATGTGTACCTCTATCCCTGTTACTAGCTAAACAAGTGACCAGTTGTCTAGTTTACACTAAGCACTCAACATAGTCGACAGCTATTCTAGACTTTGGGCTTAAGAATTCACTCCAATTCTCCAAAGTCCACTTCCACAATGTTATAGGTGTTGGAGTTTATATCTATAACTCTAGACCAGTGGTCTCCAACTTTTTTATATCCAAGATCACTTTTTAAATGTCAGGACAAGCCAAGATCTACCCTATCCGTTCTCCAAGACCCCACCCCTTCCTTGAGGCCCCACCCTCTCTGATCCCCTTCTCTCCACTTGCTATCCCCAGCCCTTATACACTCTCACTGGGCTGAGACAGGAAGTGTGGGCTCTGGGGTGGGAATGAGGGATTTAGGTGTGAGAAGGGGTGAGAGGTGCAAGCTTTGGGAGGGAATTTGGATGCAGGAGGAGGTATAGTAGGGGATGCTGGCTCAGGGAGGGGGCTCCAAGCTGGGAAGTGTTGGGGTCAGGTGGAGGGTTGGGGTGCTGAGCAAGCTACAGGCTTGTGTTTGTGAGGTTGCTAGAGTTGGGTTGGGTGTGTGAGGGGCAGGGAGGTTGGGAGAACAATGGGCTCAGGACACAAATTTGCAGTGTGGATGGTGCAGGAGTGTTGTGGCAGAAGACTGAGGATGTGGGGGTGCAGGAGTCGTGAGAGGCTCAGTGCAGGGTGTTCCAGTATATGATAAACTCAGGTTGGGAGGAGGAGGGGTGCAGGAGTGTTATGAAGCTGAGGCCAAATGTGGGCTTGGCTCCAATTGGGGGCCATGCGCTTCCTGAGAAGTTGGAGCTGGTGCATTCCCTGGACTCCTACTCCCCTTCCCCGCACTCAGGAAGGCAGCAGGGGGAAGGAAGTCCCCGGCAAGCGACAGACCTGGCGTTTCAAGAAGCACACCAGCTGTTTGGGGGAGGGGGGAGTAGCCCGCACACTTCCTAAAACTCCAGATGTGGTGCACAGCTGTGGGACTTCTCTCCCCTGCCCTGCAGGAAGTCAGTGCTACCTCCATTGTAGCTGAAGGTAGCATCAGCGGGGGCGGCTTCTTGGGGGTAGAGAGAAATGGAGGGGGCCCTCACACCTCGTGATCGACTGATTGAGCCCTTCCCCCCTGATCAACCAGTCGATTGTGATCGACAGATTGGTGACCACAGCTCTAGACTTAGTGATTTTTCACAAGAACAATTTCATAAGTAAATTTTTAATTATTCTTAAGCTTGTGTCAAGATTGCCAAAAGATTGTAAGATTCTGTCTTAAACGGTTTGGTCTCGTGGCTTCTTGCACTGGGTAACTCTACCAGCCAGAATCTTGAATGAAAAGAGAAAGTGTTGGTTGAGACTGCATCTAACAAGATTGTCATGTAGGGTCACAAATATAGGGGGAATATGGTTATCCAGAATGTTCTGAGCCTCTGTAGGAAGGGCTCTCGCATCACTCATGCTCTTTGAAACAGCCTTCTAAATGGGCATGAGTAGGGCAGGACAGTATTTATCAAGGCCCTGGGAAAGGATATTGTAGTAACTGATATGAAAGATGTTGAAAACTTGGACCAGAGTTTTAACTTTATGGATGGATAAGAAAGGTCATATTTTAGATGTTATGCATAAAGAGTTAGCAAGATATATGGATTATAGAGAAAGATGTGAGTTAAAGATGGTATCTGAATGTGAAGGCAGGATGATGTTCACAGTCATTTGAGAGAGGACCTAGTAGGGGAGGACTTTGGGGGAAGAGGTCTTGTTTCTAACAGTTCAGTAGACCAGGTTATTTTGAATGTGATAGGCAAATTTCTGTTTTGCTCGACACATCTGGTCTTGGCGAAGAGCTTATTTTCCGCTCTACTCTGTGCTGGTTAGGCCTCAATTGGAGTATTGTGTTCAGTTCTAGGCACCGCATTTCAAGAAAGATGTGGAGAAATTGGAGAGGGTCAAGAGAAGAGCAACGAGAATGATTAAAGGTCTAGAGAACATGACCTATGAGGGAAGGCTGAAGGAATTAGGTTTGTTTAGTTTAGAAAAGAGAGGGGGGACATGATAGCAGATTTCAGATATCTAAACGGGTGTCATAAGGAGGAGGGAGAAAACTTGTTCATCTTGGCCTCTGAGGATAGAACAAGAAGCAAAGGGCTTAAACTGCAGCAAGAGAGGTTTAGGTTGGACCTTAGGAAAAAGTTCCTAACTGTCAGGGTAATCAAACACTGGAATAAATTGCGAAGGGAGGTTGTGGAATCTCCATCTGTGGAGATATTTCAGAGTAGGTTAGATAAATGTCTATCAGGGATGGTCTAGACAGTATTTGGTCCTGTCATGAGGGCAGGGGACTGGACTCGATGACCTCTCGAGGTCCCTTCCAGTCCTAGGATTCTATGATTCTATGCCTGTCTGTGTTCTTCAGAAGCAGTGTAACTGAAGACTAAACAGTGAATTCTGTTCTATTCTTGAGTATCAACAGAGTTTATTTAAAATAGTTTTTACTAAGGTATAACTAAGAGTAGTAGAACTGAAGTTTGATAGCAGTAATGTCAATCACTAAGAATTTTATATCTTCTGTTACTCTTCTCCTGTAGTCCTGAGATTTTGTAGATCTGTTTCATAGATTGGATCATCCTTCCATTTAATGTTCCGTTTGCTCCGTTTACCCCTATCTTATTTCTGTAGAAATGAGAACAACTTGGCAGCTTCTAGAGCTGTGGTCACCAACCGGTAGATCGCGATTTACCGGTCGATCTCAGGGGCTGTAAGAGTTGCTCTTGAGCCCTCTCTGAACTGCACGCTTGCGCAGTACATTTAAATTTTATTTCCTCATTTGAGGAGCAGCTACTTACCGAGCAACAAAACCGAGGCGAGTAGTTGTGTGGAATGGTAGGAGCTGGGATTTTGGGAGGGCTAAAACACCCTGGCCAGCTGACTGTGGCTTTCAGCTGAAAGAGGCTGCCCTGCGCTCCAGCTGATCAGGCGGTTTCTCCTCTGCGCCTGCCCACGTGGAGCGTGGGGCGCCATGGCGTGCCACACTCGTGGGCAGGCGCAGAAGAGAAGCTGCCTGATCAGCTGGAGCACAGTTCAGCCTCCTCTGGGCTGGACGCCACAGCCAGCTGGCCAGGCAGCTTCCCCTCTACACCAACCCACATGGAGCATGGTGCACCTTGGCTGAGCGCCATGGCCAGCCGGCCGGGCAGCCGCTTCTCTTCGCTCTAGCCTGGCTGCCCTGCGCTCAGCCCGGGAAGCTTGCTCCAGCACAGCTGGAGCTAGGCGCAGCCTACCTGGGCTGAGCGCAGGGCAGCCGGCCTGGAGTGAAGAGAAGCGGCTTCTCTTCGCTCCAGCCCGGCTGCCCTGCACTCAGCCTGGAGGGAGTGCGGGACAGAGGTTTCCCTTGGTGGCTGGTGTACGGAACTCCCTGCCCCCAACCTTGTTCCTTCTCCCCTGTCCCAATCCTGTCCCCTACCTTGTTCCCTCTCCCTTGCCCCTCCGCCCCCCTGCAGAAACCTGCCCCCCCTGCAGAAACCAGTTCCCTCTGGCACCCTGTCCCCCTGCCTTCCCCACTACTGAAACCTGTTACCCCCAGCACCCTGTCCCCTGCTGCAGAAACCTGTGCTTCTGGCACCCTGCCCCCTCTCCCCTTCCCCCACTGGAACCCTGTTCCTTGCCCCAGAACCCACTAGCACCCCTCCCCAGTACTGTGTCTCCTTCTCCCAAATGACTTTTCTATGGGTCAGTGATCACTGATTCAAGGCAGGTTCCCTGACATTCTCATAAATAAAGACAATGTAGAAACTTTGTGTTTGATATAGTATTTTATTTAAAAATGAAGCCTGGCCAACAAACCCGCAATTGGGGCCAAGCCCCCATCTGGCCACAACCACTCCTACATTCTCCCTTCCCCAGACCCTAGATCTGAGCCTATCAAACACTGGAACCCCTTGCCCTGAGCTCCTCATGTACCCCAACCCAAATTCCTGCACCCTCATATCCACAAGCCTGTGGCTTGCTTAGTACCTCAACACTGCCCGGCTTGGAGCCCCCTCCCCAAGCCTGTGTCCCCTTCTCCACCTCCTCCTGCATCCAGATTTCCTCCCAGAGCTTACACCTCTCACCCCTTCTAACACCCAAATCCTTCATTCATACTTCAGAGACTCCACATCCTGTCTCAACCCAGCGAGGGTCCGGCTAGACTGCAGGAATTTTTCAGGCTTCTGGAGATCTCAGAAAAACTCTTCTGCATCCAGGGTTGCGTTTGTTCTTCTGTTGTGTTTGTTCAAACATGCTCTTTCGATCACCCCTATATTCCTCTTTGCACAAGGAATAAGGGGGCTTCCAAAAGAATGGTTTTTTTTCTGACATTTGCTCGAGTCTAGACAGGCCAAATGTTGGAAAAACCTCTTCCTACAGAAGAATTTAAAAAAAAAAAAAAACAGCAGCAGTATAAGGATTGGGGATAGCAAGTGATGGAGAGGAGGAGAATAGAGAGGGCGGGGCTTCAAGGAAGGGGCGGGGCTTCAAGGAAGGGGCGGGTCGGTAGATCTTGGCTTGGTCTGTCATTTAAAAAGTGATCTTGGGTGTAAAAAGTTTGGAGACCACTGTTCTAGAGCTATAGATATCTGAACTGCGGGGGAAGGGAAGTGTGTAATTTAATTAATATAAAACTTCTTGCTCCTCCTGTTGGTAATAAAAATACCTGGAAATATTTTTTTGCTGTTTTGCATAATAGGGTGCTATCAAATTCACAGCCAAGCAAAATGCATCACAGACCATGAAATCTGGTCTTTTGTGTCCCTTTACCTCACACTACAGATTTCTGGAAGGAAACTGGTGGTGGTCACATTTTTGGGTCAGAATCCCCAGAATTGCAATTGGATCATAAGCTTATTTTAGGAGAGTGATAGTATTGTCCCCCTTTCTTCTGCACTGCCTTCAGAGCTGGGCAATTGGAGAACAGTTATTTGTAATGTTGGCTAGATACCCAGCTCTAAAAGCTGCACCCTGCCAGCAGGCGTGCAGAAATACAGGTGGCAATACCATACCATACCATCCTTCTGTGCTACTGCTGGTGGTAATTCTGCCTTCATAGCTGGACTCGTAACCAGCAGCCACTGCTCTCCAGGTCTCTAGCTCTGAAGACAGAACCGCTGTCAACAGAAGTGCAGAAGAATAGCAGTTCTGTGACCCTTCCAACTTCTGTTTGGGTCAGGATCCTCAACAATTAAAGCACTGTAAAATTTCAGTTTTAAATAGCTAAAATAATGAAATTTATAATTTTGGTATCTTAGGACTGTGAAATTGACTAAAATTGACTGTGAATTTGGTAGGGCCCTAATAATAGGAAAAGGTATTGTGGGAAAATAATTTTCTTTTGAAGCTGAAAAATGTATTGCTTGTGTGATTTAGTTGTATGTGTATTTTACACCGATGGATTGAGAAATTTTCTTTTTTTTTTTTAATAGCATATGATGACTCAAAACAATCCAAAAACATACTATGTACCACAGGAAAACTATTTGAGCAGAATGAAGTTGTTAAACAGGCATGTCAGTTTAATCTCACTAAGCTTGGACCGTGTTCTGGAGTAGAAGATGACACTTTTGGCTATGCTCAAGGAATTCCATGTGTGCTTGTGAAAATGAATAGAGTAAGTGCATAGACTTCTCTGTCTTCTTGTTTAAAACTTAGTTTTCCAATTACAACTATATAAAAATTCTTTCAAAGAATGGCTCAGTTATTTGTTCTGGCTTTTCTTTTAGTTTCTTTCTGTATAAAACAATGTAACTTACTGAAATAACTACTTTTTCTTTAGTGGTGCAGAGAAGAGCAAGTTATTTAAATCCCTAATACTTAATAATATTGGCTGTTTTTCCATGGATCAAAATGCCTGGAAGTTCAGTTTTAAATAGAAGGGTCCTATTATCATAATGTAAAAAAGATACTTAACCCATTGCCCTACCTATTGGATTTTCACAAAAAAAGCTCAGTGTAAAGTGTGTGTACATTTCCAGAATGCAAGTATGAACCATAATGTAAAATAGTGCTTGCTTTACCTTTTAAAAACTATTCTTTGATGGTAGTGGTAAAATATTTCATTCTTCATTACATGATACAGTGTCTGGATATGCCACCTTGATTCAGCCATTAATGTTAGTTACATGCTTAATTTGGCATAGTGAATTTCGCTGGCTGTGACTAGTAAAAACATTTTGAGGAGTAATTAACCTTCAATTTAGACTGTGTGGTTCTTGTCTATGGAACTCTGTAAAAATGGCACTTATAGGAACCATTCTGGTGAGTAAGAGTGTATTTAGTCATTTGCTTACTGTACTGAGAAAATAAGTTTTGTGGAGTTTTTACTACCGTATATTCCGGCATACAAGATGACCTCTGATGTTAAAAAACATCCCCCAAAAATCGGGGGTCGTCTTGTACGCCGGGTATACATCCCAGGCGCGCCTGGGCTGCCCCCCCGCCGGAGCCCCTCGGGCAGCTTTGAAAGCTTCGGGGGAAGCCGGCGGCGGGGCATCCCAGGCGTGCCTGGGCTGCTCCCCCACCCGAGCCCCTCCGCGGTTTTGCAAAGCCTTGGGGGAAGCCGGCGGGGGGGCATCCCAGGCGCGCCTGGGCTACCCCCCCCCGAGCCCCTCCGCAGCTTTGCAAAGCCTCGGGGGAAGCCGGGGGCGCCTGGGCTGCCCCCCCGCCGGCTTCCCCCAAGGCTTTGCAAAGCTGCTGCGGCTTTGCTCCTGGTGCCTCTGGTCTGCTGGGGACCGTCTCCAGCAGACCAGGGACACCGGGAGCAAAGGAGGCGGAGGGGCGCTGGGGTATAAGATGAAACCCTATCTTTTAATTAAAAAATTAGGGGGTCGTCTTATATGCCCAGTCGCCCTATACGCCGGAAAATACGGTATTTTTGTTCTTGTCTGTTCTTCAGAAGCAATGTAACTAGAGGGAACAGTAGGTTGTATTCTATTCTTGTGCATCGGCAATATTTTTTCTTTTACTAATGTCTAATTATTTACACATGTAGAAGTCCCTTTAAGGAAATGAAAATACACAGCTACGTCTGAAGGTCTAAGCTACCCTGAGAGAACCTTTTGTTGGTGACAATGCCTGAATTGGAAAAAAAATCCACTTTTTATGCTCTTCTATTGTCAACTGAACACATTAAATAGAAAAGTCCTAATATCGTACCCAGGGGAACCAGTAATGTTGTTTTTAAAGTCATAGCCAAAGTATAATTGCACATTAAATGTGTCCCACGTGTTAATATCTCTTTAAGAATTAACTTTGTACAATTCCCACAGAAATAACTGTTTATGGATTTTCCCCCTTTTTTACTTCAGATAATTGGATTAAAGCCTGAAGGAGAACCATACATATCTTGTACATCTAAGGTGAGTATTGAATAAAAATATGCAGGGTCACAAATACTTAAGTGCTAAAAGCTAAGATTTTTAACTTCATTTTTCTTTGAAACTTCCAATAATTTTTAAATCAGCATTTTCATTTATTTTATTAGCTATTTCTATTTTGTGTTTATGCATGTTAGTATTTCAGCATGTTTAACTTTTTCATACAGGTAACTTTTTTTCTTATGTCAATTTAAAATTTCTTTTGTTTTTCCATCTTTTATATAATTAAGACTTATGTGAAAATCAGATCTGACAAAGCTGACGCATAAAGTATGTGTGTAAGCTCTTGCTCTTGCTCATATTCGTTTTTTTTAAATTTTTTACTTTATTTTTACTAGTGCAAGTTTGTATTTTGTTTTTCCATTTCATAATCAATGTTTTTGTTTCTCTCCATGCTGCACGTGCATCTTAGAAAATGTGTATATAAATGATGGGTAAGAGACAAGTGGGCCTTCTAAAATGTTTAATGTTTATCAAATAAAACTTCATATATGATATGAACTTATAATATTAATGGATCTGTTCATTTGTTGTATACCTTAGCATGTGTGAAGCATTTCTTACAGTCCAGATTATTTAATTAGCCTGACTTCTTCATGTGTACAATGCGTTGGGGGCTCCCCCATCTCTTGGGACTGATACGTGATATGCTGAGACCCCACTGATCCTGTTTTCCCCAGCAGCTTGGGCACCCTGTAACCCTGTCTTATTGAGCCCAGCTCTTCAGCCTGCTTCAACTAAGACACAGGGATAGGGTCACACTCCCAAGACTGCAGACACACCCTGAAAACAGTGTAGTGAGACCTTTTGCCCCTCTAGAGGCTGAACCCCAGATAAATCCACCGTATGTTGTATATAGATCTATATAGTATAAGTTTATGAAATTCTCTGTCATTATCAATATAACGTGAGAAAAGCATGGACTCCTTGTATCCTTAGGTAATAATTACTTACACTGGATTTATTAAACAGAAATGATTTTATTAAGTATAAAAAGTAGTATTTAAGCGTCATAAGCAGGATTCGACAAATCCGTGTATCTACTCGCCCGTGGCAAGTAGATTTCAGCTGGTAACCCCGTTCACCAGTCTGGCGCATGCGCGGTGCGGGGCTGGCGCGTGGATTTCACCGCGGTTTGTCGAGCCCTGGTCATAAGAGTGCATGCAATAAAGTTAGTTACTAAGAAAATAAAACAAACACACAAACTAAGCTTAATCCACTAAAGAAACTAGTTAGAATTTTTAGGGTGAGTTAATTATTGTAATAGTCATCTTCACAGACCAGACATCCTTCTAGCCAGGGGCCAGTTCCTTCCCCCCCAATTCAGCCTTAATTGTTTCCAGTGGTCATCTTGGGTGGAGTAGACAGAGAGAGCTGACAACCAGGATTACCTAATTTCTCACTCTTAAACAGGATTTGCATAAGGCTGGAGTCCTTTGTTCCAAGTTTGACCCCCTCCATCTTCTTGTGAAAGATGGATTCCAGCATCATGTGACACACTCATATAGGGATGTTAGTATATAACCATTTGAACGATTATCCGATAAGCCTGGTCTTATCAATTAATCCAAATGACTACACACACTCTGTATAAGAGGCAGGCAAGGGGGGGGGGGGAGGTGGGAGCTTGTGCATGCTGGGAGCCATTTTTTAAGCACCAGATCCTGCAGAGCCACCTGTCTTTTCTCCCTTCCCCTCATGCTGCTTCCTCTGATGGGCAGCAGCACAGAAGATGAGGGGGGGCAGGTGGCAGCTGGTACACGTGGGAAGCCATCTTTTAAGCTGGCTCCCTGCGCGTATCAACTCCTGTCGAATCGCGTGCCCTTCCCTGCGCTGCTGCTTTTCCGTTAGAAGCAGCAGCATGGGGAGGGGAAGAGCAGGCGGGAACCAATATGCATGGGCAGCTAGCTCTGCAGAGCTGCTCCTCCTCTTACTGCCTCCCACAGAAGCAGTGAGGCGGGGCAAGCAGGAGCTGATGCTGGGGGGCGGGAGGGCTGGCTTAAAAGCCGGCTCACCACGAGCACCAGCTTTGTGGAGCTGGCTCCTCCTCCCACACACACAGCTGCCTCTGTTTTGGGGGGGGAGGTCAGAAGGTGGGGTGTTGGAGCAGCCTCTAGCCATGGGACCTCGAGCCCCCCACAGAAAGGGGCTGCTGCGCTGCGCTGCACTGCACTGAGGAAGCAAGCAGCATGGGGTGCCAGGTGGCTCCCCAGGATCACCCTGGGAAGGAAGTTCAGGTCCAGGATTGGTATTGATAATTAAGGGTCCTAGGTAATTCCTCCTGTATTATTTTCATAATGTTTTCTAAAAATCTCAGCAAGGTTGATATCTCTGTTCACCAGTTGCTACTGCATTAGCCATGGAACATTTCCTGACTCTTTGTAGCCCATATGTGTTTAACTCTATGTAATCAACCAGCATTCCATTGTATGTAGGGCAATTTAGCTTGTGCAGATTTGATCCAAAAGCCAAAGCTGGTGTCTGCCATATTAGAGATGTCGATCCTTTTCCCAGCTCTGCCAAAAGTGACCTTGTACAACTTTTGTTACCTTACTGTAAAGTGGGGGGATGTGAGGCCTTAGTGAATGAAAGCTTGTAAATACACTGGAATAATAACAGTAGACGGAGGACAATAAGTTCATAATCTTCTGGATTCCTAACCAGTACACCACCTCAACCTACTTTCTATGTATCTCTCTTTGTCACTAACCTAACCTGCCCCAGGAACATCTCACAACCTGGTTTGTTAGGTGCCCCAATTCACTTCTTGTTCTTAAGAGTCAAAAATAAAAGGCAGAGGCTTTTTAGGTAATGGAGTTTGTTCTTGATGATAGGAAATGAGATCCCCATAGAAGGCAGTGTATATGCATTTCATGTTTGTCATGGTCTGTTCACAAAAATGTGTTTGTAAAAAAGTTAAACAATGGGGTTTTGTTTTGTTTTTTGGGTTAGCCTTTATCCCAGGAGCTCCTTTGTCGAATGACGTAATCTTTCACCAAAACTTTACCCTTAACCGCGAACTGGTGTGTCAATTTTCAGATGGGTCCTAAATGTGCATTTTAGGGAGGTTTGAAAATTGGGCTTACAACAGAAATCTAGCTGCCACACTAAATATGGATTTGCTATTGCTTCTTTACAATAGACATTTTATAGCTTTCCAGTGGATATTTGGACATTCAGATACTCTATTTCCTTACATATTTTGGTTATATGGGGGTGAGGTGAGGATTGAAGTGGTGGGGTTTTTTTGAACATCAGTGGGTGGAAAATAAAACTTATGTCAGTTCTGACTTCATTTATTTAAAGAAATATTAGTATTATGCAGGATTCAATTTTAAGTTAAAATCTGTTTTGTGAAATAAAATTGGCCATTTCAGATGACTAGTAAAAAGTTAATGTATTAAACATTTAACAAGTGGAAGTCTGTATGAATCTTGTATTTTGGCAAAGATAGTTCCCTCTGTTGTGGAAACTATTTTAGCATTGCAGTGCTCAAATATTTTTGTAGAGTTTTTGCACTTCATTATAAGAACATCATACTTTAACCTCTTTTTGTTAAAATGGGAATTAACTTTTAATTGTTCTCTTCAACCATAGGAAGAAGGCATGGTTCAGATAACTTCTTTTCCTCCTGGGGGAATGATTGATTTAATGTATTTTCCATACTATGGAAAATATTTACACGTAAGTATGTTTTAATGATAGTCATGTGTTTTTGTGGGGTATTTTTTGTAAATTTTTTTAGACTTTTTTAGGATCAATCTATGATGATTATTGCATTGTTCAGTCTTTAAATTTATAATAAAATACACGTATGCAATATTACCTACCTTATCAAGTACTCTGAAATACCCGCATAAGACCTGGGCTTTACCTGCCTATGCACAAAAAAATAGATGGGGCTTTACTGTCATCTTACTAAAGAAAATAAGACTGAGGTCACACTAACACGATTTTATTAATTTTGCTGTACTTTCCATAAGTGATATGTTCACTCACTCATATATTACTAGGTCTCAAATGAAAATGGTGGTGGATAGATCAGATAGCCCTATCTATAGTAGAGTTATTAGATAGGAACTAGTTATTGATGTGATTAGTACATGCACCATATAGTTAAACTTGGTTGTTAATAACCATACAGCTATCAGTTTTTGCCCTTGACATAAGTCTAAACTGTTACATTATTTTTCCAAAATTTGGTTCATTACACTTTTTTTTGCCAGTGCTATTAGTGTCATATTCTTCATAGCCTCAGTATTTTTAAGACTTTCCCAGAATTTGCTAATATAAATACTTAGAACCCTGTAAATCCATGGATATCCCACTTTATATCCGCAAATGTGAATGCAGATATTTATAGTTCATTTTTGCGGATAGGTATGCAGATACCAACTTTATATCTAGAACCCTGCAAATTTGCAGATATCTGCTTTATATCCACGGATATCTGTGTCCACAGATGTCAATGCGGATATCCATAGCTCATTTTTGCAGATATAGATACAAATTTTGTGTCCGGGCAGGACTCTCTAAATACTGTTAGCATGCTAAGTGCAAATATACAAACCTAGTTTTGGTTTTGTTAACCACACAAAATTCATTCACGCACTTTAGGAGTACCCTCCCTCACCTGTTTCTAGGTCTCAGGTGTAACCTTACACTCTTCTACCACAAAAAGCGGCCTGTGAATTTCATTTGGTGACCCCTAGTTCTTATATTGTGGGAATAAGTAAATAACTTTTCCTTACTCACTTTTTCCACACCAGTCATGATTTTATAGACCTCTATCATATCCTCCTTAGTCTCCTCTTTTTTACGCTGAAAAATCCAAGTCTTTTTTTATGCTGAAAAATCAAAGTCTTTCTAATTTCTCGTCATATGGGACTAGTTCCAAACCCCTAATCACTTTCGTTGCACTCTTCTGAACCTTTTCCAATGTCAATATCTCTTTTGAGATGAGGGGCGACCACATCTGTACACAGTATTCAAGATGTGGACGTACCATGGTTTTATATAGAGGCAATAAAATATTTTGTGTCTTATTCTTTATTCCTTCCTAACATTCTATATCCTTTTTTGACTGCCGCTACACACCAAATGAATGTTTTCAGAGCACTATCCTGAAAGACTTCAAGATCTCTCTCCAGTAGTTATAGCCAAACTAGTCCCCATCATTTTGTATGTATAGTTGGGATTATTTTTTCCAGTGTGCATTACTTTACATTTATCAACATTAAATTTCATTTGCCATTTTGTTGCCTAATCACTTAGTTTGGTGAGATTTTTTTGAAGCGCTTTACGGTCTGCCTTGGTCTTAACTATCTTGAGCAGTTGGTATCATCTGCAAATTTTGCCACCCCAACTAGATAATTTGTAAATAAATTGAATAGGATTGGTCCCAGGACCGATCCTTGGGGGACCCACTAGTTCCTTTTGAAAACTTACCATTTATTCCTACCCTTTGTTTTTTACTGTCTTTTAACCAATTATCAGTCTATGAAAAGACCTTCCCTCTTATCCCAAGATAAACTTATCTTGATGGCCAGTCAGAATCAGATCCATCTGAAGGACTCCAGTTTCTTTATGGTGTCATTGGCACAGGGCTGAGGTCTGGCAGCTCTGATCTTGGAACTGTGTCCTGGAAGAACTTCCTTTTGGGCCCCACTTTATATAGTGAAACTTGAGTCCTGCTTCCTTATACCTTAACCAATTATTTCATTAAAATTTTACTAGCCAATCCCAACATTGTAACGTAATTCCCTAACCAATGAGATCCTACCATCTCAATTGATTTACACCTAGCAAAATTATACAGCAGATAGAAACAGATAAGGCTTCCTCTGTGGTAGTGGAGGTAGTACAGGCAGTCCCCGAGTTACGCGGATCCAACTTACGTCGGATCCGCAGTTACGAACGGGGATTTCTTGCCCCGGAGAACTAGAGCAGCGGGACGCCTGGTCCCGCCGCCCGCCTTCTCCGGGGCGAGAAAAGCTGCTCCCCGTCTCCCTGGTCTGCTGGCAGAGCCAGCAGACCAGGGAGATGGGAGCAAAGCAGCGGAGCACCGGGGGCCAGACCCGCGGCCGCTTCCAGATCAGCCTCCAGGGAGACGCTGAACAAAGCGGCGGAGCACCCGGGGGCGGACCCGCGCCGCATCCAGCTGATCTGGAAGCCGCGGGTCCGCCTGGGTCCTCCGCGGCTTTGCTCAGCGTCTCCCTGGTCTGCAGACCAGGGAGACGCTGAGCAAAGCCGCGGAGGACCCGGGCGGACCCGCGGCGCTGATCTGGAAGAGCCACGGTTCAGCCCGGGTCCTCCTCAGCTTTGCTCCATGTCTCCCTGGTCTGCTGGTGCCCCCCCAGCAGACCAGGGAGACGTGGAGCAAAGCCGGGGGCCTGTGGTAGAGCAGGTGGGGCACTGCTGGTTGGTCCCGCAGCACCGCTCCTTGGCGCTACTGGACCAACCCGGCAGCACCCCAGCTGCTCTGCCCCAGGCGTCCTGATTCAGCTGCTGATCAGTTTCAGCAGTGGCTGAATCAGGATGCCTGGGGCAGAGCAGCTGGGGTGCTGCTGGGTTGGTCCAGTAGCTCCGAGGAGCGGCCGCGCTACTGGACCAAGCCAGCAGCACCCGAGCTGCTCTGCCCCAGGCGTCCCAAAGTCAGCCGCTGCTGAAACTGACCAGCGGCTGACTACAGGAAGCCAGAGGCAGAGTTGCTCTGCCCTGGGCTTCCTGGAATCAGCTGCTGATCAGTTTCAGCAGCAGCTGACTTGGGGACGCCTGGTGTTCTTACCTTGAATCTGTATGTAAGTGGAACTGGTGTCTAGATTCAGCGGCTGTTGAAACTGATCAGTTTCAGCAGCGGCTGATGCCAGTTCCGACTTACATACAGATTCAACTTAAGAACAAACCTACAGTCCCTATCTTGTACGTAACCCGGGGACTGCCTGTACTGGGGTTTGAGAGACTGCAGCATCATGCCTGGCCTATTCAGCCTAGCTGAGTAAGGAATGCTCTTCTAGTATTTTCTTAAGCAAGGACTCTGTTGTAAACCGGAGTCTTAGTTTCAGGGACATCCTTTTGTCTCTTGGGGCTGGGATTAAGTTCATCCAGATAATCTTTGGCTATGTAAGGATGACCCAGTTTTTTTTCCATTCTGACAAAGCTGGATATAATATTTACTGTATAAAAATGTGAAGATGAACTCTGGTGTTGTGACAATATGATGAGAGCTATGTCTATGTAAGTACTTATATATACTATTTTGGAGCCTGTAATGGCCACTTCTTTGCTTTGGGGGTGGCAGGTGGCAGTGGGACCTCATGGCTTCATACACTATCCAATCTGTGCTGAGTCAGCCTTTGACAGCCTTGAGCAAAAGACCCTTTGAGGAAAACCAGAGATCTTCCTGCTTGCTTTTAGAGAATCACAGAGGATTATCTCATTTGCCCTCTTTTGGAAAGTTTTGAGTATTTCTGAGAAGAGGTTTGAGGAGGAGCCTATCTCTGGAGCCCATGAAGGGATTATACTTTCTACTCTCCTGAGCATTTAGGATGATTGCTAATTGTTGCCTCCTCTCTAAAGATTTCATTAATTTTTAGGAATTGTTAGCTTGTATAGCTGCAGTCTTAGATTTGAAACTGATTTCTGTCCAAGATAAATCTCAGATTGTAATACCAGAGTCACAAAAGCTTGGTACATCTATGCCTCCTGTCAGTGAGGGCCTGATTTGAAATAGCTAAGAACCCTTAGATCTGTAGCCACCAATCAGTAGATCGGGATCTACCGGTAGATCTTGGAGTCTGACAGGTGATCCTGACTGGTTTGGCCAAGAGGCTATTATCAAGTGCCAGCATTTCAGCTGCCCCTCCCCCCACGGCTGCACATCTCCTGCCCTTTGCCTTAGAGCTGTCCCCTCAGGAGCCTCCTGCTTCCTGGGTAGGGGAGGGAGAGGAGGAGTGCTGATGTCAAGGTGCCTCCTCTCCCACTTGGTATCCTATCTCCACAGAGCAGAGGGGGGCCACAACAGGGCTTGGCATGGAGTTTGCTGGCTGCTTTTGGGAGCGGTGCAGGGGGCAGGGCAGGGAGTGAGCCTGCCTTAGCCCCACTGTACCACCACCCAGGAGCCACCTGAAGTAAACTGTGCCTAGCTAGATCCCACATCTTGAAACCCCACCTCAGTCATAAACCCCCTCTGGCGCACCGAGCACTCCTGCGTCCAGTTGCCCTACTAGAGCCTGCACCTAGAATCCCCTGCAACACCCCAACTGCCTGCAGCTCAGATCTCCTCTCACACTCAAATCCCTTAATCCAAGGCCAGAGCCTGCACCCTCTGCCACACCTTTGTGGGAGGGAGGATGGAGTGAGCAGGGACAGGGTGTGGGAGAAGGGGCACAAAGAAGACAGGACTAGAGTATTTGGGTTTCAGGTAGACCTTGGATTGCACTTAAATTCAAAAAGTGATCTCAAGCATAAAAAGGTTGGAGGCCACTGCCTTTAGATAATCCCTACTTCCCTTCTAGCAATTTCAGTTTTCTTTTGATCCCATAGAAAAGATAATCCTAAATAACTAAAATATAAAGACACAGGGAAGGAGATGTTCTACTAAAAACACTTGTTTTTAACAAGAAAAAAAATCTATCGAGTCAAAAATCTATTCAGGAGTTCACTAGATTGTATTTTATGGGGGAAAATCTAGGAGTCGGGTTTCACCCATTAAGTGAATAACATTTTGTATGGTGTAGTGTTTTGATCTAAGAATTATTTCCCAAAGATCTCAGAGTTAATTTCACTAAATCTAATACAATCTCCCACATGTTTTTAGATGTTTCTGTAGCAGATCTCTTCAGAGCTGCTACCCTGAAATTTTGCATCTTTCACAGCACTGTTCCCTAAATGTAGCTTCAGAATTAAGTGCTCAAGAGTCTCAAGTTGAGCACCAAAAATTGGGGCACCCAGAATCACTAGGCATGCTTGGAAATAATGCCCTAAATCTGTAAGTACATAAATAAATTACAGCATACTTATAAAGTATAGGTTTAGTAGCTATTTTTAAACTTGTATTTTACTAGGTCTTGAAATCCCATCTCTAACGAATACAAAGGGTCCTTTTAAAAGTTATGCCCTGCTTAAATTGGACTTTGAAATGGTAATTCAGTTGAACAAATTTTAATATAACTCTCCTTTCTATATTGACATTGACAACAGTTCAAAACCTATAGTTGCTCCACAGAATAATAGAGGTCATCATATAATTAAGGTCAACATCCTCAAGGGAGAAATTCTACCAGAAACTATCTCACTGATACTGAACTTTATAAAAGGTGGTTGCAAAAAATCTGAGGAAGCTAGTTCAGTCCCTCAAATAGAAATGTAGGAAATTGAGAAATTCTTGGCCTTGTGGCATGGATGCTACTTAAGTATACCATAGAAAAGTCATGGAATGTATGCATTTATGTAAACAAAGCAGGAAACAGGCAAGAAAAACAATTAAATAACAGTCTTCTTTGGACTAGAGGTATCTATAAGAAAATTGAAGTTCAATGCAAGTTTAGTGAACAGAAAAGAGCATAACTTATGGTAGATTTTGCCATATGCTTATAAAAAGCAAAAGGTTAATACAGGCTTGGATTTTCAAAAAAAAGTGGAGTTAGGCACCCAAATCCCATTAACTTTCATTGAAAGTTGGACTTATATTTTCTAGAGCCCCTTGAAAATCCTGTTTATAACTTAAACTATTTTAAATTTGTCAGTTGAGACGAATGCTGGGTGGAATATAAGCCTCATTAGCTCCTACACAAATAATTAAATGAACTAGGCATGTCTGCATCTCAAATTTAATGTGTAATTGTAGCATAGATATGTAGACCTGCTCTAATTTTAATTGAACTAGTATGGCTGAAAATAGCAGGGAAGATGTAGCAGCACAGACCTAGCTAGGAACAAGAATCTATGGCAAGTTTGCGTGGGTTGGCTAGCTTTGTGCCACTGCCTCTACAGCCATATCTTTACTGCTGTTAGGCATTCTAGCTCAAGCTAGCATGAGTTCCTACAAGTATTAAAACCACACCTTCATTTGCAATGTATGCCTTTTTATGGGACTCTGTAAAACTGGTTTTTTGCAGTTTTCTAATCTGTAATGTTAAATGTTTTATTAAAAAAAGTTTACTGTGGTATCTGAAAACATTTCCCCCTCTCTCTATTTACTAGGCTAACTATCTACAGCCACTAGTGGCGGTTCAACTAGCATTTAACTCCAGCAGTACCAAAGAAGCAACAATTGAGTGTAAGATTATGGGATCTCCCAATTTAAGAAATGAAGATGACCGTGACAAGTTTCTTGGACGAGTTTCCTTCAAAGTTCAGATGTCTGAATAGCATGAGTCAGTCTCCAGAAACTAAACGTCGTGTTGTCTGTTCTTTTTGTTATCAGCTGGACATGCCATTCCAGGATAAGACCACCTTGGATAATGTGGCATATGGCATTCAGGGTAGCATAATAGTGTGCTTCCAAATCATGTTAAAATCCCTCAAAATAACTGCCTGTCAAGCTTCTGCCTGCCCCATTGGACCAGTGTTCAGACCATAGTTATGTGATATTAGGGACCTGTAAATAGTTGATTCCAAACCTGTAATAACGGAGGTTTTTGTCTGTTCTAAAATGTGGTTTTATCCCTCAAGTGAATGTCTTATGCATAATGTGCTGTGCTTTGTAAATACTGTATTGATTTTACACTGGTTTGACTGTCATATCTCAATGCTGACACAGTTTTAGGGATTATATCAGAATAAATGATACCTGACCAACATAGTTATTTAAAAAAAAAAACAACTCTGCAAGAACTGTTTGTGTGAAGACGCCTTAAGTCCTGTATTGGGTTGGGAGGGACTAAATAAAATAGATTTTAAAAGTGTTGGTATGAATTTTTGAAATTATTTAAGTGTGGAATTAGTCTGTTTTTGTGCTTGTCACTGTTCAGGTATTGTGTAAACGTAATATTTGATGCTTAAGTTGAGAAATTGAATCTTATTTTATTGCTTCTGGTATGTGGAGCACAAATCTACACTGTGTCATTTAAAACTTTAAATGAGAAATATCATATGAAACAGTTTCTTTAAATGTTAATGGTTTCAAGTCCTGGTAACAATTGTACTGCAGAGTTGCTTGAAAAAAATGGCCTCATTAGTTGAGTAGCCTTTTGTTTTCCAAAAAAATCAAAATTCCCTAAAATGAAAACTTCTATTAAACAATTCTCAATTTGCTTTTAATTTTAAATTAAACATTCCTTTAATGTTTGCAGCTTGGTTCCCTCACATCTCTTCTGCCATATTGTACTTTTTTTTAAACTTTCACTCAGCTTTTGAATTGAATTTTCACCGCTTGAAAAATTTGCTTTGCCCATCTTATTACCTTAAAAACCACTTCTCAGTTTGCAGCAACTCAAGATTTCTCTGAACTCATGATTTACATCTAATTGAATTGAAGCTATTTAAATCTCTCACTGTTGCAGTTCCTATAATTTTGTTAATAAAATTTAGTGTCACTCCTAGCTCCTTAGTTTCCTTTTCAGTTTTTCATGATGGGGAAAAAAACCTGCTCTGAACTAAAACAGTTCCATTATCTGTTTGACTTTGCTAAACTTTTTCAGCTAAAATTTCTCATGCCTTGAGTGTCTACTTCAGATTTAATTGTTTTAATTAAAATGCATTCTCAGCTTCTGAGAAAAAGTTCAGAGAAATAATTCTTATAACGATATCACTGAGATGCTCTAGCTGCTTGATGCTTTGGAGTAGTGTCCTCTGGATTCCTACTGAAGCCCAAGATGTGCATTTTGCTTTCTCCATGAAAATATTCCCAATTTTGGCTGAAGTTTTTAAGGCCCTGAAACTTGTACTTGGCATATGGTCAGTGGAGGCTTTTTAGAATTTGGCAGACAAATTCTCTGAAGATCCCATTCACACAAAAGCATATTCCAGCACTGACCGTGCAGGGACTGAGACTACATCTACACTACAACATAAAGTTGACAAGCTACGGAACTCCAACCATGTGAATGACACAGTTAGTCAACATACCTTAAAACTACATCTACACTGCAAAAGAGGAAATGCAAATGAAGCTCTCATTAGCATTTATCATGCTATCATTTGAATTATCTATTCTGTTCCTTTTTGCAGAAGAGACGCAAAAAGGGAAAAAACGCAGTGTAGACAGGGCTATTTTTTGTTTAATAAAAAAAACTGTTTGCACAAGATCCCTTATTCCTCAAAAAATTAGATTTACAGGATCTTGCCCTGTCTTGCTTCAGGGAGAGCTCCCATTCTTCTCCGTGGCGAGGATTTTTATCTGGAGCTCTGGCTCTTGCAGTGGTTTGTCAGTTTCTGACAGTGAGGGGCAGCTTTCAGTAGAATGGTGCTGCCCTAGAAAGCGGAGGGACTTGTATCTGTTAGAGACAAATATGGCTGCTTTACAACCTGTGCAGCGCTTGGAGCTGGGCATATCCTGCAGAAATCCTAGGATGGAAGCTTTGTTGTAGGAAGTGGTTGGCAGCCACTTCTTCCTCAGACCTCCACTTTTTTTCCTCTCTAAACTATGACAGTGTTAACAATTAGCTAGTAACTCAACTTAAATGACTAATTGCTAAGGTAACTATTTACAGATAAGATAAGGGTATGTGAGAGAGACTGCTGAAGCTGTGACCAGAGCCGGTGGTGGTAGAGAAAGAACTGAGGTGCGGGGGGAGGGGCCGGTCGTTCATGCACAGTAGCCTGCATAATACACACACTGGCTTCCTGTGCGCGAGGCTGGCCAGGGGTACTGCTGTAAAAGTTCTCCGTCCTGGGCTCAGCAGCACTGAAGCATATAAGGTGGAGCACCCACGGGGACAACCATCTTGAAGAACTCCAGTTACTGCAGAGGTGAGTAACCTCTCCTTTACAGGATCTTGCACAAAAAGGGTTTTTTGTGAATAACGGCCCTGTCTAGACTGGTTTTTCTGCAAAAACCTCTTCTGTAAAAAGGATTGGAAGAGACTATGCAAATGAGTGAGAAATGCTAATGAGCGCGTCATTCGCATTTCCTCTTCTGCAAAAATGATGCAGTGTAGGCGTAGCTTAAGTTGAGTTATGGCAAGCTCTACACTGGGACATCAACAAGAGAAATTCTCCCATCAACTTTCCTTACTCTTCTCATCTTAAGCAGAAATGCTGAATTGACTGCCACTGGATCAATCTCAGAGCATCAAGCAAGGCTGTAGTACAGATGTAGGCCAAGTAGAACGTTCCCTGAGGCTACATCTATACTGCAAGGTTTTTGCGCAAAAACCCATGGAGTGTCCACACCTCAAATGCACTTTTGCACAAGGAAATCAAGAGTAAAACAGCAGAACAGAGGGTTTTTTCCACCATAGATAAACCACCTTTTACAAGGCATAACTCCCTTTTACGCAAGAGTTGTTGCACAAAAAGGCAAGTGTGGATGTTCCAGAGGAACAATGAGAAAAAGCACAGGTGCTCTGATGGTCATTCTCAGAACGGCCATCAGAGCTTTCTTGCACAAGTGCATCCATGCAATGTGGATGCTCTCATGCACAAAAGCACATCGCTTTTGCGATGTGTTTTGAGGTGTGGATGTGCTCTTGCGCAAGAAGTTTTTGCACAAACTCTTGTGCAAGAAGCATGTAGTGTAGATGTAGCCTGAGTTACTCCTCCAGGTTGATGGTAGCAGCTTCATTGCTAGGTATTAGAAATAAGAGGAAACTCCTTGAGTGCTCAGTGCTCCTCCAATAGTGCCCAGGAAGCACAGAGGAGATGTTGGCCCAATTAGGTTTTTTCAAAATACTTTTGAGTCAATCAAGAAATTAGTAGTTTAAATAAATGGAAAAAATTAAAATATTTGAAGTTTGTATATCTCCTATTAGAATAACTAGTAATTGGCCTGTAAATCTGGGTCTACGGAAACTTAAGTATTTTTTAAAATTAGTTAACTCTGTTAAAATACTTTCTGAAAAATCAAACTGCTTCTGACATCAGTAAACCACTGCACACTATGTTTTTATCCAGCATGGATATTTTTTTGTTGTAATTTCACTTGGTGAACTTTGTTCTAGTTTTATTAACATTAGTAGTTTTTCTTTGTCTGCTGGCCATTGTTTGAGAAATGTTAGGGGGTATCTGTATTCAGATGCCTCTCCTGATATTTTAGGAGACTATTCCATTATTGCATATCTGATCACATAGTTTCAAGACCAGCCCATCATATAATCAGCTAAAGCCATTAATGATATGCTTTCCAAATATATCCGCTACTTGGGGTAGGAACACATTAACAGAGCACTTGCATCCCACCCATTTTGCAAGAACACCTCAAAAACAGAGGTGAGGTTGAAGTTATGCTTTCTTGAGAGATCTAGGCAATGACCTCCCATTTCTAGGAAGCCCAGAAAAAAAAATCAACCCTATCCTGACTCAGCACTGATTAATTGAAGTTCCACCTCCCTGTCATGAGCAGCCTCCTCCCACAAACTTACCTGGCAACCGTGAGTCTCCTTGGAGGACAAAGGAGCATCACTCCAGTCAGAAGTTCACACTCTGATCCTTAGTAAGTGACCTAGAAATTCTTAGGCTTCTTCCACTAATATCTGAAGTCTGGTGCCTTTGCCTCATGCTATGGCACCAAAGCGTAATCTGGCATTGATAGTTTCTATGGTCTGTAAAGATTGCACTGCCCTCAAGCATCAACCTTGCACAAAGACTCTTGGGAGCTACCATCTTGCTTCCAGTACCACTTAGTGCTAACCCATGATCTGGTATTGGATGTTTGTGTCAAAGGTCTTGGTACTGACACACTTCCTGGTACTGCCTAAACTATGTCAGACTGTTATTGGAGTCACTTCTGAAATATATCACATCAAAGTAACCTACCTCAGTTCCACTCTATCTGGTACTATGCAGGCCCATATCTTGAGCAGGTAGGCTCCCCTTGTTAGGAGAAGACTCACTCCTTTTCATCTTCACTAGAATGCATGGAGGTCTCCTCTCCTCCTGTGCCACTTTCCAGTATGGGTAGCCCAATGATTGTTCTCTGCACTCCCTGTTGAAGTGTACAGTCGAGTGCATAAAGGACCCAAGTATTTCATAGGCATGTCCATTGTGGTATCTTCCTCTGTGCTAATATCCAAGTTTGCTTACCAGCTGGTTACACTGATTTACCTAGGGTATGAATCCCTACTCCATAAAACCCACAGCCACTCTTCATTCAAGATCTCTGTAGTGAAGAAGCAATTACAGCCTCCTTCAGTCATTAAATTTGATCAAATCTAGTTTGAGTACATTAAGGAGGAAGATTAACATCTTTCAGATCAGGTACCTCTGACCCCTCAAGGATTTCCTGATTTTCCTGAGGAGGTGGCTTATCCACACTACTTAGTCTCTCAAGTTCAAAATCATCTTGGACTTCTTGAAGAGGACCCTAGAAACCCTCAACATCCTCCTAATGTTTTAGAGGAAGAGGAGCATATATTATCTTGTTTTCTACACCGCAAACCCAGGTAGAAAGTGATCTGGCATATACTGGGCTCTCTTCTACCCTCTTTAGAAAGCAGTATGTCCTATTTCTGATAGGCACCTCTTACTCCCAGGCCAACATACTGCCTGTCAGTTTCAGTGCCGTGCTGCCCTCCCTTTCTCCCTCCCCCCCCCCCCCCCCCTGGGATTTTCACCAAGGTTCTAGCTGCCAAGGTCTGTATGAGGATGCAAGTAGCTTACAGGATGATTGGCTGGTTTGGGGCTACAGCAGGTTACTGAGTCAATTGACATGCTCTTTTGGTTTCCCCAGGCCTCAGGGGCAACTGTAGCAATCTAGTCTGACCCTGATTTAGTCAATAGTTTTATAGGTTTTCTGTTGGAAAGAGCTTATCTGCTTCAGTGATGCTTACAAATCATGGCAGACTGCCTCAATCAGCGCTGCAAGTGCACAAGACATGTTAGTGAAGACATGTCTCAAGCTCATGGGCTGTTGGCAATGTGCTCCTGTATCACACCACTTACCAGAGTTCCATTCTGGCCACTGAAATGTGGATTGAATTCAGTTTATTTACCTAACAGACAGCATGAATTATCTAGTCACTGTTGCTATTGAAATTTTTCTCAGTGGCTTTCCGCCTGCCCAGCCTTCAGAACATCTTGGCAGATCACTTCAGCTAGACATGTTGCAGAACCATCAATGATTCAACTAGCTGTGGCATTTTGCTGAAATGGGGACAGCTATCCCTGGACCAGGTCATTATATAGGACAACAGTTCATATACACACAAGGCTCAACACTTTAGGTAATCTACTCGCTATGGCGCCGCAGCGCAGTCTGTGTATGTGCAACATGGTGAACTATGTGGCTGGTGAGCGAGGCTCACTGCAGCTTGGCGCGCTGTGTGTGTAAATGTGCACTCACCCAAGGGTGAGCAAGAGGCTGCCAGTGGGCCAGAGCTGGCCCGCTAAGCCACTGGATCTGGCCTGCGACCACCTTGCTTGAACCCTTAGGCAGAGAACCGCGCAAAAGCTAGCTGTTCTCTGTTCTGGATGGCTGGGAAAGGAGGGAGAATTTTCATTGTGTTCCTGCCCCCGCATTCCCCCCAGCAAAATCTGTTAGGGCCTATTGGCCAATCTCTCAGTTTCTGGCCAATAGGAGCTGAGAATTTTTGCTGGGAGCAGGTGTGGTGTAGGAAGCCTTTGCCCTTACACTTCAACACCCTCCCCCCTTTCTTTCCCTCTCATGCCTGGTGCCACATGGAGCAGCCTGCAGCAGACCATCTGCCTTCAGGTTTCTGCTGGTAAGCACCTCCCAGCCAGAGCCTGCCTCTGGCACCCTAGCCCCTCCTTCCCCCACCCTCGTTCCCCCCTCTACATACCCAAACCTGCCCCCTCCTGCACCAGATATGGCACCCCCCCCCCCCAATCTCCTACCTCAGATCACAATCCCCTCCTGCCCTAGGTCATATCCAAAATCCTGCATCCCAATCCCCTGCCCTAGGTCACAACTGCCTCCTTCACAAACCCCCATTCTCCTTCTGGCACCCCAAACCCTTACCCCAAGCTTCCTTCTGCACCCAACCTCCTTCCCAGATCCCAGAATTCCTCTTTTACTATCCTGGAAGAGTGCAGTCCTCAACCACGTTCCAAAATCTTGGAGTGTCTTCCCCCCCGCCCCATCAAAACTATTGCCCACCTGTGGTGTAGCCTATGCTCACTGATGGGTGTTTCTCCGCCCATGGTCCTTGTGGTGCTTTTTATACTATCCCACTGAGCCCCAGAGTTCTCAGGAAGCTCAAATAAGAGTCAGGCTGCATTATCCTTCTACCCTCACCATGGGTCAGGCAGCTCTGGTTTTAAGAATTAAGTGTCTATTTACCAGCTGATAACCTCATTTATTCTTCCCAATCTTTTTTTCCCAGAATCTGGGCTGAATCCTAGAACATGAAGGAACTTTATGAGGGCATCAAGTCCAACCTCCTGCACTCATGTTAGGACCAGGCACCATCTAGATAATCCCTGATAGATGTCTATCAAATTGTGTCTTAAATAGCTCCAATGACAGAGATTTCATAATTTTCCTAGGTAATTTATTCCTGTGCTTAACCACCCTGACAGTTAGGAAATATTTCCTAATGTTCAACCTAAAACTCCCTTGTTGCAATTTAAGCCCATTGCTTCTTGTCCTCTCAGCAGAGGTTAAGGAGAATAATTTTTCTCCTTTCTCCATGTAACAGCTTTTTAGGTAATTGAAAGCTGTTGTTATGCCCCCTCTGTCTTCTCTTTTTCAAACTAAAGATATCCCATTTTTTTTAAACTTCCTGCATATTCCATATTTTTTAGACCTTTAATCATTTTTATTGCTCTTCTCTGGATCTTCTGTAATTTGTCCACCTTTTTCTTAAAATGTGGCTCTCAGAACTGGACCCTGTACTCTATTTGAGGCCTAATGAGCACACAGTAGGGCAGAAGAATTACATCTTATATCGTGCTGCACTCGATACTGGCCTTGCTCCATTTGATGTTCTGGATGTTCTGGATGCTGATGTTCTGGATGCTGGGTGGATAATCCCTCTATTAGAGTGGCAACCATTTCCACAATTCATGCACCAGTACAAAACCTAAATTTCAGAAAGGATTCCTCTTTTTCTTCCAACCCCCAAAGAAGGTGCATCTCCTTTCCTGGCACCTTAGTCTGGTTTTAATTTATATGATGAGCCTACATATGAACACATGGTAACCTACTGTCCATATCTACCCAAGAGGAAACATTCTTGCTAGCTGAGCATCTCATGAGTTCTGTTTAGCATTCTGTAGGATGATTTGATAATTGTTAACGACAAGGAATAGACAGACTTGTTTTTACCTTCTTACTACCCTATTTGAGCTTTTGTTTGTAAGTATTAAAAAGTTCAGAGTTGTGTATAATATATGTGCACGCATATATAATAAAAAAAACACCAAATAGTGAACATCAGCTGTAGCACTAAAACAGTTTCTTACTTTCTTTAAATAAGTATGAAACAGAAATATTAGGAACTGGGTATTCAAGTACGATTCATGTTGAAAGCAGAGCTGCAGGACTGGGTCTTACCTGTTGAAGCATGTTACCAGAGGGTATGGAGGTGTGAATAGTGTGGAGTGAAGTGAATGTGATAACTTAATGTGATGCAGTAAGCTGTTGGAAATAAAAGTATTTTCTGCTCTCCAGCTGCCCAACTTTGTTCTGTGAATCATGAGCATGTAAATGCCATTTGTTTTTCTGGTTGTAAGGACCCCCTCAAGTGCTATCTCCTAGTATTTACTGTTCCTAACAAGTTCTTTCACAAACCTGCTGTGGTTTTGATCCTGACTCAGCTGTTGCTATTCCACTGCAAGCTCTTAATGAAAATGAGTGAAGAAAAATATATTTATTAGCCAAAACTTTAATATTAAAATAATACCAAATTCCCTACAAATGTTCTGTTAAATGCTTTTAAGACAGTCCTTGGAGAATTCTGCAATTTTACTATATTTTCAAATGCAACAATTGCAGAATTCCCTCAATAGGATGTTTAGCTACTGAGCTAGCTGTTTCCTAGCTTCAAAAGGAAGTAAGCTACACTATAGAAATCATGCTGTGCTTGTGCATGTTTACTGGTGAAGCTACACTGATCTGTCAAAACCCAGTAAAAATACTCTCTCTACTACTCTCTAAAATGCTCCTATGTTGTCCCTGGAAAAAAAATAACAGCTCCATTGACTTTATGCTCTTCTTCAGTTTATTAAAGTTCTAAACTGAGCAAAGTTTCTAGGCTTAAATCAGGAATCTTTTCTATCTCCACACAAAAAATAGCAGCCATAATGGTTTGCCTCTAAAAGCTCATGGATTCAGCTAAATTCCATGGAATACAATAGTCATGATAATTCATTAACCACAGTCATGGACACGTTGACACCAAACTGTCAACATCCTCTCATCTCCACAAAACCTTTGTGGTTCCTTAATTATTTGTGATGCGGGTATAAAGTAGGGAGAAATAAAAACTGAGCTGCTGGAAAAATGTGAGCAGATGTAGCCAGCTCCCTACAAGGAATTCTTAAGATGAGTTTCTGTTCTGACTGTGGAAAAAATAAAGAAATCTGACTTTCACCACTACCATAGCAGATGCTAAATTGAGCTCCACTGTACTACAGTTGATTGTGAATTACCATATTGACTAAGAATATCACCCCTCAACTTCAGAATGCTTCAAAAGAATTATCTGTGTATTGCTTTGAGAAAATAGCCTCACATACTGAACTTTTGCGATAACAAGAATTGAACAGTGGTCATAAGTCTGATACAGTGATACTTCCTCTCTCTCCACGTAGTCCTCTTCACACACAAGGAGGGCATCATGGCACTGAAATAAAACCAGACATAATTTGGCTAGTGAAAGAGTGAATAGCACCAGTGCGATATAGGCTGTTTGAGATTGCCAGCAACTCTTTTGGAGAAAAGAAATTGGCCATAATCAAAACACTAGTTCAGTAACCAACACAGAGTGCAACCTAGCTACTGTTTACTGTCTAACTTCTCATTCTTGACTGAGCTGCTTCAGACTCTTGCCAAGAGTTGCTTCCAGATCTGCTAAGATACTGTCAACATCCTGGGTTTCTGTATGCAGGCTTCATGTCAAAATACAGACAGTGATCATCCTGATGTCACTTTCAATCTAGGCAGCAGACTGGGCACCAGGTAAGCAGTGGGGCTAGGCACTTGGCAGCTATCCTCCCTTCTGCTTCATTTTCCTTCACTTCACTTGAGGCATGCTGCCTCTTATTGCTTCTACTGTGGTCCCAGGACGCTATGGCAGGGCTACCCTGGGAGCCACAATGATACTCACAGCACGTGCTGAGAGACACAACTTAAGTGTGGTTGCATATATATGCAGATATATTCGCAAATAGCTTCTTTCACACTGACAGGCATGAATACAAAGATGAAATCAAGATCACATATTTAAGTCAGGTCTGCTGATTGATATTAATAACATTCAATATTTACCCCATAGGACAGCAATTTTAATGAGCAATGACAGTTCAGATGTGGAGCGTGTTCCCAGTGGTGGCCATGGTCAAAGGATTCCACAGACAGGCGGGCTATGCATTGAGCCCCATGTAAGCCCAAACGTCACTGTGAGCTGCAAACAAACAGGCCATGAGCTATATGTGACCCCTGGGCCACATGCTGAGTAGCCCTGCTCTATGGGGTGAGCAGGGAGCACGATGTGTAACGTCTGTCCCTTCCTTGATGCAATTGCTCACCAGTGCCCCTGCTGGCCACCTGTGAGAAGAAAACTACCAAAGGGAATGTAGGGTAGGAAACGGTCTGGCGCTTTTTGAGCCTGGGGAGGGTCTAGCAAAGATGTCCCCACCTCAAGAAATTCAGGGGACTGGGAAGAGATGGGATGAAAACCAACAATCAGTTAAAACTCTGATTAGTTGGTTCAGCCCAGATACAAATTAGAGTAGCCTGGGAACAGCCCTAACGTGTGGTACGTGTAGTGGTCTCCAATGGCCCATATGCCAGCTGAGGCTAGCGAGAGCAGGGTGTGTGCCATACTCTAGCCCTCAGATGCGCTGAGCACAAGTCCTGCTAGAGGACAGCATGGAAACCAGCTGTCCCCACTGCCTCGGGGGGGGGCCTCCCTACGATGAGCGGTGCGGGTGATTTCTGCTCATTCTGCACTGCCGGAGTATTGCAAGGGGAAAGGTAGAGCAGGTAGCCCTGCAAAGAGGGAGAGCAAAGAACCAATATTGTAAACCAGGGCAAAACAGCATTGCTTGAATTCCCTCTGGGCTAACTTTATATATTAAAAACTCAGCAGGGCAACTGGCAGCTGCAGTTTCATAAACAGAAATGCAATCATAGCTAAAAAATATGAGCTCACTTTATAAAAAAGGTCATAGCCTCCAGAGATTTCAATCATAAAATAGATGCGCAACTGTTGTTTTCTTTGCCCTCGTTAACACTAAGCCAGAAGCCTTGTCCCTGGATGTCAGCAGTTCCATGTTGTGCCTATGTGAATGGAACTTAGAAGTAGCCTCTTTAACTGACTCTGACTTGCAGAGGAGGCAGGCGTTCTTTTTAATCTAATGCATTACTCATTGAGCAAGCCACGTATAGAAGTTAAAATGTGGAAACTGTAGCAAATGAAATAGCTAACTAAAAAGCCAGCAGAATGGGCTGAGAGGGTCGCCATGAGACAATTGAGAGCTTAATGTAAGCCTCAGCTCCTCAAGTGAGCAGCCGTCTGCTGCCTAATGTAGCTCTAATGTGCTGCATAAGCTACTGGGCTTTAATACAAAATTCTGCTCACTTCCCCCCACCCCCAAGTGGAGCGCTGGGCTGTAGAGTTTCTAACTGCAGCATGCCTGAGTTTATGCGTGTCATGGCATCTCTTTTTGTATCTATTTTAAATTTCTTCCATCCTCTTTTTGATTTACAAAAGGAATCAATGCTAAAACGCGTCATTCTTAAAAGTCTACAATGGTAAGCGGTGAAGCAGAAAACTCATTCTCGGGGGCATCTCTGCAAGTGCACTAACTAGACATATGGACCTTACTACTGGGCACTAAAGCTCTGAGACGGTAAACACTGTTTTCCAAAACAACAACGATTTACTGTCACAGTGCTATTATGGGGGACTTAGTATTGAACATGTGAGCGAGCACATGAAGAGAGAACCAAAAAAAACCCAACCCCCATAGGATATGTGCTCTGTTTCAGGGCCTAGATGGCTTGTAGTGTGTACCCTACAGCCGTTCCCAAATGGTTATATCTGAATGATTTCACATAAAGGCTAATGCTCCAAGTAAATTCTAATGGGAAAGGTGGGTTGGCTTAGCTGCTGTTTTGGTTCACTGGTTTGAGGTGGAACATTTCAGCCAAACTCCAGTGTCTAAATGCATTAATAGTTCAATGCAGTTAATTAGTCGGGCATTGCAGTAAGAGGAGTGGCATGCTTTAGAAAAGAAAATAGCCCCAAACTGAGAATATAAGGATGATTAGTCAGCAGGGCCGACAGTTACTGCAAGCCCGGGGAGGGCGAAGGGGGGGGGGGCTCTCTGCCCACGGAAGGGGCAAGGCTGAGGGCAGTCAGCCTGTAGTGCTGGCCCCTCCCCCTGGCATGCAAAGCTGCACGGAGCAGTGCTTTGGCGCTCTTGCGGAAGTTCCAAGGTGGCTGAGGCTGCGACCGGTGCACTTTGAATGGCCAGGCCCTGGAGCAACTGTCCCTTTTGCCCCCTCCTCCTATTGGCAGGCCTCTGATTAGTATTAAGATTAAACTTACTGGCAGAGAACTGTGTCTAAAATAACGTTCCAGCTTTACAATTACTCTGTCACCTGAGTTCATTGTTGCAGGCAGCTATGCAATTTGTGTCACTCAAAAGCAAAATCTGAACAGCCAACTCCATTTTACCATTGTCCATGGATGCCAGGTTGAAAATCACTGTACTAGTGGCTGTTCCCTGCTGGCATTGGTAAACTGGAACCCACAGCCATCCGTTTCTTGGAACAGGGTTGCTTCACAGCCTTTTCTAAGAGCTTGTCACCACTGGAGTGTTAGCGTGAGTCAGCTAGGCTAGCAGCATCGGAAATGTTAGCCTCAACAGAGAGCAGACACCCTGCACAAACAACACTGGCGCTGTACAGAGTTTGCATAAACACAGCACAGCGTGACTTTACTAGCTTTGACACATATGCCCATCCCCCCTTCCACCCCAGCAATGGCCAGCTAGCTGGAGTTTAAAGGCGTGGATATGTGTGCACTGGTGCTGGAGGAGACATAGCTAGCTTTGATGGAGATTATGGAGTAGAAAGAGTCAGCCCCCACCCCTCACTTGAGTCGGTATCTATGACCTCGGGCAAGATCGTACTCGGGGCAACTCACAACTCCCTCCCTGTGTGCAGTGCTTTTTTTAATAGTGCTCCAAGAGGAGACTCCAAAAGGGCCCTTCCTCAATAAAACACGTCCATGGTGCTTCTGAAGGGGAGAGACAGCCAGAACTGTTGAATTTTTCCCCCCAGCGACCACCTCAGATGTACTCCTAGCCTACATGACCCCCTTACCCACCCTTTTCTCCAGGATGGCGTTCTTCAAGGCAGCAGTGTCTGCCCAAGGAGGGGCTAGCCACTCTCCATTGAGCCACAGAGTTCAGAGCCATTCTTGGCAGCAGCCTCCGGTAGGTGGGGGATGCTGCAGTGGGGCACCTCTGCAGACTGCTGGAATCTCACCCTCAGCCCTGAGGTAGCTGCCACAACCCACTCCCGCACAAAGGGTGCCTGCCCATTAAAGTGGGGTGCAGCATGTGGGAGAGGGACAGAGGGAGTCTGGGGGCCAGACTGGTACAGGGCTGCCTGGGGTGCCCCAAGGGTGGAAGAAGGGCCCTTAGGCCAGGGGCAGGGGCATTAGCAACCATGAATAGCCAATGCCTTGAAAAAGGGTTGCCGTTAGGAAAAGGTTGGGAAACCAGCTCAAGAGACACTCTAGGCTGTGGGAAGCAGTGCTGCTTGCCCCTCCCTTTCTACAGAGCCAGTGCCATGGTGCTGCCTAATGATCTGATTCCAAAGCAGGTACAAAGCTGGTTGAGGCACTTTTGCAAGGTTTGGGGGAAGGGCTAGCCCAGTGTCCTGGCCCAATTCCACCATGCCCAGCTAAAATCTCCACCTGTAGTTTCAGTTGGCTGCTTCACTTCCTGTTCTCTAAAGAGCTGCTGTGTTTAATGCTGAAATGGCTGCATTTCACTGTCGGTTTGACCTAGCTCAGTGGGGTTGTTTTTTTTTTGAAGCTTAAGTCATGTATGTACTGAGCCTTTCTGTTGTGGATTTGAAGTTATTGGCATTCTGAATGAAACATTAAAAACCCAGGCCCTAGGTCTCCCATTTTCCCCTGGTTGCTGTTAGCACATTCCTCCAGATGCAAGTAAAAATTCCTGTAATCAACAGGGCAAATGCAGGCTTCACTACCAAATCCCACACCTGATTGCACTAAGCAAGTGCACACTTGTCAAAGTGCTGTTCAAAACCTGTGTTGTAATAGTACATTAGTCTCTAGTTTTGGATGACTTTTGTAACCCTCAGGCTTATATGCTGCAAACAGTGGGGGGAGGAGGAAGGGACGTGTGTGTGCAAAGAATAGGTAAAACTTGCATGATTATCAAAGTGGAATGAAAAAGGAAACTGGTTGGGGAAATATGGCAGGCAATATTTAAATAGGCAATCAGTAACTATTTGAGGGGAGCAATGGGGGGGAGAATTCTCTTCTCATCATCTTTCAGAATAAAACTTGGCATATATTACTATTAAATGTAGTAGAGTGTCAAAAAACAATATTTACTCCTGTGAATACTCTGTTCCTGGGTGTTGTGGGCTGAATTTACACCCCTGCTTGCTTGCCTCACTTTTTATGGTTTTTCCTTTTGTTGGTATTCTAGGATGTGGTGGGGAACATTTTTGGGGCAGTGGAGGGGACTCAGTCAATCCTCAACTAATTTTTCTGTTGGTCAAAGAGGCAAAAGACACCCCACATACCCCTCACACATCAGCGCTTGTAGGGGAGCAGGCTAGTAGATTTGTGTGCACCCACCAAGGCTCTGGGGTAGGGCCAAAAATGAGGGGATTCTGTGTGGAGGCTTGGGGAATGGAGTCTGAATAGGAGGGAAGGTACAGAAGTGGTTTGGGGATGGAAGGACTGGGCGGAGCAACTTCTCCCCCCAGGTGGAGCCCATGGGTCTCATCCAACTCCAGACTTGTCTGAATACAGCGCATGAGTCTCAGGGCTCCCCCATCCCCACAGCCAGGAGCTAGCACAGGCACTACAGCCATGCTAAGGAGGTAAGGGAGGATCTTCAAGTCTCAGAGGACTAGATCTAGGCAAGCAGGTGGCCAGATCTGAATAGGTTGCCCACCCCTGCTCTAGGGTTACCTGATCACATGTTGTCTTGCTGAGTCTTCATGGTGTTTTGGCTACGTGTAGCTGGAGAACTGATTTCTGAAATGAAAGTAGGGGATGATCCAGCTGTGAGGCGTCATTGGGGGACAACAGTGTGGCAGGGAGGCCAGCATTCTGTTACATAATGGGTATGTCTGCACTACAGAGAAGACCAAAGATGCCACTGTCGATCTTCCAGTGGGTCTAGGGAAGAAAGGCTAATTCAAACTGAGAGGGGACACTCTGATCAATGCCAGTAGTCTGCTTCCACAAGCAGTAAGGGAAGTTGAATGGAGCGTGTTCTCACTTCAACTTCCTGCAGTGTGGACAGCACCAAAAGTGAAGGTACTTCAACTTCAGCTATGCTATTGGCTCCCAACGTTTTTGAGCATACAGACCCCTTCTCACAATCTATTACAATTTTATGGACCCTCCCAAACAATACACCTGTTTTCAAACATTCCATTACTTGATAATCATTTGAAATGTTCACTTATCTAAACAAATTAGTACAGGCAGTCCCCGGGTTATGTACAAGATAGGGACTGTAGGTTTGTTCTTAAGTTGAATCTGTATGTAAGTCGGAACTGGCGTCAGCCGCTGCTGAAACTGATCAGTTTCAACCGCGGCAGAATCTGGACGCCAGTTCTGACTTACATACAGATTCAACTTAAGAAACTCAGGAGTCCCCAAGTCAGCTGCTGCTGAAACTGATCAGCGGCTGATTCCAGGAAGCCTGGGGCAGAGCATCTCTGCCTGGGGCTTCCTGTAGTCAGCCGCTGGTCAGTTTCAGCAGCGGCTGACTTGGGGACGCCTGGGGAAGAGCAGCTGGGGTGCTGCTGGGTTGCTCCAGTAGCGCGGCTCCTCGGCGCTACTGGAGCAACCCAGCAGCACCCCAGCTACTCTGCCCCAGGCGTCCTGATTCAGCCGCTGCTGAAACTGACCAGCAGCGGCTGAATCAGGACGCCTGGGGCAGAGCAGCTGGGGTGCTGCCGGGTTGGTCCGGAGCAGCGCTGCGGGACCAACCCGGCAGCCCCCAGCTGCTCTACCCCAGGGATAGGCAAGAAAAGCCTGGTCTGCTGGGAAGGAGCACTAGCAACACCCCCCCAGCAGACCAGGGAGACGGGGGTGGCGGGACCGCCCAAGTCCTCCACGGCTTTGCTCCATCTCCCCGGTCTGCTGACCTGGGAGACGCGGAGCAAAGCCGCAGAGCACGCGGGCAGCAGGACAGTCCAGGCGCGCCGCAGCTGTCCCACTGCTGGCGTGCTCCGCAGCTTTGCTCCCCATCTCCCTGGTCTGCTGGTCGGGAGACAGGGAGCAAAGCCACGGAGCATGCCCGCAGGGGGACAGCTCAAGCGTGCCCGGGCTGTCCCGCTGCGGGCGTGCTCCAAGGCTTTGCTCCCCGTCTCCCTGCAGACCAGGGAGACGGGGAGCAGCTTTTCTCGCCCCAGAGGACGGGGGCGGCGGACCGCGGCGCATCTGGGCGTCCTGCTGCTCCCGTCCTCCGGGGTGAGAAAAGCCCAGTTCGTAACTGCGGATCCGACATAAGTCGGATCCGCGTAACTCGGGGACTGCCTGTAGTATTGAGAGATACTACTTGTTTTTGGGATGTCAAACTTGCGTTTGTGTCTGTAGCAAGGTCCACAAATGGGTTTCTGATCCAGTTGTTGTTCGTGGTGGTAAGAAGAATGTACTCACGCTGCAGTACTTTGACATTTTGCACATGCTCTCTGATTTCATATTATCTGTGATTGCATTTCTGAACTGGCCAAAAAATCGGACAGATTTGGGTAAGAATCATAGCTGGACTTATCAAGTTGAGATGTCCACAGACCCAATTTCTTGATCACAGCATCAATTTTGTCATGGTTGTGGAAGATGACCATCTTTCAAGTCTTTTCCCTATAGACTTAGATTAAGCCCATTTAGGTAGCTGAAGATATTGGCCAAGTAAGCCAATTGTTCTAGCCAAGGAAACTCAATGAGGTGATGAGAAAGCTCAAGAAGATGGTCCAGCAAAACAATCCTCACTTTGTCACACAATTCAAACATGTGCAAGAGAACTTTTCCTCTCGAAAACCAGTGAACTTCTGTGTGAAGAAGTTGGCTGTGATCAGTGCCCATCTTGTCACACAAAGCAGCAAATAGTCTTGAATTCAATGGACAGGTGTAACGCGAGAGCCCGTCCTGCTCCCCGTCGTCTCTGCTCCCCCCCCTTTACGTAGTCCCCTTCACCACTTGTGCTACCCCACTTCTCTCCTTCCTGTGCTGCGTGCCTCTCCTTCAGTGTTCTGTGCCTCCTTCCTCCTCTGTTCTCCCCTCCTCCTCTGTTCTTTCCTCCTCCTCCGCTCTTTCCTCTTTCTCCGCTCCTTCCTCCTCCGTTCGCTCTCCGTCTCCCTCCTTCCTCCTCCTTGCTCCCCCGTTCCCCCTTTTAAAATCCCCCGCCGGTGTCCGGTCCTGGTGACGTAGGACGCCACGTCACCAGGCTCCTCCCCCGCCGTGCGTCCGGGTCCGATGACGCCAGACGCCACGTCACCAGGCTCCGCCCCCGCCGCACGTGGTCGTCCAGACGTCGCCCCGCCCCCGCCGCGCCGCCCGTTATCCGGGCCGCGGCAGAGGAGCAGGCTCTGCAGTGCCGCCGCGCTCCCTGGGTGGCGCCCAGGAGAGCCAGCGCGATCGCGGGCTGAGTGCGGGGCGGGCCGCCGGGTGGGGTTTGGGGGCGGCGCGACCCGTCACAACGGGCCTTGATGAAATTGACAATCTTCACTGACTCATCCAAAACCATCCTTATGTTATCAGGCATTTTTTAAAAACGGCTAGCGCTTTCTTGTGAATGCTGCAGTGAATGAATGTAGCTAACGGTGCCACTGCTTTAACTCGCATGACTATGCTGGTGTCCTGGCCAGTCATTACATGAGCCCCATCAGTACTGATCCACACACATTTTTATAGAATCCTAGAACTGGAAGGGACCTTGAGAGGTCATTGAGTCCAGTCACCTGCCCTCATGGCAGGACCAAGCACCATCTAGATCATCACTGATAGATGTCTATCTAACCTGCTCTTAAATATCTCCAGAGATGGAGAATCCACAACCTTCCTAGGCAATTTATTCCAGCGTTTAACCACCCTGCCTTGCAGTTAGGAAGTTTTTCCTAATGTCCAACATAAACCTCCCTTGCTATAGTTTAAGTCCGTTGATTCTTGTCATAGCATCAGAGGCCTAAGAGAACAATTTTTCTCCCTCCTACTTGTAACAGCCTTTTAGATACTTGAAAACTGCTATCATGTTTCCTCTCAGTCTTCTCTTTTCTAAACTAAACAAGCCCAATTCCTTCAGCCTTCCCTCATAGCTCATGTTTTCTAGACATTTAATCATTTTTGTTGTTCTTCTCTGGACCTCTCCAATTTCTTGACAACTTTCTTGAAATGTGATGCCCAGAACTGAACACAATACTCCAAATGAGGCCTAATCAGTGCAGAATAGAGCAGAAGAATGACTTCTCATGTCTTGCTCACAACACTCCTGTTAATGCATCCCAGAATCATGTTTGGGTTGTTTTTGCAACAGTGTCACACTGTTGACTCATATTTAGCTTGTGGTCCACTATGACCCCTAGATCTCTTTCTGCAGTGCGTCTTCCTGGACAATCACTTCCCATTCTGAATGTGTGCAACTGATTATTCCTTCCTAAGTGGAGTACTTTGCATTTGTCCTTATTAAACATCATCCTGTTTACCTCAGACCATTTCTACAGTTTGTCCAGATCATTTTGAATTTTGACCCTATCTTCCAAAACACTTGCAACCCCTTCCAGCTTGGTATCTGCAAACTTAATAATCATACTCTCTATGTCATCATCTAAATCGTCAATGAAGATATTGAACAGAACCAGTCTTGAAGATATTGAACAGAACCAGTCTCAAAACAGACCCTTGCGGAATCCCACTTGTTATGCCCTTCCAGTATGATTTTGAACCATTAATAACTACTCTCTGAGAACCGTTATCCAGCCAGTTATTCACACACCCTAGTAGCCCCATCTAAGTTGTATTTCCCTAGTTTATTGATAAGAAGGTCATGCAAAACCGTGTCAAATGCCTTACTAAAGTCTAGGTATACCACATCCACTGCTTCTCCTTCTCCTTTTGGTAGGATATCAAGGTTTGGTAAAAGCTATCAGATTGGTTTGACATGATTTGTTCTTTACAAATCCATGCTCATTGTTACCTATCACCTTATCTTCCAGATGTATTCCTTTATTTCTTGCTCCATTAATTATCTTCACTGGCACACAAGTTAAACCGACTGGTCTGTAGTTTTGACCAGTCAATATCATACTTCCTCGTGAAATTGCTCAACACATCAAAAATAGCCTCGCCAATTGCACATGTGGGCAAAGATTTGCAAAAGAGAAAGTCCTCTTGAACTACTCCATTATATTCAATCTGATGACTGATAGGAGGTTTGAATTGTTTGCAATATCTATTGACTCATCTATTTGCAAAGAATAGAAGCAACTTTTCTGCACCCTCTCAGTCAATGTTGTTCCTTAACGTTCTGAGCCATTTTGTCAATTCTGCACCAAACTGTGTTGTTTGAGAGGGAAATCCAACCAGTCTGTTTGCCAGCCTAGTCTCCGAGCATTGCACACACCATCTCCTTTGCTGCAGGAAATATCAATTCCTCTCTGGTGGTGTGTGGCTTTCCTGTCCTGGCTATGAGTTGAGCCTCCTGATAAGAGGCTTCCATTGCCTTAGCATTATCCCTGCCTGTGGCTATGTGCTCAATTCATTTCTTAATTTCCTCAAATGCTTTGAGTTTGTTCTTAAAATATTCAATTGGCTTAGAAACATATTCGCCATGTTTCATTTCAATGTGATGCTGAAGACAAGCTGGTTTTAAGCTCTCATTTGACAGCACCTCCTTACAGAGTAAGCATAATGGACGTGGTTCAGATTCATTGCCAGTCCATGTAAACCCTAACTCCAAGTACATATTGCGATATTTTCACGTTTCCCATTTACTTTGTGTTTGTTTTGAGTGGAACTTGATTTTTCACACTGGTCTCCTGGTTCCTTTCTTTTCAGTGGCCCTGTCTTGAGCCACCAATTCATTTTTTGCGAGCCCAAATAAATCCTTCCCGCCACTCTAATAGCTGCTGAACAGTTAGAGCAGGGCGATGTATTCACATAACATGATCACAGAACAAAATATTTAATATATATTTATAATTACACAATATATGAATATTTATTAAAATACCTAAGTGTTTGTATACACTGTACATTTATTGTAATTTCTATTTTAAACTTTCCACAGACCCCCTACAGTACCGTTGCAGACCACCGGAGGTCCACAGACCACAGGTTGGGTACCACTGAGCTACGCAATTAACATAGCTGAAGTTGCGTATCATAATTTGACCTTATTCCATAGGGAAGACATACCCAATGTTCTTAGTCAGACACCTGTCATTTTCATTGGCTCACTTGTCCAGTGAGTTCTTAAGGTGGCCAGTGTCTACAGAAGCTTTACAGAAACATTGTCAGAACTAAAACAAGCAGTCTTTTTAGAGACTAACAAGAATGTATAGTAGCATGCACTTTCAAGGGCAAAGCCCACTTCATCAGATCAGCTGGAGTAGAAATATCTGATAGACCCCAGGACTCTTAATAGAGGAGTATATCCCCTTGGAAGCTAGCTATGGTCATGGTAGTTCTGATTTGTCCTAGCATGTGTGTTTTGCCTTCTGCTAAGATTTCAGTGATCATAAACAGGGCTCACCGAACTGCGGCAAGCCCTGCTCGCCAGCCACGCTGTCCGGCGATCTGTGCATGCGCAGATCGCCCAAACCCGGCTCTTCCGGGTTACAATCTACTCAGCCATGGCGAGTAGATTGTATTATTTGTCAAGCCCTGATCATAAATGTTGCTTTCTGGAAAATGTATTCTGAATTCTTAATAATGGGACTAGCTTGATTCACTCCGGAAAGCCTGAGGCCAAAACCGTACCTGCAGGTTGGGGCATTGCCCCGTCATTATGGTTTAAGTACAAACTTGACACATTTTTTACTCATAAATTTGCCAGGATGTACACACCCTTACAGTAGCTGCTTCTCATGAATCATCTTTATCTTGCTTATGCCATAGGCTGTTATACTGTATAAATGTTATAACTTGCCTCTTCCCGTGGTAGTATAGATAATGTTGATAGCATGTGGTATTGACTAAAGTGGGCAGTGGTATCTGTTATTTTAGCAATAGTGTGTTTTAAAGTTATGATAAATTACTTGCTGCCTGACATCCGTGTCTCATATTTTGTTGCATGTCCTGGCCATTCAAAACTTACAGGTGACAGTGGACTGAGAACTTTTCTGCTCCAGAAGCTGCCAGCCGACCACTTCTGAGTCAACGTCCTAGAGAGCAGTAGTACAAATACACTCACCACTTCATTCCTTTCCTTTCCGTAAAAACCAGCAACCGACACTGCTTTTCCTGGTCATGTCACTTCAGTGTTGAATTCTTGCAGGGTCTATTATAGCGGAATGGCAGCAGGTTGAGTCACCTTTATAAAGGACACCTCTTCAACTAGACCGCTAACATCTAATATGGGGGAGAATGGCAGGAAGACTGGACGAAAAAGAAGGGCTTGGGTACCTGTCAGCTCCATAATTTCCCCTTCCAAGTGCTGGTAGCGGGGGGATGCATATGAGCTCTTCATGCTGCCTCTAAACGTGTGGGAATCTGGAAGGTCTCTGCTCATCTGTGGTGCCTTCTCCCTGCCCCTTCTCATTGAGCCAGATTCTGGAGGGGGGAGGTGTCAGACCCTCACTCCCAGCTTCCCCTTGTGTGTGACACAAGTGAGGATTCCCTGCCTATCTACAAAGTTTGAGCATAATCTCACTTGCTTTTTTCCCACTAGTAAGAGCCAGGTTCTGGAGAAGGTTTGCCTTTCTGTGGGGGTCTGAACCCCTACCCTCCCATGTAATATATAACCTAGGGGTTATAAGGAGGTTTGAGCTCAGCTTGGTGCATGCACCCATAATACACAGTTGCTGACATTGGTATGAGAAGCTAAAACTGGGTGTGCTTGTCCTCAAAATTCTCCAGCTCTGAAGTGCAGGTATGGGAACATCCACTGAAATAAATTAAGCAGTTCTCACAGCTCACAGCTATTGTTTCATGCTGCATTCACCTCCATTTGGGTATTTTCTTTCACTACAGACCATCTCATTGAGATGAATGCTCTGTGGCTGATGAATATGTAGAGCCCTCTCCTTTCTGTCACCCTTCAATCTCATACCGTATTACATGGGTGTGATGGTTGGGCTATAGGTAAGGTTGGGAAACACTTTCTGTTTTGAGGACGACTCTGACAAATACACTAGAATCTGTGTGTTTTACACAGCTTGTCTTGACATTTTTTACACCTTATGGGAAGGTGGGTTGGGGCTAATGATCTAAATCTAAAGCCATTTGAACAATGGATCCCCAGGATCCAGTCACCAGGAAAAAACCAAAACAGCATCTCATAGTTTCTAGAATAGTGGTGGGCAGCCCACGACTCATCATGGTTAGCTACTGGTGAGCTGCCAGACAGACTGTTTATCTTGTGCCTGCAGATATGGCTGCTTGCAGCTCCCATTGGCTGCAGTTTGCCATTCCTGTCCAACGGGAGCTGTGGGTAGCCAGATCTGCAGATGCAAGGTAAACAGCCTGTGTGGTGGCCCAGCTATGGCTTATCCAGGCAAGTCACATGTGTGCCCATTGCTGTGCTAGCATCTTTGATTAGTTTGAAACCCAACTTGGGCAGAATCCAAGAATGACCAGTAAACATTTGGGGAAAAAAATCTGCCTCTGACAAGGGTTTCATTGTTTGTTTCTTTTGGAGAAATGTAATCTGAGTACATCAGGAGGTGCTGAAACTATTTTTGAAAAGAAAATAACTTCACATGAAAATGCTGACTGGCCTGGGAAGTGCGATTAGGGATGTCTGAGTCGGTAGGTAACACAGGGACAAGGGGGCTTGGGTCTGCAGTGAGACATGGGGTATTATGGCAAGATTAAGGCAGCTACATTTCCATTGCTCTAATGTCTCCCATATAGCCACTCTATGCAGTAGGAGAGAACTCTCCCGCTGGCATAATTAGACTATCCCAAACCAGCCTGAATGGGAATGACTGGTAGGGGTGGGAAGAGGAGCTGGAAGTGTCCAGGTAAGCGGGTGGGGGGAAGGCATAGGGATTAAGGCAATAGAAGGGGAAAAGTCAGGAGGGTTTGGAGAATGAGGGGTAGCAGAGGAAACTGCAGGTTTAGGAGTGAGGAAACCATCATCCTTAAATTCACCCCTTCGGTGGGTCCTAGGATATGGAGAAGCCCTATGCCTTGGCATGGCCTGAGCCCCTCTCCCTGCCTGCTGCTCTTGGGGGTGTCTAAACCCTCTTCCATGTGAGCTGCTATCTGGGAGGCAGGGGAAGAGGACTGAGGGTAATGCAACGTTAAATATCTGACTACCAGAAAATGAATAGGTAAGGTGGGGCGGGGTAGCTTGGTGGGAGGAGCATATTTTGGAGGAGGGACAAAGTGGATGGGCTTTCCTGATACAAAGGTGGGAGGCGAGAGTGAGGAGCCAACTCTATATGCTGCCTGAGCTACGTAACCAAGATAGCGCATGGCCCTCTAGCAAGCTGCTGCCTGTGGTACAGTGTATAGCAGCATGGGGCAGGAGACAGCAAGGAGCAACTTCTTACAGGTTAATGGGCTTCTGCCAACTACAGGCCTAATAGGATGGGAAAGAGAGGAAAGGCTGGAAATATTAGCAGGAACGTTCTAATGTGTCCCCCTTCTTATTGGGAACAATTTAAGCAACTCTATTTACTGGACACCACCACCATTTCAGAAAATGTTATTGACATTTGGAGGAGGATGGGCCATGTCACAGGTTTGGGAGGGGGTCATGGGGCAGTAACAGTCTCTGCTCATTGTCTACAATATGACTTTTAATCATGCTGCTTTCCATAGTTTGCCCTGCAGGTTGCAAGAAAACAGTGTAGAAGCCATCATGTATTAAGTGACGATTGGGAGAAAATTAAAAGCTTTGTGCACTTACTCACGTTGGTGCTGTCCTGGGTGTGTGCACTGTTGCTGGTGATTTTTCCCTTGGTAACATCTATCAGGCTGACTCTAATACGCTCTGGAGCGGCATGCGTATGCACTGGTATGAGGGACACACGTGGTGGATGCTGGAATGCCATTTTCTTGCTCTGGCAAGGTTTCTTCCTGGTGCTTTCAATCTTTCTTCAGTCATAGTGTTAATAGTTTAGTGGATATAGTTTTTGCCAGGTATGACCATGTATATAGTTCCTATTGTCAAAGGATTATTTGCCTTGGGTACTGGGCATTTCCCAGACTTTGAAAGCACCCATGTGGCTATGCCAAGATTGGTTCAACATACTTCTGGTCCTCTCTCAGTGGCACCTCTACTCCACTTCCAGTCTGCCTTGACTTGATTTCACAAACCCATAGCCAGTTTCTTAACATGAACTTGACTCCATACACCTAATTGCATGGGTGATGCATGGCTGAACCCCAAAGAGCAGGCCTGCTCAGCCCAGGTTCAACAAATCTTGCTAGATAGAAGAAAGCCTTCCATGAGGGACACCTACTTGGCTAAGTAGAAACCTTTCACTTCTTAGGCCTCCAAATGGGAGCACTCTTCATCTTGATGTTCTCTTTAGCCTGCTTTGACTACTTGCTCCAACTAAAAAAGCACCAGGGTCTGACACAAATCTGTTGGCCTTTTCAACCTGTTCCGTGCTACAAAATTATGGTCCAGTTTCTCAAGGATTTGGAAAACCTCTATCCTCAGATTTGTGAACAAGTCCCCCCAGCCCCCTGGAACTTAAACCTGGTCCACAGTTCTTTATGGAAATAGCGTAAAGGATGAGAAACCTGCCTATGTCTTGCCCTGGATAACCATCTATATTTGGGTTTGCTACAAACAGACAAATAAATGTCCCATCTCCAGCCATCGGGCCACACATTCCACAAGAGCCCAGGCTTTGTCAGAAACATTCCTTATGCAAGCACCAGTCCAAGACATATGCAGCGCTGTGGCCTGGGCATTGGTTCATACCTTCATGTCCCACCATGCCATCACCCAACAGGCCCATGATAATGCCTTGTTTAGGGAGAACTGTGGTAGCCAGTACTTCCATGAACTTGTGCATCACCAGGCATGGAATGGACACGAGCAAACACTCAACAAATTGAAACTGGTTCCTAACCATTTGTAACTTGTCCCTCGAGGTGGATTTCTCATATCCATGCCATGACCCACTCCCTTACCCCTCTGCTGGAGATACCAGCAAGAAGGAACTGAAGGGGTGTGCGACCAGCTGTATGTCTTATATTTGGGCACATATGTGCAGGCCTCCAGAGGGTGCTAGAGCCGGCCCAATGGATACTATTCAGGGAAAAATCTCCAGCGACAGTACACGCGGCACATGCACACCGAGCATACACTGGATACGCCTGGCATACACATGAGCAACACATCTCAAAGAACAGCAGTTATGAAATGTAACTTGTCAGCACACCATTCCCACTCTTTTACTCTTAAGCACTTGCTACACTGGTCATTTAAATTACTTACATTTCATGGAAAGTTTGCAATTAAAATAGTTAAATAAAGGTTGTTCAGTCATTCTAATCATAGAATCATAGAACCGGAAGAGACCTCAGAAGGTCATCAAGTCCAGCCCCCTGCTCTAGGCAGGACCAATCCCAACTAAATCAACCTGGCCACGATTTTGTCAAGCCGAGACTTAAACACCTCTAGGGATGGAGACTCCACTACTTCCCTAGGTAACCCATTCCAGTGCTTTACTACTCTCCTAGTGAAACAGTTTTTCCTAATATCCAACCTGGACCTCTCCCACCACAACTTGAGACCATTGCTCCTTGTTCTGCCATCTGTCACTACTGAGAACAGCCTTTCTCCATCCTCTTTGGAACCTCCCTTCAGGAAGTTGAAGGCTGCTATCAAATCCCCCCTCACTCTTCACTTCTGCAGACTAAACAGACCCAACTCCCTCAGCCTCTCCTCATAAGTCATATGCTCCAGCCCCCTAATCATTTTGGTTGCCCTCCGCTGGACCAAATGCGTCCAATGCGTCCTCTCCAATGCGTCCACATCCTTTTTGTAGTGGGGGCCCCAGAACGGGACACAATACTCCAGATGTGGCCTCACCAAAGCCGAATAAAGGGGAATAATGACATCTCTGGATCTGCTGGCAATGCTTCTCTTAATGCAACCTAATATGCCATTAGCCTTCTTGGCTACAAGGGCACACTGTTGACTCATATCCAGCTTCTCATCCACTGTAACCCCCAAGTCCTTTTCTGCAGAACTACTACTTAACTGGTTGGTCCCCAGCTTGGGATTCTTCTGTCCCAAGTGCAGGACTCTGCACTGGTCCTTGTTGAACCTCATCAGATTTCTTGTGGCCCAATCCTCCAATTTGTCTAAGTCACTCTGTTCCCTATCTCTGCCCTCACGCGTATCTACCTCTCCCCCTAGCTTAGTGTCATCTGCAAATTTGCTGAGGGTGCAATCCATCCCATCATCCAGGTCATTAATAAAGATATTGAACAAAACCGGTCCTAGAACCGAACCTTGGGGCACTCCTCTAGAAACCGACCGCCATCCTGACATCGAGCCGTTGATCACTACCTGCTGGGCCTGGCCTTCAAGCCATCTTTCTATCCATCTTACCGTCCATTTATCCAATCCACATTCCCTTAACTTGCTGGCAAGAATATTGTGGGAGACCGTATCAAAAGCCTTGCTAAAGTCAAGGTATATCACATCCACTGACTTTCCCACGTCCACAGAACCAGTTTCCTCATCATAGAAGCTAATCAGATTGGTCAGGCACGACTTTCCCTTTGTGAATCCATGCTAACTATTCCTAATCACTTTCCTCTCTTCCAAGTGCTTCAAAATAGATTCCTTAAGGATCCCTTCCATGATTTTTCCAGGAACAGAGGTAAGACTGATAGGCCTATCTTTCCCTGGATCGACCTTCTTCCCTTTTTTGAAGATGGGCACTACATTTGCCTTTTTCCAATCAACCGGGATTTTTCCCAATCTCCACGACTTTTCAAAGATAATGGCCAAAGGCTCCTCAATTACATTTGCCAACTCCCTCAGTACCCTCGGACGCATTAAGTCCGGACCCATGGATTTGAGTACATTTAGCTTTTCTAAATAGTTCCTAACCTGTTCTTTTCTCACCAAGGGCTGTCCATCTTCATCCCATCTTGCGTCACTTAGAGCATTAGTCCGGGAGCCGACCTTGTCCGTGAATACAGAGGCAAAGAAAGCATTCAGTACTTCAGTTTTCCCCACATCATCTGTCACTAGGTTACCTCCTTCATCCAGTAGGGGCCCCACACCCTCTCTGATCACCTTCTTGTTAACATGCCTGTAGAAACCTTTCTTGTTATCCTTCACATCCTTAGCCAGTTGCAATTCCAATTGCGCTTTCGCCTTCCTGATAACCCCCCAGCATTCTCGAGCTATACATTTAAACTCCTCCCCGGTCAGTTGTCCAAGTTTCCACTTTTTGTAAGCTTCCTTTTTGTGCTTAAGTTCACCAAGGATTTCCCCTGTAAGCCAATCTGGTCTCCTACCATGTTTGCCTCTCTTGCTACACGTCAGGATTGTTTCTTTAAATCAATACTTTAAGGACGTGATTTTCAACTTCTGTTCCACTTCAGCAGTGACGGTTTATTTAGACAAATCAATACTTGAGATGTAGCAGGTAATATCAATAATATGTACCTGACTCAGGTGTCTAGATACCGAAATAGCATAGATTGTACCTGTAAAATAATTTCCCAGTCCTTGTGCCCAAAGCGGAGGCCAGATCTTTATCTTGATATTACCAGAGTCTATAATTTAAACATGATTATATAATATTAGATACCAGCGTACCCATCATTAACCACGATATGTTGGTCAGAAAAACTACTAATTTATTACACCTGAAAAGGTGCATGATTGTTCTTTACTGTCTAGTACACTATACATTCTAGTTCTAAGTAAAGGGACTTGCACCACATCTCTGGGGTTATTCTGTGGTCTCACGCTGGGCCATCGCAACCCTGGGCTGGTCATTACTTTCACAACACCGTGAACATTGACTGTTTTTCATTGAGTAGTGTCCCCAAGGGTACTCCACTCGAGGTGCTAGGTTCGTCCCAGCGCCGCAAACCAGAGGAATTTTCATTAGCAGTAGCCCCCCTACCGGACCATGCATGCGCGACTGCCTCTTTGCGCCTTTCAGCTGAGCACGGTCCGGTCCTGCCAGTTTCTCTCCAACTGTCCGCAGCCGCAGATCGAGTTAGATTAGGCTCCCTTCTCCTCTCTGAGGAGAAAGGGAGATCTCTTAGTTACAGTTTGTTTCTGTTTTGTCATAGATAGTAGTTATCAGTTATAATTGTTACTAGTTATAGTTCCCCTCTTTTTCCCTTGTTTAAAAACAACAACAACAACAAAAAGCCATTTTTCTTCTGCCGGTCAGTCAGCGCCTACCCGGCTTTTACCTGACTGAGATTGACCAAAAAAAGAAAAAAAAAAAGACACAAGAAACAACCATGCCAGTATTACCTGGATTCAAAAAGTATCTTCAGTGCCAGGAGGCTATGCCTGTCTCCGATGGGCACTCCCGCTGCGTCAGGTTCCTCGGAGACGCTCATGTCCCGGTGAAGTGCAGCCATTGCGCGAAGCTGACAGCTTGCACCAGAAGAGATCGGGAGCTGAGACTGAGAGTCCTTCTATTTAATAAGGCTCTTCAAGCTCCAGAAGTCTCCGAACCACGCTCTGCAAGCAAAGATCAACCTGGGCAAGAGATCCCCCATGGGATCCAGAAGATGCCGGGTGGCAGCGCGGATAAACCAGGGACCTCTGGCTATTCACTGAGTTTCCCCGTGGACAAGTCAGACAAGGGCCGTAGCTCCTTGGCCCCAACTGTAGCCCGCCACAAGCACTCTGCTCCGGCACCCACAAAGGGTTTGCGAGCGGAGTCGGTGCCGGCAACTGCTTCAACGGCCGTTGCGAAGCCGGCAAGGGAAGCCCCGGCACCGGGAGTTCCTGAGCATGCGCAGCTGGGATCAGCTGTGCAGGCACCCGCAGCACCTTCCCTGAGTGCAGTTCCATGCTCCCCGGTGCCAGAGACACCGGCACCAGATTCAACACTGCAGCAGGAGACTCTGTCAGTCCAGCCCTTGGCTTTGACATCATCCCCGGCTGATCCAGTGGCACCGAGCCTGTACTCTGCCAATGATCAAGTTACAGAGACTCCTTTGCTGCCTGCTATTCTGCCACAAGCACCTCCTCAGCCTTCCTTCAATTCCTCAGTGCCAACCAAAGTGCAGCACAAATCTGCACGGGTCCAGACACCATCACTGACACCGGACTGTGTGACCTTCTCGCCTGGACCTGATTCACCTGCCTCGTCCCATTTTGGTAGCCGTCATCATGTTCATTACACGGCCCCCAGAGAACACTACTATAGGTCACCTTGTCACTCACCGCCACGTCGATACTATCAGGACCACTGCTCGCGGTCTCCTTCTCGCTATTCCAGGAGATCCTTCTCGCCAAGGTCTCCAAGACTTACAGCATGTTCTCGTCGATATGATACATCGAGAAGACACAGCCATTCTCCTTGCCACAGCCGGTGGGATGACAGATGTTATCACGAGTGCTCTTCTTATTCATCTGACCGCAGAAGGTATTCGCGGTCATGGTCTCTGCAATTTTCTTGGCCTGAGTCTCCACACGGTCCGGACTAGTCTATGCCTTATATTGCCCCACCATCCTCGGCTGGAGATGTGGACTCACGCTATCAGGAAGATAAGCAGGACCACACTACTCATCAGGGACAGCAGAGCCCTGATTCCCCGGCACAGCGTTCCTCTTCCTCGCCGGATGATGCGGTGATCCCTGGGGACTTGTCTCCTATGGAGGACAACAAGCAATACAGGAACGCTTCAAAAGGGTTGCTCAATCCCAGGACATCCAGACCACGGATGTGCAGCAGAAACAGCATTGGCTACTAAAGAATTTATAACCTTCCCAGAAGTCGAAGCTCGCCTTTCCCTTTGATGATGCTATCCTAGAGGTTGCTGACAACATCTGGCAGACTCCAGCCACATCGCTACCAACTAATAAGAGGTTGGACAAGAAATACTTCATAAGCCAGAAGGGTATGGAGTTTCTGTTTACACATCCTCAGCCTAACTCCCTTGTTGTGGACGCTGCACAACAGAGAATAAAAACATCTCAGACCAAAAATTCCTCAAACGACAAGGAGGCTAAATGCCTGGATATCTTGGGCAGGAAAGTATATTCCTTCGCCACTTCTGTAACTTTGCGGCACAACTAGCAAATCACGATTTCGACAACTATTCGAAACTAATCCCTCTATTTGAACACTTGCTGGATTCCAAACGTCAGATTCTCAAGGCGGTGATATAAGAGGGCTATACAGTCGCCCGAACAGCCTTACAGATCGCCCTCGACATGGCTGATGCAGCCGCTAGATCCACAGCTTCGGCCATAGTCATGCGTCAGGTGTCTTGGCTATACCAGGCCACTGTCCCAAAAGAGTTGCAGGCCAAGGTGGAAGATTTGCCTTTCGATCGTCAGTCACTCTTTGCCCAGTTAACCGATCAGGTCTTCCACTCAGGCAAGGATACACGTACAACTTTGAGGAAACTAGGGATGTACACACCTCCCTACAAGCGTAGGAAATACATACCCTACAACAGGCAAAGGCCATTCTCTTATGCGACGCCTCGGACCAAGTCATATGATCAACAGAGACCAAAGCAACGTCCCCAAAAGCGACGCCAACAGCCTAACAAGGCATCCATCCAGCAGCAGGGCCGGCAGCAGGTTTGATGTGTTGATCGAGGGACTTCAGACCACTCCGTTGACAGAGACTTGAGGCATCACAGAAGGTGTATTTCATCATTGTCTCAGGCCTTATCAGCATCATTAGGCTCTCATATCCACCAACCGGTGGGTTTATGACGTAATCACTTCAGGATATGTCATTCCCTTCACTTCTTTTCCCCCTCCCCCTCCCTTTTCAGGGACCCCTCTCACGAGACTCTTCTCCATCAAGAGGTCTCTCTCCTCCTCACATTGGGGCAGTGGAAAGGGTGCCAACATGCTTTCTGGGGAGAGGATCCTATTCTCGCTACTTCCTCACCCAGAAAAAGTCAGGGGGTTGGAGGCCTATCCTGGACCTACGTCAGTTCAACCGTCATCTGATAAGGCAAAAATTAAAGATGGTCACATTATCTTTGATCATTCCTGCTCTCGACAAAGGGGATTGGTTCGCGTCCCTCGATCTTTAGGACGCTTACTTTCACATAACAATACACCCAGCTCACAGAAGGTTCCTTCGGTTCATAGTGGGGTCCGACCACTATCAGTACCGCATACTACCTTTCAGACTGTCGGTGGCCCCATGAGTTTTTTCCAAGACCCTTGCGGTAGTGGCGGCCTATCTGCAGCACCTCGACATTAACATTTTTCCGTACCTGGACGATTGCCTGATAAAGGCTTCCACTGTCAACGAGGCCTCGAGGGCAGTGTCCACAACTACCACTCTGTTTACAGCCCTCGGACTCATAATCAATCTCAAGAAGTCCTTCCTGACACCTACTCGCAACCTGGAGTTTATCGGAGCAAGACTTGACTCCCTGACCGCGAGGGCATACTTGTCTGTAAAGAGGTTTCAACTCATACAGGACTTGGTGCAGTCAGTATCAATTTCTCCCAAGTCCCGAATACTTTCCTGTCTACAGCTGTTGGGATATATGGCGGCCACCACGTATGTGGTTCCACATGCCAGGCTCCATCTGCGCAGTCTTCAGCAATGGCTGTTCACCGTGTACACGCCCCGTGTGCACAATACAAACAGGGTGATTTCTATGCCCAATCAGGTCCGGACTTCCTTGGCATGGTGGGACAGCCCCAACAATATGCTAACACGGGGTCCCCTTTCATGCCCACAAACCATCACTACAAAACACTACAGATGCCTCTCTGCTTGGCTAGGGAGCTCACCTACAGGAGCACTGGGCGCAGGATCTCTGGACGCCCCAGGAATCGCTACAACACATAAATTTTCTCGAGCTGAGAGCAGTCTTCAATGCTTGCAAACACTTCCTACCCATCATTCGAGGTCACTCCATACAGATTCTCACCGACAACATATGCACGGTGTATTACGTCAACCGACAAGGAGGGACATGCTCCCGATCTCTTTGCGCAGAGGCTGTATGCCTGTGGAATTGGGCAATTCGACAAGGTATCACCATAACAGCAGCATACCTTCCTGGCAAGGACAATGTGATCGCCAATACTCTGAGCAGGCATTTCCTCTCACAACACGAGTGAGAGTTACACACCAAAGTGCTCCGCGACCTCTTCCTACTCTGGGGCTTCCCCAACGTGGGACTTGTTCGCCACTCAACACAACAGGAAATGTCATCAGTATTGCTCACGAGCAGGCATCAGCACAGACTCTCTGGGGGATACCTTCCTCCTGGACTGGAGTCATCACCAATTGTGGTACGCCTTTCCTCCTCTTCCACTCATCCCGAGAGTTTTGGAGAAGATAGCATCGGACGACGCAACAGTAATTCTGATAGCGCCTTTCTGGCCCCGACAGGTCTGGCTAACACAGCTGTCGAAAATGTCAGTTGCCAAACCACAACGACTACTGGAACAGTTCGATTTACTGTCTCAGCAACACGACACAATGCTTCACCCAGCCATTGACTGCATGCACCTCACAGCGTGGCTCCTGGCTGGCTCCAAGCATCCGAGCTCTCCTGTTCTCAAGACGTGAGGCGTGTGAGGTGACATACGACGCGCAAATCCTACCTCCACAAGTGGCGTCATTTTCATTCATGGTGCTTGGCAAAAGATCTTGACCCTCTTTCACTGTCTATACAGCAGATCCTAGATTATGTGATGCATCTAAAGGCAACGGGAATGGCTATTTCTTCCATAAGAGTGCATTTAGCAGCAATTTCAGCCTTCCGTCTTCTGGTTGACAGCCATTCAGTGTTCGCCTATCCTATCATCAAAAGATTTCTGAAGGGACTAGGTAATCTTTATCCAGCCCACAGGATCCCGCCAGAGCCTTGGGACTTGCCTTTGGTATTGGACACTAACTCGCTCGCCGTTTGAGCCGCTGGCAACATGTGATCTACAAATGCTCACGATGAAGACGGTGTTCTTACTTGCCATTACACCGGCGCGTCGAGTAAGTGAATTAGCGGCTCTTTTGGCTGATCCGCCATACATGCAATTCTTCAGTCATGTGGCAGTACTGCGTGTCCAACCAGCATTTTTGCCAAAGGTCAACTCCACATAAATGAGCCCACATAAATGAGCCCATAACCCTGCCGACTTTCCACCCAAAGCCTCACTCCTCATTGGAAGATGCACGTCTGCACACTGTAGATGTCAGGCGAGCACTGGCCTTTTACCTTAACAGAACTCAGGTCTTTAGGAAGTCTCAGTGGCTTTTCCTTTCTACAGCCAAACGCTCCAAGGGCAAGCAACTTTCTGTGCAGTGTATTTCCCGCTTGGTCGTCGCTTGCATCACACAATGTTATGCTTTGTGCAACAAATCTCTTCCAAGCGGTCTTCGTGCTCATTCCACCCAGGGCATAGCAACATCTATTGCCTATCTTCACGGAGTACCGTTGCAGGACATATGCCATGCGGCAACCTGGTCGTCTACCCTCATATTCGCTAGACATTATGCCCTTGCGAACGTACTTACCTCTGATTCAAAGATGGCCCAGGCTGTCTTGTCTACAGCACGAGGGCGATAGGTCCAAAGCACTCATGTAACGTTGGACCACTGCTATGTAATCACCTCAAGTGGAGCACCCTCAGGGACACTACTCGAAGAAAAGAGAATTACTCACCCTGTGCAGTAACGTCTGTTCTTTGAGATGTGTCCCCTCGTGGGTGCTCCACGTCCCACCCTCCACCCTGCTTCAGAGTTCCTGTTTATATCTTTCAGATGCTTCCGGTTGGGAGAAAATTGGCAGGACCGGACCGCACTCAGCTGAAAGGCACGAAGGGGCAGTCGCGCACTCGCAGTCCGGTAGGGGGGCTACTGCTAATGAAAATTCCTCCGGTTTGTGGCACCAGGACGAACCCTGCACCTCGAGTGGAACACCCATGGGGACACACATCTCGAAGAACAGACGTTACTGCACAGGGTGAGTAACTCTCTTTTATTACTTAAATACAACTTTGAGGAATCAAACATTATAACACAAACTGTAATGGATTTTTTTGTTAAAGAACTGGATTTTTTCTTAAATGGAGCATTCTGATTTTCTTATATCCTGCAACTGCAATAAATAACATTGATTCTATGGCACCATGGATAACTTGATTCACTTACTTTCAGTAAGTTGTTGGGGTGCCAAATGAGTGTTTTGTACGCCAGCACACGATGCCATGATGATAGTACCATTACTTCTTGCTATTAGTAGCACACATATTTAGACTGAGATCCAGAATAAAGCTAATGCTGAATAAAAGACTTTGTTAAAAGAATAATCATTTGATTCACCCTGGCTTTAAAAAAAAATCACAAACACCCCTCAAATTGAGGAAATAAAAGTGTGAAGTTAGCAGAATATTGTACTTCTCCTCAAAGTAGCTTATAAATGCTGATGCACCAAGTTCGAGACAAGCTAAAGGTGAAGCAATGCATAGGTTATATAAACCCATGTTGTTTCTATATGAAGTAGACCTGGCTTTTTTTTTTTTTTTTTAACTTGTGAGACAAAAGATACACTGAGTCTTCATTTTTTTGTTCTTTCAATGATTAACCTATTCTTTCCAGCTAGCAGGTTAAATTCACCTGTTTTTCTTAAGTAATTATATGGGTTGAAAACATCAATATGCTTCAGCAATAAATAATTATGTTAATGAGTGAATGGTGGAAAATGACAGCTGGAGTTGGTTACAGAGTGTCCTTAGTCATCTTTGGATGACAGTTGCGGCATAGGACGGCTAGATTCAGTGGTAATAAGTGCTTCATCCAAGGGTGAAAGTAACGTAAATGTCTTACAGGTACTGTTGTATTGCCCCCCACCACCACACACACAGAGAAGATTGGGGGCGGGCGGTGAGTGTGTGAGAGCGCGCGCGAGGGAACGAGCGGACAGTACCTGTTAAAGTGTAGGGTGGAGTGCAGGGAGCTCATGGCAGAGGGTTGGGATGTGTGTGAGGAAGCTCAGGGCAGGGGGTGTCAGGAGTCAGGGTTGGGGTGAAGCTCAGGGCAGAGGGTTGGAGTGTGTGGAGGGGTACAGGAACCAGGACTGGGGGTGTGAGCTCTGGGCAGAAGGGTGGGAGGTGGAGGGGTGCAGATAGCTAGGGGCTAGGGCAGGGGGGTGCAGAGCGTGGGGGTAGTGTGGAGGGCAAGGGTTCCCTTTAGGAAAGGCAGGGGGCAGAAGCCCCCCCATTCCTACCAATGCTGCACGTTGCTTGCTGTTCCTCTTGTGCTCATGGTCAGGGAATGAGGGGAAAGCACACAACGGGTCACTCACTCTTCTGCCCTCTCCTCTCCCCAGCCAGGCGGGAGAGGAATGCATAGACACCGTGTGCTGTCCTCTCACTCCTGAAGTGATGGAAGGGGAACAGCAAGCAACATCGGGAGGAATGGGAGCGAGGCTTCAGTCCCCCTGTCCTTCTTAAAAGGCATGGGGGGGGGGGGAAGAGACTCAGAACTGGAGCAGTCCCAGATTGTTGTGGGGCGCACCCCCCAGCCAGCCACTTTCACCTGCCTGCTGCTTAGCGTGACAGCCTACAGGAGAGCCCCGGGAGCCCGACTAAGAGTGCACTTCACTGCCTCCTGCAGCAGAGGCCCCAGCCTACTCACCTCTGGGTTCATCGTCATGTTCCCATGATGCTTCTGTTTATGGCAGCAACAAAGCTCCTCCGCTCCTGTCTAGTTTTGGCAGGTCTTGCAATGGTTCTCCAGCTGTGCCCCAGGTTTTTCAGCTCAGCTTCTTTGCCATGTTGCTTTTAGGCAGCCTCATTTTCACTTGCCTTCAGGCGCCCAACTTATTGCAGTAGTAAGTGGTTGGGACCCTTTAAATAATGTAAAGGAGGAGCAAACAAGTGGAATGGGGATGAAGGTACTAACTAGGCCCCAGAAAGCCTGGGTATGTAGCCTGTTGGGCAGCGGAAACACAGGCACTTCTCATAGAGCTGAACATCATCAAGGAAAAGGGGCTCAGCCGACACACATCCCACTTGCACTGTAGGAGGCTGAACTGACACCGCAGTTGTTAATGAAGATTGTTGCTTGTAGTGCTGGACCTGCACAATGGAGCAATTGTTCAAACCTGTCCACTCATCTTACATGTGGAGTTCAAACAAAGTTTAATGAATAATGAACCTACACAGTTGAGTTCTTTCTGCTCCTCCCACAGATATTTGGTGTTTATCCCTCTTTCTAGATTAAAAATGCATGAAATTCAGTAAAATGTGATTTTAAAAATAATGTTTTCCCCCTGTCCAATAAAAAGCCTAGATAGTTATTTGACTGTTTATTTACCAGTGATATGTATATAAAGAAGTTTGGTACTGGAGTACAGTTAACATAGCTTTATAACCTTCTTACAAAAGGCATAACAGATTTGTGCAAGGAAAAGTTCAAAACAGCATGCTGCCTTATGAGAAAACTAGGAAGGTTGAGGGGTACTTCACCAAAATATTTGGAATCTTTAACCAAGCTTACTTCGCAAATAGGCTATTCCAATCTTTTGAGAGAGGAGGTGAGGAATTAAAGAGAAGAGCTATGTTTAATAATTTCCTTTATCCTTTTGTTAGTTTCAAACAGGTATGGTGAAAATCAGCACAAATTGTTTTGAATTGAGAACCACTCCTTTTTAACTCAGAACAATGAGGAGAGGAGACATATTGGTAGGAGAGCAGTTACAGAGAAACAAGTTTTAGCTAAGAGCTTGCTTAGAGATCATAAACAAAACTGCCTTGAAGGCCTCATGTAGCAATTTACCTGTTCTTGGAATAGTGAAGGAGGCAGAATGGAAGGGTTGCTGGGGATTAGTTTAAATGAACAGATGTGAATAATCTTGTCATCTTTAGAATTCTGTTATCACAGTATTCTTGCCAGCAATTTAAGGAAGTATGGATTGGATAAATGGACTGTGAGGTGGACAGAAAGCTGTCTAGATTATTGGGATCAACAGGCAGTGATCAATGGCTCACTGTCTGCTTGGAGTGCTCCCAGAGTTGGTTCTGGGTCTGATTAAGGTACTTAATTACCTATATGAGGGGATGGTTCACAGATGACTCTAAACTAGGGGGATAGGTAGATATGCTGGAGAGTAGGGATAGACTCCAGAGTGACCTAGACAAATTGGAGGATTGGGCCAAAAAAAATCTAAGAAGGTTCAACAAGAACAAGTGCAGAGTCCTGCACTTAGGATGGAAGAGTCCCAGACACTGCTACAGGCTGGGGACCAACTGGCTAAGCAGCAGTTTGGCAGAAAAAGATCTGGGGTTTACAGTGGATAAGAAGCTGGATATGAGTCAACAATGTAGCCAAGGCGGCTAACAGCATATTGGGGTGCATTAGTAAGAGCATTGCCAGAAGATCTAGAGAAGTGATTATTCCCCTTTATTTGGCACTGGTGGGGCCACATCTGTAGTATTGCGTCCAATTATGAGCCCCCCCATTACAGAAAGGATATGGACACATTGGAGAAAGTCCAGCAGAGGAGAACAAAAATGATTAGGGGGGCTGGAGTACATAATTTACGAGGAGAGGTTGAGGGATTTGGGCTTATGTAGTCTACAGAAGAGTGAGGGGGATTTGATGGCAGTCTTCAACTACCTGAAGGGGGGTTCCAAAAAGGATGGAGAGAGACTGTTTGCCGTGATGACAGAATGAGGAGCAATGGTCTCAAGTCGCAGTGGGGGAGTTCTAGGTTTGATATAAGGAAATATTATTTCACTAGGAGGGGGGCGAAGCACTGGAATGGGTTACCTAGGGAGGTGGTCAAATCTTTATCCCTATAAGTTTTTAAGTCCCAACTTGATAAAACCCTGACTGGGATGGTTTAGATGGGATTGGTCCTTTTAGCAGGGGGTTGGACTCGATAACCTCCTGAGGTCTCTTCCAATCCTATGTTTTTATGTTTGATTCAAAACCACAGAAGAGACAGTCATTGCAGTGAGTTAAAAACGTGGCATAGTGGGCATAGCATTTCTTTGTTTAAATACAGCTCTAGGCCACAGGAGCCACATTATATAGTCTTTTGGGGCTAAGGATTCTACTCTGTCCATCCATGAAGGCATCCCTCCAAGTGCAAGCTCGCCTTAAAAAACATAGCAAACAAGCAGAGAAAATTTCCTTGTGGTCTGCAATAGAGTTAGGATTTGCTTAATGGGTGTGAACTCCCAATCCTGCAGGTTTTTCATGTTTAACATTTAACAACAGCTAATAGACCGGAGAGCAAAAACTACTGAACCATGGGTACTTTTAGGTAACTTAGGAAAACAAGTCCTATCCAACCACACTCTTAGCCCGGCAGAGGAATCTGTCCTATCTTGAGGACTCTCCTGCCCCACTATCCCCACAAATATGATTCAGTTCTGTAGAGATCTGGAAGCCTATTTTCTCCACCTCCGCCTAAAGGAGTAGTTACAGCACACCGATGTACAACACACTGACCCTTGCAGCTCCCTCCTGCCAATCCCACAAAAGGAAGGCTTCTATGTGGACCCATACTGACTGTGGTATCAAGAGTCTTGACTTCTACATTGACTGCTTCTGAAAATGTGCACGGGCTGACATTGTCAGCAAACAAAACATAGAACTCAGTCATGCAAAATGCAATGCTTTTTACAGCCTCCAAAACAATTTTATCATCATAATAAAAGAGGCTGATTTCACCCAGAGAAGTGAAAAAACAGATCGACAGAGTCAGAAGAGTACACAGACATAAACTACTTCAATACAGGCAAAGAAAACAAAACAGAACACCACTTGTCAGCACCGAGAATCCCCAACAGAAGAGCAACAAAAATGATCAAGAGGGAAAATAAATTCATTTAGAGGTAGGGTGAGTGGATATGGTATAACGTGCAGGTACAGGCTGAACTTCTTTGGCTCGACACCCTTGAGACCTGTATGGTCTCAAACCAGGGTTTTTGCCAGGCTATGGGGAGATCAATACCAGCTGCTGCTACTGGTTATGGGGCTTCACTCTGGCAGCATCAGAGGGGCCAGCACTGACAGAGCAGGGACCAGAGGGGCACTTGTGGAAGAGGCAGGATGACTGCGCATAACTCCGTGGCCAGTGCATTCCCAGCCCCCACTGCAGAGCTGCACTTCTGGCTCCTGCCGCAGTGTTCCACAGCCAACCTGCCTCTTCCCCCAAGCATCCTCCCCAATCCCTGCACCGCCCTCTCCCTCCCTTATGCGAATACCACAAAATAGCTCTGGGAGGGTGAGGGATGTGGGAGATACAGATGAATATCAGGAAAATCTTTATGGTAGAAGTCTGTTGAATAGGAAGCCATGTCACTTCACATTTAACTTTAGATCAGAGGTTCTCAAACTTCATTGCTTTGTAATGACTGTCTGACAAAAATTACAACATGACCTCAGGAGTAGGGACTGAGGCCTGAACCTGCCCAAGCCCCACAGCCCTGGGGAGAATGAGCAAAGCTGAAGCCCAAGGGTTTCAGTCTTAGGTGCAGTAGCCTGAAACATGTAACCCATTACACAGGGCTAAAGCACCTGGGAATAAGGCCCACTACACAGGGTTTTAGCCCCTGGAAGTGGTGTTCAGGTTTGGCTTCAGCCTCAGGCCGCAGCAATTTTAAGCCAGCCCTGGTGACCCTATTAGATTGGAGTTGCAACCCACTTCAGGGTCCTGACCCACAGTCTAAGAACTGCTGACCTAGATTGAACAAAACCATAGTAAATTTACAACAGGGTACAATCATCATATTAGGTTCTTCTGAGCTGAAGACTATCCACCAGGCTACAATTACGGAATTTTAAATATTTATTTTCAAAACATCAGATTAAATTGACCTTTTCTCCCCTGGTGTTTACACTGTAAGGTGGCTTTTTGAAATGGAGAACACATGCTACGAACATTAAACTTGAGCAGCTTTTCTCTGCAACAATGTTTTGCTTAAAAACAAGAGCAACCCCAGTTGTCTTTACATTCTTTTATTCTGTTCTTCTACAATTCAGCTTCACTTCTCAAGTTATAAACAGCTGGATGCTGTTTTTCCTCCAACATGTGCATGCTTTTCACTTCAATCAGATGCGTTTATTCCTCCCCAATTTTGTTGAGTAACGTTCCCCCTTGCAGCATTTTCAGTCAACATGGGATCAGTTGAAAATACAGAAATAGTTTCTTCTATAAAATTTCCATAAAAAAATAGCAGGTATTTATTTACAAAGTGTGAAAGACTGGAAAGTAATAATTCCTTATTAGATCTAATATGCTATATATGCTAATGTCAATGTCCTCATTACGAAAGTAAAACTTTATGTACTTTGTATTTCTGTTTGTTACTGTTTAAAGCATATATAATATTATCACATTCCTTTTATGCCAATAGTCACAAACCCTGTGGTAGTAAAAACTAACATTATTTGATCAGAAAATTAAAAGCTTCATAGCTACCTTTGCTAAAATAAAACAGTAGAGCTATAAGTAAAAGATACCTAGCAAGAAAGAAACTCATGGAATATTAAAAAACTGCATCAGATTATTTGATATAAGTTGCCCAGAAAGTCTGTAATGAGTTAGATGGCAGTTTACTCTAGGAAAGTCTTTAAGCTATGTGTATACAGTACTATGAGCACTACTGCAGCACAGGACAGCTATGCCACTGTAGCATATATATTTGCTACAGCTGTGATTTTCCCATCATTATAGTAAATCTACCATGTAAGAGGTTATAGCTTGACTGATCGAACAATTCTGCTCTCTACCTACTTGCATCTACAGGTGTTAGGTTGACCTAACTATATCTTTCGCACAGGGCAAGAAATTTTGCACAGCCTTGAGCGAAGTAGCTAGGTTGACCTGTTTTAGGTATAGACTAAGCCCTAGTAATAAGGCTTTAGCCATAGAGGAATGGGGAGATGTAAAGTGCTTTTATTTAATGCATAAGCACTTCGGCAGAAAAACAGTATTTATGCCAATAAACACTTCAGGGAAAAGACCATAAGGTTATTGGATTCAGTAAGAGAACAAAATGAATCAAACCCTCATTTGATAAAGCAAACACCACTCATTTTTTAGCTGGAGTACTAGAAATAATTAAATTCCATAAAAATTTAAAGCAGCACCAGTTAGAGCCACTATAGCTGAAATTGTTTCAGGGCTTCTGTTTTTCCAGGAATTAATAAACCTTTCTTTAAGTTTGTCTGAGATGAAACTTGGCACAAAACATCCCAGCCTATGACAGAGGGTTTGTCTAGACTACATGCCTCTGCTGACAGAGGCATGTAAATTAGACATAATGACATAGTCAATGAAGCGGGGATTTAAATATCCCCCACTCCATTAGAATAAAAATGGCCGCCATGTTGTGCCAGCTCAGCTGTTTGTTGGCACAAAGTGGCAGTCAACATGGGGATCGGTCGGCAAGAAAAGCCTTTGCCGATCGATTCCTGTCTTGACTGCTGCTTTGTGCCAACAAACAGCTGAGCCGGCACAATGCGGCGGCCACTTTTATTCTAATGAAGCGGGGGATATTTAAATCCCCGCTTCATTGACTGTGTCAGTATGTCTAATTTACATGCCTCTGTCGGCAGAGGCATGTAGTCTAGACATACCCTGAGGCTACTCTTCTGTTCACTTAAATAGGTAGTAAAGTGGTTAAAACAAAGAATGGGCCTTTAAATGGCTTTAGCAATTCCAACGCAAAAAGAAAGGTTTTTAATATGTTAACTCCACAAGGAATTTAATGTTAACTCCACAAGGAAGTACTTATGTGGATAAGTACTTCAATTATCTTTAGAAATTTTCAGTTATCATACTCATTTATGTTGTAATGTCTCCATAATAGTTTGATACATAAGCCTGTTGCCCATTATATTCTTTAAGGGTGTGTCTAAACTACATGGCTCTGTCGAAGGAGCCATGTAGATGAGGCTGATCAGCAGAGGGAAATGAAGCTGCGATTTAAATAATCGTGGCTTCATTTAAATTTAAATGGCTGCCGCGCTCTGCCAACCAGCTGATGATCAGCTCTTTCTCGGCAGATCGGGGCAGTCTGGACGCTCCCCCGTCGACATGAAAGCCCTTTGTCAACCTCCCCCTTATGCCTCGTGGGATGAGGCTTACCGGGGAGGTTGACAAAGGGCTTTCATGTCAACGGGGGAGCGTCCAGACTGCCCCGATCTGCTGACAAACAGCTGATCATCAGCTTGTCGGCAGATCGCGGCAGCCATTTAAATTTAAATGAAACTGCGATTATTTAAATCGCGGCTTCATTTCCCTCTGCCGATTAGTCTCATCTACATGGCTCCGTCGACGGAGCCATGTAGTTTAGACACACCCTAAGAGAGCAATGACCTATTGCCAGATCTCATTGTTCAGAAGTGTCTACATACAATTACTGACTTAAAATGTCTCCTGTTATCATTCACAATCCTATACAGGAGACAAATAAAAATATCCAGCTTGGTGTCTTGCTCCTGGGGTAATTATTACACTCAAGTCCCTGAAGGGACAGGCTGAGCTCTGAACTCTCAGTTTTTACAGGTTTGTAATGCACAAAACCACTAGAAGCAGGACTAATCTTTTACAGTAAGAATTTTTGGGTGATATAAAGGTTATAAAATATAGAAATTGACTAAATTATGAGCCTAATGAGAGTGTTCTGTATAAGACACGTGCCTTTGCATCAGAGAAAGGGGAACTGCATAGAATTTGCTTTTTACCGAGAAGGTGCTCTTGCGAGGAAATGTCTCTGATCAACATATTACCTGAAAAACCCAAACCCAAATCGATTATTAACCCTTACCATTAAAGGTTTAATAAACTCAAACAAAAATTCAGATTTCTGGCTAACACACTGATTTCAAGGGCATAACAGAGAGCAATCTAAAAGAGAGATATAGTTAAATAAGATCAGGCATAGCCCTTGTCCTTGGGTACTTAAGGATCATGCAATTAACAGACATCTGCAATAATGTGTACTGCTGGGTGGGTCAAGACTGAAAGTCCATTTTTGTTTATTCTATGTTAAATTCGCTCTATTACTTGCATCAATTTTAATAAGTCTAAAAGCAAAACTATCTTGACTTAGAAAAAATAAATTATTTTTTTAAAAGTATTTTTAAAATGCCTCTGGATATTTTCAAAGTGCTGTTAATTATCGGATTATTAGATTGGAGCATAAATACATTTAGAGGTGTTTTTGTTTAAGAAGTAGTATGTGTGTGTGGTTGAGGGGAGGGAGAAAGTAAAGATCACTTGACAGCTATGGCCAAGCTATACAGAACTCTTTTTCACTTACAGGAGTTGGTCTAATAAAAGATATTAGCTCACCCACTTTGTCTCTTCAATATCATGGGACCAACTCTGAAAACAATTTCTCTAAGAAAGATGTGCCAGTTTAACTAAGGCTATATCTACACTACAGCACATGTTGTATCATGAACTCCCCCCTTCCCAAGTAATGTAAGTTACACTGACACAAGTGCCAGTGTGGACAGAAGCTTTCCCACCAACATAATTTCTGTCACTCATAGAAATGGTTTTGCTCTGTTGGCACAGAGCATCTTCAACAGATGCGCTGTCACAGCCAGGCTATACACACAGACATGCTCTAGAGGTGTGATTTTAAACTGATTTAGTTGAAGTGCTGCAAACTTCTGTATGGTTTAAAGCACCCTTCTTGCAATTTAGTTTAAATCTCTGTAACTTTTATCAGAATAAGTCCCTCTTAAACCAATACAAACCCCATCTGTGGATATTTTTCTTTTCTTTTCACTGAGTTTAAAAATCACACCAATTAAATTGCATTATTTCCTTGCATAGCTGAGACCTAAGAGTAGATTAATTTTGCCACTTACTTCAGTGGAACCAATATTTGTCTTGTAGAAATGAAAAATCTGGCACAACTGCAGTGTAATCATTAATGGCCAGATTTAGTAAACAGAACTAACTTCCACACAGCAGAAATTCCATCCATCCCCCTCCTGGAAACACACACATTTTTGGTATGTTTGAGGTACAATTTAGCAGATTTTATTGACTCTTTCCCTAAAGTTTAAAAAGGCCCCCAATCCCTAAAATAAAAAGTTAAATATGCAAAAATGTTTACTGAAAAATATATTTAAAATGTATACACACAATTAAATTGGCCATGGCTAATGACTTCATGTATTTACGCAAATATTTTAGTAATCATGCCCAATAAAACATTTAAATCGTCCAGAACAGCAGTACAAAAACCAAAACAACAAAAAAGCACTCTCAATCATTAGGTCACTTTTCAAATTTTCATCTCATAATTCTCTTTATATGTAAAGTTTACTTTCTACCTACCACCAGGTAACAATGGACATATTAGCTGTACCGCCCAATATGGCAACTAAACAGAAAAGGAAGCAGTCAAGCTGTTAATGAATACCACTACAGTGGTAATATCTCCTGGTGCCACTCAGAGTTAAAGGGCCTTTTCGAGGGACTGAACACTCATTGCTCCTATTGACTCAAAAGATGTTGTAGGTGCTCAACAATTTGAAATCCCTTATTTAAAGCTCAGTTCAGATGCACCATCAGTTTCTGGTGCAGTCCTGTAATTTTGCAGCAGGCCTCATCAGAGAAGAAGGAGGTCAAATGATTTGCCTGAGCTCACACAGTGACTGCACCTGGATGAGGATCATTTCCCAGACAATAATGAAACCCTAAGACCACAACTGCCTGTGTTACAATTCTGGACTGGAATTTGAGCATAGGATCTCAAGCAATTTCTTTCTGCAGTTCCAAAACTGGTTTAATATGTTTTCATGTTTGTATGATTTAGCTGTTATCTGGGGGGTTTCAGCAGATCATTTTGTGAAGCTGATCAGTTAATAAAGCTATAGTACATATTTTTAGTATTTAAAAAAAGAGCAGAGAGGCCAGTAATGTTATGCCATGGTGCTTGCCAAAATGTGAACAGTAGTGCAGAACTATTAATGGGAGTTTTGCTATGGGAGCAAGCATACCAAGTTCCTTTGAGAGACATTTTTGTCAACTTTTCGTGATTAAAGCAATACAGCTGGTCCCCAACTTACAAACAAGTTATGTTCCAAGCTCTTGGTCATAACTCAATGTGTTCGTAAGTCGGATTACATTCACTGACGTACAGCTGCGCTGCTCGTAAGTGCGGATTTCATTCATAACTCGGGTTCCGGCTGCATAGGATGTTGGTCATAAATAGAACTGTCGTAAATCGAGTGTTCGTAACTCGGGGACCAGCTATATTATTACTGATCCTTTTGGGGCTAGTTTCAGAGTGGTTCTTATTGGTTTCTTTGTTTTCGATGGTCTGCTGCAACGCTTGGTGGATGGTAAAATGGACTGGATCCTGGCTAACACGCTGACATTTTTAAGTGGTTTCATAAATAGAGAAACCACTTTCCAAAGGGATGGTCTCTAAACTAAGAACTACTGAAATAACCTGTCCCCGTCAGGTAATTTATGTTGCCACTTCCACTTCAAGTGGTAGTTACACTGGCAGCAGAGAGCAGATTATTAACAGGAGTCAAGATCGAGAACATTACCTATTTCACATTACCTATGTCTCTGACCTATGCTCATAAGATATTCCACCAGTTTTGTCCAGATTCGTAAGTAGCTTAATAAGCATAAAGGAGAATTTTCCTTGTAACGTTACAAGCCACTTCTCATCCAAATGTATGTAAACATGATAGACTGCAACAAGTCTTCAATAGGGATTCTGGTAATTTGTGAAACTCCTAACTAAATAACATAGCCATAGTCATTGTGGTCTAATAGCTAATATTGGTATTTAGAAACAGCTAAAATATTTACATGGACTATAAAGTTGAAAAAGGAATAGTTTTAATTTATCGTTTCATTATTCACTCAATGAAGTTTAGTACATTGAAAAGAGTAAAAATGGAGACTAGTTTAAACTTACATATCAAAACACTTAAGATCACTTAAGATCAACCTGTTCGGTTTTGATAGTAAAATACAGAATGTTTAAAAAAAAATATCTCTGTTCAGAGACATTTTAGGCACCAAATTGTGATGCTAAATGTAGAATCAGACTCAATTCTGAGATTTTGGGAGCTAACAGCCCTTTAAAGGCCTGGTCTACTCTAGACCTGAAAGGTCTGGTTAAGGTACGCAACTGCAGCTATGTAAAATACGTAGCTGGAGTCTGCTTAACTTAAGCCAAGCTTTGTGCTGTCTTCACAGAAGGACGCTGACAGGAGTAAATGCTTCCATCAGCTTTAGTTACTGCTCACGACTGAGTAGTACTGGCATCGACCAGACATGCCTCAGCATTCAATTTCAGTGGGTCTTAACTAGATCTGCAAAATCAAACACCAGAAGATCGATCTCTGGTGTGGCAAGTGAAGATGTGGGAATAATTTCTTTTTCTGTATTTAACAATTGTACTGATATGATTTGTTGTTCTATTCCACTAAATGCAATAACTGCACTGTGATTTAACATATTTAACAGTATCTTTGGTCACAATAAAATCAAATATATAATCCAATAGTTTAGACGTTTACTTCTTCCACAGCTGGAAATAAATATTTTCAAACCATATGACCTTTCTTAAATAGAGGTGCAATTTATTCACTAACGAGGCTCAGTTTATTAACATTTTGGGTTGGCATAACTGAAAATCTTTTGGGAAATAATAAAGCAAAATTACTACTACTCCAATGCCTACTTCTGAAGTGTGAGCATTATTTTTGCTAACTTGACAGTATAAAATTCAGATTCCATTTTTCCTTTTTAAAAAATCCCATGAAAAGAGTTGCTTTTACTTAAATGTTCCCCTGCAGTGCCAGCATCATGTCAGTTAGTGCAGAACAGTTGGAAAATGGAACTAACTACGGTTGAACCTCTCTAGTCCGGCATCCTCTGGACCTGACCAGTGCCAAACCAAAGAATTTGCCAAGCTATGGGAGGTCAATATTGTCTAGCAACATTACCAACACTTTCACTGCTTACTAGGCACTTAGAAGATATATGGGGTAAATCAGAGCTAAACAACAGTACACAACACTGAGAGCCAGGACAAGTGTCTGTAAACAAACTTTATGGGACCTGGAAAACTTGGCTACACCCACGATTAGAAGAGATCCGGCAAAATAAAATCATGCCAGACCACAGATGTTGCCAGAACAGAAAGAGGCGAACTAGAGAGGTTCAACCTGTAGAAACAAAAAAGTTAATATGATTAGTCTGTTTTCATGGTTCTAGCTGAGTGAAATGCAAAAAAATCAAACTTCATACATAGTGAAAATTTAAATTTTCACAAGAATCTTAAGTTATTGGTTGCTAAAATAATATTTTATGTGACTGCATCCCTTGAAAATTAAAAAACTGCCTGAAAATGTTCTTGCTATAGAGAAATGTTTTTGCTATTATATTCCATTTGATTTTCTAAAGCAGGTTAAGGTTTGTATAGAAAGTCAAAGAAGAATTTATTTTTAAACTACCAAACAACTTATTAATACTATTTTCTTTACTAACATTTTTTTCTAAAATAAGATCATGTTGGTGTAGAGAACACTACCATTTTTATCCTGACTATATGTAATGGCTAACAGTAATTAGTTATTTATAATAAATTAGGCCCAATATATCAATGGAATAAAGTAATGGAAAATTATGAACCCTTCAACAGAAATATACTAATTTCATTCTTTACAATAGCTAAAATGGATTTAATCTAATTCAAGATTAATTTCATCACTTGTATTTTATATTACTTTAAGACTCTTCTATACAACAAGTTGAACAAAACAAAACAAACATACTAATAGCCCCTCCCCATAATGGTTTTAATACATAAGATATTTAAAATTATCTATTGTAGCTTTTTTAAAAAAGGTAGCAGAGTCTAAAGGCAGTGTAAGAATCAGTATCTGGTGATTGAGACTATAGTCATCTCCATTCTGAGTGGGATAAATGTGGGGGGAAGAAAGACTGCAGAAGCAACATCTCAAGTTATGAAAAATAAACTTGTGCACGTAGCATTTAGTTTGCCAAATCTTCAGGGACTTGCTTTTTTTCCTTGGTTGTAGTTGAAATACTTTGTTTGCTCTGTGGCAGTATATTGCACTGTGTTCAGTTATAAAGTTTTCAATCTGTCTCTTAACTTTGGGTGCTTTTCGTGCGGGCATGTGTGTGTCCATGTGCGTGTGTGCAAGTTTCAATTTAGTTTCACTGAACACAGTGCAAACAAAGGCAAGAAACTAAAGTTACAACATCAAGACTAGGCGCTCACACTAAAAACATAAAAGCAGCATCTTGTATATTCTGTTTTCTACTGTCTTCATTCTGGGGAAGAGGAATCATCATCATCTTCATCTTCATCTTCATCATTGAATGAGCATGGTGTTTCTCCTCGTGACTCTGAATAACGTGATGTTGCACTGCTGGACTGTTGACTTCCAGGGGCAAGGAACTGGCCAGTTGCTAAGGCCACTTCAGCATCCAGACACAACCCTAGATTTCCACTATCAAAACAGAAAAGTCATCCTGTAACTTGAGAGAATTTCTCATGATATTTGACATTTTTTTGTGCTTCTTGATTTTATTTAAAAAAGAAACTAACAACAAGTAACTTGAGTTAGGAACTCTTGGGGCCAGAAAAAAACAAAACAGGATTTCTATCCAAATACAGCATGACAAACATTTTGGGCTAGTGATCAATTTATATTTTAAAGCCAATTCACAACCAAGATATTTAAAAACTGAAGTGACGATTAGGCAGTGTGGAATTTATAACTTTTGCCAGTACCATCATGGAAACAACATGTAAAGACATAAAACATTTAACTTAAAATACTCAATGTTCCAACTTGGATGGACATGAAAAAAATGTCTCGTACTACTCCATACTGATGAATAATGTATACATAAGTCTGAACTGTTCACACATAGTTCTGAATTATGAATAAAAATTTGTAGATCTTTCTAAAAGATGAAGACACATCACTTTTTCAAGTGTCCTATACAAACACAGTTTGTCCAATTAACCTCAAAAGTACACACTCTCTCCCCTCAACTCAGAAACTATCTGTGGAAAGAAGCCTTTTATCAGAAAGTTAGAATGTTCCAAAACTCTGTCATCACAGAAACTTATTTTGTATACATTTGAAATGTTACTGTGACACCTCTGTAATGTTTCAGTGTAGAGATTACCTATGTTAACAGGGCAGGTTCTGTTGTCAGTATAGGATGCACTTTCCCTAGGGCTGGTAGCTAGGGTGACAGAATTCTTTGGTCAACATAGTGCTATCGATATCAAGGGTTACCTGTGTCCAGGATGAGGATTTTTCACGTGTGAGTGATGTAGCTAGATCGACCTAACTTTTTAGTGTAGTCCAGGCCATAGTGTCGTCCTTTATATTTAATTGGGGAGAACTTAATTCCTGTGCAGTAATATCCTATTTTGAGAGGATTAGTGGTGGTTAGGAATATTGAAGGGCTATCCTATCAGGAGAAATTAATAAGACTGGAACTTCTCATCTTGGAAAAGAGATCACTAAGTGGGGATGTGACAGAAGTCTATAAAATCATGCCTGGTGTGGAGATATTCAGGGTGAATTTTGCACTTTATTAATAAGAGTATCACAGCAATCTAGCCTTTACTGTTTGAAATAGAAAAATCACCCTGGTTACCTTGATTTAGAAATAGAGGTACCGCCAGACACTTCTGAAGATGAAACTGGCTGAGCTGAGTTTAAAAGTAATCCCTGGTTCAACCATGAAAGTCCTGTAGACATATCTAAAAGAAAATACACAGTTACACACTGAAGTTACAGAATATTTTAAAGAGGTACCCATGTTAGTCTGTTTCAGCAAAAAACAACAAAGGGGTCTGGTGACACTTTAAATGCTAACAAATTTATTAAGGTATAAGCTTTCATGAGCTACAACTCACTTCAGATGGTGAAAAGAAAAGAAAGAAAAAAAGGGATATGGAGATGCAAGTGTGACATTGGTACTCATTAAATCGGAGTGGATGTAGATCATTTCCAACAGTGGTGAGAAGGTGAAAGTACTCGAGTGGGAAGTATTTGCTTTTCTTTCTTTACAATGCTAGAATCTGTATTTAACTTGCTTTTGGATATCTAGATTTAAATGTAGGCACCACATATTCATTTTGCACCATTAATTATAATGTTGCAAATACAATCATCATAATCAAAAGTGATATTCAGGAAACGTTCAGTGTTTATTTTCTACTAATGACTTTGAGATTAAATTTGCTCATTGAAAGTGTCAAATAGGTTCCAAATACTGCAACTTCAAGATCAGCCTAATATCTAAATGCTGGCTATAACTATACTTAAACCTCTGAAAACAGGAGTTATGACATGCTAAACAGCCTTATCATTCAACTTTAACTCTACCACATGGAAAAAATTTAAACAACAAATAGTCTTGTAGCACCTTAGAAACTAACAAAAAATGGAGATGGTATCATGAACTTTTGTGAGCACAACCCACTTCTTCAGATGAATGGAATTTAAAGGGTCCATTTTTCAAATAAATAGCACAGAAAGGAGATGGGGCGGGGAGAGGAGGAAAAAGAAGGAAAAAAGGGGAAATTATAGTGTCCATGCTAAATGATGCTGATTAGAATACTTAGTATTCACTTTAAGTACTCTTTGTTCGTTTTTTTATGTCATTAGGATGTGCAATGTAGTGGGCCATCCAGCCAACATTTTTATTTACACTTTTGTGGTAGGTATCAAGCTTGTAATGAAATTAAGTTCTGTAGTTTCCCTGTTGAGCTGGCTTTTGAAATTGGCTTGAAATAATACGGTGACTTTGAGATCCATTAATGAGTACCCAGGAGCAAGTTAAAATGTTCCCCAACAGGTTTCTGTGTGTTGCCTTTTTTGGGTATCTGATTTGTATCCATTAATTCTCTCTTATAGAGACTGTCCTGTTTGGCCAATATACAGTGGGGCATTGCTGGCATTTGATGGCATAGATCACATTAGGGGATGTGCAGTTATATAAGCCTCTGATGTGGTGGTTTACGTGGTTAGGTCCTGTGATATCACCTGTCCAGATGTGTGGACAGAGTTGGTATAGGGGTTGATTGCAGGGGTGGGTTCTTGGATGAGCATGATGGAGGTGTGCTGTGTGGTTATTGGAAAGCATTTGTTTGAGATTGGGGTGCTCTTTAGGTGAGGATTGGTCTGTCCCCCAAGACTTGTGAGAGTGAGGGGCCATTTTCCAGCCTAGGTTGTAGACTGTTGATAATGCGTTAGAGAGGTTTAAGTTGGGGGCTGTAGGTAATGACAAGTGGTGTCCTGCTGTCTTCTCAGTAGGGCCTATCTTGAAGTAGCTGATGTCTGGGTACTTGTCTGACTCTGTCAATCTGGTTTTTTTACTTCTCTGGGTGGGTATTTCAGTTTTAAGAAAGCTTGATATAAATCCTGTAGGTGTTTGTCTCTGTGCGATTGGAGCAAATCTGGTTGTATCTTAGGGGCTGGCTGTAAACAACTGATTCAGAAATGTGTCTTGGATGGAAGCTAGAGACATGTAGGTAAGTGTAACAGTTCGTAGGTTTCTGGTATAAGGTGGTGGAAATGTGTCTGTCCTGTAATTGTACAGTAGTGTCAAGGAAGTGGATCTCTTGTGTGAACTGGTTCAAGCTAAGGTTGATGGTAGGGTGAATGTTGTTGTAATCTCTGTGCAAACTGGATTATTTAAACTCCATTCATCTTAAGATGTGGGTTGTGCCCACAAAAGCTCATAATACCATCTACATTTTTTGTTAGTCTCCAAGGTGCTGCAAGACTATTTGTTGTTTTTAAAGATTTTCCAGTTACAGACTAACCTAGTTACCCCCCAAACTCTACCACATGGAGTTGGCAAGAGCCAATGCAGATTACTTTAAATATGTTTCAGCCAGGGCTGACCTAAAACAAGAAGAAGCAAGGAATGACATAAATGTGGTATGTTGTACAGAATAATATTCTCTCATTTGTCTATATACATTCCAACATACACAGTATGCTGTAGGTCCGTGGTCACCAACCCATCGATCGTGATCTACTGGTCGATCTTGGGGGCCCGATCAGTCGATCACAAGGCTTTTGGGGGGCCCCCCTCACTGCCCCCACCTCCAAAGATGAATGCTGCGCTGATACTACCTCCAGGAACAATGGAAGTAGCACGGGCTTCCAGCGGGTTCAGGAGAGTTCTGCAGCCGCGCACCTGGTACCAGAAGTGTGCGGGCTGCTCTTCCTTCCCTCTGAACAGCCGGCACAGTACCTAAAATGCCAGTCCATTGCCTGCTGAAGACTTTGTTCCTCTGCTGCCTTCCTGTGCACGGGGAAGTGGTTGGGTGTCCCGGACTGCGCCGGCTCTGGCTGCTCAGGCAACGCATGCTGCTATGGGGAGGGGAGGAGTAAGGTGCAAGTTTCCCTTGTGGTTGGCGTGGTCTGGGACTCCCCTGTCCCCCACAGGCAGGCAGCAGGGGAATAAAGTCCCCAGCATGCGCTGCCCAAGTGGCTGGGGCTGGCATAGTCTGAGACTCCCCTTCCCACTGCCCGAGCAGCTGAAGCCGGCGCGCTGGGGATTTTATTCCCCGGCTTCCTGCCTGGAGGGAGTGGGGGGAGTCCCAGACCACGCCAACCACAACCGCTCGGGAAGCTTGAGCCTTACTCCTCCCCCCCGCAGCAGCACGCACTGCCTGAGCAGCCAGAACCAGCGCAGTCCCAGACACCCAACCCCTTCTCTGTGCGCAGGAAGGCAGCAGGGGAACAAAGTCCCCAGTGTGCAACGGACCGGCATTTTAGGTTGGGGCTGGTGCGGGCTGGGACTCCCCCCCCCCCCCCAGAAAGCAGAGGGGAATAAAGTCTGCAGCGCACCAGCGGGAGCCAATGTGGTCTGGGACTCCCCCTCCCCCCGTTCCCAGCAAAGCATCAGGCACACGATGAACCAGGGTTTCAGGTACTGTGCTACTGTTTAGGGCTTGGGGGAGCAGCCCACGCACTTCCTGGGCCTTGGCCTGCAACTGCAGGATCCCCAGGTACTGGTCCCTGTCCCTTCCCCCTGCCCAGACCCCCACAAGTACCCTGCCCCACCACCCACCGACCCCCTGTCCCTTGCCCCAGCACCCATTGGCACCCTGCCCCAGCACCCTCTGGCACCCTTCCCCAATACTATGTCCCCTGCTCCCACCAGCACAGTTGGGGCCACATTAGTGAGTCTTGTGGGGATGTTGGAGGAGTTTTTATTTTGAATCTCACTTGTGTGGCACCAACTGACTTTTCTGTGGGTCAGTGACCCCTGACTCAAAACAGGTTCCCTGCCCTTCTCATATATAAAGACAATGCAGAAACTTTTTGTGTTTGACCTAGTATTTTATTTAAAAATGAAGCCTGGCCAACAAACCCCCAATTAGGGCCAAGCCCCCATCTGCCCACAGCATCAGAACACTCCTGCACTCCCCTTTCCCCCAGACTGTAGATCTGAACCTATCATACACTGGAACCCCCTGCCCTGAGCCCCTCACATAGCCCAACCCAAATTCCTGCACCCTCATATCCACAAGCCTGTGGCTTGCTTAGTACCCCAACCCTACATATGACCCCAACACTGCCAGGCCTGAAGCCCCCTCCCCAACTCAGCGTCCCCTTCTTCACCTCCTCCTGCATCTGGATTTCCTCCCAGAGCTTGTACCTCTCACCCCTTCCCACACCCAAATCACTCATTCCCACCCCAGAGCCTACACATCCTGTCTCAACCCAGCGAGGGTAAGGCTAGACTGCAGGAGTTTTTCAGGATTCCAGAGATATCCCAGAAAAACTCTTCTGCATCCAGGGATGCGTTTGTTCTTCTGCTTTTTTTAGTAGAAGAGCAAACATGCTCTTTTGGTAACCCCTATATTCCCCATTCCACGAGGAATAAGGGAGCTTCCAAAAGAAGGGGTTTTTCTGACATTTGGTCCAGTCTAGACAGACCAAATGTTGGAAAAACCTCTTCCTACAGAAGAATTGGGGGAAAAAAAGCAGCAGTTAGAGGGTTGGGGATAGCAAGTGATGGAGAGGAGAATAGAGAGGAAGGGGCAGGGCTTCGAGGAAGGGGCGGAGTGGTAGATTTTGGTTTGTTCTGTCATTTAAAAAGTGATCTTGGGTGTAAAAAGGTTGGAGACCACTGCTGTAGGTGCTGCTCCTAAGGGAGGCTTCAGGATAAACATGAAGGGATGGAAACTCTCGCAACTCTTAGGTGATTTATGCAGGTGAGGTAAAAGGAATAACCACTGGTGATCACTAAGCCTTCCTTAAATACAATTTTTGCCTGAGCACATGGTTTTACAGTTTCTCTTGCTGTCCCCAAGCACTCCATATCATCTGGAATGATAGAGTGCTAATCCAAACTGGATTTAGCTAGTTAAGAATAAAACATTCCTATACAAGAAAAAAGCATCCCCACAGGGTGTTATTGAGAAATAGCTATTCTAGAACAACTTCTAGCATAGACCATCACTTGAGGCTTGTGCACATTTAAAACACTGCTGTGCCACAGCTGCACTACTGCAGTATTTCAGTGAAGACATTTACTTATGCTGATGGGAGACATATTGGTATATGTCAGGGTCGGCTACCTTTGGCTCTCAGGCCTTCAGGGTAGGCTGTAAGATGTTTTGCTGACATTAACTGTCTGCAGACCTGGCCCCACCAAAGCTACCAGATGCCACTGTTCGCCATTCCCTGCCAATGGGAGCTGTGGGCAGCCATACCTGCGGATGTAAGGTAAACAACCTAGCTGGTAGTCTACCACTGGCTTACTCTGATGAGAGATACATGTGGTCTGTGGGCCATAGGCTTTCCCACCACTGACCAACAGAATTTTAAATATAGACCAGAAGCTGACAAGGGCAGGACTCAAACTTACTGTCCGTGAGTGCCACTCAGTACTCTTGTGGGAATTCTGTGCCACTGCACAATGCAGAATTTATGCAAAAATTCAAGTTTCTCCCATAGAATTGAAGCTGCAGAGCCTCTGGCAGCCACTGGGGGCTGCTGAACTCTGCAGTGCCCAGCTCCCATTGAGTGAAGTGCCTAGCCCAATGGGGACAGAAGTTGCATGCTCTTCCTGCCCAGTTTGATCCTCATTCTCCTACGGATGAGAAAGGAAGTGGGAAATCCAGCTCTGCTTAAGGGTGATGAAAGGCAGAGCTGTACCACACAACACCCTCTGGCAAGACAGTAAAGAAGCTGGGGAGTAAAGGCTCTGGGGGTGCAGGTGTCTGGGGGTGTGAGGAGGAGTGTGGGGGAATCTGAGCCACGTGATGCCTCCATGACTGGGCTTTGAGAGAACAGGGTTTAATAATAAACCTCTCAATCTAAAGTTCAATTCTGCCACACAGCCCTCTACAGTGCCTGCAACTGGAATTGGACTGACACAGGAGTTTCTTTCCCTTTTACTCCCGGGAGAATCTTTTTTGTTGAGTGTATTGTTGACATATTTGTTGGCAGGTATTTTGAAATAAATAACCAAAATAATGGAAACTGGACTGGTTATATTTTGACAATAAAATGCAGAATTTAAAAATATTATATGCAGATTTTTTAATACTTTTGGCACAGAATTCCCAGGAGTATTCGTTTGGGCAAGTGGTCACAGCACATCACCTTAAGCTACACACACTAATGTCAGCATGTCTGCACACCTTGATTGCAATAGTACCCCAAGTCCTCTGCACCTGAACAAATGACTTTCTATGGCTTAAGCCACAGTGCAGATCCAATGTGTATCCTGAATAACTTCTTAAATATTGCTTTACTAAAAGCTCAGTAAGTGCAGGAGACCCACCCTGTATAAGTGGTACAGCTAGGAAGATCAGAGTCCCAGCCTCAAAAAAATGTTAAACTGTAAAATTCTGATTTCACATTATTATATTTTGTGTGGTGGTGGTGAGGTGGGGTATGGTCTATCTTGGAAACCTTATATTGGACCACTAATTCTACCCTGGATCCCCATCAGACACACCAATATCCAAGACATATTAAATAAGCACATGGATTTTAGAAACTTAATAAATTAATCTCAATCTAATGTACAATGCTTCTCATCATTCCATTCAGTATGTATATTTTGCTAAGGAGATGCCTACCCACAAGCTGATTCAGATAATTTTTTACTTCTAATCCCACTAACGAGATTTCTCTTCCATCACAGCTTAGTTCATGGAGAAGGCCAGTATGAGAAAGCTCTAACCTTTGCTGTCTTCAACAGCTTAACTAGTAAATAAATGCAAGACATCGATTTGCTATTCTTGAACAGAAGTTAATTTAAGCCTATATATTTTAAAGCACCATAGCAAATTTCATGGAAATAAGCCATACAAGAGGGATACACTTAAATGTACTGCTCTGGTAGTATAAAGAACAAAGCATATCCAGGTTAAAAAGGTAAGTTATATTTTCCTGAGAGAACCATGTAATTAGGCAAATGTCCTCCTTTAAATACATTTTGCCAAAGATATCAAAAACAGCTTCTCCCACTTGTTAGTACAACAGGCATCTGATTGCAGGAACTACGTAATAGATACCAGAGGTCAGCAACCTTTCTGAAGTGGTGTGCCAAGATTTAACCCTCCTGCCCTGGGCTGTACCACTCTCCTGGGATGGGCTCTCTCCACTGTATGCCCCACTTGGTCACCTGTCCTGGACTCCACTCTGGCTTTTCCTATGGGGAGGGGAGGAGCAGCACACACGTGCTTCCCCAGAAGCGGAACAGAACCTTGGGGCTCCCCCCTCTCTGCAGGAAGCCAGCACTGGTTCCAATCTTGGGGGGGAGCTCAATGCTGAATCGACAGTACAGCCTGGGGTCAGAGTGACTCGAGGGGTGTAGGGAAATGGGCAAGGTGGGGGTGGGTGACCCCAGGGTGTCCAGCCCTGCTGGGGGTGGAGTCTGGTTCATGGCGCCCTCACCTTCCTTCTAGGGACCCAGGTTCCCTGCAGCCAATGTGGCTTTGGGGCAGGGGGAACCTCCATGTGTTTTCCTCTACCATCAGCTGCCGCTGCCCAGCCTCGGAATCACAGCCCGGGCAGCACTCATCCTCTAGCAGGAGCCTGGCGGTACTGGCAGCTGGGCATGACTTCAACACCATCTTTAGCCTGCCTGCCGAGGGCACTGCAAGGCAAAAAGGGAGGAAAGCGGAGGGGGAGCACCGAGGCTGCAGGGCTGAGGCTGCGTGACAGTGCGGAGAGTGGTGGATTGGAGGAGGTGGGGGATGGGACCCCCTGATGAAAGCGGCCTAGGGGCTGGAAGGTGGCTCCGCACCCTTCTCTGAAGCAGGAAAACAGTGCCCCAACGCGAGCCTTCCTTCTCCACCCGGGTGCTGCACCCCAACCTGGCTCCAGCCTGTCCCCAGCTGCATGGCTGCCATGGAGCAGGGACAGCCTCACCAGAGCCTGACTCTAGCTGCAGCTTCAGTAGCAGCCTCATTCTGCCATGCGGCCCTGGCCCTGGTGGCCGGAGAAGCAGCCACCGTGGCCCTGGTCCCAGCTGCTGGAGGAGCAAACCACATGGCCCAAACCCTGGCTGCCAGAGGAGCCTGTCTGGCTGAGCTCCCACGTGCCCATACCTACCACCACCATCACCAGCAGCTCACCTGCTTCCACCGGCTCACTGCTGCAATGGAGTTGGGTGGACAGAGACGGGGGAGAGCACCAGCCACTCTCACAGCCCAAGCAGCAGCCTCCCCACCTGCCCTCTAGAGCTGTTGCTGTTGCTGCGTGCTGGCCACAAGGCTCAAGCAGCAGCATGGGCTCCTCACTGTGCGGGAGAGGAGAGAGCAGGGTTGAGCTCCCATGGCGTGTTCCACTAAAAATTGGCTCGTGCCACTTACGATACATGTGCTGTCGGTTGCCAATCCCTGATTTATACTGATGTTGTTACAGCCTCACACTGAAAAATTAAATTAGATACAACCAATAAAGAACTTTGAACTAACTGCACACACTTTTGTATACAATACTGGATTAGAAAACTAGAACTTTCCCACATTTTCTCATAACCAAAAGAAGACAGATTTGAAAAATGTACTCAAAGCAACTCACATCTAAAGAGTATAGGACTGGTCCAGAGTATTTTGAATAACAGTAAGTCAATACAGAATTTGTGATTAGCAGCCAGACACCTATGTGAATGCTAGTATGTTAATAAAGAATGTATGCCAACAACAACAAATTTGATTCTTTAAGAATATAAAAACTTGTATTGATATATAGATTAGAAATTTTCATCTAAGTGACTAGATAACTTCAAATTACATTATCCTCCCAGGGAAAATCATAAAATTGCTTTTTCTATAAGACACAATTCTTTACTTGCATTTGCAGCAGAAAAACCATTACTTCCTATAAGAGCTCTCTACCTAGGGAACAAAGTATTAAAAAGTAATCTTCTATTCTTAGCTATAGGAAAAGGAACCAAGACTTTTTATATATACACAAATGCTAGAAGTTTAAGTAATAAGATGGGTGAACTAGAGTGCTTCATGTTGAATGAGCATATTGATATAATAAGCATCACAAAAACTTGGTGGAATGAGCATAATCAATGAGTCACAGTCATATTAGGGTACAAAATATATTGGAAGGACAGAACAGGCGGTGCTGATGGGAGAGTGGCAAAACATGTGAAAGAAAACAGAATCAAATGAGATAAAAATCTTAAATGAACCAAACTGTATCTCAAACTCTTTATGGATAGTAATTCCATGCTCTGATAATATGAATATAACAGTAGGGATATATTACCAGCCACCTGATCAGGACAGTTATAGTAGCTGTGACATGCCAAAGGAGATTAGAGAGGCTATAACAATAAAAAAACCAAAGTAATAATGGGGGATTTCAATTATCCCTGTATTGACTGGGTACATGTCGCCCCCCTCTCTCTGTGGTCATTGGTGAGTATAACTGCCTCATATGCTTGCTGCTCCCCTGTGGTCATGTGTAAGTATAACTGTCTCTGTTATCACACCTTTCCCTTTCATATGAAACATCCCATTATCTTGGCTCAACCAAACTCTGACCATGCTTTAGTTATGGTAAGAGGAAGCTACATACCAAATTTGATGGTCCTAGCTCTTACCATTTAGGAGGACTGCTTGAACAAATGGACTCTCAGACAGATAGATACACATTTCTAAAATATATAGTAAGAAAATACAACAGTACTCAGAGGGCCAATTAAAATCAGGTTCTCATTTTGCTACATGCTGTACAAATACAAAGGAATATGTGGTCCATGCAAAATGACATATTTATAAGGAGAATCTCCTCAAAAGGCTGAAAGAGCAATGTAAACATTAACACTTCGTAAAATTTAAGATCATAAATGATATTAGTCTAATATCAGATCTGTCTGCTGCTAAAGTACTCTCTATTAAGGATGTTAAGAGGCGGGTGATTAGGTAATCATGTAGTCGATCCAGATTAGTCAATAAGGGAAGGTGCTACCCCTGCTATAACTCTTCAATTTAAATGTAATAAGAACTGGCAGCACAGGCAGCTCGGCTCTGACTACATTTCAACTGTACAGACACAGTGGGGGTAGCTCCTGGACCCAGCATGAGCCGGGACTGAGTCAGCCTCACTCAGTCCCAGCTCGCTCAGCCCCTGTCCGCGGAGGTCTCTGCAGGGAGCTGGGAACCCTCGTGGACAGGGGCTGTGGTGGAGCAGCCTCCAGTTGCAGCTGGTATAGAGGCAGCAAAGGGGAGGAGGGAGGGAAATGCAAGTAGCTGACTCGACTAATTGACTAGTCTTTTATATCCTTACTCTCTATTCCACACATTTTGGGAAGAGTTGGAGAAAAGAGAGAAGAAGAGGATGGACTCCCTTTTATAGATCTTTCCTGTTTTCCAGCATTCTTTGGAGCCTAAAAAGGAGCAACAAAGACATGAAAAATATTGTCATTTTAGGAGCTCAGGGGTTATGTTGTCACCAGAAATTATTAACAGAATTATTCCTTTGCACTGCTGCCCATCCAGGAATCTCTATTTGAAACAATTTAAAATTAAGTCTGTGTGCACCCATCGAAGATTAACTTTAAAGGCACCATTCATTTGTGGGATCCTGCTGGCTTTCATAAAGCTGCTTCAAACTGTCTTATACCTCATGTTTATGTAGTTTGACATCATTAGAAATGCTTCAGTAAATTATGGCTTTGAAGTTAATCAAGGATAATATTAAAAGCTTCATTTAACTTACCTGTGACATAGCCTTCTAAAGCTTTTGGCACCAATGATTTTGCAGTTCTTAGATCCTCAGCTGAGCATTTGCCTGCCTCTAGACCAAAGGACATTCCCATTCGCTTCAACACCTCAATATCATCATGTATTTCAAACGTGTTATCAAAATTAAAGAGGTATTCAAATCTGTACAGGAGAAATTTCAAAGTGAGATGGTTGTGGAAGGAGCCATGGGCCTGATTATATTTTCCTGTGCTTTACATAGAGGAAGTAAGTAAGTGTCCAGATATAATTGCAATATTTTACGATTTCTTTGGAGGTCTAAGATGCTTTTTATTCCTACTCAGAGTATTTTAAAAAAAGAACTTTTCTTCTGTAGACTGGCATCTCTGCAGGATTCAAACGACCACCTTCCCCAATTAAAACCATTTTTTCCATTGCAGGCAATAATAGCCCATGAACTTTTCTCCTTCATTAAACAGATTAAAAGATCAGGGAAAAAATCCTGCACCAGCAAGAACGTTTTCTTGTACTAAATCCAATAGTTTTTTTAAGGTCTTCTACAACCTTGTCACCAAAAAAACCCATTTTTATTTTTGCTGCTTTTGCCTTAAACTTTCTGTACTAATCCACAAAATCCCCACTGTGAACTGACCTATTTACATCAAGGTAAATCACCTTTTGGATAGTCTGTCAATTAAACAACAACCTTCTAAAGCTGTTTGCTTACAAGTCCTATAAGTTAGAAAACGAATAGCCCTGTCGGGTTTTGCCAGCATAGTTATTGCAGCCAGGATTGAGAAAAGAAAAACCAGACCCTTAACCAGCATAGCTATGTCGGCAAAAGGCAATTTATACCACCGGAAGTGTCTTTTTGATAGTAGTTCATGTTGTTTATGATGGCATCTCCACCAGCAGGTGTTGCTGGAATAGCTAGATTATAAAACCTTTGTTGCGTAGATGAGCACTATATTCTTGAGTTGTTGCATTAGCAACTCAGCCTGTACTCTGGCCTGCTTGCGATCCTGAAAATAGGCCAGAAGCTGCCAATTCTTTTCAATAAATAAGGGAGAATAATCAACTGTTTACAATTTATTTTAAGCAACTTGTCACTTCTTCCACCCACAACAGAAAGGAAGTTTAACCAGAGACTGAATAATTTCTTATTTTAAATAACTCTACTGTCTACTGAAACTTAGGTAAGCCCAGATCCCTAGAAAACATTTTTTTTTGTTGAATGCCTGTCCTGATCACGAAACATTTGCCAAGCTTAAACAAGACTATTTCTTCAATGCTTGTGCAACCTGAGATCCCAAACCAACAAAAATTAAAATGTTCATAACAATACTAGCACTAATATAAATGGAGACGGAGACAATTTGGCAAATATCTAAAGCTACTATGTTCTTCAGAATTTCATTTTAACATGAGAAAACCTTAAAAACATGAACTGAAGAAGAGGTGCAAGTCTTCAAAGAATCTGAAACAATAGCGCTGAAAGGTATGAACTGCCCCATTTATTTCATTATGGTGTAAATTTAGGTGCCCAGTAATGATGATTTATATGTCAGCACTGTTAATTCTTTTATTCCTCATGCGAAAAAGGAGAGAAGAGATCAATGATCTGCACAGTTTAGTCAGAAATATCTCATTTTGATGCCATAGGTGGATCCCACTCAATCAAGAGGATTAAGAGAGCCCATGACCATACTGAAATTATAGTATTGTCAATTCCAGGCCACAGGAAGTCCCGGGAAATGGCATGGGCTGGACCACAGCTTCCTGTGGCTCCCTTTGACTGCAAATGATGAACTGTAGCCAATGGTGGCAGCGAGGCTCCATGGCCACGGAGCCGGTAAATAAACACACCGGAATGGACAGTTAGCAGGTTTCTCAATGTGGTTTCGTAGACTACTTTGAGTAACACTGTACAACAGCAACACACATATAAAGCAAGGGGCACATGTAGTGAGGTGTGTGTTGATTGCACATAGCATTCACTGAGAACTGTGAGCTCCCGTCGCTTCCAATCAAAGCGCTGTTACAGTACAATCGACACAGCCTGCAAATTGCAGGTAGACATGTCTAGATAGCAAACATACCTAATAAACCATCTTGTTAGTCTTTAAAGTGCTACATTGTCCTGCATTTTGCTTCAAATACCCTATCCTGGGAGACTGTCTTGGTTAAGACAATCTTACAGCCCACTGAGATGAAGAAGGGCCACTCATGTAGCCCACTCACTAGCCTTGGTTACCCATTGTTGCACTGATCTATAGTAAGCAGGATTTCATTCTAGCAACTGACATGGAAACAGTTTATTTTGTGGTTCGAGAAGTTTGGAGGAGTGCCATCAGCTCCCTGAATGGAACTACTTTTTGAATACCTATTACACATGCTTCAGTGTTTGAAGGACTGGGCCCAAGTCCTGATCTACACATAGCTTCTGTAACAGCACAAACTAGGACAGTATAAACTGTTAGGATATTTTTTTTTAATTATATAGCTATACTGGTACAACCTTTAGCGTGGACACAGTTATACTGCTATAGGTTAACAATATGGGAAGGGCAATAACCTATATCAGTATTAGGTACCTCTGTACTGATATAAATATCCACTGTTGGTGGGTTGTACTGTTGTAATTATATCAGTATAGTTGAAGAGTTATATCTTTTTTGTGTAGACAATCCCTGAAAAAAAAAAAAATCACATAAAAAATACTAAGTTGTATAGTAATTTCAAAGTTTCTTAGGAATGTTTAACAAAACAATGTTTGCTGAACAGTATCTAGAAATAACTCTTGAGCTAAGCTGTGTTGATATTAGTAGTAAAGTTATATGTACCATATGCTCTGCATTTCTTCAATAAAATTCATTCACCCCCTACTATGGTGTACTGCTCTAGAATCCCAGATTTTATATTTTAAAAATTGCTTTTCTAGCCTATATGGGTGAAAAGAAAACTTTCTAAAGATTAACCAAGTGCAAACCAGTGCTTTGGGGTGCACCAGGCAGTGTCTACACTGGGCTTTTTTAATTAAAATGTCCTGTTGTTGCAGCACTTGTATAGGCCAAACACCAATATTTTAACAACTGTGATGTCTTCTCACCTAACAAACTGCTTTCATACAGGGTTGTCAAATTATTTTAAAAAATTCATTTCAATTAATTGTGAGATAAAAAAATTGTGATTAATCAATTTTAACTGCACAGTTACACAATAATATAATTTATTTAATTGTTTTTGGTATTTTTCTACAGTTCCATCTATCCTGGTTTCAATTACAACACAGAATACAAAGTGTACAGTGCTCATTTAATTTTTATTACAAATATTTGCAATGTAAAAAAGTTTAAATTTTTACACTCAAAAATGAACTGTGTACAATTTTGCAGCCTAAAATACATATTTTAAAGTTTCAAGTTGCACTTTCATAATTAAGAGATTGCATTAGAGTATATGTATAAAGTGAATTGAAATATACTATATTTTTTTACAGTGGAAATATTTTTAATAAAATTAATCTGATAAAGTGAACAATGTACATTTTGTATTCTGTCTTAATTTAAATCAACATATTTGAAAAAGTAGAAAAACATCCATAAATAGTTATAATAATTTTAAATGGGTACTTATTAGTTTAACAGTGCAAATAAAACAGTGATTAATCAAGATTTTTTTTAGTTAATTTGTTTTGAGTTAACAGCTTGAGTTAACAGCAGCTAATTGGCAGCCCTAATTTTATAGTGATTAAACCACCAGCAGGTGCCGGGACCTTATCTACACATGCACCCCACTGGTGTGAACACTGGTGACTGCACAGGGAGTGGCAACAGAAAGAAATTGTAAGGAAAAAATACAGTATAAACAAGCCTCTGAGATGCAGACATTGGATTTAGAGGTGTGTACTTGTCCCACTCATCTCAATGGGATTTTAATACTGAATGCTGATTATATCAGTCATTTGAACTACCACTTCCCATGTTTTCCTAGATACCAAAAGCTTCTGCGTACCTTCCAACAACTTGTACATTGCAGTTATGAAGTTTCAATACAAAAAACTTTAACCGATTTACAATTTTTATAAACCTTAAAAATTAGGGTCAATATAAAAATAATGGAGGAAATACTGTGCTGCACTATATTTTATTGAATAAATATTCAATAAAGTCTCCATATTTAATCTACTAGTAGCTGGCATAGTGTTTCCAAGCAACCACACTGGCGCATTGCAGAACTGAGGCCTCTTATAAGAATGTTCAGCCAACTGTGCTGCCGTATTCACAGGGTCCTGATTATACATATTCACCATCAACTTCAGCATAGTCAGAACTGTAATTTGGATGTTAAAAATGAAGCAATTAGGGACTGTTATTCTACTTAATGTTAAAGTTTCAAGTTCACCATAAACATCAATATACCGAAGAATGAAATTCATAAATAACATTCAAGGAAAGAGACCTATTTACCACTAACAGACTAGTTAATGATATACTAAACAATAATACATCAAGATTATATTATTTTACCAACTGATAGAACTCACAAGAGAGCTGAGAACAAATAGCAAAATCCAGGAGCATATTATACAGACTTCCTCATGTATAATATTCACAAGTTAATGCCAAAGAAAAGCTTACAATTAAATCCATAATGCAATAAACCATAACCCAAGAAATAACACAAATGCAATATTTCTAACTTTTGCATACTTTCATTCCCCTCTATCTTACAATTCACTAAAGACAGAGGCTGTGTCTACACTGGGCCACTTATTCCGGAAAATCAGCCGCTTTTCTGGAATAAGCTGCGAGCTGTCTACACTGGCCCTTGAATTTCCAGAAAAGCAACGATGCTCTACTGTACAAAATCAGCCGCTATTCCAGAAAAGCTACGCTGCTCCTGCTCGGGCATAAGTCCTTATTCCGGAACACTATTCCGGAAAAGGGCCAGTGTAGACAGCCCAGTAGTCTTTTCCGGAAAAAAGCCCCGATCACGAAAATGACGATCGGGGCTCTTTTCCGGAAAAGCGAGTCTACATTGGCCACAGATTCTTTTCCGGAAAAAGGGCTTTTCCGGAAAAGCAGCCTGCCAATATAGACGCTCTTTTTCCGGAAATACTTATAACGAAAACTATTCTGTTTTAAGCATTTCCGGAAATTCATGCCAGTGTAGACACAGCCAGAGAGCCTGGGGCCAATAAAATGAACCAAACATCTATTTCAGAGTTTTCTGACTTGGCTCCGGCATTTATTTCCACCTTATAATTTTGAACAAGTCATATAACTCTGACTATGAATTGTAGACCGTGTATCATACGTTTTATAAAACCACAATAGTGGTTAAGTATGCTGAAAGAGGTAGCAAGCACTGTAAGCACTTATTTTATTTTGCCCAGTGAATGCTCTATCCTGAAGCCCTGCCTCATTTTGTCTCCTTCCCCAAAGCTCCACCCTTGCTCTGCTTCTTCCCACCTCCCTGCTTCCTCCCCCAAACCTCCCCCACCTGCCCTGCACTTGCTTCTTTCAGCCCTCTCTCCACAAGGCTGGCTGATGCTGAACCCTCTCTGCCCTCCCCCAAGTGCCTCCCACCAGCTGCTGAACAACTGATTGGCAGCCAGCCCCAGGGCCCTGAAAGGAAAATGCAAATGTGCAATTAGTTTCAGTATGAAATGCATAGTCTGTGTTCAAAGAAAAATCCCATACTGATTACAAAGAAGACTGTATATTCCGATATATGGTTCCACATCACACTCACTTATCACTTGATATGCTGCAGTCTATAACAGTTCTTTTGCTAGTGTTGACTATTAGGAAAGGGAGCTGTATTGTAGCATTCAAAGCTGGAGGACTTTGGTTCTGTTGTTCATTCTGCTGATTTCTTTGTACCAAATTTTTGAATGCTATTTGCTGGAGAAAGAAAAAAGAGACAGGAAAATTATCACTGTTATTCAAATGAAATGTTTCGTAATCTGGGTTTTTACAGCTGTTTTAGTAACCAAGTATCAGTACATCTAGCATCTGTCTATCAACTCTCCAAGGATGGGGTGGACACAGCCTCAACTCTCTGGGCAGGCAAACAAATTCTCCTTTTGCTGGCCAGAAAAAAGGAAGTATGCTGCACCCTTTCAATACAGGCATAGCAGACATACTCCTCTTGCGATCTCTGGAGCGGAGGGAAGCATGGTACTGAGTTCAATGCCCATGAGTAGGATCCTACCAAATTCACCTCCATGAAAAATACACTACGGGACTTTGAAATCCGGTCTATTCTGTAATTTTGGCCCATACTATGCAGGCTTCATGGGGAGAGCAGCATTTCTCAAATTGGGGATCTTGACCCAAAAGGGAGCTGCAAGGTTATTTTAAGGACATCATGGTATTGCCACCTTTACTTCTGTACTGCTTTCAGCCCTGGGTGGCCAGAGAATGGCAACTGCTGACTGAGGGTCCAGTCCTAAAGGCGCAGAAATCAGTGTGGCAATACCATACCATGCCACCTGACTGTGCTATTTTCTTCACAGCTGGGTGACAGATGAGTGGCAACTATGCCCCCTCTGCTCCTTTTTGGGTCATGACTCTTACCATTACAACAAAGTGAAATTCCAGATTTAAATAGCTGAAATCATGACACTTATTATTTTAAAATCCTATGACTGTGAAAGTGATCAAAATGAAATGTGAATTTGGTATAACCCTACTCATGAAACAGAGCATCTCCACACATTTGGAACTTGGGCTCAAAATTGAAAGATCTTACTGACTACCCAGGGGTGAATAATTACATCAATTTAGAAGCTCAGTATATGTAAAAATAACAAAGTTATACTTCAAGTGGACTCTGCTCCCCTCTTCTCTACTCTCCTATCCATCCTCCCTTTTTTTCCTTTCTTCATTTTATATCATCCAGTCCTAGCAAATCTTTAACTTTGATATTATCCACTTTCATAACTCTTAAATATTTCCTTCTCTTCACAGCTCATCTTTTGCTATAAGATTTAATATATAGTGAAGACTGCAATGATTAGCAATAATCTGGGATATCTGACATTATCTGTAGTCCATATTTTGCACTAGAAATGTTAAAATTTGTTTATTTGTGTAATTTTCAGCAGGTACAAATTTACACATGGGGGAAAGGGGCAGAGGCGGGAGCCAGTGCTTGCAGGGAGTTGTTTTTAATCAGAAGCAGTAGCGCAAGGGATGTGGGTGGAGAGAAGGCAGCTTCGTGTGTCTGCAGGAGCCAGCGCTCGCCATGAGCACTGGTCCCCCTACTCCCCCGCCCCGCAATCGCTGTTGCCTCTGTGGGAGGCAGTTGGGGAGGAGGCAGGCAGATACAGAGGTAGCAGGAGGAGAGCTGCATGTACCCAAGAGGGTTAACCAACAAAACCAGGCTCACTGGTTAACCGTGTACTCAGCTACATGTTTACATACCTATTTTGCATTACTGATTCCAGTCAACAGAACCACAAAACATAAAATGGAAAGAATTTCTAAAATTATTTGAATGGTGAAAATATTAAGAGCTATCATAAAACAGATCCATAAACTCCTGACTCACGTGTTTATGTGTTTAATTTTCCTGTTACCAGTGTGACTTCACTGGAGTTGTTTTGGGTGTTTACCAGGGTTAACAAGGTCAGAATCAGATCCCACTATTTATAAAAAATATTTTTGCTACAGAGAAAACCAGAATTTCCCAAAAGCTTAGAATTTCATTACGCAGCTGACTGGATGTAAAACTCCATCATATTTTGCACCAAGCAAATAAAAAATTCATTTATACTACCCTATGATTTTAGCTTGTGATTTCATGCAAATGCACCATTATGTGTAAAGTATTCAAAATGCAGGCATATATCCAAACACTATAAATAAATTGTAGGCTTTTAAAAAAATGAAATGCCTTCTTTGCAAATATAAATCATTTGAAGTTACAATATTTCTTCATTCCAAGCCTAATCAGCAGATTTCAAAAAGCTTTCCTAGGTGACTGCATCAAAATGTGAAATAAGTGCCAGGCCTGGACTCATGACTCTTTTATAATAAAGATCCTGCAGTTTCAGTTCCCCAGCAACAACAGATTCTCAGCTGTGGAATGTACAACTAAACCCATACAAGCGCCTGTTGAAAACTGTATTTTTCAATGGTAGCTTGTCAGAGGGATCAAGTGGGGGACCTGTGCTCCTGCTTCCACTGAAATCAGTGTCAAATCAGCAGGAGTTGAATGTCTGCAAAACGTCATAATGATGTGGAGTAGATTATATTAATCTGCTCTTCAACAGACAATGTCAAATATGTCCCACGAGGCTACATCTAGAGAAGAGGCCCCATGCTAGGATGGTAGGGGCATTTTAGGCCAGGATTCAGATATACTGTAGTATCTCTTTCATTGACTTTATAAAGTGGAGAAAAAATACTCTGAAGCTTAACAGTTTTTTGATAACGTATTAGATTTGTATCCTGGTGACTGTACAAATAAAAATTAAATTTACCTGTAATAGTAGTTCCTGAAGCTGGGCTCTCTTCTGTTTTATTCGTTCCAGCCGTCTTTGTTTCTCTATCTTTAGAACATAAATTTAGACACACTAAAATACAATATTGTAAATATATAAATTGCCTAGTCTTGTTTTCT